>NC_091768.1:61271996-62666579 GCF_029378745.1 Bos indicus | reverse complement strand
ACTAACCTTCACTACCCTTAGAAGTGAGTATTCCCTCTACATATTTCATATTATATTCATAATTTTTACTTGCCATTTGCTTGTATTGATATAATATTGTTATCTTTCAGGATCTTTTTATCTACCTAATTATATCATAAGGTCATTTTGAAGGCAGAAATTATATCTTATGCTAAATAGTAGGCATTTAGTAAATCATCTGTTTCTTGATTTGGAGAAAGAAGTTAATCTATTTGCCCTCTCCTTCTCTAGGACTGGAGTTTCTTAAGCCTCTCTACCTGCTCCAGCAGCCTCATTTCCAGCATAATCATAACTTGTTTAGCCTGGAATTATTGAATACTCAATATTTTAATACTGTAGTGAGCTTCTGGGTGCTTTGGAAGAAAAATGAATCTATTTAACTAAAATGGATAATAATCTGCTGTGTATACATTGTTTAAGATATATTCTAAAGGTATTCTGATACCTTAAACAAACATGATTTATACCTAATACTTAATAGCTATTCTAAGCTTCAATCCATTTCCAATAAGGTATTCACTTATGCTTCAATTGTGAAAATTGGAGAGGAGCATTTGATTTGGGAATGAGTGATGTTATGTTTTCTCCTTTCAAAATATACCTCCTACATTAAGGAGGTATAAAATAAAATTGGGCACAAATCCACAATGCCCAGGAAATTAATTACATTTGGCTTACTTTAATTATGAGCTTTTATTTTTTTTTCTTTGCTGATATTTACAAGTAAGTTTCATATTCTTCTTTTTCTAATGTTTTGTTAATTTTAGCTAAATATTTTAGTTATCTGTAAAATAATGTTTATTTTTTAGAAGTATTAATTATAAAACTCTACTTCTTTAGATGAAAGAGGTTGACAAACGTTATATAAAACCAATTACAAAATGTGAAACTGGCACTCAGACGGATACGCACTTGTTGCCACCAACAATTGTGAGATCATATGAGTGGAATGAATGGGAATTAAGAAGAAAAGCTATAAAATTGGTTTGTAACAATATTATCCTCTAAATTATTTATAGTTGGAGAATTTTGAAGAATTTTAATCTGTTATTCATAGAGTTGGTATGCTAAATTATTTACATGAAATAGTGAGTTGTACAGTTTTTTTTGCTAAAATAAAAATAATTAGCATAATTTATAATTTTCTAGCTTTACAACATTATCTTCTAGTATTAAGCATATGTAGAAATATAAAAGCATGAAGCTGCTCTCAAATTTTATCAGTCAGTAACTATAACAGTAATAGTTTCTATCCTTCTGTCTCTCTATTGATCTATATAATGGTTTTAATCTACTGTGCCAACCTATGGGGTGCTAGTATGTAAAGCCCTCCAGCTTCTTCTAATCATTTAAAGCATACTCTTCTCCTTTTTGGACTTTCTTGAGAAGCAGAATGCTACCTCTATTATATCACAGATACATTCTCCTCTTATTGTCAATGTGTTCCTTCCAGACACTTGACACGCCTGTCCTTCCGATTCTTAGTCATCTTAATCACAGCAGGTGCCTACCCTTGAGGGCTTCCCAGGTGATGCTGGTGCTAAAGAACCCGCCTGCCAATGCAGGAGACATAAGAGATGCAGGTTCAATCCCTGGGTCGGAACGATCCCCTGGAGGAGGGCATGGCAACCCACTTCAGTATTCTTGCCTGAAGAATCCCTTGGACAGAGGATCCTGGAGAGCTATAGTCCTTGGGGTTGCAAAGATTTGGACATGACTGAAGTGACTTAGCACTCAGGCATGCACCTACCCTTGAAGTCTGTCTTTAAAACTTTCATCCTTATCTGACTCAGTGGAATTCCCTCCACTCATCCTTTTTATAGCATCTTGTCATTTTAAACAGCAAATACAGTGTGAAGGAACAGACCTCTTTTATCTGTAGCCTTTTCTCAGTATATTTTATCCATCTCTTTAACTGAAATAAGGTATGGAAATAAATGAAGACTACTCATGTGAGAACAGAGGCTATTTATTTAAAGATTGCTGTATCCAAGGAGTCAGTCACCATCACTTGCATTGGGCAGGGACTCAGAGTAGGGGAGAGGAGTGAAAAAGTTTTATAGTGAAAAAGGGGGAGGCTTGGGTATTCCTCTGGAGGAAGTTGACAGGAAACTCAGTTCAGTTCAGTCCCTCAATCATGTCTGGCGCTTTGCGACCCCATGGACTGCAGCACACCAGGCTTCCCTGTCCATCATCAACTCCCAGAGCTTGCTCAAACTCATGTCCATTGAGTCGGTGATGCCATCCAACCATCTCATCCTCTGTCGTCCCCTTCTCTTCCTGCCTTCAATCTTTCCCAGCATCAGGGCTTTTTCCAATGAGTCAGATCTTTGCATCAGGTGGCCAAAGTTTCAGCTTCAGCATCAGTCCTTCCAATGAATATTCAGGACTGATTTCCTTTAGAATAGACTGGATGGATCTTCTTGCAGTCCAAGGGACAGGAAACAAGAGGCAGACTAACTACATGCAGGCTAACTAGCAGCAGGGCATCTCATGTGATTGGCTTAGTGAGCATTAGGCTTTCTCTGATTGGTTCAGAGTTGGAAGGGGAGGCAGCCAAAAAAAAATAGGGCTGTTCTGAGCTGATTGCTACAGCTACTGAGGTTGTGGTTTATCTTCTGAGACTGGTTGCTGCAGAGGTTGTAGGTTAGAGTTCTATTTCATATAAGGTCCAGCCTATGTCTGTTTGTATATTCAGTCTCTCTTGTCACTAACCATATCAATTCCCTTGTTATCCTCCCTGGTGGCAACTTTTTAGCCCCTGATCTCTCGAGATGAGAAAGCTTCAGCTTCCTGGTGTATCTTCCAATCATCGTCCCATTAGCATTCTCACCAGTTATTCTTTTGTAGTTCTTGAAGCTCCCATTCCCTGTATTCTTTTCTATTATCTACTATACTTGCACGAAGTCATCAGATGTGTACTGGGTAGCTTACATACCCTGCTGCTTTGTTCTTCAGGAACTAATAGTTTAGCAGGTGAACATTGATACAGTTCTGTTAAGTGGTTTAGCAGAAGTGAAATAAAAATTCTATCCCATTGACATAGGTGACGTATTAAGTTGACCTTGAGATACAGATAGGCAATGGAGAAGAGAGGAGTGATGGTTAGACAGACTGTGAGAAGTAAATGTTAGATCTGGGCTGGAAATTTTAAAAAGAGAATGGAGTGTTCAGTGGGGTGGAACTTTGTACTAACTGGACTCTCTCTTCTCATTCTTCAGCTTCATTCAGATCCCCACCTTAGACCAAATTACCCCTAGATTTGCAGCATGTTGAATGCCAGCTCCCCATATATTACCCAGAACAACTTGTTGATAAGACAAAACTGAGTATATGGCTTACAGTGGTGAGGGAAACCACCCCTTCAGCAGAGCTTTGCAGAGTCTTGGAGTGGGGAAGAGTAAGGTCAGGATTTATTGAGACTTCGAAGTTTAGTTGAAGGTAGGTGTTTCAATGCCTGGGATCAATTGGGGGATGGGTTTGAGGCTTGAATTGGGTTGGGTAAAGATCATGAACACGCAGTCCAGGATTGATGGAAATAAGCAGGTAAATCTGAAGGCAACTGATACAAAGAGTCCTAGGGTTTCTTCTCTGTGTTAATGTTTACTACTGAAGAGTTGATGCATCTTTCAGGATGCTGTATAATGAAGTCAAGTGATTTGCTTTGGCAAGAGACTCTCAGAATAGTAAAATTATGCTAATGAAGACATAGGAATAGTAAAGCCCTACTAATGTAGACAATAAGTTGTGGGCAGAAGTAGTTCTCCATCATCTGCAGTATCTCAAACTCTGAAATGTTTCCTCTAATTCTAGGTCTCTCCTTCTTAACTCACATGTTCTAATCCCTTCTGAGTTTTTTCCTGTGGCTTCACCACACCTTCAGTAAAACCCTTATTCTCCTTTATATAAACTCTTCTTTGCTTCCCAGCTGGAGTAATCTGTTTAACCTAATGTTTACTAGTAATCTGTAAAAGGAGTAAGCAAAATGTAGAATAATATAAAATATTATCTGGAAACATCTGAACATTTCAAATTAAGTGTTGGGTGAAGCCCATTTAAGTAAGACAGTGGAAATCTTAAAATTTTTGTCTTTTAAACAAATAAACCAAGAATGGTGGGGAAAAAAAAATCCAAGTGGTATGACTCTCAAAGTATAATAATGAATTGAGCTCACTGTACATTTGAATCTGTACATTTTCTCTTTAGGTTTTTATGTCCATTTTCATTAATCTATTTTCCTACTTCTCAGCAAAGGGTATTTATTTTCTAACATGCTCTAAATTGTCTAATATTTTAATGTTTTGTAGAAACATGCTGTGTTGTAGGACTAATTTCTTTGTGGATGGAGAGGAGGGGGAAAAAAAGGCAGATATTAGCTACTCAGTTCAGTTCAGTTCAGTTCAGTTGCTCAGTCGTGTCCGACTTTTTGTGACCCCATGAATCGCAGCACACCAGGCCTCCCTGTCCATCACCAACTCCCGGAGTTTACTCAAACTCATGTCCATTGAGTTGGTGATGCCATCCAGCCATCTCATCCTCTGTCGTCCCCTTCTCCTCCTGCCCCCAATCTCTCCCAGCATCAGAGTCTTTTCCAATGAGTCAACTCTTTGCATGAGGTGGCCAAAGTATTGGAGTTTCAGCTTTAGCATCAGTCCTTCCAGTGAACACCCAGGACTGACCTCCTTTAGAATGGATTGGTTGGATCTCCTTGCAGTCCAAGGGACTCTCAAGAGTCTTCTCCAACACCACAGTTAAAAAGCATCAATTCTTTGGCGCTCAGCTTTCTTCACAGTCCAACTCTCACATCCATACATGAGCACTGGAAAAACCTTGACTAGATGGACCTTTGTAGGCAACGTAATGTCTCTGCTTTTGAATATGCTATCTAGGTTGGTCATAACTTTCCTTTTGATAGCTATTACCTTAGAGTAAAAAGCAGATATTAACTAGTATCTTAGAGTATTTTATTTGTTCTTTAGAGGAATGTTCATTCCAGTGTAATTCTCTTTCTACTTAGGCCAATTTGCGTCGGAAAGTTACTCACTCGGTACAGACTGATCATAGTCACATGAGAAGAGAAAACTGTTCCCAGGTGTACCCTTCAAAGGATGTTGGTACGCAGTCCATGAGGGAGGGCAGCAGCCGAGTGCCCCGGCCCCAGATTTACATAGCTGGTCTCCGTGGGGGCCAAACTAAGACCACCTATGGAGTCAAGGTGAACTTAACTAGAGCGGTTGATGAAACCTAGTTAGAGACCGAGTTTTTAATATGGATACCACAACTTATGAACAGTGGCAAATATTTAGGAGTATGTTTGCATCCGTGAAAATTCACTAACTTTGGGGGGGCTGGTACATTCATTGGTGGTATGAATGTTTTTGGATTCTCATTTATATGCACTGTCAAACTCCTACAAAAAAGGAAACATTGTTTTCTGTAATACATTTTTTCATTCTATTAAAATTGAAAAGTAAAACTCTGTCCATTCCTCTTTGACTTCTAAGAAAATGTTTGGCAGCATCAAGACTGAAATTATTAGATATTAATATATTAACATATGATTAGATAGTTATATATATATAATATTATTATGCTTGGGATGGAAATTTATTTAGATAACTTTTTATACATTAGTATCAGATTATTATGCCTGGGATAGAAGTTTATTTCTAAAATCACAGTTAATATTGAACATTAAAAATTTTAAATGTAGTTAACAGTTTCAGCTTCATTAGCTATCCAATGTAACATGAATTAAATTGGTATAAGATTTCATTAATTTGGAACAGTTAGAACAAAGGCCCACATGATGTTTTTATTTTTGTTTATTTATCCCAATTGAGGTCTTGATTTTAATACTTCAGTATTCCTTTACTCAGATTATTTTATCTGTTTATCTTTTATCTAGCACTAATTTGTTGAACACTTATTTTTTTAACCTCTCTTTTCTCTTTTCTAATTGTAATAGTACTTAAAATGTAACCCTAAGTCATAGTTGTGATCACATGATGTCTTTTAAAATCTGGAAATTTTACTTGGAGTCTGGCTGATGGCCCCTTGAAAAGACTGGAATATCTGGCAGCCTTCTGGAATAACTCGGTCAGCCTTCCGTAAGCAGTGGCTCTGCCCTTTTGTAGGGCAGGTGCCTCTGGTTGCAGTGTAACAGCGGGGCAACTCCGGCGCCTTACGGGGCTCCCGCTTCACTCCTTTGCCCTGTTTGCCTGACTCCACAGGCAGCTGTTTCAGGCCCCTGTGAATTACTGAGAGCTGAATTTTACAGCCGTTGTTTTCTTACTGCCTTACATGCTCCCAATACACATGGATGGGTAATGAAGACTCTCAGATGGACAGGCTGTTAAAACTTGCCTCAGCAGCTGGGGGTTCATTTATATTTACTACATTTTTTTTACTTATGTGACTCTTAAGGGGTTTGTATAGTTTGTTTTCTATATAGGTTAAATGTTACATTAATAGCATGATATGCTTCAAAATCCATTTCCCACATATATTATAGAGGTAAACTTCAAAAAACAGATCTCCTTCTAAGTTATCATGATTTTCATACCTATAGTTTAATTTTTTAATTGAAATATAGTTGATTTACAATGTTAAGCAAAGGGATTCACTTACATCTTTTTTATATTCTTTTCCATTATGGTTTATCATAAGATACTGAATTTAGTTCCCTCTGTTACACAGTAGGACCTTGCTGTTTATCATACCTGTAATTTAAAAGTGATGTTAAAGATAGATTGGCTGGCTGTTGAGGCAAAAAACCTGGGGGTGAGAGTGGGGGTGTGAGGGCTCTGTCCCTGAAGATGGTGGGATGGTTAAAGGTGGTACTAAACTTTACAAATTCAGGAATTTGATTTTACCTGTTCTAATCAACCATTTTTTGATCTTACAAGATTCCTAAACACAGAAAAGAATGGCCGATAAACCACAATTTGGGGTTCTGAAGTTAGGGCTGAAAGTAGAATTGCCAAGCAAATAAAAACACAAAATACGATTTGCAAAGCTAATATCAGAAAGTCATCTGGTAAGAATAAAAGAATCAGAATAAAGGGAGCTAGGTCACATGGTCAACTCGTCTTCTTCCAGGACCTCTCTAAAGAGTTTTAATCATATGTTGGACCCAGTTTCAGATGGTCAACACCATTTCAGCAGGTCATAGCCTGAATTCATTTTCTCTACCACACTTGTTTCTCCCTCTGTATTTCCTTCTGTGGTCAAAGGTATCACCACCTACTCAGCAGCATAAATTAAAAACTTCTGGACTGTCTCCCACAGCCCCTACATTTAACTAGTCATTGCACCCTGTTGATTTGGCTTCAGCTGCCTTTGAGATCTGTGTCTTCCTATTCTTACTGCTGTTGTCATAATTTAGATTTAGAACTATTGCTTGATTCACCAGCATGATTTTTGTAACATATAAATCTGATCAGATCACCTGGCTCCCTCCCTGCCAACCCTCACTCCTCTTACTTAAAAAGACACTTTTTTTCATTATCTAGGGGATAAAGTAAAAATTCCTTAACACATGTGAGACTTTTCAAAATATATCCCTTTATCTTTTAGTTGCATATTCTGCCTCCATGCTCACTGTACACATTATATACATAGTAGGCAGAGTCCAAACAGTCTGAATATATTAGAGTCTTCAATATACCTTTGTCCCGTGGAATAGACTCCACAGACAGCCCTAGAAAATGTTTGTCCCCATGAAATCTGTTCATCAGTTCAGTTCAGTTGCTCAGTTGTGTCCTACTCTTTGCCACCCCATGGACTGCAGCATGCCAAGCCTCCCTGTCCATCACCAACTCCTGGAGTTTACTCAAACTCATGTCCATTGAGTCAGTGATGCCATCCAACCATCTCATCCTCTGTCATCCCCTTCTCCTCCTGCCTTCAATCTTTCCTAGCATCAGGGTCTTTTCCATTGAGTCAGTTCTTTGCATCAGGTGGCCAAAGTATTGGAGTTTCAACTTCAGCATCAGTCCTTCCAATGAATATTCAGGATTGATTTCCTTTAGGATGGACTGGTTGGATCTCCTTGCTGTCCAAGGCACTCTCAAGAGTCTTCTCCAACACCATAGTTCAAAATTATCAATTCTTTGGCACTCAGCTTTCTTTATAGTCCAACTCTCACATCCATACCTGACTACTGGGAAAACCATAGCTTTGATTAGATGGATCTTTGTTGGCAAAGTAATGTCTCTGCTTTTTAATATTCTGTCTAGGTTGGTCATAACTTTTCTTCCAAGGAGTAAGCGTCTTTTAATTTCATGGCTGCAGTCACCATCTGCAGTGATTTTGGAGCCCAAAAAATAAAGTCTGACACTGTTGCCCCATCTATGAAGTCATGGGGTCAGCGGCCATGATCTTAGTTTTCTGAATGTTGAGTTTTAAGCCAACTTTTTCACTCTCCTCTTTCACTTTCATCAGGAGGCTTTTTAGTTCTTCTTCACTTTCTGCCATAAGGGTGGTGTCATCTGCATATCTGAGGTTATTGATATTTCCCCCAGCAATCTTGATTCCAGCTTGTGCTTCATCCAGTCCAGCATTTCTCATGATGTACTCTGCATATAACTTAAATAAGCAGGATGACAATATACAGCCTTGACGTACTTCTTTCCCGATTTGGAACCAGTCTGTTGTTCCATGTCCATTTCTAACTGTTGCTTCTTGACCTGCACAGATTTCTCAGTAGGCAGGTCAGGTGGTCTGGTATTCCCATCTCTTTAAAAATTTTCCACGGTTTGTTGTGATCCACACAGTCAAAGGCTTTGGTATGGTCAGTAAAGCAGAAATAGATATTTTTCTGGAACTCTCTTGCTTTTTTGATGATCCAGTGGATGTTGGCAATTTGATCTCTTTTTCCTCTGCCTTTTCTAAATTCAGCTTGAACATCTGTTTATCAGATTTCACTTTTTCAGTGAAGGTTTTCCCCATCACCTTTGAGATAATTAATTCTTCTTCTTTCGATTTTCACAGGAGTTTATCCATACTTTTACTATAATAGGGCTTGAAATAAAAAGGTCTATATGTGTCCCTCTGTATTCTCCTGTTAGACTGTGCATTTCTTGAGATCTGAGTTGTGTTTTAGCCATTTCTACCTCCCT
Organism: Bos indicus; assembly: GCF_029378745.1. NCBI lineage: Eukaryota > Metazoa > Chordata > Mammalia > Artiodactyla > Bovidae > Bos > Bos indicus. Next base: position 62,657,436 of record NC_091768.1, on the reverse strand, counting down.
AGTATTGTTACTGTATCTTGTTGGATGAATGAGTTTTTTTAAAAAGGAATGAAAGAAAGGACAGACTGGAAGCAGGGTATTGGTTGAGTGATTATTTTAATAGTCAAGGTGGTAAAGTAGTTATTGGAAAATAAAAGGAAGAAACACAGAGAGGAAAAAGGAGATCACTTTTGGGGAAGTTGGTGGAAAATAAAGCTGGATGAGGAGGGTTGGCATAGATTTTGGAGAACTCTGAAAGACAGAGGAATGTGCTGCCTTTCTGTAGTATGATATTAAAAAACAACAACAACAAACTGTGGCTGTTTCTGGAACAGAGGATCCACTGAGGGAGAGAGATGCTGGAATTGGTGAGATGGAGAAAAGTGAAAGTGAAAGTCACTCAGTCGTGTCCGACTCTTTGTGACCCCATGGACTATACAGTCCATAGAATTCTCCAGGCCAGAATACTGGAGTGGGTAGCCTTTCCCTTCTGCAGGGCATCTTCCCAACCCAGGGATCAAACCCAGGTCTCCTGCATTGCAGGTGGATTCTTTACCAGCCAAGCCACCAGGGTGAGATGGAGAGGAAGCTGTTAACAAGGGTTAGGGCATCGTGGTTTTGGATGACAGGAAGGGACAAATGTGAGATTTAAGGAAGGAGATATAACAGCCCAGGAAAGAGAAGGGAAAATCAAAGTTTCTACCCTGGGAAACAGAGGATGATATGAGAAGGGGAAGTGGTTGGTCAAAAAAGATAATGTGTTCAGTACTAGAAATTTTGAATTTAAGAAATGACAAAGAAAGAAAAGCAGAGGTGACTAGAATTTGATCTGGAGAAGGGTAGTTTGGGGGATCATCACCAGTGAATGGGGATGGAATGAGGAGAAAGAGAGAAGACAGAGAAGCAGTCAGAAGAGTAGGAAAAAAATGTAAAGCGATCTTTGTGATCACGCAAGTAAGGTCTAGGTCTTCTACTTATTATTAGCTATGTTATCTGATCGCTCCCCACTGAGTTTCTTCATCATCAAAATTGGGATAATGGTTCCCAACTCATTGGCTTGTCTGAGAGGATTAAACCAGTTCAGTTCCGTCTCTCAGTCATGTCCAACCCTTTGTGACCCCATGGACTGCTGCACTCCAGGCCTCCCTATCCATCACCAACTCCCGGAGTTTACTGAAACTCATGTCCATTGAGTCGGTGATGCCATCCAACCATCTCATCCTCTGTTGTTCTCTTCTCCTCCCGCCTTCAATCTTTCCCAGCATCAGGGTCTTTTCAAGTGAGTCAGTTCTTCACATCAGGTGGCCAAAGTATTGGAGTTTCAGCTTCAACATCAGTCCTTCCAATGAATATTCAGGACTGATCTCCTTTAGGATGGACTGGTTGGATCTCCTTGCTGTCCAAGGGACCCTCAAGAGTCTTCTCAAACACCACAGTTCAAAAGCATCAGTTCTTCAGCACCCAGCTTTCTTTATAGTCTAACTCTCACATCCATACATGACTATTGGAAAATCCATAGCCTTGACTAGACAGACATTTGTTGGCAAAGTCTCTGCTTTTTAATATGCTGTCTAGATTGGTCATAACTTTTCTTCCAAGGAGAAAGTGACTTTTAATTTCATGGCTGCAGTCACCATCTGCAGTGATTTTGGAGCCCTCCAAAATAAAGTATGTCACTGGTTTCCATTATTTCTCCATCTATTTGTCATGAAGTGATGGGGCCATGATCTTAGTTTTCTGACCAGTTAGTTAACATGTGTAAAGCATTTGTCTGGTAAGTGCCTTGTTAATGTCAGCCAAGAGAGGAGAGATCCCCCAGTGTTTCGTTTCTCCTGCACCCCCACCCTCATTTTTCCTGATTTCTGTTTTCTAGATCTCAGTACTTAGAATAATGCTTGGCACATTAGGACTTTCCTTAAATGTTTGATGAACAAACACAAGAGGCTGAAGAATGGAGTTGGCAACTGCCGAGCTGTTTTAACAGTGTTGGCTTGAGTTGAAATAAGATTGCAGCCAGCGAAGCAGAAAATTATAGAACTAAGTACAATTATCAGTGACTGTTTGGCAGGAAAGGAGAAATGAGATTATGGTAACTAAAAATGGAAGCAGAGGAAAGGGAGAGTTAAGCTCAAATAAGAAATGTTTAACCTGGGGTGAGGGGAGGAGGAGATGAGGGAGTAGGGTGAGAGAGAGGTCCAAGAGGGAGGGGATCTATGTAGGCATATGGCCGATTTACTTCATTGTACAGCAGAAACTAAGACAACATTGTAAAGCCATTATATTCTAATAAAAAGAAAAAATAAAATCTATTAACTTAAAAAAGAAATATTTAGATACTGATGATTATTACTCATTTAACTCTTTTTAAACTCAGTTCAGACACTGAATTTTACCTTGTGTCTTTGTATTTTTAAAACAAATTTTCTCAGTTCTAAAATGCTACAATCCTTCTGGTTTGTCTTTAGTAATTTTTATACCACAGGAAAGAGTTGTTTTAAAATCACAGTGAAAGTGAAAGTTGTTCAGTTGTGCCTAACTCTTTGCGACCCCATGGACTATACAGTCCATGGAATTCTCCAGGCCAGAATACTGAAGTGCATAGCCTTTCCCTTCTCCAGAGGATCTTCCCAACCCAGGGAGGGAACCCAGGTCTCAGATTAGTTTGGGATTTTTTTAAAATAGAAGAATGAGAGTAATATGCTTAAGCTGCATTTGTCTACACTGTTCTTTAATGGTTTACTGTACTTTAAACCTTGCCACTTTTAGTAATCTATTGTACAAATACCATACTTGAATTGAGCTACAATCTCCTTAAGCCTTTTGGTATTTGCTTCCTGCACAGTCTTTTTGTTTAATGAAGTTCACGCTTTTACTTTGTTACTAATGGAGATAGTAGTGGGCTTCCTTTCATACAATTCATTGAGACTAGGGTAGCTCTGATACCTAAGCAGAGACAGAAGTGACAGGGTATCGAGACAAATACTGCAGTGTGATAGTGACAATCAGAAAAATCCCTGGGGTCTCAGATGGAAAGAGCAACAGCTGCTGTAAGGTTATTTCATCATCAGGCAAATGATCTTATAGCTCACATAATGGAGATGTCTGCTCCTTGCTCTAACCAAGGTTTGTACAGAAAACTAGACACACATAAAAGAAACACATTGAACTGATACTTGTCCTGGAAGACTTAGGATAATTCGAAATGAGAAAGTAAAAATTACCTTAAATCAAGAATGTAAATATCTGCTTGGCCATTCACTGGGCTGGGATGAGAAACACAAAAATCCCAGCTTCAAAGTTAACAGGAAACAATATCTCCCTCAAGGATATGCTACAGTTGTAAAGTATAATAACACCCTCCTTTTTTGAGTGTCTACTTTCTAATTCACTGAAAAGTTTTGTTCTCTGAAATCATACACTACTAGGAACCCTGCTGTGGAAATTGTATCAGTAACAATGAAACACTCTATTCTTGCTTGAAGGGTTTCAGTCACTTTGATCCAACGAGGCAGCTTCAGTTTCCAACCTAGTTCCAAAGCCTTCATTTAGGGGACTCCTGAGTGTAACAGTTCACATATACAGTAACTTTGGAGTTTCCAAGAAACAGGATCCTGAGACTATTCAGCTCTGATGTTGAGTTTTTCACACACAGCCCTGTTTTGAATCTAACAAAGTACTGCTTCTTTTTAAATTTCACCCACTCTAGTATTCATGTCTCAGAGAAGGCAATGGCACCCCACTCCACTACTTTTGCCTGGAAAATCCCATGGATGGAGGAGCCTGGTAGACTGCAGTCCATGGGTCGCTAGAGTCGGACACGACTGAGCGACTTCACTTTCACTTTTCACTTTCATGCATTGGAGAAGGAAATGGCAACCCACTCCAGTGTTCTTGCCTGGAGATCCCAGGGACGGGGAAGCCTGATGGGCTGTCATCTATGGGGTCGCACATAGTCGGACACGACTGAAGCAACTTAGCAGCAGCAGCAGCAGTATTCATGTCTAGAAAATCCCATGGACAGAGGAGCCTGGTGGGCTACAGTCCATGTGGTTGCAAAGAGCTGGACATGATTGAGCAAACATACACAGTAAGTCCATCCCTCCCCCAGATTCTGTAACTGTCTTTTCCTTTGTTTCCCGAGACCTCCCACAGTTATTCTGATGTGCAGTCTCCTTCACTGGAATGGACCAATCATCCTGACTCGATCTGACTATAGGTTTGTCCCTGGTGGGTTTTGGGCTGATCAGGTTAGGACAAGAGGCATCAGAATCTAGTCAAGGCTCATGGTAATGGAGCAGAAAGTCTTTGCAGGCAATGAAAATTTTAAGAAGGAAAATTTACATTATGTGAACCAGAAATGCCACAAAACTAGCTCTAAAGCATTTTACCCACCACCCTAATTATGATCAGTGTGTATATGTGTAATACTCTTCTCCCCAAGAAGGAACCATAGTTTCTTGAAGCGTAGTTGATCCCATGGCTTAGAAGAGGGAAAAATCAAGACTGGCCTGGAACCTGGGACCTTGTTGCCAGAAATAAAAAATGTTTCAAAAAATTTCTGCAGATTTAAAGAAAGGAGTGGATGTATAGGGTTCATACTGGGGCAATTTGAGTGTTCAAAGAATAATTACAGTTAATTGAAGTAAGTTGAAACTATAATGATACTCCAAAATAGGAGATAAATAAACCATATAAAACAATATAGAACAAAATAAATGTATGATAGAATATTTTTAATTTTTGCAATTAATTTCAAGTACAGATATGAGTTTTTAAGTATATATGGGTATGTATAAGAACATACAGCAGGGAACTGAATAATTGCATAAGTGAGAACTGTACCAATTATAGGAAGAGGTGATTAGCACCAGTCAGCACACATACAACCAGGCAGAGGGAAGATTCAACATTGCTCTGAACTGAGATTAATCAAATGTCTCACTATATAAACTATGGTCTCCTTCTTTGAGTTCCTTCTGATATTGTCGTTTAGTTGCTAAGTCATGTTTATTTGCTAAGTCCTGCTCTTTTGATACCCCATGGACCATAGCCTGCCAAGCTACTCTGTCCGTGGGGTTTCCTGGGCAAGAATACTGGAGTGGGTTGCCATTTTCTTCTCCAGGGGATCTCCCCCACCTAGAATAGAACCTGCCTTCTTTACACTGAGCTATCTGGGAAGCCCCACTCCCCCCTATTAATGTGATGCTAATAAGTAATGAAAAATTTTGCAATAATATTAAAAGGATATATATATAAAATGATCTTAGGTTCAATTCAGTCACTCAGTCATGTCCAGCCCTTTGTGACCCCATGGACTGCAGCATGCCAGGCCTCCCTGTCCATCACCAACTCCTGGAGTTTACTCAAACTCATGTCCGTTGAGTCGGTGATGCCACCCAACCATCTTATCCTCTGTTGTCCTCTTTTCCACCCGCCTTCAATCTTTCCTAGCATCAGGGTCTTTTCAAGTGAGTCAGTTCTTCACATCAGGTGGCCAAAGTATTGGTGTTCCAGCTTCAGCATCAGTCCTTCCAACGAACATTCAGGACTGATTTCCTTTAGGATGGAGAACATTCAGGACTGATTTCCTTTAGGATGGACTGGTTGGATCTCCTTGTTGTCCAAGGGACCCTCAAGAGTCTTCTGCAACACCACAGTTCAAAAGCATCAATTCTTTGGTGCTCAGCTTTCTTTATAGTCTTTATTTCTTTATAGAGAAATATCCATATATGCCTACTGGAAAAACCACATCAATATATGGCTACATAGCTTTGACTAGATGGACATTTGTTGGCATAGTAATGTCTCTGCTTTTTAATATGCTGTCTAGGTTGGTCATAACTTTTCTTTGAAGGAGCAGTGTCTTTTAATTTCCTGGCTGCAGTCACCTTCTGCAGTGATTTTGGAGCAAAAAAAAAAAAAAAAAAAAAAGTCACTGTTTCCACTGTTTCCCCATCTGCTTGCCATGAAATGATGGGATCAGATGCCATGATCTTAGTTTTCTGAATGTTGAGTTTTAAACCAACTTTTTCACTCTCCTCTTTCACTTTCATCAGGAGGCTCTTTAATTCTTCTTCACTTTCTGCTATAAGGGTGGTCTCATCTGCCTATCTGAGGTTATTGATATTTCTCCCGGCCATCTTGATTCCAGCTTGTGCCTCATCCAGCCCAGCATTTCTCATGATGTGCTTTGCATATAACTTAAATAAGCAGGGTGACAATATACAGCCTTGACATACTCCTTTCCCTATTTGGAACCAGTCTGTTTTTTCATGTCCAGTTCTAACTGTTGCTTCTTAACCTGCATACAGATTTCTCAGGAGGCAGGTCAGGTGGTCTGGTATTCCCATCTCTTTAAGAATTTTCCAGTTTGTTGTGATCCACACACTCAAAGGCTTTGGTGTAGTCAATAAAGCAGAAGTAGATGTTTTTCTGGAACCCTCTTGCTTTTTTGATGATCAAGTGGATGTTGGCAATTTGATCTCTGGTTCCTCTGCCTTTTCTAAAACCAGCTTGAACATCTGGAAGTTCACGGTTCATGTATTATTGAAGTCTGGCTTGGAGAATTTTGAGCATCACTTTGCTAGTGTGTGAGATGAGTGCAATTGTGTGGTAGTTTGAGCATTCTTTGGCAATGCCTTTCTTTGGAGTTGGAATGAAAACTGACCCTTTCCAGTCCTGTGGCCCCTGCTGAATTTTCCAAATTTGCTGGCATATTGAGTGCAGCACTTTCACAGCATCATCTTTCAGGATTTGAAATATCTCAACTGGAATTCCATCACCTCCACTAGCTGTGTTCGTACTGATGCTTCCTAAGGCCCACTTGACTTTGAATTCCAGGATGTCTGGCTCTAGGTGAGTGATCACATCATCGTGGTTATGATGGATCATGAAGATCTTTTTTGTACAGTTCTTCTGTGTATTCTTGCCTTACCTCTTACCTCTTCTTACTATCTTCTGCTTCTGTTAGGTTCATACCATTTCTGTCCTTTATTGTGCCCATCTTTGTGTGAAATGTTCCCTTGGCATCTCTAATTTTCTTAAAGAGATCTCTAGTCTTTCCCATTCTATTGTTTTCCTCTATTTCTTTGCATTGATCACTGAGGAAGGTTTCTTCTCTTTCCTTGCTAGTCTTTGGAACTCTGCATTCAGATGGGTATATCTTTCTTTTTCCCCTTGCCTTTCACTTCTCTTCTTTTCACAGCTATTTGTAAGGTCTCCTCAGACAACCATTTTGGCTTTTTGCATTTCTTTTTCTTGGGAATAGTCTTGATCACTGCCTCCTGTACAATGTCGTGAACCTCCATCCAGTTCTCAGGCACTCTGTCTATCAGATCTAATCCATTGAACCTTATTTGTCACTTCTACTGTATAATCATAAGGGATTTGATTTAGGTCATACCTGAATGGTCTTAGTGGTTTTCTCTACTTTCTTCAATTAAGTCTGAAAGTCATTTAGGGGAAAGATCATGCTACGGAAGGTGTAGGCTGCTGGGAATCTCACAATATTGTACCCATGTTCCTGTAAGAATGGAGGTACTTATATCCAACAATATTTTTAACCAATCCACATATCTTGAAAACCATTTGACGGTGAATTATTTCTAATATCGCTTATGCCAGTTAACATGCTTCAGTGAACGTGGAGATTATAGCGGTTGAAGTCTGTGCCTGTTGATATGCCTAACGTTTTGAAGCGAAGATTGTGCAGTTAGAATGTCTGGTAAGGTAAATATAATCAGAGATGATGCTGACGATGAGGACACAGCCACAAGACTTTGAACAATATATAATATAAACTTTAAGTTTAAATAAGAGGTAACAACAGAAGTTAATGAGTGAGGAACTTAATGCAAGTTACAGAAGTTGCCTAGTTTCTGTTACTTTCCGGGTTTTAGGACGATATACAACAGCTTTGCCAAAATCCTTTCATCGAAGACCAATTCCTATTTGCCGCCAAATCACCTGGTGAGGACTACAGTTCCCAGAAGGCAACGCTCGGCTCTCGCGACTCAGCCTCGTTAGCCGGCCGGGAGTTGTGGTTTACAAAAGAACGCTGTGGAACCTAAGTTTTACTCCCTTGTCAACAGAAACTGGGCGGTATCGGTCTCTTCTCCCTCCGGGTCCGCCCCTTTTCTGCAGCGGTCGAATTCGTGAACCTAGTCCAGGTGCTTGGCTGGGCGGGAAGCCGCGGCCGGTTGGCCGGCGGGGCGCTCTAGGCCCCGCGGTTTTAGTCTCTATGACTCCGGGAGGCGGTCCCGGGTGCCCTGACGCGAGCGGAGGGGGTGCGGGTCAGTTCCGCGCGGCGCTGTCGGGGAACCATGGCAGCCCCAAGAGGTGAGGCCGGGGCCGGCGGGACTGGAGAACCCGGGTCGGAGGCGCTATGCCGAGCGAGCCTCAGCACTTGTCTGCATCTGTCTGCGGGCGAGCATCTTCCGTGCCCGCGGGGCTCGGGTCTCCGGGGGGTAGGCCCGGGCGTCGGGGAGCGGGGATTTGTGTTGAGCGGCTCCCGGGCTTGAGCGCGCGCTGCCACGGGTCAGGGGAGCGTGGGGCAGCCAGCCTCCCACTGCGGCTGCCTTCCCGGGGGGCGGACTCAGGGCCAGCCGGTTTGGCGGCCGGAGACCGCGCCTGCCTGGACGAGTGGGTGGGAACAGAATTCAGACAGGCCTGGGCTGTAGCGGACCGGGCGAGGGGTCAGTGCGCCGGGCCCGGGCTGGACCCGCATCACCCAGCGGGAGGCAGGACGGGTCTCAGTGCGGGCCGGGGTCACCGCGTTTGCTGTCTCCGCGGTGCCTTCTACACTGGGGTGCTCAGAACCTTAAGGGTATGCTCCGGGTGCAGAACCTAAGCAGCGGCTGGTCCACCTAACAGATACTGAAAACATCCTTGGGGCAGGAGAACAGCCTTGCAATGTGACGAGACGGAGAAAGCTGTCGTTAACAGTTACTCTCGAGAATGTTATGTGGTTAGAAGTAACACTTGAATATTTTGTGGGAAGGATGATACCCATCCTCCGCCCCTGCCCCTGCCCCTTCCCCAGGGATAGCTCATTAGAGTAATAATGTTTGATGACTAATTGCCTTTTCCTGAGTGAAAGTATCATTAACTCTGCAGCTCGTTTGCTTTGCTGGATGGGATAAGTTGAAACCGGAGTTGAGTTTCTGAATGGTAAAGCTACGAGAGATTGGGCAACACCCGGATTCTTCTCCACATTTCCTCCATAGAGCTCTTGGCTTCACCCCTGAGTATACGTTGAACAAATATTTGAACAATAGCTTTTTGCTTGGGTGGCAAATTATTTTCCTGGTTGGAGAGGCCACGTTTATCCTTCAAGCCCTGCTCAGGGGCATTGTCTGCAATTGCATATGCTTCTCGCATTTCAAATAAGCCCATCTTTAAGAGTCTTTTATAGCAACACCCGAAATAAAGGAAAAAAGTAGAATTCTTTTGATAATTGACATAAAATGAAAATAGCAAGATGAATGGTGAAGGCAATTGCAGAATTACCTAAGTCAAATCATCTGAAATAGTTGCTCAGTTTACAGATTTAGGCTTATTGCCAATACCTATTTGTTGTGCCTGGGTCGTGTGATAAATCTTACATGTCCGCTAGAACTGTGTAATACAAAATTGCAATCCCGAACTTCCTGATATTCACAAAGGATTTATTTATCTGGGACTTCCTAATTTCCACCTTCTCAGGTGTTACAAATAATGTCCCCTCTAAAATATAGTGAACTATAACTGAGAAAAATATACAACTCCAGTTTGTAAATTTCTTTTGCGGGGCGGGGTGGTGGGATTCTCCACATATAAACAGAAGTTGTGTGGGAGCTAATGGGAGCTTTGAGAGAAGGAGAAAACAGTGCTGATGTGCCACTGTGCCCACTCAACAATGCAGTTAAGCTGTGGACTTTTTGCCACCGCATGGATCTTAGTCCCCGACTAACGATTGAACCTCTACCTCCTGCAGTGAAGCTCAGGAGTCTTAACCATTGGACCACCAGGGAAGTCCCAGTATGGACTTGTGATAATATTACCTTGAAACAAACTGAAATTGCTAATAATTGCACTTTCATTATACAGATATCTAAACTTATTTGCTTGCTCTTTATTTAATTGGTAGTTATTTTCAGGAATATCAAATGTATTCCCATTTAATCACTATGCTAATAGGTGTATTTTCAAAATTTTAGCCATTCATTGTGTTGTTTTGGAATCAGGAACCTATATAATCGCTGACATAGTTTTTAGTTTAGGAGTCCTAACCTCTCTTATTTAGTAAAGTATGGATAATCTAGGACATGTGGGTTGGTAAACTTTTTCTGTTAATAGCTGATGGTCTCTGTCATAACTACTCACCCTGCTGTTGCAGGGCAAAAAAAAAAAAAAAAAAAAAAGCCATAAATAATTCGGAAACAAGTATGTTCTAATAAAACTTTTTGTGACAGTAATTTGAATTTCATATAATTTTCATACATCACAAAATGTTAAAAACTTTTTTCCAACCATTTAAAAATGTAAACCTATTCTCAGCTTTCAGATCATAGAAAAATGAGAGGAAATGTACTTTGTTCACCCCTGATCAAGAAGATGGGAAATGCTTTCTCCTGTACTGCTGTTTATTTTTTGTCTTACATTTCCTCCTTGTGTAGGAGAGTTTTAGGGCAAGTGAAGTATTACAGTAATCCTCTTCAATCTCTTTTACATTAACATTGCCTTTTGGGTCCTCAAGATTGATTGAACCTTTAGGCAGAGATAAGCTCTATTTTTTCTGTTCTGCCATCCAGCTTTTTAGGTAAGACCTAATGTACTTTTAAACATCTGCCTGAATTTTGCAAATAATTCTTTAATTCACCCAGGGAAAAATATTTATATTGAAGAACCTGTTTTCCTAGTAAGTTTCCACCTTACCATACAAAGATGATTTGTTTGAAACTTTTATTTTCCTGTGCAAGTCACCTCTGAATTATGGTTAAGCTTCCAAAGTAGTTAAGAAGCATACTTAGATGTAATGTAGTTATAGTAGCAGCCCAGAGCAACCTCTGTCCCTCTGGTTCTTAGCCCAGGTTGTCAAAGTATGGCCCATTGGTCAAACCCAGCCTATCACTTGTTTTTGAATGGCCTGTGAGCTAAGAATGGTTTTTACAGATGAACGTTTGCAGTTGATCTGATGGAACACCAACTTTGAAGACCAGTGAAGCATAATGTTACCTGCCTCCACCTCCACCCCCAGAATTCCCGTCTTCTCAATATAAGAAAGCATTGTACTCAATTATTATTATATTTTGAATTTTTCCAATAAATATAAGTTAAATGTGAAAATATGTTTTCTCTCTTGTCACCTACATACACCTACATGATATCCTTAATTTTGCCTCATGGCCTAAAAAACCTAAAATATTTACTGTTGGCCCTTACAGAATAAAACTTGCTGATCCCTGTTTAACATGTGCCTGAAGATTTGAAAGAAGGTTAAATATAGCTGGGGATGAGGGAAGTATGAAGTGGGTAAAAAAAGTAGAAATAGTTTGAGTACTAGGTGATGGCTGTCTAGGTGAGGGCTGGGAGTACTGAAGGAGACCTGGCTCCCCACTGCTTGTGGTTTTATTGAAGTTGGTGGACCAGCCTTGGTGCCTGAGTGATGGCTGATGCTCAGATATACTTACAATAAGTTCTTAAATTGAGTGTTCATAAGTTGTGTATATTTCCTGGATTTCAGGTTTTACAGAACTTCATTCTTAATACTCTTTTTTTGTGTGTGTTATGAGTTATCTCTCATATAATGCTGTGAAATGAGAGGCTGGATGTAATTTATAAAATTATGTATTATTTTATCATTCACTTATTCCTTTTGTTTTCTTCCTGCTGTCTCTCTGTTTAGAATATACATTGCTGCTATTGTTTTTATCCTGCCATCAATGTTTTGCTTTCACAAGTATGAGTTATAAAGATATATAAAGTGTGTAATTTATAACATCCTAAACTAGAGTTAGTTAAGCCAGATATCTTGCAATTGAGCCCTCCCCAGGAGCAAAATCTGTGCCTAACCAGTTGATATTGAAAGTCAGCTATGTATTGTGTGTGTGTGTTTCTTTTCATGTAGTTAGAGAGCATTGTTTTGAAAACAAGTTTTTTAATGTATTTTGTGCTTGAAATTGGAAAGCATCTTGAAGTATAACACTGATTAACTTTTATATACATAATGTTGTCTATTAAATAATATCTTTGCACATATTTTCCAGAAAATGTCAATTTATTATTCAAGTTATACTGCTTGGCAGTGATGACCCTGGTGGCTGCAGCTTATACCATAGCTTTAAGATACACAAGGACATCAGACAAAGAACTCTACTTTTCAACCACAGCCGTGTGTATCACAGAAGTTATAAAGTTATTGCTAAGTGTGGGCATTTTAGCTAAGTGAGTATAAATACGTTTTAGTGTGTTAAATTTTTACTTTTTTACTCAGTTACGTTCTTTATTAGAAAATTCAAGCTATATCTTCATATGTTTGATTGCTCTAGAGCAAGCTTTCTCAGCTCAGGTCATTTTTGCTCCCCAGGAGGTATAATTTTGGTTGACCCAACTTGGGGGATGCTACTTACATCAAGCGGGTGGAGGTCAATGGTGCTGATAAACATCGTGTGATGCCGTGTCCTCCAGGACAGCAATCCATAACAAAGAAGTCTCCATCCCCAAATATCAGTGGTGCCAAAGTTGAAAAACCACCATAAATCAGGTGGAGTTGGCTAACTATGGCCCACTGGTTAATCCAGTTTGCTGCTTGTTTTTGTTGCAACACAGACTGTGTGGCTCACACAGCCTAAACTATTTACCATTTGGTTCTTATAGAAAATGTGCTGACTTCTGTTAGAGAGGAATAAAGCGATCATAATAGTTAACATTTCCTTAGTATTTTCTGTGTTAAGTGTTAGACCCTGTACTAAGTGCTTTTCCTTAGTTATCTCATTTGGTCTTTATACATTCTTTAGGTAAGTATGGTAATTACCCCTATTTTACCTACACGGTGTCTGAGGTTCCTCACTATCGTGCTATTAATATTTGGTAGCACTGGGGGCTTTGGATCAGTAACATTGGGTGAAAATTGTTTTAGCAAGGCTGAAATATAAGACAGGGTTGAGAATAGTGCCTTTGGAGTGATACAGACCTAATTTTAGTCTTAGACTCATTGGGATTATGACTTTCCATATATTCCTTAGCTTCTCTTCTTCTCCTAAGCTTCAGTTTCTCTATTTCTTTTTCTTTTTTTAAAGTTCACGTTTTAAGTCTTTAGTGCTGCCCATAAGCCCAGCAGTTTTTTGTCTGTTTTCATTTCCCACATTATATTCATAGACTGGAATATTTTAAGTCTAATAAAAATCAGGTGACTTTCTCCCCACCAGTAAAGGAAAGTGGGAAATATATGCAAAGGGAAGTTCTGGACCCTGTCTATAAAACCAGGGGTAAGAGTCCATTCAAGATAGAGGAAAATAGCCATAGGCTGTGGATGAGAGAAAACAGTAACAAAAGACAAAAGAAAATGAGACAAACAAGAAGGCAAGCTTCGAGTTACACTGTATAGTTTCTTTAGTTTGTAACTGGAGAAAGCAGAGTTGTGAGAATTAAAATCTGGTAGGAAATTACTTGAAAAGTTTTTTTTTAACCTTTTTTTTTTTTTTAATTTACTTATTTGGCTCTGCCAGGTCTTAGTTGTGGCACGTGGGATCTAGTTCCCTGGCCAGGGATCGACAAGGCCCCCTGCATTGGGAGCCCAGAGTCTTAGTCATCGGACCACCAGGGAATTCCCATACTTGGGAAAGATACACGAGATGAGGACCCACCTGGGTCATGTGGACAAGTGAATTCATATAGGTTTCAAGATGTATGCTGGTGAGTGTAAGAAGCAGTGAAGAATAGCAGGTGTAAGGGTTAAATTACATTTAAACACTTTAAATTTCATTTAACAAATATTTATTAAGTGATTTCTGTGTGACAGTTTTATAATAGGTGCTGGATATAGAAATAGACTGGAGAAGGAAATGGCAACCCACTCCAGTATTCTTGCCTGGGAAATCCCATGGACAGAGGAGCCTGGTGGGCTACAGTTCATGGGGTCGAAAAGAGTTGGACAGGACTGAGCAACTAAACGGAGAAGCCAGGGGCAACCCACTCCAGGGTTCTTGCCTGGAGAATCCCAGGGACAGCGGAGCCTGGTGGGCGGCCGTCTGTGGGGTCGCACAGAGTCGGACACGACTGAAGTGACTTAGCAGCAGAGCAACTAAACCACCGCAGAAGTAGACTTGGTATGATATGAAATAGATACAGTATAAATAAAATAGATGTTGTGGAATGAATGAGATATGGTTCCTGCTTGCTTCAAATTTAGGTTTAGTGGAAGAGACAGAAAATATACTAGAAAACACATGCATGATTACAAATAATCCATCTGAAAAAAATACTTTAAAAATGATGTGGAGAGGGAGTAAAGAACAGAAAAATAACTTGAAGCTAGACAGTGGAAAGGTTTAATAGAAAATCTGTGTTTGAGATTTGTCTTATAGGCAGAGCTACTGTGGCAGTCTAACGTGTTGGGTTGCAAGTAGGTTAAAATCTCAGACGTTTACAGTTTCTTAACAAGATCCATTTTTAAGGAAATTTGGCTTCCACTATTCTGGTTTTAGAAAAGACAGAGGAACCAGAGATCAAATTGCCAACATCCACTGGATCATAGAAAAAGCAAGAGAGTTCCAGAAAAACATCTCTTTCTGCTTTATTGACTATGCCAAAGCCTTTGACTGTGTCGATCACAATAAACTGTGGAAACTTCTGAAAGAGATGGGAATACCAGACCACCTGACCTGCCTATTGAGAAACCTATATGCAGGTCAGGAAGCAACGGTTAGAACTGGACATGGAACAACAGACTGGTTCCAAGTAGGAAAAGGAGTTCGTCAAGGCTGTATATTGTCACCCTGTTTATTTAACTTATATGCAGAGGACATCATGAGAAATGCTGGACTGGAAGAAACACAAGCTGGAATCAAGATTGCTGGGAGAAATCTCAATAATCTCAGATATGCAGATGACACCACCCTTATGGCAGAAAGTGAAGAGGAACTCAAAAGCCTCTTGATGAAAGTGAAAGTGGAGAGTGAAAAAGTTGGCTTAAAGCTCAACATTCAGAAAACGAAGATCATGGCATCCGGTCCCACCACTTCACGGGAAATAGATGGGGAAACAGTGTCAGACTTTATTTTTCTGGGCTCCAAAATCACTACAGATGGTGACTGCAGCCATGAAATTAAAAAATGCTTACTCCTTGGAAGTAAAGTTATGACCAACCTAGACAGCATATTCAAAAGCAGAGACATTACTTTGCCAACAAAGGTTCATCTAGTCAAGGCTATGGTTTTTCCTGTGGTCATGTATGGATGTGAGAGTTGGACTGTGAAGAAGGCTGAGCGCTGAAGAATTGATGCTTTTGAACTGTAGTGTTGGAGAAGACTCTTGAGAGTCCCTTGGACTGCAAGGAGATCCAACCAGTCCATTCTGAAGGAGATCAGTCCTGGGTGTTCTTTGGAAGGAATGATGCTGAAGCTGAAACTCCAGTACTTTGGCCACCTCATGCGAAGAGTTGACTCATTGGAAGAGAGACTGATGCTGGGACGGATTGGGGGCAGGAGGAGAAGGGGATGACAGGATGAGACGGCTGGATGGCATCACTGACTCTATGAACGTGAGTCTAAGTAAACTCCAGGAGTTGGTGAGGGACAGGGAGGCCTGGCGTGCTGCAATTCATGGGATCACAAAGAGTCGGACACGACTGAGCGACTGATCTGATCTGATCTGATCTGATTCTGGAGAATGTCAGGTAAAGGAGAGGGCTTATTGTGTCTTTAAAAGGCAAGAATCTCTATATTTGAAATGCCAGAACAACAACCAATTTAGGAATAAATAAATTAATAAAAATCTTATGGCTTAACTTCTTTTAATACAAAAATGGAGATAGTGGAAAAGAGGCACAGGGAGCACATTTCTTCTCCTTATCCCCCAGCTTCTTTAGGGAGAAAAAATTATGACCCAGGAATGAAATAGGACTGTTAAGCATGGAATCTGCTATTTAAAGCTGTAAGATCAAATCGTGGTTCAGTTGTTTTGTAACTGTTCAAGAATTTTTTAAAAAGTAGTGAAGCCTTTGGTTTAACTCAGCAGTTGGGCTAGTGTCCTGCCAACCCACTGCATGGACTTTTTGTGTTATTTTGATGCTTTCCCAGCTTTGCATTGCTCGCTTATAGTATTTCTTATTTTAAGCTATTCAATGTTATGGGTATGGTCAGTTGAAGTTTGTTTTGTGGAAACTTTCTTTGAAATTAATATAAAAGCAGAAAAGTTTCTAAGAATTCATCAGATTAGTTAGATAATGGTGTTGAAACAACAACTGTGGAAAACCAAATACTGTACTTCATTGTCGTCATCATCAGTAACCAGATGGCTGTTTATGTCACCAGGATAATGTAGTGAAAGTGAAAGTTGCTCAGTCATGTCCTTTGTGATCCTATGGACTATACAGTCCATGGAATTTTCCAGGCCAGAATACTGGAGTGGGTAGCTGTTCCTGTCTCTAGGGGATCTTCCCAACCCAGGGATTGAACCCAGGTCTCCCACATTGCAAGCAGATTCTTTACCAGCTGAGCCACAAGGGAAGCCCAGGATAATGTAGAGCCTCTTTTATAAACATTACCTGCAGAGTTCACAAGACCAGGGACAATCAGAAAAAAGTAAAGAATTATGAGACAGAGTTTTGATGGCTGCTGGCATTTGACTTGACATGGCTAGCAAGAGTTTGGCTGTGAAGAAAAATCATTTAAAACACAAGGAGTTTCCAAGTGGGAAAAAACACTGGGGGAAAAAAAAGATTACAAAGCATAAAAGAAGTGAAATGAATTAGAAACTACTGGATTTTAAAGCAAACATAATTTTTAATGAGAAACACGTTGGCAAATTATGTGGTTATTCAAAACACCTTGGTAGGGCAGAATTTCTTGGAGCAAATCAAGAGGGCATCTGTGAAAACGTTAATTTCTTGGAATGGTAAAATAGTGAAAGAATTATTTTACAGCGTTAGGTCACAGGTTGATAGCTGCAGAATGAAATGAAAGGACATTGTGTATTACTTCTTCAGCTTATTCAGCAGTATGTCATGAGACAGTCCCTAATGAAACTAAATCAGCGCTGTGTGGGAAACACACTCAGTGAAAACGCTGCAAGTTGATTCTAGATCTTGAAAGGACAACTAGCTTATCACGGTTCCCCTGAAGCAGTTTGGAATATGGAAAAGATGAATAAAATAGATGGCTGGACTAGGATTGAACAGTTAAGAGTTGGAGCACGTGAAAGTGCCTAGAATTTTATGTTTGTCTTTTTGATGCAGTTGTGTGAAGTTTGCAGAGTAGATTTTCCAGATATTCTCTATGCTGTAATTTCTTTATACACATATTAAAATCAGTAATTTAAAAAAAGTGGACCAAAGGCAAATAGGATGTTAAGTAGTTTGTCCCCCTCCCAAAAAAAGCCAGGTTGGATGTCAGTGCTTTATTTGCTGTGGTAGAGAGACTTCTAAATATCAGAAGATACTTGTTACTCAGAAATTTTAGGAGTTGCTTTGTTGGTACACATAAGAAACAAATTGATTTCGTAATTTTGAACTTATATTGTTTGAAAATGCTTTACCACATGATGTTAAACTAATTCCTTCTATAAGGGTAAAAACATGACATTGGACTTTTTTACTTTGTTTTCAAAGTAGAAGCAACACTTTATCATCTGAGAGAAAGGATGAGGACTTCAGGATATTGTGGGAGAATGTGAAAGAATTCTGTTAGAAATAACTAAAGATTTAGAACTTGGAGAATCTTCTGAGAAGAAAAAGGGAAAGTTAGATCTTCATGATTAATACATTTTCCCTATGTTCCAAAAAACTAAGTTAATGTAAAAATTAGATAATACTAAATTTTGATTGGAAAGTTTTAGATAATGACAGAAAAGGGAAAAAGTGAACTACCATGTCAATGGAAAAAACTGTTAAAGGAGGTAAAAGCTTATTCGCTTCTTCCCACTCTTTACACTCTGTTAAAGGGCACTAACTTTATCGAGTTGATAACTCCAGAACCTCACTTGTTTCTGATGTGTGCAAAGCTTGCCCCACTTACTTAGGATGGTCCCTCCAGTAATGCTCTTTGCTCAGTAGTATGCTTCAGTTCAGTTCAGTTGCTCAGTCGTGTCCGACTCTTTGCAACCCCATGAATTGCAGCATGCCAGGTTGGCTAATTGTTAAAGTAAGTACATATCATTTTATACTGTGTGGAGATGGGGGCAGAGACTCAGAACAGTTCTTAAAAGTTCTTAAAGTCTTGCTTATAATTAAGTTCACTTAAAGAGAAATGTGTCACTGCCATGTCCAAATACTCTGTTTCACTACCTTCAAACATTTTTTTCTAATTTTTTTTTAAGATGTGGACTATTTTTAAAGTCTTTATTGAATTTGTTACAATATTGCTCCTGTTTTATGTTTCCGCTTTTTAAAACTTGAATTTGTTACAATATTGCCTCTGTTTTATGTTTTTTTTTTTTTTTTTTTTTCGTTTGTTTCTGTGTTTTATGCTTTGGCGACACATGTGGGGTCTTAGCTCCATGACCAGGGATGGAACCCTCTCCCCCTGCATTGGAAGGCGAAGTCCCAACCACTGGACCACTAGGGAAGTCCCAAACAAACATTTTAAATATAGTCATGCTTTGTTTCAATATATTGCTAAAAAGATGTAGTGCAATAGTCAGGTTCATTCATTTATCAAGCCCCAGTTATTTGCTCTTGCCTGGAAAATCCCATGGACAGAGGAGCCTGGTGGGCTGCAGTCCATGGGGTCGCTAGGAGTCGGACACGACTGAGCAACTTCACTTTCACTTTTCACTTTAATGCATTGGAGAAGGAAATGGCAACCCACTCCAGTATTCTTGCCTGGAGAGTCCCAGGGACGGCGGAGCCAGGTGGGCTGCTGTCTCTGGGGCTGCACAGAGTCGGACACGACTGAAGTGACTTAGCAGTAGCAGTAGCAGTTATTTGCTCAGCACTTTTCAGGATGTAAGAAATATAGCTGCAAATTAAAAAGATCTATTCTGTCCTCATGGAGCTTGAGTCTGGTGGAGAACTAGATATTAAGCAAATGAATAATCAGTGGGTGGTGGTAGGAGGATAAGTAGTTTGTTGCATGGTAGCTAAGTCATGTCCAATTCTTTTGCAACCCAATGGACTATGGCCCACCAGGCTCTTCTGTTCATGGAATTTCTCAGGCAAGATTACTGGAGTGGGTTGCCATTTCCTTCTCCAGGGAATCTTCCTGACCCAGGGATCAAACCCATGTCTCCTACTTTACTGCTGAGCCACCAGAGGATAAATAGAGGATGCTGTAAATAAGTAAGAGGGGGGGGGTCTCCATTTGAATATGAGGAAGTTATGTTTAACACAGACCTGAAGATCAAGCAGAAGATGGGCAAGAAAAGAGCAGAGAGAAGGTAAAGAGAAGGTAAAACACTGTAAAGAGACAGTGTGTTGAAGAACAACAACAGATCACTGGAGTGCTATGAGAGTGGAGTGGTACTAACACGAAGCAGGAGAGGTGGGCAGGCATCAAGAGGAACTGTGTGCCTGTGAAGGAGTTCAGATTTTATCTCAAGTGCATCAGGAAATCACCAAAAGGATGAAACCAGGGACTAACAAGGCGACTCATAGTATGGTGAGTCACTTTGGCTCCTTTGAGGAGAATGGACAAGAAGGGTGTAAGAGTTGGGAGTAAAGAAGCTTATGACAGCCTGGGGATTGTGGGCATGATGACAGTGTGATGAAGAGAAGCTTCTGCTTCTCAGAAGTAGAAGCTACAGGACTGGTGATGGCTTTGGATAAACAGTTGATTACTACTATCGCAGTAGTTCCCACGAACACTGAATTAGTGATTACTGAACTTGCTTGTAGAGGAGCAGGGATAGGTTCCTGTGAGCCTCTGGTCACAACATTTTCATCAGCTGATCACCATAGAACCTTGTTTCTGTTTAAAGACACCTCATTTAATATGTATTGTTGACTTATTAGCATTGAACTCAGGGCCAGGAGTGCTGTAATTCATGCCGGGACAAAGCTTATCTACCGTGTTTTCTCCATAAGGCACACCACAACTTTCTGGCACTTCAGCACTATTGCTATAATGTATAATAAGTTGAAATTTCCTTAGAAAAACCAAAGAATAATGCTTCTTTGGGTGTTTGTTGTGAAAAAAATTTTTGAAAACCCAATGAGCATATATCTAACTTCATTTTTTTGGAAAGGAAGTGACCACTCTCTGGAATACTGGCTGTTAATCACTGTCGAAATGTGTTATGTAAAGTGCCAAACATCCTCTTTTAAGATTGCAGCAACTGCTCTTGCTGTCTTCAGACAGTCAGGATTGTTGCTGTTGAGAATGGCAGGCTGCCAGAGAGTAAAGGTGTTAAGGAAACATTCTCCACTTAAGAACAGGTGAGGGAGACACACAGGTAAACACAGTTTTTGTTTGATTCTTGTTCCACTGTTTTAGCCTTAGGTATTATTTCATCTTCTGTAATGAGAAATCTGAGGCTGAGGGAAGTTTTAGTTTGCCAAAGATCCCTAGAAAATGACTGGCAGTGACAGCATTAGAAAGTTCCCTGATTTTTATTTTCAAATTATTAGTCTTTTAGAACAATGAAATAATTGAGCTGTTATGTGATTAGCCAGGGCAAAGATAAGCATTTAGTAGTAGCATTGTTAGACACCTCAGTAGTTTTATTTTTTTTCTTAAGTTTTCATTTCCAAATGTTAACATTTTACCATGTGTGTTTTATCATATTCTTGATTTCTGTGCATTTGTATGTGGGTATAAAGTTTCTATGAACTGTTTGAGAGCAAGTTTTACACAAGCTGCCCTTGTCCCTAAATTCTTCAGTGCATATTTTCTAAAAAACATAACATTCTCTTACATACTCACATATATCAAATTTGAGGCATTAGTATTGACGTGATACTGCTAACTAATTCACAGACCTTAGATAATTTTGTCAGTTGCCCACTGGTGTCCTTTAATAATAACATAATCACACTTTAGTTTTACCTCTAGCTGCCTGTAACCTGAGACTGTTATGTGTTTGCCACTGTTAAAGAGCATAGTCCATTTGCTTTGTAGAATATCCTTCAGTTTGTTTGTTGAATGCTTTATTATGATTAGGTTTTTGGTCAGGAATATCACAGAAGTGATACTCCTTCTCAGTGCAGCTTATCAAGAAGCACATAATGTCTATTTGCCCCCATTACTGGTGATTTAACTTTGATTTCTTGATTAAGGTAGTGCCTGCTGCTGCTGCTAAGTTGCTTCAGTCATGTCTGACTCTGTGAGACCCCATAGACGGCAGCCCACCAGGCTCCCCCGTCCCTGGGATTCTCCAGGCAAGAACACTGGAGTGGGTTGCCATTTCCTTCTCCAGTGCATCAAAGTGAAAAGTGAAAGTGAAGTTGCTCAGTCGTGTCGGACTCTTTGCGACCCCATGGACTGCAGCCCACCAAGCTCCTCCGTCCATGGGAATTTCCAGGCAAGAGTACTGGAGTGGGGTGCCATTGCCAGGTTTCGCCAAATAAAGTCACCAATTTTCTCTTTGTAACTAATAAGTATCTTATGGAGAGATATTTTGAAACTAGGTAAATATCCTCTTTCTCTTCATTTTTTGATTTGATGTTTCCAAATAGTAATTTCCCAATTCTAACACTCCCTACACATTGATTGGTTGGCCTTCTACTCTGAGGGTCTTCCGTGGTGGCTCTGACAGTAAAGAATCCGCCTGCAATGCAGGAGACCCAGGTTCTATTCCTGGGTCGAAGATTCCCTGGAGGAGACCAAGGCAACCCACTGCAGTATTCTTGCCTGGAGGTCCCACGGACAGAGGAGCCTGGCAGGCTGCAGCCCATGGGACTGCATAAGAGTTGGAACCGATTGAGCAACTAACATATACACACATATTCTACTCTAAGAAGCTTTTCCTTCTTTCTGTCCTTTGCTCCCTCCATCCACCTCTCACTCTCAGTGTAGATTCATGGATTATCTTATTATGATGGCTGGAATCCATTATTATCACTCTTTATTTCTGTGCTCACACCAGATTTGGACAGTGGGATCATCCTCAAGTTTCCCCGTTTTTTTTTTTTTTGTCTTTTTTCCTTCCTCTGTCTTTTTCATATTCTTACCAATCTTTGAGTAGTTTCTTTTAGCATAACAAAGGGTGCGTTCCCTGCCCCAATCCTGAAACCATAATTTCTCTAGGAAACCTTTCTTTTTTACAAGAATGGTATTTAGAAACCAGAATCTGGATGCACGATGTGCACATTGGTACTGGAGAGATAACATTATTTCTGGGCCCTTTACTCTGTTTCTATATATGTATGTATATAACTATGAGTTATATATTGTTTGATACCTGCAATTCTGACCCAGTACCACAGAGTTCATTACAACTTTCCCCTTTTCTGTATTTTCTTTTCCAATGATGGTAAGTTTGACTTTCATTATTTTAAAGATATTTACTTATTTGCTCAGTCCTAGAATATATAATAAGTAGATTCAGAATTTCTAACATACAGCTGTGGAAAAGCAAACCTACTAACTAAAGTTCAGTATTTGTATGTAGTTCTTTTTGCATTTAGTTTTGGAGCATACAGTAAAAAGACTGTATTTTAGAATACTTGCGTTAGTTCTGTTTTTCTCCATCAGTGTTATTTTGGTATTCATGAAAAAAACTGACAGGTTTGTTTTTTCTTTTTGGTTTGTTTGTTTGTAATTAATTTGGAGTTTTCCACCATCTTTGTTTGATTTTACTTTTAAGTTTCAGTAATTTTTGAAATATGAAATTATACTTGTTTTTATCATAAGTTAGAACTGCCAAAAAAAATGGGGACTGGGGGGAAGAATTGACGGGTGGCTACCTTACTTGATAAATAAGGTTTAAGGTTTAAATGGTCTGACTGGGGAATTTTAGTGCATGTAACTAAAATGCATGTACATGTATGTATGTACAATGCTTGTAATTTTGTGTGCATACAAAGTTTACACTGTGCTTTGCTTTTTAACTTTTTTCCACTTAAATGTTTTATCTTAGAGATGGTTCCATGTCCATACATAGAAATCTGTCTTATTTTTTTTAAGAGCTGTGTGGTATTCTATTATACAGATGTATTATATAGACCAGTTTCTATTGATGGACATTTGGATTGTATCCAGCCTTCTGCAATTGTAAAACAAAGACATAATTATCTTTTAATATACACTGTTGTGCATATGTATGAGTTATATACATATGAATGAGTCGTATATGTATGAGTCAGACCACTCATATGGTAAAGGAAATAAACATCCTATTTTGTGGAGAGGGGAGCAGCTTAGCAGTCTGATGCAAAAGCAAGTATTTGAATGTTAAGTTATTGATTTCTAAGTTATAATCCAGTTGAAACATAAAACAAATACATGTAAAAATGTTTTAGGTTCATAAAATAATTACTACAATTCACAGGAAAATTGCTAGTTAGCTTTACTAAACTCTGTCATAGCTATTAAAATGAACACTTTTGATTTACATCTGTCATTGGTGATATGAAAAAGGAAGTGCAAACATTGTTACATTGTCTTAGAACAAAGTCAGCTTTTTGTAATTTGCTGTCCACCACAGCCTGTAAAGACTAAAGAAACCTAGCTGCTAAGTCACTTCAGTTGTGTCGGACTCTGTGTGACCCCATAGACGGCAGCCCACCAGGCTCCCCCATCCCTGGGATTCTCCAGGCAAGAACACTGGAGTGGGTTGCCATTTCCTTCTCCAATGCAGGAAAGAGGAAAGTGAAAAGTGAAAGTGAAGTCGCTCAGTCTTGTCCGACTCTAGCGACCCCATGCATGGACTGCAGCCCACCAGGCTCCTTGGGATTTTCCAGGCAAGAGTACTGGAGTGGGGTGCCATTGCTTTCTCCAAGAAACCTAGAAGGATGTGTAAATAAACATATTACTTTGTGTGTGTCTAGTAATAAATGCATCTTAAATCTTTGAACTACTTATCCATGTAAGACTGGAGAAAATTATTTTACTATTTCATAGTATTACCTAGAATAATGAATGAAGATTAACTTTGCAGATAAGAAATTTGTAAGCAAAACTGCAATTTCTTAAGCTCAAGAGAAACTTGTGCTGTATTATTATTCCATTTTACACAGTGCCTTGGTAACCTAGCCAAGGATTTTAGGTCTCCTAGTAGTTCTCGTCAGATCAGGAGCTGGAAGAATGAGACCTACTTTTGACCAAACATAGATCAGAAAGAACTGGTTTCAGCCGGTTAGTAGGAAATTTAGGGGGGTAGGCAGCAGCAGAATCTGTCTACAATCAACACGGAGCTTCAGCATATCTTCAGGTAACAAGAGGTTGAACATAGATTCTTTTCCAGTGATAAAAATCAAACAGTAAATTTAATGGGACAGACTATTTTTTTTTAAATATGCTTTTTTATTTTAGACATGTTTTCTCTTATCTCACAATGTCATTTATATAATTAGATTCAATAAATTTGCTTTTAACAAAATATACGCATTAAAGTGCATGGGATTTGATTTCCAAGAAAATATCAGGGTGGGAAAATGGAAGAAAAAATGGCCTTTGGTTTTTATGTGTTCCTTTCACTAGGGCTTCCCTGGTGGCTCAGAGGATCAAGTGTCTGCCTGCAATGCAGGAGACCCAGGTTCGATCCCTGGGTTGTGAAGATCCCCTGGAGAAGGAAATGGCAACCCACTCCAGTATTCTTGCCTGGAGAATCCCATGGACAGAGGAGCCTGGCGGGCTACAGTCCATGGGGTCGCAAAGAGTCGGACACTTTATTAAATAAATCTCTTTATTTAGGAAGTTGCTAAGTGGTGTCCAACTCTTCATGACCCCGTGGAATGCAGCATGCCAGGCTTTCCTGTCCTTCACTATCTCTTGGAGTTTGCTCAGACTCATGTTTGTTGAGTTGTTATTTAGAAAGTTGCTAAGTGGTGTCCAACTCTTCATGACCCCATGGAACGCAGCATGCCAGGCTTTCCTGTCCTTCACTATCTCTTGGAGTTTGCTCAGACTCATGTTTGTTGAGTCAGTGATGCAATCTATCTCATCCTCTGTCACCCTCTTCTTTTGCTTTCAACCTTACCCAGCATCAGGGTCTTTTTCAGTGAGTCGGCTCTTTGCATCAAGTGGCCAAGGTATTGGAGCTTCAGCGTCAGTCCTTCCAATGAATATTCAGGGTTGACTTCCTTTAGGATTGTCTGGTTTGATCTCCTTGCAGTCCAGGGGACTCTCAAGAGTCTTCTCCAGCACCACAATTTGAAAGCATCAATCCTTTGGCGCTCAGCCGTCTTTATGGTCCAACTCTCACATCCATCCATGACTACTGGAAAAATCATAGCTTTGACTATATGGACCTTTATTTTACTCTACAATGTCATTAATTATTCTTGAGCTTTTGTTTTCTTTTACAAGTTCTTCTAGCTACCTCTGCTATTTTTTGTAACTTATTTCCAAATGTCTTGTTATAATTACATAATATTGATATAATTCTGTGGTGAAGTTTGAGCTTTCCACTAATAGCATTCTGGTAGACCTTGGCTTCTCTAATATCTGCATTAGAGAAGAAACCAGAAAAAGATACTAAAGCCTTCTTGGCAATGAAGAAGTAGTAATTCCTAAGCATCCAAGAAAAAAGATCCAATAAAAAGGATCTAATAAGGAGCCACAGACCTGAAGGTTAATCCGGACACAGTACACCATACTCTGCTGGTTTTGCTACATTGAAGAAGTAGAGTATTCAGATTGACCGGTGATGTCTCACAGCCCTTCTTTTGATGTGAAAGCTGAAAAGTGTAGAAGTGATAAGAAAAAGTGACATGGAGAAAAGGTGCCACAGCAACCCTGATTATTGTTGCAGGCATGGTGGTTAATAGAAGAAGCAATCAGATCTGTAAGCAGCCCATACTCGTGCAGAGCAAGAGAGTCAGTGATAAAGAGACCAGCTCTGATCTCTGGACAGCCAGTAGTTCACCTGATACTCTTGAGTGTTTAGAGTATCTCTGTGGAGTGGATGTGGGGTGGCATTGCCCATAGATGGGGATTAGAGGAGGGATAAATAGCCACTAAACTAGAGCTTGAGGAATCGTATATGGGAGATACATAGACATGAAAGGAAGTAGAACATAAAAGATGGGTACAAACTGGTACCCATCTTTCAGGAGTTCCTTAGGGAACCACCCTGAAGACACATCAGTAGAAAAGTAAGTATTTTGTATGGACATAAAGTAACGGTTCAGTGAAAGCGGTGTTCTGTAAGATTTATATTTCGTCCATCATAAGGTGCTTCTTAGAATTATGACAAAATGTTCAATTATGTTTTCTAATATATCACCTGTTAAAATGGTTCTTTGAGTTGGACCTCTGTGATTCTTTTTAATCTTTTTTTATCTTCAGTTTTATAATGGAAAATTTGAGAAATTTTTCTTTTTACTCTTTTAAGATGTGGAGAATTATATGGAACATCATAGATTTGTGTTGTTTTTTTTTAAAAAAAAAGAATGTTAAAGGTTTAAAGGGCCAAACTTCAGGTGTCTGGAAATCTCTATGTAGATTTTCCCAGTACAGTCATCTTTCTTGTATTCTCTCCCTCTTCTGGATGGCATTTGTCCTCTCTAGGCTGTGTGTTACTTTTCAGCATGAGGATTTCCCATTGTGGTGTGGAGTGTATTGAATTTGGCAGCAGACGGTCTGTAACTAAGGACATCGTGTGTTTCTGTGGTCCAGGCCAACTTTCCTGTCTTAAGTATTTTCTTGGGGGCTGTAGTGTTCTGTGGTGAAAAGGCATGGGTAGTCGGTTCAACATTATGGACTTTTTGCTCCCCGTCAGAACCTGGGTAATTATTTTTGCCCTATTTAATATGAAAATACCCAGTTAGTGACTGTTGATTCTAATATGTTAACCGAAAATTTGGAGGCTCATTGTGAGTTGACATAGATTGGTCTTCCCAATGAAGCATTATGGTCCTCTTAAGGATATTTTGAGCTGTAGTTAGGAGCCTTTTGATATAACATTTTTTGGTGTTGATGCTTATGAAAGTGTTCTTTGATATGTATTTTCAGGGAATAAATGAGCTGATTTATAGCAGGGGAAAGTATGAGTCAGATTAGCTATCAATAGTTCCTCCTGCAGAAGAATAAGAATACTTAAGAGCATGCATTAATCAATATGCAGTCAAGTAGTGAACTTTATGTACACTGTAGATACAGTTTACTGGTATTAATTATTCAGATTTCCTGCAAAGTTATATAGATACATACTTGAGTTTTATGAGAATATGGTTATCTAAAGATTTATTGTCCACCATATTGCACAAACACCGAATTAGTTTACAAATAATATTGACCTACATCACTCAATTCCTATTCCTATCTCATTGAGTGATGCAGGTCAATATTTATAAATTAATCTCAAGTAACTTCTTTAAGTACTAAAGCTTTTTCCTTTTGTTTGCAGTTTAAATCTGTTGTAATTAAAAATTGTTTAAAACAGATATGCAGTCTGATTAATCTAAAAAATAATCAGGGTAAACTTGATATAATGGCAGTTAAAGTGGCAGGGATTAATTTTTTATGGGTAATATCAGCAATTCTGGTTTCCTGTTATCTCATAATTTCATATACTCAGAAGCCTCTGGAGCTCTGAGCAGAGGTGGATGATGGTAAACCAAGTTGTCATATTTTCCCAAATAGAAATTGTAATTGTTTTCCACTTATTGTTGGTATATTTCTTTTAATAAATCTAAAATTAGTCAAAAATTCTAAAAATAAACTAAGTTTGCTAAATTCTATCAGTGAACTTAACGCATTGTAGCTCCCCTACCTGTGATGGTATCTAACAGGATGACCTTTCATGTTCTTCCTCACCTCCTCTCATTTCCCCTTTTTGTTTTCAAAGAGAAACTGGTAATCTGGGTAGATTCAAGGCATCTTTGAGAGAGAATGTCTTGGGGAGCCCCAAGGAGCTGATGAAGTTGAGCGTGCCTTCCTTAGTGTATGCTGTGCAGAACAACATGGCTTTTCTAGCTCTGAGCAATCTGGATGCAGCAGTGTACCAGGTAGGTGGTAATCAAAAGTGCAGAATCTTTAAAAACGTTTTTATGGCGAAAGGATTTTTATTAACCCTTTATCTCACTATCAAATATTTTTCTCAGTTCTATTAATGATACCAGATATATATTTGTGTCAGAGTCTAATGTTAGCTGAGTTGATTAGTTCATTGTTTTGTTCTTAGGTGACGTACCAATTGAAGATTCCCTGCACTGCTCTATGTACTGTTTTAATGTTAAACCGGACGCTTAGCAAGTTACAGTGGATTTCAGTTTTTATGCTGTGTGGGGGAGTCATACTCGTACAGTGGAAACCAGCCCAAGCCACAAAAGTCGTGGTAAGAAACAAAATACTTAATGTAACTAAACTAGGAAACTTTTTAAAGTCTTATGCACTTCAGACAGTCACACTGATGCATGGAGCTTGATTATATTTCTTTGAGTGAAAATAACCTTTGCCAGACTTCCCTGGTGGCTCAGACAGTAAAGCATTTGCCTACAATGCGGAAGACCGGGATTTAATGCCTGGGTCGGGAAGATACTCTGGAGAAGGAAATGGCAACCCACTCCAGTACTCTTGCCTGGAAAATCCCATGGATGGAGGAGCCTGGTAGGCTACAGTCCATGGGATCGCAAAGAGTTGGACATGACTGAGTGATTTCACTTTCACTTTGAACCTTTGCCTTACATATATCCTTTTTTCTCCTCAGGAAAATGTTATTGTTAAGGAGAGGTATACTGGCGGCTTTTTTTTAAAGCGGAGAATATGCATAAAATACGTTAGAGATGGATGGTATCTTAAACTCAATATAATGCCCCTCCTTCATTTTATGGATAACAAAATTGAAGTAACTTCAAAGAGAGGAAGTAACTTATCCAAAGTTCCACAGTTAACAGCTAACCTGTGACTCAAATTGTGCAAACTTCCACACAGTGTATATGTTCAGAATTTCTAGGCCTCTTTTAGATGTTTTCTCAGAAATACCGGGCAAAGTTTTCTCCATCTAATTTTCATGTTCTCTTGCAGTCACAAAATATTTTGCTTTGTACATAACAACCACTGTCAACAATTGGGCTTAGAGAGGAGTAGTAGTGGTTTTCCTGATAATTGATAACTAAAATAGGGCAAAAGGCGCCTTCACGTCTTTTAGTCCAAGAGTTAAATATTAAGGTATATACCTGATTTTTTAAAAAAAGTATTATATGCTTTAATTGGTTGTTTTCCCAAAGAGTAGAAAGAAGAACCACAGTGGAGGATCTGAAGGCCAGGAGCTTCCTTCTGCATATTCTTCCCAAATGAGAGACCATGGGTTCTCCCATCCAAGTACTAACCAGGTCCCACCCTGCTTAGCCTCCAAGATCAGAGGAGTTCAGAGTGGTATGACCATAGGGGGCCCATGGTCTTTTAGGAGCAGAAGGCAGCTGGGGAGGTATACAGAGCTTGTGAAACTAGAAAAAGTCAGCTTTTTACGTACTTTCTGGCCTGGCTGAAGAATTTTTTTTCCTCAGAAACTGAGTTTGAAATTAAGTTTTTATTGTCTTTACATGATGTTTAAATGTGCTTATATTCTTGGTGACATTTCAAACACTGATCAAATATGTACTGCATTGTAACTCGGATGTACCATTGGAGAAATTATTTGGGAAATAATGCAAACACTTAAAAGTTAAATATGAACTTCCAGGACCACTTTACATGTTTAGCAAATGTCCACCTCACATAGGTAATGTGTATGAAAAGCTTAGTAGACTAAAGCAGAGAATTTGACTACTGGAGCACTCTAGAAAGTTCTTTCGTATCTTGAACAGAATGAAGCTTCCTGTAACTGCCTCTTGTTCCCTGCTCTCATCAGAGTAACTCAGATCCCTGCTAGCTCCACATGATGATCCTTGGAATGTCTGAGAACAGTGTCACAACCCTACCCTCTGTGTCTTTTTCTGTCCCACTATTGAGAGAACCTTGTTTCTTTCTATAATATGCCTTCTGGAGACTTTGTGATCCCTGGCTCGTGCCAGTGCTGCCTTGTATTTCTTTTCTAGATGCCTTTAGCCATTGTTTTTCCTCAGTATGTCCCCAAAGCTCATACCATCTCCAGATGTTGACTGAATAGTGTGAGTTGTGGTGGTGGTGGTTGGTGGTGGTTTAGTTGCTAAGTTGTGTCTGACTCTTGTGACCCCATGGACTGTAGTCTACCAGGCTCCTCTGTCCATGGGATTCTCCAGGCGACAATACTGGAGTGCGCTGCCACTTCCTTCTCCAGGGGATCTTCCTGAGCCAGGGATAGAACCCGAGTCTCCTGCATTGCAGGCAGATTCTTTACCAACTGAGCTGAGTTGTAGTTCGCTAATTACCTCTAGACTTGTTCAGTCAGCCTAAGGTTATATCAGGGTTTTTTTTTTTTTTGGTTGGAGGTGGCTATCCATTCTGTAACTGATTATATAACCACATGTAGCTGTTTCACACACACACACACACACACACACAGTTTTTCTCAGATGTGTTTTGTGCAGCAGGCTTCTAAACCAAAGTGCAAGATGTGTTTATATTTATTAAGCCTTATATTTATATTTATTAATATAAGCCTTTATATTAAGCCAGTTCAAGCCTCTGAGGACTTTCCAGTCCTTATTGGTTGTTAGCTTTTTCTTGAAATGTTATTATGCTTTCTGCAGATGCAACACATATGTCTTCTGGGTCTTCACTGAAAATTTTAGACAGGACAGGATCAGAGTTCTGTGGACATGCCTTTAGATCTCTCTTTGACTCTTTTTTGTCCTCTTGCTTAAGAAACATTTGTTATCTCTGACAGTTTTCATGAATCAGGAATTCAAGGGTGCCTGAGCTCTGGCTTCTTTTAGACATTCTGGCTTGAGGGGTCTCATAAGAGGTTGCAGTCAAGGTATCAGCCAGGGCTGCAGGCAGCTGAAGACTTGCCTAAGCTTGGAGGAGCTGTTTCTCTGGTGGCTCATTCATATGCCTGGCTGGTTGATAGTGGTTGTGGGTCTAGCTTGGTTTTATTCTGTTAATTAGCACTTTGCTATATGAGCATTCACTCAGCTATGAATAGAACTAGTTATCCTCACTCCATTTCTCTGTCTTAGTAACAAAAATACTATGCAAATCTGTCAGATTTCTTACTGAACATTATCTCTGTGGAATTCCCCTCATCACTTAACTAGGAATCCTTTCAGTAAGACAATTTGGTATGTCATCTTCTTATTGAAGCCACACTGTGTGTGTGTGATGACCATTAGACTTTTTAAGCTCTATAAGTCATCTGTTCTGTGATTTTGCTTGTATTCAGTAACAGCACTGCAGTCACACTAGTTATTAGCAATGTTCTAAGTGCTTTACACACATTAACTCACTTATGCTCACACCAATCATATGAGATGTGTGTATTTATTTCCATTTTCATATGAGGAAACTGATAGGGAAAGAAGCTTAGCAGTGGGTCCACAGTGACCTTGCTTGAGCCCAGGCAGTGTGGCTCTTGAGTCTGTGCTTTTGGTAAGTGTACTGGCCTGCCTTCAACTTCTCAAGCTGCTCTTGATAATTTCTGCAGCTTTTCCTCTGCTCTGCCTTTCTGAAAATCAGGACAGTATTTGCCCAATTCAGATTTTCTGGCATAGTTTCCATGCCCTAGTAATATTCACAGATATAGTGAACACTATCTTGACTTGCTACTGTTCTTAGTCAAGATGCTTCTCAATTTAGGTAGGTGTTTTTATGATAGCAAACCACACATCTTGGACTTAACTTTCCATTCATTCATTCATTTAAAATCATTATTCACAGAGAAAGTGGAAACTATATTTGGGTAACTCTTATTTTCTTGCTCTCTAATAGTATGTCATTTAGCCAAAGAAACACTTTTCTCTTTTAAAGGCCTTCTTCAAAGTATTTTTGCAAGCCTCCACTTATTCTGAGTTTTCAGTTTTTTTGATACTAAAATTCCTGGTTGTTTCCTCTTGGTTTTGTATACTGTAATTTTTTTTCTTAGTGTTCCTATAAAATGAGAATTCATTGAAGATACCCTTAACTAGTGACACCTGACTTGTTTACTATTCATGAGAATCTCATTCTTCTGAAACTCTTATCCTTCTTGAACCATCTTCCCACTAGCTATGGAATTTCTCAGTTTTATTTCTTGGAATTTTCATTTATTCAAGACTGGAGCTCAGGTCTCCTTAACTATGCTGTGTTTGGCTGTTGCTTATCCTCTTAAAACACTGCCCTTAAGTTTCCATGACTTCTACTTCATCGCCCAGTAGTTTATCAGTTAGAATTAAGTCTAGAGGAGCAGTCAGTGTCTATCACCATTTTTCCTAACTGTAGAGATTAAACTGGCAGAAAAGCCAAGAATTTGTCAGACATTATATTTAGTAGCTTGAGCTTTCTAGTGTCCTTCCATTATTTTTTCTCATCTCTATGCCAGTCTTATAGTTTATATTAGGAAAGCATCCATGTTAATCCATTGTAGTCTATAGCAGTGATCCTCAAAACAGTGTACATCAGAATTAACAGGAAGGTTAAACAGATTATGAGGGTGGAGGCTAACAGTTTATGATTCGGTAGGTCTGGGGAATGCCTGTCAGTTTTCATTTCTAACAGGTGATGCTGCTGCTGCTGCTGTTCCAGGGACCATACTTTCAGAATCATTAGTTCATAGTATCTTCTATTTCTCCTTTTATCTTCATGCAGATATCTTCTCTCTCAGGTCCTTAAAGTAATACTCTCCTTATATCAGGCTTATTTGTTTTGAACAAGGTATGTGCTTATCACGTGACAGTCATGTGTCTCAACCCTGTAGTTTCTGAGTGCTACCACTCAGATAACATTGATCTCTGAGAAGAGACTGATGAAAGCTCCTGAGGGTTAGTTTAGGAAAGAGGAAATAAAGTTGAAACAATAGGTTGGGGGTCCATATACCTGCATCTGTTAGCAAAGTATTATGACTATATATACATGTTAATCTCTTACATTAATTAACTATTTAAGAATCAGAGCTGTGTATCAGCTTCTTCTTTATTCATTTAGTATCTAAAATAGTGTATATGGAACATAAAAGTCATGCTATTAATATCTGATAAAAATTAAGTAAAGCTGGAAATCTTACAAGTCCTTTATCCCATAGGTGATAGGGAATAAAACAAGTCAAAGTGTCATCATTTCCATGATTGATCCTATAAGGGCTTGAGTTATGGTGGTGTCAGAAGTTAAAATTAAGTGGTGGCTGCTGCTTGCGTGCTAAATTGCTTCAGTCGTGTTTGACTCTTTGTGATCCCATGGACTGTAGTCCACCAGGCTTCTCTGTCTGTAGGATTCTCCTGGCAAGGATACTGGAGGGGTTGCCATGCCCTCCTCCAGATCTTCCCAACCCAGGGAGCGAACCCGTGTCTCTTGCCTTGGCAGGCAGGTTCTCTACCACTAGCACCGCCTGGGAAGGCCAACAGGTGGCTGACTATGCACAATTCTATGCCCAGGTGCCACTGTTATTAGGAAAAAGCCACACATGGTTATCGTTTATTGTGCCTGTGATTTGACCAATATGTTTTTAACTTAATACTTTTGTCTGTCCCTGGGATGGCATTTTGTTTGGTCCTGTCTTATTCTACAGAAAAGCTGTGTCTGATACACATACTTTCAGTAGAACTGTAAACAGATTTTTGTATTCATTTGTTTGGTCTCTTGGATGAGTTGTGTTTTTAGTCACTAAGAATAACTTTTAAAACATTACTATTGCAGGTGGAACAGAATCCACTGTTAGGATTTGGTGCTATAGCTGTTGCTGTATTGTGCTCAGGATTTGCAGGTAAATCATAAAAGCACCACTTTATTCAGTTGTCAGATTGTTTTTCGAGGAAGCATGTAGTAGTGTTTAACTCAGCTTAGATCTCAGTCCTTACTCATTTTTGCAGTTACCTAAGAATGTATTTGTCATCGTTGACTATTCCCAGTCCATCTAAGAACCCCAAAATAAATGAAAAAAGACCTCTGAAAATGGAATAAGTTAGCCATCAGAAAGCTCAAGTATTTCTATTTTTCTGGCACTGACCTCAGGCTAGATTCAGCTGCTTTAGGTTGCTAGTTACCAGCTTGCTATCTGTATTTCCCTCATACTCTCAATTTCTTTCTCTGCTTCAACAGATTAGGAATTATGGAGTAGGGAGGAAAGGGAGGTGGAAAATACCTCAGAAAACCTAGTACCCAGAATTAAGAGCCAAAAAGGGAGAGAAGAATCAAAACCACTAATATCAGATAAACATGGAGGTCTGGACTCACATGTGTAGGGAAAAGCAATCCCTCACTGAATCAAGAAGAGACAAAAGTATGAATGTTAAGTGCAATATAAGAAATGAGATGTTTTACAAATAGTTCCAATGGAGAAGAAACTGAAAGGGTATATTAGTTATAGCTATACATCTTTATTATTTATTTGTGCTATTTCAAGAGTTAAGACTATTTTTTTATTTTATAGTACTTTATTTTTGACTGGGAAAGTAATCTTTTTCTCTTTTCATCTAGTCATTTGATAAGAGGGGAAAATCTAAATTTAGGAATAAACTTAATGACAGCATTATGCTAGACTTTTATTCTTAAACAGCAAATCAGAAACAAAAATTGACTTACACTCGAAATAATATACTATTTGATTTTTAGCACTATTTTGAACAGTTAAAGTGTGTCCAACATTCTGTTTAGTTCAACCTCTCAGTACACAAGTGAGGAAACAGTAGGTGGTTTAATACCCCTCTATGCTTGGAGTAACTGAGAACTGAATAGTTGAATGGTTTTTCCAGATGAGGAAAATCAAAGTTAGAAACAGGAGTAGCCATTACGTTTGTTTCCATTCTCTGGCTCTTTCCAACATAGGTTCATCAAAGAAAAAAATCTTGGTTTTCATTTCATTTTAGTTGATGGGTACTCTAGTGGCAGAGTCTCTAGCGTTTGTAACGAAACTCTTTAATGTTCTTGTTAAACACACATTCATTTCAAGTATAGAACTTATAGCTGTGCTATATGACTTTTTGAGGGAGAAGTTACGTGCTTTTTTGGAGTACCTAAAAAGCTATGGATCATCAACCTCATAAAAACGCACATATCCACAAAACACTGTCTGGTTAGGGAATTCATGTTCCTTCTGACAGTGTGTATGAACTTGGCCTATGGACCCCTGCTTTAAAGGAAAGTGGCTTCACTCAGCAGGTTCTATTTAAATTTTATTTTGGTTGTGTTACTTATTCTGAAAAAAAAATTCCTGGTGGTGATTATATAGGTTATTTTGCAAAGTGGAGAGTATTCATCACTAAGCAGATACTATAGGAGTATGATTAAGATAATTGACTCTTAACAGTATAGTTTTCTAGCTGACCAAACCAAGTGTTTCATTGGCATTAGTAGACAGCTTTGGTGATCTAGCTCACTGCTATAATAAAGGCAGAAACTTAACAATATTAAGATTTCCTATTAAATGTGGGTTAGAAAGCTCCCTCTTGGTTATTAATTCTATATGCTCTGTAAAAACAAACTGGTAATGTTCAGTATGGCATGTGTCATAACCAGCATAATAAACGTGCATCAAATTAATATAAAATGTTTCCTAAATCATATACTTTATATCTTTAGATTTTTATTCTAAATGAAAGACATTTTAATTTCTAATAATATCTATTTCATATTTGCATGCTTAATTTTCTTTCAGGAGTATATTTTGAAAAAGTTTTAAAGAGTTCAGACACTTCCCTTTGGGTGAGAAACATTCAGATGTATCTATCGGGGATTGTTGTGACATTAGTTGGCGTCTACTTGTCAGATGGAGCTGAAATTAAAGAAAAAGGATTTTTCTTTGGTTACACATATTATGTCTGGTTTGTCATCTGTAAGTATCTAGGAATTAAAAGTTCTAGGTAGATCTTTTTTAAAAAAAATATTAACAATATAATAATATAGTTTATATTATATTATGTAATATAAGTTAGATGTCATTTAAGCCTTTATAGCATTTTAAAATTGTTCCTTTGATACTGAGAATACCAGCTTGAAAATGTAATTTTGATTTTATTGACTTACTTTTGTGGCAAAGCTATCCCAAAGCAATTTTTGCCTTCACAATCAAAAGTACCTAATGTGTTAGCAATAAGTGTGTACAGTTTAGTAGTAGAGTACATAGCCCTTTGGGCATCTGAAAAACAACGTTTTGTAGGAATTACAACTCACTTTTAGTACAAACTCTCTGAGAAGGCTGCGTCTAAGGAAAATAGCATTTTCCTAGGTAAATTAGTATGGCATCTCTGGGGATGAAAAGTGCCCCACCGTCATAGAATGTTTCATATGAGTGTTAAGATTCTCTTTCTTTCTGTACACAAGTCCTTGCCAGTGTTGGAGGCCTCTACACGTCTATAGTGGTCAAATACACAGACAATATCATGAAAGGCTTTTCTGCGGCAGCTGCCATTGTCCTGTCTACCATTGCTTCAGTGATGCTGTTTGGATTACAGATAAGTATGTCTTACTTTGTACTGTAAGTTTTTAACAGGGAAGAGCTTCTCATTTCCTTGGTTCATCTTTTATTAAATATGGCAGTTGCTTATAGTGTTTACAGAAATTCCTTAGTTTTGCTATAGTTTATCCTAGAAGTGCATCATATATGTGTGGAATGTGGGGTTCACGGTACTTGTTATTTAAATGGTTCCAGAGCTTAAACCAAGGGTGTTACTTCTGTGTGAGAGTGAGCAGGCTACTCAGTAGGAAGAGCATTTTTGCAGTCAGGGCCTTCCTGTTTCCCAGGTATTATATACAAGACAGCTTAAGTGCTTCAGCGTGAATACAGTATGACTAGGTACATAAGAAAAGAAACAGAAGGACTTGAGGAATTGATTACTTACCCCAGGGAATTACTGTAAACTTGGCTTTTTTTTTTTTTTTTGAGGAAAGAATAGTAAAACTTCATTTCCCCCTTAGTTTGTACCTTCCGTTTTAGACTTGGGTATAACCTGCTTTTGAAACTACAATCCAAATCTAAATTTTCTTTTATAAAGCTATCTTTATTTCATTTAATACGTAATTAATAAAGTCATTACTGTAGCTGGCATTCTGGCACCTCCTTTATGCTTGTCCTTCTGATTTTCCCTAGCCATATCCACTATTAATTGGCTTCTGAATTATTTAAGCAGAGATACTGACTTATCAGATATACCATAAACTAATACATGAGGAAAATCTGTCAAATATCAACATTAAGTAAAAGAATTAGATCTGGCCTGTATTTACATTTCATTTTAAAACTGACTTGTTATAAATGCAAATAGAAGAACATCAATGTTGTAGATATCTTAGAAAAAAATTGGTAGTATGGTTCAAATCTTGCTTGTACCATTTATTAGCTGAACAGCCTTGGGGAAGTTACTTAACCCACGTCTCAGTTTCTGTGTCTGTAAATTGGGAACAAGATCACCCATCTCCTAGGGTTATTTTAGGCGAAGTGCTTATTCGAACAGTGCCTGGCACACAGGTGTTCTGTATAAAGGCAGCTGCTTTCCATTTCTAGGCCCTCCTTTAGATGTTTTTTCTTCTCTTATTTTCACTTTGCGTTTTGATCCATCTTAATTTATGCTCAACAAATCCTATGCCTGTACTCCTAATGAATATCTGGGAACAGTGTAAATGCTTTCTGGTCAGTGTTCTGGCTGACTGATGTCAAGGAACTTAATTAAGAATGTTAGCAATCTTAGTTTTCTATTTACCCTCTTCCCCCCTTTCTGAAGGAAAAGCTAGTCTGTCTTAGGGATGAATTAAAATCCATGGCTCGATATCATTTCTCTGCATGACATTTTTTAAAAGATAGTAAGACTGTGCCCTTGTACTCCCTAAAATAGAATATGGCTTAGTTTTGAACAGAATATACAGTTTGACACAAATATTTAGTTATATAATGCCTCCTTTGGGCAAGTAATTCAGTTATGCCCTGATTTTCAGAATTAAGAAGATTAAAAAAAAGGTTAGCAGAAAATATAAGTTTACTGATTAAATCACCACCTCATTTGCTATTCAGGAATGCAGTCCTCAAAGGTTTGAATCATTAGTCACCTAACTTTTTGAATTTGCTAACTACCTCTTACTCTAAACTTTAACAGGCTTCTAGTATCATGGAAAATCCATACTTCCCTGCTTTTTCAGTCAGCATATAGGGATGTTGGTATGCTCTCGGTCCGTGATCCAAGACAGTGATACGTGTGTTCTTGAAAAGTGTGTAGTCAGTGATTGTCACTCCCTTGACTTTACCACTTTTTGTTTTTTTGGGTAGGGGTGGCGCTAGAATTGATTACTTTTCTAAACCTTACCATCAAAATACAGAACACTTAAAATTTATTTTCCATACAATCTGATAGTGTAAACCCACAGTTCAAAGTCTTCAAAATTTTAAACTGATCATTGTTATGTAGTTTTAAGGGCACAAATACAGATTAAGCTCTTTTTTTTTTTCCTTTCCAGCACTCACCTTTGCTCTGGGTACTCTTCTTGTTTGTGTTTCTATATATCTCTATGGATTACCCAGACAAGACACTACGTCCATCCAACAAGGAGAAACAGATTCAAAACAGAGAGTCATCGGTGTGTGACTTTAGCCTCAAAAGAGATTCCTACTAAGACTAAACCATTTATATTAAACTAGAGCCTTAAGTCAATTTCAGAAGGTCGATTTAAAAAACAAAAACTGTTTAGCCTAAGAATTAAGAAGAAAGCTATGTGAATGAATTGCAGAGTTTTAATGTGACCTGTTTGGAATCAACCTGTTTTAAGAATGAAGGATTTTTATTATTGTATATATAACAATGTATATATAAAAGTATGGAGATGATGTGGTGTTTAAAAAAAAATCATGCGAGGCTGCAATATTCAATTAATGAGGTTTGGGGTTATGTTAAAGGTTAAAGTGCCAAAGCCATTTCTGTACTAACTGTTCTCTTGTTCAGGTACCAGGGGAGAAGGGTTGACCCCTCCTTATTCTCCAAGGCATGTACAGTATTTAGTCCCAGCAGCAGTGAAGACTCTCTTCTTACAAAAAGGAGGCAAAACCAAGACAGGCTAGTTCAGAAACAAACTGAATGTGTAACTTCTCCAACTGAATCTATTTAGAAACTCAGACAATGATGTGTGGGTGGTGACTGAATACCCCTTTAAGTGCTGTCTTTGTGCCATTCATTGTCTGGATTCATATTTCTTTGCTGTTAGAGGATATACTTTTCTTCAAAAAATATTTCTAATGTCATTTTTGTACTTTTTTAAATAAAGTATGTAACTGTTGGGCTCTCAATAATTTGTGAAACTTCAGTGTTTTTTTAAAAAATTTCTATGATATGGGAAAATTCAGCAATAAACAATTTATTATATGAAATCTGTTTGCTCACTACTTGTATTGTAGATATGACCATTAAGATAATGCTTAAGCATAAACACAAGCCCAAACCATTAAATTTTTTAGCTTTCTATATGCGGACTTTTATCAAGTTGCAAAAAAGGGCTATAAAGTAACTCTAGCTAGCATTAAACAGCAACAAAGGGAATTTCTAAGACTGTAGGGCTCTAGGCTGGATCATCAAAAAAGCAAGAGAGTTCCAGAAAAACATCTCTTTCTGCTTTATTGACTATGCCAAAGCCTTTGACTGTGTGGATCACAATAAACTGTGGAAACTTCTGAAAGAGATGGGAATACCAGACCACCTAACCTGCCTCTTGAGAAACCTATATGCAGGTCAGGAAGCAACAGTTAGAACTGGACATGGAACAACAGACTGGTTCCAAATAGGAAATGGAGTACATTAAGGCTGTATATTGTCACCCTGCTTATTTAACTTATATGCAGAGTATATCATGAGAAACGCTGGGGCTGGAAGAAGCACAAGCTGGAATCAAGACTGCCAGGAGAAATATCAATAACCTCAGATATGCAGATGACACCACTCTTATGGCATAAAGTGAAGAGGAACTAAAAAGCCTCTTGATGAAAGTGAAAGAGGAGAGTGGAAAAAGTTGGCTTAAAGCTCAACATTCAGAA
Source organism: Bos indicus (assembly GCF_029378745.1). Classification (NCBI taxonomy): domain Eukaryota; kingdom Metazoa; phylum Chordata; class Mammalia; order Artiodactyla; family Bovidae; genus Bos; species Bos indicus. The sequence continues at coordinate 62,617,164 of NC_091768.1, read as the reverse complement.
AACGAAGATCATGGCATCTGGTCTCATCACTGCATGGGAAATAGATGGGGAAACAGTGTCAGACTTCATTTTTTTGGGCTCCAAAATCACTGCAGATGGTGACTGCAGCCATGAAATTAAAAGACTCCTTGGAAATTAATTACTCCTTGGAAGGAAAGTTATGACCAACCTAGATAGCACATTGAAAAGCAGAGACATTACTTTGCCAACAAAGGTCCATCTAGTTAAGGCTATGGTTTTTCCAGTGGTCATGTATGGATGTGAGAGTTGGACTGTGAAGAAGGCTGAGTGCCAAAGAATTGATGCTTTTGAACTGTGGTGTTGGCGAAGACTCTTGGGAGTCCCTTGGACTGCGAGGAGGTCCAACCAGTCCATCCTAAAGGAGATCAGTCCTGGGTGTTCATTGGAAGTTCTGATGCTAAAGCTGAAACTCCAATACTTTGGCCACCTCATGCAAAGAGTTGATTCGTTCGAAAAGACCCTAATGCTGGGAGGCACTGGGGGCAGGAGGAGAAGGGGACGACAGAGGATGAGATGGCTGGATGGCATCACCGACTCGATGGACATGAGTTTGAGTAGACTCCGGGAGTTGGTGATGGACAGAGAGGCCTGGCGTGTTGCAATTCATGGGGTTGCAAAGAGTCGGACACGACTGAACGACTGAATGACTGAACTGAATTGAGGGCTCTAGGCTATAGGAATTAATGTACATTTCTTTCAGGGAGCTGCTTTTTCAAAGACTTGGCTCTAGCAATCATTGACCCTGTGTCATTTTACTCAAAATTCAAATACTAAGGAAGTTAGGAATACTAAGGATCTGGGAAAGGGAAAGCTTTTTCCAAAGAAGAGGCGGGGGATACTAGACCTGTAAACAGGTCCCAACTTACGTTTTTATTCCATGGCTGATTTATGCTGAAGAAATATTGATACTTTAAGTAGAGAATTAGCAATCTGGAAGCTAATTCACTTAAGATTGGAGTCTTTTCTAGGATTAACAATGTATGTGATACTTGCCAATATAAACCTAAGCTCACTCAACTAAAGAAGCTTTAAAAAAAAAAAAAAAGAAGCTTTAGTTCATGCTAATTGGCTTCTCTATGCATAGACTGTCATTGGTATTCAGAAGACTTTTAGTATCAATAGAATAAATTTTAGCAGATCAGAAAGGAAATTCTCAGATGAGGATAGCTGAACCTATCAAACAGATCACATCCTACTCATGTTCCCTAAGCAGGTAAATGTACTTAACAATATGCAGATACACGAAACTGGGAAACTCCATTTCAAATATGCTTTAATGGGCTAATTTACAAGGATCCTAAGTCGGTATCTATAAAGTAATTCCTTGTTATTCAGATGTATTCAGTGCCCCAGTTCATGTAGTGTGCTAAGAGTTATCTGTACACAGCAATGAAAAGGTAAGTAGAAGATCTGTTTTCTGGGAGTAGTCAGCTGTATTGGCAAAAAAGCTTAATTTTGGTCCCCCTAAATTTAATAAGAACACTCATAATCCTAGGAAAATTGAGATTTTTCTTCACAAGTTTTAAAAAAACCAAATAATCTTATTTATAAGAAGAGTTTCTGGATGAATGGTATAGTAAGAAACCTCAAGCCAGAACTCACATCACCCCACGGACACATACATCAGCATGTGGAACAGGTCTCACTGAGAAGTAAATGGAAATGGGCAGAAAGACTTGTACACCAAGGTTGTAAGAAAGATCCACACAGAATCAGTAGGAAGGAAGGAAAAGCAGCAGTTTGGGACTAGTGCCCCAGGGAAGGGACTCAGAAGGGAGATCACATGAGTAGAGAATCTGGGCACCCCAGCCCTGGGTCAGACACAGCCAGCCCCCTTGGCTGGTCGGAGGGCTGGTGGGACAGGAGGGCTGGGGAAGCCTAGGTGCCACTAGACTGGAGTGTGTGCACCTGTGGGGACTAACTCCCCCTGTTGGTGGGAATGTAAATAGGTGCAGCCACTTTGGAAAACAATATAGAGGTTCCTCAAAAAACTAAAAATAGGGCTATGATCCAGCAGTTCTACTCCTGGGTATATATCCAAAGAAAATAAAAACACCAAAGAGCTATGCCCCCCACCCCCACCCCCGGATTCACAGCAGAATTGTTTGTAATAGCAAAAATATGGAAGCAACATAGTATCCAGCAACAGAAGATGTGTATATACATGAATATTAGCCATAAAGAAATGAAATTTTGACATTTTTGACATTTTCAACAATATGGACAGGCCTAGAGTTACTATGCTTAGTGAAATAAGTCAGAGAAAGACAGATACTCTTGTTATCACTTATATGTGGAATCTTAGAAGTAAAACAAATGAATACAACAAAGACAGGTACAGAGAACAAACTAGTGGTTACCAATGGGAAGTGGGGAGAAGCAAAACGGGTAGAGCTTAAGCGATACAAACTACTATGTATAAAACAGGTAAGGAAGAAAGATATATTGTGTTGCACAGGGAAATACAGTCATTGTTTTGTATTAACTTTAAATACAGTGTAATTTATAAAAATAGTGAATCACTATATATACCTGAAACTAATGTAATATTGTAAGTCAACTATACTTCTATTAAAAAACAAAAACCCTCAAGCCCGAGTTTAAACTCTAGTCCTCTGTCTCCAGTAGACCAAAGTGACTTTAAAAAGACTTCACTTAGTTTTATAAAAGTCTTTTTAGTACTTATTGACCATGAGAGAACTCAGATGATTTTAAAAGATAAAAAAATTTAATAAGTTGACAAATCACTTAATAAAATGTAGACAATAAAATATAGATTCTGACACAGAATAATAGTCAATTCTATTCTAAATAGCAAGGCATATAAGAATAGATAACTAGAATTTAGTATTTTAAAAGCAATTTAATTAGAAATTACATTCTACATACAGGTGTTATTCCAAGAAGTTTCATTCCGTTGGCTAGGACTGAGCGGACAGCTCTGAAAAGGTGAAGTCTGGCCTACAAAATAAATCAAAGAATGATCAAAGGTCAATCCAATAACAGGCTAACTATAACTGAATAAGTAAAATTGCTTTTAGAAGTAATTCTAACATTCTTCTAAATTAAAGTAGGAACAATATCGCCAAGTGCCCGAGGGTTGGCTGTGAGCAAAGAAAGACAAATTCCTAGAATTTGTTTTAGGAAGACTGGTACTCAAGGGTGGTGGGATGGGAGTGACAGAAACACCATGAAGTACAGCTTCAGATGACAGGAACTAATCACTCTATCACCTGATGCAGGAAAATATTTTGTCATATGTTGGAAAGTAACGTTGATTGTTACAGCCTAATTCCAGTTACTGCCTGAGTGTATAAGTACACTGCTGTAGTCTGACAACAGGATGCTATTTTAGGAACATTTACAAGACTGACTCAGTAATAACAGTCTGAGGATGCTAGAGATGACAGTGAGCAACTGGATACGACATACCCCGGCCACCTCAGGAGGACTGTTTCTGACGTGCAGTGTTCTGTGTGCCACCGCAGCGAGGTGACTGGAACGGGAAGAGAGAAATCAGGATCAGAACCAGCAGGAGTTCCCTATGTGACATATAAGCTTGATGTCTAATCTCACTCCCTCAATTTAGACAAGTCAAAGCCCAGAGCCACTGAAGGGTATTTCCAAAGTTGAATGGATGAGATTGAATTCACTGCTTGTCGCTAACTGGCAAAGTGAAACACATGAAACTCCTGTTTTAGATTTTTGGTCCTGGTTCTACTACTAGGGCTTCCCTGGTAGCTCAGATGGTAAAGAATCTGCAATGCAGGATACCTAGGTAAGATCCCTGGGTCAGGAAGATCCCCTGGAGGAGGGAATGGCTATCCACTCCAGTATTCTTGCCTGGAGAATCCCATGGACAGAGGAACCTGCTGAGCTACAGTCCATGGGGTCACAAAGAGTCATACACGACTGAGCAACTAACACTAACACTACTATTAATAGTAATGGATGGTATTATAATTTTGTTGTCCTTTAAAGTTATGATTTCACTGTTTTATAAGTACAGGGGATTATTTTTTAATAATTAGCTTTCCTTTATTTAGGCATCCCTCAGGATGAGATGTAACACAGCCTGGCGTGTCTCCTCTGTATAGTGAGGTGGTGGTGTAAGACTAGTTATCAACCCACTCTGCACACACTGGCCACTCTTAAAATATTTTTTCTGTTTAGGTTATGGCAGCAAGAAGAATACTCTGCCATAGAAATGATGCTTACGACATTGGTTCCAATGACTGTGACAATAAAGATTTTCTGGCTTCTTCATTTCTATATGTCTAAGTGAAAATTAAAAGGAAACAAAAATCTATAAATCTGGGGAAGACAGGTAAAAAGCATGATCAAGAAAAAAGTCCCAGTAAATCTCTGATTTCAACAAATCTTGAGTAAAAGCAAATACTTCCTTTCTTAAATAGCTTTATGAGAAGCTACAACTTTGTTGCTCTAAGACTCAACCTCTATTCAGAGTTTCTAAAGCAGCCACTGCAAAACTTCTATCAAAGTGTCACCTACTCGCTTTCCAATTAATCCTCTACCCTCTATCAGACTGACTTTCCTGTGCCTCTGCTTAAATCTTTTTTTATGGGCCTCACTGTCCTGAACATAGGCCGGAATGCTTCAGTGCACAACAAAAAGGCCACGCATTTGTTCCTCATTCTCCCAGAGCTGCGTTTGTAGTTCCCTCAATGTGTCACCTTCTTGCCCAGCTGGGGCTTTTCCCTCCGCTGCCACCTTGTTTCTCCTGGCTTACATCTACTCCCCTCCTCTGAGAAGTCCTCTCTGATCCCTCAAAGCTGGGCTGAGAGCCCTAACCTCGGCCCTCATGTCCACTCTATCCTAACACGCACTCTACTGTGACCATCCACGATGGAGCTATTGGTTCCCGTTCAGTGGACGACAGTGACAGGACCTTCAATCACTGAGTGAATGAACATTAACTGCTAACTGCAAAGATGAAGCGAGAAGTCCTGTAACTTAAAGTGTGTAATTTTTTAGGCTGACGGATTTGTCTATGGGAAACCTTTAGAAAGAAAGGTCCTTTGTCATATCAGGTCTCAAACACTTAATGCCTGAAAATAGCAAGTTTATAAAGTACCTTAGAGTTAGAAGGTAGCTGACAATGTGCCTGGGCTGAAGGTCTTGAGATGACCTATAAAGTACCTCGTCGAACCTAAAAGAAAGATGAGAGGAGTGGTTGGCAGGGGAAGGCTGGACCCTCCGCTAAGATGCTAAGACAAAGATGGTGAAAGGTTGACTTGATATCATTAACGGTATTAGACATATGAAAAACAACCTTGTGTAAATTTGAAAGTGAAGGCACATTTTTCTTTCTTACAAATTCCTCCATGGCAGGTACTTTCTAAATTATCTTAAAATCCTGTAGGCCTAGCCTAAAGCAAGGACTTAAATCATAGCTGTTAAATGTACACAGTCTCCAGCCATGTTTAGGAACATAATCGAGCAGTCTATTCACTGCCAAGAAAACCAGGTTGGCTTATTTTTTCCTCAAAAGTAAGCCAAATGTAAGTAAACTAACCCCTCTTCCCAGGAAAGAACCACAGACCACTGTGTGGCAATCAGAAAATGCCCTTGTTGCTAAGCATCCACATCCCTTCCAGACATTCTGGAGATTAGTCAGTCTCTCCTGACAAGTATGGCTTCACTGATAATTCTGGTGAGAGCTCAGAAGTATGGTCTCCTGCCCAGTGTATTTGAGGCTGCCCTGAAGCCAAGAGGCAAATGAAAGACTTATGGTCTCAGGGAAGGTGCACAAAGGCAGGGATTTTCCTCCACTTATCACAGAGGGTGAGAAGATGATTGTTTCTGAAACTTAAAAGGTTACGCTTTTACTAGGCTTTACATTCTCATACTTTGATCTGAAGGATGTTAGGCATCTGGGCTAATTTAATGGTGATACTGTTTTTAAAGCCTCAGGATCAGCCGTGAGCATGCCCTCTGTCTGCTCTCAAAGGGTAGGCATTCACTTTTTGGTCACATCTTTGGAGAAGTGCTGTCTACAGTCACTGGCCTGTTCACCTCAGTGGTCAGCAAATGAGAACAGTCCCTTCACGGGGAAGCAGCAGACTGGATCTTGTTAGGACACCATACCTGAGAAGATGCTGGAGAATGGAAACAGATTGTGGCTCCTGTAAGCAGGCGGTGTTGAAGTCATTGAGATAACCGCATCCAAAAGTCTCTTCCAGACTGTTGTCAAGTTTAAACACAACAAAGAATTAAGCAAGTCAGCTGGGCTACGAATAGTTGCAAATAAGGAACATCTTCCCAGCATGCATACCCTCACCCTCCTTAATCTGTTCTAGACTTGGAAGCTAACAGCATTTGACTCGATGCCTCAATTTTTCCTAAATCTGTTTCTTCATCTGAAAATGGAGTATATTCCTTGGCGAGATTATTCTGAGTGCTAAATAAGGTAATACACAGAAAAGCATTGTTATATAGGTATGCAATAAATAAACGTTCAAAAACGCCCTCAAGATCCAAATATAACAGGAGGTCCACCGGACTTCACCTAGCTTTGAATGTTAGATGTTGGAGAAGTGCAGAAAACAGAGCCTTTGGTCTTGGAATCACTCCACCCAGGCCTCACCCTGAGAAGGCCAGAGCCGTCCTGTATTTCCCTGCAGCCCCTTGTCACCTGTGGAGGCGGGCGTGTGTGTACTGCAGGAAGACGCCCGTGTCCCCGCGGCTCTGGAAAACACGATCCCAGCTGAACTGATAGTCAGACAGCAGGAAACCTCTGAAGTCCTAAAACGACAGGAAATCTTCAGTGTGAGGAGTTGTTGCAGCACCAAATCAAAGGCCCTCCCTCCCAGGAAGCAGTTTTCACAGACCTGAATGATGAGGGCTGCAAGTCCCACCTGCTCTGCTGTCTCCTCGGGATTCTCCAGCTCTTTGGTTGCTGAAACAGACAAAGGTAGCTACTTTCACCTTGCGTGAAACTGTACAAAACCCAGGATTGAAGTGGAGATGTGTTGTGTGTGCTAAGTTGCTTCAGTTGTGTCCAACTCTTTGCAACCCTGTGACTGTAGCCTGTCCATGCGATTCTCCAGGCAAGAATACTGGGGTGGGTAGCCATTCCCTTCTCCAGGGGATCTTCCCAACCCAGGGATCAAACCTCTGTCTCTTATATTGGCAGGCGGTTCTTTCCCACTAGCGCCACCTGGGGAAACCTGCCCAAACGTATGTGGACAGCATCAGGAACAAACAGGTGCACAGTGGGTACTTTACTTGCCTATTTGGGCGGACTTAACTTTGCTAATGATGTTTCCCAAGCCTTCATTAAAAGGGAAGAGACATGATTTTCCTTACAAATATACCATATAAGACAGTAGACTTCTTTACTTCTGTTACTTCTTTTTCCAAGGGTGAAGCTTACACAAAGCCATGAGGACTTGTGACTTGCTTCAATTATGGAATACAGGAACTCTGCATAACCACTCCAGCTGTGGAGTGACGATGCTGGAGCTGCCTGGGCAAAGAGGCTCAGGGTGTATCGATTCACATTACTGGACCAAGCCACAGCCAAGTAGCAAGCACCAAACCCTAGCACCCTGAATTAGTGAAGCTATTTTTGACAAGGTTAGTGAAAGTTCCAAGGAGGGATGGTCAGAATAAATCACACTGCACAAGAAGTCCAGCAAAACTAAGAGTGGATGTAAGTTATGCCTGTAACAAAACAATGAATTTACTCTTAATAGAAGCCATGTTCTGCAGCATCCTCAATCGAATCTCATTTAGAACATCTTCCAGAAAAGTAACATCTCCTCTCCGAGTTTTCATTCCCTGCACTACCCCAAAGGGCACGTGCTGGCACCTGAAATGGAACAGCAGGCATTTAGTTCCCTGAAAACTGAAAAGGAGCTGCTGATCAAAGCAAGTAACAAGACACTTACAGAGAACAGTTTGAACTTTTAACTCCTGTGATTAATAAAAAGTGAAACATGCTGTGATGTGTTGTGTGCCACACAAGACATTAAACACACAACCTCACTTCATAGTCACAGGATATGATTAGACTGTTAGTTGCCTTTATGAAAAAAAGGAGATGAGAATTAAGCATTTTGAAAATCAAGCCATTGAGAGCAGTCATCTAATAAAACCATTTATTAAATGTTTAGACAACAGAAATTAATATAACCCTGCAAAACTAAGTGCAAAGAACAAATGTTTTTCCACACTAACAGCTTGAAACAAGAAAGTAAAGTCTGAATGAAAATCTTTATCAACCTGGTACATTTTTGGACATGGCTGACCTAGCAACAGCTGAATGCTCTTGAGAAGGCAATTTAGAATCACACAGACTGTACCTTTCTGCCCAGTCATATCCCATGATCTGCAGTATCTGGAACACTTGCTGAAAATGCTTTTTTTGCCCTTTATCTGTCTTGAGAAAAAAAAGTGTATTTAAATAAAAGAACAGTGATAAGTTAAATTTACAGTGTTGTTGTTTAGCCGCTAAGTTGTGTCCAACTCTCTGCAGCCCTATGAACTGTAGCCTACCATGGTCCTCGGTCCATGGGATTTCCCAGGCAAGAATACTGGAGTAGGTTGCCATTTCCTTCTCCAGTTGATCTTCCAGACCTAAGGGATCAAACCCACGTCTCTGGCATTGGCAGGTGGATTCTTTACAACTGAGTCACCAGGGGAGCCCATTGAATCTACAATACGTTGGACATAAATCATATTAAAATATTTGAGTTTTGACAGACTAGAGTCCTTATCAATGGATCAGTTTTAAATAAACATATGAAGAGGATGCCACTGGAAGAATGTCTAAGCAGAGTGCTCTACAAGAGCAGGAGGAGCTGCAGCACTGCACTGAGTATTCTACCCAAATTACTCCTTTCTCAGCTATTGTGACCTTTATCTCCAAGAAGGCCAGAACTAAGCACTAAAAAGATATTTAATAGCAATTTTTCCCCCTTAGGAGAAAGGAAGGTTTCACATGGAAAGAAAGGAAGGGGAGAGGAGACTAGACTATTACTCAGCATAAAAGGAATAAACCACTGACATATGCAAGTTTGGGTGGATCTCAAGGGCATTCATTATACTGAGTGAAAAGAGCCAATCTCAAAAGGTTACCTAGTGTGAATCCATTTATGGAACATTCTCAAAGTGACAAAATTATATGATGAAGAACAGGGCAGTGGCTGCCAGGGATGAGGGTTGGGGGAAGGCATAATTACTAAGTGGTTGCCATAAACGAAGTTGTTTTGTGATGGCACAGTTCTGTATTATGAATGTGGTGAAGGTTACCTGAACATACATGTGATAAAATTTCATAACCACCCCCCCATCCTTCCACAATCCAGGCCCTACCTAACACCACTGTCTATAAATATTGGTGAAATTTAATTAGGGTCTCTACCAATGTTAGTTTCCTGGTATCTTTGAGGAAGACTAAAAGTAATATGCTGCTGCTGCTGCTAAGTCGCTTCAGTTGTGTCTGACTGTGTGACCCCATAGACGGCAGCCCACCAGGCTCCCCCGTCCCTGGGATTCTCCAGGCAAGAACACTGGAGTGGGTTGCCATGTCCTTCTCCATGCATGAAAGTGAAAAGGGAAAGTGAAGTCGCTCAGTCGTGTCCGACTCTTAGCGACTCCATGGACTCCAGCCCACCAGGCTCCTCCATTCATGGGATTTTCCAGGCAAGAGTACTGCAGTGGGGTGCCATTGCCTTCTCCAGAAGGTAATATGGAAACTGTACTATTCTGAAACTTGTGAGCCCTAAAATATTTAAAGTAAAAAGTTATTTTTAAAAAATGCATTATGACACATACATATTCATTACACATAACCACTCTTTTGTGTAATTTTCTTTTAATATGAAGCAATGTGAACTCTTTCATTTTTAAAGTTTTTTTTTAAACATAGTGGTTGCCACTGTAAACACACTTACCACTGAATTCTTTCTATAGTTTGACAAATTATTTTTGCATAGTTTTTCAGCAAGGCTTTCAGTTTCTATCTTTGCAGTTTTCATGAGGCAGGCATCATAACCTTTTGTTTTTACTGTGATTACTTACCACATAGATCATTTTATCAAAATTATACTTTTCCATTCGATCTATAGCAGCTGCAAGATCTCTGAAAAAAAATGGCCGTAGATTAAGTTACTATGCAGATCTGGGTAATAATTTGTTTCACCTATTTAATAGTAATGAAAGTTTTCTAATTAAGAGCTACTGTTATTCCTCAGCCTCAGGTATAGTCCCCATGCTTCTATAATCCCAATACCATGCTTAGCTACAAAGCAATTAATAACACAATCAGCTTTGGGAAAAGAATTATGAAAGTGCTGTGAAAAGATAAAAAATAAATAAAAGCTCTGGGACAAGTAGTGATAATAACTAAATAGCTCTAGGCAAAGTGTTTCTAGGTAAATGCTTTATGATTTGTTAAGCCTCTACTGTGAAGAATCGCCCTCCTGTCACTGTTCTGCAATATGCTTTCCTAAAGAACATATTTAAAGCATAGGTGATACAACACCTGAACAGGTATCTTCTAGCCACTCTTCCAAAGCCGTGGATCACTCATAAGCAATATTTTCTAAAGTATTTGAAAAATATCATAAATTCTTTGACTAAAATTCTACTTATCTCTGGTTAAGTATCCAGTTTGCACACAGTATGAAATATTAAGAGTAACAAACTCATAAACTATGAAATTTTAAGTAAACATTATTTAAATATTGAACTTAAAAATTATTTTAATTACCTTATGGGGAATACAGTCAATAACTAAGTAATATCTTATATGGTGACATATTGTACCTAGACTTACCATGGTGATCATTTTGAATATATAGAAAAACAAAATCACTTACACTGCTGTGAACTGGGAACTAACAGTGTAGTAGGTCAATTACAATTAAAAAACAAACTCACAGAAAAAGAGATCAGATTTGTAGAATTTCAGAGGGAAAGGATGGGGGAGTAGAATTGGGTAATGGTAGTCAAAAGGTATAAACTCACAGGTAAAAGATAAATTTAAGAACTAGGGATATAATGTACAAAATGGGAAATTCACATTGCCATATTTTACATAATGAAGTTGTTAAGAGAGTAAATCCTAACAGTTCTTATCACAAGGAAAAAAATTTTCCTATTTCTTTAGTTTTGTTATCTACATGAAATGATGGATGTTCACTAAGTCTACTCTGATAAACATTTCATGATATATATAAGTAAGTCATTAGGCTGTATACCTTAAACTTACACAGCGGTGTATGCCAATTGTATCTCAGTTAACTGCAAGAAAAAGAATTAGATATTTTTGCTTAACACTACAAGATCCTGGAAGAATCATTTTGTACTCACCTCATGCTCCTGATAAAATAGAGCATGCATCCTGAATGGAGGTAAAAACTGTTTTGTGAGGGGCCAAAAAAAATACTTACATATGTATAAAACACATATGTATATAATCCAGACAAATATGTGGTGTTAAAATTTCACGAGGGTGGGCACAAAGAAAAATATGGCTAAAAAGGCTCTTGAGAAGGGTTAATAATAAAAGATGGTTGTAAAACAGTGATATAGATTATCCCCAAAATGAAGTCATAAATATACACCTCCATTATATTTTTCTGTTTGACTCAAGGACAAAAATAAAGAGAAACTTTTTGATCCAATGAAAAAAAGAGATGAATGTAAGAAAAAGTCCTAGGCTGAGTTTGTAGAATTTGGATTTGAAAGCTCAAAGAAATGCCAGGTCATTTAGTTCAGGTCTCTTTTCACCAAGTAGGGAATCATGGCCCAGAGAAGTTAAGTGATTGATGATTATGGTCTCAGAACAAAAATTCAGGTCTCTAGTCTCACTCTGTGCTCTTGTTGGTATCATCCTGTACTTTCGTTTGTCTGTTACAACAATTCCTTTAACTCACATGCACACACATAGTTTTATTCTATAAGGAAACCATCAAGGGGCAGAAACAACTGAAATTAGAGCAAGGTGAAAAATCAAACATTTCTACATCTGGCAAAAAGATAGTTATTCTCCCAAAGAAAAAGTGGAAAGTACAGGTATTAAGGTAAATACACAGAAAAATCTGGACCTAATGATAGCTCTGCAAAAGATATCAGATAAGAATAGTTACAGAGTCTCCATTCTGAGTGGACACATTTCTTTCTTTTTTATTTGATAGTGGACTTGCAATATTGTATTAGTTTCAGATGTACAGCATAGGAATTCATATTCGTGACGAATATAGTCCAGATGAGTGGAGAAACAACTCCAGAAAGAATGAAGAGACGGAGCCAAAGCAAAAACAACACCCAGTCGTGGATGTGACTGGTGATGGAAGTAAGGTCTGATGCTATAAAGAGCAATATTGTATAGGAACCTGGAATGTTAGGTCCATAAATCAAGGCAAACTGGAAGTGGTGAAACAGGAGATGGCAAGAGTGAATGTCGACATTTTAGGAATCAGTGAACTAAAACGGACTGGAATGGATGAATTTAACTCAGATGACCATTATATCTACTACGGTGGGCAGGAATCCCTTAGAAGAAATGGAGTAGCCATCACAGTCAACAAAAGAGCCCGAAATGCAGTACTTGGATGCAATATCAAAAATGACAGAATGATCTCTGTTCATTTCCATGGCAAACCATTCAATATCACAGTAATCCAAGTCTCTGCCCTGACCAGAAATGCTGAAGAAGCTGAAGTTGAATGGTTCTATGAAGACCTACAAGACTGTTTAGAAGTAACACCCAAAAAAAGATATCCTTTTCATTATAGGGGACTGGATGCAAAAGTAGGAAGTCAAGAAACATCTGGCAAATTTGGCCTTGGAATACGGAATGAAGCAGGGCAAAGGCTAACAGAGTTTTGCCGAGAGAATGCACTGGTCATAGCAAATACCCTCTTCCAACAACACAAGAGAAGACTCTACACATGGACATCACCAGATGGTCAACACCGAAATCAGATTGATTATACTCTTTGCAGCCAAAGATGGAGAAACTCTATACAGTCAACAAAACAAGACCAGGAGCTGACTGTAGCTCAGATCATGAACTCCTTATTGCCAAATTCAGACTTAAATTGAAGAAAGTAGGGAAAACCACTAGGTCATCCAGGTATGACCTAAATCAAATCCTTTACAATTATACAGTGGAAGTGAGAAATAGAATTAAGGGACTGAAGCTGATAGAGTGCCTGATGAACTATGGACAGATGTTCATGACACTGTACAGGAGACAGGGAGCAAGACCATCCCTAAGAAAAAGAAATGCAAAAAAGCAAAATGGCTGTCTGAGGAGGCCTTACAAATAGCTGTGAAAAGAAGAGAAGCGAAAAGGAAAGATATACCCATTTGAATGAAGAATTCCAAAGAATACCAAGGAGAGATAAGCCTTCCTCAGTGATCAATGCAAAGAAATAGAGGAAAACGAAGAATGGGAAAGACTAGAGATCTCTGGGGAACATTTCATGCAAGGATAGGCTCAATACAGGACAGAAATGGTATGGACCTACCAGAAGCAGAAGATATTAAGAAGAGGTGGCAAGAATACACAGAAGAACTGTACAAAAAAGATCTTCATGACCCAGATAATCACAATGGTGTGATCACTCACCTAGAGTCAGACATCCTGGAATGTGAAGTAAAGTGGGCCTTAGGAAGCATCACAATGAACAAAGCTAGTGGAGGTGATGGAATTCCAGTTGAGCTATTCCAAATCCTGAAAGGTGATGCTGTGAGAGTGCTACACTCAATATGCCAGCAAATTTGGAAAACTCAGCAGTGGCCACAGACTGGGAAAGGTCAGTTTTCATTCCAATCCCAAAGAAAGGCAATGCCAAAGAATGCTCAAACTACCACACAATTTCACTCATCTCACATGCTAGTAAAGTAATGCTTAAAATTCTCCAAGCCAGGCTTCAACAATACATGAACTGTGAATTTCCAGATGTACAAGCTGGTTTTAGAAAAGGCAGAGGAACCAGAGACCAAATTGCCAACATCTGCTGGGTCATCGAAAAAGCAAGAGAGTTCCAGAAAAACATCTACTTCTGCTTTATTGACTATGCCAAAGCCTTTGATTGTGTGGATCACATAACTGTGGAAAATTCTGAAAGAAATGTGAATACCAGACCACCTGACCTAACTCTTGAGAAATTGGTATGCAGGTCAGGAAGCAACAGTTAGAACTGGAAATGAGCAACAGGTTGGTTCCAAATTGGGAAAGGAGTACGTCAAGGCTGTGTATTGTCACCCTGCTTATTTAACTTATATGCAGAGTACATCATAAGAAATGCTGGGCTGGATGAAGCACAAGCTGGATCAAGATTGCTGGGAGAAATATCAATAACCTCAGATATGCAGATGACTCCACCCTTATGGCAGAAAGTGAAGAAGAACTAAAAGCCTCTTGATGAAACTGAAAGAGGAGAGTGAAAAAGTTGGCTTAAAACTCAACATTCAGAAAACGAAGATCATGGCATCTGGTCCCATCACTTCATGGGAAATAGATGGGGAAACAGTGGAAACAGTGGCAGACTTTATTTTGGGGGGCTCCAAAATCACTGCAGATGGTGACTGCAGCCATGAAATTAAAAGACACTTACTCACTGGAAGAAAAGTTATGATCAACCTGGACAGCACATTAAAAAGCAGAGACATTACTTTGCCAACAAAGGTTGGTCTAGTCAAGGCTATGGTTTTTCCAGTAGTCATGAATGGATGTGAGAGTTGGACTGTAAAGAAAGCTAGTGCTGAAGAAATGATGCTTTTGAACTGTGGTGTTGGAGAAGACTCTTGAGAGTCCCTTGGACAGCAAGGAGTTCAACCAGTCCATCCTAAAGGAAATCAGTCCTGAATAGTCATTGGAAGGACTGATGTTGAAGTTGAAACTCCAATACTCTGTCTACCTGATGCAAAGAGCTGACTCATTTGATAGGATCCTGATGCTGGGAAAGATTGAGGGTAGGAGGAGAAGGGGATGACAGAGGATGAGATGGTTGGATGGCATCACTGACTCAATGGACATGAGTTTGAGTAAACTCCGGGAGTTGGTGATGGAAGGGAGGCCTGGCATGCTGCAGTCCATGGGGTCTCATAGAGTTGGACATGACTGAGCAACTTAACTGAACTGATAGGTTATTACAAGATAACAGATTTAATTCCCTATTGCTTATGAGTAGACACATTTCTTATAACAACTACTCAAAGGTTTATTTAATCTGTCCAGCAATAATTGGCTAGCATAAAAAAAAAAATTCTACTATATATCTTTGTATCTAGAAAAAGAAATGTACCTCTTAGATATATAGGTGCCTAAGTCCAATTATATGGAATTGATAAAAGGAAATGCCAAAAAGTAGCAGAAAGTAAGAATTTTCTAAGGGACAGTAAGGTATTGGATGGTTGTTTACAGTTGTATGGGGAAAAAATGATGGTAGTTAACAACAACTATATACTATAGAAGTGGTTTGTCATCTAAGACTCTAGGATGGGAGACACTAGAACCTTCTGCCAGCAGCGCTCGATTCTGGCTGTCTTTTGCTTGTGTGGTTTTTTTTACTGTCCTGTCTTCTCCTTGCTATTAGCTTTGTCTCAGAAATAAGGGTGCTTGATAAACCTGTGCTGTACTTAGTTACTCAGTCACATCTATCCGACTCTTTGCGACCCCATGGACGGTAGCCTGCCAGGCTCTTCTGTCTATGGGGATTCTCCAGGATAGAATACTGGAGTGGGTTGCCATGCCCTCCTCCAAGGGATCTTCCCGACCCAGGGACTGAACCCAGGTCTCCAGCATTGCAGGCAGATTCTTTACCCTCTGAGCCACCAGGGAAGCCTGGTAAATAAAGACTGCTCCTTTCCATAGGGTTTGGTCATGGAGACAGATGACAGAATATAAGCGACATGGCCTGCTTCCCCCATGGCCTATTTTACCATGAATCAGAATGAGGACTGGCACTCATGTACCTGTTAGATGATCTTTACAGAGTGAGGATACCACTGAGCCAACATGAGCTCCTTACAGCATACATACTCTGGCAATGTGCAAATATAAAATATTTATAGTTGGCAACAAGGTATTTCAATTTTATAGTCTGTAGAACAGTGTATTCATCTCTGGAAGTCTTATGATGTTTAATGATAAACAGTTTTCGACTAACTTTTCTGATGACATTAAACCTTTCCAGGAACTATAAATAGCAATAAATATAAACTCAATAAAAATATCTTGAGTGATGAGAAGAGATTTTAAGAAAGTAGAATTTGATAACAGTTTTGAGAATGAAAAAATTTGTCTTAGCATTAATCCTAGAACAAAGAACATGAAATCACACGTTCTACTGATGAGCTTCATATAAGACACAAACCTGGTTGCATACAGAGACGTCCCGTCACTTCGCATTACAGTACAAACTGAGGAGGGGTCACCATTCCCTGAAAGATCTACTACAGCAGTGCCTTTTCTAGAAAACGCAAAAAAAGGGAATTCTGAAACAACATAATGAATTAAGACCTTTAACAATACAGTATCTATAACCTTATCTTTGGCAAACTGGAAGCTATTTTTATTCCTTAGGTAGCAATAAGCAGTATAACCAACAATGAAGAAAAACAGGAGGCAATCTGCACTTGAATGACTATTAACAGTAGGTATTTGGTTTAATATTTACTTATCTTTTTAAATTCTGTAGCTTTGGATGAGGTAACTAAAGTCTTTAACACACCGAGTCGAAAACGAGATTTCAACTACAGTTTACCTATGAAACATGTTCTTCAAATCCAAGTTATTGTAACACTCAATATTGGGTTAGTTTTTAACATGCAAGAGTAAACTATGAGTAATAAAATAAGCAAATTGTGTTACTGTCTTTCCTGCCCAATCAAAAATTAAAATCTGTACATGGCGATCTAAAAATTTTCCTTAAAGACACTATTGAGGATGATATGAACCACATCCTCTTGTCTTTCTTAAAAGGATGATGAGAGAAGCTGCTCTTTGGAGCTATGAAAAATGGTATATCTAAGCAACTGGTTTGCTTCTGTTACACATGCCTGGGCTCCTATGAAGGTACCATTTCTCTGGCTGATGAGCTCAAAGCTAAATTGGAAATCTACCGAAGGCAAAGAAGCAGAATCCCAGTGTGTGTCACATGATGTACTAATATCATTCCTGACTTCCTATTATTTTCTGCTCCTGCTTCTTGATTTCCTCATTTTACTCTTTCAAAAGCTTTGTGTTGTATTATAGCTATTTTTAGAAGCTGTTTTTAATCCTTTTGAACAGGACGGGATCTTTTTAAAGAGGCAGGGTTGAGTATGAAGAGTTCTATTTCCCTATTCCAGTTATACCATTATCAGCTTGTGTGAGCTTAGACAGATCACTTTACACTTTCTGTGCTTGTTTCCTCATATGTAAAGACAAGATAATAGTCTTTCTCCCAAGCTTACCAGGATTTTGCTTTGGCAGCACAAAACAGCATGTGGAAAACTAGTCTGAATGGCAAAAAGCATGATAACAAATGCCAGGAAAGCTGCACACGAGACTCGGCTGTCTTTGCTGAGAGAATACATCAATACTAACTTCAAAGAACTACAAAGAACTTTCTAAAGAACAGGAACCTGATCATACAGTGTTTTCTGTAGGAGTCCTTTACTGTCCAGCAACTTTAAGACTTCTTGAGATTTTTCACGGTAAAACGATTCTCCTGAATATTCATCAAAGTGTACTCCTAGACGCTAAGACGGTTCAGAAACAAAAGGAAAAAGAGTTACTTACAAGTCCTATTATCTTACCCTAAGACAAAATAAAATGCTCTACAGTCTGTCATACAGATGGGGAAAATAAGAATTAAATCAAGTCACTCTGGCACTCCAGCCTTCTAGTGGCTCCCCCTTATCAGTCAAGCCCTCACAGTGGTACTGTGCTGTCCGGGAGGGGAGTTGCTAGGCACCTGTGGTTATTCAAATGCACATGTAAGAAAAGTGAATAGTTTCTCAGTCACACTACTCACACTGAAGTGTGAGCCCTTGAAAGCGCTCAATGGCCACGTGCGGCAGGAGGCCGCCATACTGGGCAGCACAGATATGGGACGTTTCTGCTGCAGCAGGAAGCTAGCCATTTCCACTGCACAGTCCTGGAAAATGTCCTATCTCCTGCCCTACTCTACAACCCCCTGGACCCTGTTCCTACTGTTCTTCATCTCGCTTCCTTACTCCAGCCATGTGGGTTCTTTGATGAAACCCTGCTCAGGCAGCCCATCTGATCCTCCCTCCTCTGTTTCACTTTTCTCCATGCACGCATCACCACTGAACACACTCTCAAAGTTCTTGTTTAATCTGTACTGCCTTGAATTTGTTTAACTTGCTGTGTCCATGTGAGAATGTAAAGTCCATGAGAAAAGAACTTATATGCCTTTTACTAACTGTTGTATTTCTCCCATTCCCAACATGTTATTAGATGAACAAATTTATAGCCATCACATATGCCTAAGGAAGCAAGAGAAGAAACAATGGTTAAGAAAAAGTGAAGGGATGATAGAAGAAAGAAAAGAAATGCCAGACTGAAACCAAGTATTAGGATATCACTTCATATTCAGCCTGTGAAGTTCATTTTTAAAATTTATTTCATAGCTCTAACTTTCAGCCCAAAGAAGAATATGTGAGTCCCAACTATCAACTCAGTGACTAACAACAAATCTGAGCTTCAGAAGCAACCTTTCTAGCCAGGAGTACCAGTGAAGAGCTGTATTACATGACAGGATAGCAGGAGAGTGGGTGGGTACCTGGTAAATCCGCATGTACTCATCTATGCTCAAGTCCCGAAATTTCTGCCATAGGGCAAGTGCTTGCATGTCGCCTAGTTCCAGTCGCTGGAAGAACTCATGTGCTGATTTTGCTACGTTTTTATCGTCTGCTGCTTCTTTATTAACTTGTACATAAACCTAAAGGCATAATAGTATATTAAATGAAGTACACTACCAGTCACTGTTATCTTCAAAACAGAAAAGAGGAAAACAAAACAATCCTGAGAATTTTCATTTAAAGGTTACACAAGTGCCCTTCTCACGAGTGTAACCTTTTCTTTTTCTTTTGCTATGGACCCTTAGTGAGCCCTACCAACCTGTTCTCAAAATGCATATACAGAGGATTATACAATACAGGAAATAATCACATTGAAATATAAATGTTCAAATATTTAAAAATATTTGTGATATAGTAACAGAGGAAAACATTAAATTTCTGATTGAGGTTAATGAAAATAATGCGTAATTTTTTTCTTCTCATCCAAGTTCATATACTGTTAGGTCAAGAATGCCTGGTTTAAACTAAGCTAGCATTTCTTCTTAAAAAAAAAAAAAAATGTGAAATTATTATTGCTGCGACTTCTCTGAGAAAAGGCTGAAGACAGTAGACTAGTTCAATCTGGGAAAGAAAAGGCCAAAGGATGATTTAGCAGTTATTTAGCAGTAATGAAAAACATTTTAAACTCTTCTCTAAATCTGCAAAGACCAGGAAAAAAAAAAAAAAACAGGTGATATAGGAAGACCTTTGGGATAGTTAGCTTAATTATACTCCAACTTGGGCTCTCAAGAACCGTGGGAAGCACTCACTTCAGTGTGCTTTTGCATGATCTGTCCTGGCTGGCTTAGCTCTGCCCCACCCAGTGATGGGAGTGCAGGCGGATGGCTTATTAAGGGCTCTTCCAGTGCTAGGATTTTGTGTTCACAGAATCATTTTCCAGTCTCTAAAATACAAGGCTGATAAGTGATATAAAAATATCAACAATATAGCTCAAGTAATATTGAAGTGATGCATTATGGACTATAAAGATTTTACTTACAAGTTGTAACTCACTTCCAGGGTGAAACATGAACAATAAATTTATTATCCTCATATTTTTTCCAGCAAGCTATTAAAGTAGTATGATAAAAAAAAAATTGGCAAATAAACTACCCAAAAATATGAGACCTCTAAACCCTTGCATACTCTTAAAATATCATGGTAGCAGCACTTAGGTAAAAAAAAAAGTGATTTTATTGCTGGAGACTACTTTAGGACAACCATAATGTGGCTTATGAGTTCCCAGGTGGCTCAATGGTAAAGAATCCATCTGCCAATGCAGGAGATGCAGGTTTGATTCCTGGGTCACGAAGATTTCCTGGAGAAGAGAATGGTAACCTGCTCCAGTATTCTTGTTTGGGAAATCCCATGGACAGAGGAACCTGGAGGGTTACAGTCCATGGGGTCGCAGAGAGACAGACATGACTTAGAGACTAAACAACAACAATGTGGCTTATACCCACTAGATACTACTAACAAAAGGAACAGGGTATTAAACACTTATCTCAAGCTAAAAAGGCCTCAGCTTTCATAGATGGCTCATGTTAATTACTGGAATTGCAAAAGTGAACAAATAAGTGCTTTCAAATAAAGGTTGCTGTTGTTTAGTTGCTAAGTTGTATCCAACTCTGAAAAGAGTTAATAACACAGCAGGTCTAGAAACTGCTATCCTTAAAATGTGTTGTCTGCAAATTTAGCTCTTGGCTGCCATCTGGGGAACTTGAATTTTGACAATGCTCCTACCAATCTAACCAGTAAGAGTGGGTCACAGTGCCTCTAAACTGCTTGTGCAAACAATATAGTTTATGCTCAACACCCGCTTTTCTTCCAGGAGTTTGGAATTTTAGTACCTAGCTACACAGAGGGCGGCTACATAATCAGCCTCCAGTGAGCTTCCCTGGTAGACAACATTTCACACAGGCTGTCACAATTTGTTGTAGCAGGAATTAAATACATCCTGGGTGACTCTATTAGCAAAGGACTTGGAGGCTTGGGCCTGATTTCCTCTGGACTTGCCCCCATGTGCCTTTTCCCTTTGCTGATTTTGTTTGGCATCTTTTTGCTATAACAGATCTTAGCTGTGAGTTCAACCATATGCTGAGTGTTGTGAATCCTTTCAATGAACCTTTAACTTGAGGGTGGTTTTGGGAGACCTGATACTTATCATAAAGAATTAATTTCTACATGGTCCTATGAATAAGTCAGAACACAGAGAAAGAAGATTTTTGGTATGAAAAGTTATGACCAACCTAGATAGCATATTGAAAAGCAGAGACATTACTTTGCCAACAAAGGTCCGTCTAGTCAAGGCTACGGTTTTTCCTGTGGTCATGTACAGATGTGAGAGTTGGACTGTGAAGAAAGCTGAGCGCCAAAGAATTGATGCTTTTGAACTGTGGTGTTGGAGAAGACTCTTGAGAGTCCCTTGGACTGCAAGGAGATCCAACCAGTCCATTCTAATGATCAGTCCATCCCAGATCAGCCCTGGGATTTCTTTGGAAGGGATGATGCTGAAGCTGAAACTCCAGTACTTTGGCCACCTCATGCGAAGAGTTGACTCATTGGAAAAGACTCTGATAATGGAAGGGATCAGAGGCAGGAGGAGAAGGGGATGACAGAGGATGAGATGGCTGGATGGCATCACTGACTCAATGGATGTGAGCCTCAGTGAACTCCGGGAGTTCACTCAGACTGGCGTGCTGCGATTCATGGGGTCGCAAAGAGTCAGACACGACTGAGTGACTGAATTGAACTGAGGAAAAAAGAGAGTCACTGCAAAACAGTAACCTGCAGACTTCCCGACTTTTGAATGACCTATCCAATGACAACTGCTTAACAGTCCAGCCTGCAGAAGTAAAGGCATACATATATCCATAAATGGCTTGTTATTCAAAATTAATATCTCCACCCTCTCCCTGTCTCTCTCGCGCCTCTTTGCTCCGCGCCTCTTTGCTCCATCTCCCTCTCACATACACGTGTGTGTGGTGTGTGTGTGTACATGCACATTCAGTTTAGAAGTAAATATATTTTAAAAAATCCTTATTTTCAAAAGAGGAAAGGTATTAGATTAAAAAAAAAAAATCTAGGATCCTAAACTCAAACAGTCAAACATTAAAAAATCTAATATACACTCAAAATACTGATAAGAATATTTTAGGAAAAACATCACCAGAATCTGTTTCTCCCTTCCTTAAGATTTAAAACAGAAATAATTAAAACAAAAAGCCATTCCTAATTCATGAAGACAAGCTTGGCATTTCATCAATTTGTAGGGAAAAACCAAACATTACTGAGAAGCAACTGACATTATTAAACAGAACAATAGAAGAGCCTTAATTAGCATTTAACAATCTGCCTGTAAGCATACTATATAAAACTATTAACATTCATTAGCATACTAGAAAAGAAAACTTTTTCCTTTGAAGTAAAATTTATACAATGCATTTCTGAAATTACACTTTTCCATTTACAGTTACTTTGAATCCACTACCCTCAGAAAGTATGTATTCTGAAGACAGCCCCCTTCTGAGGTTAGATCCAGACTCAAAGGGAATAAAAAGGAAATTTTTAAATTTGCATTTGATATGTAACAGTGTGGCTGAATTAAAGTGTTTTTGAGGATGGTTGAAGAAAAGTGTTTTTGAGGATGGAGATGCAATTTTTCTTTTAGGTTACTAGAATGCAAAAGCCAGCTGTATTACTAGTTAAGAGAATAAAATAAATGTCTGAGACTTCCTGAAAGGAGTATTAATCGTTCCTTCTATTTCTAAATGTTGGCATTGCCAAAAAGCATGACATTTTATTTCTAATTTAATTGATTAATTATAATCAGCTCTTGGGATGATCTGCCCAAATGAAAGAAATAAGTGTGAAAACTTAAAGTAGCAGACAATGCCCTCTCACTCCCCACTCAGTCCTTAAATTTGATTCTTGAATACATGAGCCTCATAGGCACACCTGAATTCCTTGACGCAGGGTTCTAACCCCACTCCTGGTTATTTTTGTTTTTAAAACTGAAAGTAACTGCTAAGGATGGTTAGCATAACTTTGACACTAAAGATTCTTTTATCTCAATATTCGTTTGTCCTCTATCTTAAAATGCATTTAATTTTGATCTCATATTTTAGAAAATAACATGTAACAAATTCCTGACTATAATTCAAACAATCTCATTTAACGTTTCATGTATTGATTAGAAATTTCTCTGGTTGGGACCAATTCCTAATATTAAATGAAATATCAAAGAAATTCAAATTCATGTTATTATAATTTAATATATCAGTTAAAAAAGTAAAAACTTCCTAGGTAAAAAAAGAAATCATTTGATGTAACTAATGAATTAATGACCAAACTTCTCCTCATTAGAACATCATTAGCAGCATATAAACAGCATTTTATCATCCCTTTATCTTCTTTTAATGTCTGGAATTTCTGATTTTTATTCTCTGTGTACATATAATTACATTCATGGTATCTTACACCTCTGTCAAAGGGTGGCAGTTGCCAACTTGTTGTGGGTCACCATGCACATGCCTAATAAATACTGTTCTCTGCTGAAAAACCCGTTCTTCCCACATTTCAGTGGGGTGAGACGATGACAGAGCCCTTAACATGCAGTCTGGCCTTGCTCGATATTTCCATTCTTGTTCCAAGAACACCCAGAGAACAACGGGACCTGTGGCGCTGTCCGAGGGGAGTAAGGGTGAGGGACAAAGCATGTGGCTTTGGGGAAGACATCACGAGCAATGGTGAAGCAGGGAAGTTGCCAAGAGAGAGGAGAGAATTGCCTAGACTGAGAAGGGCCTGAGGGGAAAACTCCTGGGGACAGTGTGGGCTGGGCAGCCCCTCAGGTGGCGGCAGGCCCTCACAGGGCAGTGGTTCACAGTGTCCCCACACATGGAGGCTGGTCTCCGGGCCTCTGGGACTGAGACTCAGCAAGACCTCCCAGGTGAAGTCTGTCACGCAAGCAGAGCTGGGTGCCTCCAGGGCATCATGTAGGCTTGGATCCTGGGCATGTCAGTCACGAGTAGTGTGCACTGAAGCCAAGAAGAGGTCTCGATAGCTCCCTTGGGATGCACACAAGAGCCTCTGTGTGACCTGGGAGGTGGAAAACCCCAAACCTGACTTGAGTTGGCTCCCACCACTCTCAAAAGTGATTGCTGGGTTCAGACTCAGGTTTATAATTTAAAAGCTATTTCTTGTAGCTGTTATAACAAGTAAAATCCACCTCAATCACAACAATCATTTTCCCTGAAAAAAGTAATGTGGATTAAACCAACAGATTACATTTGAATTCAATTCTTTAAACAGTATGAACTATTAACTGCATATATAATTCTATATATGTCTAGAATTGATTTAGTCTTGATTTACTTTGAGAAATTGTTTTGAGATTCTGAAGTCAGAAAAATATATGGTCTTTTGATTTTAAAAAATGGGAGCAAGTAAACATTATCACTTTTTAAATTGGTGCTTTGGTCCTGCCTTATCTTGTTTTTATTATTTTGCTACTGATACTGGGAAACTCAGGGCAAAATCTCTTACATACACATTACCTAGTAATACATTATCTCCAACTTTCTATGTCTTTTTTGTTAAATGCCCATCACTGTGATTACCTCAAATCCTTTTAGAAAAGGGGCAGGGTAAAAATAATGAACTACTATAGGGATCATTCTGAATCTTTACAAATGCCAGTGCTAGGTGGTCCAGTGGTTAGTACACGGTGCTTTCCTTGCTGGTGCCCAGCTTTGTTCCCTGATCAGGGAACTAAGATCCCACAAATTGTGTGGCATGACCAAAGGGGAAAAAAAAACAGCCAGTGATAGGGTACAAGGCTAATGAATATTGTATTGGCATATTTACCTCTTATGAGAGGCTGCTCATATTTCAGAGAATCTCTATAGTTCTCAAAATACAATTAATATGCAACATCAATGAGTGAAGCTCTAAAATCTTCTGCAGCAAAAAACAAACAAGCAAAAAAGCCACCAAACCAAAAAACCGAAAACAGAAAAAAGTGACTGGGTTCTATGTTCTTAAAGGTACAGAGTTAGCTTTTATTAAGGTCCATTCAAGTAGCTTAAATCTAGGAGGAACTCTGAGAAATTACTTTTAAAAATCATTAAAACTGAGTAAATGATGACCCCCATATACCTATGATTTAGATTTAACATTATTAACATCGTAAGAACTATTTCTTCTACGTTAGTAGGAAGGCTTTTTGAAAAGTATTCCAAAACTTACTACTACTGTTTTCTTTGAATCAATAGTGTGAATTTTAAACAGCAAATATATTATTTAACTCATCAGCCAATTTGGGGGAGGGGAGGAACTATTAAAAGCCACTTCTCTGTTTCGTGAAAAATTAGTAGAACAAGGAAAGGAAAGGTTTCCAATGTTGGCTGAAAAATAGTCCTAGGTCAATGCACAGCATGGCCAGATGTCCTGGTTAAAGAATGACTACAGGTGCAGAGAACAACCATTTTAAATAGAGCAAAGCACAAGCATGGAAATGTAGCAGAGAAATGACTGCATTAAATATTTTCATCACAGAAAACAAATGCTAAAACTATGATATAATTTCTAACCTGGCTAAGAAACTGAAACTGGGGGGATACTGATCATGGTGCAAATTAGAGGCACCCAGGCCATGAAATCTGCTCCTGGATGGCCAAAGCCGAATTTAAAACAAATACGCCAGAAGACAAACTGTGACAGCTAAACTACTAATTGTGCCTGGGGTACAGCAATTTAATTTTGAAAGAAAGGAGAATGCTTTGTAAATAATGACAGCCAGTGGAAATGACTGGCTCAGAAAGGCACTCTGCAGGGCCAGTGGTGGGGTAAGACAGTACAGCACACAGAGCCCTCTGGAGCAAAGTTGCCTGTGGTGGATTCTTGGGCTTGGCACTTGGGTTCTTCACCAGTAAACTGCATAATAAGTTAGATTTTGGACAAATGCTAAATAGTGTATCCTATGAGAGTTAGCCCTTCCTTGGAGCTTTACAAAAGGTTTCTTTATGCCATAACTTAAACAGAAGAGGCAAATTCATTGAAGCATTTACTGTAAGGCACTGTGTCTGAGGCTGCAGATAAAAGACCAAGAAGACAGATCCTTCCTCTAAAAGAGCTCCATCTGTAACTTGAGAAGGAAAAAAAAAGGATTTGACCAAGGTTCAGGTTTTTTGTTTAGAAACAGGACAAAATCATTAACATTTGCTTACCACTCAAAAAGGGACAAACTTTCTCATTTATATCAAAAGCTGTTGCTGGAAGTAACCTACAGTGACAATTGTAATTTTAAATGAAACTGGGTCTGCAAAAATAGCACAAAGATAAAATAACCTAGAGTCTTCCATAGTAGGCTCTGCATTTTTCTCCATTCAGCAAAGGAAGGAGGAAGAAAGCAGATAAGTGCTCTAATGGATTGCTGTTTTCTATTACAAACAGCAAGGTGGGTGTATTTGACTAGCTCTATTTTGTCTATAAATACTGCTCCTCTATGAAGCTATCAGGGCTTCCCACATAGTTCAGTGGTAAAGAATCACCTGCCAAGCAGGAGACACAGGTTTGATCCTTGGGTTGGAAAGATCCCCTGGAGAAGGAAATGACAACACACTCCAGTAATCTTGCCTAGAAAACCCCATGGGCAGAGTAGTTTGGCAGGTTACAGTCCATAGGGTCACAAAAGAGTCAGACATGACTTAGCAACTAAAACATCACCACCATGAAGCTATTAGGCAAAAGAACACTTAATGAAAGCAATATTACTGTGCCTTGAGTTTTTTGTTATTCATAAAAGTACCCCCTTCGCCTGTTCCTTATGTGCGTCTGTCAATCAACAATCTCTAATGTAGATGTCTGATACCCCTCTTCTTATGAGTCTCAAGAGGCAGGAAACTGTATTAAATTGCATAGAATAAAATGTATCTTTAGGTTGCCAGAGAGTTTAAGAACAAATTTTACTACAATATTTAAAAGATTATGGGCCACAAATATTTACTATTGTCAGGATTAAATTAAAAACTTCTGAGATTGGGTGGGAGAAAATGCCAGGAGTAACTCTGTCAAACTGTACTCTAAATTCTTAAAGAATGTTCTCTGAACAACACAAGGTCCCCAAGTGGTTTCTTGCATTTCCCGCACTGTGGGTTTGTCTCTGGGGCCTGGATCTGATGAAAGGTTCACTAAACTCATGATAAAAATACTCATGATTATTCACAGTTTTAGAAAATAATACAGTAAAATGCCAGGCACTAAGGCAGCATACTTTATTGACAACCATAAAGATTTACTAATTTTTAAACTCTCGACTATCCATAAAACTCTCAGTGGGAAAGAGGGGGGAAAAATCTTTTGGTTAACAGTATAAATCAAATGGCTCAGATGGTAAAAAATCTTCCTGCCATGCAGGAGACTTGGGTTCAGTCTCTAGGTCAGGAAGATCTTCTGGAGAAGGGAATCGCAACCCACTTCAGTATTCTCGCCTGGAGAATTCCATGGACAGAGCAGTCCATGGGTTTGCAAAGAGTCACACACGACTGAGTGACTAACACTTTCACTTTCATAAATCAAAACATAGGCATTTAAAATGCAAGTGAGGGTACAAACTCAGGAGGAAATCACAAATGTTAATGATATTTAAGAATCAGATGTGTTTTGTTATATTTAACTACAAAATAATATAACAAAAATGAAAACTAAGCGCTCTCTGTGGCTCTGGCTAGAGAGGTAAAGCGTCGCTTGGCAAGTGCTCTTCCTCACACACAACCTTAGTCTGATCGCCCATATGTCGCCAAAGTGGCTGGTAGTATCTGTGCTCCTTGTCAGGCCCAGAGATAACAACTGGGACAATGAAAACGAAACACATTTCTGGACAGGAAGAGCTTTATTGATAAGCTCCAGGAAGAACTGAGGACAGAAAAGCAGAGTGAAGGGACTAAATGAGGTAGAATGGAAAGACGTGCACATTGGGCAAAAGCCAGGAAAAGGAGCTGAAAGACAAATGAAAAAGGACACACAAATTTGGAGAGACACATATATGCCTTCCTCTACAACAGAACAAGAGCAAAAACGTATATACTCATGTTTCCTCAAGTCTAAATGAATTATAGTTATTACAGCAAAGGAAGCTGCAGTACATAACAACAAATAAAAGCCCAAAATAATTCTTTGCTGAATCTGATATTCTGTGTGTTTATGCCAAGATTCTATACCTGAACAAATACTGTCCCAAATCAACTAAAATAGTAATAAAAGAAATATTTGGATAAGAAAATTAAAGTAAGTCCTTAGTAAAATATAAGCAATATTTTCAATAATTTTGGGTCCTTGTTTTAAGAACAGTTTTGTTGTTTGTTTTTTTTTTAAAGCCCCTGGGAGTAAAAATGTGTTACCAAGCTGCACTGTACTCTGAAAAAAGATGAAGCATTTTCTAATTTTTTTTCGCCAACTTACTTCAAAGAGATGCTGTAAAGGACTGGACTGCAGTTTTTCTTCATAGCCAAACAGCTGGAAGCCAGTTCCCAGAAGACCTACCACAATAATCCATAAATGAGAAAATTTAAAAATGGAACAGAAGAGAACAGTCATGGCAGGGAACAGGTATGCATCCTAAGAATATTGCAAAACACACACTATCATGTCCTGCTACCCATAAACTGACACAAGTCAAATTCAATATATTGAATCACAAATTAAATATATATAGAAGGGCTCACTGAAATTAATTCCACAGAAACCAAAAGACTGTGAGCTCAAAGGCAGAGTCTGGGACTAATTTATCTTTGTGCTAACAGTGCCCAACACCTACCTCCCTACAAGACATCAGTAAAACAAGCATTTATTGAGCAACTACTCTGTGGAAGGACATCGTGCTACCAGGCACTTGACACACTAGACACTCAAAATTTGTGAAAAGACAATCATGGGAAGTGATTTCAAATATCTTTTAAAATTTGTAGATGTGAAAATAAAGATAGGAATCAGATTAGTGTTACAATTATTAGTTCTCAACTGAAAGTAAAACTCTGATTACTCTTCTCATTCAAGGTGACAAAATGCTTTTATCTGGCTATATATTTGTCTTTCACTTGCCATTGTTTTGTTTAAGTTTTTGGTTTTTTTTTAGTCTTTTGTAAGTTCAAAATTCAGAGATGGTGTTAACTTGAACTTTTAAAAAAATAATAGTTGAGGTTTGAAGATGACAATGAAAATTCTCAGTAGACTGTGAATATTTATATTCTAAGATATATTGAATATTTCTATTCTAAGATATTTTGCTAAAAGGTGACCACAATTTTGGATTTGAAGGATATATGTAGCCTGGGCCAAGAGTAATCTGTTTCTATGTCAGTTATGTACCTTCAGATCTAAAGAAGCTATTGCTGCTGGGCCTTGCTGATGTACATTTTTCTATACAGACTCAGCAGAAAGTGGAATGTTACTAAACACAGGGTAGGTAATCTCTGGAGCTTAGACAGGAACTAGAAGGATGATTAAAATAAGTACCAGCACTATTCACTTTTAAGCAAAAGCAAATGTGATCATGATTCAGGGTCCTGGGAAGTTGGGTGTGAAAAGACACCCAAAGCATTCTAAAGAAATGGAGACAGGAAAAATAAAGGCCAATTCCATTTGACATTAAACCTAATACATTTTCAAAAATTATTTCTGTACTTAAGAACTGTTGGTCACTTTTAATATGGGATAGGTGAACAGCCAAAATTAAAACTCTTTAACAATGATGGTTTGATGGAAATGTCGACAGACCATTAACCATAGTAGTCCTTTAGAGAAAAACCACTACAATAAAACCTTGCAGTTAAAATTTAATGAATATCATAATCACATATTTGCTAATGGCTGTGAAGTGCCTGAATCAGTCAAACTCATATAAAGTGGGTGCCATCTATTAAATCTGACTGTTGAGCTTAGAGCCCAAAACTCTGAGTGCCCACTGTGAGCTGCAGGTGGGTTTTTAAATGCGAGGTGTATTTTCTGTTCCTCCGCAATGAATAGGAAGGACACTGTTAGGGTCAAGTTCTATTCTTTTTAGTGTCTAAAAAAGATTTTTATTAACTGAGAGGATAACGCTTGTAAGAGAAGATCATGATAAATTTATCTTTCAGAAACTCTGATTTCATTTCAGTAGATATGGAACATGGTATTTAGTACTGAAAATGTTACCTAGCCTTTCTTTTGGAATAGACTGTGAAAGACTTCCCAAGACAGATTCTTTCATCATTCTGAGTGCCTATTATGTGCTAAGCACGATGGATACAAAAATAACTAAGACGTAGCCCATGCTTTCATGGAACATTTCACCTAGCAGGGGAGAGTAGCATGCAAAAGTATACAGTAAGAAGAGAAGCCCATTTGGGTAGAACTGGATACTAGGAACTTGGTGATGTGAGAAGGTGGGCAAGGGTGTGTCGGGGTGTCAGAGAATGCTTTTCTGAGATGACACAAGGGCTGGATCTTAAAATGCACATGGTAGCTGCCTGAGATTTTAATAAAAAACTTTGCATTTTACATGCTACTAGTCCTTCCCTACCACATCAACTTCATTTATCTTATCATTCCACACCTTGACTACTGCAGTATATGAGCTGGGAATGGTTCTGAGTAAACTCAAGACATTAGAGATAATCTGTGGCATTCAACTCTTTAGGTCTCATGCTTTTCTTTCTCTTTTCATTTTGACCAATCGCCCACTCCATGACTTGTACAATTTAAGGGGAAGCCAAAATATCCCAGGTTGTTTTTCCTCTAGGCCACTGGCTCAGGCTATGACAAATCCCATTTCCTGTAGGTTGGCCCGGGGAGGCTGTTGAGAAGGGTGTATACCTAGTCTTACTTTTCCTCTAATACTTACATCTACATTTAACTAATGAATGTAAGCTACTTTAATAAAACCACAAAAGCCTGTATTTTTCAGGACTTGTTCTGTATGTATGACGTTTCCTCCCCCCCAAACTTACTTGTATGGTGAGAATTATTCTAATAAGTAAAATACAAGATTTATGGAAAAGAGCCATCAGGAAAAAAACAGGTAGGAGGCACTACTTCATCCAATGGGAGTTTGCCCATATTTTGTCCAGATGATCAAGTAACGTGATATTAAAACAAATTAATCTTAACAATGATGTGAAAAATAAAACCTCAAACTTACTTACCAAACTGCATGCCCCAATCGCCAAGATAATTTATTCTTGTTACTTGATGTCCTAAAGCTTCTTTGAGATTTGCTATAAAATTTCCTAGTAATCAATAAAATACATAGTTTCTCATTCTGTTTTGGCATAAGAACCACCTAATATCAAAGCATAACAGAAAATTCTGTTGACAAAATTTACTTTTTTTAAAAACAAAAACATTTAGTATTGTGTTTTCATCTATATTATGGAAAGGGAGTAAAAATTATTTTGGAGGATATAGTTATTCTAAATCTCACAATTTTCATCAACATTAATGGAGGTTATGAATACACAGAGTAACTGTGATTCCAAGTCAATTCCAAGGACAGAAAATAACAGAATCTCAGTAATTAACAGAGAATATATAATTTGGTTGTTCCCTACTTAGCCATATAGTTTTTTTTTTTTTTTTTAAATAGCTCACTCCACCTTCTTTCAGTTATGAAGTCCAACCTCTCATGCTGCTCCCTAAATAACAGCACACAGGAATCCAAGGCCTTCACCTTTCTGTACTGCTGATGCAGGTTTGACATTTGACATCTATTCCATTCTGCATATACTAAAGCTAAAAGTAACAGACCCCAGAACCTCTTGCAGTTAGGGTTCCAGAAGTCATGGGCAATCAGATACACTTTGCTTATGATCTAGAAGGTGAAAAGCAAGTTACCTTTATTTTTTCTGAGAAGCACAGTGGTGGAGGTTTTGACTTTTAGTGGCATCACTACAAGAGGTCCTAGTGTCCTGTCATACAACTTCCAAGGGGAGTGAAAGATAGGGTATGGGTGACCTCTTTTGCTTCTCTGAATTCTCGAAGGTACAATAAACCAGGAATGATGGCAGGTTCCTGACTCTGGCAGCAGCAGTAATCGAAGAAAAGGCAGAAGCTCCCTTGATGATGAAGTTCTGTGGTAGTTTTGGGCATCATCTATATCAGCTTAATCCAAAGCGTCTTTAACACTCCCAACAACTCTGCAAGCTATTCAATATCCCATTGTAAATTCCCTCCTGCTTTTACTAGAGGAGATCTGCTGCTGCTGCTGCTAAGTCACTTCAGTCGTGTCCGACTCTGTGCGACCCCATAGACGGCAGCCCACCAGGCTCCCCTGTCCCTGGGATTCTCCAGGCAAGAACACTGGAGTGGGTTGCCATTTCCTTCTCCAAGACGATATCCAGTTTTCTGCAAATAACCCCTCACCAATAGGCATAGCTGACAAATTACAGTAGCTACTTCTCCAGTTTCCCTACTTCTAGACTTCCCCAAACTCTATAGTCCCAGCAACAGAATTCACCTTTTGCAGATGGTACTCAGACTGTATCCCTATTTTTTTGTAGTACCTTATTATTTTATGTGTGTGCTTAGTCATTTAATCAAGTCCAACTCTTTGCAACATCATGGACTGTAGCCCATCAGACTCCTGTCTATTGCTTGGGGATTCTCCAAGCAAGAGTAGTGGAGTAAGGTGCCATGCCCTCCTCCAGGGGATCTTCCCAACCCAGGGATCGAACCCAGGTTTCCTGCATTGTGGACAGATTCTTTACCATCTGATCCACCAGGGAAGCCCACGAACACTGGGGTGGATAGCCTATCGCTTCTCCAGGGGATCTTGCTGACCCAGGAATCAAACTGGGGTCTCATAGCAGGCAGATTCTTTACCAGCTAAGCTACCAGGGAAGCACCTATTATCTTATAAATCCAACTCAATGCTTGAACCTAGGCTTTTGGAATTAGGCTGCTGCTGCTAAGTCACTTCAGTCGTGTCCAACTCTATGCGACCTCATAGACAGCAGGCTCTGCTCACCCCCGCCCCCGCAACCTGGGGATTCTTCAGGCAAGAACACCGGAGTGGGTTGCCATTTCCTTCTCCAGTAGGAATTAGGTTACCTAATTTCAAATCCTTGCTGCTATACTTTACTAGCTTTGTGATTTGGGGAAAGTTACTTTTGGTGTCTGAGTTTCCTCATCTATAACCAACAGGACTTGATAATTAGGGCTACTGTGAAACTAGTGCAGATAATACATGAAAACACTTAACATGGTAAGTTTCAATAAATATTATCTCTTCCTGGTTCAAGCATTTCCCTTAGCAACTGTCGAAAAAGTTTATCATGCTTTACCCATCAATTATTCCTATGCTTTTGGCTAATGTAGTTTTTCTTATACAGTATATTTCTTATATTCTTTTTCATCAAGTCCTGTCATTTCCTCTCTTATAATGCTGCTTGAGAACTTTGTAACAAGAGTCGACTGTAGTGCAACATAACCTATTCCAGAAATATGGACATTCTCCAAATCTTTAAAGTATTCCAGTATGGATTAAATCACTTTCTTATAAGTATGCAAAAGACAGATTTCTATACTGGAAGACAGATTATATGAGATAAACTCTAAAGTCCCTTCCAATTCTAATATTACACAATTCTAACTGCAGTTTTAAGATGGGCTACTATATAAATCATGTTTTAATAGAAATCATAAGTCTACTGTACACTCAAACATTACAACCAAGAAGTATTACAGTAATCTTTGTTAGGATAGTCCTGTTTAAATTTTCAGTCTTGAAAACTCAGACTGAGTTTATTTTTTAAAACAAAATATATGGACAAA
Source organism: Bos indicus (assembly GCF_029378745.1). Lineage (NCBI taxonomy): Eukaryota > Metazoa > Chordata > Mammalia > Artiodactyla > Bovidae > Bos > Bos indicus. The sequence goes on along the minus strand of NC_091768.1, from coordinate 62,583,507 downwards.
AAGAATTGGGAGGATAACTATCAATCCCATATAACGGTTTTCATTTATGCATCTTTCAGTTCTTCTTAATATGCATACATACTTTTAACAAGTTAAAATCAAAATATACATACCTGGTTTCTAAGTCAATCTTTTGGTTTTGAAACAAATTTCTTCTTGTCATTTTTAAACCAATTTTTTTTCATTTTGGGATCATATTTAATTAGCATTAAGCTCATATAAACTTCTTTTGTTTCTTTGTCCTTTTACTACTTAAGCATTAAACCAATACTGCTTCAAAAGTCATGTTCAGTATTTTCTGTGAAACTAACAGTACTTACCTATGATGGTAGAACGCAAATGTCCAACGTGAAATTTTTTGGCAACATTAGGTGAACTGCAAGATAATTGTAAAAGTTATTTTTTTCTGTTCTACAAACAAGAATTCTAAAATGAATTAGGTCATAGCTCTATAGTTAATATAATTGTGGACTAAAGCCTTTGGTAATTTTGGACAAAGACAGTTAAAAATTAGACATTTAGAGTACTTCCCTGCTGGTACAGCGGATAAGGATCTGCCTGCCAGTGAAGGAGACACAAGTTCGATCCCTAGGCAGGGAAGATTTCACATGCCAAGGAGCAACTAAGCTTATGTACTACAACTACGGAAGCCCATGAGCCTAGAGCCTGTGGTCCACTGCAATGAGAGCCCGTGCACTGCAACGAAGAGTAGCCCCTGCTCGCCAAAACTAGATAAAGCCCATGCGCACCAATGAAGACCCAGTGCAACCAAAAATAAATAATTTTAAAAAATTAGACATTTAGAGCAAAGATAAATTAGATCTCAGAAAGAACCACCCTTAGGGAATTGATCCTGTGACTCAAGAGGTAGTCACATAACATACACAGAAGTGGCACACTCAGCAAGCAGATACAGTAGGGGCTTGGTAAAAAGATGAAGAAATTCAGAGAGATTGTTTTGACACAAACAAGGTACATTATTAGAAATTAAGTTTAGTGCACTAGTTCTCAATTCTTTAGGGTCTAAAAACTATTGTGGACCCCAAAAGAATTTTATTTATATGAGTAATATCTATCAATATTTATTGTATCAGAAATTAAAACAAAAATATAAAAATATTTATGTGGAAGGCTTCCCAGGATAACCAGAAATAGAATTTTCCATTCCAAATTCTCAAGCAACACATTTGTTGCTCTTGGTGGCTGAGAAGTTGCAATTAAGATTTAACAATACCTAATGCTAGTTGGAGAAGACTCTTGAGAGTCCCTTGGACTGAAAGGAGATCAGTCCTGGGTGTTCATTGGAAGGACTGATGCTAAAGCTGAAACTCCAATACTTTGGCCACCTCATGCAAAGAGCTGACTCACTGGAAAAAACCCTGATGCTGGGAGAGATTGGGGGCAGGAGGAGAAGGGGACGACAGAGGATGAGATGGCTGGATGGCATCACCGACTTGATGGACATGAGTTTGAGTGAAGTCCGGGAGTTGGTGATGGACAGGGAGGCCTGGCGTGCTGTGATTCATGTGGTTGCAAAGAGTCAGACGCGACTGAGCGACTGAACTGAACTGAACTGAATGCTAGTAAAGTAATGCTCAAAATTCTCCAAGCCAGGTTTCAGCAATATGTGAACCATGAACTTCCCAGATGTTCAAGCTGGTTTTAGAAAAGGCAGAGGAACCAGAGATCAATTTGCCAACATCCGCTGGGTCATGGAAAAAGCAAGAGAGTTCCAGAAAAACATCTCTTTCTGCTTTATTGACTATGCCAAAACCTTTGACCGTGTGGATCACAATAAACTGTGGAAAATTCTGAAAGAGATGGGAATACCAGACCACCTGACCTGCCTCTTGAGAAACCTATTTGCAGGTCAGGAAGCAACAGTTAGAACTGGACAAGGAACAACAGACTGGTTCCAAATAGGAAAAGGAGTACGTCAAGGCTGTATATTGTCACCCTGCTTATTTAACTTATATGCAGAGTACATCATGAGAAACGCTGGGCTGGAAGAAGCACAAACTGGAATCAAGATTGCTGGGAGAAATATCAATAACCTCAGATATGCAGATGACACCACCCTTATGGCAGAATGTGAAGAGGAACTAAAAAGCCTCTTGTTGAAAGTGAAAGAGGAAGAGTGAAAAAGTTGGATTAAAGCTCGACATTCAGAAAACGAAGATCATGGCATCTGGTCCCATCACTTCATGGGAAATAGATGGGGAAACAGTGGAAACAGTGGCTGACTTTATTTTTGGGGTCTCCAAAATCACTGCAGATGGTGACTGCAGCCATGAAATTAAAAGACGCTTACTCCGTGGAAGGAAAGTTATGACCAACCTACACAGCATATTAAAAAGCAGAGACATTACTTTGCCAACAAAGGTCTGTCTAGTCAAGGCTATGGTTTTTCCAGTGGTCATGTATGGATGTGAGAGTTGGACTGTGAAGAAAGCTGAGCGCCGAAGAATTGATGCTTTTGAACTGTGATGTTGGAGAAGGTTCTTGAGAGTCTCTTGGACTGCAAGGGGATCCAACCAGTCCATTCTAAAGGAGACCAGTCCTGGGTGTTCATTGGAGGGACTAATGCTGAAGCTGAAGCTCCAATACTTTGGCCACCTCATGCGAAGAGTTGACTCATTGGAAAAGACCCTGATGCTGGGAGGGATTGGGGGCAGGAGGAGAAGGGGACGACACAAGATGAGATGGCTGGATGGCATCACCCACTCGATGGACGTGAGTTTGAGTGAAAGTCCAGGAGTTGGTGATGGACAGGGAAGTCTGGCGTGCTGCGACTCATTGGGTCGCAAAGAGTCAGACGTGACTGAGCGACTGAACTGACTGACTGAATGCTTCTAGAGCACATTCACTCTCCGACAGGTACAGTCTGACACATTTTACATGCATTAACTCAACAGTCAGAAGAACTGTGATATAATCTCTTATTTTTGATGAGAAAATTGAGACACACAAAGGAAAAAAGATAATGAAGCACATTTGGCAATATCTTGAGGACTCTTGAACCTAGATGATAAGCATATGGGGCTTAATATACATTTTCTCTCTTTTGTGTATGTTTGAAAATTTCTTAAGTTTTTCAGTATTAAAAAAGATATTAATAAGACACAGCTGGTTAAAAATGGCAAAAACAAGAGCTTACTTGTGGTTTGTCTCCAAAGCCTTGTTATTTACCTTTTTAAGGGTATTACAATTTAAAACCTTGAACTGACAGATCTGTATACAATTGTGGCAATTATGAAACTATAAGGAAATTCATGTAATCATTATTTAGAAAGAAAGCAAATGTTCTTCTATGGGATTAAATAATAAGTAATCTCCTGCTTCTAGTCAAGAGAGAAGAACAAGGCTTAGGCTTAATTACCCGTCTTCCTTAAACAACTAGAAAACTAGAAAGATTTATGGAACACTGGTTTTATGAAACTGAACAGGACAGTGAAGGACTGTGATCCCTAGTAGAAGGTCAGCCAACAGGGTGACCCTTAGGACTGCTTTACTAGCAAATTCATGAGATGTAGCTAAAGCAGACCAATGTATACCATGAAAATGTTTATATCAGAACAGAAGAAAGGTTTCAAATCAATGACTGAAGACTCTCCTTTAAGAAACTAGAAAGGGAGGCTCAAACTAAATCCCAAGTAAGCAGAATAAAAGGGAGTAATTGAGATGAAGGTTAAAAAAAAAAAAGACAGAGAAACTGTGATATCATTACCGGTAGTGGTAGTTATGTGACCTGGCATCTTTGATAAAACTCATTAAACTGCATGTTGAAATACAGTGATTTGCATTGTACTGTATACCTCAATAAAGCTGATTTTTTAAAAAATACTATAAAAAACTAAAAATAAGCTGGCCATGGATGGGCTGATATTAAAGGAATGTAAGATATATTGTTTAATAAAAAAGGAGAAGAACAATGTATAATGTGTATGATCTCTAGGTGGGTAAGCAAGAAACTGATATTGGTGAATGTCTGCATAAAGAGAACCAGAAGACTGAGGTAGGGAGGACACTGCCTTCTCACTGCACAACCTTTTGTCATCTTTGAATTTTCAAAAACTAAGGTTATTATCTAATAAAAATATTATCTAATAATATAGTTTTTACATAGCTTTTGAATTTTTAAAAATGCAAAAAGGTATAGTTGATTTACATTATATGTTTCAGATGTACAACAGTGAATCACAACCTTTAAAGAAAATACTCCATTTAAAGTTATTATAAAACATTGCCCTGTGTGGCACAATATATCCGTGTAGCTTATTTCATACATAGTAGTCTGTATGTCTTAATCCCCTATCCCTACCTTGCCCCTCCCCACTGGTAACCCTGTTTGTGCTCTGTATCTGTGATTGTTTCTTTTTTGTTATATTCATTAGTCTATTTTTTAGATTCCACATATAAATAATAACATAAGTATTTGTCTTCCTCTGACTTATTTCATTTAGTACAATGCCCTCCAAGTCCATCTACGCTGTTGCAAATGGTAAATTTTCATTCTTTGTTATGGTTGAGTGGTATTCCACACAAACCTCATCTTTATCCATTCATCTGTTGATGGACACTTAGATTATTTTCATATCTTGGCTCTTGTAAATAATGCTGCTGTGAATGTTGGGGTGCATTAATCTTTTTAAATTAGTGTTTTTCTTCTTCAGATATATACCCAGGAGTGATATTGCTGGATCATATGGTAGTTTTATTTTTAGTTTTTTGAGAAACCTCCATACTGTTTTCCACAGTGGCTTTACCAATTTACATTCTCTCCAACAATGCACCAGGGTTCCCTTTTCTCACATCTTTGCCAACATTTGTTATTTGTGATCTTTCTGATGATACCCATTTTGATAGGTGTGAGGTGATATCTCATTGTGGTTTTCATTTGCATTTCTCTGATGATTAGCAGTGTTGAACATCTTTTAATGTGCCTGTTGGTTAGAACTTTTGTACTTTTTTTTTTTTTTTTTAATTAGAAGAACTGAATCTGTCTAGAGCTTCAAAAAACCTCCCTTGAAATATCAGTTTGACATTCTCTGGCACCGCATTCCTACTTGGAAGGGAATACAATGAAATGGAAAATACAAATTCAACTCCTTTGGCAGCCAAAGTAACTACTATGGATTACAACTTGATGCTTTACTGGAACTCTGAAATATTACTTCATGTAATTTCCTCAATCTTGTAAGAAAAGAGATATTATTACTCTTATTTTCCACATATAAGAGACTAGAGAAATAAACTGTCCCATCCCAGATGACTGAATCAGTTACTAAGTGAAAACTAGTACCCTGATCTACTGGACTCCCATTTTCCCAGAGGTCAATTTGTTTTCTGGGAACACTTCACATCGAGGAACAACAGTGGGTGGGGGAACATGTGTTGATAAAAGAGAAGAATGGCTATCACTGCTGACTGTGCTCCTGCAGATTTGACCTGAACACAATAGGAAGGGCTGACTCAGGAGAGAGGCAACCGCTGCTGATGGTTCAAGTCTTACTCTACCCACCACATAGAGCCAAAGTCTGAGGTAGACAGTCATCTACTCTGGCACTTTATCACACTCCTCCTGGATCTAACAAAATATAGGGAAACCAACCATATATCACTGTATCAGGGAGGCAGTAAAGGTTAAACATACAGGATTCAGAGTTAGCTCTGTGACTCTGAGCAAGCTCCTTGACCTAGCATCACCATCATCATCTCAATTTAAGGGCCAAGTTTCTATTTTTCAAAGATTTCTTTTGATGTGGACCATTTTAAAAGTCTTCACTGAACCTGTTACAATACTGCTTCTGTTTTATGTTTTGGTACTTTGGCCCCAAGGCATGTGAGATCTTAGGTTTCTGACCAGGGATCGACCCCTCACCCCCTGCATTGGAAGGAGAACTCTCAAGCACTGGACCACCAGGGAAGTCCCTGGGGCAAGTTTCTTGAACACAGTATTTCTATCTCTTTACTTTGGGATGAAGTCACCTGGTCTATTAAAGATACTATATATTTAAAGAAATTCTCTCTTCCCACCTCTTTCATTTTCAGAAGAAATTCAGGAAGGATGTTTTCTATCAATTTTTACCCTCCTGTCTACCTCTCTGTCTCCCTTTTGAAATCACAATAAGAATCACAGAATCTGGAATACTTCTAAGGGAGGAAGCAGCTCTAGTCCCCCACCAATGCCAGATGAAAAACAACAGAAAGCAGAGATGACCGCTGGGAAATAGACTCTGCTTTCATTAATGATCAGATGCTTATAAAAGTTCCAGCCTTCCTTAACTGCTTCCGAAAAAAGTTGAGAGAGGCAAATCTGTAAGTAAATAAACTGCAGTTCAAAAAGCCTCCAGAATACAATTCAAATGGAACACGCTATTTTTAGACATTTCTTATAAGCACAAACAAAAAGGAGTATTATATGGGAAACAAAAACTTTGGAGAAAAACCAAAGAATCAATGACTAAGAAAGACTAGTCTTGGTATTTTGATTTTGGTTGGGGAGAAGGGATGGTAAAGAGGAAGTGAACATTAAGAAGGCACATGGGTGGCAACTTTTCACATTTCAAGAAGCTGGCAATAGCACTATTTCAAGGGTGAATGTGCAGTAACAGATACTATTCTACTTTCCTACTGATATTCCTTTACTGCTGGTTAGGTAAGAGCAAGGAGTGTAAGAGTACTGAAGTGCTTCCCCAGAGAAGGGTATGTATACTGCATCACTGTAAAGATATAATGAAAAGAATTAAAAGTGTCAACAAACTCTTTGCCACTCTTTCATTAAGAGATATAATCTATTTCCCTGCCCCGAGTCAGGGATGGTCTTGTGACTTGCTTTGACCAGCAGTGACATAAGTGATGATATGCCTGTTACAAGACCAGATATTTTACTATTTTGGAGTCCTGAGCACCTTTGTAAAGAGGTCTGGCTACTCTGCTGGAGAGAGAATACAGAGAGATGCCTGGCCAACCCACAGGTGAGACACCAGAAAAGTAAATGAGTTACCTGGATTTCTAGCCCTAGTATAATGTCTAGATGACTAGAGTTGCTTAAGTGACCACAGGCAAGCAAAAAAACCATTAGGCTATGCTCTTCCCAATTTCCTGGTCTATACATGAAACATAAAACAACTGGTTGTTGTTTTAAAACACTAATCAGTAGTGTGGCAAACTTTTTCTTAAAGAGCCAGACAGTAAATATTTTAGGTCATCTGGTCTCTATCTCAATTATTTGTCTATTTTACTCAATTGCCACTAGAGTATCAAAGTAGCCACTCTGAAAATATGTAAATGAATATCTAAGACTGTACTCCAAATTTACAAAAATATAGCAGGCTGGATTTTGCCCATGAGCTAAAGTTTGCCATTCCCTGTATCAAGTTTTGTAGTGGCTTGTTAAGCAAGAGATAATTGAAATGACAAGCAACTTTCTTTGGGGGATGGCCTTAGAGCAGTTCCTCTCTGGTGTGAGGATGACTGCAGAAGTCTCTGTTCTTTTGATGCAACAACATTTAAACTTTAAATATCCTGACTGAAGCACACTGGTAGCATAAGATTTATTCATAATTTATATCTGCTCCATAAGAAGGTTAGCTTACTCAACAATCAATCCTTGTCATAAACAGGTGAGTTTACCAAGTCTTAGAGGGTCTGCTTTTTCTAAGAACAGGATTGAGTGACAGAAGACAGTACAAATAAATCCCATTCACCTCTGATTATCCAGGTGCTCATCATAACTAAGTTTAAGTTATCACCATAAATTATGAGTTAAGAAACCAGAAATAGTATTTACCACGTCCACTTAAAAAAATCTTCCACAAAAACATATACTAAGAAAAAGGCTCTAGCAAGTTCTAGCTAAGTGAGAAAACAGCTCGTTGACACTTTTCCTTAGCTTTGAAAAAGGCAAATACAATTTCTCCAATAATGGTCATGAGTGGTCACCTGCTAGCCATACTCCAATAGTAATCTTTTTTTTTTTTTTGGTTACCTAAGAACAATTCAAAGATTAGATAGTTTTATTGATGGCATAGCATGTAAGAAAGTTATCATGAAGACTATTTAGAGCCATATTAAAACATCAAGCTATTTTTCTGGTAATTTTAAATAATATGCATTTCATGTAATGGACCCTGGGATGTTAGATTTGAATTGGTAACATCAGTAAAAATTGAGTTCCAGTAGTAATAAGCACTCTTATAGCCAGAACTTGGCTTCTAAATATCTTCCCTCACAAAAAGGGAACTAGGACTTCTTGGGGGAAATGGACAATTCCAGGTCTGAGTAAGACTGGAACATCTTATGCCAAAAAGAAAGTATACCAGGACTTAAGGGAACATGCAAAGAGAATAAAGGAGCCTGATCTGGGATAATTTGAATATGTGTGTGCTTAGTCACTCAGTTGTGTCCAACTCTTTGCAACCCAATGGACTGTAGCCTGCCAGGCTCCTCTGTCCATGGGGATTCTCCAGGCAAGAATACTAGAGTGGGTTGCCATGCCCTTCTCAAGGGGATCTTCCCAACTGAGGGATTGAACCCAGGTCTCCCGCATTGCAGGTGGATTCTTTATTGTTTGAGCCACCAGCAATCCCACTTCTGGGCATATATCCAAAGGAAACAAAATCATTATCTTGAAGAGATGTCTGTTCTCCCATGTGCACTGCAGCATTATCACAATTGCCAAGGTATGGAAACAGCCTAGGTGTCCATCAGTAGATGAATGGATAAGGAAAATGTGGTATGTATATATAATGGAATATTATTCAGCTTTAAAAATGAAGGAAATTCTGTCATTTGCAACAACACGGATGAAACTGTAGGGTATTATGCTAAGAAAAATGAGCCAGACAGACAAAGACAAATAACTGCGAGCTATCATTTAAATGTCAGATCTAAAGACTAAAAAGTCAAACTCTTAGAAACAGAATAGAGAAGTAGTTGTCAGAGGCTGGAGGCTAGGGGAAACAGGAAGAGGTTGGTAAAAGGTTCAGACTTTCAGCTACAAGACAATAAGTACTGAGGATCTAATGTGTATAACGTGGTGAGTACAGTAGATAACACTATCTTGTATAACTGAAATTTATTAAACAAGTAGAACAAATGTTCTCACACAAAGTAGTAAATATGTAAGGTGACAGAGCTATCAACTAACTCAACTGGGGAAATCCTCTGTGTGTGTGTGTGTGTGTGTGTGTGTGTGTGTATCAAATCATGCTGTACACTTTACCTTATAATTTGGTCAATTATACCTCAATAAAACTAAAAATACATACACATACATCACAAACACAACAAAGCTTGTTTTCTGGTAATTATATTACTTTGCAATTCTTAATATGATAGTAACCATTATATGTACCTTAAGAGTCTACTAAAATGAACTAGTTCTTCTAAAAAAACAAATCAAAAAATCTATTAATACATAATTAATAAAGGAAAAAACCCATAATAACCATTAGGTACTTTTTTGATTAAAAGTTCAAAAAGTTTTATTCATGGTTTAATGATCAACTCACTGTGACTTTAATTACATACTCTGATTTTTCATTTTTCCATGTGTAATTTTGTGAGACCCAGATGATAACAGTAAAATACCCACCTGCCCAGTCAGTTGATCAACCAATGCATATGACTGGTAGGTACTCACCTGAATTCAACCACGATCCTCTTCTTGGGGAGGCCAGAAAAAAGTTCACTTTTTAATCCATATTTTGAGCCATCTTCAATCACCTGTTGCAGTACTGTCTGTAAAGTAAAAGGTATGGGATTTAATGATACAGAAAAATTGCAATTTTCTTAATTTGTTACTGGGAACTAATTCTTGCTAATTTTCTCATTCTAATTTATGGAGCTGAGAATTTTACAGCATTGTTAGCAGCACTGCCTTCTTTGATCGCTAATGCTAATCAGAGCAGTCATGACACAAGTTAACATCTACGGGGCTCATGTCTATTCATCCTTACAGCAGCCAATGATGGAGATATTTTACAGATGAAGAAACTTAAGTTTAGAGAGGTAACTGCCAGAAGTCCATAGCAAATAGCAACAATAATTAATACTAGAAGCAGCATCTAATATTTATTGAATGCAGATTTCAAGCCAGGCACTGTACTAAACATTTTATATGTATTATATATATTACTCCTCACAACTACCCTGAAATGAGTATTATTTTTACAAGTGAGGAGACAGAAGCTCAGACTGGTTAAGTAACTTTCCGAAGGTCACATTGCAAAAACTTTGCTCACTCCACAGCCTAAGTGTTAACTCGGCATGGTGCTGCTACTTCTGTGATACTGATGATCTCAGTAATGGTAGAAAACAAATTAAAAAAATATATAATTGAAGTGCGTCTTGGCTACATAAGAAATGAGGCAATACCACAGAAACTGTCAAAACATATTCCAGGTTAACTTTTAGTTATTAACCACAGAATTACTATATAGGTTACAAAATTCATACTTTATTTTTTGCTAAGGTTGATGATGCATTTATTCATTATTTATTTTTTACTGTAGGATTTTGAAATGACTGATAGATTTTTATTTACTCTTATACTGATTTTGTTCCACAAACAGGATTTTACGTCCTAAAAATGTAGTTTCTGACATGAAGAATTCTATCGTTAGAGCTCTTAAGACAGTCACTAAATCGAAAAGGCAGAAAGGGAGTAGGAGGCAATAAAGCAACACTTTTAAGAAGCCTCTATTGAGTGCCAGGTTCAAGTCTAGAAGCTTCTATGTTATCTTTAAGCCTTACAATCTTAAAATGGGCAACATTTCCCATTTAACTGATGCAAGAACTAGGTTCAGATACAGAGAAAATCCTTCAGTGACACTGTGCATTAAGCCATATAGAGAAGATTATATAGACATTAAATACAGTATTGTCTATTGTACACGAGGGACTCATTCAATGTTTGTTACTCCAAGAACATGGATCACAAGAAGACTGCAAGTAGGGCAGTAAATGTTATAGGTAATTCACACTTGGATCATTCAGAGGTTAAGGCTTCTCCATCCTTTTCACCCTCTATTGCTTTTTATGTAAGGGATGGCAGACTCCAAAAAAGGTAGTAGCAGTTAGTTAGAATTCTCTTTTAACAAATGTCTCTTGAATAATTGATTTCTCTGGCATAAACAAACTAACAAAAAAAACTTTAAGACTATCTTACGTGCTTCACTTCCAAAGCACTCAGTGACAATTGAACCCACCTGCTAACTTGTTTCTTTACTACTTCACTGAAGGTGCTCTCAAAATCAGTATTTTAAATGTCAACCCAGCTGAATACTTAAGTTGTGTTTATTAATCAATTCATTTTTTGTAAAATTAAAAAAATTAAACAAATTAAGATAGGGCTAAAGTCTGCTCTAATCCTCATCCCTTTCTGCCTTCCCCAGGGGTAACCACTTTTAAGCATCATTTTGGTGGATGACGACTCCCTCTTCCTTGAAACTACCCTTCCTTCCTTGGTTGCAGTGACATCATTCTACTGACTTTTGCTTTCCTTTGTAGATCCCTCTTTCAATGCCCACCCCGATTCCCTCGCTGCACTCTTTCCTCACTTCTCGCTCCTTATTTACACTTCTTCTAGGTGTAAAGTCCTAAGACTTCACCACTTACCTACCAGAATCTTGTGCTATAGACTGATGTACAGAACTCAGGATCGAGCATCTCCCTCAGACACTTCAAATAGAACATACTCCTCTTCCTTTTACATTTTTCATTTCCACAAACTTCACTCTGAACCCTCCAGCTAACCAAGTCAGAGACCTGGGAGTCCCTAAGATCTGCCTTTTTCCCTCAACCTCCAGAATCAATCATCTGTTAATCACCAAGCTCTGCATGTGCTGTCTCCTACATATCACTCTAGTTTTCTCCTCTGGTTTAGACCCTCATTATCTGTCAGCTACACTGCTACAAAAACTAAAACAGAAAAGTAACACCTATTTTACATAATATACGTATTCAATCAGGTCTATGGGCTTTCCTAGTGGCTCAGTGATAGAGAATCCAACTGCCAATATGGGAGACACAGGTTCGATCTTTGGGTTGGAAAGAGCCCCTGGAAAAGGAAATGGCAATCTACTCCAGTACTCTTGCCTGGGAATCCCATGGACAGAGGAGCCTGGTGGCTAAAGGCCATGGGGTCACAAAAGAGTCAGACATGATTTACTTTCTGTTTAAAGGTTTCAATGACTTCTTACCACTTAAGTGATTTTACCAGTTTCTGGTTTGATTTTTACATGCATATCATTTTTACTTTTTTAATTTTGAGGAAATTGATTTGTTGAAAACACACTGTAATACTGATAAAAATCACAAGTTAGAAGTGTTTTATAACAACAGATAATATATAATGATTAAAATGAAATAAATTTCATTAGCATAATACCAAAAAATCATAACAGGGGCCACCTTTGGTACACATAACTCACCATGGAAATGATGACAGAGGAAAAAGCTGAAACTATTATGCACTATTATGAAACTATTATTCCCACTGTGTAATTTCACATCCTTCCCCACACCATCCAATGTACAAATCATACTCAATCACCTTCTGACTTCCAAACAATGCCATATTCTTATTTGTACCCTGGCCCAACTGTCCCCTCTTCCTGGAATGCCTCCCCTCGTATCTCCCAAGTATATTCTTTATTTTCATCCTAATTCAAGGTTACCTTTTGCTTCCTCAAGACAGATTTACTTTGAGGGAGTAAAGGAAAAAAAGAAAAGATTTATGTGCTTCTTTCTTTCCACTGGGGTTGCATCTTATACATGCCTTCATTATATGATTCATCCCAGTGTCTAGCCATTACACATTACCTTGTGATTTTTTTATGCTTTTCTTTCCTTGAGGCCAGGACACATGCCATTTGTCTCTATATTTCAGTAATATAGTCCCTGGCAAATAATAAGCAAGGAGTTTATTGAATTAGTGGGCACAAAGAAGAATGTCAGACAGCTAGTAAAGTTACCTGATATTACAAAAGAGAAATAAGTTAGGGGCCATCTATTCACCAATATTTATGTTTAAAGGTAAGAAATACTTGGTAATGTAAATGCAGGTACATAAAGAACTTATCAGAAATTAAATCTTTCAAAAGTTTCACTTTTTGGAATGCTTTAGCCAATTAATGACTATTCCAACTGGCTGGTACTTTCTGTTTACCTCCCACCATTCCATTTTCTGTGGATGAATTTTGCCATTTTATTGAATTCTTTATTGGTTGGTATTTCTCTACAACTTTCAACAGAACTTCTAATGAAGCTACCACTGCTTGATTAACAGGTCAGTTCCTTAGTCAGTAGCTGAAACATGGTTAATCATTCATTCTTTTCATGTGTTCAACTGACACTACACATGACTTGAATGTAACCACTGCCTACTGACATAAACTCAATTAGTGAAATAATGAGCAAAGTTAGAGCCACTGAAATCAGTCTTTTTTTTTTTCTTTTCCTTAAGTTTTGGAAGAGCATGCATAGTTGAAGTTGGCAAATAAAACTGCATGTATGTGAAATAAAAAATAAGGTTATTCATTGTGTATTTCTAAGGCACACCAAAAAAACAAACAAACAAACAAAAAAACCCAAATAGGATTTTGTTTGCTTTTTCCCTATGTGGTTAAACTCGTTTTCTGTTTTTCCTCCCTGTAAACCGAATTAACTATTAATTGAAGCTATAGTTCCTTCTGAAAGTCATCTGTGAAAAGTCAAAGTGAAAGTTGCTCAGTTGTGTCTGACTCTCTGTGACCCTATGGGCTATATAGTCCATGGAATTCTCCAGGCCAGAATACTGGAGTGGGTAGCCTTCCCCTTCTCCAGGAGATCTTCCCAACCCAGGGATCAAACCCAGGTGTCCCGCACTGCAGGCAGATTCTTTTACCAGATGAGCCACAAGGGAAGCTCAAGAATACTGGAGTAGGTAGCCTATCGCTTCTCTAGCAGATCTTCCCAACTCAGGAATTAAACCGGGATCTCCTGCATTGCAGGCAGATTCTTTACCAATTGAGCTATCAGGGAAGCCCAAGGAACAAGTTTGGTACCAAAGTGATCATTCTTCATAGTGATAAGTTCTTCTAGCACTGAAAAATGTATTATCTAGCCCCAGAGATTTGGCAGTTTGCACTACTTTTAATTTCACATTTTAGCCTCCTACCTTTGAGGATGATTTATATGAGGACAGTATAAACTGCTATTAGTGATCTAAACCTAAGCTAACATTTAATCATCCCGATTCTGCCAGTATTAATAACTCAATTGCAATGCATGAACAGATACATTTTATGCAAGGCTAAATTTGTACACGTGTAAGCAATGACAAACTCATAATTCTCTGCTTGATGATTAAGTTTTGGACATAGATCATCGGCTACATGTTAATCTTGATAACTTCAAAGTGGAAAAAAAAGTTTTATAATGGTCCTGAGAGGGTTGAATTTTCTTTTCAATGTGATCTGGAAACTTGAGACTCACAAGTGAATATTGTTTAAGGCCCAAAAAAAATGGAGCCAAGTGTAGAAGAAATTAGGCTTTGAGCAGATAAGAATTATTAAATCATAACTTATAACACAGGTAAAATGCTTAATATTCCTTTCCCAAACTATGAGTACTGCTCTAGGATGTATCTTTACTGTGACACTGAGCAGGGCTTCTGTAAGCAATCTGCTTGCCCTTTAATGAAAATCACATTATCCAGAGCCTCAAAGTTGTTACAATGAAGGGAGGGTTTCCATGTGAGGAAGAGCAGCTGAACCCCAAAGCTCTCACTTTTCCCCCCACACTGTCAACTGAGAAGGATTTGTGAATATTTTTAATAAGTGAGCTAGTGGGCATCCTTATACCACAGAAAAACCTCAATTAATTGTAATAAAGCATGAAAACTCACAACCATTGAAATTTTAAATTATTAACAAAATATATGCCTTGCCTCGAAATATAAACCACATCTCCTTCAGCTAAGCTGGCTATAAAGGCAAACATCTACCATAGCACATTTTCCCATCTCAGGGAAAACAAAAAATGTAAAATATTGGCATCTATCAAGGGGCCTAAAATTTGGAAGGCACACTGGTAAGCTGCCTTTCTCCTTCTACAAACACTGAAAAAGCAACTGGGAAGAATTATTTATTTCAAAATGGGACATTAGATTCACTGGTTTGCCAAGTTGACATGAAATGTTATCAAGAGCCCAACAAGATAAAGACACTTTTTGACAAGCTCAAAACAAATTTCCTTCTTGTCCCTGTGACAGATTTTGGTTTAACAAGTTTAATCTTGAAATAACAGTGGAAAAAAAGATAAAAGAAAAAAGTTCAAAGATCTAAAGACAAGCATGAAACACTTTTTCAGAAGAATTACAGGACTGATGGGTAAATATCTGTAAACTATATAACCTTGGTAAGAAACTGTATTAGAAGTTTTGGTTTTATCTTTATTTGCAATTAAAGACCATAGTATATACAAAGTCTGACCTACCCAACAATCGTGTTGTTGTTTTTTTTTTTTTTTTTAATAATAGACCAAACAATGCATGATGATAAATTTTAAAGTTTGACTGAGATAAAACTCAAAGGGTCTCACACCACTGCTTATCTAGGATTACCTGTCCTCCACACTCACTCAACGGAGACCCAATTCCTCTATGAGGTTTCCCCAACTCCTTCAGGTCATTCTATTTCACTATCTCTGATCTTTCTTATGCTTACTGTACCAATCACTTTAAGAAAATTCATATTGTTTTATTAAAAGAAAAAGAGTCTTATGGTTTTTCTCGTATACATCTTATGCTTCCAATAGATTATAGGCTACTAAAGAGTGGCAACCAGCTACTGCTTTCAAAGTATTCAATGTACTACTTTGTACTTTGTACAATGTACTTTCAATGTACTGCTTTCCTGTATTCAATATGGAGTCCAATGATTCATTTAATAATAGTTATCTCGCACTTACTGCATGCCTGGTGCTGTGCTAGGAACCGTGTATGTGAGAAAAACAGATGCTATAAGCCCTAATGGAAATTAAAGTTTAAAGGGCAAAAGGCATTCATCAAATAAGAAAAATGTAAAATAGCAACTACAGTTAAGTTTTGCCAAGGAGGCATATACAGTGTTAAGAGAGTGTATGAATGAAGGGGTCAGAAAGGCACTGCTAGGGAAAAACCAAGATGTGCAGGATAAGCAGACTGAACTTGGGGTGATTTCCACGCAGTGGGATCAGAATGTGTAAAAGTTCTGAGGCAAGAGGAGGCAGGATAAGTTTAAGAACCGGAGGGAAAACACTGTAGCTGAAGCGGAGGGAAAACACTGTAGCTGAAGCGGAGGGAACGAGAGAAGGTGCAACAGCTGCACCATAACCCGTTCTTACCTTTGTTAACAGTTCTCTGTTGATTTTGAAATTTACAGTCCCTTGACCAGTGCTGATTTCACTCACCACTGTGTCACATTTTAGCTGAAAAGATATAAAGTAAAACAGGTATGTTATAAAATAGGCCTAATGAGTTTTGCAGTTCTAATCCTATGGGACTGGCTTCCAAGGACAGCAGATGTGTCCTTTCTCACAGTCATGTGTCTGGACTTGGGCTTAGCTGGTCTCTCCAGCTCTGTCATTATATTTGTGTTCACATGTTTTCTTCTTTCCCGGCTGGAATGCTACTCTACTCAGAGACTCTCTCTTCCTCTTTCCCATTCTCTCACTTCAAATTCTCTAATGTGGAAAAAAGGGAGCCATCACTTGACCCCCACCTCACGTACTGTAACATGCAATGAACTCTTTATTTTACCCACCTTTCATAAGAGTGTTAGAACATGATACCCTGTTAGGGCCTCTGCTAAAACAACTTACACCCCCATAAAATATGTAA
This sequence comes from Bos indicus, assembly GCF_029378745.1. NCBI lineage: Eukaryota > Metazoa > Chordata > Mammalia > Artiodactyla > Bovidae > Bos > Bos indicus. The sequence goes on along the minus strand of NC_091768.1, from coordinate 62,566,640 downwards.
AAAATTTAAATATTTGGTCTTTAATGAACACGCTTTACATTTTTAACCAACCAGATGTTCAAAGCAGCTGGGAGACTTAAAGAGATACCTGTTGTTACTGAGGAGCCACCAGCTTTCATTTTTGAGAACTCACAGGAGGAGGAAATAAATATTGTAGTTAGGAGAATTTTATTCCTGGTATGCTTCCTGATAAAAATCTGGGTTGAGAGACCATGGGTTCAACCCCTAGTTGGGGAACTAAGGTCCTGCGTGCAGTGTGGCAAAAAAAGAAAAAAAACCTGGGGTGATTTCTGTGGTCAAATAAACATTGACTTAGCTACCAGAGCCTCTTTATTATACTCATTCTTTATATATTTTTTTCTGTGAAACTGACTTTCATTGTTTGGACTCTTCAGAGTGCCCATGCCTTCCTCAGTGTCACATGTAGTAATCCTATTTAAAACAAAAACAAAACAACTTTGTCCCAGATCTTCCTCTTTCTTTCTGAAGGTATTAGACACTCACAGTTTAGATGTGGTCATTCTCCACAGTCCTGTCAACTCCTCTCTCAGATACTGAGCCCATCGGAGATATTAGAAATGAAAGAGGATTACTCAAGTATCTAACCACTTCTCTGAAATCATGGTTCTATTTACATCTAATCATTTCTTCACATATTTTAATGTTCATCTTCTCAGAAACTCATTTTTTAAAACTGCAGCCCACTGTTCTAATTTATTAAACTTGTTCTCCTGAATTCAGAAGTCCATCCAGCTTCAATGTGTAAATTTAATTAACACTCAGTCTTCCTATAAGTAATCAAAAAACTGAATACTGTCAGCTCAACAGGAGTGTTTCATAACTAATTTCAAAAACCATCCTAACCTTATAATATGCAGCTAAAATAAATTTAAATTACACTTTCCAAGGTGTCTTGAACAAAAATACTATTAAATCCATTATTATGGCTGACATAGCCTGCAGAATATTTTTTTATTTAACATGTTTATTATAATGTCAAAAGAGATAATAGTGCTAAAGTACCTTCTCTGCCAGTCTCATGGCTTGAATTTGAATATCTGGTCTTGAATGGTCATTGTTGTTTTCCAATAGAGAATCCACAGAAAGCTGGAAGTCAGCTACCTCTCTAAAGACAGACGTGAAACAGGAAAAGACTGTTACCTTAAAAATGTTACCAGAGGGAAAACAAAAAAAGACTAATCACTTTGGGTTCTCTACACTGACATAATCTTATCAGAAGAAAGCAAAGCAATTAGAAGTATCATCACTATGTCCTGATTGAGTACTTTATCTTATAAAATTCTTCCTCTTCCATCACCCAGCTGTAGCCTTATGGTATCTCTGTAAGAGACACACAGCAACCACCTTATTTGACAAATGTGAAAAATGACGTCTGGCAAGTTCATTGTCTCCCCTAAAAGTCTACTGCAACTACTAAACAGAGTCAGAAAAAAGCTCAAGTCTCTTGACCTCTTCTACAAATCTTCCTCCACTATTTCAAATACTTCCTTCTTTCAAGCCTCTTCATTGACCTTCAGATGACCAAAGCAATATTTTTAAAAACTGGTGAAATCTGAATTTTAACATGCTGCTGCTGCTAAGTCGCTTCAGTCGTGTCCGACTCTGTGAGACCCCATAGACGGCAGCCCACCAGGCTCCCCTGTCCCTGGGATTCTCCAGGCAAAAACACTGGAGTGGGTTGCCATTTCCTCCTCCAATGCATGAAAGTGAAAAGTGAAAGTGAAGTTGCTCAGTCGTGTCCAACTTTTTGCGACCCCAGGGACTGCAGCCCACCAGGCTCCTCCATCCATGGGATTTTCCAGGCAAGAGTACTAGAGCGGGGTGCCACTGTATTATTCTTAACACTCAGTAGTTCTTTAAAGAGACAGACACCGCCATTCTTTTCATTGGGTTGGTGATGAAACAATGCAAAAACAAAGAAACCAAGAAAGAAACTAGGCAAGCGAGTAGTGAAAACAATCATTTCCTTCAAAGAGCAGTTATCTCTAAGGAAGGATGGTATACAGGTGGCTTCAACAGTAACCAATGTTTGATTTGTAGAAAACAAAATTTGGAAAAAATTAAGACCTAACATGTTAGAAAGTGAGCATGAGTGTTCATTACATTATTCTCTATAAATTTTCTATAGTTTGAAATTGTTCAAGGTATAAAAATAATATACAAACTTCCAATTAATTACTGACACTGAATGTTTAATAACAAAGTAGAGAATGAGACTCTCTGGGCAGAATAGGTGGGCTGAACCACTGTCTGTCTAGCCCATTTCTAGCCCCCTCACCTGCTCTTGGACTTCCCTGGTGGCTCAGCTGGTAAAGAGTCCGCTTGCAATGTGGGAGACCTGGGTTCAATCCCTGGGTTGGGAAGATCCCCTGGAGAAGGGAATGGCTACCCACTCCAGTATTCTGGCCTGGAGAATTCCATGGACTGTGTAGTCCATGAGGTCGCAAAGAGTTGGACACGACTGAGCGACTTTCACTTCACTTCAACACAAAACACAGGAGCACAAATAACTTCCTTATCATTCTTGAAATCCAGGCATATGTCTAAAAAATTGTGTAACTTCTGATCACATTAAGGAATCTAGTCAATAATAACCACTAAGAATTTTCCTGAGCCTTGAGCAGTGACCAAGGTGGCAGAATAAAAAGACCCTGAGCTAACCTCCTTCTGCATGCACATGAAAACTGCAACTATTTAACAGAGCAACTATCCACTGAAGTCACTGGATGACTAGGCGGCTCAGACAGTGAAGAATCCCCCTGCAATCCAGGAGATCCAAGTACCATCTCTAGGTTGGGAAGATCCCCTGGAGAAGGAAATGGCTACCCACTCCAGAATTCATGCTGGGAGAATTCCACGGACAGAGGAGCGTGGTGGGCTACAGTCCATGGGGTCACAAAAGAGTGGGACACAACTGAGTGACTAAGTATAGCAGCACAACTTGGGACAGAGACACTGACAGCAGTCAATTTAGGGAGCTCATTCATGAGGATACTGGTGCTAGTAAATACCATTTTGAAATTCTCCTTCAAGCTTATTAGTGCTGGGTTCCAGCTTCAGGTACTAGCCAGTCTCATTAGTTTGGGGGTATTCCAGGCCAGGTACATGGCCCCACCCAACAATGGGCTGACAATAGCCAAGGGATCCCCAGGCTGCCACAAGTGGTCATAGGGACCCTCCTTCCTCACTGGGGTGGGCATCAGCCCTGGGATTCCTGGACCCTGCAGCAAAAGATATGGCTCAGCCCACTAGGACACAGCCTTACTCAACATAAGGCTGACACCACCTCCAGGATATCCCGGGCACCTCAGCCAGCTGGGTCAGGACATGGCCACACTCACCAGTGGGCGATCACCAGCCTTGGGTCACTTTGACCCTGCCCTCCAGGAGGCCATCACCAGCCCCAGGACTATTTAAGGCCGTGGCCCTGTTCATGAGCAGGCTAACACTGGCTCTGGGACTGTGGGCCCTGCAGCTAGCCACCCTAGGACTTAGCTCCCTAACAGAGAGGCAGCACTAGTCTCAGGATCCCTGGGGCCCTGTAGCCAGTTGTCTTATGACCCAGCCCTACCCATCTGCTGGCCTGTACCAGGCCCTGGGGTCCCCTGGTCACACAGCCAGCCACCTCAGGACCCAGCCCTGCTGATCAGCTTATCATCATCAATAATGGGACACATCAGGCCAAGTACATCTCTGGGCAGGGACACAGCCCCACCCAGCTGAAGGTCAGGCATCTCAAGACCTCCAGAGTCCCAAGCTTCCCTGGGACTTGGTCCTGCCCACCAGAGGGCCCAGGACCAACCCCCACCCCGGCTCCCCTCCCCCCCGCCCCCCATTGCTGGCACTACTCCTGGACCCTCAGGGTTACATTAGACCCAGTACCACCTACCAGTGGGCTGACAGACTGGGACCACTAGGGGGGCCTTGTAGCTACAGACTCCAGGACCTGGCTCTGCCACCAATAGGCCAACACTAGCCCTTGGACCTTCTGGGGCTCTGTAGTCAATTGACTTCAACCAACCATGGATCATGAAGTACCGCAGTTCATGCTAGCTGAAAAAAAAATCCACATATAGCTGCACCCATGCAATTCAAACCCACACTGTTCAAGGGTCAACTATATAATTCAGAGAATTAGACTACCTGAACAAATAGATTCATATCACATTAAATAAACCACATTAACAAAAATAATATTTCTTAATTTTCCTGGCATGTTATAGCACTTTAGAATCAAATTAGAAATACAGAACAGTTAGGCTTTGTTTCAGTACTCTAAAGGATAACTGGGGTTATGAAGACAAAGCAGTAGCAATTCCTTTAAACAAATTCAATATGCAGAATTTTCAACTGGTAGATTAGAGAAATTGAGGTCCTCCTTATTATTTATTTTCTATGAAACAAAATCTTAGTTTTTCAGACTGCTAAAGTGGAACTGCACAAAGGAACTCAAAGCAGGTATAGAAAATCTTATTCAAAAGAGGGGCCAAGACAACAGGCATGTGAAAAGATGCCCAGCATCACTAATTACTAGGAAAACGCAAATAAAAATGAGGTATCACCTCACATCAGAATAGGTACTGTCAAAAAAGTGAGAAATAACAAGTGCTGACAAGAATGTGGAGAAAAAGGAATACTCATACACTGCTGGTGGGAATGTAGATTGGTGCAGCCACTACGGAGATTCCTCAAAAAGACTAGAGCTACCATATGATCCAGCAACTTCTGGGTATTTATCCAAAGAATATGAAAACACTAATTTGAAAAGATATAAGCACCCATATAGAGAAGGCAATGGCACCCCACTCCGGTACTCTTGCCTGGAAAATCCCATGCACGGAGGAGCCTGGTAGGCTGCAGTCTATGGGGTCACTAAGAGTCGGACACGACTGAGCAACTTCACTTTCACTTTTCACTTTCATGCATTGGAGAAGGAAATGGCAACCCACTCCAGTGTTCTTGCCTGGAGAATCCCAGGGACGGCGGGGCCTGGTGGGCTGCCGTCTATGGGGTCACACAGACTCGGACACGACTGAAGCGACTTAGCAGCAGCAAGCACCCATATATTTATTGTAGCATTATTTATAACAGTCAAGGTATAAAACAAACTAGTGCCCATAAATGAATTGATATAGAAGATGTACGCACACACACACACACACGAACAATGGAACACTCCTCAGTCATAGAAAAAGACGAGATCTTGCCATTTGGGACAATGTGGATGGACCTTGAGGATATTACACTCAATGAAGTAAGTCCGACCAAGAAAGAAAAATACCGTATGATTCTGCTCACATGTGGAGTATAAAGAACAAAAAATAAGTGAACAAATCAAATCAAACATACAGATACAGAGTTCTAGTTACTAGAGGGGAAGGGGTGGTGGGGAGAAGTAAACGGGTAAAGGGGATCAGCTGTATAATGACAGATGGAACACTAAATTTTTGGTGGTGACAAAGCATGCTATACTGTATACAGAATATTGTCCATGTGAAATATATATAATGTTACCTCATTTAAAAAAAAACAACAAGAAACAAAAGATGGGTCAAGACAGTTCAGCTTACTAAAGGTCTTTGAAACACAAAATAAAAACAGGCATTTCCATTATTATGCAAAATGCCCTTTACAGATTCATAAAGTAGGTAACTGTTCGCAACACTGAATCAGTTTACATACAAAGCCCATCTTTTGGTCAGTGGTCTCCTCTATTCTTGGAACTCAAAACAGATGAAGTTGTAATAGGCTATTTTAAAAATGCTCTTTTACAAGATCATATGTAGCCTTTCTCTTTCTTTTCCACTTATCCATTTGTCCTATTCTGGGAAAAAACATTCATTCTACTTTGTCTTAAAATCCTAACAAAGTTAAGGGGACAAAATATTTAAGGACATGATGGTATAGTAATAATGGTATCATTATATCGTAACAGTATAATGATAATTTAAACTTAAAGCATTACGCCTACTACGTAGCTAATTTCTTGTCATTATTAATTAACTGAGAGAGTATTGTATTCAAGTATTGAAATTTTCTAGTCAACTGGGAGCCTGGTGGGCTGCTGTCTATGGGGTCGCACAGAGTTGGACAGGACTAAAGCTACCTAGCAGCAGCAGCAGCAGTCACCTGGTAAACAAGTATCAATGAGAATGATCAAACTCATCAAACAGCTCTCTCTGAATCCAAGTAGCAACTATATAGAGTATATGTAGCCCTAACCAGTAGTTCTCTATCACTGCTGCTGCTGCTGCTAAGTCACTTCAGTCGTGTCCGACTCTGTGTGACCCCATAGACAGCAGCCCACCAGGCTCCCCCGTCCCTGGGATTCTCTAGGCAAGAACACTGGAGTGGGTTGCCATTTCCTTCTCCAATGCATGAAAGTGAAAAGTGAAAGTGAAGTCGCTCAGTCGTGTCCGACTCTTAGCGACCCCATGGATTGCAGCCTTCCAGGCTCCTCCGTCCATGGGATTTTCCAGGCAAGAGTACTGGAGTGGGATGCCATTGCCTTCTCTATCACTGGGGGGGTCCTCAAATGGAAACAAACAAAAAAACTGAAACCAAACAAAACCACTAAAAATCTAGCAGTCAACATGGCACAATAGTATTCAGGCATTAGATAGGTGTTTAATCTCTAAGATCTCTTCAAAAACTCTGATTTTCTAACTAGAATCATAGTTCTTTTATTTGCTGTTACAGAATTAACTCAAACCTTATTCCAAATTTCTCAAAGACTGCCATACAGTTATCACACATCAAAACTACATGAGAATATTAATATAATCTGCCATGTCAGAGTATTAAAGCATAGAATTTTATTATTTAAAGCCATAGGAATAACACATTAAATCATGTATTAAGGATAATTTCTTTTGTAAACTGGAGAGTAACTGCATTTTTTGGTTAACTGACAAAATCAATCACATTCTAGATCATTATAAATATATTATACTCAACTCTTTTCTGGAAATCGGAACTGCAGATATTGACTTGATCAAGTTTTCTGGTGGAAGATCCAACACTCTGGAAAGCTAGAAATCAAACAAAAAGAATAAAACAGTGCAAGATTGTTAATATATTTGTTCCAGATTAACAGAATGCTACTCAACAATTAAAAAAAATGCTGAACCACAACACAAATGAGCTTCAAATGTACTTTGTTTTGTGACAAGTGCCAGAATCAAAAGACTGTATAATGCACGATTCAACTTATTAGACATTCTGGAAAGCCCAAAACTCTAAGATTAAAGATTAGATCAGTGGTTGCCAGGAGTTGAGGACAAGAAGAGGGTTTGACCATATATTGGCAAATAGAACTGTTTACTAAAAAGGATCAATTTCTATTTGTAAATTTAAAAAACTTTTCTTCAAAGAGGAGGGATAAACCACTGAGGACCAAAGATAATTTGCTTTTTATTCATTCATAAAGTCTTTTTGTGCTAGACACTGTTTTAGGAGTTGTGAATACAGCAGTGACTAAAAGACAAAAATCTCACACTACTTAAACAAGCAAACAAATAAATAATGGGGGGGGTGGGCGGGAGGAACCTGACCCACAGGCTCTACCAAGTTTACTCCCTTGCATTTTTGAAAAGCTCACTGACTGACCCTCATCAGAAACTCAAAGTTTGTTGGAGGAGACATTCTTACTTATTGAATGATTCTCACATGATAGAGATTTCTTACACGCCTAGTTTTTCTCCCAAATAATTCCATGGATCACTATTGTAGACTTCATGAGTGATGAAAATGGAGTTCAGAGAATTTACGTAATTTGCTTAAGCAGAAAAACAGAGATGTGAACACAAGCTATCTTATAAGCAGAACCTACATTTAATCTCTATGTCACATCTATATCCTTTCAAAGAGAAATGTATGAAAACAAAACAGTGAAACAGCAATACAGTCATATGAATTTAAAACTGTCTTCACCTTTCTCCCCTAATTCCTCAATCTTTATGCAACCTCTGCAATGGTCAAGTCATAGCTGGTGAGAGAAGGGAAAGGGAACAACGGGGTGAATAAAAAAAGAACTTGGAAGAGATTAAGAAGCAATCTTAATCCTCTTCAGAGGTGTTTGTAAGTGTTCAGAAGGAGAGGAATAAAACTAAAGCCACTACCCCCATTATGAGTAATAATATCTATCCTAATATCAAAAGAAATTGGTAAATTTCATAAACCTAAAAAAAGGTTAAAACTTGCAGACCTGGAGCTATCATTTATGTTTAGGATACTCTGTAGTTCTGCTTTGATCTAGCATATGCTGATTCTTTAAGTTTAAATCTCAGAGTGCAGTCTTTCTTTTTAAATTCTAGCCTTTAGGAATTGAATTACTGTATACTTTACAAAAAAGGCTTTTTTTCCTTAAGACACTTGCTCAGAAGTGGATAAATAGTTCCAAAGCATTTACCAAATAAAGACTGTAATAGTTCATGTTTATATTGCAAAATGTTCCTGCCAGTACAGCTACATCAATAATAAGGGGTCCACTTTTACTATCTATGAGTCCTTGAGAAAGTCATTTTACATCAATGAGCTTAAGTTTTCCTATCTGAAAAGCAGGGATAACAAATCTATTAATAATAAACTAGGACTCTTGTGAAGACTAACAAAATTGTGTCACATAACAAGCATGTAATAAGTATTATTTCCTTCTTCCTTTAAAGGGTTTTATTTCGGCCATGTCTTTCAAACTTACCCATAGCAATAAGATCTTCTGCCTATTCTTCTATTATATTTTTGCCTATTTTAAATATATCTAAACTCCGCTGAAAAATAAAAGACTGTCATGCAGTTATAAACAAATTAAGTCATTAGCCACTGTAGTTGCTGACCAATAATACACCCGACAAAAAAAATGAGGCATTCTGTGCTTTGGAAAATCAGGCCCCTTTAGAAAGGTCTATGTACATCTCAGCAAGAATTTTAATAACCCAGATTCTTGAACCTTCCTATATCTGAAGCAGCACTGAAATAATTAACTGAGACATTTGTTCCTTGTGATTAGCTGTAATCTCTTACTGAGATGTAAGCTTGACTGTACGCATTCCCTAGCCAACAGCCACGACTCAACTGGCTTCTCTTCCTACCTCTTTAGAGCAATTCACTCAGAGCTGCAAAGTGGCGGTCTCCCAGGCTACAGTCATCAGTAAGGTCCCTGAGTAACCCACTCCAGTGTTCTTGCCTGGAGAATCCCATGGATGGGGGAGCCTGGTGGGCTGCCGTCTATGGGGTTGCACAGAGTCGGATACGACTGAAGTGACTTAGCAGTAGCAGCAGCAAGGTCCCTGAGTAAAACTGAAACTCACACAATGGAATACTACTCAGCCATAAAAAGCATAGAGCCATCTGCAGCAACATGGATGCAACCAGAATTTATCATAATAAGTGAAGTAAGCCAAAGAGAAAGACAAATAACAAATGATATCACTTATATGTGGAATCTCCAGGAGATGGTGAAGGACAGGGAAACCTGGCGCGCTGCAGTCCACGGGGTTGCAAAGAGTCGGGCACAACTGAGCCAACGAACAACAAATATGTGGAATCTAAAAATATGACACAAATGAACTTATCTACAAGACAGAAAGAGACTCATGGACAAACAGAGCAGACTTGTGAAGGAGAGGTGGAGTGGGAGGCTGGAGTTAGTAGATGTAAGCTATTATATATGGAATGGATAAATAACATCTTACCGTATAGCATAGAGAACTATTAACATAGTCAGTATCCTATGATAAACCATCATGCAAAATATAAGAGAATGTATATATATATGTGTGTAACTGAATTACTTTGATGTACAGCAGAAATTAAACACTGTAAATCAACTGTACTTCAATAAAAAAACACTATAAAAAAAATGGTAAATTTGGTTATGTGTTGTTGTTCAGTTGCTCAGTCGTGTCCGACTCTGCGACCCCAATGAACTGCAGCACACTGTGCTTTCCTGTCTGTCACTATCTCCCGGAGTTTGCTCAAACTCATGTCCATGGAGTCAGTGATGCCATCCAACTATGTGTACTTGCCCGCTATGTGTTATTTTCCCACAATTAAAACCCAAAAGACAGACTTGGGGATTAAGTAGTAGAAAGAAGTCTTCTTTAATCATCTCCCATTTCCTACCCATTAACAAATTAAAATGAAAAGGAAGGAAGAAAGAAAAGGAGAAAGGAGGGAATGTTAGAGGTTGGTTGGTTCTCCATCAACAAATACAATATGATAGGCACAGCTCAAAGTTATAAACTTCAAGAATGGAAACCAAGGAAAGATACAGCAGGTTCTGAGAAGAAATGGAGCAGCCGTTTGGCAAGGCTCCTAAAGTGAATTAACAACCTCATTAATACACCAAATCTGGAGAGAAAACATTGAATTCTCCACCCTGCCCCCACCCCCACCCCCCCCCCCCCCCAACCCATCTATGACTGATAGATGCTACAGAACTGCAGGCAAGAACGGGTAAAACAGAGAAGTGATTTAGGGCACTTTCCAGCAGAAGTGAAGATTCTAGGGCTAGAATCTGAGGGCCTCCACAATGGAAACACAATATACGCCCCAATCACAGGGAGTAAATCCTGATATTGTGTTGCATGGGCAGGAAGAGTCATAGGAGAAATTTTTATAGGACACAGAAAAATGTCAGAACTAGCAGCAAAAATATGCCAAGTCAGAGTTCAGGAGTAATGTGTACAGGTCACCATGACCTCCTGGAGAGACAGAAGAGGAGTAGAAAGCTGCAGAGTGTATATTTTGTAACCACAAAAGTGAGCTGAGCCAAGAATAATGCTGATATGGAGCATAAGGAAGTTGCCCACACAATGAGGAAGCAAATATGAAGTCTGGGCAGAGCTGTCAAGCACTAGTAAGATGAAAAAGAACAGGCATGAAAAACAGACAAACTGAAAGAGAGCTCGATAAGAAGAGAGCAGGGGCAGGGACTGAAAGAAAAAAAAAAAAAATGAATGTGGCATACAAGAGATCAAAGAACTCTAGAAGAAAAATATAATTTAATACAAAGACATTCTTCACAAGGGCTTCAAGATGTCTGAATATAATAACAAGAACTAAATGAAACAGAGTGAAATAAAAATGGAGTCTGATGATCAAACATTATAGAACTAATAATTAAATACAAAGGAAGAGTGTAGTCAGAACTGAAAATAGAACATAAAAGGGCTAAGATAATCAGAGAATATACATTTTAAAAAAACATAAAGCAATCAGACAAAGATAAATAAAATTGGGTACAAGATAACTCAACCTTAGGGTAACTTGTGTCCCTAAAATAATAGATAGCCAATGGAAATTTGCTGTAGGACTTAGGGAACTCAAACTAGGACTCTGTAACAACTTAGAGGGGTGGGAAGGAGTAGCAGGTGGGAGGGAGGTTAAAGAGGGAGGGGACATTTGTCACCTTTGGCTAATTCATGTTGATGTATGGCAGAAATCAAACCAATACTGAAAAGCAATCCTCCTTCAATTAAAAATTAAAAAACACAACACCAGCAGCAAAGAAGCAAGTGAACAGGAAGAAGAGGTACACTGGCTCTCCAGCTGCAGTAAGTCTAGAGAGAGAAAGCACAAACCCACACTCTAGCATGCCAAGAAGAGATGCAAAAGATTCTCAAACAGAATGGAGCAGCCTTATTTAGCAGGGCTCCTACCTTAGTCTCATTTACCAGCAGTCATAGAAATGAATGAACAAAACCTAAGAAAAATAGAAAGTACTCATAGATTTATATTGTGGCTCCCCCAGAAGCGGGGCCTGGGAAAAGGACTGCGTGCAGGCAGTTTATCTGGGAAGTGACTCCTGAGAGCAGAAGTGATATATGGGGGAGAGTGAGAGAAGAGAAGAAGTAAATATAAGATAGTGCTATCAAGGTCACTGATGCAGGCAACAGCGGCTTAATTTCTATCTTACTTTTGTATACAATGTATACTGAAAGTGTCTATCCAAAAGTAGGGAGCAGGAGCCTCCATCTCTCAGTGATTGAGCGGGAGTTCCATGAGAGTGTTCACTCCACCCAAGCTGAGTCTGTGTTGGTAGCAGGCTTTTTGACAGGATGAAGTGCTGTCGATGGTAAGTAAATGGAAGCACATGTGAAACTGTTCACATCAGTGGCAGCTAGAATCAGGTGTGACCTAGGTAACAGGGCATAATTGTCAATAAAAGGGAAAGCATCCCTGAAATAAAGAACTAAATCTAAATTGTGGTGTATTACTGCCATGGCACACCACTCACCAGTAAAATGAAAAGAACTTGATCTCTGTGCACCATTATGGAGAAATCTTTTAATATTTGAAGCAAAGAAACAACAAAACACCCCAACATGCAGAGGATAACTAAAATTTGATTACTGCCTATATAAAATTTAATAACTTGCAAAAGAATACTATATAGGAGTACTTTCGTAGGTAGTAAGTCACATGCACAGATATGATAAACACAAAACCTCATATGTGAAGAGAGTTTGCAACCAGGGATGGATCCCCAGGGGATTTTAATAGTATTTGTAATAGTTTATTTCTCAGGTTGGGTGATGGGTACATGGGTATTAATAGTATTCTCCATGATTAAAGACTGTCTTAAAAGGGAAAAAAGAGACAAACAAATGGAATCTACAGATCAAAATAAATGACTACATCAGAAAAACACAATGACAGAAACAGAAAATGACACATCCTGGTCAAGTCACTAAATTTCAAAAATAAAGCACCCAATCAAGAAGACTCCAGAGGTGAAATAAATGTATTTTACTTTGTCACCATGCTAACTATTCACAAAGATCACATTCTGGTTAAAGCAAATAATTTAGAATTTATATAAGGCGAGTTTCATCTACTAGAGAAGCTACAAAATGATACACTTGTTTCATCTGCTCAGTTGGTTTTTAAATTGAATTAGTTGCCAATATATGAAAATCAGAAAAATTTTAAATAACATTAGATTATTGTATGGTGTTTGCATCTGTGGTATCAGACTTTGGAAAATCAAAATCAGAACTAAACAACCTGGTGTTATTGCTTTATTTCTAAAACGAAGATTTTTAATATTATTCCTAAATCTACTATTTTCATAGTTTTTTTAAACACGCTAATTTTCCAGTGATTAAGCCTCCTTTTGATATACCTAGGATTTTTTTTTATCTGAAAAGTCATAATTTCTTTTTAAAAAAAGTTAAAAAAATAATGCCCTTCTTGAAAAATCTACTCATAAAGGCAGCCAATTAAGCCATGTATCAGAAGATTGGTCATATACCAGGTAAGCATTGTATTTAATTAAAAATAGAAGTATGCAGATATCATTAATAAGTGTTACTAACTTTGACAAAGTTACTGAAAAGGTAGAGGAAAGTTACACCAGCCTTAAGAGTGTCATGTATACTGCCTAAATCTGAAACACCAAGATTTTAAGAAATTAACATTCAATGTTATATTAGTTTCAGGTGTACAACACAGTGATGCATGAAATGACAGCCAAAGTAAGTGCAGCTACTATCTATCACCATACAAAGTTGCTACATTACTGACTATATTCCTTATGCATACATTGTGTCTGGTGACAATTATTTTACAGCTGGAAGCTTGCACATCTTAATTCCCTTTACCTCTTTTGTCTGATTCCCCCAGCCCCTCCCCTTTGGTAATCACCAGTTTGTTCTCTGTAGAGATGAGTCTCTGAAACATTAAGATTAAAAAAAAAAATAACGCTCCAAACTGTGATGCTGTTCATGATCTGTTAACTGCTCATTAGAAAATGAGGGCTCATTTAGAAAATATATCAATAATTCTTTGAAATGTACTTTTGTTGCTACTGTTAAATTCAGGCTAAACTGTGTTTAACACTTTTTACTTAAAACTACATTTAGGTTACGAATATATGAGGAATCAGGATAGTATACTTTTAGCAGTCGGACATTATTCATTGTAAAGCTTAAAAAAAAAACAAAACTGGTTACAATACAGCCCAATTTTTATAAAAAGCCTATCTATCCTTTTTTTCCACCTGTATACCTGCAATGAAATGTATCTAAAATAAAGGTCAACATTAGTGATAACTACTTATGGGGGAGATTTTTAAAAATATTCTTGGTACCTTTTTTATTGTAATTTTTTACAATAAGCAGGTATTACTTTTGCAAAAATGAGAAAGGTTTTTTACTTTATGCACAACTTTATAAAAGTATCTACTGTTAAGGAATTCCTGTTGAAAATTAAGCAGTATCGTTCAGATACACAGTTTTCTGGTTACCTAACTTCATGTAGGGTTGCTGCACCGCACCCTGCAGGCCCGAAAGCCTTGTTGACGCCCAGCCTGGAGACCAAAAAAAGGGACCAGGAGACAGTGACAGACACTAATGATTTATCAGATAGAAAAATCTTACATGTCTGAAGCCTGCTGCTGCTGCTAAGTCGCTTCAGTCATGTCCGACTCTGTGCCACCCCATAGACGGCAGCCCACCAGGCTCCTCTGTCCCTGGGATTCTCCAGGCAAGAGTACTGGACTGGGGTGTCGTTGCCTTCTCCCGTCTGAAGCCTAGGACCTGGAAAACATCCCACCCTGCAGAGCAGACAAGACACAACAGCCATTTTTGCTACTTGGGGGAAGAAGGAGCTACCATTCATTTATAGGCGGAACTGCCATCAGGTTGGCTCACCAGTTACCAGAAAAACCAGCAGCTGAGGGAGGGTTCAAGAAAGAAGGCAGTAACTGAGTAAGCTCTATAATTAAGAGGATTGGATAGTCATGTGAGTGAAGCAGGGCCTGGTCAGCAGAGAATACAGAGAGCAAGGGAACAGCCATCTTGAATGGCCTGACCAAACAGGTGCTAAAGTTTTTACCTAGGCTAGTGGATAATAATTAGGTCCCCAACTCCAGCCTCTGGGGGTAGTAGTGTGGAAAGGTGGTTCAAAATACCACATCCTCAAAACTCTGAGATAATAATGACTAATGAGTACTGCATTTATACAATATATAAAACACAATCCTGAGCACTCTATTAATTCATTGAATCTTAATGCCAAGTCTATAAGGGAGCTAAATAATTTTCCATTTTACAAATGAAGTACAGTGAACTTACCTACTTATCAGAGAAGCTGGATTTAAACCTGTATCTTCTGTTCTTAATCACTATACCAGGGGTTTCCACATTTTGCTGCCCATGGGAATGACCCAGGGATCTTTAGAAAACACTGGAGTCTGGCTCCCACATGCAAATATTCTAATTAATACAGGGTGTGACCTGAGCAACAGATGTTAAAAAGCTCTTGGGATTGATTCTAACGTGAAGTAAAATATGGGGACCACCGTACCATACCTTTCCGCTGCTGGTCGTCTTTAGCTAGCTGCTATCAAGCCTGAGTGAATATCAGAATCACCTGATAAGGTTTAGAACTTCAAGGCCCCTACCCCATTACAGCCCAAGGGACCTGGGCTTAGGTATTGTTTTTAATGCTTCTCAGGTGATTCTCGTCTCAAGTAGACAAAGCTAGAGACAAATTGCAAAAGGAGAAACCAGCTGCCTCCCATGTTAACAATCAGTGCCCAATTGAGGGAGGGTTTTTAATTCGAGGAGTATAATTCAAATGGATGGGGCACATACACAAAAATAAGAAAACATTAAGAACCACTGTCAAATATTGGAGAGCATGGTTTTTCATTTCCTTACAGTCTCATAGGTTCCAAATTATTCTGGAAATAATAGGACTTTCTTCAACTGTCTCTGAGATTGAAATTAGTGTTTTCTCTGATGAGAAAGTGACCTAAGAGTTTCTTTGGCTACAGATTTCTTTTTTATTTCCCTTTAGGTAAAAGTGTTCTCCTGGGTTTCATCTGGGGCTACCACAGATATAACAAGGGCATTTTGCTAGCTATCCACTTGAGGCCTCATAATAGTGAAAGAAAATTTTTTTAAAGAATATGTCAGAAGTTTATTTAGTTGAAAATAAAGCACTAAAAGAAGACTAAGGCTCAAAAATTTAAACCTGAAGACAGAGGAATAAAATTCACAAGGCACAGTCCTTGAAAAATAAACTAAATAACTTACAACTGAGCAAAGAGGAAACCTGAGGTTGAAAGCAGAACCATGTCTAAAAGGGAGAATCAAAGTGAAAATTCACATATGCCAGATCTGGTTTGGGAACCTATCACCAGAGATTCTCATGAATAACACAATAATAACACCTACTGAATGCTGACAATGTGCCAGGTACAATTCTAAACCTTGGATTTGGCAACCTAAAGTCAAAGATTCCAATGTAACAGAACCTGGCTCCCAGGATACCTGGCATGAAAAAGACAATAATTAATCAGCTTGAGGGCAGTTCTCAACAGTTTCCCTTACACACAGGCACACATAAGTCCCACATTTGGTAGTCAGGAACTGAACACAGAGTCAAAAAAATATACTATCAATGTGGCTAGTCTACATAGACTTGAAATTCAGTTAGGAGTTTAACTTGCCAGGTTCCAGATCAAAATCTCCAATAACCACACAAAAAATCCTAATTTAGCTGATGAAAAAAAGATCCTTATGCTTTAGCAACCAAACATATATGTGGCAGAACTGATACCTTATAGAAAATTAATTCTATATTTTTATCCAGATAACAGTCTACAAGGCAATGAGTTTCAAAATTCTTGAAAGATGATCAATCTTTTTTCCAGATTCTGAATTACTTAAACTATCAATTATCCTTGGTTATTCCTCATTTCTGACTCTACTATAACCAGATCCCAGGTGTACGTTTGCCAGCAAGAGCCAGTGCACCAGTATTCCCACATGTGCAGAATTTCTTCAGGTCTGAACTAGTTCAGACTCAAATAGTCAGCAAACAAGGTATCAACTGAAACTTCAGTTCAGTTCAGTTGCTCAGTTGTGGCCGACTCTTTGTGGGAGCCTTCTCCAACACCACAGTTCAAAAGCATTAATTCTTCGGTGCTCAGCTTTCTTTATAGTCCAACTCTCACATCCATATATGACTACTGGAAAAACCATAGCCTTGACTAGACGGACCTGTGTTGGTAAAGTAATGTCTCTGCTTTTTAATATGCTGTCTAGGTTGGTCATAACTTTCCTTCCAAGGAGCAAGCATCTCTTAATTTCATGGCTGCAGTCACCATCTGCAGTGATTTTGGAGCCCCCCAAAAATAAAGTTTGTCACTCACTGTTTCCATTGCTTCCCCATCTATTTGCCATGAAGTGATGGGACGAGATGCCATGATCTTAGTTCTCTGAATGTTGAGTTTTAGGCCAACTTTTTCACTCTCCTCTTTCACTTTCACCAAGAGGCTCTTTCATTCTTCTTCACTTTCTGCCGTAAGGATGGTGTCATCTGCATATCTGAGGTTATTGATATTTTCTCCCAGCAATCTTGATTCCAGTTTGTGCTTTGTCCAGCCCAGCATTTCTCATGACGTACTCTGCATATAGGGTGACAATATACAGCCTTGACTTACTCCCTTCCCGATTTGGAACCAGTCTGTTGTTCCATGTCCAGTTCTCACTGTTGCTTCCTGACCTGCATACAGATTTCTCAGGAGGCAGGTCAGGTGGCCTGGTATTCTCATCTCTTGAAGAATTTTCCACAGTTTGCTGTGATCCACACAGTCAAAGGCTTTGGCATAGTCAAAGGTATGACCTAAATCAAAAAAGAACTTCCCAAGTGATTTGACAGTAAGTTACCTGCAGTTATTTATAATGAAAGAAATTTAGCACGAGTCTTAAAGAACTTGTGGTTTGAAGCTGAACTGAATGCTGGTGAACCTGTAAGAACAGGTTGGAAGTAAAGTACACATTTAGATAATACAGTCGTTGCTGTGGTTCACCCGAATGTGTGAGAGTATCTTCCCAAATTACCAGGCCTAAGCTGCAAAATTTATGTTGGGGAGATACTCCAGCTTAGGACTAGATGACAACAACTGGACTGGTTTAACAGCTCCTTGAGGTCATGAGATTTGACAACACAACTCAGCAGTCAGGGAGCTGTGTCTGCTATTCACTGTTATCAGTGTATCTCCTCTATCAATTTATATATTCAATAGATAATAAATTAGTGAGGAGGGGAGCTTAAGGTCTTTAAAATATAACAGTCACATAACAATGAAATGCAGTGAGCCTATACTGGAAAAAAAGGCTGCTGAAAAACATCAACAAAACAGGAATGGATTGTAAATTAAATTTTAGAAAAAGTCTATCAGTGTGATATGAATCTAGTAACTGAACTGTGGTTATCTAAGGTAAGCCTTGTTCTTAGAAGTAAACAGTTGGGTATTGGGAGGTTCATTTATGAAAGTTCATTAGGAGTTAATTTATGAAACCTACTCTCAAATGATACAACAAAACAGATCATACAGATATAAAGATAATGATGAAGCAAATGTGTAACACATTTATTGGTGAATCTGGAAAAAGGGTGTACGGAGTTCTCTCTACTACTCTTACAACTTTTCCGTAAGTTTGAAATAGCTTCAAAATTAAAGGAATTAAAATGAACTGGCTTAATTTATCCTCAGCATCAAAACCTAAAGGAAAAGCAAGTGAGAAAGGGAAACAAATCTGTACCGTGTCATTATGTTTCTGAGCCAGACAAGAGTGCTGAACATTTTACCAAGGTCATAGTGCAGAATCCAAACAATGTGTGTTTTGAGTCAGTTGGGTTGGTTAGTCACTGAACTCCACAGTTCTGTAGCTCTGTGACTTTATTCTCTCCATCTTCTTGAGTCTTAGTGTCCTCCTCTATGAAGTGGAGATAATGCTGCCAGGAGCATAAGATGAGTGAGATGATTAAATGAGATGCTAATATCAAGTATTGAACACCTCATCTACATACCACTGTGCTGAGGGTTGGGAGACAAATCTCTATGGGACTCTAAGTTTCTGCAAGTCTTATGCAAAACCCAACTGCTCTTTGTCCTGGACTATCTTTTCAAGGATATTTGTATTACAGATAGCTATGTGAGACAAAAATAGTGTTGCACATCAGAATAAAGGGGAAAATGCCTGCTGTCATTACAAAAGTCTCAGGGTCCTCTCCTATATAACACACATCATCTGACCCTCTGCACAGGGCCCTCTGGGAAGAGTTGGAGTTTGGGGAATCCACACAAGAAAATGTTGATACTCTGGCTACTACTTTTGCTGGGAATAATGAAATAATATAATCCTTTCTCCCAGGGCTCTAATATTTTCTGCCACTGTCCATGAACTGTGGCTGACTAACTTGTAGGGTAAAATCACAAACTCTTCACAGTTTTCAACACTAAGCCCCCTGTGCTAATATTACATTATTAAAGCTTATCAATAGCCCTGTAAAGTTCAGTAAAATGCTGCGTGGTACAAGTAAGATATTCCATATCATCATCATCATCATCAATCCTTGCAATAAATTAGCAATCAATACCATTATCTGATAGCTGACAGATTAATTAAAAGCTGCCAAGAGTAAATCTGTTACATTAATGAAAGGACTGGAGTTTGAATTCTTTGCACTTTTACCATGTCATCTCACAGTTTTAAAATTATGAACTTATTTGGAGAAGCTGAAAAGTTTATATTACATCCCAACAAGTATTTTTCAGGCACTTTGCTGATCTGGGCAAAGAACAGTGAAGAAAACATGCTCTCTGTCTTCATGACGCTTATAACATACACCAAAACAAGTAAACCATGACAAAATAATTAACTCAAAAGTGTTATGACAGAAGCAGACAAGGGACTGAGACAGAGAACAACTGGAGGACATATTTATCAAACCATAGGTTGTCAGTTGGGAATAAATTCAGTGAGTTCCAACCAGGATTTCTGTGGGAAAATGAAGCAGTACAGAATAGAAAAGAATGCACACAGATTACAAACTATTGTTCTGTGCAACTTCCATCTAGTATAGGAAGTCATAGTACAAAGTGCATTTCTTCAAGGCACAGGGAATAATCTATGCAATCTGAATGTGATGGCAATGGAAAGAACTTACTAGGTTGGAAAATAAGAAAATTACAGTGCGGCTACAATCCTACAGAAAGAAGGGCTAGAGTGGCATGAATTACTGTTGGAAAGAAAGATGTTAAGGTTCTGACAGTGAGTTTGTGTAGTTTTAAACAGATAAGTGATCTGATTTATGCTCTAGAAGTCACTTTTGTTGCTATAAAGAGAATGGATTGGAGAGAGGGCAAGAATGGAGACAGAAAGACCCATCAGAATGCTGCTGTAAAGAGCTGATGCAGGTGACAATGGTGGTTTGGCTTGGGGTTGGGGGAAAGAAGGAACAGCAGCAATGGGAAAAGAGTGGATGAATTCAAGATATTATTTTGAAAACAGAATCAAAGGAACTTACTGAAGTAAGCATCAGAGGTATACTCTGAAGAATCAGTCATCCCCAAATATTGTGGTTCCATGAGCATGCCATGCTGTCTTATGTGTCTATGGATATGCTCTTCATGAAAAATCCTATCCCCACCAAGCTCTCACTCTCCTCACTTAGTATACTGCAACTCAACCTCTCCTCAACAGCACCTTTTCCACAAAGCCTTCTCTGACACTAACAGGCTATCTTCTCCATATTCCCTCAGCATTTCACACACGGTTTTAATACAGTGGTTACAGACTGCACTGCAGCAACCTGTTTATATGACTGTTTCTCAAATTACTCTGAAGCCATGCCAGCAAAGAACCCATATTCCATTTACTTTCAGCTTTGGGTCTGAGGTGCTTAAAAACTTTAGGTGCTTAGAAAGTGCTTAGAAAACTTTAGACTCCGAGAACCAGAGAAATGACAACATAAAAAGATCTCAGCTGGGTCGCTAGTGTTCAAGAAGGAAAGATGAGACCATGAACCAGTTAGTAGGAGTGTCCAAGATGACTGGGTAGGAAGACCCTGAACTCACCTCCTCCAATAGGTATAGCAAAATTACAACTATTTACAGGTCAACTATTGAAGAGAAAGACCTGAAGACTAGCAAAAAATGTCTTCTTACAATTAACAATATAAAGAAGGAACCACAACCACAATGGCTAGGAGAGGTGGAGAATAGTATAATCAAGACCCATACTCCCAAAGGGACAACAAATGGGAGGAAAATTACAAGACCAGAGGTTCTTCCAGAGGAGCGGGGGATCCGAGCCCCACATCAGGCTCCCTAGCCTGGAGGTCTTGCACCAGAAAAACAAGTTCTCAGAACATTTGGCTTTGAACGGTGGAGGGGTTAACTTTCGGGAGAGCCAGTCTGTTTGCAGGAAACAGACTCCACTCTTAAAAGGGTGCACACAAAATATCATACACTCTGAGACCTATGGCAGAAGTAGTACTTCAAAAGGAACAAACAATAAGTGAGCGAGCCTGCACCAAACTAAATAACTTCTGCACAGCAAAACAAAAAAGGTCACCTACTGAATGGGAGAAGACAATTGCAAATGATACACCAGACAAGGGGTTGCTACTGCTGTGTCCGACTCTGTGCGACCCCATAGACGGCAGCCCACCAGGCTCCGCCATCCCTGGGATTCTCCAGGCAAGAGTATTGGAGTGGGGTGCCACTGCCTTCTCCAGACAAGGGATTAGCATCCGAAATATATAAAGAATTCATACAACTCAAAAAAAAAAAAAAACACCCCAATTAAAAAATGGGCAGAGGACTCGAACAGACGTTTTTCCTAGATATGCAGACAGCCAATAGGCACGTGAAAAGATGCTCAACATAACTAATCATCAGGCACATGCATATCAAAACCACAATGAGATGTCAATTCACATCTGGCAGAATGGCTATTATTAAAGGACAACAAATAACAAGTGTTAGTGAGGATGTGGAGAAAGGGAACCCTTGTGCATTGATGTTGGGAATGCAAATTGGTGAAGCCACTATGGAAAACAGTATGGAGATTTCTCAAAAAATTGAAACTAGAACTGCCATGCTGCTGCTGCTGCTGCTAAGTCGCTTCAGTCGTGTCCGACTCTGTGCGACCCCATAGACGGCAGCCTACCAGGCTCCCCCGTCCCTGGGATTCTCCAGGCAAGAACACTGGAGTAGGTTGCCATTTCCTTCTCCAATGCATGAAAGTGAAAAGTGAAAGTGAAGTCGCTCAGTTGTATCTGACTCTTCTCGACCCCATGGACTGCAGCCCACCAGGGTCCTCTGTCCATGGGATTTTCCAGGCGAGAGTACTAGAGTGGGGTGCCATTGCCTTCTCCAAGAACTGCCATACAATCTATGAATTCCACTTCTAGGTATATATCCAAAGAAAATAAAAACCCTAATTCAAAAAGATATATGCACTCTTATGTTCATTACAGCACTATTTACTATACCCAAGATATGGAAGTAATGTAAGTGCCCACCAATAAATGTATGGATAAAGAGCATGTGGTATATGTATACCATGGACTATTATCCAGCCATTAAAAAAAAAAAAAAAGGAGTCTTGCCATTTGCGATGACAACGATGGATTTAGAGGATATTACACTATGTGATATGTCACACAGAGAAAGGCAAATATTGTATGGTTTCACTTTTATGTGAATCTAAAATGCAAAACAAATGATCAAACATAAGCAAACAGAAACAGTTATAGCTACAGAGAACAAACAACTGGTTGTCGGTGGGGAGGTGCTGCAGAAAAATATCAATAGGTAAGAGTGATTTAAGAAAAAAAAAAACTGACTCATTAATCAAAATTTGCTGAATCAATGTGCTCTTTCATGTAACATATTCCTTCATTCCTAAATTAGGTAAGGAACCCCATTCATAAAGGTATGTATTGCACATATTTTTATTTTTATCCTTGTTTCAGATCATCTCTCAATTATCTTGTTTGGGGAAATACATGTTTGCTTAATCTTAGTTTATGTTGTCACACAACTCTGTTACATTCTGTTTAATGATCGGATTGTGCTCCTCGCCTTCACAAAGTATAGGAAGGAGCTGATTTCAAAGTTAGATCTTTGTTCATGAACCAACTCTTCGGTAGGTTATTTAATCTCTCTGAATCTCAATTTGCTCACCTGTATCACAAGGTTAATACTTCTCTATTGCAGGGGTGTCCCAAGGTTTAAATGTGACTGTGAAGTAATTAGCACAAATATACTCAATACATATTAATTCCTGTTTCCCCAACTTGCTTTCTCTATAAGGAAGGATACTGCTGCTGCTGCTGCTGCTGCTAAGTCGCTTCAGTCGTGTCTGACTCTGTGCGACCCCATAGACGGCAGCCCACCAGGCTCCTCTGTCCATGGGATTCTCCAGGCAAGAACACTGGAGTGGGTTGCCATTTCCTCCTCCAATGCATGAAAGTGAAAAGTCAAAGTGAAGTCGCTCAGTCGTGTCTGACTCTTAGCGACCCCATGGACTGCAGCCTACCAGGCTCCTCCATCCATGGGATTTTCCAGGCAAGAGTACTGGAGTAGGGTGCCACTGCCCGAAGGATACAGCCTTTGAAAAATTAAACACAATACGTTTCTGGTAACGGCACTATCTTGACCTCAGGGTGTTTGTAACCAACTCACACAAAAGCTTGGACACTGAGGTCCAAAGCTACCTACCCTGGACATAGTTTACATGACTAACATGTTTTTATTATTCATGTTAACATGATTCTCTTATTTCTTTGCTTTCAATAGCATGATTTTACTTTTTTGAAAGAGTAAAAAAAGAATTATTTTTGATGAACTCTAACGTTCCAGTGTTTTATTTCCATCCTTACTACAGAGTTGTTTAAATACTGAAACTGATTCTCCCTAAAACCGAGTTCCTCTGCCAAGTTCACGATTAACCTCTCAATCCAAAATGTTATTCCCTTTCTTGTCTAACACCTGATCCCCTCAAGACTGAGGAGGAGCATCAAAGAAAAAGGACGGAAACCAACCAGGACCCTGTGGGTCCCTCTTGGGTATAAAAAACTTTCTAGTTCCCTTCAGCCCTCTAGCTCTTCCCTGAGTTCCAAACAGGCAGATTCAAAAAGTTATAAATTCGGAAAGTGAGGGAATACAGGAAAAAAAGGAAAAGCAATCAAACCACCAGGTAGGGAGAAGGCAGAATCCTAATTACCCCTCAGGGGATACACAAAACAATCTACTTTGAATTTCTCTACTGGAACTAGGCATCCACCCAGGTGAAGGAGGATTAACTATCTGCTAGCTAAGAACTTGGACTGGTCAGAACCTAAGGAATGAAGATGTTGATCCTTTCTGACCCTGGTGATTTCAACTAAACCTTATACTCTCAACCACTGACTCAATATGATATGGAATTCACCTGCTCAAGCCCCTTCACGAAAATGCACAATACCTTTAGCTTAAAACCTCCCCGATTTTGCCACCTGAGAAGATACTGCTCTGGGAAAGGTAACCCTTGGCAACCCCCACATCTCCGTACTTGGGCAAGTAATAAATCCTTCCTTCTCATCTTTGGTTTGGCTGCGTCTTCTGCCCCTACACCTCTCAAGAGGCAAAATGTTTTCCAGGAACAATATGCCTCAGAATCAAAAAAAATAGGGCCTCATGTTACATTTGGAGTTACCAAAAATAACACTAGGACGGGCAGTCAAAATGATCGGAAGAGAAATGACTAGCTTTGAAGTTGTTGCTGCTGCTAAGTCGCTTCAGTCGTGTCTGACTCTGTGCGACCCCATAGACGGCAGCCCACCAGGCTCCCCCGTCCCTGGGATTCTCCAGGCAAGAACACTGGAGTGGGTTGCCATTTCCTTCGCCAATGCATGAACATGAAGTCAAAGTGAAGTCGCTCAGTCGTGTCCGACTCTTCCCGACCCAGCCTACAGCCTACCAGGCTTCTCCATCCAAGGGATTTTCCAGGCAAGAGTACTGGAGTGGGGTGCCATTGCCTTCTCCGTTTTGAAGTTAGCTCTTTTCAGATGGAAATTCAGATCCATCAACTACACTAAGAGAAATGAAGTGAAGTGAAGTCCGTGGACTGTAGCCCACCAGGCTCCTCTGTCCATAGGATTCTCCAGGCAAGAGTACTGGAGTGGGTTACAATTTCCTTCTCCAGAAAGGATCCGGGGATCGAACCCAGGTCTCCCGCATTGGAGGTAGACGTTTTAACCTCTGAGCCACCAGGGAAGCCCAACACACTAAGAGAACAGAACACTAACTTCTAGGGGGTCTAGGCATGGCCCACTGACTTTCTATCCAGGTAACTCACACTGAGCGGCGGGGCGGTAAGCAGTGAGCGAAGCAATGTGAGCCTTTCAAGGTTTACTTTTCACCCTGAAAACTGATCTGGGCCGCAGGCTCAACCCTCGACCGGGTTTGCCTCGGCCGCTCCAGCACCTCCTGAAAGCCGAAAGCAGGCGGGAAAAACAAACAGGGTATCAGCAAAACCCACGAGGCCTCCGGGTGACTGCGGGCTGGCTCGCAGCGGTGAAAGGAGCTTCGTGGCTCAGGGGTCCACCATATGCCAGTTCCCGGGCCCGTACCTGACTGGCGATGGACCTGCGGAAACCGCACGCCATGTCTGACTCCACGAAGCGGGTTCCTCCAGAACTTCGCTCCTCCCTTCTCTGCACGCCCCGCCTCCGCGCGCCGGAAGCCCGCCCGAAGGGTGCTGCCAGCCAATCAAACAGCAGCGTGGCCCGCTACTAACCTCTGCCCCGCTGCCGCGAAGGAGCGCGGGAAATCCCGAGTGCATCTGGCGTTCCACAGGTTGCTGGAGCCATGGCCACCTCTTCGGTGTCCAAGGTATGTGGGGGCGGGCGCCTATTAGGACTCCATTGCTGCCTCATTCTCTTGTGAAGGAGGGATGAAGCAAAGGTTACATTGTCCAGTTGTCCTGGCTCGAGGGGCAGGAGCGGCGGGCGGAGCTGAGGCATCTTTGCTCCGCGTCTAGTGCAGGCCAACTTTGCTTGGGGAGCGAAAACGCCGAAATGCCTTAGTGTTTTGCCTCGGAGGAGGTTTTAAGTTCTGCTTTGTGGAGGTCGGATCCCGGGAGGATGTGCCCTAGTCTGCCCTCTTTTTTCCTTCTCGTGTTTATTGTGCGCCAAACGCTGTTAGGTACAAGTAGTAAACAAAATAGACGCAGATATTTTCATCATTACCGAAAATTCTTTTAGTGCCTCTTTAGACACTGAGTGCCGCTTAGTAATATTAGGAGTACAGCTGGAAGCTCCTGAAACTTAAGTTATGTGATAAACCTGTGAATGCAGATATAGTTGCAATGACTTTTCTCGCGTTCAAACAGTAAATTAATGAAGGATATACCATGGATTTAATTTTTAATTTTGATTAAAACTACATTAGAATAAAATCATGAGACTCAGTACTTTGCAAGAGTACATATTTGGGAAAAACTACAAAGCGTAGGATTCAAGCGTACTGAAGTTTGAGCGACTGTGATGCCAGGTGCAAATGCCAGAAGAGCTGTCACTGCTAGTATTTTTTTTTTAGGGTTGATGCTGTTTGCATTTTGCCCTGGTTATAAAGTTCATAGGTTTTAAAAGGGTTTTATTGGGAGTATAGTTGTTTTACAATGTTGTGTTAGTTTCTGTTGCTGTTCAGTTGCTAAGTCCTGTCCTTGTACAACAAATGAATCAGCTATATGTATACATAAATCCCCTCTTTTTTGAATTTCTTTCCTGTTGGTTCCATAGGTTTTGAGTGTTCTGTCCCCCAATCCTTTTTGTTGCTTAAGCTTTTCTTATTTTTGTATACTTTGCAGGATTGTGAGAGGTTTATGGTTTTTTCTTTTTTCAGGAAAGCATTTATGACATAACAGATGCTTGTATTGACATAATTATGAAGGACACCTTACATAAATGAGAATTTTTAAGGACTGTTTTATTGGTTTATTGAACTGTCATCTTCCTTTTTTATTTAAACTAAACTTCTCTTTCCTTGTCATGTTTTCTGGCTGTTGGCTTTCCTCCCGTCTTCCATCTCCAACACCATTTCTTGATCAATAGTTCAAAGTGAATAATGGTATTACTCCCGCTGCCATATATTGGGATCCATTCCCAGGGCTCTTCATATCTCACTCCTTCATTGTTCCTTTTCCTGCTCCTGAATTGCAGGTGGCTATAGAAAGGAGGCAGTGACAAGCTTGTCATGGCACCAAAAGATTTTTCTTAAAAAAAAAAAAAATTAAAAATACTTGTGTATTTTAAATTGTTCCATTCAGTTCAGTCACTCAGTCGTGTCCGACTCTTTGCGACCCCATGAATCGCAGCAGGCCAGGCCTCCCTGTCCATCACCAGCTCCCGGAGTTCACTCAGACTCATGTTGGTCGAGTCAGTGATGCCATCCAGCCATCTCATCCTCTGTCCCCTTCTCCTCCTGCCCCCAATCCCTCCCAGCATCAGAGTCTTTTCCAATGAGTCAGCTCTTTGCATGAGGTGGCCAAAGTACTGGAGTTTCAGCTTTAGCATCATTCCTTCCAAAGAAATCCCAGGGCTGATCTCTTTCAGAATGGACTGGCTTGTGGATAAAATTGTTCAAGACACAATTCTTATTTTGGACCCTGCTTCCTAGGTAGCTCAGTGGTAAAGAATCTGCCTGCCAACGCAGGAGACTTGGGTTCAATCCTTGGGTCTGGAATCCGCTGGAGAAGAAAGTGGTAACCCACTCCAGTATTCTTGCCTGGAAAATCCCATGAAACAGAGGAGCCTGGCGGGCTACTGTCCATGGACACAACTTAGCGACTCAACAACAATTCACATGGCCAGTTTATATTTGTACAGCAGTCCTTGGATCTATCCTGAGATGGCTTTTCCTAGGTATATTTCTTTCATTTTTCCATAGAAATGGAAATCTTGAAGAAGCTGTCCATGATACAGCTTTAGGATTGTAGAACAAGCATAGGACCAGCAGCTTGGGGCCTGTGTATCACTAGTCAAATAATAATGAAACTCAGTGTAGCTAGGAAATTACCCAAGTTATTTGACAAGCATTCATCCATTTTGTATACTGATTGCCTAATGTATATGTTAACACTATCCTAAATACTGGGGAGACAGTTATGAATTAAATGCAGTCTGTACTCTGAAGGTGCTTAGTAACTGGGGAGACAGTCATAAATAGCTATCTTACATAGGGAAAATAATTTAAAACAAAGCAAAACAAAGATATGCAAGTACTGTGAGATATTAGGGGAAGGAATAATTCTTCTGATTAGAGAAATTGGGGAAGGGTTCCCAAAGCAGGTGAATTGGAGTCGAACTTGAATGGATAAATGAATAAGGATTTTTTTTCAGATGAAGAAAGATATATAAGGTGAATCAGTAGCCAGAATTGTCTGTGTCCTGCCAAGGTTCTAGATACTTGGAATTTAATTAAATAATGAATGTTTCTTTAGAGATGGGAAGGTGTCAGTATTTTGTCTCATCTTGATGTTAATGTTCTTTTGTCACTGGGTTTTATAAAAATGGAGCTTTAATGGGTTTAAATTTCATCAGTTTTTATTTTCTTTGTCTCTTAGATTAGCTCCCAAAGAGTAAAATCAAAGAAGAGCTTCCCATTGGAGGGAGGAGAAAGAAGTATTTAATTCCCTTGTTGTTTAAGAATTTCCCTTCTGTAATTCAGATTGAAGAAAGATTTCTTAGCACTTTAAAGAAATGCCTTAAAAAAATCTGTTTATTCATAAAATACTATGTTAATCAGATTTGTCTACTCCTTGGCTGCTTTGACTTTATGCTATTTTTTCTCTGTCTTTTTTGTAGGGTTGCTTTGTGTTTAAGCCAAACTTCAAGAAGAGAAAGATCTCTGTGCCAATAGGTAAAATATCTTAATATGAGATTTGTTAGTTTTCCTCCCTCAAGTCTGAACTAACCTAACTCTTAATAAATTAGTAATTCTCTTGCCTAAGCTTGCTTTGCTTACCGTGTTGATATAGCATTTATGTTCGAAGGCGTAGGACAGAGTGGTAAGGGCACTGCCCTAGGCTGTAATCTAAAAGAGGATCCAAATGTACCTTCAAAAGACAGATTGAAATTTCCGTCAAAGGGTTACCATTCTTCAAAAGAGATTGTCTTAAAAATCCCAGTGATTTCTTGGAATGAGAAATTGACTGCACAAATGCAAGGGGGATTTTTTTGAGTGATGGGTATGTTCTCTAGATAGGATGGTTACGTTAAGTGTACACCTTGGTTCAGTTCAGTTCAGTCACTCAGTCGTGTCCGACTCTTTGCGACTCCATGAATCGCAGTATGCCAGGCCTCCCTGTCCATCACCAGCTCCCAGAGTTCACTCAGACTCACGTCCATTGAGTCAGTGATGCCATCCAGCCATCTCATCCTCTGTCGTCCCCTTCTCCTCCTGCCCCCAATCCCTCCCAGCATCAGAGTCTTTTCCAATGAGTCAACTCTTCGCATGAGGTGGCCAAAGTACTGGAGTTTCAGCTTTAGCATCATTCCTTCCAAAGAAATCCCAGGGCTGATCTCCTTCAGAATGGACTGGTCGGATCTCCTTGCAGTCCAAGGGACTCTCAAGAGTCTTCTCCAACACCACAGTTCAAAAGCATCAATTCTTCATACCAAACTGTTAAATGGGCATATTTTATTATTTGTAAATTACACTTCAATAAAATTAAATTATTAAAAAAATACTATCTTTTTCTGTTTATATCCAAATATCTGTTTAGTGGTCATGTTAGAAGACTTGACTACTTCAAACAAATTAAGATGTTGTTACCAGTCAGAAAATGTTTATTGCACTGGTTCTCAATTGGGGCTGCAGATTATAATTAGTTATTTTTACATATTTATTTAGTTGCTCTGGATCTTAGTTGTGGCACACAGGATCTTCATTTGCCACATTCAAATTCTTAATTGCAGCATGTGGGATCTAGTTCCCTAACAAGGGATCAAACCTGGGCCCCCTTCATTGGGAGCACGGAGTCTTAGCCAGTGGACCACAAGGGAAGTCCCAAGATTAGAATCACTTGAGGAACTTAAAAAAAAAAAAAAACCTGATTATTTTTTCAGTATAATTGTAGATTCATGTGCAGTTGTAAGAAAAAGTGGAGAGAGTTCCCTTGAACTCTTACTCAGTTATCCCTGTTGGTAGCATATCTCGTGCCTGTAGTACAGTTTCACAACTAGCAAACTGACATGGTACAGTCTGTTGACCTTATTCATATTTCAACTTTCTTAAAAATGCTGATGCCCAGACCCTATCCCAGACCAACTGAATCAGAATCTGTGGGAGTGGGACCCAGGTGTTAGTATTTTTTAAAAGCTCCTCTCAGGCATATTGAATATTTCCACTCAATATTCAGTACTATGAAGATTCATTCTGATGGGAAAATTATGTGCAGTTAAGTATACTCATGCACTAATTTTGTATTAAAAAAGGAAAACTGGACTATCCTATTGTTTGGCTAAGAAAATAAACAGTTCAAATATATAAAATTGGATTTTTCTAAATCATCACAGAAAGTAGACCTTAAAAGTGTTAATCCATCAGTTTGAGACCAGCTAGGCTTCCCTGGTGGCTCAGTCTGTAAAGAATCCACCTGCAATGCAGGAGACTGGGCTTTGATCCCTGGATTGGGAAGATCCCCTGGAGAAGGAAATGGCTACCCACTCCAGTATTCTTGCCTGGGAAATCCTGTGAACAGAGGAGCCTGCTGGGATGCAGTCTATGTATGGAGTGGCTGAGAGTTGGACACGACTGAGCAACTGACACACACGTGTTAATTTGTTTAATCCTCTCAGCAAACTATGAAATCAGTTTTAAACTTTTCTGCACTAAAGTATGTGAGGATACTTAGACTAGAAAGAACTTTCTCAGTGATAGTGCTAGCAAGTGGCAGAGCTGAAATTTGAAATCAAGCTGATTCCAGAGCCTACGGTCTAACCACTACTTAATACTGTCTCTCATAATATGAGGCAAGTTTTTGCTTAGAACTTTTTGTGTTGAATTTCAGCTGTAACTTACTAAGATTTGTTTAAAGATTTTTAGTGTTAATAAAGCGAATATGTATAATTATATAGTTTGACCTTTGAAGTACCTGAGGGTTTTTTGGGTTTTTTTTTTTTGGTATGTATGTGCTGATTAAAGGCCAACAGATACTGTTTTATTACGAAACTCTTAGGGGGAATTGACCCTGATTATAAGATGGAGCAGAAATGAGGAAAACAAATCCAGATTTTAGCACTTGCTTTCGCTGGCTTCAGTTCTTGAAACAAATTGCCTAAAGAAGTAGGAAGATGCTCTGCATTCCTCACCATTTGTCCCCTTGGCTTGAAGACACTTGGGCATATATATAAAAGAATGGTACATCTCCCTTGCTTCAGCGTTGTGTGGATGACTGCACATCTGTAACACAACTGGGCAAGAGGTGGAGAGGGAGGGAGGGAGGGAGGGCCAGGCAGCGGCACTGGCACTGCAGGGGGTGTTCACCTGAGCAAAGCAGCTAGACTAGGAGCAGGAAGGAATCTGTCAACAGGGAGAGCTTACTTTCTTTAGCTTATCTTAATACTTACTTTTTTTAACTTTTTACCTACCATATCTACAAATGACAGCAGTTAAAGTGTCCTGCTGCTGTTTTTTCCCCTCCAAATTTTAATAGTTAAAATTATATATTTTGATGTAGCATAAAAGGTAATACCACTTTAATGTTTTATATGCTTTTACTCTTCAAATTCGGAGAAGGCAATGGCAACCCACTCCATTACTCTTGCCTGGAAAATCCCATGGACGGAGGAGCCTGGTAGGTTGCAATCCATGGGGTTGCTAGGAGTCGGACACGGCTGAGCGACTTCACTTTCACTTTTTACTTTCATGCATTGTAGAAGGAAATGGCAACCCACTCCAGTGTTCTTGCCTGGAGAATCCCAGGGACGGGGGAGCCTGGTGGGCTGTTGTCTCTGGGGTCGCACAGAGTCGGACACGACTGAAGCGACTTAGCAGCAGCAACTCTTCAAATTAAAATGACTTTTTCACAATTAAAAAATAGATACATTTAAAAAATAAATAAAATAGCTTTTTCTATTTAAGGACCTGTGTTATTCTGTTTTATCTCTTAATAATGTATCTTCCGGAGAAGGCAATGGCACCCCACTCCAGTCCTCTTGCCTGGAAAATCCCATGCACGGAGGAGCCTGGTAGGCTACAGTCCATGGGGTCGCTGAGGGTCAGACAAGACTGAGCGACTTCACTTTCACTTCTCACTTTCATGCACTGGAGAAGGAAATGGCAGCCCACTCCAGTGTTCTTGCCTGGAGAATCCCAGCGACGTCGGAGCCTGGTGGGCTGCCGTCCATGGGTGCCAGTGCCAGCTGACAAAGTCGATCAGGTCCCGAGAACGTGCACGGCGGGGCTGAGAAAAGAAACTAAAGCAAGAGACTGCAACAAAGATGGGGTCGAGAGGTTCAGACACATCTCCACGAATGGACGCAGTCTGACACCAACTTTATTCAGCATCTTATATTTATACAGAAAAGCATGAGAAAGACCAGACAGTTGACATTTTTTCTTGGTTGACCTATACATCTTACAGACAGTCACAAGAAATCTTGAGAGCATGGGAATGGCACCCTGTTATTATTTCTTACACCAGATAACATTTCTCTGTGCGTGAGAAGTTTGCACAGAACTCCAGGTGTCTGCAGTAAATAAGCGCCTAATCTCTGGGGTGGCGGGACAGAGAGCTGTGTAAGCGCCTAATCTCTGGGGTGGCGGGACAGAGAGCTGTGTTTGCAAGCAAACCCTCAAGGACTGAGGCAGCTCCCAGAGCTGTGTCCTTTGGACAAAGGACCCCGTTCTCACGGGCAGCTCCCCGAATATGGGGTCGCACAGAGTCGGATACGACTGAAGTGACTTAGCAGCAATGTATCTTCTTGCTTTTATTTGGTTTGCATTTTTATTCTATAACCTTGTCTATCCTTTACCGTATGATGACTTCAGTATATTCTAAGGCTTTTGATAAATTTTAAAAATCAGTACTTATCAAAAACTGAGTAACAATTAGAAGGAAGAGTTCCTAAACTTGAAAGAAAATTTCTATTCCAAACTATCAATTAACTTTAAAACTTGTTCAGAGGATACTAGCAGCATCTCAGTGAAATCAGAAAAAAATATGTACTTTCCCAATTATTTTTTAATACCATGACACTTCTAGCTGTTGCAATATATATAAGTAAACAGGAAATATGAAGAGAAGTGGAAAACTATAAGGCATATAAAATATTTGACTACTTTACATATTCGAATATTAAAAAAGAGACCTGTAGTATTTGGAGATGTGAATTTTTTTTAGCATATTAAAAATGTCACTTCCCTAGTCGTCTACAGATTATAGTTCATCCAGTCAAACACCAGTATAATTGGTTTTGAGAAGTGACAAAATTAATTTGAAAGAATGTCTTAAATTTTTTTGAAAGAGAATAGTGTTTGATGGTAGTAGGAAGAAGCTGAATCTATTTGATATTAGAATGTACTACACAGCTACAATAATTAAAAGAGTCAGAATTGGTACGGGAGTAGAGTTGGATTTGGTAGAACAAAAGAAGTTCAAAAACAGTTTCAAGTGTATTTGTAAGTATTCAGACCATAAGGGCATCTTACATTGGTGGGAGCAAGGATGGATTATTCAATAAATGAGTATTTTTTAAACTGAAAGTTTGCAACCCAAGTGTGAGTCATGAAATTAATTCAGTGGGTCCTGACAGTTTTAAAAACAGGTTGGAAAATGTTTGCTATCACATGAAAATGAAAAGTACTTCTTTAGGATTTTTGTTTTTCATAGATGTACATGTATAGGATGTAAATGTGTTCCTTAGTATGGATCATGGTTTAAAGAGTTTGAAAACTTGCAATAAATAGTGTGTTGATAAATGGCTAACCACGTAGAGGAAAACATTCAAGAAGGATGTAAAATGCAGACTAAATAAAAGACTACTATACTATTTCAGTTGAACAAAGAATAAGAATAGTAGCAGTTAAGTGAATGAGAATTAAATGAATGAAAATAGAAAAAGAAAAAAAAGAAAATAGAAAAAGAAAAAGAATAGTAGCAGAAGAATTAATGAGAATCATTTAGTAAAGGAGAATAAATGAATGAGAATCACTTATTAAAGGAGAGTTCAAATATGTGAAGTATACAGAACCTTGTAAGAGCAAATAGAGAAAATACATTAATACTAGATGTATGTACCTCAAACCAAAACCATTAAATAAACTATTAGAAATTTTTAAAAAATGATAGAAATACAATCAAAATTAAAAAGATTTTTGAACTTACAAATACCATTAGTATAGTAAAAATATAGATATAAATAAAATTAAATATAAAGGATACTGAATGTTACATATAAAATATATATATTTCTGATGTTTATTAAAAAATTCAATCCTGTCACTTCTTGTGTGATTTTGCACAGAGCTTTCCTAAGTGTTACCATGTAAAAAAGAAACTGACTGATTTCTTTCTGTGTTTTTAGAGGACTATTTTAATAAAGGGAAAAATGCATCCGAGGACAGTAAGCTTCGCTTTGAAACTTACCAGTTAATATGGCAGCAGATGAAATCTGAAACTGAGGTGAATCCCTTTTATTTTTTTAAATAAATAACGTTTCTTTAATATCATACCTCTCATGTTTGTTGGCTTCCCATTTTACTTTCTACCAATTTATAAGAATATTGATGACATATAGTTAATCTTGGTTAAGCATAATATGTGTATCCTAAAACAACCACAACACCCTTGTTTCAAGTATTAAGCCTAGCTTCAGGTATTGGGACATATGTTTACAGTGGTGGCTCCTAGTGCATAGGCCCTTTTCATATCGTCACTACTTCTAAATAGTGGCACTCTTTTTATTTTTTTAATTAATTTAATTAGAAGGTAATTACTTTCCAATATTGTGGTGGTTTTTGCCATACAGCGACATGAATCAGCCATGGGTATACATGTGTCCCCCATCCCAACCCCCTGTCCCACCTCCCTCCCCATCCTATTCCTCTGGGTTGTCCCAAAGCGCTGGCTTTGAGTGCGTTGCTTCATGCATTGAACTAGCACTGGTCATCTGTTTTACATATGGTAATACACATGTTTCAGTGTAAATAGTGGCACTCTTTAAATTATCCATTCAGTTACACATTTAAGAAATCAAGCTAATTCTAAACTACTTCATTCTCTCATCCCCCTTTTCAGTTGCCATGTTCTTAATATTTCAGCTCTGAAAAGTTTCTCCACCATAGCAGATTTGTAGATGTGAGACCAGCATCTTGAGGGGACTTGTTTTGTTCGACCACACAGGATTGTATTTCTTGTTCTTTTGTGTCTTTAGGGGGCAGAGTTATGTACTTCCAGTTTATTACTGCTTCCCACCACCCTCTATTGCTTTCCACCTGATGGCTTTGCTCCTTGCTGTATTCTGTGGGACCCTTGAAGCAGTTTGGATTTATGGTTTCTAGTTTAAAAATGCTAAATCACTTCAGTCGTGTCCAACTCTGTGTGACCCCAGAGACGACAGCCCACCAGGCTCCCCCGTCCCTGGGATTCTCCAAGCAAGAACACTGGAGTGGGTTGCCATTTCCTTCTCCAATTAAAAAATCTAAATGGTCCTAATAAATTGTCATCATATCCTCTTAACTGATGTCCCTGCCTCTGATGTCAAACCCTTCAGGTCTGTCGCTTATCCCTATGCCACCATTGGCCAAATCCTGTGGGGCAGATCCAGCCCTATGCCAGGCTACAGGGGTTTTCCAGCCCCACTACCAGAATAGCTCCTATGATCCCGTCTAATCTGGCCTTCACAGATTAACCCTTTTTAACCCCGATTTAATCATACCTCTGCTCCAAATCCCTTTAATGGTTCTCCCCACAGGACAAAAGCCTAATGCTTCAATTTCAGATATATATTTCCTTGGTCTAGTCCCTTGAGTGTTTTGTCCAGTCTCATTCCTGGCCACTTCTCATGTTCTTTATGTTTAGCTATGTCTGATTCCACAGATGATTGGTGCTTTCTTCCTTGTTTGCCTTCTCCATTGTCCATTCCCATTCCTTCTTCATTTTTTTTCATCCACCATCACCTCCTGCATCACCTGCTCCATGCTTTGGCTCAATTATATTACCTGCTCAGCTTAAGTTGGATGGTCCTTCTTTTTGCATAGATTGCTACAACAATATTGGAACAGTGTATTTTAATTTAATTGTAAGTGTTCTATCTCAGTTCTTCTCTTTTCTTAGGGAAGAGATTTTTTCATTTGTAAGGTGATTAGAAAAGCCTTGTTGAATAAATAAATGAGATTTTTTAAAGGAAAGAATCCCAAACACTGGATATTCACTGGATATTTAAGGAAAAAAAATTTAAATTTCATCTAATAATCATTTTACATGTGATCTTTGGAATTGAAATTATGATAGTTTTCTTTCTCAGATTTGGAAAGATGTATCAGATTGCTGCTAAAAATAATTTGTGAAGTTTTGTGTTTTCTTTGTAGCGACTACAGGAGGAATTAAATAAAAACCTATTTGACAGTCTCGTTGAATTTCTGCAAACATCTCATTCTGGGCTCTGGAAGAATTCTAAAGACTGGAGCTGTGAAATAAAACTCAGAGAAATTCCAACTGCTGCTCTTGTTCTAGGTACAAATGTGTGTGTTTGTTTTTTCGTAAATAGTGGTTTTGTTGTTGAGAATAGTATGGAATCACCTGTTCTGATAAATTTGTTTTGTCTTTTTCATTTGCATAATTACATTGATCAAAATTTGCAGACTTTGAAAACCAATTAAGTGTTCTTACATTAATCATACATCTGTAAATTAAATTGACCAAGGGTTAGTTAGTACCCTCCTCACCTTTTTGTTAGAAAAATGAAGGGGCAATAAATTTGTATTACTATTACTCTTTCTTCATTAGTTATTTTAATATGAGATTTGAATTCAGTGATAAACTATCAGTATATTGATAGATGTGACTTTTACTTTTTAAGTCGTATCTTTAGTGAAATTACTCTGACCTTAATTTTATTTCCCTGTGCTTATTTTTAAAAATTTTGTATTGTAATATTGTGTTAATATTAACTGTTTGGAGGGGGAGGTTGGATGAAATATATATGTTACTTTCAGACTGCAGATTGTAAATTTTTTAGGTGCTTAAGTATCCATCACTAATATCTCATTTTAATTAAACATCTGGAATGCAGGATATTGGAAAAAATTCTTTGGAATATTAGCAAATTTTCTTCATTCCTTTTGAAAGGAAAGTTGGATTTATTTGGATTCCAACTTAAATTCCAATACATTTAAGAGTATTCCAAACATATTTTTCATTGTATTTCCAATTTATTATTTATTCAAGGTATTTATATTAGTGAGCTCTCAGATAAGAAATTAATTCTGTTATTTAATACTGCCTCTAACACTGTTCATTACCTAAATATTCTTCCTGATATTCAGGGCAATACCTCTCAAACTTTAATGTGCCTATAAATAATCTCCAGGGATCTTAGTAAACACAGATTTTCATTAATAAGTATAGGGTGGGGCCAGACTTATTTGCTGGTTATTTAAGCTTGCTCGTTTCTAACAAGCGTCCAGCTGATGCCCATATTGCCAATCCCAGGACCACTCAGTGACAAAACTCCAGCGAATGGTTGTTGTAATGCTGTGGACCAGTTTTTCAGTGCAGTTTTAGTTTTAAACCCCTTCCATTTACTGATGAGAAACAGAGACCTAGTGATGGCTGGCCTGTACTGTCGGGGTTTTAGTTTCTCTCCTGCCAGGTTATACAGCCTGATAGATGGCTATTGTTGTTCAGTCACTCACCTGTGTCCAACTCTTAGTGACCCCATGGACTGCAGCCTGCCAGGCTTCCCTTTCCTTCACCATCTCCTGGAGCTTGCTTAAACTCATGTCCATTGAGTAGGTGATGCCATCCAGCCATCTCATCCTCTGTCCTCCCCTTCTCCTCCTGCCCTCAATCTTTCCCAGCATCAGGGTCTTTTCTAATAAGTCAGCTCTTTGCGTCAGGTAGCCAAAGTATTGGAGCTTCAGCATCAGTCCTTCCAGTGAATATTCAGGACTGATTGCCTTTAGGATTGACTGGTTTGATCCCCTTGTAGTCCAAGGGATTCTCATGAGACTTTTCCAACACTACAGTTCAAAAGCATCAATTCTTTGGCACTCAGCCTTCTTTATGTTCCAACTCTCACATCTGTACATGACTACTGGAAAAACTATAGCTGTGACTATATGAACCTTTGTCGGCAAACTAATGTCTCTGCTTTTTAGTGTTCTGTCTAGGTTTGTATAGCTTTTCTTCCAA
The DNA here is from genome assembly GCF_029378745.1 of Bos indicus. NCBI lineage: Eukaryota > Metazoa > Chordata > Mammalia > Artiodactyla > Bovidae > Bos > Bos indicus. The sequence goes on along the minus strand of NC_091768.1, from coordinate 62,528,409 downwards.
GGAGCAAGTATCTTTTAATTTCATGGTTGCAGTCACCACCTGCAGTGATTTTGGAAGAAGAAAAATCTCTCACTGTTTCCACCGTTTCCCCATGAAGTGATGGGACCGGATGCCATGATCTTAGTTTTCTGAATATTGAGTTTTAAACCAGCCTTTTCACTCTACTCTTTAACTTTCGCAAAGAGGCTCTTTAGTACCTCTTTGCTTTCTGCCATAAGGGTAGTGTCATCTGCATATCTGAGGTTATTGATGTTTCTCCCAGCAATCTTGATTCCAGCTTGTACTTCATCCAGCCCAGCATTTCGAATGATATACTCTGCATATAAATTAAATAAGCAGGATGACAGTATACTGCCTTGATGTACTCCTTTCCCAATTTGGAACCTGTCCGTTGTTCCACATCTGATTCTAATTGTTGCTTCACCTGCATACAGGTTTCTCTGGAGGCAGGTCAGGTGGTCTGGTATTCCCATTTCTTGAAGAATTTGCCACAGTTTGTTGTGATCCACACAGTCAAAGGCTTTAGCATAGTCAATAAAGAAGAAATAGATGTTTTTCTGGAAATCTCTTGCTTTTTCTGTGATCCAGCAGATGGTTGCAATTTGATCTTTGGTTCTTCTGCCTTTTCCAAATCCAGCTTGAACATCTGGAAGTTCTCGATTTGTAAACTGTTGAAGCCTAGCTTGGAAAATTTTGAGCATTACTTTGCTAGCGTGGGAAATGTGTGCCATTGTGCAGTGGTTTGAACATACTTTGGCATTGCCTTTCTTGAGGTTAGAATGAAAACTGACCTTTTCTAGTCCTGTGGCCACTGCTGAGTTTTCCAAATTTGCTGGCATATTGAGTGCAGCACTTAAACAGCATCATCTTTTAGGATTTGAAATAGCTTAGCTGGAATTCCATCACCTCCACTAGCTTTGTAGTGATGCTTCCTAAGGGCCACTTAACTTTGTACTCCAGGATATCCAAGTCTAGGTGAGTGATCACACCATCATGGTTATCTGGGTCATTAAGATCTCTTTTGTATAGTTCTGTGTATTCTTGCCACCTCTTCTTAATATCTTCTGTTTCTGTTAGGTCCATACCATTCCTGTCCTTTATTGTGCTCATCTTTGCATGAAAAATTTTCTTCAGTTCAGTCGCTCAGTCATGTCCGACTCTTTGTGACCCCATGAATTGTAGCACGCCAGGCCTCCCTGTCCATCACCAACTCGTGGAGTTCATCCAAACTCATGTCCATCGAGTCAGTGATGCCATCCAGCCATCTCATCCTCTGTTGTCCCCTTCTCCTCCTGCCCCCAATCCCTCCCAGCATCAGGGTCTTTTCCAATGAGTCAGATCTTCGCATGAGGTAGCCAAAGTATTGGAGTTTCAGCTTTAGCATCAGTCCTTCCAAAGAACACCCAAGACTGATCTCCTTTAGAATGGACTGGTTGGATTTCCTTGCAGTCCAAGGGACTCTCAAGAGTCTTCTCCAACACCACAGTTCAAAAGCATCAATTCTTCAGCACTCAGCTTTCTTCACAGTCCAACTCACATCCATATGTGACAACTGGAAAAACCATAGCCTTGACTAGACAGACCTTTGTTGGCAAAGTAATGTCTCCGCTTTTGAATATGCTGTCTAGGTTGGTCATAACTTTCCTTCCAAGGAGTAAGCGTCTTTTAATTTCATGGCTGCAATCACCATCTGCAGTGATTTTGGAGCCCCAAAAAATAAAGTCTGACACTATTTCCACTGTTTCCCCATCTATTTCCCATGAAGTGATGGGACCAGATGCCATGATCTTAGTTTTCTGAAGTGTCTCTAATTTTTTTGAAGAGATCTCTAGTCTTTCCCATTCTATTCTTTTCCTCTGTTTCTTTACATTGATCATTTAGGAAGGCTTTCTTATCCCTCCTTGCTGTTCTTTGGAACTCTGTATTCAGATGGGTTTATCTTCCTTTTGTCCTTTGCCTTTTGCATCTCTTGTTTTCTCAGCTATTTGGAAGCCCTCCTTAGATAGCCACTTTGCCTTTTACGTTTTTTTCTTGGATATGGTTTTGATCACCACCTCCTGTACAGTGTTAGGAATCTCCATCCATAGTTCTTCAGGCACTCTCAGATCTAATCCCTTGGATCTATTTGCCTGATACATGGTTGTTTGATAAAGTCAGGGGTCTGAGGAGAACATTTTTCCAGTTAAAGACAGTGTTGGTTATCATGTTTCCAGTAGCAGTTTTCAAGCAGTTAAAGTTTTATAGTAGCAAGTCTCAAGCTGTTACCCAATGTCTGCTATCGGAAACTGCCTAAGCATCAAGGCACCGTCTAGAAATCACAGATTGTGACGTTAGGGAGCTTATCAGTAGATAGAATTTTTTTAGTGGGGAAGTGGCCAGTCAGCTCTGATAACTGCATGCAGAGCACCAAAACTGATTTGTGGAAATGAGACCCAGGGATACAATAAATTCTTAAAGAGCCTAAAGTTTTAATTTAGTTTTAGACTGTTCCCTCAAAAATCAACTTAGCATGACTTACCTTTTGTATTTTGCTATGATCATTTAATAGTATTAATGTTTGGATTCTCCTCAGTTGTTAAGTTAGGGTCACACTAAGGGCCTTATTTTTGAATGATTATTTTAAAAGCTCTTTATGAGTTTGAAATTCCTCCTAAGATGTTTTCACGGGTCATTACACATCCCCAGTAGTTTTTTTTTTCTTAAAGAAAAGTTGTGTTAAATACCTTCCCTGACAGGTATAGTGCCTGCCTCTTTGTATGTGTTTGTAATGGAGATCTTTTCATTTATGCAGTATATTTTCTTATTTTCTATTATTAATCATGTTTTGAAAATGTTTTACTTAGTAATTCACTTGGCATGTAAAGTTGCTTTTCTTATCGTTAAATTATTAATGATAAAAATGATGCTATAATAATGGTTTATTATCCCATAGGTGTGAATGTAACAGATCATGATTTAACACTCAGAAGTCTAACAGAAGTCCTTCAGAATAATGTCACTCCTTATGTAGTCTCATTGCAAGCTAAAGATTGTCCAGGTAAAGTATAAATGCTCTAACAGCCTTGATAAGATGTTACAAATCTCCATCCTTTTCTTTTCTCGCTTTAATTATCCTCTTTATTTGTGGGAACAGTGTGGCACTACACTTTTGGCAGGATGAGGTTTTTTAAGTGCCTCTCAGAGTAATCTTGACTTTTGCAAGACTCTTGACCACTTTTATTCAATTTATTCTTGCCCCACCCCTACCATATCAGCTTCACTACCAGTGATAGTTCAGGCACTTCCCAAGATGTGTTCCTGAAGCCAGTAAAATTTTAAAAAATTGGGCAGTTTGGAATAGGAAGTTGAGAATTGAGGACTGAGGAACTTTTTATTTAGCCTAACCGAGAAGAGACTACATAAATAGGTTCATATTTACAGCCTCAAATCATTGTATCATTCCACTTTGAAAGACCACCATGGTCAAAAAAAATAGTCCATTGCCAGAGCTAATCTCGATGGAGCCATTAAATCATGAAGAATGTAGACACTAACAGAGTCAGATGTGCTTAGATTTGGACTGACAAAAGGGCTTTAAGTGGTTATATTCATGTTCATATACTATTTGAAATTAAATAAAAGTCCTTGGGACATCTTTAAAATGACTATAGGGATTTCACTGGCAGTCCATTGTTTAAGACTACACACTTCCAATGGAGGGGGCACGAGATTGATCCCTGGTCAGAGAACTAAGGTCCCACATGCCGCATAGCATGGCCACCAAAAAATAAAAAAGATGATTATAAGGAAGAGTTTAATCAGTAAAATAACTTATGTAAATAATACTGATCTGTTTTTAGGGGCCTTAAAAACCTTTTGCTGTCCAGTGTAATTTAAATGTATATTATTCTTAATATAATTTGTAGTTTTCATGTTTACACATTTGCTTAGGTAACACTTTTATTACAATAAATAAATACAAACTTTGTCCTAGTATTAGTCTGAATTAATAAAATTTAAATATTAAGGAGAGAATACTAATGAACCTTAATAGTTAATATGTTAAATGTTATGTTAATATTAAGTGTAGGAAAACACATTCTACTGAGATAGTGATCAAAAAGTCTTAGATTTGTTTTAAGGGAATATTCTTTCTTATGTTTTATGTTCTATAGATATGAAACATTTTTTGCAAAAGCTGGTCTCACAGTTGATGGACTGTAAAGTAGATGTGCAATCCAAAGAAAAAGAAAGTGTTCAGGTCATCCAGAAAAATGTACATTATTCAATGGATTCTCTTTCCGCTTGGTATATGAGTGTCACACAGGTAAATGTAAACTGACAATTTTTTTTTTTTTTTGCCAAGAAATTGGCGTATGATTGAAGAGGCTTGGAATTACAGTGAACTTAGTACTGTTTTCATCTAATAAGGATATGTTTATGCAGCACTAGGTAGCTAATTTAGTAGTAGCTACTTATTTTTCCTAAGGTTACTAGAATCTAAAAGTTTTCTTTTATTGGTATGCAACCTAGTTCCTGGGAAGTGTTTAGTTTTTTACAGGGTCATTTTATTTGTGGGAGAATGTTATCTAATGTCAAGACAGCATCAGGAATTTGTTCTGCTGCAGATTCTATCTCTATGACAATGGCTATGACTTTAATATATTATCTCTTGGGTTCCTCGTTTACTTTGGTGCAGTAGAACCATGCTTTCAGTACCCATTGTTTGATGAGGAATAGTCATATATGTATATATTCAGTTGAGTTCATTCACTCAGTCGTGTCCAATTCTTTGTGACTCCATGGACTGCAGCACGCCAGGCTTCCCTGTCCATCACTAACTCCTGGAGCTTGCTTAAACTCATGTCAATCAAGTTGGTGATGTCATCCAACCATCTCATCCTCCGTGTCCCCTTCTCCTCCTGCCCTCAATCTTTCCCAGTATCAGGGCCTTTTGCAATGAGTTAGTTCTTTGCATCAGGTGGCCAAAGTATTGGCATTTGAGCTTCAGCATCAGTCCTTCCAGTGAATATTCAGGACTGATTTCCTTTAAGATGGACTGGTTGGATCTCCTTGCAGTCCAAGGGACTCTCTAGAGTCTTCTCCAACACCACAGTTCAAAAGCATCAATTCTTTGGTGCTCAGCTTTCTTCACAGTCCAACTCTCACATCCATACATGACCACTGGAAAAACCATAGCTTTAACTAGATGGACCTTTATTGGCAAAGTAGTGTCTCTGTTTTTTAATATGCTGTCTAGGTTGGTCATAACCTTTCTTCCAAGGAGCAAGTGTCTTTTAATTTCATGGCTGCAGTCACCATCTGCAGTGATTTTGGAGCCCATAAAAATAAAGTCTCTCACTCTTTTCATTGTTCCCCATCTATTTGCCATGAAGTTATGGGACCTGATGCCATGATCTTCGTTTTTTGAATGTTGAGTTTTAAGTCAGCTCTTTCACTCTCCTTTTTCACTTTTCATCAGTAGGTACACACACAGATATATATATATATACACATACATAATGTATACATGTATAAATCTCATGTGTTCCATGTTTGGAGTTCTCAACGAATAAATGCTCTGTAAGTGAAGTATGTTTAACAGGCAGATAATATAAATAGAAGTTTCATTCTACCATGACATCTCTGGTGAAACTGAATAACCTAGATGATTCATGAGTAACTGCACCATAAAAACCACAGTCTTAGTTTATGATGCTGTTGTAGCCAGATAGTATGGGAAAAGTTACTGAAGTCACATTTTCTGCTGAATGTATTTGCTGAAGTCATCATAAATGAAGTTTGTTTTGCTTTATATAGAGATTAAACTGATTCTAATGCTTACCAGAATATGTTAATTTGATCCAAAGTTTGTTTCTGGAAATCAGATACTGCCTGAGATTTAGGTCAGAAATCTTTAAAAGTTGGGATTGGATCAGATGATATTTAATATGTTTTTCAACTTGAAATTTCACAGTAGTGGAACAGCAAGTAGTGTTACTCATTACAGTTTTTAATTAGAAACACTGGTTCTCCCCTTAAAGCAAAATATAACATTCTATGAACAGAAAAATCAATTTTATAGAAAATATTGCCTTCTCCCCATGCTTTTCCTGTCATTTTCTCAAATAGAAGAAAATATAAATATTTCATATGAGTTATAGATTTTATGAATTTTTTTCTTCTTGGTTATTATTCCCATGTCAGACACAGAATGATTCTGCTAATAACTCTTGGAATGAATTTCTCTTTATTTTGTGGGAGAAATAAAAGAAATAATGTTACTGTGAAATATGAAGAACAATATATCAACTTGTGGCATTATAGCATTGTTTGGGTGGTAAAGCTTACTTTTAACTCTTTCTTTCCACCACGGCTCGAAAGAAGACAGACCCCAAAATGCCAAGAAAAAAGAGAACTTCTTCCAGCCAGTGGCAGTCTCCTCCTGTTGTGCTTATCCTAAAGGATATGGAAAGCTTCACCACAAAAGTACTCCAAGATTTTATAATTATCAGCAGGTAGATGGTGTATCTTCTGGCTTTTTCACAAAATTTTTTATTAAGAAGACATATAATTTTTAACTCAAAAAACAACCTTTTGCAGAGAAAATGCATAGCAGTTTAATCTTCATTTTGATGCTAAAAGATTGAAACCAGGATGGTTTCAAAGTGTTTATAAAATTGAATGTTTAAAACCACCTATCAGATTTTCATGTGCTTTTTGATCCCAAAATTAGACTCAAAAGATAAGTTAGCCAGTTTTTAATTAGAATGATAAAGCAGAATGAAATGTAGTTTCTCTCCCAAGGTTGTCTGTTTCTTATTTGCCCACTAGACAGATAAGCTACTCCAGGTTGAGCTATTCTTCTTGTGTCTTATTTTCTGATGCCTATCCACTTAGAAGGTCTGAGTTACATATGTCTCTACTGAGCAAGAAATTTTTTAAAAATAACATTATTTTATATGGATTCCTAATGAGAAACAACTTGTATGACCTTACCTGAACTTCAAGACAATCCTGTGAGACTTGAAATTAAAATAAATAACCCTATTTAAAAACCCAGTGACATGCTTTTCTCATGGTACATTTTTTTTATGTAATTTATATTGGCATCTTCTGTATGTTAACTTGCTTAATAGTTATGGCTACATTTGCCTAAACCTATATTGTGTGAGAATCTACTAATATTAATACAATTCTTACTTTGATAGTCCTTCCCCGCCCCCATTTGAAACTAAGATTTCCAGATTCTTAAGACTTCTCTTAATGTTGACATTGAACAGATTTAACATGCTGAAAAAATGCACAGTACAGAATAGTGATATAAAAGCTATACTTTTTGGAACTCAGACTTGTGACTGCTTTTACTATTGAAAGTAAGAAAGAAAAACTTAAGCAGTAATAGAGTGCAAGTACTTTATACTATGAAAGTAGACCTGCATACCGGTAGAATACTGAGAAGCAGTACCTATTATGAGGGAACAAACAAAATCATCCGCCACAATACAGAGGGCTCTGATCTGCAGTAGCTCTAAGGAATATTGCTGCTTTAGTCTGTGGAAGTCATTTGTGTTCATACTGGTAATGCTAAGAATAAATCATGTTCAGTAAGTTTGAGTTAAGAATGCAGGGAAAGGATGTAACATTTTAAAATTATGTCCATTAAAAATATCTTACATGTTTTTAAGAAAATTTTCCTAAAGCTTAGCTATTATGGCGGGATTGACATAGTGTGGAGAAATGTCCATAAATTAGTGAGCTTCGTGTGACTGAACTGTTAGGCTAGATGTCTAACCATGAGGAAGACTGTAGGTATGGCTCAAACTTTGGATGAGAGTTTGAATAGTATCTGACACTTCTTTTAACACTGATTTTGTATAACCTAAGAGGGAAGCACTCGGCCTTTCTGGACCACCATGTTCTTATTGCTAATCTATTAAATAGATTGATTTCAGAGCTAAAATGTCCGGGAAATAGCTAATTCTGTGCTGCCGTAACAGAGGAAAATGAGTGACCTAACACTTTTTATTATTTAGAATGATCTTCCTTAGCATTGTGTTATAAAGTAGGCATTAAACAAAGGTTGTCTTATTTTAAAATATGATGTATTGAAATATATTTGCTAAAGACTTTGAATTTTTGTAACTTCCTTTGAAAACCAGTCAACATCTACATGAATTTCCACTAATACTCATTTTTGGAATTGCTACATCTCCTGTTGTCATCCATCGGCTGCTTCCTCATGCAGTATCATCTCTATTGTGTATAGAACTGTTCCAGTCTTTGTCTTGTAAGGAGCACCTGACTACAGTACTTGATAAGGTAAAAAGAAAAAATTGTACCAGTGCAATAGGATGAAAAGAAAACTTCCAAGAATAGACTATAAATATAAACGTTAGTGATAAATTTCTGGATCTCTCGCTATGATATTGTATATGTTCCTACACATATTTTTGTACTTTTATTTATTTTATAATGTATAGTTTGGCCTTTTCACTTAAAATATAAGCTTTATGGAAAAAGTAATCATATCTTTCTATATCTACCTACCTATTAACCCTATTAACTAGTCATTACTCAATGGAAAATTACAGGTTTTTTAAATAAATTTTTACAAAATTTAATGACTCCCTAGTAACTAGCAATGTTTTGACACTACATTTTATGTTAAATGATTTGGAGTTTTTATGGACTCTTTCCTGTCATGCTGCTCATGACAAAAAGTAAGTACTAAGGTATTCCCGGACCTTAGCTCTGTGTTTCTACCTAAGTGGAAATACTCTACTTTAGTATTGACCTTCTGTGAATTGTTGCTGAACTCAGCTCCTTGAAGATGTGCTTTGTACTGCTGTGTAATTTAAACTAATAATGACATTCCACTTATTTAATAATCACTTTGACATTTTTTCCCTTTAAAGGTGGTATCCATTGACAGCTGGAAATTTTTCCAGCTACAGTATTTAAAGTTGCTTAGTTGTGACCAAATTCAGTTGGCCTTCTGTAACTCTGCTTCAGTTTGAAAAGCCTAGTATGACTTCATTTTCAGATTTTAAATCTTCAGTGTAGCCACTGAAAATTAGCTGAGTGATACAAATTTACCAATTTAATATTTTTTAAATAGACACCTCTTAATTTTAGGTTTCTCATTCAATAGTACATAATGCGTTACTCTTCATTACTGTGCATAGATGAAAAAGAAATCTTATCAAATAATAAAAATTGCCACAGCCTACAGCTTCTTCAGTGACTTCTAATGGGAGAAAAGAGATTGTATAGATGATATTTTTTGATAGAATTTAATAGAACTTTTACAAATTAGGAATCGAATGAAGGATGATGAACATCTTTGATTTGAAGATGTAGAATGAATAGCTACTTGTGTTGTTGTTACTGTTTTATAAATTATTTTAAAGTTTTGGTTGATATTTGTCCTACAAAAAATCTAGCTACTGGTATAGCTTTCATAGGTACTGTGTTATAGTATTATTTTTTGCCTCATTATTTACTTGATGTTTATGATGAGTCAAGACTAACGGAGTATGTCCTGCCTTCCTTTTCTCTCTTTCAGCTTCTTCTTACAACTCAGTTTCCATTTAAGCTAAGTGAAAAAGTGTTGCAGATTCTGACCAACATCTTTTTATATCATGATTTCTCAATTCAAAACTTTATAAAAGGACTTCAGGTAAGAAGACACTAGTAGGTTTGAAAGTTCACAAGCTGATTCTAAATAAATTTGTGTGTTATTTCAGACTGACTTTTGAATGTGATAATTAGACATTTTAAATGACAAGATCTGGATAAGTAAATTCAAGTTATATTATTCTGTGTTCAATGAATCCTTTGCTATCTTGCATCAAAATGTAGAAAATATGTTAATTCAAATATTAAAACTTGAAAAGACCTCTCTCCTTTCCAGTGATTCTTAACCATTTGGTGGGGGAGGAGGGGAGGACTTAACTTTTTGAGAATCTGATGAGCACTAATGGGCTTTTCTACCCGAGAAATGATATATATAAAGGGTCATCAAAGTTTTTCTTTAAAGGGCTATATATTAAATATCTTTGGCTTTGCATGATACATGTGGTCTCTGTTGAATGTCTTATTTTTTAAACATAACCATATTGGGACTTCCCTGATAGTCCAGCGGTTAAGAATCTGCCTTGCAGTGCAGATGTGGGTTTTATCCCTGGTTGGGGAACTTAGATCCCACCTGGGAGCAACTAAGCCCACACACTGTAGAGAGCCAGTGTGCTGCAACTGGAGAGTCCATGCATCTCAACGGAAGATCCCGCATGGTACAAAGAAGATTCCACATGCCACAACTGAGACCCCACATAGTCAAATAAATACATTTTTAAAACAATCCTTTTAAGGTATAAAAAATGATTCATAGTTCCTGCTGCTGCTGCTGCTGCTAAGTTGCTTCAGTCGTGTCTGACTCTGTGCGACCGCCATAGACGGCAGCCCACCAGGCTCCCCCGTGCCTGGGATTCTCCAGGCAAGAACACTGGAGTGGGTTGCCATGTCCTTCTCCATGCATGAAAGTGAAAAGGTGAAAGTGAACTCACTCAGTCTTGTCTGACTCCTAACAATCCTATGGACTGCAGCCTACCAGGCTCCTCTGTCCATAGAATTTTCCAGGCAAGAGTACTGGAGTGGGGTGCCATTGCCTTCTCTGTCATAGTTCCTGAGTCATATAAAAATTGGCTATAGACTGTAGCTTGCAGTGCCCTGCACATGTGTTTGTGTTCATTTTATTTATTCCTGTATACTGTGAATGCATTTTCACTAAGGTTTCATAACTTGCCAGAAGAAAATTAATGAACCTAGTCTAAATAACACCTAATCTAAAAACGGACCCCATTCCCAGTAATTTCAAAGTTAATAATACTTCCTTCTCTTGGCAATTACCTAAAATACCTTAACAAAGTGTAATTGTTGTGAACCCATGCTATTTGTCAAGTTCATTAAAACCTATGTATTAGTAATCTTTAGCCCAAGAGTACAGTAGGATATTTCATGTTCATGTAGTGCCTTGAAGATTACAAATTATTTCTTTTCTCTTATGTATTCTTCTTTTACATTAAACACAATAGTGTTTTATTACATAAGAGTATTAGCTCTTATGGCAAATATGTGTCTTGTTTTTTCAACTTTGACTTTGTAAAAAGAGTATTTTAAAGCAAGAAAATATTATTTACCTTAGTGAAAAGAAAGTAAAAGTCGCTCAGTTAAGTTCAGTTCAGTCACTCAGTCGTGTCTGACTCTTTGTGACCCCATGAATCGCAGCACTCCAGGCCTCTCTGTTCATCACCACCTCCCGGAGTTTACTCAAACTCATGTCCATCAAGTCAGTGATGCCATCCAGCCATCTCATCCTCTGTTGTCCCCTTCTCCTCCTGCCCCCAATCCCTCCAAGCATCAGGGTCTTTTCCAATGAGTCAACTCTTCGCATGAGGTAGCCAAAGTATTGGAGTTTCAGCTTTAGCATCAGTCCTTCCAATGAACACCCAGGACTGGTCTCCTTTAGATGGACTGGTTAGATCTCCTTGGAGTCCAAGGGACTCTCAAGAGTCTTCTCCAGCACCACATTCAAAAGCATCAATTCTTCAGCGCTCAGCTTTCTTCACAGTCCAACTCTCACATCCATACATGATCACTGGAAAAACCATAGACTTGACTAGACGGACCTTTGTTGGCAAAGTAATATCTCTCTGCTTTTGAATATGCTATCTAGGTTGGTCATAACTTTCCTTCCAAGGAGTAAGGGTCTTTTAATTTCATGGCTGCAGTCAACATCTGCAGTGGTTTTGGAGCCCCAAAAAATAAAGTCTGACACTGTTTCCACTGTTTCCCCATCTATTTCCCATGAAGTGGTGGAACCAGATGCCATGATCGTAAGTTTTCTGAATGTTGAGCTTTAAGCCAACTTTTTCACTCTCCTCTTTCACTTTCATCAAGAGGCTTTTTAGTTCCTCTTCACTTTCTGCCATAAGGGTGGTGTCATCTGCATATCTGAGGTTATTGATATTTCTCTCTGCAATGTTGATTCCAGCTTGTGCTTCTTCCAGCCCAGTGTTTCTCATGATGTACCCTGCACATAAGCAGGTGACAGTATACAGCCTTGACATACTCCTTTTCCTATTTGGAACCAGTCTGTTGTTCCATGCACAGTTCTAACTGTTGCTTCCTGACCTGCATACAGGTTTCTCAAGAGGCAGATCAGGTGGTCTGGTATTCCCATCTCTTGAAGAATTTTCCACAGTTTGATCCACACAGTCAAAGGCTTTGGCATAGTCATAAAGCAGAAAGAGATGTTTTTCTGGAACTCTCTTGCTTTTTCAGTTATCCAGCGGATGTCGACAATTTGATCTCTGGTTCCTCTGCCCTTTCTAAAACCAGCTTGAACATCTGGAAGTTCACAGTTCACATATTGCTGAAGCCTGGCTTGGAGAATTTTGAGCATTTACTAGCGTGTGAGATGAGTGCAATTGTGCGGTAGTTTGGGCATTCTTTGGCATTGCCATTCTTTGGGGTTGGATGAAAACTGACGTTTTCCAGTCCTGTGGCCACTGCTGAGTTTTCCAAATTTGCGGGCGTATTGAGTGCAGCACTTTCATAGCATCAGCTTTCAGGATTTGAAATAGCTCAACTGGAATTCCATGACCTCCACTAGCTTTGTTCGTAGTGATGCTTTCTAAGGCCCACTTGACTTCACATTCCAAGATATGTGGCTCTAGGTGAGTGATCACACCATCATGATTATCTGGGTCGTGAAGCTCTTTTTTGTACAATTCTTTGTATTCTTGCCACCTCTTCTTAATATCTTCTGCTTCTGTTAGGTCCATACTATTTCTGTCCTTTATCGAGCCCATCTTTGCATGAAATGTTCCCTTGGTATCTCTAATTTTCTTGAAGCGATCTCTGGTCTTTGCCATTCTGTTGTTTTCCTCTATTTCTTTGCATTGATCGCTAAGGAAGGCTTTCTTATCTCCTTGCTATTCTTTGGAACTCTGCATTCAGATGCTTATATCTTTCGTTTGCTTTTCGCTTCTTTTCTTTTCACAGCTATTTGTAAGGCCTCCCCAGACAGCCATTTTGCTTTTTTGCATTTCTTTTCCATGGGAATGGTCTTGATCCCTGTCTCCTGTACAGTGTCACAAACCTCTGTCCATAGTTCAGGCATTCTATCTATCAGATCTAGTCCCTTAAATCTGTTTCTCACTTCCACTGTATAATCATAAGGGATTTGATTTAGGTCATACCTGAATGGTCTAGTGGTTTTCCCGACTTTCTTCAATTTAAGTCTGAATTTGGCAATAAGGAGTTCATGATCTGAGCCACAGTCAGCTCCCAGTCTTGTTTTTGCTGACTGTATACCAAGCTTCTGCATCTTTGGCTGCAAAGAATATAATCAATCTGATTTCTGTGTTGACCATCTCGTGATGTCCATGTGTAGAGTCTTCTCTTGTGTTGTTGGAAGAGGGTGTTTGCTATGAGCAGTGCATTCTCTTGGCAAAACTCTATTAGCCTTTGCCCTACTTCATTCCATATTCCAAGGCCAAATTTGCCTGTTACTGCAGGTGTTTCTTGACTTCCTACTTTTGTGTTCCAGTCCCCTATAATGAAAAGGACATCTTTTTTGGGTGTTAGTTCTAAAAGGTCTTGTAGGTCTTCATAGAACCGTTCAACTTCAGCTTCTTCAGCGTTACTGGTTGGGGCATAGGTTGGATCACCGTGACATTAAATGGTTTGCCTTGGAAACGAACAGAGATCATTCTGTCGTTCTTGAGATTGAATCCCAGTTCTGCATTTCGGACTCTCTTGTTGACCGTGATGGCTACTCCATTTCTTCTAAGGGATTCCTGTCTACAATAGTAGATATAATGGTCATCTGAGTTAAATTGACCCATTCCAGTCCATTTAGAAAGTTGCTCAGTTGTCTCCAGCTCTTTCCAACCCTATGGACTCCAGAGTCCATGGAATTCTCCAGACCAGAATACTGGAGTGGGTAGCCTTTCCCTTCTCCAGGGCATCTTCCCAACCCAGGGATCAAACCCAGGTCTCCTGCATTGCAGGTGGATTCTTTACCAGTTTAGCCACCAGGGAAGTGGTGAAATTGAGATATAACAACTTTCTAATTTTACTTCTCTCATTCATTTCATTTCATTCATTTGTTTATTTACTTCATAAGTGTTTATGGAGAATCTAAGTCAAGCACTGGGCTAAGCCCTGAAGATACAGAGGACAAAGAAATCTCTGTCTTCAAATTGCTTATTCTTTACTGAAGGAGGCAGAAAAGTAGAACTGCAGCTCTTGAATAGTCAGTGCTACTAGAGAAACATGCTTGGGGATTCCATAGAGAACAGAAGTGTATCCTAAGGAACAGGAGCTTGCTGGGTCAAAGTTGGAAAGGTGACAGTAGACGGAGAGAGCTCCGTTGGAGGGGTACTACTTCCCTGGTGGCTCTGATGGTAAAGAACTCACGTGCAATGCAGGAGACCCAGGTTTGATCCCTGGGTTAGAAAGATCTCCTGGAGAAGGAAATGTTTACCCACTCCAGTAATTATTGCCTGGAGAATCGCGTGGACAGAGGAGCCTGGCAGGCTACAGTCCATGGTTTGCAAAGAGTTGGACACAACTAAGCATAACATAGTAGTCTAGACAAGTTAGGAGAAGGGCTATACTAAGGTAGTGATGGTGAGACTAGGGAGAAGGAGACAGATTCGAAGATGAGACAGAATCTTGTGGCTGATGGGATATGTAGGAGAGGAGCATCTTACATACACACAGGTTCTAGCTTAGCAGATGGTTTGGAGTTCGGTACCCTTTATTAAGTGTATGTGTTAAAATAAAGCCAAGAACCCGTTTGTCAGAAAAGGATGTTTCTTTCTATGTATGGTAAATTTAGGGCACTTTGGATATAAAAATTTGTACCCAAGAGAAAGATCTGGACTAGAACACTTAGGATTTATCATTGAAAGGTAGGTGGTTGAAGCTGTGTCATAGAAATGAAGTATCACCTAGAAGAGTGAGGAAAGGACTAAGAGCAGACCCCTAAGGCAAGCTTACTATAAGAGTGAGCAACAGAAAAGGAGACTAGAAACAGTAAGGAAAGCCAACAGGAGAATATTTGACTGAAGTCAAAGGAAAAGGAAATATAAACTGTATGCTGCTGCTGCTGCTAAGTCACTTCAGTCGTGTCCAACTCTGTGCGACCCCATAGACGGCAGCCCACCAGGCTTCCCCGTCCCTGGGATTCTCCAGGCAAGAACACTGGAGTGGGTTGCCATTTCTTTCTCCAATGCATGAAAGTGAAAAGTGAAAGTGAAGTTGCTCAGTCGTGTCTGACTCTAGCGACCCCATGGACTGCAGCCTACCAGGCTCCTCCGTCCATGGGATTTTCCAGGCAAAAGTACTGGAGTGGGGTGCCATTGCCTTCTCCGATAAACTGTATGCGCACATACAATTGAGAAAGTGGGTGGAAAAAAAAATCCATATTAGGGCTTTCCTGGTGGTCCAGTGGTTGAGAACCCACCTGCCAATGCTAGGGACACGAATTTGGTCCCTGGTTGGGGAAGATGCCACGAGAGCATTAAGCCCCCATGCTGCAACTACTGAAACCTGTGTGCCTAGTGCCTGTGTTTGCAACAGGAGAAGCTGCCGTAGTGAGACGCCTGCACATGACAACTAGAGAATAGCCCCACTCACTGCAACTAGGGAAAGTCTGTGCAGCAGTGAAGACCCAACGCAGCCAAAAATAGAAATAAATGAGTGTGAATAAAGATTATTTGTTAATAATTAAAATATTAACCAGGTTACTTAATCTTTCTGGGTCTCAGTTTTCTCATCTGTAACATGAAGGGATCTGATTAGATGATTTTTTAGGTTCCTGATTATTTATGTTATTATTTATGTTAGGTACTGTATTAAGTATTAACATTGCTCCATTGATATGTATTATCATCTCCAGTTTTGCACTTGAGAAAGAGACTTAGATTAAGTAGCTTGGCCAGGATCAGACAGCAGAATCTCAATACCCCATTTGTCCAGTTTTCCTAATCATCAGTTGTTCCATTGCTCAGTCGTGTTTTACTCTTTGTGACCCCATGGACTGCAGCACGCCAGGTCTCCCTGTCCTTCACCATCTCCTGGAGCTTGCTCAGACCTCATGTCCATGGAATTGGTTATGCCATCCAACCATCTCGTCCTCTGTAGTCTCCTTCTCCTCCTGCTTTCAATCTTTCCCAGCATCAGGGTCTTTTCTAATGAGTCAGCTCTTTGCATCAGGTGGCCAAAGTATTGGAGCTTCAGCATAAGTCCTTCCAATGAAATTCAGGATTGATTTCCTTTAGTATTGACTGGTTTGATCTAGGGACTCTCAAGAGTCTTCTCCAACACAATTCAAAAGCATCAGTTCTTAAGCGCTCAGCCTTCTTTATGGTCCAGCTCTCACCTCCATACCTGACTCCTGGAAAAACCATAGGCTTGACTATATGGACCTTTGTCAACAAGTAATGTCTCTGCTTTTTAGTACGCTGTCTAGGTTTGTCATAGCTTTTCTTCCAAGCAGCAAGTGTCTGCAGTCACCATCTGCAGTGATTTTGGAGCCCAAGAAAATAAAGTCTGTCACTGTTTTCACTGTTTCCCCATCTGTTTGCCTTGAAATGATGGGACTGGATGCCATGGTTTTCATGTTTTGAATATTTAAAATATAGTTCTTTGAATGTAAATTTTAGTCATCAGTGGGAAATACTATGTGTAAGTCTTTATTTCTGTAGAAGGTGCAATAGGGCATATAATCACTATATGTTTAAGTCCTTCCCTCATTAGGTAGATGTAACCAGCTTGTTAATTGACCCAAATATTGACAACACACTTGAACTAAATAGCTGAGTATTACTGGGTTCTTGTTTTATCTACAGCTGTCCTCCAACTCAGGTGACTTAGTTCCAGCCCTCCTCCCCAGCAAGTCCTATATTGTGTTTGGTTTTTACTTTTCTCATGTTTAAAAAGTAGTATTAACATTGAAATAAATATAATCACATTAATATAACTATATAAGCAAGGAAGAAGACTATGTTAGTATGTGGAACGATAACGTAGTACTTGGCATGAACAGTCTCTTTCTATTTTGTACTTGTTTCCAACTTAGGCTGCCCCTTTGCTTTATAGCCCTATACCTCCTGTAGAGTGGACTGTTTTGGAGGATTTGCTTTAGTCTTGGATATTTGGTCTTCAGCTCTACAGGCTCAAAAATTCATTATCGGTTTATGCATGAAAGGTCAAGCTCAAACACCTTAAGACTAATATATAGGCTAGCATGTTAATTTATTAATTTGTGGTGGGGACTACTGTTTTCCAGTGACCAGAATTTGTTTTCTTCACTATTTAGGGAGCTCTCTCTTTGGTACAAGGTACCTAGAAAAACCAAACTGGTCATGAGAAGCTTGCTTAGAGTCAGGAGTTTTTAACATGTGCGTAGTCTTGTAAAATACATCTTACGAGTTATGGTAGAAGCTGGAAAATCAGTCCCCCTTGTACTGGAGAGACCACAGAACTCTAGTTACTGGACTATACGTATATACCAAATATGTGCCGTCTTTTCCTCCATGACAAAACTGAGTTTTAAAAGATACACTTTCTTTGGACATGCCTCATTTTTCGTTATTTATTTATTTTTTTAGTCAGTAAGCAAAGTTCTGCTATTGTAGCATTTTTGTTTATTTAGCAGACCAGTTTTTATACTGATTTTAGGTTGGTATTTTCTTAGGAATATTTGAGCATCTGTTAGACTGTTAGATCACACCACAGTCACACCTCCATCACAACTATTGTTATTGTAAATGAGTAGCTTCTGCGGATAGCTGATCTATCCACTTATGGTCGTTTCTTTCAGTTTATACTTCAGAGATTACAATTTTCTGACCTTGTCCGCAAAATTGGAGCCCTAAAATACTCTAGGTATATAGCCAGTTATGCATTGTTTGTAGTTTTATTGTGACATTATTAAATATATCAGTGCCATAAATACTTTCGCTGTTTAAAAAAAAAAACCTTGATATTGAGCAGACACGGGGCAAGAGATTTACTGTCAAATACAGCAAATATATTTAATCTTCACTTTTCTTTCAGCTTTCTCTATTAGAACATTTCTATTCCCAGCCGCTCAGTGTTCTGTGCTGTAATCTCCCAGAAGCCAAGAGAAGAATACGTTTTTTATCAGCTAATCAATGTGAAAACATCCGACGTCTTCCATCATTTAGAAGGTAAAAAGAGAAGTACATATTTAGTATATCTTGTAAAAGAGTTGGGGCAAAATAAGGGATCTCAGAGCCAGTTAATTTTGAAGTGGGTAAAGGAAAAAGAACTTTTTTATTTAGAGCAAAATACTTTTGTTTTTAATTGAGACATTTGGCATAAAGAAAAATATTTTTGCAGGAGGGCATAATTTTCAGTATTGTTAGTTACTTTTTATAAGTAACATTTCCTGTTTGTGGAGTTTATGACCTTCGTTTAATATTAGACCCCTAGACTAAGAAATGAACCTGATTTAAGGACTTGACCATGACTTGGATTTATTTTTGAAAAGAAATAAAAGAATGTGGCCACCAGTCTAGGTAGTTCTTCATTTCTGTATGCTATTCAAGTATTTAAATTTTTCATTCTCTGTTTTTGTGTATACGGTGGTAAAAATTTTAGGTATGTGGAAAAGCAGTCTTCAGAAAAGCAAGTCGCACTGTTGACCAGTGACAAATTTTTGAAGGTAGGAATATGGATATATTTGTTGCTGTTTTATTCTTTTTTTTTCCCTTCATGAAGAAGAATATGCACAAAAAATTTACCGAGTTTATTTTTAAATAACTATACACTCTAACATGCTTTGCATAGTGAAGTATTAGATCTTGATAATCCTATAGAAATGTGATTGTTAAAGTTGATGTAAAACCTCAGTTCTAGAGGAAGACTTTTTTTTTTTTTTTAATCAAGAAGGAAAAGCTAGAACATGAGGTTTCTCCTGTGGTCTGTTTTGGAAACACTTGCAGATCTCAACTTTCTTTTCCACTTAGTGGTTTTGGAATCTGTAGGTGGTCTCATTTTAATGTTCTTATAAGGGCTGTCAGAAATAGAAGCCATTCAACTTAGGGCCCCACTGCTAAGTGGATACTGATTTGATTTGGAAAAAAAAATCATTACATATTGATAATATAAGTGCCAGGAAATACGTAATGAGCTTAGAAAATTATGAGTTAACTATACAGCATGGGGAATATCAAAAGAGGGAGTTGTTTTCTTTCTTAAATAAGTAATTCTTGGACATGGTACATAATTCAAAGATAAAGATAATATACAGTGAAAAGGCTCCCTCCCACCTTAGTCCTCTACTACCCACTTACCCTCCCTGGATATAGCCAGTGTTGCTAGTTTCTTATGTATTAGTCTTTAGATATTTTCCACATATACAAGTAACAAGTAATTATATATATTTTGAAGGTTTATTCCCCTGTCTTACAGAAGATAAATACATACACTATTTTGTATTTTGTTTTGTTTTCTTAATCTTGGAAATCATTTTATATCACTACTAAAGAGTGGCATTGTATTATTTTTTAGATTAACTTTCTTTATTGTGATGCAGTTGATATACATAAGTTTCAGGTGTACATCTTACAGCGATTTATAATTTTAAAGGCTACACTCCACTTACAGTTGTAAAATATTGGCCATATTCCCTGTTGTACAATATATCCTTGTAGCTTATTTATTTTATACATTGTAGTTTGCACCTCTTAATCACATTCCCCTAACCCTTCCTTCTCTCTACTGGTAACCATATCTGTGAGTCTGTTTCTTTTTTGTAACATTCACTAGTTTATTTTTTAGATTCTACGTATAAGTGATATGTAGTATTTGTCTGACATATTTCCCTTAGCATAATACCCTATAAGTGCATCCATGTTGCAAATGGTAAAAGTTTCATTGTTTTTTGTGGCTGAGTAGTATTCTACTGTATATGTAGTCCCACATCTTTTATCTATTCATCTGTTGATGGACACTTAGGTTAAACATTGAGTGCATGTATCATTTCAAATTAGTAGTTTGGGATTTTTTTCAGATACATATCAAGAAGTGGAATTGCTAGGTCATATAGTAGTTCTGTTTTTAGCTTCCTGAGAAACCTCCATACTGTTTTCCACATTGTCTGAACCAATTTACATTCCCCTCAACACTGTACGAGAGTGTCCTTTCCTCCACATCCTTGCCAGCATTTGTCATTTGTGTTCCTTTTGATGATAGCCATTCCGATAGGTGTGAGGTGCTATCTCATTGTGGTTTTGATTTGCATTTCCTGGTTGATTAGTGTTGAGAATCTTCATGTGACTTTTGGCTGTCTGCATTTACTCTTTGGAAAAATGACTCTTCAGTTCTGCCCATTTTTTAATCAGGTTGTTTGTCTTTTTTTGAAGTTGAGTTGTATGAACTGTTTATATATGTTGGATATTAATCCCTTATCAGTAGTATCATTTGTAAATATTGATTCCCATTCAGTAAGTTGTCTTTTCGTCTTGTTGGTTTTCTTTGCTTTGCAAAAGCTTTAAGTTTAATTTAGGTCCCATTTGTTTATTTTTTTGTTTTTGTTTCCTTTGCCTTAGGAGACAGAGCCAAGCAAATACTACTACGATTTATGTCAGAGTGTTCTGCCTGTTTTCTTCTAAGAGTTTTGTGGTTTTCAGTCTTATATTTAGGTCTTTAATTCATTTTGAGCTTATTTTTATATTTAGTGTTATAGAATGTTCTAATTTTATTCTTTTACACATAGCTATAAGAGTGGCATCATATTTTATTGAATGAATGTACCTTCATGTATTTAACAAGTCCCTTACAATTAGAATGTGTGATGTCACACTTATTTTCAGACTCTTTATACCTTTTTAAGGAAAATGTTTATTAGAAAATTGTAGTAAAATTAAGATGAGATTGAAGTTAAGCCCTAGCACTCTGTGGGTTTTACTGATACAAACTATTTTCAAAGTTTTTTTAATTGGAGGATAATTGCTTTATAATGTTATGGTGGTCTCTGCCATACATCAATGTGAATCAGTCATAATTATATGTATTAATATATCCCTTCCCTCTTAAGCCTCCCTCCCCTGCCACTCCACCCATCTAGGTTGTCACAAAGTACCAGGTTGGGCTCCCTATGTATTAAATTTTGAATAAAAGAATATTAGTTCCTGGAGGGCATGTGTTATATATAGGTAAAGACTAATTTACCTCCTTTTAAAAAACTCTCAAAAAATATTGAGAATGGCTTCTTTTTGATGTTGTTCAGCTATAGTTTACATATGTAATTACAATGCAAAATGGCTTTTATCAAACATTATTTCTGATGCAGAATCCACACTAGGCCATAATATAAAATCACTTCTAGATTGGATTTAATAATCATTTTAATAAAGTCTGTAATCTTTTCAGAGCAGTATAGGAAGTCTTCAGACACTAAAGTAGGTTATTTCAATATAGAGGAAATTTAAGAACCAGTGGGAAAGGATGTGTGCATGTTATTGAGTTTTTTGAGATTAGACGACTTAGCTCTATTGAGTCAGTGAGTTTCCAAGTGTATTTCCAGCTAGAAGTTTCTGTCAGGAGTGTACTTTCAGAGGTCAAGAAGAGATTTTTAAAGAGTACCTTTAACCATTGAGATGACAAAAGGAGAGAATGTCTAGGCTGGCCTGTTGCAGAAATTTGCTGTGTTCAATGGCTCAGTAATGTCTGACTCTTTGCTATCTCATGGACTGCAGCACTCCAGGCTTCCCTGTCCTTCACTGTCTCCCTGAGTTTGCTCAGACTCATGTCCATTGAGTCACTGATGCCATCCAACCATCTCATCCTCTGTTGCCCCTTCTCCTCCTGCCCTCAATCTTTCCCTGCATATTGGTCTTTTCCAGTGAGTCAGTTCTTCACATCAGGTGGCCAAAGGACTGGAGCTTCAGCTTGAGCATCAGTCCTTCCAATGAATATTCAGAGTTAATTTCCTTTGATCTCCTTGCTGTCCAAGGGACTTTCAAGAGTCTTCTCCAGCAGCATAATTGGAAGCATCAGTTCTTCAGCATTCAGCGTTCTCTATGATCCAGCTCTTGTGTCCATACATGACTTCTGGAAAAACCATAGCTTCAACTACACGGACCTTTTGTTGGCAAAAATTATATCTCTGCTTTTTAATATGCTGTTCAGGTTTGTCATAGCTTTCCTTCCAAGGAGCAAGTATCTTTTAATTTCATGGCTGCATTCACCATCCACAGTGATTTTGGAGCCCAGGAAAATAAAATCTGTCACTGTTTCCACTTTTTCCCCATCTATTTGCCATGAAGTGATGAGACCGGATGCCATGATCTTCGTTTTTTGAATGTTGAGTTTTAAGCCAGGTTTTTCACTCTCCTCTTTATTAGAGTGGTATCATCTGCATATCTGAGGTTGTTGATATTTCTCCTGGCATTCCTAATTCCAGCTTGTGATTTATACAACCCTGCATTTTACATGATGTACTCTGCCTGTAAGTTAAATAAGCAGGGTGGCAGTAAACAGCCTTGGCATACTCCTTTCCCAATTTTGAACCTGTTCATTATAGTCTAATATTAACTTTGCTTTTCAGTAACATTGTGTATTTTCTAAGCATTTATTTATACTGTGCTCAGCTTTCAGACCTGTTTGTTATCATCTTTGCCATATTCATTTTCGGATTGCATTTTTAATCATTTAGAGGTGTATTTTCTTGGGACTTACATAGTAAGAAATATGAAGGAGCAACAAAGATTTGCACCTTTAACCTGAAAAAATTTTATGTTGGCTACCTGCTGAATTCAAGGAACAGAAGTTATCTCTGAAAAATTAATGTGTTGGTTTTTCTAGTTTAGACCAAAAATATCTTTTAATATTTTATTCTTATTATAATGCTTTTCTTTTTATCTTTTTATAGTTTAGGTTTAAAATTCGTGATAATTTTATATGTATTTTTCTACAATAAAAAAAAATTGGAAAGAAATGCCAGATGATAATCAATAATATGGTACTGCATGATACAGGGGATGATTCATCTCGGAAATCTTGTGTTTGAACTCCAGCTGCTCAGTAGCCTTGTGTACTTAAGGAAATCACTTACCCTGTTTAAGCCTTAATATCCTTGTCTCTGAATTTAGATAATCCCTAGTAATGATTTCTCCATAGCGTTAGTGTTAATCAAAGTCTATTCAGCAAATGAGAGTGAGTTTAAAACAAATAGAACAATAAAACTTTTATAAATGTAAATCAGAAATAGTTACTATTGATTTTTTTACCATGATAAAAATAAAGATATAAATTAAATATACTGTTTTATATATTCTATAACATATATACAAAGTGTATATAATACTCTGTTATATAGTCATATAGAGTATATAGTTATATAGACTTACCTCCTATTAGTTTTGTGCTCATTTTCTACATTTATATTTCTGAGACATAGATCTCAAAGTGTAATCTAGTGAAATTTATATTCTTTATATCAAGATTGTTTCTGCCCTAAAAATCTACTGGCTGTCTACTCTGATGAACTAAGTGACTGCTCGAGACCTTAGCATATATCAGAATCACTCGGAGCACTTGTAAAATGCAGGTATCTAGGCTCCATCTCCAGAGTTTCTGATTGTGTAGCCCTGTGCTCTGCCCCAAGAATTTGCATTTCTAGAAGGGTCCCAGGCAGTGCTGATGCTGCTGATTTGGAGGCCATTCTTTGAGAACCACTGACATAGACGACTCCCTAGAAGAAAACATCATTTATTGTCTCCCTTTACCTTGTTTTCTTAAGTGTAGAAGTAAGCTAGTAAATGCCAGCCTAAACAAATGATTCATCTCAGTTGTCTTCTGATTGGACTCAAGATGTTAAAAAAAAAAAAAAAAAAGGCAAACAGAAAAATTCACTTCAACTCCCTTAAGATTATGGACCCTTAGTTTCATAGATAACTGCTTTAAAATTGTATACCAGCTTTGTATTTCATAAACTTTAGGAATGAGTTTTTTGAATGTACTTAAATCTAAAAATTTAGC
This sequence comes from Bos indicus, assembly GCF_029378745.1. Lineage (NCBI taxonomy): Eukaryota > Metazoa > Chordata > Mammalia > Artiodactyla > Bovidae > Bos > Bos indicus. Next base: position 62,504,343 of record NC_091768.1, on the reverse strand, counting down.
TAACTCCATCATGTACATTTGTAGAAGATTTATTAAGAAGTTCAAACTAAGGTGAGACATTAGAAGGCCACATATAGTTGATGAAAGAGTCAAGATTCTGTGCATTTTCTCATTTCTGAGTAGTCTGTCCCTTGAGCAGTTGTACAGTGCAGCTGTGTACAATGCCTGGAAAGTATGCTCTCATAGCTAACAATTAGGTTCTTCTAAGTTTAAACAGAACAACCTTGTTCAAGCTCCCATTAATTCAAACTTCTGATGTCCCAATAGCTTTCAAAGCCTATAATAGAAGTTTAACAAATAATCTTTGACGTTTCTTTTAGAATGCTAAGGTTTTATTTACTTGTTCATTAAACAGATTAATAACTTTTCTTCTGCCTGGTTAAATCATTTAGATTCCTCATTGAAAGTTCATTTTAGTGTATAGGTTTAAATGAAATTAAATCAGGCAGTTTATTATGGTAAACAGCTATAGGATTTAAATGAAACAGCAGGAACAGTGGCTGGATATATTTTTACAGTGTTTTGTCCCAAAGTTTTGCTTTAGTAATCAAGCTTTCTTTATTTTTTTAACTTTAATCTTTAATTTATGAAACTCTATTTCATGAGAAATTGAGCTATCAGACATGTCTTAAACAGAACTTTCAAATTCACCATAATAGATAAAATTTTTACTCTTTCTTGTGCCTGAAATTTTGTTTGAAGTCAAATATTAAGGAGAATTTAGATTTTGGCCTCATATCATATTTGCATAATTTTTATCTGATAATAAAATAAACTAGTTTTTGATATACCGAAAAGATTTTTTTTTTAGTAAGTAGTGAAAAATTATCTTGCTTTCTATGAGGAAATGTTTTGGTGGCAGGAGAATATTAACAGCCTTTTCCAATTAGTAGTTTTTATGCCTGTCCCAGCACCATATCTAAGATTGCTGCTGCTGCTAAGTCGCTTCAGTCGTGTCCCACTCTGTGCGACCCCATAGATGGCAGCCCACCAGGCTTCCCCGTCCCTGGGATTCTCCAGGCAAGAACACTGGAGTGGGTTGCCATTTCCTTCTCCAATACATGAAAGTGAAAAGTGAAAGTGAAGTTACTCAGTCGTATCTGACTCTTAGTGACCCCATGGACTGCAGCCTACCAGGCTCCTCCGTCCATGGAATTTTCCAGGCAAGAGTACTGGAGTGGGGTGCCATTGCCTTCTCCAAGGCATGAAAGTGAAAAAATAAAGTGAAGTCGCTCAGTCATGTCTGACTCCTGATATAAATGCTAGGGTAGCAGTATGGAGGCTAAAGGGCTGAGAGAGACAAGAAGATTAGCACTCCTTCAACCCAGGGAGCTAGGAGAAAGCCATGGTTTGCTGTTCTCTAGGTAGCTGCCATGTGAGAAGTCAAGCCTAGGAATCATCTTCAGCTAAAATTTCTCTTTAATGAGAAAAATAACGCTTAGTTCTGTCAAGATGATAAATAAGAAAATGCTGTGTTCTTGGACAGCTGATGCATTTTAATCCTAAAATTTGCTTGTTTTACCAGCTTTCAGTGAGCAGGGAATTAATTGAAAGGAATAAGTTGCTTAAGTTTAGTCACTTTTACGTACTTTTATTTAGTTTTCTTGAGCTCACCCTTCACCCCATGCATGTAATTCTAGACACGAAAGTGATAAGTACTCTGGAAAGAAGAGAAATAAATGCAAGAACTAAGTATCATGGCACATATTATTCTACTAATCATGTTTTATTTACCTATGTATATGTATTTAAGTTTTACATAGTCATTGGCTTCTGTTAAAAAAAAAGTACCTAATCCTTAATGATGGGGAGACCTTGTCATGTGAGTAAACAGTAATGATTTTTGAATGAATGACAGACAGACATAATTTATGTGACTGGAGATAGCATATTTAAATGGCTGTATTACACATTGCCAGCACTCAATATGCCAGCACATTTGGAAAACTCTGCAGTGGCCACAGGACTGGAAAAGGTCAGTTTTCAAAGCAATGCCAAAGAATGCTCAAACTACCGCACAATTGCACTCATCTCACATGCTAGTAAAGTAATGCTCAAAATTCTCCAAGCCAGCCTTCAATAGTATGGTGTACTGTGAATTTCCACATGTTCAAGCTGGATTTAGAAAAGGCAGAGGAACCAGAGATCAAATTGCCAACATCCACTGGATCATGGAAAAAGCAGGAGAGTTCCAGAGAAACATCTATTTCTGCTTTGTTGACTATGCCAAAGCCTTTGACTGTGTGGGTCACAATAAACTGTGGAAAATTCTTCAAGAGATGGGAATACCAGACCACCTGACCTGCCTCTTGAGAAACCTGTATGCAGGTCAGGAAGCAACAGTTAGAACTGTGCATGGAACAACAGACTGGTTCCAGATAGGAAAAGGAGTATGTCAAGGCTGTATATTGTCACCCTGCTTATTTAATTTCTATGCAGAGTACATCATGAGGAATGCTGGGCTGGAAGAAGCACAAGCTGGAATCAAGATTGCAGGGAGAAATCTCAATAACCTCAGATATGCAGATGACACCACCCTTATGGCACAAAGTACAGAAGAACTAAAGAGCCTCTTGATGAAAGTGAAAGAGGAGAGTGAAAAAGTTGGCTTAAAGCTCAACATTCAGAAAACTAAAATAATGGCATCTGGTCCCATCATTTCATGGCAAATAGATGGGGAAACAGTGGAAACAGTGGCTGACTTTATTTTTCTGGGCTCCAAAATCACTGCATATGGTGACTGCAGCCATGAAATTAAAAGATGCTTACGCCTTGGAAGGAAAGTTATGACCAACCTAGACAGCATATTAAAAAACAGAGACATTACTTTGTCAACAAAGGTCTGTCTAGTCAAGGCTATGGTTTTTCCAGTGGTCATGTATGGATGTGAGAGTTGGACTATAAAGAAAGCTGAGCCCTAAAGAATCGATGCTTTTGAACTGTGGTGTTGGAGAAGAGAGAGAGTCTCTTGGACTGCAAGGAGATCCAACCAGTCCATCCTAAAGGAGATCAATCTTAGGTGTTCATTGGAAGGACTGTTGTTGAAGCTGAAACTCCAGTACTTTGGCTACCTGATGTGAAGAGCTGACCCATTTGAAAAGACCCTGATGCTGGGAAAGATTGAAGGCAGAAGGAGAAGGGGATGACAGAGGATGAGATGGTTGGATGACATCACCAACTCAATGGACATGAGTTTGGGTAAACTTCAGGAGTTGTTGATGGACAGGGACGCCTGGCGTGCTGCACTTCATGGGGTTGCAAAGAGTCGGACACGACTGAGCGACTGAACTGAGCACACATTGACTGGCAACTGACAGCTGGCTATCAGTGTGATTTTTTTAGGTCCATGGTGGTTTTATTTTTTTAATCTGAGCCAGCATTTACAAATAGAGAAATTTTATATCACAAATTCAGACTTTTGTCTTCTTTTGAAAAACTACTAAATCTGGCCCATATCAACAGGACAACAGTGGTTGATCTTTTTTTCCAGCAGTTACTCTTGCTGAGGAGAGAGGCTGCGTGTTGGCCTCTGTTCATTCATGTACTACTACATTCAACAAATGCTTCTTGAGTGCCTACTGTGGGCCAAGTATTAATCTAGTACAGGAGTAAACAAAACAAGCAAACCTCCCTGCCTTTGTGGAACTTACCTGCTATCAAAGTGAGTAGGTAAAACATCTTTGTGAGTAATAATTGCTAAGAAGAAAACAGTGAAAGAGAGAAAGGGAGTACTGGCAGTGTGCACAGGGAATGAAATTGAAACTTTAAATAAGAGCCTCATCAAGAAGGTGAGTTTTGAGTAAAGAGGAAGTTATAGAGCATCCCATACAGGAATCCAGAGGAAGAAAATTCTAAGCAGAGCCACAACAAGTGGAGAGGATGTGAGATTGGAACTTGTCTGTCATGTTTGGGGAAGAGCAAGGGGACTGTTTTTGCTGCTTTTCCTACAGCTCACTGTTTTCCCATATCTGTCTCAAAGATCAGTAGAGACCAAGAGGTCTTCTTTTAAGAACAGAAGAAAACATTTCTTTGGTAAACAATAAATATTTCTAGGCAGTGCATCTCTGTTGAAAAGACCATCCAAACACAGTTATGAAATTAAACTGTGGCAGCTATGACTGGTATGGAAAAGATTCCGGAGGAAAAATTTAATGAATAGAAAACAGGAGAACTATTTCAACAGGCTATGTTTCTGCATGAGCATGGTGTGATGCTGCTGTAATGTATTAAGAGGGAAATTTTCTCATGCATCAGGACCTCTTACAGGCTGAAGTATATGAAAATGTGTTCATACAGTGCTTTAGGAATTGTTGCCCTGCACATTTGCAGGTAGCTGTCGCAGTAAGACAAAGAACTTAGAGGACAGATTACATGAAAAAGTTAAATTAGTCATTGGTGATGTTTTCTGTTGCAGCTGATAAGCACACAGGTATAAATAACAGTGGAATCTTTCTTATATGGAGTAAGGTTCTGAAGTCAGCACATTAAGTCAGAGATTTTGGATGGTCAAAATTACTGTTGAAGATCCCTTAGAATGGTATAACAGATCTCTCAATTAGTCCAGTGTAGCCAGTTTTATTTCCAGTGTTGGAATAAGAACTCCCATATCCTCAGATGAAATAGTCTGCCATGTTATAGGAACAAAACAAAAGAAGACAAAATGTTTTTTAAAGGCTAGAATTCTAATCATCACAGGGATGTGAGGCACAGTGGAAAATGTGAAGGTACTAAGACTGTTTGGGAGAAAACATGTTTGTATCTTTCCTCTTCCACTTACTCCAGGGCATCTAGTTCCTGGAGTGTGCAACATTGCCCATACTGTGTCAAGTATTTCTTTTCTTTCCACATCCAAGTAAATTTAGTGACGATGTCATTCATTTCTACTGTATCACCCAGTTATTTGTATTTACAGTTAGTCCACAAAGCAAAAGTAAGAGGTAGTACATGAAGTACAGTTATTATTCAGTAATAGATTCCTTTTCCTTCAGAATATTGCCCCTATTTACAAGCTGTTTACTCACATATCAAGGTAAGCCATTAGTGGCTTTATGCAGTCTCTATGTTATAGCTTACAGTGAAAATAGAAATTAAGTGTACTCTGACAGTGGCAGTTAAAATACCCTTTGTTGTGATAGAAGACCTAGATTTTTGAAATTACCAACTAACTCAAATACTGGTGGGAAAAAACTTTGATACTAAAAGCTTTTCTTTCATTTGCTCTATGCTTTCAGATAATGACTCAGATTGCTGACCAAGGAATTGATTTCTAAGTGAGTTAGAGTTCAGGAAAATATATCAGATTTGTTATATTAGATAGTTTAGATTTGTTTGAATTTATTGATATCTGGGGGCTTTCTGGGTAGCACAGCTGGTAAAGAATCTCTCTGCAATGCAGGAAACCCCAGTTCAATTCCTGGGTTGGGAAGAGCCCCTGGAGAAGGGCATGGCAACCCACTCCAGTAGTCTTGGGCTTCCTTGGTGGCTCAGATGATAAAAATCCACCTGCAGTGCGGGAGACCTGGGTTTGATCCTTGGGTTGGGAAGATCCCCTGGTGGAGGGCATGGCAACCCACTCCAGTATTCTTTTCTGGAGAATCCCCAGGGACAGAGGAACCTGGCAGGCTATAGTCTATGGGGTTGCAAAGAGTTGGACACAACTGAGTGACTAAATGCAGCACATTGATACCTGGAGGTGTTGTTTTCTGCATGGTTGACCACTGAAATATTGGGTATCTGCAGAATATTGCAGGAAAAAAGACAGTTCAGTACTTAAGGTTTTTTAATTTGACTTCTTATTGGAGAAAAAAATTTGAAGATGGTAGCACAGATCATAATCCTCTTAAGAAAATGTTACAGGAATAAGTGATAAAAGTATTTGAAGTATGAAAAATGCATGATAGGGTATAGTATTTTAAAATCCCTTTTAAAACATTTCATAAAGTTCTAGAAAACTCTCCTAATCATCACCCCTCCAAAGAAAAGCCTTTTGAAACTGATTTGTGAGATTAGTCATCCCATAGGTTTCTTAAGACTGCCTCCCATATCACACTTCTTAGATTCTAAATTATACAGCTTGTTGGCTTCAGGGTTCTAATTTTCAGTTTCACCCACTTAGTTGGTAAAGTGAACAAAACCAGTATTGGAGAATCTCAATGAAAAAGCAAAGATTTATCGTAGTCACCTGCATGTTTCTACTACAGTCTGTCCTTCCCTTTCAACACAACTTTAGTAGGACTATGAGAAAAGAGTACAGGGACTTCCCTGGTAGTCTAGTGGTTAAGACTCTGTGCTCCCAGTGCAGAGGGCATGGGTTTGATTCCAGGTCAGGGAACTGAGCTCCTATAATGCTGTGTGGTGTGGCTTAAAACATCATGGAACCACAGTAACCATTAATTACATTGGTACTGAGGGCTCTGATGATCTCCTCACCCCTCTAATGCCATGGAAGCTAGAGGATGATGGCCATCCCTTGCTGTGGTATACACCAGGTGACTGATGTGGGCAAGCGTCCAGCAGGTGCTCTTTTGCACACTTGTATTTTGGAGGGGCCAAGTCTTTGTGGCAGTGCTTTAGACAAGAGGAAATTAAATTAGTTACAAAATTAATTTAGTTTTGGTATGTATAAAATATCACCAGACTTGACACTAAATAAAAAGTATCCAACTGTTATCCTAGATTTTGTGTGCATGATGAATTCTCAGACTTAAGGTTAATTTGTAATTCTGAATCTTCTCTCATCAGTTTTCTGGAAATTAGATTTTATTATTCTACTAATTGCTGACTTACATATTTGTAATGACTTTTTTAGGAGGAAACACAATCATTACTAGAAAACCTGCATGTTTACCATAAAAATTACTTCCTGGTTTTGAGATGTCTTCATCAGTTCACCTCTTCTCTTCCCAAATACCCATTGGGTCGACAGGTAACCAGAACTTACTCATTTGGAATCTCTGATGTAGGAATGTTACTGGTTTTTCCCTTTGAGTTTACTAGCATTCAGGCCTCAGAATTTGCAATGGATCCACATCTTGCCGTGTATGCACAGTGTAAATCCATTCCAGCTGTACATGTTACTGGTAATTGAAACAGTATTTTTTGTTCTGATGGCCACAACTAGAAACAGCCATGTGAATCCAAGTGGTGGTGCTTTCCCTTCAGTGTGTTTGTGCTAAGTCATTTTAATTTATTCTCTTTAATACTTTGTCACTTATACTGAGAAAGCTGATCCTCCACTTTAGTGAAATAAAAAAGGAATCTGTTTGAGACTGCCTAATGGTTAACCGTGCATTATACCCAGAACTAAAGGAAAGTAGTGCTTTTGCTTCTTGCAGAATTATGCTCTGCTGGCGTTTGGGTCATAACATAAGCCTGTGAACCATCTGCAAGGGAACAATTCTGTATTCCTAAATCTTTGCATTCTTAACTCAGAGGTTGAGAGAACAAATATAAATGTAAGAATGACTTGTTTATTTTCTGCCATTAAACCTTCTTTTTAATAATCACATCATCATTTTAATAATTTTCTTATTGCAAAGTGACCAGTGATATCAGCCAATCCCAATAGGATCTCATTTTGCTCTCATGTGAATGATGTTTTATGTAAATGCCCAATCCATGTGATATGTGCCCTATCTATTGTCATTTACAGAAAATGGCTGTTTTAAAAAAAAAATTTTTTTTTACCTCATTTATGATTTTCCCAAACTAGTAATGTGCAAACTTAGATCATTTTTGGTCCCTCACAAGTATGCTGTTCACTTCCAGATCAGAGAGCTGTACTGCATGTGTTTAGAAAAGAACATATGGGATTCAGAGGAGTATGCATCAGTCTTGCAGCTGCTGAGGTAGTGTTTTTTTTTTTTTTTTTTTCCCCTTTTTTATCTACTCTAAGCCTGCCAATAAATAACACCTGCTTCCAGAACTCTGCCTGCCAAGGAGTTTCATAAGTAGCCACGTTGTAACTAATATTTGTATATATCTTGAATTTTATGTTTGTAGTTAATAGAAACCATTTCTTTGCTAGTCTTACCTTGTTTCTAAACTTTTGATTTTTTTTAAGTAAAATCAGTGTTTGCTTTGTGAATTGTTGATACCACACAGGAAGAACCTTGGTGCTGATCACTTCAGCTCAGCCAGCTTGCTGTTACGATAGGGAAGGTAGTCACAGCAAGCATGCTCACGTGGCTCCAGCCTGGTTGGGTTGAGGGGCGGCATCACTGAGTGAAGTGCATCCTGTGAAGGAGGCCACTGCTGACCCAGATGAGGAGTGGCTGCTGCTGGGCAGTGGTCTTGATACCTTCCCCAACCTGAGCTGACTCTGTCAGCATTAACATTGGCTAAGCTGTAAATTTTTTCTAGTATTATATGAATAAATAAGGTATCTTGGTGCTATTATCAGATATCAAAGATCACTTATTCCTGACAAATTTATCTTTTAAAGTTATAATTATTTGTTTTCTTTGGCTTTATGCCTTATATGTATGGTGACTTGTTAGTCTTTCATAAAAATAATGACCACTTGGGTAGTGAAAGAAGGAAATCCAAGTGTGAGTTGTTTTTGCACGCAGTCTTATAATTTTCCTCAGTGGATATAAATGTTCATATGAAAATATCATAAAGAAGTCCAAGAACTGAATATTTACTAAGCCTTGGCTTCCCCTGGGTCCACAAGAAAAGAACAGATGGGCACAGTAGGAGGAAAATTCACATTGAAAGCACTTTCAGTCCCGAGACTTAATAATACAAATGTTAGTTATCCAGCAGGTGCAGCTTAAGATAGGAAACTAATTTTATGCTATCTGGAAAAATAACTCCCCATGGAAACTAGATTGCCACTGAAAAGCTATGTTTTATTTCATTTTCTTTAAATGCCAATAAGAGATTTCCGTATATTTACATACTTCAACTGGAATGTTCCTGAGATTTCTTTTGTTTTCTATTCAAGTCAGCATACTTATCTCAAGCACCCAGTTGATTCTTGCTGGGTTTCCTCTTTAACCTTCATGATTAGCAATTGCCTTCCTTTTCCAGTTGGGTATTTCTAAATTCATAGATTTCTTTGTCAGGGAGAGTCAGGGATCAAGAATGCCAATTCTAAATAAGGGTAAGGAAATGTGAACAATGATAGTTATGGTATGCACTATTGGATAGTACTAATCAGAGATCATGAAGTCTTGCTGTGTCAGGCACTGTCAGTACACTTTCCAGTCTAATACTCAGGTGCGCCTTTGTGGCAGACACCATTAGCCACACTTTACAGCAGGTGAAACTAAAGCACAGATAGGGTTTAAGTAATTTGCCTGAGATCTTATAGCTGTTGATGGAACTAGGATTTTAATTCAGATCTGACTTTAAAATTTTTATACTTTCCACTTTTCTTTGCTCAGGTCTAAAATAGGGATTTGGGGATCTGAATAAAGCAGAACCAGTGAATAGAAAGCAAAGTTTCAATCATGTTGCTAATCTGAGGTCAGAAACAGGAATATTAAAAACACTAAGGATAAATACAGCAGTTACAGCAAGGACAGGCAAGAATCTGGAAACTACCAGAGAGAAAGAAATCTGCCACCCTTCAAACTGGAATTCTTCTTTTCCCCTTTGTATAGATAAGATGTTGACAAAAAATCAGGGACACTTGTCAGTTTAGTCATTCTAAATGGGAAACATCTGAATTTAGGAAACCAGACATTCTTGTCTCCTGTCTTCAAATAATTGAAGTCATAAGAGAAAATTAAGTTAAAAATGATCACTGAATGTTTCTTTGGAACGAAAATCTGTAGTACTATTAGAAACATAGTCTAGTAACATTTCCAATTTGAACTTTTTGTTAAGAGTTACATGAATGGCAGTATTTTTCTTGAAAAATCCCTTTTATCTGGAAACTGACATGTTTAAATAACCAGAGGTCTACTTGATGAAATATTTTGTGACCATTAAAAAGTACAAAATTCCTAACATTTGTGTGGAACTGCAAAAGACCCTAAAGAACCAAAACAGTTTTGAGGAAGAACATAGGTGGAGACATACTTCTTGATTTCAGTGTATATTACAAAACTGTAGTAATCAAAACAGTATGATATTGGCATGAAAACAGACACACGGAGGAATGGAGCATAATAGAGAACCCAGAAATAAACTCATGCTTACATGGGCAGTTAATTTATGACAAAGGAGACAAGAATATACAATGGGGCAAGAACAGCCATCAACAAATGGAATTGAAAAAACTGGACCACTAATCAACTCAAAATGGATTAAAGATGAACACAGTTAAAACCATAAAACTAGAAGAAAACATAAGTAATGAGCTCCTTGACATTGGTCTTGGCAATGGTTTTTTGGCTTTGACACCAAAAGCAAAGACATAGGAGTGGGACTGTATTAAGCTAAAAAGCTTCTGCACAGCATAGGGAACCATCAACAAGATGAAAAGGCACCCTACAGAATGGGAGAAAATATTTGTAAATCATGTATCTGATGAGGGATTAATATCTAAAATATATAGAGAACTCATACAACGCAATAGAAAAAAAATCTGATTAAAAATGAGCAGAGGATATGAGTAGACATTTTTCCAAAGAGGACATACACATGGCGAGCAGGTACATGCAAAAGTGCTAAACATCACTAATCATCAAGGAAATGCAAATCAAAACCACAATTAAGGTATCACCCATTAGAATGACTTATCAAAAAAACAAGAAACAACAAGTATTGGTGAGGGTGTGAAGAAAAGGGAACCCTACTTCCCTGTTGGTCGGAATGTAAATTGTGCAGCTACTATGGAAGACAGAATAGAGATTCCTCAAAAAGTTAAAAATAGAGCTCCTTTATGATGTAGCATTTCCACATCTGCATGTTTATAAGAAGGAGAGGAAAGCAATAACTCAAAAAGATATCAGCATTGTGTTTACTACAACATTGTTTACAGTAGCCAAGACATGGAATGAACCTAAGTGTCCATCAATGGTTGAATGGATAGGCAGATTGTGTGTGTGTCTGTGTGTGTTATTCAGAAATAAAAAGAAGGAAATGCTGCCTTAACACTGAACTTACGGAATCAGAGAACAAATTGGTGGTTGCCAGGGGTAGGTGGTGGTCAAAATTGGTACAAACTTCCAGTTACAAAGGAATCCTAGGATTGTAATGTACAGCATGGTTACTATTAATAATACTGTATTGTGTATTTGAGAGTTGCTTAGAGAAACTATGTGAGATGACAGATGTTAACCAGATTTATTGTGGTGATCAGTTCACAGTATATACATATACTGAATCATTTGTATACCTGTAACTAATGTTATATGTCAATTATATTTCAATTAAAAGATATTTACAAGGAACTTACAAGAATATTGAAAATGTCAACTATTCGTAAGTGGAAAAGACCTATAGAATTTATCAGTTATTTTTAAGTGTAAATGACAGACATTGATGTGTGGAGAGTATGCATTTATAATATGTCATAATCTGACATGAGTGCAGTGGTTCTGCATGTCTTCCATAACCTTTCCTCTGTCAGTCAACTCTTGGAGCCTGAAGACCACATTCCTATACAGGATATGAGTTGGTTAATTTTCTCTCAACCATGTGTCATTATAAAAGGATATATTTAAGTTAAAACACTGTTTGGGAACAGAAAGTGGTAAAAAAAAAAAAAGTTATGCTAGCTGAGCAGTAAGCTAGGTGAGTGTCTTTTTCTGGTCAGCTGTGAAAGACCTTAAGAGGAAAATTTTAGCTTTCTATTGGAGAGAATTTCTAGACAGCCACCTAAATATCAAACACTAGACCAAGAATTTTTCAGATTTTAAAATTTGAAAAATCATGCTTCAATAATAAGATTTAAAGGGTTAACATAAATCATAAAGTCCTCCACTTCTAGGCCACTGATGGCTCAGCTGGATGGAGGCACACTGCCCTACCCCAGCAGTACCAGTGGAGCCCCATAGCAATGGTTCTCAGACTGGGCCCTTCTTCTTAGGAGAATTTACTGTCCCTTGGCCCCTCTGCCATCAACTGAGATCACTCATCTAGAGTTATCACATTGTTTTTCTCCAATAAGTAAACCAAAGCCAGAAACATTGAGTGACTTTTCTGCAGTTGGCAGAGCTGGCATTTAACTCCAGATCTTCCATGTTCAGTCAGTTTTTCAGCCCTATTCCAATTTTTCGAGTGGTGGTATAAAAGGAAATTTATATGGGTTTGTGGCCAGAAGTCCATGTTGAAAGGGTACCCCACATTTTAAAATGAGCCAGCAGAGCAAGCTCCTGTGGACTCAACCCACACTCCATCTTGAGGACATATTGGCACAGTGTGCAGACATCTGTAATGAATGGAGCCACAGTGTCTAGTCTGCTTATCCCAAGTGGAACCTTATGAGCTTGCTACAGAAACAGATTTTTAAATTCAAGTTGATTGATAGGTGAAGAATTTACTTTAGGCTGAAAGAAATTATTTTAATTTCTGAATAAGGCTTTTGAATTAAACAGTAATATATTAGCAGGTCAGCTCAGCTTTCATTGAGTTTAGAAAAAAAAATGACTGAAGTAATAATATTGACATTTGATCACTTTCAGTTCAGTTCAGTTGCTCAGTTGTGTCCAACTCTTTGCGACCCCATGAATCGCAGCACGCCAGGCCTCCCTGTCCATCACCAGCTCCCGGAGCCCACCCAAACTCATGTCCATCGAGTCAGTGATGCCATCCAGCCATCTCATCCTCTGTCATCCCCTTCTCCTCCTGCCCCCAATCCCTCCCAGCATCAGGGTCTTTTCCAGTGAGTCAGTTCTTCACATGAGGTGGCCAAAGTATTGGAGTTTCAGCCTCAGCATCAGTCCTTAGCTTAGTTCAAAGAGACTAGAGGTTTAGAATCTAAATAATGCATTGTTTCCTGACTTTGCAGATTAACTTTGATAATATTTAAAGATCTTGTTATGAAAAATGACACAACTCCACAGTCTGTGAGGCACTTCCTAAATAATAATAATCTAACTTCTCATGATCAAGATTTATCCATGCAAAAGCTCTCTGAGACTGCAGAACTAAAATATGATTTCAACGGGGATTGCTAATCCTCAATTTGCATCCTGTCAAGCCCTTCACAGTTTTCTGTGGGCTGCTGCTTAACTCAGACAAACAGCTGAATTGTTGAAGCTCATTTTAAAGCAAAAGATGCTGCGTGGCTTTAGTGTATGTAAGAATCAGTTGAAGCATTAAACATACAGATTCTACCCTCCCCCCAAAGATTCTGAATGTGACTGCTGGAAACTTGGGTGTAATGGTCAGCGGAAATCAGAATTTAAGAAGCACTTTACATTTGGACAGGTGGTCCAGGGGCCACACTTTGAGAAATGTGCTTCTAAATAATAATGGAGAATAAGAAAGGAATACAAAAAAATTGAGGGAAGAAATGAAGCTGAAAAAGAAGCTGGATGGCTTTAGGCAGTTGGTGTCAGATTAGTTCCAAAACTAGACCAAGGTATTCTACTGCTAGTAGTGAGCTGTGTTTTTTTATCTCAACAGATAGAAAAAAGATCTGCATTTGTGTTTTAAGTTTTTCTTTATTAAACATTTAGTGCCTACTACGACTTCACTGCTAGTAAAATGAATGGGTAGCTAAGAATTAATTTAAAAAAATCAGAAGTAGCTAATTAAACTGTTCGAAAGCTTTACTTCTTCTGATTTCAGGGTTATACTTTTGTAGTGCATCAGTAAAAGTATTTATGTATTTTATCTTGCTGAAGTGTCTCTAACCATATGGTAGAATTGACTCATTTTGACATAGTATAAAAAGCTTGAAAGTGAAAATGTTGGTTGCTCAGTCATGTCCGACTCTTCATGAACCCATGGACTGTAACCCACCAGGCTCCTCTGTGCATGGGATTCTTCAGGCAAAATACTGGAGTGGGTTGCCATTCCTTTCTCCAGGGGATCTTCCTGACCCAGGAATCAAGCCTGGGTCTCCTGCATTGCAGGCAGATTTTTTACCATCTGAGCTACAAAGAGCATGGTGCTCCATGAGCCCCGTGACTTCAGGGTGCTCCCTCCAGGAGCCAATTTGAAAACAGAGAAATTATTCTTCACCTGAGGTCATGAAATTTCTTTTTTACTGCTTGGCCACTATCTTGTTTACCCATTCAAAAAATGTTGTTTTTAATACTCCATATGTCGAGTCACTGACCTGTTGACAGTGATGACCCTAGTCCTTACCCACATTGAATCTTGGCTGAGTAGGGAGATTAAGGTGGATAAGTAGATAGACAGGTACAATACAGGATAATAAGGCCTGTGTTGGTATGGTCTAGTGCGCTAAGGAACTAATAGACTGGACAGTTACCCTCTGTTTCTTGGAGGAAGTGACCTCTAATATGAAATATCAAGGCTTAGAAGGAATTAGGCATATTTTGGTTTATTTCACTTGTTACCATCATATGTGATTGCTTTGTTTTGTTGTCTTGGAAGAAGACAGTCTCTGTGAGTATGTTTTTGGCAAGCCTTTTCGTTTTGCTTTCTTCTAGTCTTTGTTGATGTACTTCCAGGTTTGAGTCTAGAATATTTGAATATTTTTCAAAACTGTGCTGGTAGTGTCTGCCTAGAACTTGAGAACTCATTATTCAGAAGATCTTTGCGTTAGCCATGGATTGACCAGTTTCTCCTCTAGCCTGTTCTCAATCAGACGTTTATATTGACCAGTTTCTCCTCTAGCCTGTTCTCAATCAGACGTTTATATAATTAGTACTTAACCGGAAATTACTGCCTTTCTGCATGATGAAGCAGAACACTCAATGCTCTTCAGGGTGATTGCTCTTATGATTGCTAAATGATTCTCTGTCTTAGTTTAGGGAAATTTTTTTTTTTAAATAACAAGCTATAGAACTTTTAACACATTAAGTACCACAAGCCTTTTTTGAACCATTTACCCAAAAGTGATATAATCACTTAATCAAGTTGGTTCAAGACAGAATAGCTTTTTCAGCACTAATGAGACCTGTCTTAGATGTGTTATTTTTCCTCTCTTTAAAGTGGCGGTCCCCACCGTTTTTTGCCACCAGAGGTCAGTTTTGTGGCAGACCACTTTTCCACGGATCCAGGGTTGGGTCAGGGGGATGGTTTCAGGATGATTCAAGCACATTGCATTTATCGTGCAGTTTATTTCTGTTATTAGTACACCTCAGATCATCAGACATTGAGTCTTGGAGGCTGGGGACCCCTACTTCAAAGTGGTCTGGTGTGCTGACTTTCAAACTTTTTGATACAGTTTGTCCTCCATGTCTGCAGGTTCCACATCCATGGATTCAAGCAGCCACAGGTTGAAAATATTTTTTAAAATTCCAAAAAGTTCCAAAAAGCAGGGGGGAAAATGCATATGAGTTTACTGTGCACTGGCAGCTATTTACTTTGTATTCATATTGTATTTGCAACTATGTGCATAGCATTTACATTGTATTAGATTCTATAAGTAATCTAGAGATAATTTAAAGTATCTAGGAGGATATGTATAGGAGATATGCAAATACTATGCCATATAATGGATTCCAGCATCCTCAGATTTTTGTATCTGCAGGAGTCCTGGAACCCATCCCCCACAGATACAGTAAGGACAACAGTATTTTCTTCTCAGTTTTATTCTGTTTCTTTGAAAGCAAATGCTAGATGGAATTCACAACAATTTGAAGCATATCACACTGTCTCCAGTTTCTCTTCAGTCTCTCCGTAGCTGATTTGGTTTCCGCACTCTTTTGGTCAGGGTCACCAGTGACCCTCATGTTTCTAAGTCTCATGGTCAATTCTGTCTTCATTTGCGTTAACCTATTATCATCTAACACAGTTCATCACTCCTCATTAATGACTTTCTAGGGCCTAGATTCTTTTGGTTTTCCTCATACTTCAGTGCATGCTCCTCCCCCTCAGTCCTCTTTGGTAATTTCTCTTCTCCCTAACATTCTAACATTGCAGTCCCTCAGGGCTTAATCAAAAGCCCACACTTTTCTCCTGTGTGTCAGACTCTTAGGTCCATCTACCTATTTGCATCTCCACTTGGATATCTGTATATATCTCAGAATTAGCATGTTTCGAACTGAATGCCTGATTTTCCCTTGAAACCTAGAATCTTGCTGCATTCTTTCTATCCTTCCAATTGTTCAAAGCCGAAAACTTGCATTCTGCCTTCAAAATATTTCAAGAACCAAACCTCTTCTTAACACCTTTCCCATTAGTACCACCACTGTCCAAGTCACTGTCATCTCTCGTTTGGATTATTGCCATCACCTCCTAACTGACTTCCTTGCTTCAATGCATGCTCCCTTCCAGGCTTTTCTCAAAATAGAAGTCAGAATAATCCTTTTAAAATATGCCAGATAAGGACATTTCCTGGCAGTCCAGGAGTTAGGATTTTGTACTTACAGTGTCAGGGCCTGGGTTCAATCCCTGGTCAGAGAACTAAGATCCCGCAGGTGGAATGGTGTGGCCAGAAAACGAAATGAGACAATATGAGATGAAATACAGTCAGATAATGTCCCTCCTTTGCTCAAAACTCCCATTTGCACTCAGCAAAACTGCAGTCTATACAGTGACCCTGCGTGATTTAGCCCCCCATTACCTCTCTCTGATTTCATCTTCTGCTTCTTGTTCTCTCCTTCCACTTGTGTGGCAAGTAATTTAAATGAGAACATAACACTTTTCTGACATTAATGCTTGTGTTATATATCTCTGAAAGCCAGTCATTTGCTGGTGGCTTTTTGTACTTTGAGATTTTTCCTGGTACAAACATGTTAAGTCGTACTATATACAATGTTCCACAGCTTGGATTGTTTTTTGTTTTTTGGATTCGTCTGGTTGGTTTTTGTCGTTGCAGTTACTTGTTTTGCACCTAATATTCTACTTAAGGTGCTTCTATAATATCATTGGTAAAAGCATAGATGCCAAGCCAGACTAGGTTCAGATCCCAGCTTGCCAGTTACCAGACTCTGAACAAGTTGCCCAAGTTTTCTGTGCCTCTGTTTTCTCATTTCTTAACATGATAATAATAATAGTATTTGTATCATACAGTGTTGTGGAGATCAAATGATGCCTGGTTATGTGTGCTTAGAAATATTAGTTGTCATCACTTGCGTTACTTCACTGTTTATCACTGCTATATAGTATCCCTTGTTTTGAAAGTGTAGCACTTGATTTTATTAGTCCCTTGTTTGATATATGTTTAGGTTGTTTATAATTGTCTATTACAGTTATCACTGAGGGTGAGTTTGTGTTTGCACATTAGTATAATTATTTTCACAAAGTACACACATAGAATTTTTGAGTCCAGAATATAAACACAATTGTATTAAAGTACACTTGCACCAGCAGTGTATCAGTGTTTCCCCACACCTTTGCTGATGCTGGATATTATCAGACTTAAAAAGCTTTCTTTTTTTCTTCTAGCATTTCATGATTGATGGAATAGTTCTTTCCCCACTTCTCACACCGCATTCACATTTTTATTCTTTCTGAAAAATGCTGAGGGTAGTGGTCAGTTTTTTTCAAGCTAGTTATTTCTAATACTCCCCATCTCTTCCCCACTGATTTGAAGTGCTACCATTATGTGATGTACCGAATTCTCATATATACCTCTCTTTCTAGACCCTTATTTCATTCTGTTGGTCTCTTACTGTACAAAGTACCATCTGACTTTAATCACTGTAATGTATCCCTTTTGATATATTAGTAGCCCTGCTACACATACTGAAGTATACAAACATTGTTCCTCAGTTGTAGGAACATGAATTTTTTTTCTAGATAAATTTTAGACTGTTTCTTTAGGCTTTTAAAATATGCCCACTGGAATTTTGTTTCAGAAAGTGTTGAAATGTGGATTAATTTGGAATGAATTTATTTATTTACAATATTGAAGGTTAGAACTGAAAATGTCTATTCAGGATTTTAATATTTTGCTATGTCTTACACATTTGTTATAACATTCTGTAGTTTTTGTTGCCATTTTGAACTTGCTCTTTTTTTCCATAGTTAGGCTTCCCTTGTGGTTCAGCTGGTAAAGAATCTGCCTACAATGCAGGAGACCTGGGTTTGATCCCTGGGTTGGGAAGATCCCCTGGAGAAGGGAATGGCTACCCACTCTAGTATTCTGGCCTGGAGAATTCCATGGACTGTATAGTCCATGAGGTCGCAAAGATTCAGACATGACTGAGGGACTTTCACTTTCACCTATAAGATATTAATGTGTGTGTACATATACACACATATATGTATTTACCTTATATCCAGACACCCTTTTATATGCTTTAATACTTTTGTAGCTTTCTTAAACTTTCTAACCTTACAGTCATATCATATGCAAATAATAAATTTCATCTTCCTTGCTTATATTTGTACCACTTGCTTCTTTTTTCTTAATTCGTTGTAGACTAGATTCTAGAATGATGTTGAAGAGTAGCGATGATAGCAGGTATCTTTGTTGGTTCATTTTATGAAAATAACTGAATTGAAAATTTTTAATTAATAATTTTATTGGATTGATCACATTGCTAGCTCTAATCAGTGTTACTTCAGGTCTTATTTTTTATTAAACCTGGGAGTACTTAAGAAAGTGTAAGGTCATTTCTTATTCTGGAAACAATAGGAACAGAGTCTTTGACTATGAATAAAAAGAGGAATAAGTATCCAAATCTCTAGAAGTCTTCTATACCTGAGATGAAAGAGCCACCCTTTCCAATCAAATGTCATATTAAAAATTATGGCTAGTAAAGTTTGATTTCAAAATTATATGACACAATGCCATTTTTTCCTGCATCCTGAAGATGAATAATAGGGTTTACCCTCCTCAATATTCAGTTTTGTAAGTTGCCCGGGGATAAGAGGTGTGGCTGCCTGTGGCCTGAGAAGCTAGTCAGTCCTTAGGGGCTGCTGGTATGGGTTCTGCCTCCATCAGCATTTCCTCAGCCCTGCCAGCAAGCCAGTGCCTGTGATTACTTGGAGCCTGGCAATGCAGCTCTTGCCTGAGTCTCTTGTCCTTCTGAGTAGGGCTAAAGGTCGGGTATGACAGGTTATTCAGGTGTGTCTGACTTTGAGTTAACTCTCTTGTCTTCATAGTTTGATTCATAGTCTGGGCAATAGGAAGCCAGAAGTTTTCAATAATCTCAAATGTAATCAAGATTTTAATGTGTTGGCTTGGTTTTCTTTGACCTGTTAACTGCCTTTCATTCACAGATAAAGGTTACACTTTGGATAATTATTTCATTGTTGTAGAATGAAGAAGAGATATTTTTCTTAAAATGAGGAAAAAGTTTACTTTTTGTCCACCCCTCTCAGTTTCTACATTTATTGGTTATTTTCTTCATTTGTTTTTGTTTTAGAGTCTTTGTGGTGGGTTTGTTTGTTTGTTTGTTTGTTTTTGGTTTGTGTTTAAATTCTACTTGAAGTAATCAGCTTAATTTCTAGGTAATCATAGTCTACTTAGCTTTTTCTCTAACTTAGTAATATTAAATTTTTATTTTGAAAAATTAATTTTTCATCTTGAAAATATCAAACATAAGATAGTTTTTACAGAATCACTCAGATTCTGAATTTGGCTGCTTTTTCCTGATTAATTTAAGAACTGGTAATCACTATCCTGTTACTGACTGTGATCTTAGGGGAGAGATCCTCTAAGTAACCTGAAAACCTGACCCTGAAAACAGGATCTTAATTTTAGAATGTGTTTCTTCTCTGTTTCCTTTAAAAAAAATTTCATTTTATTTAATTTGGTTGTGCTGGGTCTTTATTGCTATGCATGGGCTTTCTAGTTGCAGCAAGTAGAGGCTTCTCTTTGTTGTGGTGCACGGGCTCTAAGACACACAGGGTTCAGTAGTTGCGGCTCGTGGCTCTGGAGGGTGGACTCAGTAACACAGGCTTTAGTTGCTCCACGGCATGTGCAGTCTTCCCAGGCCAGGGATCGAACCTGTGTCCCCTGAATTGGCAGGCGAATTCTTACCCACTATACCACCAGGAATGTCCCCTTCTCTATTTCTAACAAAGATTTTCTCTATGGACTTGAAGGAGTTGCGCAATCGTTCTACCTATGCTATAGAATAAACGCAATTGCCTTCCAGTTTAAAGTTCACTGGATTTACTGACTGGTGTTAATAAAGCTGATAGAAGATATAAAACCTAGCCAAATTGGTAATAAGGAAATCATTGATATACTTTTTGGTCATTTCACATGTGCTTTCATTTAGCATGTGTTGTTATATCCTCAGTGGATGTTTCTTGTCTCTTAATTTACCTTTAGATCTGAAGGAAAGGAAAACTAACCTCCAAAGCCTACTGTGTGATAAATAAGCACTGTGCTAATCTTCAGCTGCATCTTCTCATTGAATTCTTAAGGCTCCATCTCACTTGTGAAATTTGTGAGTTACTGTTTCCATTTTAGAGACAAGGAAGCCAAGGATCAAAGATGTTTAGTAACATGTTCTTTATTACAAAATAGCAAGTGCCAGAGCCAGGCTACAGACCCAGATCTTTGTAAATTTTCCAAGTTGAGCTTCAATTTTTCAAGTTGAGAACTCTTCTGAGTACTTTGCAGTACTTTGAATATCACATCCATTGAGGAAGGTCTCTCCAAAAATAGTTGGTAGCTACAAATAAAGGATTTTACACTGTCTTCTTCTGAGCAGAAACATTTAATATGTAAGCACTGTTTTTTAAGTATATTGATTTTCCAGTTATATTACATCTCTTGTCACGGATTCTGTTCTAGGTTGTTGGCAAAGGATGAACTGATGGCCATGCTTCAGAACTGTTTCAAGCTTTTTCAGTCCTCTTCTGGAAAGGAGCTTGGCAACACAGCAAAGAAAATAGAGGAGTTCCTGGCCCAGTTTCAGAGCCTTGACGGTGAGAATATAATATCTTGCCAATTCTACTGGCTATGACAGTGATTTGACTAGAATAAAATGGAAAACCCTGTGTTTTGATGCACTGAGAGATGAAGAGATAATGAGTTTTTGATCAATCAGTATACCAAGCCTCAGAATAGCAGATCTTTGACAACCACAACTAGGCCAAATGGTTCTCTTCCAGCTTTGGTTAAAACAATGAAAACTATCAAATGGGCAAGAAAAAATATTACTTTCTCCAGATGCACTGTTTGGAGGACTTACCTTTAAAAAAAAAATAGGCAGCAAAGAGAAATAAAAAAGAGGTAGTAGAAGGGCATCATAATTAAGAACTCCTTTTAGATGTTGTTTCTTAAGCATTTCATCAGATTCTTTATAGATTTCAAAAACAGTGCATAAATTATTTGTAAGCCTGAAAATTAATAGCTGTGAACTGCTTTCCCAGCAGTGAGGCTCATTGCTGTGCTGATTACCAAAATATGCTTGAGGTTTGCTTTAATCAGATTTACAAAGCTTGAATCTCTCAATCTTCAATGAATTGCAGCAGCCTGGCGTTCCTCAGTGTTGGAGGGCACAGTTTGCTTTATCTTGCGTGATCTGCACAGGAATTGGTATGTCTGCCGAATGCTGGAGTGCCTGCTTGTGTGCAGGCAGCCTGTCTTGTGCTCTGATGCACCAGGACTTCTTTGTTCTGAGGGGGCTCCATGAGTTGATACTGATGTTTAACTTTTTGTGGGCTCTTCCCTTGCTCCATTTCTAGCACTAAAGTATGGTACTCCTTTGGTAAAACAAAATGACTATGTCCTTCTTATTTTCCCCTATTTAGGGAAATTTTAGTGGAGCCTCGGGAAAAGAAGCAATCTGGTGCGTATAAGCACATAGATTGGACATGGCATGGTGAAAACATTTCACTTAGAATGTCTCTACCAATTTTTCCTGTGTTTGGCAAGTGTTCCTTTGTCTTTAAATCCTTTGGATTTAGGAAACTGCTTTTGCTGAAGCCAGTGGAAGATGAAAGAGCCAGTCTATTTGACTGGAGGGCCACCCCACAGTACAGGGGCTCCCTCCAGGTCATGCTCAGGCATTGCTCTATACTGCATTTGCATGACAGTCTGAGCTGAACCAGTTTCAAATCATAAACATTGTAAAGGACTAAAAACTGGTATCACAGAGATTATTGAGTCCAGCTGCAACAGAAACTAAAGCCCAGGAAGATAATCCTCTGAATTGAGATCTCAGAGCTAGCCAGGATAGCATCCAGCCTAGAGCTCACATATTTCTTAACTACCATCTCATTATTTTTTTCTCTCCAATTCACAGTCACCACCTAATTATGGTCACTAGGACAGGGAGGGACCACCCTTAAAGATATAAATAGGACAGAAGACTTAGAAGAATATAAGATAAATTAGCTAAATTTTAATCTTTTACAAAATTGGACTTGGATTTTTGTAAAATGAAACTGTAGATATAATCATGTTAATTAGAATTTGTGTAACACAAGCTAGTGAACAAATCTTGTGATGTGCTAATACTAAATAAAGGAATGTGGCTTTTAGAAATGGGAAGGTTGGTAATTAAGATAACAGTCTTCTTCAGAAGAATTTTATAAGTTGAAGCAAAACCAATGTCTTGAATAAATGTACTTCTCTATTTCTAAAAGTGCCATGTTGTTAATAATGAAGTGAAATTAACCCTCCCTTCCCATACTGGGCCAGTAGTAATATTTGACTATATGCTATCTCTGGTTCCTTGACAGTTATTACGTTTTACAGTTTAGGTTTAAAATTACATTTGGAGGGTTTGGTAGGTGAGAGTGTCATATGAGATTTATTTTTAAGGCTCTGCAACATGTTACTGAAATCAGATGAAGAGTTTATTAGGTGTTCTAACCTTAAATCATGTCTTTCTTAAACCAAGAATTATCACTAGCTAAAAAGAAATTTATTGTTTGAGAACAAAGCAGATTCTCCAGCTGCATCTTCAATTCAGTTCAGTTCAGTCGCTCAGTCATGTCCTACTCTTTGCGACCCTATTAATTGCAGCACGCCAGGCCTCCCTGTCCCTCACCATCTCCCGGAGTTCACTCAAACTCACGTCCATCGAGTCCGTGATGCCATCCAGCCATCTCATCCTCTTTCGTCCCCTTCTCCTCCATCTTAGGTTTGGCCAAATAAGCCTTGAAAGTGTGAGATTCCAAAACCTGCCCTGCTCCAGGAAGAGGCTTTCAGAGTTTCATGATCTTTAGAAACACAACTACACCTTTTACAAGATATAGTTTTCTGTTTCTTATGCTAAAGAACCATGATGAATTTTGTGTTTTCATAGATTATCTCAAAACTTTTATGTACTGGCCATTTTAGATGTAAGCAGCATTATGTCCAGAGAAGGCAGTGGCACCCCACTCCAGTACTCTTGCCTGGAAAATCCCATGGGCGGAGGAGCCTGGTAGGCTGCAGTCCATGGGGTTGCTAAGAGTCGGACACGACTGATCGACTTCACTTTCACTTTTCACTTTCATGCATTGGAGAAGGACATAGCAACCCACTCCAGTGTTCTTGCCTGGAGAATCCCAGGGACGGGGGAGCCTGGTGAGCTGCCATCTATGGGGTCGCACAGAGTCAGACACGACTGAAGCGACTTAGCAGCAGCAGCAGCATTATGTCAAATATAGTGCATCAGAAGATCGAGGCTAAGTTTGCCAGGGTGTTGTTTTGTTTACATCAATCATGGCATAGTCAGAGAAATACAGTTTAACTTTTTTTAAAAGCTATTTATAATAACACAAACATTTGGAAAATATTTTCCTGTTTGGAGGAGTTTATTTTCATTGTGGTCACATTTTTAAAATTCAGTAGCTGCTTTTTTTTGAAGACCTCTCTGTAGCATAACTTGTGTAATGTTTATTGACCCTCAGTCTCTGGAAGAGATCATTTATCTGATGGAACCTTGATCTCTTGCCACATTAAAAAAAGAAAAAGGATGAAACTTTATTCCCCTTGAAGTAGTAGAAATGTTTGTTCTCTTGAATGGATTTACCCAAGCTGCTGTATGTCGGTTTTGTATTAAAAGCAGAAACCAAAGAGGAAGAAGATACTTCTCAGTCACAGTCAAAAGGGCTTCAGAAGACGGACCTCTATCATCTTCAGAAGGTCAGATCATTCTCTTTTCCTTCCAGCTACATCCCCTGATGCTCCTGTGTGCTCTTGATTAGCTCTGCTCAGATGTTTTTGTTTTCATTTTAAAATCACAGCTAGGAACAAAGCAGACTTTGTAACTCACTTATAAATTGAACATCCTGTTTACCCCATAGCTATCTTCATTCTCCTTGTAGAAATCTGGAACTTACTAACCAATAAAGATAGAACCTGTTCTGATAGCCTCAGGGAGAAAGAGAATTAATTAATATCAATAATGGAAAATGGGAACATGGTTGCAAAAAGAAATCTGATTATTTATCTGATGTATTTGATTTTCAGTTTGGTCAAATTGAGATTCCAAAGAGATTTAACTCATTAATGTTATATATGTTCCTTGATTTATTTATTTTTTAATGTATATTGATTCATACAGTGTGTCCAATATAGCCTTTTTCAGATAGGTCTCACTTTAGGATCTTGGTTGGCGAAATAAAGAACCTTCTCTGTACCATGATACCAAGTTATGATCATGTAGAATAAAATACCAATCTAAGCAAAACAAAACTTATGGAGTCCATCCTGTTAACATGGCAAAGAGAAGGATTTTTTCTTCTTCTTGGAAGTCCTTTCCTTAAATGAAGTAAAGAGTTGTGGCTAGTGAGCGCACTGGCATATAACATAGTAATGAAGTAAACTGCCCATCTCCTCATTCCTTGAAAAGTCACTTGATGTTTTTTCCTACGCCTAGGAGGAGAGATTCTTCCCAGTTCTTAAAGATGACAGATAAACACAACCCATCTTGATTTGGTTCTGTTTCTGTACACCCCGTCATATGGAAGGGCATTGACTGCTTCTGCCTGAGCAACAGAGCTCCCCCTCTGAGGGGCTTCCTGTCTCAGAATCACCATAGGTCTGTTCTTTCCTCCACAGTCCTTACTGGAAATGAAGGAGTTAAGAAGTACCAGTAAGAGGCAGACCAAGTTTGAAGTCCTCAGAGAACAAGTTGTGAGCTTCGTTGACAGTCTGGTGAGGTGAGTTTATTGTTGCTCAGCAGAGCTAGAAATCAGGCTTCTTGCCCAAATGACACTGGTGTGATAGTTGTCTTCAGCCAGTGCGGAACTCTTCCGGTTTAGGCTTTATGCTTCTCAAGTCCCTCCATGCAGCTTAGACTTGTAATGTTGATTCCTTTCCCATCCTTATTAAAGCAGCTAACCAGATGACTTAGTTCATTCTTGAATAGAATACAGGCTTAAATTTAACCTGGTTCATTATGCTGACGGGGGAGAGGGGAAGTGGGGTTGGAAATAGAAAAGGATTTTTCTCCTTTCTAGTAACAAGGTGTTTTCATTGTGCTTTATCCTTGTTGTGTCTTTGCTCAGAGCATGCTGGATCTCAGCCAAGCCCAGAAAACAGACAACCCAGCCCAGCCCAGCCCAGCCATAATGCCCTATTTTATTCTGAGTGAAGGTTTCTAAGGGAGACCAGTGCAGCTCATGATCATGTCAGCACCAGTGTATAGTGAGAAATGCACTCAGAGTCCATTTAGAAGTACACTACTCCAACCTGTATTTTAAGATGATCCCTTTCTTGAGAAACTCAAATCATTCTGAGTTTGGATTTCCCAAAAGCCAGCTCTGTAAAATCACCTACCTAACCTGCAGTTGGGACATGCCATCTAGAAAAAAAAATGAGAAGTCTTAAAAATAAAACAAATAGTTTAAAAGTAGGAAAAGCAATTATCATTGCTTATCCTGTTTTTTTAATGGCAGTTCAGTCTCAGCAGCAGACTGGGTACTGAATAGAATCAAGTACTAAAAAAGCAATTCAGCTATTGAAGATGAAGAGTGGTTTTCTGATAAATTACCTGTCCCTCTTGTAAGTGAACAGTTCCATTTTCCAGGACTGTGTGGGGCAGTCATTGTTCCTGGTCACTGGGGAGAAATTACTGATGTCAGGACAGAAGTCAAAAGGATCAACCAAGTGTGACAAAAGGAAGGTTAAAGTGAGAGAAATGTGTCACATAAAAGTGATACAGTGCAACGCTAAAGTGACCTCCTGGCTAAAAACGGCCTTGGAGAACTCACAGAATTAACCTTGCCCCACCGGGCTTTCCCGTGCTTATAGTTTCTAGACCCACGTGCCTCGTTCTCTTTTCCCAAGTTGTGACCATTGTAGTTGCTAAAAATAATTTTACAGTGTAATATGGCATAATTTATAGGTCGAATGTCATGTTCTTTTCTGAATTCCCACAGATCCCAAATTGTAGGCTCTGCAACCAACCAGCCATTCCCTTTTCATGACCTTTGATTAATTAATATGTCTGACTTTTCACCTTTCTGAGTAGTTACTGAAATAAAACTGACCATGATTGTGTTGTGAAATCACAAAAATTTCCATACCAGGATTTATTATCTTTCCCAAGATTGAGTGTCCCTGCAGGGAAGAGGTTAGGACTGTGTAGCATGTTAGAGCTAAACAGGACCAAGTCATGCGGCAGCTAAAGCCCAGAGAGAGGTTGTGACCTGTGGAAGGTCAAACAACCCCAGTCTGCTGACATCTGACAGAAGGCCCATTCCATTTCCCCATACTGTCCCCAAGGCTCACACCACAGATGTTTACCACAGAGCTTGGAGTTCTAGAGAAAAGAAGTCCTTAAAAGATAAATAACAAGCATTAGACTCCAGGAAGCAAGGAGAGTTCCTAGTATACCATGAGCAGCTCTTGCTGAAACTACTGAGAAATGAGAATAACTTGCCACTGAGTTAACTGTTTTCACCAAAATCAAGCTTCGGCTTTGTAACCCTTGTGGATACTAAAGTGGTCGTACCAGTTCCCCTCAGACCCCCTCTTTTGCTTGTAGACTCTGATCTGAGCATCATGTAGAGTTCCAGTGCCAGACTCACTGCTGATTTCTGTGCCAGTCTCCATATTTGTATTTGGATTAAGAATTCTAATACGTGGTGATGTATAGTCCAGTGGAAACAAAATACAGGCAAATATTTTGACTCTGATGGAAGTTCTTTAGATACCCATCTGAAAAGGTCTTCTTCCTTGGTTGCTGCTGCTGCTGCTAAGTCGCTTCAGTCGTGTCCGACTCTATGTGACCCCATAGATGGCAGCCCACCAGGCTCCCCTGTCCCTGGGATTCTCCAGGCAAGAACACTGGAGTGGGTTGCCATTTCCTTCTCCAGTGCATGAAAGTGAAAAGTGAAAGTGAAGTTGCTCAGTCATGACTGACTCCTAGCGACCCCATGGACTGCAGCCCACCAGGCCCCTCCGTCCATGGAATTTTCCAGGCAAGAGTACTGGAGTGGGGTGCCATCGCCTTCTCTACCTTGGTAATTACGTGAATCTCTAAACATTAAATATAAGGATTTTAAAAAGGGAGAGAAAGACATATGAGACAGTATCTTTTCTGAAATTGACCTGATTTGGTTGCCTTGTTAGATTTCCAGTCCTTATTACAGAGTAGGGACTCCAGCATGATCTTTTAATGAACCATCATGTATGATGATTGGGGACAGCCTGAGATTGGGATAGGAAAAGTTTATGGTCGGAAATTACAGTTGGGTAGCCAGCCATCCAGGTAGGCAGCTGGCATACAGAAACCATTCCCAGGGCTACAGCTAAACCGCCTAATCCAGTTGACTTGAGAAGGAGCAGCATCTGGAAGTGAAGTGAGCAGGGGGTCTGGGGCACTTGAGATGGGCAGGATGGAGTTGGTGGGGTGTGATATACATGGTTTGGACCCTCTCTGCCTCCTCTCTTCCTCAAAGCCAGACCACGCAGGTGGAGCAAGTGTCGTGGGATTTTTCTAGGCAGTGTTATCCTCTCCAGGAGGGAAGAAAGCCAGAACACCGGAAAGAAGAGTAATTTCCCTGGTGGATGGGCTGAAGAAGCTGCTTAGCTCTGCCTGCACTGGTGGGAAAAGGAGCTGATACAAATCTGTCATGTGACCAAAATACTTGAGGCACAGGACTGGCTAAACCCCAGGAATCTTTATGAAGGCATTGTGAATTAACTGCTTTAATCAAGCTTGTGACTTATTACTCTGCCTTTGGGTTATGGATGCCAAAGTTTCCCCGTTCTGATTTGCAACTCACTGGGCCACCCAGGAACCATGTACTTTCATGGCTGAGACTGGCTGACAGACTTACTATATATATATTCAGAGTGAAGTTTTTAATGCTGTTAAAAAAAAATTCAGATTTCATTAAAATTGGTTTATTACCTAGTCAGATAAGACAGAAGAATCTCAAATTAGTGATTTTTTTTCAGTAATTGAAATTTTAATGATAGGTGATTTTTTTTAATACTCTGAAGTGAAAATTTAGCCTTTTCTGCCTATAAAGAGGAATTCTGACACATAAAAACTTCACATATATTTATGTGAATATATTTATGTGAATATTTATATATCTCTCATATGAGAGATATCTCCATGATCCAAAAAGATTTCCTAAACTCTTAATTCCAGGTCTGAGGCCTATGTTTACACTGCCAAGAGTTAAATGTTTGCTATGGTAAGAAATATGACATGTTTCCTAAATAATTCAAGAAAGTATTCATTGACACTTTAAGAAATGCTACCTTAAAGATTTTGAGCAAAAATGTAATTTGTATACATTTGTTCCTAGAGATTTGAATCAGAACTAAGATATAGTTTCCTTTACTCCAGAGAGTAGAAGTTTTAAACAATATTACAGGGAAGAGGTAGAATTGAGGACAGCTGCACTGGATTTTATACTTATTTTGGCTGTTGTTGATTTTGTTTTTTAAGTAAATTGCTCAGTCCTCCACAGAGGAGTAACACAAATACTATATTGAAATGAACCTGTGCTCATCTAAAAGCTGATACCTGACCTTGATGGTTTCAGAGAGTACCTCCTGCCTCCAGACACCCAGCCTCTGCATGAGACGCTGTACTTCAGCTCTGCCCACACCCTTCGCCAACACCTGAATGCCGCCCCTCGCATAGCCCTCCACACTGCACTCAACAACCCCTATTACTACCTCAAGGTAAGAAGTGGACATTTCTCTGACAGTTCAGTTCAGATTCCAGGCTTTATGTAACTTAGAAATAGTGTAAATTTGCTGTTCTAATGAGCAGGGAGCAGGCAGCTCAGTGTTGTACCTCTTTCAGATATTTTAAAAAACCCTTTAGATTTTAGAGGGCTTTTTTCTAAGCCTGTGAACTAACACTATCAACTTTTGATCATGTGTGATTGTCTTCTCTTTCATGTAATAAAACCAGGCCATAGGAGTAACTTGAGTTGAAAATAAGGGAAAGGCTTCTTACAGATGTAACAGCAGATAATTGGTCAAACCTTGTGACTCAGTGAAATTACTTTTAAAATTCCAAATGATTATTTCTG
The DNA here is from genome assembly GCF_029378745.1 of Bos indicus. Classification (NCBI taxonomy): domain Eukaryota; kingdom Metazoa; phylum Chordata; class Mammalia; order Artiodactyla; family Bovidae; genus Bos; species Bos indicus. The sequence continues at coordinate 62,474,958 of NC_091768.1, read as the reverse complement.
ATGGAAAAAGAAAAAACTTTGCAATTTCATCTTGGATTTTAAACCAAAGAAAGATCTACCCTGAGAGTATCTCCAAAACTGAATGTAGATGCCACCAGCAATCTGCTGGAAATAAAACTCCTAAACTCCAGACATATCTGCCAGTTCCAGGTTGTTCTTTAAACAAAGAGTTCAATGACAGGTAACATGGTCACTTTAAACATTTCAGAAAGCTGAAAGTGTCAGTTGTTATAGACACACATAAAATAATGTGTTGATAATTTGCTAAGTTAATATTAAATTGCTAATTTGTTAATAAGTTATCAACTCAAACACCTGGAAATCTTACAACAGAAGATACTTAAGAAGTGACTCCATAAAACATATGAAGACAGTTCTAATGTACTGGTTTCCCATCTGAAAGGGCACGCAAACTAACATGCTAAATAAGCATTGTGAGAGAATGCTGAGTAGGAAGGTGTAAATCATGGTTTTCAGTAATGTCGGTAGTGGGGTAATTGAATAATTTCATGTTTAAGGCACAGAATATCAATTATTTTTATATATAAGCCACGAATTAAAACTCTACAAAATCCATCTTTTTTTTTTGGCTAGTATCGAGTCACAGAAGAGAACTGCTGTGATTTCAGAAGTTTGGGGGAGTATATAATTCACTTGTGTATATTTGAAAGAGATTTTGTTTCTTAATAAGAACCATCAAATAGGTTGAAAAAACACTGATGGTTTTGTGGGGGATAGGATCTGCAATGCTGACAACACAGTCTTCTTTGAGCGACAACCTGTAGTCCTGGTAGTGGTATGTTGGTATTTATTAGTACAGTATAGTAATTGCTAGAATTCAGGTAATTAGCAGTGTTGGAAGTGGCAGTTTATTGAAAATCCACAATTCGATAAAATTTTATGGAAACCAGAAATGCATCAGAGTCTCAGTAATGAATAATGTATGATTTAAATGAAAAAAAAAAAGATTAATAATTAATGATGAAAATGAAAAATATTCCTGTTTTTTGATCCTGGCAATATCCATCCAGTGACTAGGAGCTAGGGAGATTTTGACCAACAACCAGTTAACTATTGGAGAATAAATACAACTCACAAAGGAAACCAAAGACGTCATTTATTAGCTTAGTAATTTCAGGTTAATTTGTGATTTTGTTCCTCATGATTTTTGAAAAGTAGTTATCTTAGTTTACTGTTATTTTTAGAATGAAGCACTGAGAAGTGAAGAAGGTTGCATTCCCAATGTTGCCCCAGACATCTGCATAGCATACAAACTGCACCTGGAGTGCAGCAGGCTAATCAACCTTGTGGACTGGTCGGAGGTAGGTCAGGGGGAAGGAGCAAGCTGTCTGTGTGTCTAACCAACCGTGACACCTTTCTTGGGCTGCTTTTATACTTTTGGTACTTTGGAAGTCATCTCTTACTTTCTCAGTCACCTGTCTTTGGTTTGGAAAACATTATAAATCACCTGGCAAGTTTCTCCGAAAAGGCACCTAACTGCTCAGCAGTTCCACCCAAGCCCCAGAACGCTGATCCCAAACGCCTCAACCAAACTAATTCTGTTAATAATGCTATGTCCTTGCCAGGTCAAAATAAGTACATGTACATTTTAGTATGTTTAACAAAAGCTAAACAGTTGAGGTCAGTTCTGTTATCCCACAGGATGAAACAGTATATTATTAACTAGCATTTCCCTTATTGGATGAAAGAAAAGAAAATATTGGAATAACTATACAACAGATTTAACAATCAGAAAGTACAAGGAATACTTGGCAAGGCAAAGGACAACTGTTATTATTCTTTAATAATTATTCTTTCCCTCTTCAGAATATTAGAAGTTAACTTTGTTAAAGGCCCTATTTGAAGTATGTCTTGTCACTATTTAAAAATATGGTAATTGGTTGCTTCCAAGAAAAATAGGCATTTTCTTGGGTGATGGAGGTTGGGAGTAGAGGATACAGGACAGCCTCATGCTTTTCAACTTTTTCAGCTTCTCAACTTTTATTTCTTGTTTTTCTCTGCACATTTCCTAGTTCTCTGAAATATAAGATTATTCGGGAACCATTCCACTTTCTTTTAATGTGTACTTATTTAAAGTGATCATCAGTGTAGTTCTGAGACCCTGAAATTTGGTACAATTTTTAAAAATGTGTAGCTACCAGCAGCAGCAATGTTTGACCTGGCTTAAAAATACAGAGCCTTTAAGTTCAAAAAAATAAAAGATGTTTGACAACAGCAGATTTTATCTTCCTCTGTCCTGTCTCTCAAAAGGCTTTTGCAACAGTTGTGACAGCTGCTGAAAAAATGGATGCAAATTCTGTAACCTCAGAAGAAAGGAATGAAATTATCCAGTATCCTTTTAAAATCAATTCTACAACGTCCAGGTAAGCATGCAGAATAGTTTATAGTTTCTCCAGATCTACACTAGAGATAGAACCATACCACACCAGAATAAGTTGTTCCTTAATACTTATTTCTAATTCAAAATGAGACAAATTGAAACTATTTGGTCTAAAACTTATATAAAGGTCGTTTTCCAAAGTTCACCAAAAATGTCCCAGAATGGTCATCATTGAATTCTCTATGTTTCTTAGGTTATTGATGTAGTTTAAGAAGTTGGCAGGGAAGCAATTTCCATACTCCTTGAAAGATGAGAACTAGATAAGTGGTAAGCACTTTTCCATTTGTGTCTTATTGACAGTAGAGTCTAATTATACTTAATGTTTTCCAGTAAGAGTTATAGTTTAATCTAGTAGTATGCATTTGAACTGTACTTCAGCTCACCAACTAATGTTTTAACACTGAGATTTTAACTCCCTTTTTTTGGGTCAGAAATACGTGGTGAATTTCCTTAGCTATAGCCTCCAGTGCTCGGTTTATTAGAGCTGTCTCTGAATTAGAACTTTTGGGATTTATAAAGCCTACCAAACAGAAGACTGACCATGTGGCAAGGCTAACGTGGGGAGGCTGCTAGACAGCAAACGAGTGAAGCCAGAAAGATAACAATTAGCCTAAGAGAAAAAGACCAGTCATGTTTACACACGGCTCAAAGAAGATTGTCTGGCAAGAAGAGAAGTGTGGAATCCCTGTGTGATGTTTAAACAGAAAAGTAAACTGTTAACCCCAAACAGGAATGTATCAAAGCCCCTTTGGAGAATTTTGAAATCCAACAAGTAACACGCAACTAGAAACTTTCTCAGAATATCACTGCAGAAATTATGAATAAATTGTTCTTGAACATGAATAATAAATAAAAGTAATAAATTCCTTTATCTAAGAGAATCAGTTGATCTGCAGTTGATCTAATAGTATTAATACTTATTTTTGTTCTACCAGTTTCTTGCACTGGTATTCTTCACTTGTGTAAATTATGTAATAAGATGAATATTCTAGAGGATTATTTCTCTCCCTCCAGAGGTTCTAAAACTGCCTCTACTGCCCCATTTCCTTTAGTCTTACAGCTTAAAAAGTCTCAAGTTGTTTGGCTTTGTGATAAAAGACAGTAAATATTGTACTTTACGTTGACCCATCATGGAGTCTTAAAGAGCCTCAAAAATCTTTACAAATCACATCAACCCTTAGGGCTCAGATGAAATGACACCTGAATCTCTTCCATAATAAGAATTCAAATCAAGGTAGTGAAACAAAGAGACCTCAAGTTCATTATTTAATGTCCTGGTTCCAAGAGAATTCTGGGATGTATCTTTAAGTATACTAACATACCAAAATTACCATGCAAATACTACTGGGAGGGGAAAAGTCCAAATTCAGTGAGGACTATTATAGTTGAAGACCTTAGAACTATGTACTTTTAGGTCTGTGTGTTTAGAGGACAAATTTAATATAAACAGACTTAATATATAACTTAAGCCTCATTAATTCTGGAGTATAAAGGAGGTATTATGTAAGCATAAAGGGCTCCTTAGCCCTGTGGCAACAAGGTGAGCTAACATTAATGGATAACCGCTGCCTTCTCCACTTCCCGCTTCAAAAACTTTTAAGTGCTAGATGAAATGTTCAGTTCAGTCACTCAGTCGTGTCCAACTCTTTGCGACCCCATGAATTGCAGCATGCCAGGCCTCCCTGTCCATTACCAACTCCCGGAGTTCACTCAGACTCACGTCCATCGAGTCGGTGATGCCATCCAGGCATCTCCTCCTCTGTCGTCCCCTTCTCCTCCTGCCCCCAATCCCTCCCAGCATCATTCTTTTCCAGCGAGTCAACTCTTCGCATGAGGTGGCCAAAGTACTGGAGTTTCAGCTTTGGCATCATTCCTAATGTACCCCAGACAAATTGTCATAATGTTGCCAGGGTTAAAAAGAAAAGTAAATCCCAAGGTACCAGAAATAAAAAATAAATTCCAAGCCAGAGCAGAAAGTGTCTAGCCCAACAAAGCCTTGAGACAATTACCAGAGTTGCATTAGTTCAGATAGATTAAATGTCTTATCTTCATCTTAGAAGATGCTAGATTTCTTATTCAGCAGAATTGAAACACGTGTACATATGCACAAAGGGCTGTCAGCTTGGAAATTAAGGAATTCATGATGCAAATGAATGTATAAACACAAGAGGCTTTTGACACCTTGGAATCCATGTGTTAGAGGCAGAACTTCTAGGCGTCATCTAGGGGTCCCTGAAATGAGGCATAGAGCAGAGCAGATCATGGACATAATCAAAGACTAGATTTCTGTTGTGTGACATTTTCCAATGTATCTTCACAACACCTAGGTCACTATTTTTTCCTCAGTATTTCTAGCCATTCCCCTTCAGTCAGATGTGCCCTCAATCATGTTTCATTTTTGACTATGGTTGGTAAAATCTAGGTAAAGAATGTGTGATTGATTTGTTCACAAATTATTTATTGAGCATGTATCATGGGACACTGTTGCAGCAACTTATAAGTACTTCAGTGAGCATAGATCTTTGCCCTCACTGCATTCTATCAATAGCAAAGAACAATTATACAATGTTTAAAAAAAAAAAACAGCAAAAGGGAAGCAGATCATGCTGAACATGCCCTGCCTGAGATGGCGTTTGAATAAAAAGATTTAGCCATGATTTTATGGAAGAAGTGCATTTTAGATAGAGAACAGCAATAACAAGGGAAGTACGCAAGCTGCACTGGAGGAACAGCGAAGGCGGCCAGTGTGGGACACACAGTGAGCAGCAGGGAAACTCAGAACTGAATGAGGTGGAGTGGAGAGCTGTAGACCACTGTAAGGTCTTTAACTTTTATACGTAGGAAGCCATCTAAGCCATCCTTTCAGTTCAGTCCAGTCGTGTCTCTTTGCGACCCCATGAATCACAGCACGCCAGGCCTCCCTGTCCATCACCAACTCCTGGAGTTCACTCAGACTCACGTCCATCGAGTCAGTGATGCCATCCAGCCATCTCATCCTCTGTCGTCCCCTTCTTCTGCCCCCAATCCCTTCCAGCATCAGAGTCTTTTCCAATGAGTCAACTCTTCGCATGAGGTGGCCAAAGTACTGGAGCTTTAGCTTTAGCATCATTCCTTCCAAACACCACCCAGGACTGATTTCCTTTAGGATGGACTGGTTGGATCTTGCAGTCCAAGGGACTCTCAAGAGTCTTCTCCAACACCACAGTTCAAAAGCATCAATTCTTCGGCACTCAACTTTCTTCACAGTCCAACTCTCACATCCATACATGACCACAGGAAAAACCATAGCCTTGACTAGATGGACCTTTGTTGGCAAAGCAATGTCTCTGCTTTTGAATATGCTATCTAGGTTGGTCATAACTTTCCTTCCAAGGAGTGAGCGTCTTTTAATTTCATGGCTGCAGTCACCATCTGCAGTGATTTTGGAGCCCCAAAAAATAAAGTCTGACACTGTTTCCCTATTTATTTCCCATGAAGTGATGGGACCAGATGCCATGATCTTAAGTTTTCTGAATGTTGAGCTTTAAGCCAACTTTTTCACTCTCCTCTTTCATCAAGAGGCTTTTTAGTTCCTCTTCACTTTCTGCCATAAGGGTGGTGTTACCTGCATGTCTGAGGTTACTGATATTTCTCCCGGCAGTCTTGATTCCAGCTTATGCTTCTTCCAGCCCAGCATTTCTCATGATGTACTCTGCACATAAGTTAAATAAGCAGGGTGACAATATATAGCCTTGATGTACTCCTTTTCCTATTTGGAACCAGTCTGTTGTTTAGAAAGACCTTTAAAGGATCACTGGCTATGAGAATTGACTGGAATAGGTGAGGAGACACAAATGAGGCAAAACAAAGACCACTTTGGAGGTCACTGGAATCACCCAGGCAAGACACAAATGTCTCCTACAAGGGTAGTAGTAGAGATGGTTGAGATTTTAGATGGAAAACAAGATTGGATGAAGGATGTGAGGAATTCAGTACTCTCTGAAAAGCTTCTGAATGGCGATGCCATCAACTGAGGAGTTGATACTAGAGGCAAGGAGCCCCAGGTCATCTCTAGACATGCTTTAAAGTTCGGAGAAAAGACCAGGCCAGCAACCAGCAAAGGAAAGAAAATCAGGCCAGTGTGGTGGTATCTTGCCACCAACTGAACAAAGTGTTTCAAATGTTGATTAGATTTAGCAATGCACAAAATGTTGGTGGCTAATGAGTGGCTGAAGAGTGAAGACAAAGCCTGGCAGGCATCACCTATCATAGCACTTTGTGTGATATAATAACAGAGATCATAGCATCATCTTATACCATGAAGTTTTAACATGAAACTAATAAATGCTTTAGACTTAACTTCCAGATTACAGTACGTTTAAAGCAATAGAAGAGTTAATGACATTAATTATGACAAATATTCAATAAGATGACAAGTTTAGTTGTTCCAGAAAGTCAGAATCTTAATTGAATTCTGCTTTAGGGAGAAAAAAACCTGCAAAAGACATTTTGAGGACAAATGGGGAAACCTGAATATGGATTAGATGTTAAATTAGGAAAGCATTCCTTTAAGTAGGAGGTAAAAGAGTCCACCTGCTAGTGCAGGAGACCCGGGTTCAATCCGTGGGTCAGAAAAAGGACAACCCACTCCAACAGTCTTGTTGGGAAATCCCATGGACAGAGGAGCCTGGTGGGCTACATGTTCTTAAACAATATACATACAAAGCAAAAAGGGCAGAATAATTGTTCCCTTTAAGAGGATTGCTGGACTGTATTTTTAGCTTTTGATTTTCTAATAAAATTGACCAAAAAAGTGGGAGAAGAATAGAAGTTTAGAAAATTCTCGAGTTTTGTTCTAAAGATTATAGAACACAAAAATAGGTTAATACCTAGAGAGGAATTATAGGATCAAAAGACTTAGTCTTTTGTCAAGTTTTTTATGAGAATTAGATATAAAAGGAAAATAGGTGCAGGAGAGGACTGTTGGCCCTACCTTTGAATGAGCTAATGCTCCCCAGCTGGGGCAAAGGTAGGAGCACATAACTGCTGGAGCCCTATCTATGAGTAGACAGGGACAGGCTCATCAGGTGCTTTAGCAGGATATTCACTTACTAACAGCAGTTACTGTGTAATTTTGAAGTAAGGGAGTAACCCAAAAAAGGCGGATACAATCATTTCCAACCTTGGATCAGCTGGGGAACATGTCAAACAGATTCCAACAGTCTTCACCCCCCCTCAGTCTTCTAAAGCAGTCTCTAGGGGTAGAACCTGTAAAGGGCTCCAGTTAATGTTGCTGATGCAATAAATGTCTCATTTGGAAACCATTTTCTTTAGGATGTAAGTTCTTGCCATAGGCCAAAGATAGCATTGATATTTTTAAACTTACTGTATTTTTTTCACATTGCCTGTTTTTCCTATACAGGAAATTATATCCGGTGATTTACCCTAGTTACATTACAGTAACCGGGTACAGCTCAATACCAGCAGGGCCTTTTACTGTAAAGAATATGACGACTGTTGGCCGACTAAATTCTGTACTTACTGGAAGCAATTTCAGAGCTTTTTGGGAATTCAAAGTGAGGCTTGTATCCACTAATCGCCACCTACTGGGTCCATCTAAATCTTAACTGTTAATAAATCCAAGAAGTTGCCCACATTTTTCATTTTCTGAAATTACGTCACACACTAAATTAGTTAAAATCAGGAAGCAGCCCATAAGACAGAATTTTGGGGTCAGGTGGATAAGCAGAAATTTGGCTGTGGGGGAAATTTTGTTCTTGACCAAAGTTGAATCTAGAATTAAAAGGTTATTTGAGGGTCCATTCAGACTGCCAGCACTGGTTTTCCTTATAGCATATCCTCTATACCAGATCAGTTTATAAACTTTAAATCTACACGAAAAGTCACATGTGCTTATTATATGAAAAGAATGTTCATTTTGGAATGAAGAAGAGATGAAGCATATTTACATTCTATCCTCACTCCTCCATAATTTTTACTTACTCTTGCATTCTAAAATGCTGTCCCACTAGACCAGTGGTTCTCAGCTGGGGACCATTTTAACCCCCCTGCCCTGACATTTGTCAGCATCTGGAGGCACATTTTTGGTTGTCAGGACTGGGGGAGGGCATTACTGGCATCTAGTGGTAGAGGCCAGAGATGCTGCTAAACATCCTACATGCAGTAGTCTCCCCACAACAAAGATTGAATCTGGCCCCAATTGTCAGTAATGCTGAGGCTGAGAATCTGTCAGTCCATTAAAACCAGGTAGGATTATCCACCTTATGGCCACCCTTGCTATACCAACGTTTCTAAAGCACTTAATGGGCATATGGATTACCTGAGGATCTTGCAAAGGCCCTCTACCACTTTTTGGCCTTGTTTTAGACAAAGAATATAATTTTGGTGAAATATAATCACTAAAGTTAAAAAGGAAAAATAATCTTTTTTGTCTTCTACTAATTAGGTCAATTATAAACATATCCCAGTATATTTATGACTTAATTAGTAGAAATATGTTAATAGAATTTAAAAGAATTCACTGAAGCACTCTTTGGTCACTTCATTATAGGAAAGCTGTGTCTGGAAAGCACATATGGAATGGGAATTAGATGTACTGAATGACGCTTTCATAGATTTTCCTTTAAAGTATACAGCTGTTAAAACTAACCTTCAATCATGCAATGAGAAGAGAGACAACTTGGAATCAGAACTCAGTTTATGAAAAGACTGATTTTGAAATCTTATCAGAAAATTGATTCCTGGAAAATGCTTACATTTAAAACACTGGCTTTATTCAAATACTACCCATCTGTACATTAAGAACAAGCAGATTAGAAGTAAATGGTTTATTCTTCCAACTAAATTCCAGTACTACAAGGGCAGTAAAACAATGATACACGGTGGGGGGAATGCAGCTATAAACATTCGTTAAAAAGACTGATAGAATAAATAAAAACTACCAAAAAAAAAAATCCCAACAGGGAAATCATATAAACCCATTTGAAACCCCAAGAAGTCCTGGAATACAGAAATGCCCTCCTCCTCCACTAGTTCATAGGAAGCACTGTAGGCTATTTGCTTAATAATGTCCTGGGATTACATCCTAAATTATTAACAACTGGTTATAGCTTGGTTGTAGTGCACAATTAAAATCACACTAACTTCATCTGAAGTGTCTTTCTACAGTTTTATTTACACAACCAGTGAAGGGCATGTTCTTAGAATACCAGCTTTAATCCTTTCCAAACATATTAATAGAAGCCAAATTGTAATGATACAGCAAATGAGGCCACTGGCATTAATACAGGTAGCAAAGGTCCACATCCGGGTGGTATTGACATCAAGGAAATTTCCAAATCCGGTTGCTGCCTAAGAGTGGTTGCCACTGACGAAAGCTTGAAATAACCTGTATTCACAGAGGGGTATTGGCATTGCTGCATGTCATAATTGGGACCTCTTGCAACAACTCAACAAGGAACAAGGCAGCCCATAAATGCAGAAAACGTGATTCATGAAACATCTAAAGGGAGAGAAAAGGAAAATGAGTGCAAAGTTCAGATCAAAATTTAAACACGCCAAAGCTTCATCCCTAATATACTGCCCTAGATATTTAAATAAGCAAAAGTAATAAGCCTGAGTAAAATTTTACTGCTTATTTCCTCCAAACTTTTTCTCCTTGATACTGTTAAGTTCTCTTGTGTATGAAGATAATTATAATAAATTATAACAAACATCTCCATAAGACTGTCTTGTATTTGGTTCAAAGATGAAATACTTACAACTAGCAGGCTGTTCTCCATATCGTCGCATTATCTGATCATGTGTAAACTTCACAAATGCATCATATTGTTCTATAAATAGAGGTAATTATCAATTACATGATTTGTAAAAATGCCCTCTTAATCTCTCAAGGCCAGAGAAACTCAAAAGTCCAATATATATATAGTGAAATAATTCTTATTTGGCACTTAGACACACAACCTCAATAGTAACAGCTTTTCAAATGGAAAGAGCATGGAGCTTAGGAAACCCACATCAGCTCAAATCACACAACCTCATGTATAAGCTGGGTGGGGCTTATTTCTTATTAAAAGTAAAGATATTTTTCCTCTGAAAATTATTATAAGTAGTCTATGAATGGTAATGTACTGCAATGAGAGGAAACAGGACAAAAAAGCATAGTAAAATATGTAATTAATCCAAATATCCACCTGTAACCTAATTAGATGCCACAGAAAAAGATGTTATATAACTAACAAATTCTCTTACCTATATTAGCACTAACTCCCTAAGCATGAAGTTTACAATATCAATATCCATTAAATCTGTGGCTTAAAAATCAGGGGGGAAAGTCTGATTATGTTAGCACACATATTTTATTTACTACACTTAAATTATCAAATTTTATGGAAAAAAATTTTCTGGATAATTAAAAGAATGCAGCAGATTGATAAAATTATGTACACAGTGCCAGTTAAAATTATGTACACAGTGCCAGTTAAATTTCAAGTCTTCAGATTGATCCAAAATTATCGTGAAAGGTACAAAGTCAAAAACCTCTTCAAACAATGTGACCGATAAAGAATTAATCTCCAAAATTTACAAGCAGCTTATGACAACAGCATCAAAACAAACAATCCACTCAAAATGGGCAGAAGACCTGAACAGACATTTCTCCAAAGAGGACAAACAGATGGCCCAATATGCACATGAAAAGATGTTCAACATGGCTAGTTATTAGAGAAATGCAAATCAAAACTACAATATCACCTCACAGTGGTCAGAATGGCTATTATCAAAAAATCCAAAAAACATGCTAGAAGATGTGGAGAAAAGGGAACCCTTCTACACTGTTGGTGAAATGTAAATTGGTACAGCCACTATGGAGAACAGTTTGGAGGTTCCATAAAAAAGTGAAAATACAGCTACCATATGACCCTGCAATCCCACTCATGGGCATATATCTGGAGAAAAACGTGATCTGAAAGGATACATGCACCCCAGTATTCACTGCAGCACTGTTTACAAGAAGACGTGGAAACCACCTAAATGTCCACTGACAGAGGAATGGATAAAGAAGATGTGGTGTATATATATATACACAATGGAGTATTACTCAACTATTAATAAAAGTGAAACAATGTCCTTCGCAGCAACATGGATGGACCTAGAGAGTGTCATACTAACTGAAGTCAGAGAAGGAGAAATTATATATATCTGGAATCTTAAAAAAAAACAATACAAATGAACTTATAAAACAGAGAGACTCACAGACTTAAGAAAATGAACTTATGATTGCTGAGAAGGAAGGAAGGGTTAGTCACTCAGTCAAGTCCAACTCTTTGCAATCCCATGGACTGTAGCCTGCCAGGCTCCTCTGTTCATGGGATTTTTCAGCAAGAAAACTGGAGCAGGTTGCCATTTCCTTCTCCAGAGGATCTTCCCAATGCAAGGATTGAACCCACATATCCTGCACTGCAGGCAGATTTGTTACTGTCAACTACCAGGGAAGCCTGAGGAGAAGAGTTAGTTAGGGACTTTGGAAAGGTCATGTACACACTGCTATAGTTAAAATGGATAACCAACAAGGCCCTATTGTATAGCACATGAAACTCTGCTCAATGTTATGTGCCAGCTTAGATGGGAGGCGGGGGGTTTGGGGAGAATGGATACATGTATATGTATGGCTGAGTCCCTTCACTCTTCACCTGAAACTACCTCAAACATTGTTAATCGGCTAATACCCCAATACAAGATAAAAAAGTTCAAAGTTTGGAAAAGTAAAATAACTTAAACAACCAAGTGTTTTAAAAAAAAAAAAACCCCACAAGCAAACTGTAGCCCTCCAGGCTTCTCTGTAAACAGCCAAAGCATAGGGTATTATCAAAAGAAATATCTAGTTTCCTAATAATGCTGCTCATCTACATGGCTAACAAATACTATTTCTTAAAGTCACTAAGGAGGGCCATGAGCTATAGCCAAGTTCATTTCCTTTCTTGAAATGAAATTCTCTGGTTCTTAGAGAGTATGCCTACCAGTGTATAGAAGGGGTAATTTAATTGATGTGTAAAATGTATGTGAGAAAGAATGCATTTCTTCGGATGAGTTTCTGGAAAGACTCTAAAACTCATCTCTTACCTGCAAGTTTTGTGTTCAATATTTCTTCATATTCTTCTCGAACTTTCTCCTCACGTTCTTTCAATAAACGTTCACAGATCATCCCAACCTGCCGTAGAGTGAATAAGGGCTGTTCTTTTTTTAATGGTGAGGATGTTCCTGATGGAGTCCCTATGTACAACATGAACAAAAACCTCATCAGATTTAGAGGCATCATAGAAAAGCATCATCTAACTGAGGTGGTTTCATGTGAGTATTTCCAGTGCTCATATAAAAGCATTTTTCTATCAGTCTTTAGCACAGTATTTCCCTAGTCTTAAATCAGGTTTAATCCTATCAGCTTACAACTTTGGAAAGACACAGCAAAATGTATGCCATCAAACATAAGGGGGGAAAATGTGAAGGTGAGTTGAGAGAATAACAAAATACAAACAATAAATTTTTTGGTTTTAAATTAATTATTAGCCACGAGAGACTTTGTAAAAATAAATACTGAGAATATATTCCTAATATTCAACATTAAATTTTACAGTTCAGCATCCTTAAAGACTATTAATGTAGCAGCCACTTATACAGTGATAGATTTCTTCAGAATGCATTCCTCTTGAAGTATTTACTTAGGGTACTTTTATTTTCCAAAAACATCATTCCTCTTTTCTTGAAAAGAACATCTGAAATTAATATTTTTTAGAACTCAGGTTATGACAGTCACTCAAGATAACACTGCTGCAAGTATCCTATAAACAGAAATACACAGATTTGCTATCAATTGTTTGTCCTGTTTATCTGCCCCAATTCCTCTTTATACCTGCTCTTTATTAACTTGATGGCTGGGACCAGTTAACTGAGTATGTTTGTCCTGTGTCCAGCATCAGCTGGACAGAATACCAGAATTCTTGTGTACTGCTTTACAAGAATAAAGCATACCAGCTTTAGTCCACAGCTACCAAACTATCTTTATTTACTTTCAAAATCTCAGCTTTGCTGAGGCTGCCAGTTAATTGAGCTTATAAGAAGTAAACTGACAAATGAGAGGAGCTTGCTTTCCCACGATACAATCCTGTCTCTACCCTTACCTCCCCTTACCAAATTTCACCAACTTATCCCCTTCACGTGAGAGTCCCTTGGACAACACGGATATCAACCAGTCAATCCTAAAGGAAATCAGTCCTAAATATTCACTGGAAAAATTGCTGCTGAAGCTGTAACTCCAACACTTTGGCCACCTGATGCGAAGAACTGAGTCACTGGAAAAGACTGTGATGCTGGGAGAGACTGAAGGCAGGAGAAGGGGACGACAGAGGATAAGATGGCTGGATGGCCATCACCAACTCGATGGACATGAGTTTGAGCAAGCTCCAGAATTGGTGATGGACGGGAAGCCTGGTGTGCTACAGTCCATGGGGTTGGAACAGTTGGACCGAGCGACTGAACTGACTGAAAATTTTAAGTGTATATGCAAACTATCCTCTCCAATAAAAGGTAGGTAAAAACAGATGTAGCATCAAAATAATCAACCTTTAGGCATTATCCTAAAAGACAAGTGTGTGTGAGGGTGCATGTTCAGGGACATTTTTGGTAATAGGAGAAATCTCAAGTCTATCATTATTAAATAATTATGGGAAATCCGTAGAATGCAGTATTTAGCCAAGGCAAAGTATATCTATACCTGACAGAGAAGCATATGGCTGTATTTTTTTTTTTCTTTAATAGAGGCTATGAATCATAGCATTTATGGGGAAGTCCACTTAAGGGATGTTACCTACAGATGGCTGTCTTTGAGTCATGGGAATCCAAGTGGCTATTACCTTTTTTGTACCATATTTTTAAGAGATTATGAGTTACCTGTATTAATGTTTTTTCAAAAATCAAGGAGAAATAGGAGCTTGATGACTAAAGGCAATTTGTTTTCCTTTTTCCCATACTAAGTAACATTCCTTTCACACTTATCAATTCTTTTATTACCTGGTGAAGCTGGTCCGCTGAGGAGAAATGCAGGTGGCTGTGCATCAGAAGTACAACATGGATCTGTCTGTTGAAAACTAGTTTCTAAATGTCTTCTCTTCTGCATGCGTTTATACTCTTGTTTTATGTTGTACAGAATTTGTTCTAGAAGAAAAAAAGTCAAAATTTGGCAAGACAAACACTTTCAAGTTAAAAAATAGGTTGGGTTCTACTGAAAATATTCTCTTCAAATATCTAGAAAACTTATGTTTTGGGAGGAATTCATTTCAGCATAACGGGAACACTCAATCAGAAATAACACATACACACCATCTGGAATCCAGCTATTCCAAAATGCCATTCTTTCTGAGCACTCATTAGTTTAAAAATAAGTTTTTAATTCAATGGTAAAGATAAGGGAGTCTGAACTGAAACATGTATGTATTTCACTCATATTCTAAGAGTATCAGACTCAAAGGTCATTTATTCACCACACAGAGAACTATTAAACAGGCTTTTCCAAGACCATAAATAATTAGAAGCAGGGAGAAGTATGTAAAATACAGGTACACAAGAGTGAGAGGTGACAGCAATAGGTCAGCAAAATGTCAGAGTTGATGTCAACTAAAAAACCATTATACATTAAGCAGCCATGGCCATTAATATTAAGCTCAACAGAACTGATGAGTATCACAGTCTTAGCAGCAAAGTTCTGTCCTATATCTTTGGGGTAAAAACCCATGTAAAGTGATTGGTACATCACTCATTAAAAGATGATTAATTAAAAACCACTACACTACAGTGCCACCCTCTTGAACCACGACCATCAAATGAGGAATGAAAAAGAAGCAGCATATCCTTTAGGCCAGTATGATAAGTTTCAGAAGACTTCTAATTCAAAATAGTGACAGTTAGCCAGCCTCTTCAGAAAATCCCTCCCTCAGGTTCCCACTCCCTTCAAACAGACTTTCTTACCACCACCACAGTTCTTAAATTCATAGGATATCCATGGGAAACTACATCCCAGGGAGCTTGTTATTCCCGACTCAAAAGCAAAAGTAAACAAAAATAACAGGCAATAAAATGTTTTGTAAATATAATGGAGTGTAATTCCACACCATTCTAAAATGATGCAATTTTAAAATGAACTGAAATGCAACTGAAGGCTAAAGATTTATATAAAATGAAAACAATCCTTTTTTGAAAAAGTTAATACTAGAAGGTGTTTTTAGGTATACACTTAAATCTTACTTCTCTTTTCTCAGTTTAATTTCCCCAGTAAGAACTTTTAGAGCTTTTGAGAGAGAGACTGTAAGGGTATCAATCAGTCCCTTAAGCATTTAGAGTCTGCCAGTTTCAGTACTATAACCAGAAAGCAATTAAAAAATAAAGTCTTGCAAATAAAATAAAAATTTTAAAAATGTCTTGCAAAAGACATCTAGTGAAGAGTCCATTTATGTAAAATTTTGTGTGTAAACCAATCTGTTTTAAATATACATGAATACAAAAATCACACATTGGAATGACTAACCTCAGGATGGTTGTTTGAAAGTCTATAACATTTCTCAAAATGTTCTATCATTTGTTTATATTAAACATGGTCATCATTTTCAGTCCTTTTCCATTTATGTGAAATTGTAATTTAAAACAAAGTTACCAATGTGAAATAAAATAGCAATAGCTATCTACTAAACAGCTAAGCACCATAAGAGAAACACGCTTCCTAAGATTCAGAGGTGTCCAATAAAACCAGTGCAACATCCTGTACCAACCAGGTCAGGCACACATATCCTTTTTTCAAAAAATAACTCTTTCAGTAGCAAAATTCTTTAAGAGGTTTCTAAAATAATGATGTTTCGATCTCATAGCAGGCTTCACTCATTTATCATTTTATGTTCAGTTACCATCATGCTGATCAAAAGTACCATTCAAAGCTTACTCACGAAGACTTCAAATATAATAGCACAAAGTAATTTGGCTTTAACTTCTTTTGTGTGACTTATTCTTTGATCAGTGTGGTGACAAAACTGTTCTCAAGATTACTTATTCTTCCTTTTGCTTCACCCAAAGCACAACCAAATGTACCAAAAGAATAGCTGTAACAATTTGTTCATTTGAAAGTCTTGAACAAGTTCTAGCCTGAGAAGAAATATATGGTAAAACTTTTAAAAATTTAGCTTTATATATATCTCCATACTATCTAAAATTTAAGAGATTTTATTAAGGACCTGTAAGGCACAACTTACAAATGAATTCACCAATTTAAAAGTACAATTTGATGAGTTCTGACAAGTGCATACATAGTTCTGGAACCACCACAACCACAATAAAGAATTTTATCACCCCAGCTGTTCTCAGTCACCACCTTTACCGCCACTACTTTCTCTGCTGTCAGTTTTGTGTTTTCTAAAACTGCTATCTTAAAGAGTAGATTTTTGTCTTCTTTCACCCAGCAAAATGGTTTTGAGATTCATACATGATGTTACATCAACAAGTAATCCCTTTTTGTTAATTAGTATTCCACTGTGTATATACGGTATATATCACACCTTATCCATTCTCCTTTTGGTGGACATTTGGACCGTTTCCAACTGGGGGCTATTATGAATATTCAAGTACAAGCCCATAGGTGGACAAATTTTTATTTCGCTTAAGTAAATACCTAGGAGTGGAACTGGATGGACTGATTATATGGCTAAGAAATTGACAAACCATTTTCCAGAGTAACTGTATGTTTTGCATTCCCACCAGCAATGTGAGTTCCAGGTGCTCCACATCTTTGTCAACACTTGGCAGAGCTGAAGAATTCTGAATGCTACAGCATTGCTTTTTATACCTATTAAGATAGAACTATGTCATCTAAGCCTCACTGTGCTCTTAAGATGCTTTAATACTGGTAACATGCGATCAACAATGTTACTTAGTGAATGGCCCAATTTCAGTTCAGTCAGTTCAGTGGCTCAGTCATGTCAGACTCCTTGTGACCCCAGAGACTGCAGCACGCAAGGCTTCCCTGTTCATCACCAACTCCCGGAGCTTATTCAAACTCATGTCCATTGAGTCGGTGATGCCATCCAGCCATCTCATCCTCTGTCGTCCCCTTCTCCTCCCACCTTCAATCACTCCCAGCATCAGGGTCTTTTCAAATGAGTCAGTACTTTGCACCAGGTGGCCAAAGTATTGGAGTTTCAGCTTCAGCATTGGTCCTTCCCAATGAAAATTCAAGACTAACTTCTTTTAGGATGGACCGGTTGGATCTCCTTGCAGTCCAAAGGACTCTCAAAAGTCTTCTCCAACACCACAGTTCAAAAGCATCAATTCTTCAGCACTCAGCTTTCGTCACAGTCCAACTCTCACATCCATACATGACTACTGGAGAAACCAAAGCTTTGACTAGACGTTTGTTGGCAAAGTAATGTCTCTGCTTTTTAATATGCTGTCTCGGTTGGTCTTTTTTTCCAAGGAGTAAGCATCTTTTAATTTCATGGCTGCAATCACCATCTGCAATGATTTTGGAGCCCCCAAAATTCAACTCTATCACTGTTTCCATTGTTTCCCCATCAGTGATGGGACCAGATGCCATGATCTTAGTTTTCTGAATACTGAGCTTTAAGCCAACCTTTTCACTCTCCTCTTTCACTTTCATCAAGAGGCTCTTTAGTTCTTCTTCGCTTTCTGCATAAGGGTGGAGTCATCTGCATATCTGAGGTTATTGATATTTCTCCCAGCAATCTTGATTCCATCTTGTGCTTCATCCAGCCCAGCATTTCTCATGATGTACTCTGCATATAAGTTAAAGAAGCAGGATGACAATATATAGCCTTGACATTCTCCTTTCCCGATTTGTAACCAGTCTGTTGTTCCATGTCTACTTCTAACTGTTGCTTCCTGACCTGCATACAGATTTCTCAGGAGGCAGGTCAAGTGGTCTGGTATTTCCATATCTTGAAGAATTTCCCACAGTTTGTTGTAATACACAGTCAAAGGCTTTAGCATAGTCAATAAAGCAGAAGTAGATGTTTTTCCTAAATCAACCATGAATATTCATTGGAAGGACGGATGCTGAAGCTGAAGTTCCAATATTTTGGCCACCTGATGCGAAGAGCTGACTCACCACTCTGATGGTAGGAAAGATTGAGGGCTGGAGAAGAGGGTGACAGAGGCTGAGGTGGTTAGATGGCATCACCGACTTAAAGCACATGAGTTTAAGCAAACTCTGGGAGGTGGTGAAAGTCAGGGAAACCTGGTGTGCTGCACTCCATGGAGTTACAAAGAGCCTGACACCACTGAGTGACTGAACAACAACAACAAAGGAGCAAACAGCTAACTAGTAATACAAGCCTCAAGTTCAATCTCCATCAGTTCAGAGGTCTAGGCAGTTTTGAAGCCAATAACCAAGAAATCTCCCCAGATTCAGTATTCCAGAATTCACAAGTTCAATTTACATATCTGGTCAACTTAAGTTGCTTCCATATCAGCAAGATAAAGGCCTTACATACATCAACAATGTACCTATATTCACTTAATCTTAAACTAAAATCTAGCCATCTCTTATGGATCTAAAATGACATTATATTCCAAGTACATGTAACATCTGACATTGTGTTGCCAACAAATTTACTAGTCCATTAAAGAAAGTGAAGCTTTACTAACATTATCAGTTGCACATTCCAGTTTTAATCATGCAGACTTCATATTTGGTTTGTGAAGCATAGATTAAATTCGCAGCAAATCACAGAGCAAAATATGTATTTTCAGACAATCTACACTCAAATGGTTGTAGTATATCCCTTTCCAAAATCCTTAAAACTACATCACCCTTGTTCTTACATATACTTTTATCTTGAACAACATGGGGATTTTCAGGGTGCAGAATTCCTACTGTTGAAAGTCCATGTAACTTGTAGTTTGACCCTGTATCCAAGGATGTGGTTCCTCTACATCAGCAGGGTTCCACATCCTTGGATTTAACCACCTTTAGATCGTGTATTTACTATTTTATTTACTAGTGAAAAAAATCCACATAAATGGACCTGTCACTTCAAGCCCACATTGTTCGAAGGTTAACTGTAAAATATTAAGACTTTTTGCACTTATTAGGTTAAGTGAAAGTCAGTATTAGCAGATTTATGACTAAGGGCATTTTCATTCCCAAATCTAGTAAATATCACTGAGGTTGCTAAAGAAATTCTCTGTAATAAGCAGATTATCAATGAGCCTATTCCTTTGGAATATCTGAAATATATATATATAAGCAAAAAACCTAGGTAAATGTGAAAAGAAAAGGCCTGGCCTGAGACAATAAAGCCTGTTTACTCATCTTAGTTGCCAACGACTACTTTAAAAACCCTGGACACAATGAACAAGGTCAACAATATAAACAGGAGAAAGCAGGGATTAAAAAAAAAAAAAGCTGCTAATGATGGTAGAAGAAATAGCATCAAGATAGGACTGAGAGTGAAGGGAAAATGGAATTAGAAGCAATTAGAAATGTGTTTAAAGGAGAATCTCGAAATGGGGGATGGGGGTGCAGGGTCATCATCAAGTATCTTTCTAGAGTAGAGCCCATAACTATAAGATGTCTAAAAATTGGTGATACATGAAACTAAATATTTTTGCTCCAGACCTGTATGGACTTCCTGTTTTCCTACTGACATAGTTACTAGATCAAACATTAACAGTTTCAAATTCAGGTATGAAAGCCCCGTTTATCTTCACCTTACATGCTAATTTCTCTATGGAGTACCTTTGGAAAGAAACAAGCTAAAAGTTCATCTAAACAGATTAACTCAAACAATGAGATTAAAAATGAAATAAATCTTGAAAGCCTGTCAGATCTAGGGAGGAACACAAATGAAATGGAAAATCTGTACACAATTAAGTACAGAAAACCTGCAGTAGCTATTAAGACCTAAAACTGAAACTGTTCCAAATAAAATAACAGACCAAATCTAGAGCTCTGAACTACAGACACTGCCATGTCTGTATTTTAATTTATCAAGCAGACAATTCAGAGTTGCTATGGAGACCCATCTTTGTAATTTCAATTATTCTCCTAGATCATCTGATCAGAAACTAACATAGTTCTTAAGCACTCCTTTAAGGGAACCTTAAGGATAATATTCTTATCCAGTCAAGAGCTATCCAATTTAAAAAAATGAGCTGATGGCATTTTAAATTTACTTTACAATTATTGATATGTTAAAGGAACCTGAAACCAAATTTTAACAGAAGATTATCAAGGTATATCTACAGTTTTAACTTCTGTTTGGATTACCATGAATCCTAATAAGCATAATATAGCTGCATATATTTATATAAACACCAGAGTATTGGCTACAGTATTTTAAAGGCAACTGACTCAGATTCTAAATTTACATTATATTTCACTGCATTAGAGTCATCCATTTATCCCCTACAAGAAGAAGGATAACTATAATTAGTACAGGTCAAATTCTATTACTTCACTGGTACCACACAGTAATTACTTATTTGAAGTAAATGGCTCAATTTATTAAATTCTTCAGGTCTAAGTATAAATTACAAGTTAAATGCACAATGGAAGTCACTAATGAAAAGAATCCAAACCATGCTCAGTCAGCAGGTAGCGCCTCCCCGATACACATGCAGTTTCATACCTCTATTTTATATTACATTAGATTCTATGTGCTAACCATGATGCTTTTGTTGTTTACTTCTTTACTATCTTCTCAAGTAGCTTACAAGCTAGAAAGAGAGTAATAAGAACAAAAAATGAAAGAAGTAAATGGTGAAGAGAAAGAGGAAACTGAACTATCCAAAACAAAATATGCAAGCTGTGGAAAACATTTAGTGCCAAGTTTCAGCTTCTATTTCAAATAACCATGGGCCATCAAAACAAGATAAGGTCTGGAAGGATAAAGAGCAGGCTCCTTGAGGAGGACTGTAGGGCAACACAATCAAGCTAAACAACTAACCTGTTTCTCATAACAACTTATCAGGGCCCCCAAAACACACTTACACACATAAATACTGAGATACAGCATATCTGGAAACCAGAGGTTGCAAACTGATGATTCATGAATTAAATGGAGTCCAAAGACATGTCTGGCCTGAACTTTTTTCAAAACAATGTGGCCAACATTCAAAAGTTGAATGATCAGATTTCTGGCTACTGTTGATGGGGAGGGAGTGGCTGGGGGTGGGTATTGGACTGTGTGGCATAGTTCAGTTCAGAGTGGCTGCTGCCTTTTGGATGTAAGTTCTCAAGTGCTTCTAAAACTTTAACACACACACAAATCACCTAGGGACTCTGTTAAAATGAACCCTATAAAGGATGGAGCCTGGGTTAAGCATTTTCTAATGAGTTTCCAGGCATTGCAGCAGGTCAGGAGCAAGACTGGAATTCACAAGTCCCCATCTTGTTTATTTCAATCATTACTTGCCTGGAACTATGGACATTTAAGTTTCTATCCCCTGCTTAAAATAACTCTACTGGCAATTAAAAAGAAAAGTGTTTGGTTTATGTATTATTGGACATACCAGGAAATGGGAGAGGAAGAGAAGGAAAGCAGTAGCAGCTGAGATTATTACAAGCACAAAAACATTAAGGATGATCTAATTTATGTTGCCACTCTCACCTGGATGGCTTTTATAATTCTAACACATATACTTCCCAAGCATGAAAATACCTTGTAAATCAATTTAAACTTCACTGGCCCTACTTAAGGAGATTCATCACATGACATTAACATAATCACTATGTTCATTATGTGACTGATAGTGAATAAACACGTTTGCTTTTTGATTTCTGCTATATATATATATATATATATATATATATATATGCCTATGTGTATATATATAGGTATATACACTTAAAGGAACTATTAAGCCAGCCAGGAGTGGAGCTGAATGAATCTAGAACTAACGAACTCATGGCCAGATGAAGACCAAAAAACAGCTGGAAAAGTAGAAGAAAACAGTTTGCTGTCATAGTTAAAATACACAAGATATTTCAAAAAGAAGGGAGTGTCAGCAGTGTAAATGCTATAAGGACGGTCAAACAAGATGAGGATTGATTGTGTGCCATGGAAGTCATCACTGGCTTGACAAAAGCCTCAGAAGGTACAAATATACTAGGAGTAAGCTGAGAGCCCAGTGGAATTAAGCAGACTGAAACCTCTTTGAATCTAGTTTTGAAATGGAGGAATCTGGATGCCTGCTGGAGGAAAAATAAGGATGCTTCATTTCCTTTATAATGGGAGGCTTGACACTATTTCAAGCCAAAAGCAAAGATCTGGTTGACAGACAAAAACCAGAGGTTAAGGTTCCTCTGGAGACAAGTGGGATCCTTCCTTCACTATGTAAAGGGCTTTAATTATCTCATTTAATCTTCCCCAGTGATACTAAAAACAAAATATGCAAAAACACTGGTAGAGTAGGTACTGGGAAAATTAAGACACTGCCATTTGCTGGCCTCTATTTTTTCCATGAAGTACAAGTAAAAGGCAAGGTTATTCACTAAATAAATGGCAGGACTGCTGGACAATGTAAAAAGTCCCATTTGAGGTTGCCCAACTGTAACTATCTCCAGTACTCAGGGGCAGGAAATGCTCTTAATTCTCATGACATCCCCAGAAGGCAGATACTACTATCAAGTGCATACAGATGAGGAAAATGAGGCTTTACTGCAATGTCTTCTGAAAGGTCATACAGCTGGAATAAGGCAAACCCAAGCCTTATTTTAACTTATACGCAGAGTACATCAAGAGAAACGCTGGGCTGGATGAAGCACAAGCTGGAATCAAGCTGGGAGAAATATCAATAACCTCAGATATGCAGATGACTCCACCCTTATGGCAGAAAGCGAAGAACTAAAGAGCCTCTTGATGAAAGTGATAGAGGAGAGTGAAAAAGTTGGCTTAAAGCTCAACATTCAGAAAACTAAGATCATGGCATCTGGTCCCATCACTTCATGGCAAATAGATGGGAAAGCAATGGAAACAGAGAGTTGATTTGGGGGGCTCCAAAATCACTGCAGATGGTGACTACAGCCATGAAATTAAAAGATGCTTGCTCCTTGGGAAAGAAGTTAGACCAACCTAGACAGCATATTAAAAAGCAGAGACAATTACTTTGCCAACAAAGGTCCATCTAGTCAAAGCTTTGGATTCTCCAGTAGTCTTGTATGGATGTGAGAGTTGGACTATAAAGAAAGCTGAGCGCTGAAGAATTGGTGTTTTTGAACTATGGTGTTGGAGAAGACTCTTGAAGAGTCCCTTGGACTGCAAGGAGAGCAAACCAGTCCATCCTAAAGCACAAAAACATAAAGGAAATCAGTCCTGAGCATTCACTGGAAGGACTGATGCGGAAACTGAAACTCCAGTACTTTGGCCACCTGATGTGAAGAACTGACTCACTGGAAAAGACCCTGATGCTGGGAAAGATTGAAGGCAGGAGAAGTAAACTCTGGGAGTTGGTGATGGACAGGGAGGCCTAGCTTGCTGCAGTCCATGGGGTCGCAAAGAGTCGGACACGACTGAGGGACTAAACTGAACTGAAGCCTGATCTCAGGGCCTAACCTCTTAACATCTACTACCCTCTCCAGTATCATATTGGTACACCTAGTCAATATTCTATGAGTACCTGAAGTGAAAATAAATCAGAAAACAGAATGTCAGTTAGAATAGAGGGATCCACCGCCATGTACTACTAATACTTCACACAATGAAACATCAAACTCTCTGACTGTTAAGGTAGTAAGCTTTTGGCACATAATTTTCATCTACTTAGAACCCTGCAAATACAATCATTGACTGTAACAGGTTAATTGTAAGAAATGTTTGTATTACATTCAGATATTTATACAAGGGATGCTTCAAGTGTCTTTAAACTGCTTCCTCTGAGGATAGGCATCTGTAACTAACTAGAATGATATATTGGTGTTTCAACAGTTAGGAATTATTCTAAACTGACAAGTCAGCATTACCACACATGCTGAGTACAAGAACAGCCTCTGATAATGTACTATTTCACCCTGAGCTATGGATCAGGTTCCCCCATCTGTCACAACCACCTAAAACCTCCTACAGTTTTAACCAATTATACTGCTTAGAAAAGTTTTTCTTCCAGAGAATTATGCATCAGCATTAGGAACAAGGCAATCTTTTGTAACAAAAGGCAAAGTTCAAGGAAAGTAATGTTTGAAAAGCTGGCTTTCTGCAACCTTTCAAATTCTACTCCCATTCTATTAAACTGCTACATCAGTTCAATGATGCTGTGCTTTTTAAAAAAAAGAAAAGAAAGAAAAGCAACTCTTCCAGGTCCCTCTCTCCAAACTTCCTCCCTTTAGTTCGATTTTTAGAGGGAGTTTTCTAAGAATTAACATTAAGGGAAATGAAAATAAATACTAAACCAAAGTCTGAATGTACACTACAGACTAAAACAATTTCAGAAACAGTCAATAAATAAGCTTCAGTAGTAAAAGTGTGATGTAATCAGTAAGCCAATTTCAATGCTCAGGCTGTCAAAGGTGAAAATAATGCTAATATGGACAACTGTCCACAGAGAATTAAAATAGGTATTTGATAAACCATAAAGTTTATGGTATTTTTCTTCATGTTTAGATAGTTTTATAAGTACCAGCAGTTGCAACTCTTGTCAGTACCCAGAGACTGTCTTTTCTTTGCCTAACCAGCCTAGAATCTGAAACTCAAAGGAGGTTCACAAAAACTTGAGTAAGTCACTTTCAGAGAAAGTACTTACATTTTTTAATAATGGTAAGAAAATCCAGGTACATGAACAGAGAACTTAAAAATACAGTCAAGTTCAAAAATTGCATTACCGAAAAAAAAAATCATAGGTTTAATAAAATCAAAATGGTATAAAGCATTTATACTTCAGGATGATCTATGATATCTGACATATAAAAATTAGTGACTTACAGTTTGTAAAGAGAAGAAAGCAGTTATACTCTAAGACAAACTACAAGCATATTGTGAACTATTTTTCTAGCGCTGGAAGGATAAAAACCACTACCACTACCCCCAAAAATCTATCATCACAAGAAAGATTATACAATCTGGCACAATGCAAAACTGTGATCAAAGGGCTCAAAATAAATATCAAAGCTGACACTAGAATTTTAATTTACCTGCAAGGATTCTCTCCCTGCTCAATTATAATTGTAGTATCTTCCCATCAAAAAAAAATTGTTTTAACTTAAATCATTCAATTCCTTTAGAAATGAAAGCTCAGAACTTCATAGTACAAATTATTAGTCCTAAAAATCATGTAAAATCTTTGAAAATGGTAAAATCCTTGTAAATGGGGCTATTTCAAATATTGTAATACACATAACCATGTGGAGAAGGAAATGGCAACCCACTCCCGTACTCTTGCCTGGAAAATCCCATGGATGGAGGAGCCTGGTAGGCTACAGTCCATGGGGTCAGGAAGAGTTGGACACTACTGAGCAACTTCACTTTCACCTTTAACTTTCATGCAATGGAGAAGGAAATGGCAACCCACTCCAGTGTTCTTGCCTGGAGAATCCCAGGGACGGGGGAGCCTGGTAGGGTTGCCGTCTATGGGGTCACAGAGAGTCAGACACGACTGAAGTGACTTAGCAGAAGCAGCATAACCATGTTTATCATCACTATTCAGAAACATGAAGGAATACTTTTGGTGCACTTCAAGAGCCTCAAAATACTATTTGAAGTCTTTAAAATAAATACTATATTTCTTGTTACTACTCATCTGAGTCACAGTTTTAAAAAATGTCACATATTGTGGCTTTATTGTCACAGAAGGAGAAGTGAAATTATATTTTTTTCTTAAAACTGCCCAAACCTTAATTCAACAAATACATTTAGTAGATATTTTAAAACTCTGTATAAGACATTAACTGAGAAGATATAGCAGGTAATTCTCAAACTAGACAAGTCCCACCTATCCTCTCAAAATTCAGAGGACATTCCTTTTCACTAACAGTCTTTGCTACAAAACTGCCACTCATATTTCTCAGGTGTGTTTAGAAAGTTGAGAAACAATGGTAAGCTGCTGAGTTCTAGAAGTCCTATGCTCAGTAGTAAAATTGAAGATGCATCTCTTAAACTAAGGTCATTTATGAAGACCTCTTCACCATCTGCAGATGCCAGACAGGTTCATATAGGCTTTAACAAGTATTCCACTCTTCATACTTTTCTGAAAGTAGGCAGTCTTCTCAAAGTCAGGAAATGCATTGTGGTTTTACATATGCATAGACAGCATTCTGTACCAGCAGAGGGTTAGCAGTAGTAACTGTTAGTGCTACTAAGTACTAGCAAGGACTGTAAGTTGCTGGTTAATTCACCTATGGGGCTTCCCAGGTGGCTCAGTGGTAAAGAATCCACTTGCCAAGGTAGGAGATGCAGGTTTGAAACCAGGGTTGGGAATGGAGGAGGGCATAGCAACCCACTCCAGTATTCTTGCCTGGAAAATCCCATGGACAGAGGGTCCTGGTGGGCTACAGTCCATGAGGCTGCAGAGTCAGACACGACTCCACCTTGAAAATCCCATGGACAGAGGGTCCTGGTGGGCTACAGTCCATGAGGCTGCAGAGTCAGACACGACTCAACCTTGTAAACAATTCACTTATGGGCACTTGAAAAGACCCAATACCATTTGTTTCTTGTTTCGTGAACCAACTACCCAAGAGGTCCAAACTTAACCTATGCTATCATTATGCATTTTTCTTTAAGTGGAAGAATCATTAAAGGTTTCTTTTCAAAGAAGAAAAATACACAAAAATGGGCACTTCCAATGAGCCTCTTTCTCAACCTTTCAAAACTAAAGCATTTCTATCACTGTCTTCCTGTCTATCTAAACACTTAGGAAAGGCCTATCTGAGTAATATACAATATATTCTTTTTCCTATAAAGCCATTCAAGAAAACTGAGGAAATTTTATTATTCTCCTTTACATTGGAGCATTTTCACCTAACAAAGAGTTAGCAAATCTATTCTCTGATCTAGACATGTTTACACTATGTGTTTCTGTGCTCAAGATAGGCTTTCATTTTTCTACTTTCAAAACAAAATAGCTTAATAATGAATACAACTGCACTCTGCTTTTAATGGCTTATAGACTTACATGATTCTTAAATGCATAATTCACAGAACTATTAAATAACTGCAGCTACATACACAGTCCTAAATAAAATATCAGGTTTAAAATCCAAAGTACAAAGACCATTAAAAACAGTTTATTTGCCAAATCCACTGAGAAACTAGAAGCAACCTAACAGCTGTCTAAATAACCACAAAATATTAAAAACACTTCTGGCTCAATATAAATGACATCTGAAGTGAAATGTTGCCTCCTCCAACAGACATCTCATTTGTTTGTGTAGAACCATTTATACTTCATTTAAGCCAGCTGGTGTCTCCATTTGCAGGCATGCATCAATGTCTACAGAACAATCTAAGTTCCTGTAAACCCTTCCCCATTCACAAACTGCAATTTCCATTCTTAATGGCAAGTTTCCAGCAAATACAATGAGCTTTTACAAAGGAATTTAACTCTTCATCCAACTCAATTCCTAAGGCAGACTAGAGCAATAGTAACAAGTCAAATGATGTGTATAAACCTGTCTAGCAAATTCACAAATAGGTTGAGTTCACAGAAGGATCACTTCATTCAGCCACTCATTCATTCACTACACAATTATGAATAATAATGTGTTGGATTTGATTGACAGTCTCATATATTTTGATTTTATTAAAATATGTTTGCTCTAGGGAACGTCATGATAATCTTTTCGCTAAGTGACAATATTGAGAGGTTTCAAAAACCAATCAACAAGGATACAACTCTTAGAAATCAGTTTTCAATAAACTTGCCAGGATGAGTACTAATAAAGCTAAGTAGAGGCATTCATTTTTCCAACCACAGCAAATGGTTCCCGCCACTCCCCATCTCCAGTTATCATGCACTTTTCTTTTTCCACATCCTGAGATTACTACAAACCTCACTGCCAACACCCTCAACGAGGACTGGACAAACGTTTTCTGAAAAGAACCAGACAGCAAATATTTGATCTTCGGGAAAATACAATCTCTATCGCAATTACTTGACCCTTCTGTTGTAAAGGGATATGGACAATACTTCAAAAAAAAAAAAAAAAAGAGCATGGTTGTGTTCCAATAAAACTTTATTTGCCAGTTCTTACCTTTGTCCTATTAAGTTGCAATAGTTTGAAAAATATTGATTTAAATAACAGTCATCAAGTCAAACCTTCCTGAGATGACTAACAACCAAAAAAAACAAAGCTAGAGTTTAAAAGATACCCAGTTCCTGAAGTGACAACATGACTTCAGCAACATATCAGAAAACACATATATAAATATATCCAGAGAACAAAAGTAAATTCATAACAAATTATACACATGCTCTGAAAAAAACCGCACTTCAGTAGTCTAGTTGTAAATTGTTTAAATTATATTTGAACCCACAGAAATGAAAACAAAGAACTTCCATAGAGCCCCAGTCAATTTCATTTTGGTAAGTTGCTTTCCATTTCCAATACTAGCTACTTATTTCTGCTAAAGATATATGGTATTCACTCTAGACAAGTTTAAAGAATCACCACTTTTAAAATAGGAATTTAAAAATTAGGTAGAGGACATGAAAACTGGGAAGCTCTTTGATACCTGCACAACACTGCAGCTCCCATTATGACATCATTACCAAAACCATACAAGAGCAAGCCCAAAACTGGCCGTGTAAACGTAAGGCTAAATTAAATTACATGTAAAATGTCATTCCAAGACCACAGTTAAAAACTTAGCAACTCAAAAGTTAATCAATTTTAACTGCTGTTCTCTAATTGAAATAGCTAGAAAAAAAACTTTTCAGAGAATCAATAAATACCAGTTAGTGTGTGACTTTAGAATTCAGGATATGATCAAACTTACAGCAGACGTCAAAAACACCTTGAAAAACAAGAAACATACCAATATTTTGGGAAAATGTGAATTTGAATCAGCCGGCTTAAACAATTTCAATAATTCCAGTCATTTTACTATTTTAACAGTAATGGTCCACTTAACTGAAATATAAGAAAATGTGGAGTCAATTGCATTAGTGAATGCTTCAAATACATCAACGAAATGACAGATCTGCAAAGAATCACAATTCTTTCTGAATTAATTCCCTTTATAGTGAGGACAAATATAGCCCCTAGCTGACTTACTTTATATGCTCAAGACTATTTTAGCATTGCAATATACTTTAACTCCCAAACATAACACTGTATTAATTCACCCCCTCGAATGAAATTTACTGCTGGTTAGCTAGAGCTATTTTTAAGTGGCCTTATTAAGTACAGATTCCACAGTATCATTTCAATTTTCAGTGATAGTCTTTCACTAAAAAGACAAACTCTGAAAATAGTATTAATCCCAGGAACTCATTCTTGACACTGTTCCAACAGCAAAAGATGGTAGCCCAGGCATTTGAGGATCTCCCCATATATTTGGAAAAAGATATTTTAAAAGTATGACCTGAAAAATAACAAAACTTATGTCAATTCCAAATCAAGTTACCAGTAGAGTTAAATACTGCCCATAGATTTTCTTTTTAAAGCTGACGATAAACACGTAAATCAAGCTATGAAAAGGCTTTGTCTACAGATCTTATTATCACCAAAGGCTCACACATGAAACCTTTGCATGCTACACGCACAAAGGAAACATTTACACTACCAGTCCACATAAGCCTATCTTAAGACTATGCCAGGGCACACAAGGATTTTCAAAGTACAGGAAAAAAAGGACACAAACGCAGCACAAAGCAGTCAAGAGGTAGCTGCCCAGTCACTTTCAGGAAATGTTTCAAGACGAACAGCAAAAATATTCTGAAGTCCCTTGGAATCTTGGGTTGATTTATTATTTTCAAGGCCTAGTCCTTTCCTTCCAAAGTACTTTCATGAGCAGAAATAAAGCACTTTTAACTAAAGCTACTACTCAGCCCCGAATTTCAATACAACTTGCTTTTCATTAAAAGTTCAAGTTTCTCAAGGTCTAGACATATATAGTGTGATCGTATTACAGTATTTGGGAAGAGCATTTTCTTTGTTGTTGACCCTGCTAAGGAAACAGGTCTTGACTCAGCCAAAGTGGCGTTCTTGTGGGTGATTAATGACAGGCCTAGATCTCGCCCCAGTGACATCCCTCCCCCACCCCCACCCGCTCCGTACTAAAATCAGCCATGTCTGAACTGGAAGAGGGGCGGCCGCCTAGCCTCAAACCACCCAGTTCGAGAGTTAATAGGTGCAACCCATCGATTCTGGAAGACAGCCATCGAGATTCGGGTGAAATGTGTGACCCTTCGTTTGCCTCGATTTCCGTGTAGCACTCTCTCTGATCATTTCCGCTGGGGCTCTCCAGACTACGGAAACGCTCGATTCCAGTCATTCGGCCCAAAGAAAAAGACCTTCCTCTATCTCACAATACCCGGCAAGGCACCATCCCTACCCACCCCACCCCCGCCCCCTCCCCCGGTATCAGGCTATTCCTATTGTGTCTCCGACACTGAAAGAGCTCCTTAAGAAAAGTGTGGCCGCCGAGGACTCTGCTAAGGACGGAGAGCCCTCCTGTACCCCCAGTCCCGCGGGCTCATCCCTCGCCCCCCACCCCACGGGCGGCCGCAAGACCGAGTCCCACCTGTGGTGAGACGGGAGGAGACGTCGCCGAAGGGAGATGGCTCCATTCGGAGATACTTCTGCGGCGAGGCGGCGGCGGCCGAGAAGGAAGCGGCGGTGGCCGCGGCGGCCGACGACGGGGTGGCGGCGGCAGAGGTGGGCGCCGACAATGGCGCACATCGCCGCCGCTTCGGGGACGCCGGGCTCAGCAGCGGGTCGAAATCCAGAGTCCGTTTCAGAGTGGCTCCGCACGCCATGGCCGGGGCGCCGGGCTCGGGTGGAGTCAGGGAAGGGAGGGCGAAGGAAGCGGGGAAGAGCGGGGCCCCGAAGAGAGCCTAACCGACGGGCTCAAGAGCGGAAAGCCGGCTGGCGGAGCGCCGGCGAGGGGAGCAGAGCCGCTGCCGCCGCCTCCGCGGCAGGGGCAGTGGCCCGGGCCGGCCGGGGCGAGAGCAGGAGGGTAGGTGGCGGCGGCTCACGCTAGCCGCGTCAGGGGGGCTCTTCCGCCTCCTCAGGCGCGGCTCCCCCCGGGGACGCTCCGGCCGCCCCCGCCGTCCGTTCGGGCTTTGCGCCGCGCCTGAGGCGCTCCTGCGCGGAGACCGGTTCCTTCAGAAGTCAATAACAGCCTCGTGAGATGTGAGGCTAGAACGCGGCTCCTAAGACGCCCGAATACCGTCCGAAGTTAGAGAGCGGTGGTCGACGCGGCGAGATTGAGGCTGCGGCAGCGGCAGGAGCTCCAGCAAACACGTCCAGCCGCTTCCCCCTGCACTGTCTGACTCTTCCACCCGCCGCCGGCCCCAATATGGCGTCAATAACAACGCCGCCGATTCAAATCCTGCGGCCTCAGGGCGCGTGCGCATAGCGGGGGGGCGGGAGCCCGAGCATGCATTCTGGGAGTTGTAGTTTATTACTGCAGGGAGGACTCTGCGTGAAAAGCGGTTAGGGAGAAGTCACGAAAACTACGACTCCCGTCATTCAAGGCCAGCGATTCCGAGTTCCGGATTGGAATTTAAATCCCCCTACACATCTTGAGTGTAAAAGGAACTGAGGGTAAGAGAAAAACGAACCCGTGAGAGAGTGGGAGAAAAGAAAGCCGACCGGTAGGGAAAGCAGGTTTTGAAAAAGCTTTAAAATTCATGTAGTAGTTATCGTGGTACGCTCCCACAGTGATTTACCAACCGGGAACTTGAAAACGAAACCAACCTAACAGTTCAAGACTGATTAAAACAGTGCCAGAAACAAAACCTGTCACATCGACTGGCTAGGAAATACTAAGATTTTTGGAACCTATTTAGAATTGCAGGAGAGAACAGTGATACTATCAGGTTACAGGAACCTTGAATTGAACTTTATGCGTTGCCCTTTCCAGATAGCTGCTTGCAGCCACTTATTCGGCAAAGCCAGCTTTACCCTATAAATGAATAGGATTTGAACGACGTACAGAACTAAATTGTTCTGGTTTGAATAAAAAGCTAATATCAGAAGTTGTACTATCTCAATATTGGTGTATATCTTGTGAACGGTAAAAAAATAAATCGAAAGACAATGGAAAGTCTAGAGAGTAGATATTAGACCCATTTTGTAAGCAGAGAAAAAATTTTTTTATAAAAGTGATACTTCTAATCAGGTACCTAAAATGCAAGTCAAATACAGCATTAGTAAAAAAAAAAAAAATGATTTATGTGAAAAACTATCCTTTGTCCTTTGCATATGGAAGCTATCACCAACCAGTCCAATACAAAACTAGTTATCTATGTGAATGCCATAATTATCTAGTGAAAGGTATAAAATATAGGCTTCCAATGCTTATTTATTCTTGTTATTTATTAACTAAAAGATGTACCATTTTGTGTATTATTCTTTACACCATTTTTGGACAATAGTTTAATACATTTATTCTTGTTTTACAAACTGTTCAACTCCTCAAAGATCAGCAGTCATCACTCTGTGTTAACAACTAAGCTGTGCTAATTTTAACATACTGTTTGGAAAATAATCTTTGAGAAAAGATCAACATTTAATGCAACAGCAGCTGAACTATGACATCTAATAGATACATTTTTACTAAATTCTAAACACTCCATGGAATCTATGATATGGTCAAAATAACACAATATACATATTTTATGTAAATGAGTAGAAAAAGGTACGTTAACCTATGGAAAACAAGCAACAAAACATTTATATCCTGGTAAATATTTTCTGAAATTAAGATTTAACCTGAAATTATAGAACTTAAATTGGAAAAGGAGTGTTAGGAGTTGAATTGTGTCTCCTCAAAATGTATATGTAGTCCTAATTCCAAGTATCTTGGTATGTAAGGTATTTGGAAATAGGATCATTTCAGATATAATTAGTTAAGATGATGTCATACTGGAATAGGGTGGGTCCCTAATCCAATATGACTAGTACCTTCTGTAAAAAGGGGAAATTTGGACACAGATAGGCAGAACACCATGTGCACATGAAGGCAGCAACCTAGATGATGCATCTACAAACCAAAGAAAGCCAAAGATTGCCAGCAAATCATCAGAAGCTAGGGGAGCGGCATGGAACAGATCCTTCCTCATAGCCCTTGGAAGGAACTAGCCCTGCTGATAATCTTGACCTTGGCGTTCTAGTCTCCAGACAATGAGACAATAAAACCGAAAACTGTGTTGTTTAAGCCACCCACTTTGTGGTACTCTGTTATTAGAAAACTAATAAAGAGGCTTGTGTTTATTTGAGTTAGGATGATTGCCGGGAAAGGAGGAAAGAGTTGTGTGTAAAGGTGGCAGGGATTATCTGGTAAACTTGACATTTTAGTCATAATAACTACCCTTGTAATCACCACTGCACTGCATATCTGCTAAAGGCTCTCTGTTAGGATTAAAACAGTGGGCGGGCTGGGGCAGCCTCTCCTTCTACCAGTGACTAAGGAACCTGTTCAGCTTAGAGGAAGAAGGGGAACTTTACCAGTTCACCTCTGTGTCTTTGCTCAGGTTCTCTTCCATACCTTTTGCCTAACTACTGTAACACTCAACCTAGGCATTGTCTTCTATAGGAAACCTTCCCCAAGCACATCTAGTCTGAATTCGTTTTATAGATTCATAGAAAAAGAGACACTTATCTTCATTATTACCCTCCCCATTGTAGTACTGTTAATTCTTTGCTCATGACTCTGCCTCTCCCACCACTGGATTAGCTCCTGGCCAATAGCTTAGTACTTTGCACACTTCAAATACTCGTTGACTGTTTCTCAAACATTTTTAAATCACCTTATCCACCCAGTAATCCACATTATACTTATTCCTTAAGATAGATACCTATGAAAATATTACAGCAACCTTTTTAGGGTAGAAGAAAACTGTTGAAGGAGGGAAAAAAAAAAACCTAAACAAATTTCTTACACTAAAAAAAAAAAAACTTGAAAGGCTGTAAGTCTTAACATGGCCTTAAGTCTTAACAAATTTAA
Source organism: Bos indicus (assembly GCF_029378745.1). Lineage (NCBI taxonomy): Eukaryota > Metazoa > Chordata > Mammalia > Artiodactyla > Bovidae > Bos > Bos indicus. The sequence continues at coordinate 62,440,401 of NC_091768.1, read as the reverse complement.
AAATGAATTTTTATTTTGTTAATCAACAGGCAAAGAGAATTATATTTAATGCATTAATAAGTTGAATCAGGCCACGTGAACCTAAATATACAGTACAGCTAAAGGCTTCAGTGACCCACACAGGCCAGAATTCTCTTGCGGCAACTACAAGTCTCCTGCATTACAGGCAGATTCTTTACCGTCTGAGCCACCAGGGAAGCCCCACAAGGCCTATAACAAGTTTTAAAGGCTTGAAATATTTAGAATAGTTTTGCAACAATCTAGCAAGTATTTTCTGATTGGTACTATCTCACACCCCACTCCAGTACTCTTGCCTGGAAAATCCCATGGATGGAGGACCCTGGTGGGCTGCAGTCCATGGGGTCGCTTGAGTCGGATAAGACTGAGCGACCTCACTTTCACTTCTCACTTTTATGCATTGGAGAAGGAAATGGCAACCCATTCCAGTGCTCTTGCCTGGAGAATCCCAGGGACGGGGGAGCCTGGTGGGCTATCGTCTATGGGGTCGCACAGAGTCAGACACGACTGAAGCAACTTAGCAACAGCAGCAGAAGCCTCTGGAGAAAATCAAACTGCTTTACCAAGATGCTGGTCTTTGCCTGGTATTAGACTTTCCTGCTGCTGCTGCTGCTGCTGCTGCTGCTAAGTCGCTTCAGTCGTGTCGGACTCTGTGCGACCCCATAGACGGCAGCCCACTGGGCTCCCCCGGCCCTGGGATTCTCCAGGCAAGAACACTGGAGTGGGTTGCCATTTCCTTCTCCAATGCATGAAAGTGAAAAGTGAAAGGAAGTCGCTCAGTCGTGTCCGACTCCTAGCGACCCCATGGACTGCAGCCTACCAGGCTCCTCCGTCCATGGGATTTTCCAGGCAAGAGTACTGGAGTGGGATGCCATTGCCTTCTCCTAACTACTCCCAAAATACTACCCAGGATCTGATTCTGATGAGTCATTCTTTCTCTAAAGTCAGTAAAAGTATACATCACTGGATGACAAAATATCTCATCATCTTGAGCCTGAAGATCATCTTGTACCATAAATCATTTTCTTTTTTTTTTTAACTTTACAATATTGTATTGGTTTTGCCATACACTGACATGAATCTGCCACGGGTGTACATGTGTTCTCCATCCTGAACCCCCCTCCCACCTCCCTCCCCATACCATCCCTCTGGGTCATCCCAGTGCACCAGCCCCGAGCATCCTGTATCATGCATCGAACCTGGACTGGCGATTCGCTTCACATATGATAATATACATGTTTCAATTTTTTTCTGATGTCAAATGAAGGCAAGTGCAAATATGTTAAGTGGGGAGAGGTGTTTGCTGACTTTGCATATTGAGTTTGAGTAATCATATGGTTCAGCATTAAGACTAGCAGCTCTAATTCAGAAGTCACTTCAAATCTATATTCAGAACAAGCATTGCCTAGGGCCGAAGAAATGTTTAATCATTGTGTAAATGAGTGCAGTAGGGAAGAATAGAAATTGTAATTGCTTCCATATAACATCTTGTAGGCTGGCTGGAGTCTCTTCTAAGCACCATGTTTGGCATACTATTATACTTACTCACATATTCTTTTCCATTGTAGATATGATGCTGACCAGTATTAACTTTTCATTATTTTGGTTGTGGTCATTATTTTGACCTTTTGATTTGATTTGATAGACCATAGTGTTACCAAAATCATGCACATATACGTGGTTTCTAGAGGTCACCTATTCTAGTCCCCAGCCTCAAGGTATAGTTACCAGTGACTTTCTCAAGCCAAATCAGCGTGTCTGACTCTTCCTAAATATATTCAGGAGCAACTTCCAAAATTCTGTTGTATAGGCAACTGCAAAATCTCTAATATTTAACTTTAACCTCCTCTACATCAGAGGCTGGTTTCGACTTGTATAGTACTTTATCAAGAACAATGCAGAAATTAATGCAACATTGTAAAGCAGTTATACTCCAATTAAAAAAATAAAAAGAACACTGCACTCCAGGAAGTAAGATGATTCATTACTCATTTATCCTGAGGGACTTCAAGAGAAACCACAGAAGAATCTCTGGACAGTCAAAATAAGCTTTTACAAAGTCCTTTAAAATTTTTTTTGCATATTTTTCTCAGGTTTGTGCTCTCAAGGACCTGTAGCCTTATAGAAACTATTTACAGAGAAGCCAATCATGTCTAAGGACTTTATTTCTTAGTCCAAACCATTTAGAAGAGGGGAAAGGGAATTGAAGATGCTATGTGCCAACTACAAGTAATGCAATCATTGGATAGCAAAGAGAGACAGTAAAAAATAACTGCAAAATTCAAAAAGCATTACAGCCTTGAGCCTACAGCCTTGAGCCTTGAAACTCAATGACACCTTGAGCTCAATGACACCTGAGGAATTGCTGTATTATTACGTCACCATATAATAAGGGTAGGGTTGCCAGATTGAACAAATAAAAATATAAGATGCCCAGTTCAATTTGAATTTCAAATAAGCAAGGTACAATTTGTTAGTACAAGTTTGTCTCACATATTGCATGTGTTTATCTGGAATACAAATTTTACTGAGTATCCAGTATTTATTTCATCTGGCGACCCTATATAAGACCAGGACTCCAAAGTCATCAATAAACTGCGCTTAGTGTACAGCTCAAAAACTGTCACTAATATGATATTAGAAAATGTTTCATTGATAACATCTAAGATTAAGAAAATCAAAACTTTTAGTTGTCTTTGGAAAGTTAATTTAGGTGACATACTTTGAACAATGCATGTTCTAGTCATTGCAGAATGTCAGGCTTAAAATAAAGATTGAATAAACATGAGATGAAGAGTAAAAGCTTAAAACATCATTTCCCGATGCGGGAGCCCCTGCAGGCTGTCCCTAGCCCCACCTGGTCGTTTAGTTTTAGCGTTCCTTCACACCTTCTCCTGTAGGTGTCAGTTCTTCTGTCTTGCTTGACTCCAAGCCTGACTCAGAGGTGCTGTCACTGTCCCCGTCGGGCTCCCGTGCCCTCTTGTGTCTGTTTTCTTGGGCTTCCATGATGCCACCGTGAACCTTCCCTGATGTGGCTTTTCAAGAGAATGAGATGATGCCTACACTTCCCTAGTATTTTGGGTTCCCTCTGTGAGCCCACTGATATAAGGGACACTCAGGTGTGTGGTGTGAAGGAAATGAAGAAACAGGCCCTGCTCTTCCCCCTAGGAGAAGCTTTTCCACCCCCACACCCTGATAACAAGCACCAACCTGGGCCAATGACTGGTCACTTACAACCCTCCTGGCCTCTGTCAAGGGCTTCATTGGATGACCAAGAAAGTGCTAGATTTCATCCAGAAGTCACATCCCACATTTATTCTTTGTGGTCTGATTAGTCCAAGAAATCGTCTCTATCTGAAAGGAGGTAGTCTGCATTCTTAACAGGATTTGCCTCTGAGCAGTAGAACATGGAGAGGGTCTGTGGCAACCAGATGAACAAGACACGGTTCCCACCCTCAAAGAAGCTTGAAAGTGAAAGTGGCTCAGTCGTGTCGGACTCTCTGCAACCCTGTGGACTGTCCCCACCTGGCTTCTCTGTCCATGGAATTCTCCAGGCAAGAATACTGCAGTGGGTTGCCATTCCCTTCTGTAGGGGATCTTCCCAACCCAGGGATCGAACTGAGGTCTCCTGCCTTTCAGGCAGATTCTTTACCATCTGAGCCACCAGGGAAGCCTCAAAGAAACTTACTTCCTACTCTGTATGCTTATCTGAAGATACTTTTACAAGAATTCCCTTTATCATAATTTTTTGAAAACTAAAATATAAGTTTATGGAAATAACATCATCTCAATGATCATCAATCTGAAAATTAAAGGCCCGTAATTGTACATAGTACACAGTAAACCCATAGTGAGTGATGGTTGTTGTCATCATACTAAGGCAAACTCCAAAATTTTCCCAAACCGAAAGTAGTAAAAGAATATAGAGAGTATCTTATTATTATTCTGCAGAGGCCTGTCACAGCTTCTGGGGTCTAGTTTCTGAGACCACCTCTCCCCTCTCTTCCATGCTATGCCACTAGGAGGAAACTAGGCAAGATCTAGGTTCTTAATTGGTATCATTGGGTTACAGGGTGTGCCTCACTGTGATCTCATTTAGATAGGTGAGTTAGAGCCTTGGTCGGCAATACTGGGAGGAATACAATTATTGTTTTCAGGGACCCCCACCCCATCCCCATGGCCATGTGCTTTCTCAGTTCATTCTAAATAAAAATCCAAGGGAGTAATGTTAACCCCATTTGGCTCGTGAACCTGCACATGTGTGCTAAGTCGCTTTAGTCATGTACAGCTGTGTGGACACCATGGACTGTAGCCCACCAGGCCCTCTGTCCATGGGATTCTCCAGGCAAGAATACTGGAGTAGGTTGCCATCCCCTCCTCCAGGGGACCTTCCCAATTCAGGGATTGAGCCGAGGTCTCATGCCTCTTCTGCATGGGCAAGCGGGTTCTTTACCACTAGTGTCACCTGAGAAGCCCTGGCTCATGCCTAAAATCACAGTCTTAAATGGGTCAGAGTTGGGACCATCAACCAGGTGTGTAAGATCCCAAAGGTGTGGCCTTGCACTCCACAATGTTGACTTGGGCAGTGAAGAAACCTGGAGAGAAAGAGATGGATTAATTTAAATTTTACAAAGCATCATAATGGAAATAAGCAGCAAGTGGTCAATCAAAAAAAGTGTTGTTTTTAAGGACAGTGTAAGCAAGCGTTCCAGATGACACCATAAAATGTATCCTATGACTGTTGTGTTTTGTTTCCCCATGGAATCTGATCCTTGAGTACCAAGCTTTGAGAGATGATATTGTGGGATCACATTTCTGTTCTGAGGCAATGGTGAGATCCAGAAAGTGTTAAGGAGTCACACATAGTCCATGTGACTTATTTTTCTTCCTTAAGATCTTTCATCCTGTCTTCACAACAGCTAGCTACAGATACCAAAAGTGAAGTGAAAGTAAAGTCGCTCAGTCGTTTCCGACTCTTTGCAACCCCCTTGACTGTAACCTAGCAGACTCCTCCGTCCATGGGATTCTCCAGGCAAGAATACTGGACTGGGTTGCCATTTCCTCCTCTAGGGGATCTTCCCCACCCAGGGATCAAACCTGGGTCTCCCACATTCCACGCAGATGCTTTACCCTCTGAGCCACCAGACAGATACCTAAATATCAGGCCTAAATAATATTAACCACATCTTTTACTTAATTTGCTAACAGGCAGCTAAATAGATATTCAGGTTCCTTTCATTCCTCCTGATTGCTTGCTATGTAAGATGTGGCCCAACAATGAGACAGTTTGGTGTCAGCTGGGTGCACACCTGGAGCTAGCAGACAGTTTGGCGTCAGCTGGGTAGGTGTGCACCCAGGTGACGCCAAACTTTCTCATCGTTGGGCCACATCTTACATAGCAAGCAATCAGGAGGAATGAAAGGAGCCTGAATTTCTATTTAGCTGCCTGTTAGCAAATTAAGTAAAAGATGTGGTTAATATTATTTAGGTCTGATATTTAGGTATCTGTCTGGTGGCTCAGAGGGTAAAGCATCTGCATGGAATGTGGGAGACCCGGGTACAACTGCATAAAAATCTGCATTGTAACAAAGCTCCCCCAGGTGATTCATGGACACTTTTTACACTTGAGAAGCTCTCCTCTAGTTCACTTAGCCTCTCCCTAGCAGATGTGTTAAAAACACTACACCATGGTCCTCAGGTGTACACCAGACCCTCCATGAAGCCACAGTGATACTGAGATAATGGAGACATGGCCCCCTGTGGTAGAAAAGAATAAGAGGAGGAGGTCCAGGCAATCTAAAAATGCTCACCTGGATCAATGAGAATTCTTGGATCTAGATGTCTTTCTGCTCATGAAAGAGTGGAGTTCAGAATGATTTTCAGTAGAGACAACACAACTGAAAGCTGTGTTTGCTTTTTAAGAGATCGTAACTCAGGAAAGGAGTAAGAAGAAAAAGAAGAGGTGCATGCATCTTCCATGCTGCTAAACTGTTCTTTCCTCAGTAACTAACCTATAGCACTCCAGCAGAGATGTAAGACCGCTAAGCTTCTGAGAATCCACTCACTCACACCTTTATTGAATGATTTCCATATGCCCATCTCAGTGCCAGCTGCTCCAGTTTCAGGTAAAAACTAAGTGGTCCTAGCCTTCCTGAAGCTCACTCGTAGCTGTGTGTGGACAGTTTTTTCCCAAATCTGTGACTGGGAGCGAAGGCTGTGGCTTGCAGTTTGAGAGGAAATGGCTAATTCTGCTCCAGTTTTCCTTCCTTTATAAATTTTATAACATTACTTTCATGGCTTGAGTGTTCCTCTAAAGAAGTTTTAGCACGTGAAATGCAAGTGGACGAGTAGGAGACAGCTACTTTCTTCAAAAGTGGAAATGATCTCAAAAAAAAAAAAATAAAAAGCTGAAGCATTATCTGCCATCCAACAATATTTCTTCTAAAATTAGGTAACTCACCATTCTAGAGCTGGGTTCCTTATCACTGCTACTCTAAGTGTGGTCTGTGGGTTTTTTCCCAGCCACAGCAGGATAAGTGTAGACATAGACAATGGTTTAGAAACTTTTAGAGCAATTTGACATTGTTACATCATGCACAGCCTCGCCAGAGGATCCAGTCTCATTGAACAGGGTGCTATAGATTGAATGTTTATGCTCCCCCCTCCTCACCCAAAATTCATATGTTAAAACCTAATTCCCAATGTAATGGTCTTTGGAGGCATTCCTCTGGGAGCTGGTTAGGTCATGAGGGCGGAGCCCTTGGGAATGGAATTAGTATCCTTATAAGCCCCAAAGAGCTCCCTTGCCTCTCCTACTGTGTGAGGACACAGAGAGAAGGTACTGTCTATGAAATAGAAGCAAACACTCTACTGATGTCTTGATTTTGGACTTCCCAACCTCCAGAACTGTGAGAAATGTTTGTTGTTTTTAACCCACCCAGCTTATGGTATTTTGTTATAGCAGCTGAACAAACTAAGACACAAGGTCTAGTTCAGGCATTGCACTGGAATGGCTGTCACATGTGACACAGTCTTCCTATGAGCCATCCCAACATGTGGGAGATTTTAAGTTTAGTGTGTCCACTGTCATCCCAAAGTGTATAAATTCCAGAATCCATCTTGTTCACTAGGTTATCAAAGATAATTTAAATTTAAAACTGATCTTTTAACTTTATAAGATCGGTTTTGGAATTGACTACTGATGAAGGATTGAAAGTGAATGTTGAATATACAATACCATGGATTTCGTTTTAGACAAAAGTAGAAAATGAACATCCAGAGCTTGCAGAAATGGCTTTATTTTTCCTTTCTCATGAACCTACCTCTGTAAGACTGGTCTCTCTACTCTGAATGTTATTAAAACATAGAGGGACTTCTCTGGTGGTCCAGTGGTTGGGACTCCAGGCTTCTGCTGCAGGGGGCATGGATTTGATCCCTACTCAGGGAAATAAGATCCTGAATACCTCAAAGCATGGGCAAAAGATAATAGGAAGAAACTGTTTAAATATACATGATCCCCTCTTTGTAGTGCTTTCATCTACTCAATCTAGACTAAATAAATTAGTGAGCAAAAAGCAAGCTCACCTACCACATGAAAAACTTTAAATATTAATATATAAAATGCTTGTTTCAAGTACCCATATAAGCATTTACCATGGAGAATTGCCATTTTCCTCCTAATTTTTGTTTCACCACAACTGTGGAATGACAAAAAAGTACTGAAGCTCAACTATTAATTGCCTGTACTCAGGTGTGCAGTGAACAGCAGACACATTTTTGTGATTTTTTTCCTGTGTTTTGTTCTTTGATTATGTCAATTGTAATATATATGCCTGTTGACTCTAATAAAATATATAGGCTTGTGTTATATATTTTCTCTTTTTTATTTCTTTTTTCTATTAATTCAGTTTTTCTTCTATTTCCAAATGTACTGATCCACCTAGATTAGAAGGGAAAACCTGGTCCTTCATCTCAGAGTTTGAGAAAAACCTCTCCATAGTAACCTGTGTGTTAATGACTACCGTCAAGCCCAGCTCATGAAAAAGAAAGAATGTTATTAGTATTAGATCATATGTGTATAGCATTGGCTACCTGCCAGGCATGTCCTGTGTACTTTACAAGTATTAGCTAGTTTGCTCTTACCTTGTGAATTAGGTGCTATCGTATCACCGTATAACTGTTGAGAACACTGAGGTTCAGAGAGGTTGAGTCCCTTGCTCAAGGTCACACAGCTCTAAAGCAGAGCCTAGTTTCAGAGTCCACGCTCTGAGCCACAGAGGGATGCAACACAGGTGTCGTAGTCATAGTCCTCCACTAAATATGAATTTATGTGAGTCATTTAACTCATGAGGGGAAAAAAAGGAAACATTAGAAAAGACAACAAAAGCTGCAATGCAGAGTCCCTCCCAGGTCCCAGGCATTGAGTTAAATGCTTTCCATGCATGATCTCAGTGTGTCCTGAGGGCAGGGTGCTGGAGGATACGGCTTAGGTAGTAGGGGAGGTGACTTAGTGCATGGGCAAGGCAGAAGTCAAGCTGCATCCCATAATGAGAAACTCTTCCTTCTTCAAGCCTGTGAGTTCTTCTGATCACATCTGGGCAAGTCTCTTTGGTACAAGTCTTATATGACTTTCTCACACTGGCTTATTTCTTTTTGTTCCAAAAGGAGAGCAGGACTGAGCTGAACACCTTCTCTGGAAACAAGATCTTTTTTATTTCCACTACACCTTCGATTTACGGCGAGTCATTCTCCATTGACGATAAAGATGTAAAATTTTCTTTCAAAATGTATTTAAGTTTCAGAAGTGAGCTTTAGAAAAATACAGAGAGGATATAGTTCTTACATGGACTTAGCAAAAGTTATGGTGAATGAAGTTTGACAAATACTTCCATATCTTTCAACAACCTGGGAAGAAGGTATAATTGTTCTCCATTTATAGGTAGGAGATCTGAGGTTCTGAAAAGTTCAGTAAACTTCCGAAGGCTATTCTATAGGAAGGTGACTATTGGGATTTCAACGTAGAAGTGTCTGCATCCAAAACTAGTGAGTGCCCTTACCTGTTAGGTACACTGCCTCCCTTAGATGGCAATCGTGCTTGCTTCCTCCTAGGACTGTGACTCAGAGCCCTCTGATTGTATTTCATGATAAAACCAGCTGTTCTCATTGTATGCGCCTTGCTGCTGGTCCTCCATAAGGTCCTCCTCTGGGTATTTTCATTGTAATACTAAGATGCTGTTTATCTCTTTTGCTCTTGTTCTCTCACAAGTGTACTAGGAAGTTTTTCCTGAGGCTGCATGGCATGTGCTATCACGACAGATTCAATGTAGAAGTAGATAGGAGACTCCAGCTACCTTCGATTAAGCCAAACATTAAAAGGACGAACAAAAACATAAAACAATGTCATTCTTTTCATGAAATCTTTTTAACTTGTTGGCTTGTTTTAGAAAACACAGCTATTTTTTGTTTTTGTTTTGTAACTTTTAAACTTTATTTTGTATTGGATGACATGGCAACCCACTCCAGTACTCTTGCCTGGAGAATCCCATGGACAGAGGAGCCTGGCAGGCCACAATCTATAGGGTCGCAAAGAGTCGAACATGACTGAGTGACTAACACACACAGCCAATTAACAATGTTGTGGTAGTTTCATGTAAACAGCAAAGGAACTCAGCCATACATATTTTTATTGTTTGTTTTTTTTTTATTGTTTTAAATTGGAGTAACTTACTTTACAATGTTGTGTTATTTTCTTCTGTACTACACGGTGAATTAGTTATATATATACACACATCCCTCCCTCTTGGATCTCCCTCCCACCTTCCAATATCCCACCCCTCTAGGTCATGGCAGAGCACCAAGGTGAGCCTCTGTGCTATACAGCAGCTCCCCACTATTTTGCACGTAGTACTGTATATTTGTCAATGCCCCTCTCTCAGTTTGTCCCACCCTCTCCTTCCCCTGTCCCTGCTCTGTGTCCACAGTTCTGTTCTCTATATCTCCATTTCTATTCCTGCCTGCAAACAGGTTCATCAGTACCGTCTTTCTAGATTCCATATATATGCATTATTGTACAACGTTTTTTTTTTTTTTTTCTGACTTAACTCACTCTATATGACAGACCCTGGGTTCATCCACATCACTACAAATGATTGAGTTTTGTTCCTTTTAATACAGCTGTTTTATTTTTTTAATTTAAATTTATTTATTTTAATTGGAGGCTAATTACAATATTGTATTGGTTTTGCCATACATCAACATGAATCTGCCACGGGAATACAGCTATTTTAAATTAAAAAAAAACGTGACTGATGTTAATGTGTAGTAGGTTTATTGTTCTTTTTACGTGAATAACTAAATACACATTTATCCATCTTAATTTTGAATGTATTAAACATCAGTATGTACTGGATAGCCCACATAAACATCAGTATGTAGTGGATAGCCCACTTTTTGGGGGCCATCAAGAGCATAAAGAGGTCTTAAGATGTAAAGTATGTGGTAGGATAATATTTTTTAATATTAATGGAAACTTTTTTCCCCCAATATTTCTAACCTTCCTTTCCTCCCCTCTCCATTTAAGTAGGTAATTGTGATTCATGGCTTCAGGGGAGGGACACTACCAAATGGAAAAGCAGAAATAGGGACTGCTGCTGCTGCTAAGTCACTTCAGTCGTGTCCGACTCTGTGCGACCCCATAGACAGCAGCCCCACCAGGCTCCCCCATCCCTGGGATTCTCCAGGCAAGAATACTGGAGTGGGTTGCCATTTCCTTCGCCAATGCATGAAAGTGAAAAGTGAAAGTGAAGTTGTGTCCAACTCCTAGCGACCCCATGGACTGCAGCCTACCAGGCTCCTCCGTCCATGGGATTTTTCAGGCAAGAGTACTGGAGTGGGGTGCCATTGCCTTCTCCGGAAATAGGGACTAGCTTTTGTCAAAGCTGAAACCTACTAGGGAAACTCTGCTAGGTGCTTTGAGGCTGGAATATTCAGAATACAGAAAACATAATAGCAATATTGAGAGAGGGCAGTTTTCCCAGGACTAGAAAAAGTAATTCTCATCTCTTTAGGGTGGGTGTGGGAAGAACAAAAACAAGAGAGATCAGGAGAACTGAAAGAAGACTGGGCTGAAGAGCCCAGGAAGACAGAAAGTAAGCACTGCTCAGCCACAGGGGGCATCTTCCAGTGTCCTGGAGCCACGTGGAAGCTGGGAAGTGTCACTGCCTAAACCCAGCGTCTTTGAAGCCACTCCCCCTCCATCCTCAGGCCGGTGCTCAGGAGTGACACATTCTGATTCCCCCAGCCTGGACACCCGCACCCCCAGAACATCCCTGGACCATCAGAAGCCCAAGTGGGAGGTGACTGGGGCTCCGGGTGCCTTGAGGAGTAGTGGGGGGCCGGGTAACAGAAAACAGCTCTGGGCCCTGTAACTGCAACGTCTGATTGGAATCAGCTGCAGACCGCCCTGAGCTGGAAGAGTAGGTTTTGCAAATTTTAGGAGCACCAAACATACCTGTTGGCTGATAAGCAAATAAGAACTTGAGTTCTAGCAGAAACTGCCAACTGATGGCCATGTCCTTGTTTGACCCCCAAGTGAGTGTTCTTGGTCCAGTACAGGGGATTTTCTTAGTTGGTTGGTTTGTTCTCAGATGCTCTGGGAGGAGTTCATGCACCATCCAGGGCCCACTGTCCTTTCTCCCACTCAGGCCCTGCGCTCACCAGCATTCCCTGCCAGGCCCCTGAGGACATCTGACTTTTCGGAGCTCTGCAGTATGAAGTGAGTGATCTATAATAGGAGGACTCCTCAAGGGGAAACCCTGAAACTACATGGAATTGTGAACCTCTGCATTTTTCTGAGGACAGCATCTAAACTTTTATCAGCTACACAAAGGACTCTCTGATGCCTAGGTTAAAATCCTGGCCACTGTTTACTGGCTGCGTGACCTTGACATGTCACTTAACCCGTCTGTGCTTCGTTTTCCTCATCTGTAAAACGGGGTTGTTAATAGTATTTAACTCTCAGGGTTGATGTGAAGATAAATGAGCTGTGTGTGTGCTCAGTCGTGTCTAACTCTTTGTGACCTCGTGGACTAGAGCCCACCAGGCTCCTCTGTCCATAGAATCTTCCAGGTAAAAATACTGGAGTGGACTCCAGGCAAGAATCCTTCTCCAGGGGATCTTCCTGACCCAAGGATCAAACCCTTGTCTCTTGTGTCTCTTGCATTGACAGGCAGATTCTTTACCAGCTGAGCCACCAGAGAAGCCCATATAAAGCACCTGGAATGGAAAACCCTTCAGAAATATTGACTATCATTATTATCAGGGAGGTAGACTGTTGTGGGTTGGGTGGAACCCCAGTGTCAGGGGGGCCAGCCTAGAGTAGAGAGATGAGTGAGGGCCCATCTTCAAGATGTAGCCTGTGCAGCTCTCAGAACTCACTCATTCAGCACACTGTCCAGCACACTGGAGACAAACAAGTCCTCTCTGCATGTGACCAAAAAGGCTGCCAGCAGCTAGGATGTGTGTGCCTCTCTTATCCTGGGAAAGATAAGGATCTGCGGGTAGCAGTCAGAGGGACCTGGGGCCATGATCTTGGAGACCACAGTTCTGCCCTGGAAACCAATGCTGCCTTAGCTCTAGGCTCGAGATACACAACTGGGCAGCCCAGGGAGAAGAAAGCATAGCAGAGTCCATCAGAAACTGGAATCCTGTTCCACCACTTTCTAGCTGAGTGTACTTGAACAATTTACTGTAAGACTCCCTAAGCCATAGCTTCCTCTTTTGAGAAATTGAGGAATAATATACCCACTGTACCAATTTGATAATATAACATAAATGAAACATTTAGCAAGGACAGAGTCCTCAGGAAATGGAGCCAGGGTTCTGGCAAAGTGTGTATTCCCGAGGCAGGGTTCATGGAGTCTAATTGGATGGGGATCCTCAAAGAACAAAGGGGAGATAGCCTTAAACATCTCTTTCTTTCTTTTTTTTTTTTTTTTTGCCTTATGGCACGTGGGATCTTAGCTCCCCAACCAGGGATCCCATCGTGCTCCCTGCATTGGAAGTGCGGCGTCTTAATCACTGGACCACCGGGGCAGTCTCTCCTTTCTCTTCTTGATGATGTGACCGAAACAGCTGACCCAGCCCAGCTTTGCCTCATTTTGTGGTTGAAATGCAGCATGTTAGAGGTTCCTTGTTCTCAAACCCAAGTTCCCAGAAGAGGAAATTTATTGGCTAGCTCCTGTAACATACTCACTGTCAACCAAAGGTGTGTATATATGGGATGGGAGAGGGAGGAAAAGAAATGAATGTTATGAATACACAGGTTCAACCAGTTCATATAAAAAGAAAGCCAAATGGCTAAGGGACACCTGAAAAGATACTCATCTTCACTAACATTCAAAGAAATGCAGATTAGCCAACAATGAGAAGTGCTCATTTTTTTTTCTTTTTTGACATCATATTGGCAATTATGATAAATAAAGATGATTATAGGAAACTTGTTAAGAGTATAAAGTGATATGACTTTTCTGGTTTGCTATTGAACATCATGTCATATTTTTAAAATTAATTTTTATTGGAGTGCAGCTGTTTTACAATGTTGTGTTTGTTTCTGATGCATCAGACATACACATGCGCATATCCCCACCCTTTTGGACTTCTTTCCCACTCAGGTCACCACAGTGTGTAGAGTAGAGTTCCCTGTGCTATACCGTAGGCTCTCATTAGTTATTTATTGTATGCACAGTATCAACGGCATATATGTTGTCATATTTTAAATGTACATAAGCTTTAACCCAGAAAGTCTAGTTGTAGGCATTTATCCTAAACAGATAATTAGAACATGCCCAGACATATATACATTGTATGCTGCTGCTGCTGCTGCTGCTGCTGCGTCGCTTCAGTAGTGTCCGACTCTGTGTGACCCCATAGACGGCAGCCCGCCAGGCTCAGCCATCCCTGGGATTCTCCAGGCAAGAACACTGGAGTGGGTTGCCATTTCCTTCTCCAAAGCATGAAAGTGAAAGGTGAAAGTGAAGTCTCTCAGTCCTGTCTGACTCTTAGCGACCCCATGGATTGCAGCCTACCAGGCTCCTCCGTCCATGGGATTTTCCAAGCAAGAGTACTGGAGTGGGGTGCCATTGCCTTCTCAGATATACATTGTATATATGTGTATATATAGGGCTTCCCTGGTGGCTCAGATGGTAAAGAATCCACCTGAATGTGGCAGACTGGGTTCAATCCCTGAGTTGGGAAGATCCCTGGAGAAGAGAATGGCGAATGGCAACCCACTCCAGTGTTCTTGCCTGGAGAATCCCTATGGGCAGAGGAGTGGGGTTGCAAAGAGTCGGACACAACTGAGCGACTAAGCACAGAGCATATGTATATATATAGATAGATAGATAGACAGATACATATGCATATACACATGCTAAGTCACTTCAGTTGTGTAGAACTGTTTGTAACCCTATGGATTGAAGCCCATCAGGCTCCTCTGTCCATGGGATTCTCCAGGCAAGAAAACTGGAGTGAGTTGCCATGTCCTTCTTCTGGGGATCCTCCCGACCCAGGGAGTGAACCCACATCTCTTATATCTCCTACATTGGCAAGCAGATTCTTTACCACTAGTGCCACCTGGTAAGCCCATATATAGATATTTATTGCAATATTTTTAATATTAAAGAAAAACTTAGAACATAATAGATACCCTTCAGTGGAGGGTAGAGATTATAGTATAATACTACTGAGAGGTTGTTATAAAAGGCGAGGTAGATTCATATGCAAGATGTGCATGGCAAGCTGTTTAAAGTAAAAAAAAAAAAGCAAACCACAGAAGAGAGTAAACAATGTGATTTCATTTTTGTCAAAAACATACAGTATATAAGACACACTGTACATACTATCTTAGAAATGTGTCTGCATATACACTGGATGTATTTGCCTGTGTATGTTTGTGTATATTACATAATATATAACACTTACACATTATTTGTAGTATAACAGTTACATATTTTATATATATATATATATGTATATACATGTATAGATGGTGGTACTAGTGCTAAAAACCCAACTGCAAATCCAGGAGATGTAAGAGATTCGGGTTCAAACCTGAGTTGGGAAGATCCCCTAGAGTAGCAAATGGCAACCCACTGCAGTAGGCTTGCCTGGAGAATCCCATGGACAGAGGAGGGTTATGGTCCATGGGGTCGCAAAAGAGTCAGACGCAACTGGAACGACTTAGCACAGCACCCATAGACATCTGTAAGGATAGATATAAAACTAATCATTGTGTCCATCTCTTGGAATGGATAGAATTATGGAAAGCCTTCACTTCCTACTTTATCCATTTTTATAGGATTGAACTTTTTAAAAACAACCTAAATTATTTTTATAGCTAGATAAAAAGAAAAAAACTAGTAAGATACTCTATTTCAGGGGGTCAAGAGAGTATAGATTTTTTATATAAAAGAGAAACATTTGCTATTTTAAAATTAAAGAAGGACAACACAAATCCAATTTCCTAGTGGTAATAGACATAAGAGGAGGCAACACAGGCTGCCCCCACCCAGGGCTGGGATTATTGGGTGAGAGCTTTTCCTCGGGTGGAAAGGAGAAAATCAGCTTTTCCTGGTACCACAGAGTACTTTACCTCTGTCCTGTTGGGAGATTTTGGCTTACCCACAACTCAAGGGATGTTCCCCCTTCTTCAATAGATGAATTAAGGAACATGATTGAACTCTTCAGCTCAAATCTAGAGATAATATACTTTTGTATTTACATATGAAAAGAGGAGGAAGGTAGTAAGTGGTGAGAGCTGAGGTGTAGAGTTAAATGAGGGGTCAGATACAGAAAGAACCAGAGGCCAACCTGGAAAAAGTGAAGGTGGCCTGGTTCAATTTCAGTGACATGTTTATCTGCTGTCCATCACAGATTTGTGTAGGACCTTGGGGCCTTTTTAAGAAACTTTAATAGGTTGGGAAATTGAAACTCTTACTGGCATTATTATTAAGTATTTTTATTATTTTTAAGTATTTCCCTTCAGATTCTTCCTTTTTTGATAGGAACATGCTAAATATTAAAAGAGGCCATTGTGAGAAGCAGCGAAAGATAAATTAGAAGTTTGGGATTAAGATATATACACTACTGTATATAAAATAGATAACCAACAAGGACCTACAATATAGCACAGGAAACTCTACTCAATATCTTATAATAACCAAATATGGAAAAGAATGTAAAAATAGAATATATATTTAATATACATATAACTGAATCACCTTGCCATGTACCTATAACCAATACAACATTGTATATCAACTATATTTAAATAAAAATGTTTAAAAAATCCAATCCAACAGAAACAAATAAATGAATATAAATAAAAGAGCCATTGTAATTTCTTTCAATACCATAGTGAATTTCAGTGGGAAAACAATGATTGTTGTTGAGTAGGCCACTTTACAAGAATGCCTCAAGTTCACACATGGCAGGAGATCTGTATTAATTTGGCATAGATAGAAAACAATTTCAACGAACAGTCTTTTGTCTTTGTTTGTAGTAGACAGTTCACCAATAATGCATTTTAAAGCATTGTTCACCAACAGCATTAGAAGTCAATTTCACCATATTACTTTTTCAAACCTCTACCACCTGGACAGGCAGACTCTTGGAGAATAAGACCCATTTTCTCCTTCTCTTTTTCTTTTTGAATTCCACTCTAAGCAAGAAACATTTGCTTAATGCCTACCTAGGGACTTCAACATTGCTAGCTCATATAATGACCTTCCAAAAACGTCTACAGTAATGGGAATGTTGGGGATAATATACCCTCGGCCATACTGCAAAGACAGCTTTTTGAATGATTGTTCATATAAAACCTGCCAAATTGCTGATATTAGCATTGGTCATTCCTTACATTATGAGATTTTGAAGATGAAAATAATAACTGGAGACAGCAAGAGCTGGCAGGTCATCTTATTCAGCTCCCTCAGGTAACACATGATAAAATGAGTCTCTGAGAGAGCAGGACCATTGTCTAATTTCATGACTAAGAAGTGGGAGAGATTTTTTTTTTTTAATTCCAAATCCTATGCTGTTATTATTACCACTCAGCCTGCCTCTCTCAGACCAAAGTCTGTCTCAGAAATGCCAGACATTCCCTTCTCCCTACCCACATTCCACATTGGAGTCTTTGCCCCACTCCTCACCCTGGGAGGAGTGGTACTACCTACCATGTGACTGCACCCCACCAGTCTCAGCGACTGACCCAGGGATAGACGTCTGACTTCAGCTGAGCTGAACGGATACTCTCCCAAGAATTTGGAACAGGGACAAAGAGGCTGAGTCATTGTGCTGTGAGGAGCCAAGCTGCAAGGTCACAGCCAGTGGGTCTCCCACAGCAGCCCCAGGCCTCGTCCTAATGAGTGAGGGGAAGCTGAGAAATCATGAGTCAGCAGAAAAGGTCCATCTACAGAAGGATGGAGCAGGTGCTCTGAGGCAAATAGAGACACTGTGCACGTCTGCAGGCTAAGTCGCTTCAGTCACGTCTGACTCTACGTGACCCTATGGACTGTAGCCCGCCAGGGTCAGCTGTCCATGGGATTCTCCAGGGAAGAATACTGGAGTGGGTTGCTGTGCCCTCCTCCAGAGGATCTTATCGACCCAGGGATTGAACCCACGGCTCTTATGTCTCCTGCATTGGCAGGCAGTTCTTCACCACCAGCACACCTGGGAAGCCCAAAATAGAGACACTACCTCCAAATGTAGAAGAGAGACAGAGGGAGAAAAAAAATCTACATAATCCCCTTTTGGTCCCCAAACACTCAACTTTATCTCCTGCACTGGCTTATTGTAACCCCATAATGAACTCTGCCTTTCAATCAATCCTCTTTTGATTCGAGCTAAGTGGAGTTCTGTTCTTTGCATCTAAATTTTTCCTAAGACATTCCAATTCATCATGAATGTATTTTGGGGTGAAAAGACTGCTCTGTTTTTTATGAAGATTATGGAAATTGAAGTCTTATCTCAAAACCCACAATGGAATGATTGGTTTTCTGTATTCTCTTCATTAATTATCCAGACCCAACAGATGAAGCTTTCTAGGTGAATAATTTCCAGAATTTCTGATGGAAGTTAGCCCAACTTTGGGTCAAAATATGCTTAGAGTTGTTCTGTCCAGAAATAGAAATCTTACTGGAGTCTATAGCTGCCACCTTGGGAAAATACATCAGGACTTCCTAGAGTATTTCCATTTAAAGTTTCCAATGCTTGAGCCTGTTTTCTCAAAAAGAAAACTGTTCCTTTAGAGGGACCTGTAGCCCAACATTGACCTAACCAAGAAGTGGCCATATCTGTCACAGGGATATTTGTGTTATCTAAATAATGGAAAGAGCCTTTAAAAAAATTCTACTTATCTTTCTAAAATTCTTAAAACTAATATAAGTATAAAATAATGGAGAAATGATTGAGTACTTTAGGGTTCATTATATACAGTATATATATATGTGTGTGTGTGTGTGTGTGTATATATATATATATATATATATATATATATATATAGTATATATATCTCTGTAACTATGTGATCTCAAATAATGGAAAGAGCATTTAAAAGGAAATTCTACCTATCTTCTAAAATTCTTAGAATTAATATAAGTATAAAATAATGGAGTAATGATTGAACATATTAGGGTTCATCATATATAGTATATATGTACACTCATATATAGTATATATATAATAATTGTGTGATCTCAAATAATGGAAAGAGCCTTTAAAAAAATTCTACTTATCCTTCTAAAATTCTTAGAACTAATATAAGTATAAAATAATGGAGAAATGATTGAGCACATTCAGTTCAGTTCAGTGGCTCAGTCGTGTCTGACTCTTTGGGACCCCGTGAATCGCAGCACGCCAGGCCTCCCTGTCCATCACCAACTTCCAGAGTTTACTCAAACTCATGTCCACTGAGTTGGTGATGCCATCCAGCCATCTCATCCTCCGTCGTCCACTTCTCCTCCTGCCCCCAATCCCTCCCAGCATCAGGGTCTTTTCCAATGAGTCAACTCTTCGCATGAGGTGCCCAAAATATTGGAGTTTCAGCTTCAGCATCAGTCCTTCCAATGAACACCCAGGACTGATCTCCTTTAGGATGGACTGGTTGTATCTCCTTGCAGTCCAAGGGGGTCTCAAGAGTCTTCTCCAACACCACAGTTCAAAAGCATCAATTCTTCGGTGCTCAGCTTTCTTCACAGTCCAACTCTCACATCCATACATGACCACAGGAAAAACCATAGCCTTGACTAGATGGACCTTTGTTTGCAAAGTAATGTCTCTGCTTTTTAATATGCTGTCTAGGTTGGTCATAACTTTCCTTCCAAGGAGTAAGCGTCTTTTAATTTCATGGCTGCAGTCACCATCTGCAGTGATTTGGGAGCCCCCAAAAATAAAGTCTGACACTATTTCCACTGTTTCCCCATCTATTTCCCATGAAGTGATGGGACCAGATGCCATGATCTTAGTTTTCTGAATGTTGAGCTTTAAACCAACTTTTTCATTCTCCTCTTTCACTTTCATCAAGAGGCTTTTTAGTTCCTCTTCACTTTCTGCCATAAGGGTGGTGTCATCTGCATATCTGAGCACATTAGGGTTCATCATATATAGTGTATATATATACACATACTCGTATATAATATATATAATATATATCTGATGGAATGCTATACAGATATTTAAAACAGTATAACTAGCAAGATTAAACACGGAAAGATATTTATGATTCAGCAAACAAAGAGCAGAATACAAAATTGTAAGTATCGACCACATGAAAACAGATACACATAAAGGACTTTTTTTTTCTTGATAGTCCTCAACAAGGTAGTTGAGATAGCCCCAACCAACCCCTAGATCCCCTAGGTATTTAAAATAAAAATCTATTGGGCATTTCTCCCTAGGATGATTTTGGCTAGGCAAAAGTTGCTGACCTGGTTCAGGTCCTACATTTTTTCTTATATTGACCTGGTTCCAAGCCTTGTGCTGGTCTATTTTTCGGCCTGTCTATAGCACTCCCAAATGACATGACCTCCTGATGATGGAGAGTTCTCAGTCTCTCTGTGCAATGACTTGAGACCTTTTGCTTTGCACCACACAGATTTCAACAACTTTTAGACTTGGATTGGTTTTTGTTCTTTTTTTTTAAATTTACCATTTCTCAAAGCTGTGACAAGGTGGAGATGTGACTTTCCTTCAGTGTGCTAATAACTTCTGCAAAGTTTCTGGGAATAGCCTCCAAAGCTGAGGTGAGATGGAGAGACACTGAATCTCTTCTTGCATTTGGTAGGAAAAAAAAAAATTATACACCAGCTACCACCTCTAAGACTTTCAATACAGAAAAGTTCTTCCATGGCTATTTTCATGATGTGTCTCCTCACCAAGCAGAGGGAGTTAAATACTGGCCTCTTGCTGCCTTATATGGGTTTGGTTGCCTAATTATCTCATGCCTACTCCAGCAGACATTTGTTATGTTTGTGGCCACATGTCATCTCTTGGAATCCTCTCCCATGTCAAGGAAGCTTAAACCTTTTGAGTCCTGCCTTCTCAAGGAGAAACAAGGACTTACTATTCCAGCCTTCTGTGCAACCAGGGTATAAGCTTGTGACCTAGTTTCTGCCATCAGGTGCAGTCATGTAAGACTTCAGTGCAGAAGAGCAAAGCGCAAGGAGCCAGATGTCATGCAGAGTCAGTTTTCTGGTTAAGGCTGCGGAGCTGGACAGAGGCACTGAGGCAGAAATGGTAGCAGCCCTAGTGGTGGCATCCCTTGTGGGGGCGGTTGGTGCCACTGCAGTACCAGTGCCAGTGTATGACTTGGATATAACTTGCAGTGTAACCTCAGAGTGTGATTCCCTGGCCCTTCCAGGAGTCTGCATGCTATCTAATATTCTTTAAAACTTTAAACATTTTTCTTAAAAACTAGCATGGGTAGATTCTGTTGTCTGCAACTAAAAATCTTGAATAATATACCGACTGTCATGTTTTTATATTAGGCTGAAGGACTGAGAGGGGCTTCCCATGTCATTCAGTGGGAATGAAACCTCCTGCCAGTGCAGGAGACACAAGAGACTCAAGTTCAATCCCTGGGTCAGAAAGATCCCCTGGAGAATGAAATGGCAACTCATGCCAGTATGCTTGTCTGGGAAATCCCATGGACAGAGGAGCCTGGCAGGCTACAGTCCATGGGGTCACAAAGAGTCAGACATGACTGAGCATGCACACTGCTGGACTGAGAAGTGATTAATTTTTCTTATTCATTACACTTCACCAGCTGGTAGATACAATTAGGGTCATAAGAATGAGAGTTTTAAACTTGCCTGGCTCTTGCTCCCACTTGCATAATGTAGACTTTTTGGCCTTATGCAAAGTCTCCTTAGAATCCCCAGAGTTGTCTCCTATGTACTCACAGACAGTTCTTGAATGTTCTTCTCTGTGGCTGCTTGTGTCTTTGGCTGTGGCTTAAGAAGCTATGTGCAGGTCAGAATCTACATCAGTGCCAAGCATGATGAGACTGATACCCATGACAGATGTGTACTGCCTCTAATACTTTCACTCTGTGTCACTCCTGGACAGAAAGTCCTGCAGCCTATGTGCACTTATTTTATAGGTATCTTTTATAAAAACGCATGCTTTACTGACCATGTAAAGCCCTTCTCTCTAAGACACAGATGTGAATATCTGGGACAAAGCCAAGGGATCGAGCAGGTTGCTGTTTATCATTTCCACTTCCTTATTCCTTCCCCAACACACATGCTCTCCCCCGCCTCATCTTTCATGCAAATCAACTCAAGCAAATAGCCATCTGCAAATAGACATTACTGGCTGTAACACTACAGTTCGGCCCTCAAACCTTGTCCTAGCAGTATCCTCAAAGTGGGAACAATTTCAGGCCAAACTGATGGACTTCAGAAGCATGATTTTTATTTTCTACAATTTACAGTTGTTGTGATCATGCTGTTTTTCAACAAGTAGAAAAGCATGACCTGAAACAGTAAGTCCTATGAAATGTATGTTGACAGGGCCTGCCTTTGCCAGGATCCTTTCTTACAGACATCTTCTCCTACACCCTCGGGTATTTCTCTATTAATGGAATACAGGCAACTTCTTTGGCAAATAGATACAGAATGTCAGCGCCTGCGATGAGTCTTAGGAAAATGAAACAATTAGGGGATTTTTCAGCAGTCCCACTGCCAGTTTTCCCTGGACACTTATATCAGTGTTTCTGTTAATGACTTTAATCAGGACATTTTACTCACCCTAAGCAGAGGCTCAAGATTTGAGAGATCAACAGAGGATTCAATGTATTATAGTCTTGCTTTGTGGAATTTATTGGGTAGAGTTTTTCTGTGAGTAGATGCAGCAGTAAAAATCCCTTCTTACCACTACTTTCCACCCAGTTTTGCCACTTGGCATCTGTCCACCTGTTGTTATTATAACAATTCCAGATTATGGTTTATAAAAGATCATAAAGCAATATTATGCCCACAGATTGAGCCCTGCAAGTAGCACCCTCAAATCTCTCTGCTAGAACATATAAAAAATGCTTCAGAATTCTATACTTATAAAATTCCCATTGCTTTTTTGGTCTGTGTTATGATTTGGAAGGAAATAGGTTTGCTCCTGTACAGTGAAGTCCTATAACCATTTCCAAATTTATCGAAGAGTAAAAGAAAGGAAAGACTGGTAAATGTGAGCTGGGACATCCAGCCATGTGCAGAGGGAAAGATTTCACAAGCTGCGGAAGTCGTCCAGGGACTTCCCTGGCAGTCTAGAGATTAAGAGCTCAACTTCCAGCACAGGGGTTGTGAATTGAATCCTTGGTCAGGGAGCTAAGATCCCACATGCCTCAAGACCAAAAAATCAAAACATAAAAAACAGAAGCAATATTGTAACAAATTCAACAAAAACTTTAAAAATGGTCCTCATTAAAAAGTAGTCCAAAAGGATTTAAAGGAAATTGACACTCCAAGGAAGGCATAAGCCTTCTAGTTGAATTCAATCTAAAGTTGCCCTCCAGTGAGATCTGACTGTTGAAAAATTATCTTAAGATTCGTACTTACTTAAGATAAGTAAGCTGTATGAGAAGGGCTAGTAGGAGATGTAGGGAGAAATGTGACTTAAGATCTATGTGGGGCAGGACTTCCCTTGTGGTCCAGTGGCGAAGACTCCATGTTCCCAATGCAGGAGGCCTGGGTTCAATCCTTGGTCAGGGAACTAAATCCCACATGTTGCAACTAAGACTCGGTGCAGCAACAACAACAAAAAATGTATGTGGGGATGGTTTCATTCCCAGAGAGATGTGATTCTTTCATCAATGCCTGTTTCTATCACTGTTATCACTGTAATGCAATACCTACCCTCTCTTACATTTTCTGACAACCAATTTTTCCAGACATCCACAAGATATGTAAAAATACTCATTTAAATTATCCAACCACACATGAGTTAAATGTCATGTTTTAATGTATCTGAAATACACTGTCAGGGGCTTTTTTGGTGGTCCAGTGGTTATGACTTCTGGCTTCCAATGCAGGGGGTGCAGTTTGATCACTGATTGGGGAACTGAGATTCTACATGGCTCATGGCAAGGTAAAAAAAATTTTTTTTAATATACTTGAAATATATTATCAGTTTATTTTAGCAGTGGTTGTATTCAAAGTGTAGAGTAAAAAGAGATAATGAGGGAATAAGATACTGAATATATCCATATTTTAAATAGGGTATAAAACATCTCATGGTACATGTTTGGTTAACCCGAAACCTTAAAGTGCATTAATCATAAAACTTGAATTCTGAGATAGATATGATTTTTGCTTAGCCTATAAAATAAAATTTGAGTTTAGGGCACAAGAAGTTTAGGGCACAAGAGTTTAGGGCATAATATCTTTTCTGAGATATTATGTTTTCTTTTTATTTTTCTTATTTTTATCAGAAAAGCATAAGAATAATGTACAAAATTTATGGAAAGATGAAAATTTGCTTGTGTCTTTCTGATGACAAAAAGGTGAATGAGTCATTTGCTCAAACACCAGCCCAGAAATTTTATCTCATGCATCATTGAATAAGAAGACTCAGCTGGGCGCCCCTCCAGTAAGTAAGAGGATCTCTGGGTCGCATGATGAAAGAGGGAGGGGCTGAACCTGCTGCCCTCCCTTGCTCCTCCCTCTGGTTTCTGGCAGCTTTTCTGCACACACATCATCCTCTGCTGTGATTCTGCAGGTGAGTTTCCAGTGCCATTCCCCTCAGCCCACTTTCATTTGTATCAGGACCCTGAGTCTCTGTGGAGATGCAAAAGCCAACGGGTCTAACTCAGCCTCATTATGACACCAAGGGTTATGATTTTTAGTTTCCCTGGGAATGATTTACACCATTGGCTGAGCCCCCAAGATCTAGGTCATCAGTGTGATTCTTGGAAAGAGATACAGAGTGGGTATCTCTAGTCTGAGCCAGGTGTCTCAAATCCTAAAATTTTATTTTATTCGTTTAGAAGATTTTTTGATTTGGACCATTTTTAAAGTCTTTATAGAACTTGTTTCAATATTGCTTCTGTTTTTTATGATTTGTTTTTTTTTGGTCTCAAGGCATGTGGGATCTTAGTTCCCCGACCAGGGATCAAATCCACATCTCTTGCACTGGAAAATGAAGTTTTAAACACTAGACTGCCAGGGAAGTCCCTCAAATCCTGATTAGTATAATCAATGTATGCTGTGGCTCTTGAGAGGAGCAGGTAGTGAGGAAGGCTGCAGGGAGGCATATCAACTCTTGCACTAGAGAGAGATGTGAAGGCGTCACTTAGCCCAGACAGGTCACCTACACAAAAGCAGCTCAGAAGCACAGACTAGGCCCAGGGCAGGCTAGGCTACCCTCCTCTCCAGGAGAGCCAGTTCCAGTCACTTTCCCTTGCAGAGGGGGCAGGGAAGTCCTTCATTCTACCTTGAATTTCCATCGTGATAACTATGCATTTAAAAAGGAACTCAGATGAAGGAAACTCTGTGGCTTTCTTGGTGAAGTAAACTAGTTTGGTCCAGAAAGAGGTGAGTAGCCCATGTCAGAGTAGGAACCCTACTTCCTGTCTCCCCTCCTGAATCATCATGTAATAAGCTTCTGACATGCAAAAAGTCCTGAAGAAAGGCAGCAGAGGAGGAAGTGAATGAGCCAACTGCATTGGCTCCAAGCCAGAGGAACACCCTGCTTTGAGGATAAAATTGCTACTCTCGTGCCAACAGTTCAGGCAAGGACACCTACATGAATAATGTTTGGAATTCAATGGAGGAACAGCTCAAAGGGATCTTGTGGTCATTATTTTTGTATTGGCCTTTAAGAGTGCTCTTTTACTTGCTTTGTTTGTTTGCCTGCTTTTGCTCAGGTGATGAAAAGTGGAAGTAAATAACCCACACACTATTGGTTCTGAGTAGCATCTGTTTAGATGACACAGAAGGATGTCAGGAAGGTAAAAAAAGGGTGTGGAACCCCATCACCTCATACCTCCTTCCTGAGTACATGAAAAGCCGAGGTCTATTATAAAAAGTAATTTGTGTCCAGCTCTTGGGGGAGGGAAGTACATTTTCACACTCAGAATGTCACACTCCAAATTTTAACCTAGTGCTGTTTCCTGCTCTTACTCATAAAGTGACTCACAAGACTTCTGGTAACTTTAGCGTCTTCAGAATGGAGGAACAAGCAGGCCAGTGACCACCTGATGGATTACACAACATAGCTTATTTTGGAGGAAAGGGAAGTCAGGGTGAGGATGGTTTATTTCATTGGCCTCATGATCACAAAAGTTATCCAGGCTAAACACAGTCTTTAATCACTCTGCCATTTACATCAATACTTCTCCCCCGAGCTTCCAAATTCTCATACTTCAATTCTCTTTTTAGGAAAGCTACTTTTGACTTAAAAACTCTTCCTTCTGTCCATACTTTTCCACCACTTTTTCTCCTCATTGAATCATTTCCATTATCCAATAATAGAAATAGGATAGCATAAGGAGTTGAGGAGGTTTCCTAACTCAACCCAAAACCAAAGAGTAAGAAGAAAAATGGAAGACTCTCATACACCAGTTTCTGGGCTATAACTAAGAAACCAGGCTGTCACCAAGTCCAATCAGTTAAATGAAAGAAAGCTGTAGGTCGGCCATGGATGTTACCATCAAACTGAAGTCATGAGGACACTAGCGTGGGGGTTTGACAAAGGATACCCAAAGATGAAGAATTTCAGGATCTGATAGTGAATCCAAGGAAGAGAGTTTATTGTGTGCTGGGCACTTTACACATATTAACTAAGCTACCAGGTATTTGGACTTCCCTCAAAGCTCAGTCAGTAAAGAATCTGCCTGCAATGCAGGCGATCTGGGTTCCATTCCTCAGTTGGAAAGATCCCCTGGAGCAGGAAATAGCAACCCACTCTAGTATTCTTGCCCGGAGAATCCCATGGACAGTCCATGGGGTCGCAGGGTCGGGCACGACTTGGCGGCTAAACCACCACCACCACCACCACGTATTTACCATTATTATCCCCATTTTGCAGATGAAGAAAACAGAGGAACAAAACCGTCCCTGTGATGGGTATAGAGAGGCCCACTCCTTCAAAGGATTTTCTCCCCAGCTGCCTTCACCTGTGAGTGCCTTCAGGCTCTGCCTCTGCTATTTGGCCCAAGGTCATGAACTTCTCAGGGCAGCCTGCACTGGACAGAGAGACAAAGTATAAAGACCCAATTATTGTCCTAATAATCATCCCAAGGTGGGACTATTCTCATGGTAATAGTCATAGCAGAACTCCCTGCCTGGTTGGTAGAAGCTTTGATGAGTTGGTATCACATTTCAAGTTGTACTCCAGTGAGGATGACTAACCATCCCAGTTTGCCTGAGAATGTCCTGGTTTTAGCACTGCAAGTTCTATGTGCCAAGAAGCTGTCATCCCAGGCAAACCAGAATGGTTGGTTGCTTCGGCCAATCCTGCTTCCTTCCCCTTACTTTGAAATATATTGATCCCTAATAATGATTTTGGGCTTCCCAAATCCCAGGTGGCTCAGTGGTAAAGAATCTGCCTGCCAAGGTAGGAGACACAGGAGATGTGGGTTTGATCCCTGAGTCAGGAATATCCTCTTGACTGGAAATGGCAACCCACTTTAGTATGCTTGCCTGGAAACCTCCAGGAACAGAGGAGCCTGGCGAGCTACAGTCCACGGGTTTGCCAAGAGTTGGACACAACTGAGTGACTGAGCACGAGTGTAGTAATAATTTTGCACCCCAAACTCCATCTCAGTGGAACTTCCTGAGAACCCCACATGGACAGAGTGCTGATTACATTGCAAACAACAGACATTCTGGCATCAGACTGTGGGCTCCTAATCTCCAAGCATCACTCATCCATTATAAAAGTGTTCTGGTCACTAAAAAGGGGTGCTCAACAGAGAGCAGAGGCAGATTCTGCAGTTCCATTTGGCCCAGGGGAAGTATTTCTCCACAAGAATGAAAGTAGTTCATGTTACTCACTATGCCTAGCCTATGAAGGAGGTTATCTATCAATATTCTTATTTTGCAAATGAGAAAGCTAAGGCTTAGAGAATTTGCTTGCCTTAGGACTTTAACCTGGGCACTCTGCTTGTACCTTAGTTTGGATAAACCTGAGTAGCTTAGCATGATAGAATGGAGAGGATTTTTTTGGAGTAGAGGTCATGACAACCCACTCCAGTATTCGTGCCTGGAGAATCCCATGGACAGAGGAGCCTAGAGGAGTTCATAGGGTCTCAAAGAGTCGGACATGACTGAAACAACTTAGCACACGGCGCCCATAGAGTGGGTTCAGTGAAGATTCTACACTTCAGAAAAAGGCCCAGAAACATGGCAAGAGGCTACAATCCAATTTATTAATAAGAGCTAAAAGAGTTTAAGAGCAGGGATTTAAATAATTAGATGTTAGTTGTTTATGTTGCAATAAAGAAAATCTCTGTTGCTCTCTCCATCCTCTTGAACTTCTCAAACTCAAAGCTTCAGTAAAGTTTGGCACAGAAGAGCCTCACATTCCGGATGTGTGTAAACCACCAGGGGCTGCCTGAGCAGAGAACAGGAACTAGTAAAGGCAAGAAGTCAGAGTTAACGGGGCCATGAGGCAGCCGGCTCCAAATTCACCTCATCCCCACCTGCCACCAGGCCTGGAGGAATTTGCAGAAACGTTCAGGAGATTATTAGATTTTCCACAGGCCTGGAAAGAGATTGGAGCCTAATTTGTTTATATCTCTGGGACTAGGGAGATTCCAGATGGCAGCTGAGATGCACGTGCAGGACAAGAGCTTTATTAAGATAAATCAAAATAATAAAGGCAGCTCTTTGGGAGAAGGAAGTAGGAAAATGGGTCATTTGTATTTTCTTTTTTTGTGTGTGTTTTTTTCTGGGTTTTTAAGATTCCTACAATAAAATCGTGTTACCTCTGTAATCCGAGAGAAGAGCAATAAATGATCAATGTCTATGTCTTCTGTGTTCCTGATTATATAGACTCTTCTGTCTCTTGGGTGTGCCTTGTTACTGAAAAGAAACAGATGAAACAAAAACCGCCAAGTAAAACCATGTCACTCAACGTAGATGGGTGGGATGAGGAAGGAGGTAGGAGGGAGGTTCAAGAGGGAGGGGTCATATGTACACCTATGGTTGTTTCATCTTGATGCATGGCAGAAACCATCACAATATTGTAAAGTAATTATCCCCCAATTAAAATTAAAAATTAAAAAAATTGTGTAACTGAGTCACACAGAGGTATTTCATATAGTCATAGAAATATAGTCTACATATTAAGTGAGGCCTCATTACCTTAGTGCAAGAACACTGAAAATGTTTCAAGTCAGTATCCTGGGTCTCGGAAGAGCAAAAGGTCTTTAAGATTTTACATTAATCCTTCAGACTTTAATCAGGTCAAGTTGACATTGATCAGATCAAGGTTTAAACTTGACTTGATTTCTGGCTCATGAAATTTTGAGTGTGCAGGTCATTTTCTCTTAACTTTCCTCTTCTCAAAGTGACATATATATATATATATATTATTTATTTTTTATATTTTATTTTAATATTTTATTTTATATTTATTATTTATATTTCCTCTTCTATTTAACTTTCCTCTTCTCAAAGTGACATATATATATTTATTTATATTATTTATTACTTATATTTTATTTTTATATTTTATTTATATTTATTATTTATATTTATTTATTTTGCAAACAGATAATGCTTACAAAAACCTTTGAGGTCTCTGGATTAAAGATTCTATATAAAAAGGGAGTTATGACACATGACTGTCCAATTCTCTTGATGATAGAGCTTAGCTAGTCCCTGGTAACTGAGGTGCCCAAATGATGTCAAATCTCCGCTATAAATGGGGGCCTCCTTCACCCTCAAGCAGTGAGGACTGTTGTCATGTCCTGCCTGCCGCTTGTGGCACATGGTGGAATGTCGCTCCGGGACCTTCCTCAGCTGTGTTAAGATCCCCCGTCCGATACACACCGATGCCTCTGCAACTGTCTCTAGGGTTCTTTCTTCGGTCTCGAGGTTGGGCAACTCCAAGACTCGCAGGCCTGTGGGGTGCAGCCCAACAATCACTAAAAAAAAATCAAGGAGAGTTATGATCGTGACATATTTGTATGTTATTGGTCAAGCGAGTGACCAACATTCAGACCAAAACCAGAAACAATTATAAACAAGTTTCTTTACCTCTTTCGAGTAACATAGGTGGTAGTCATGAAAGAAATGTCTAATCTAAAACATAAATGTTTTTCCCCTCTTCATCAGAAGTGTTTAACAGAAAAAACAAAGGCATAGTTTATTACTTTGAAATAATTTAAATATTCTGGGGTACAGAGGGCTGAAATTTCCCTGATGTTGTGTCTTGGAAATATCATCTTTTGCTTGCTAATTTCTACACTTGGGCAGAGAGTGGTTAAAAAATGAATACTCCTTGTTTTTTTAAAAAGTGAAGAGATCCTGAGTGAAGGCATGAAAAATTTAAAGTGTCATTATAAAGAGAAAAGAGATTCTGCGAGCATTTAGATCCATGTCTTGTTTCTTTCTTTTTTTTTTTTTTTTTTTGGCTGCACTCCATGCTTTATCAGGATCTTAGTTTCCTAACCAGGGATTGAACCTGGGCCTTGAGCAGGGAGAGTGCAGAGTCCTAACCATTGGACCACCAAGGAATTCTCCAGATACACGTCCTCCTGACTGACAGGTCGGAATGTATTGTTTCTCTCATCCCTGACATTTTAGCCTAAACCTGACCATCAAGCTGTTTTTCCTTCTGCTGAAATGGTACTTACTGTCCAGGAGCTGCTTCTGCTTCTATTCCCGAGTCATTGAGCAAGATTTACTTCTGGGGCCTAATTTATAAACAAATATATTTAAATCTTATAGTGATTTTGAGGTTTCTTTATTACTAATAAGGTCTCGAGAATCGTGAGAATATAAATGTTATCAGTTATGGTCAACTACTCTAGAACTGAAAGAACTTGCAAATATCTTAACCAGATGCATGTGACATTCATTTATGGTAATGACAGCAATAAAATTAGTGGGTAAGGTAAGAAATTAAAAGGAAAAGTTTGTAACTAGGTGATAGACTGTAAAGTTTTTGTATGCTTGTTTTAAAACCTGTTTCCCTGGTTTAGATCCTGGTTTAGAAACTAGCTGTAAAAGACATTGGGGGATAATTAGGGAAAAATTTGAACGTGGACTGCATGTTAGATTATATTAAGGAATTAATCTTAATTTTGTTCAGTGAGATAATCTTATATTCACCATGATGAAAAGTGTTCTAGCTTTTTAGTGATGTGTTCTGAAGTATTTGTAGGTTGGATGTCACTATGTTTCTAATTTGCTTTGAAAACTTCAGCATAAAAAGGAGTTAAAAAAATTAAAATCTGTTTCATGCTGTTTACATTTTAATTCATGATTTTTTCTTCTTAAAACATATCACCTTATTATACTCTTGTTTATTTAAACATTTATTTTTATTATAAAATTAAGATAACAATACTACAAAAACTGAAAATTCATAATTCCACCTCGCCCCAAATATTGTCAAGAGGTGTATTTTCTTTCCATTTTTCCTCCTGAATTATATTGTTTTTTTTACTTTGATCAGAGTATATATGATTCAGTCTTCCATGTTTTTGCCCTTAGCATTGTATCTTGAGTCTTGCCTCGTCTTAAATTTCCAAACATACATCCTTTCAGTGCTTCTAAAGGACAAGGTATTTTTAACTTCACTACAAGCCATGCCTGTCCCTACTGTCTGTCTCATGGCCAGTCAAGCCCAGGTGACCCCTTACTGAATGCATGTGGCTTGCCTCATGGCCAGTGAGGCACAGCTGGAGTGGACACGGAAGTGAGCTATTGCAAGAGGAAGTCTGGGCTTCTCCCTCCCATCTCAACCACAGCAGAAAGGCAGCCTTTAGGTCTCCTGCAAAAAGGGGAAAAGTCAGTTGTATATTTGCATGGGGCAGGAGGATGACTCCACAGATGATGCCAATTATAGGGAGAAGTCAGAACTTTGCAATGGTGAAATCTGGGGGTCACCAGTCAAATTCTGTGACCAAATTCTGCATCACCAGTCATGGCGCACTAGACATTATGTACCTCTTGATATGGTGCAACCTGAAGTACAAATCTTCATCTGTGAAATATTGTTGCCAAAGTGCTTAATCTACATCTCATGAAGCCTTCTGTATCTATGTTTCAGTTTACAGGAAATCCAGGGAGTTATAAGAAACACTTAAGTGGTACCATGAGGAAACAGTCATACAAATCTAGAAGTCTGGACATTCCACAAAACAACTGGTCTAGACTTCTCAACAGGCCAAAATCATGTGAAGAAAGGAGGAAGAAAGGGGTCTGTTTTATATTAAAAGAGACTTGAAATTCAGAATAGCAAAATGCAATGTGTGATCCTTGTTTGGATCCTGGTTTGAATAAACCAGATATAAATGAAAGTTGGGGAAAAGATAGTATTAGATGGTAATAGAAATTATTGAAATTTTGCTAGATTTGTGACATAGGAGAATGATCTTTTACTTATTGAAGCCAAATGTTCATTGTACAATTTTTATTTTTCAATATATTTGTTCAGTTCAGTTCAGTCGCTCAGTTGTGTCCGACTCTTTGCGACCCCATGAATCACAGCACGCCAGGCCTCCCTGTCCATCACCAACTCCTGGAGTTCACTCAGACTCACGTCCATCAAGTCAGTGATGCCATCCAGCCATCTCGTCCTCTGTCGTCCCCTTCTCCTGCCCGCAATCCCTCCCAGCATCAGAGTCTTTTCCAATGAGTCAACTCTTCACATGAGGTGGCCAAAGTACTGGAGTTTCAGCTTTAGTTAGGTACAGTTAATTTATAATATTATGTTAGTTTCAGGTGTACAGCCTAGTGATTTGTTTTTTTTTAATTATATTTCATTATGTGTGTGCTACAAAATATTGAGTACATTTCCCAGTGCTATAAGGTAAATCCTTGTTGCTTATCTATTTTATATATGCTTGTTTGTATCTGTCAATCCCATACTCCTAATTTGTCCCCTCTCTCCTCTTCTTTTGTAACTATAAGTTTTTCTATATCTGTGAGTCTGTTTCTGTTTTGTATATACATTCACTTGTATTATTTTTAGATTCTACATATAAATGATATCATATAGTATTTGTCTGTTTTATTCACTAAGCATAATAGTCTCTAGGTCCATCCATGTGCTGCCAGTGGCAATATTTCATTCTTTTTTATGGCTGATTAATATTCCATTATATACTAACCTTTGTTGGCAAAGTAATGTCTCTGCTTTTGAATATGCTATCTAGGTCATAACTTTCCTTCCAAGGAGTAAGCGTCTTTTAATTTCATGGCTGCAGTCACCATCTGTAGTGATTTTGGAGCCCAGAAAAATAAAGTCTGACACTGTTTCCACTGTTTCCCCATCTATTTCCCATGAAGTGGTGGGACCGGATGCCATGATCTTCATTTTCTGAATGTTGAGCTTTAAGGCTATGGTTTTTCCTGTGGTCATGTATGGATGTGAGAGTTGGACTGTGAAGAAGGCTGAACGCCAAAGAATTGATGCTTTTGAACTGTGGTGTTGGAGAAGACTCTTGAGAGTCCCTTGGACTGCAAGGAGCTCCAAACAGTCCATTCTGAAGGAGATCAGCCCTGGGATTTCTTTGGAAGGAATGATGCTAAAGCTGAAACTCCAGTACTTTGGCCACCTCGTGCGAAGAGTTGACTCATTGGAAAAGACTCTGATGCTTGGAGGGATTGGGGGCAGGAGGAGAAGGGGACAACAGAGGATGAGATGGCTGGATGGCATCACTGACTCGATGGACGTGAGTCTGAGTGAACTCTGGGAGTTGGTGATGGACAGAGAGGCCTGGCGTGCTGCGATTCATGGGGTCGCAAAGAGTCGGACACGACTGAGCGACTGATCTGATCTGATATATATATATATGCTTAGTTGCTCAGTCGTGTCCAACTCTTTGCACCCCCAAGAACTGTAGTCCACTAGTCTCCTTTGTGGAACTGTCCAGGCAAGAATACTGGAGTGGGTTGCCATGCCCTCCTCCAGGAGATCTTCCCAACCCGGGGACTGAACCCAGGTCTCCTGCATTGCAGGTGGATTCTTTACAGTCTGAGCCACCAGGGAAGCCCATATATGTGTATATATATATAAATATCACATATTCTTAAGCCAGTTATCTGTTGAAGCACACTTGAGTTGTAGCCATGTTTCAGCTATTGTAAATAACACTGCTATGAACAGTGAGTACAGGTACATTTTCGAATTAGAGTTTTTAACCCAGGAGTGGAATTACTGGCTCATATGGGAATTGCACTTTTAACTTTTTAAGGAACCTCCATACTGTTTTCCATACTGGCTGTATTTTCTCAATATATTTTAAGTATTTCATCATTAAAAAGGTCTTCTGTGAGTGGAGTACAGGCAGGAGAAGAGTTTTTCTTTCACTAGTAGTGGGCTGAGATATTTCTATTATTTTCTGTTATAATAAATAAGTTACTACTCAAGACATGCAAGATGAGATAATCAAATAGTATAAAGTTATACAAAATTAAACAGACTATATTTTCAAAGTGGTAGAATTTTAATTCATTTGCTTCTCTTAGAGATGAGGATAACACAGGCAGGCAGTCTTAAAATAGGAACACCTAATGCCTACTGCACAGGTGGATAGAGACAACAACTACAATGCATAGATATTCAGGACCTACCACATCCCAGGCACCATGCCAAGTGTTCGAGATACTACAAGAGATGCCAGTGTGGTCCCTGCCACAGTGGGATGTACTCTCTGAAGGGGAAGACAGACAAAAACATGCAACCAGACAAGCAATGTAACAGGAGCAATTCCTCTTGTGGGGGAAACAAACAGGGCTGCAAAAGAGAACCACAGGGGTGATGGTCAGGAAAGGGGTCTTCCTGGAGGCATATTGAGGCTGAATCCTGTGAGAGGAAAAGTAAGCCAGGGGACTGGCAAAGAGAAGAGCCATCTAGATGGAGGAAACTGTGTGTGCAAAGACCTTAATTAGGAAAAAGGAATTGAATAAAACCAGTGTGACGTAGATGTTATGAGCACAGGGCACTGTGGTAAGCTGGAGAAATAGCTTTTAGGCCATGGCAAGGAATTAGGTTTTTTCCTAAGTGTGATGGACAGCCATGTTCAGTAGCATTCATTTATTTTAAAAATTCCATTTTGAAGAAGGTTTAAGGAAATTGCCAGCACGTTGAAAGCTTAGGGACCACGTGTTGCATACTTCAACCACACTCAGTGTGACCATTCAGGGTAGTGCTCTCAGCTCTTCTAATTGGATGTCTCCCACCCTTCAACATGGCCAATGGATACTTATTGGTGCATCAGGAATCTATTGCTTGGTAACAACTTATCCCAAAATGTGGTGACTTCAACCAATAATGAATATTTATTATTTCACAGTTTCTGAGGGTCAGGAGTTCAAGAGCGGTTTATCTGATCTGATCTGTCTGATCTGGTTTGAGGGTCTCTCATGCAGTTTCAGTCAAGGTGCTGGCTGAGGACATTGGACATCTTGGTCGGGACCAGAGGAGCCACTGCCAAGGTGGCGCCCACACAGGGCTGTGGTCAGGAGGCCTGGCTTTCCTGTCATGTGATCCTCTTCATGAGGCTACTTGAGCATCCTCATTGCATGGCAGCCGACCCCACTCAAGTGAGTGATCCCACTAAGAGTAAGGAGGAAATTACAGTGCTCTTCATAGTCCTGGAGGCAACATACACTGTCACTTCTGCCTCCCTAAGAGATGGGTTGCTAAGTCCAGACCACATTCAAGGGGAGGGAAATTAAGTCTTATCTCTTGAAAGGAGGTGTTTCTAAAAATCTGTGGACATATTTTAAAACCACCACATTCAGTGACCCAACACATGTCATCCTCTGTGGGAAGCCTGCCTTGATTTTTCTGAGCAGAGCCAGTCGCTCTCTGCTCTGTTTTCAGGGCACTTCATTTCTGTCTTTTACAGCTCTTGCCTTGTTTATGGAAGTCTATTTACCCATCTATCTTTCTCACTAGACCAGATGCTCCTTCAGGCCTAGGGACATGTCTTCTGGATCTTCTGTGTCCTCAATCTGCTCATTAATGAAATTCTCATACCATCACAGGACACTATCATCCACCCCTCCTGAGTCAGGGTTTTTAAAAGACCCTTTCTCACTCCGTCCTTTTCCTGCCTGTCTTGATTTACTCATTGTATTATACATAGACATATCTTCTCAACAAGGTAATAAACTCCCAAAATAGGACTATCTTAGTCATCTCTCTTTTTAAATTCCTCATGGTTCCAAAGGCATAGCTCTGTATTATAATAATAAATATCCTTTTAGAAGAATTAAACAGGAGAGGGCCCTGCATAGTTAAAAAAATCTTTTCAGCTTCTTTGGTAATTGAAATATCTCCTGGCTAGCTCAGCTCTATGTAAACTCTAATAAAGAAAAATGACCTCAGTTCATAATGCAGGAAACATTCAGTGTTGCAAAAAGAACTCTGAAGCACAAGGAGTCTTCCATTCTGTTCTGTTTGCTTCCTTATTGTTTGAGAGACTCAAGATCTAACACTGTCAGGATGTCCTTATCGTTCAATGGAAAGAATGTGAGGAGATCTTTTTGTTTTCTCTCTAAACACTGAAAAGCCATATTCCCTCCTAGAGTCACAAAGTATCATCCCTCCCTTGGGCTTAGTTTCTAAGTGTGTTAAGTGTCATTCAGTCCTGTCTGACTCTTTGCAACCCCATGCATTGTAACCCACCAGGCTCCTCTGTCCATGGGATTCTCCAGGCGAGAATACTGGAGTGGGGTGCCATTCCCTTCTTCAGGGGATCTTCCCAGCCCATGAATCGAACCCAAATCTCCCAAATTACAAGCAGATTCTTTACCATCTGAGCCCAATAGGATATTGTCAATTCAGGTAGTTTTATCGAGATTAAGTTAGAAGCTTAGCTGACCTTGGTTCTGATTTTTAAGAATCTTGGACATCCAGAGAAGTCTTCTGGGGCAGATTTCTTTGGGGTTTGGAGAAATGATTGGACCAGCTCTGAGCCTGTGACAGGCCCAGGTAGGGGCCGGGGAGAAGAGGTGAGCAGAGCCTGGGACATGACCTGCCCCTCTGCCCTGCTTCATCTGACAAGGAAGTTCTTTCTTATGGTTCATCATTAAAGAATTGAGGTGATTGCACATTAAAACAGAAACAAAAGAGAAATAATGGAAGAGCCTTCAACAAAACAGCCAATGCCGCATTTTAAAGGGTCATTTTCTTCTCAAAAGAAAAAAAATAAATGCATGTCAACTCCTTTCCTTTCTTTGTCTGACCTGTAAAGACAGAGCCGCCTTTAAAAAAAAAAATTATTTGACTGCAGTGGGTCTTAGTTGTGGCACATGGGAACTTTGATCAATGTGGGATCTTTAGTTAAGGCTTGTGAACACATAGCTGTGGCATGTGGGAACTAGTTCCTGATCCGGAATTGAACCTGGGCCCCCTGCACTGGCAGCGTGGTGAAGTCTTAGCCACTGGACCACCAGGGAAGTCCCAAGACAGATCTGCCTTGACAGAACAAAAATGCCTGCTTTTAAGGGACTCTCCTGTTTGTCAGAAGACTATCTCTTCATGCTAAATCAGAAGCCCAGGTTTCACACTAAACATGAAAGCCCAGAATATGGTATCTGGCACACAGTAGGCTCTCAGGCAATGGTGACTGCTTGGATGGTTATAGTGCTAAGGCTGGTTGGGTTCTCTGCTACTGTGACAACGAAGCTGTCATAAAATTCCTGGACTACTTCTCCAACAAGAGAGCAAATAAGTCCTAAAGGAAGAGTCAGAGAGTCTGGATTTCACTGGGTGGTATTTATTTGGCTTTGACACATTTGCACAACTCAATTAAACAGCAGAGTAAACCTGAAAGAAAGAACTAGGCTTTTAAAGATGTTTGAACGAAGTGCATCCTGGGAAACCTCTCCTCCTCAGGGGAGCATGGCAGGAGGCCACTTGAAGGAGAAACACCTCCACCCTTCTAAGGGAGGATAGGAGACAGAGGGTGTTTGTTTCACAGAGAAGTCGGCAGCACAAATTACTGTTTTCTTTGTTAAACCGATTTCTGAAACATGTTAGTACCTTGCCTGACTGCTGCCTGAAAGGATGGAATGCAGAGAATAAAACTGCAAATTGTTGGTTAGTTATACAATATTTGAGTTTTGACAAATCTGGAATTCATGCTAAAATTGTATTTAATTTCAAAGGTAATGTGAAATTTGGGAAATTTAAAATCTTGGTGATAATAAATGAAGTGATAAGTCAATTTAAAATTCAATGCAGAAAGATCAAGAGTTAAAAAGCAAAATCATCGCAGTTAATACACGTTCTCCCCTGTGGTTCTCTTTTCTAAGTCAACTGAAAATATTTAATCATGTGCCTTTAATTAAAGCTCTACATCCATGGAGTAAAACAAAGTGGAGTTTGTTTCACTTAGACAAGAATATCTAATGGTTCCATCTATAAAATTGATATCTAAAAATATACATTTCTAACAAACTCCATTTTGTTTCAAGTTGTGGAAAAACCGAATCTTCCTGAGGGGAAACAGCCTTAAACATCTCTTCCTTTTTTTTTTTTTGATCACATGGCATGGGGGATCTTAGTTCCCCAACTGAAAATCGAACCCGAGGCCTCCTACATTAGATTGCTGAGTTTTAACCATAGGCCCGCCCAGGGAAGTCCCCATCTCTTCCTTTGTGTTTTTGTTGTTATTTTGTCTTTTAATTGTATCTCATTCACAATGCTTATTACTGTATTAACTTGGCCTGAGCAATTGTATTTACATAATTGTCAGAGTAGGATAAGCAACCTGAAATTTATTTGCAAAGAAGCACCAACTAATTTCACCAACCACCCCCAGACCAAGGAGGAGAATTCACAGAAGCTCCGTGTGACTCACTGGATGCTCACCAGGGAGACAGAGGAGAGGACTGTGTCATGGTGGAAGGCAGGCTGGCCTGGGTCCTTCGTTCTAGCCCAGTCCTGCTGGGAACAGTCTCTAAATCAGGACAGGCCATTCCCCATCTATGTTCTCCATTTCCTTCTCTAGACTTTGAGTGGGTTGGTTATATGGCTCTTAAGATGCAGCTAATATTTAACAAGTCTTGCACATCTGTACACAGCAAGGTTCCATGATGTCCAATGTGACATAGAGCATAGGCGAGTCTGCAAACAAGTCTGGAGCAAGATAGTCTTGGCTCAGAGTGACTCTTAGGTGAGTGACTCACTGCCCTGTTCCTCATTTATAAAATGTAGATGATAATGAATCCCATGATATAGGACTGTTGTGAGGTCTAAATGTGATAAACCCCTTAGAATAGAGTCTGGTATAAATGCTAGTTGACATTTGATTTAAAAAATACTTTCCTTTCCAGATGGGTTCAGTGCTTTTGCCTGGTCACCACCCCCAACTGTCTGGAGTGTCCATATGTCTCCTGTGAATATTTTGAGACTTTTATTATCCCATGGAAGTGTTTGATGGATGTTCTGCATGGTTATTAGAGATCTAATTTTCAAGCTGTGAAAAAAAAAAGTGAAACTTGTTAGGGAAAAGAGCCTCAATCTTTAAATACCTCTAATGTTCTTTGGTTTTAATCTCATGTGCAGTGGCTGCTATTTAATGCCTCTGCATGGCAGTAAGTATCAGGATCTGAAGATTAAGTGTCAGGATCTCAAGGACGGTATTAGAAATGTTGTCGATGGTTCCCACAGTTTTACAAGTTATTAGAGTTTTGCCTAGACCCCAACTCAAAGGCCTTTATTCATGCACTCATTCACTCTTTCACTCACAAGCTTTTATTGAGCACTTACTATGTGTCAGTCACTGGAAAAGAGAAATAATACATGGTTTCTCCTTTAGCAGAGCTCAAAGCCTATGGGGAAGACAGATGAACAAATTTATAGATTACCAAAGTGGTAAGCACTGTTTTAAGAACATGAACAAAATGCTGTGGGAGCCCAGAGGACTGAGCAACTGATTGTGCCTGGAGGAGTCAGGAAGTGACAGCTGAGCAAGTAAAGCCTTTGTATGTGATTGCGCATGTGTTTATCTGTCTGGGTGTTTCAGGGAGAGGCAGAGCAAAGGCAAGGTGAAAAGGGTTGAGAGTCACTGAAAGGCACAATCTACATTACATTCCTGGGAAAGAATTAGCTTCTTTTGAAAGTGGTGGGAGAGGGCTTCCCTGCTGGCTCAGTGGTAAAGAATCTGCCTGCCAATGTAGAGAGGCGGGTTTGATACCTGGTCCAGGAAGATCCCGCATGCTGCAGAGCAACTAAGCCCATTTGCCACAACTACTGAGCCTGTGCTCAAGAGCCCGGGAGCTGCAACTCTTGAAGCCTGCATGCAGAAGAGCCTGTGTTCCACAAGAGAAGCCACACCTGAATCTGGCAACTAGAGAGTAGCTCCTGCTTACCACAACTAGAGAAAAAGCCTCACAGCAATGAAGACCCAGCACAGCCAATAATAATATAATAATAAAATAAAAATAAAATTAAGTGGTGGGAGAGAGAGAAGGAACAAGCTCATCTAACATTCCAGCTTCTTCCAGGATGAGAACATTTATATCAGATATCCTGATGGCAAAGGCAATAGCACTGTGGGTACTTAAACGTTAAGTCTAGAACTTAAAAGCAGATGTATAATGATTTTGAGGGCTTCCCTGATTGCTCAAGTGGTAAAGAATTCGCCTACAATGCAGGAGACACAAGAGACGTGGGTTTGATCCCTGGGTTTGGAAGATGCCCTGGAGGAGGAAAATGGGAACTCACTCCCGTATTCTTTTTTTTTTAATTTTATTTTATTATTATTTTTTTAATTTTATTTTATTTTTAAACTTTACAATATTGTATTGGTTTTGCCAAATATCAAAATGAATCCGCCACAGGTATACATGTGTTCCCCATCCTGAACCCCCCTCCCTCCTCCCTCCCCATACCATCCCTCTGGGTCGTCCCAGTGCACCAGCCCCAAGCATCCAGTATCGTGCATCGAACCTGGACTGGCGACTTGTTTCATATATAATATTATACATGTTTCAATGCCATTCTCCCAAATCATCCCACCCTCGCCCTCTCCCACAGAGTCCAAAAGACTGTTCTATACATCAGTGTCTCTTTTGCTGTCTCGTATACAGGGTTATTGTTATCATCTTTCTAAATTCCATATATATGCGTTAGTATACTGTATTGGTGTTTTTCTTTCTGGCTTACTTCACTCTGTATAATAGGCTCCAGTTTCATCCACCTCATTAGAACTGATTCAAATGTATTCTTTTTAATGGCTGAGTAATACTCCATTGTGTATATGTACCATGGCTTTCTTATCCATTCATCTGCTGATGGACATCTAGATTGCTTCCATGTCCTGGCTATTATAAACAGTGCTGCGATGAACACTGGGGTACACGTGTCTCTTTCTCTTCTGGTTTCCTCAGTGTGTATGCCCAGCAGTGGGATTGCTGGATCATAAGGCAGTTCTATTTCCAGTTTTTTAAGGAATCTCCACACTGTTCTCCATAGTAGCTGTACTAGTTTGCATTCCCACCAACAGTGTAAGAGGGTTCCCTTTTCTCCACACCCTCTCCAGCATTTATTGCTTGTAGACTTTTGGATCACAGCCATTCTGACTGGCGTGAAATGGTACCTCATAGTGGTTTTGATTTGCATTTCTCTGATAATGAGTGATGTTGAGCATCTTTTCATGTGTTTGTTAGCCATCTGTATGTCTTCTTTGGAGAAATGTCTATTTAGTTCTTTGTCCCATTTTTGATTGGGTCATTTATTTTTCTGGAATTGAGCTATAGGAGTTGCTTGTATATTTTTGAGATTAGTTGTTTGTCAGTTGCTTCATTTGCTATTGAAACTAAAGACATATATATAGAAAACTGTAAAACACTGGTGAAAGAAACCAAAGAGGACACTAATAGATGGAGAAATATACCATGTTCATGGATTGGAAGAATCAGTATAGTGAAAATGAGTATACTACCCAAAGCAATTTATAGATTCAATACAATCCCTATCAAGCTACCAACGGTATTCTTCACAGAGCTAGAACAAATAATTTCACAATTTGTATGGAAATACAAAAAACCTCGAATAGCCAAAGCTATCTTGAGAAAGAAGAATGGAACTGGAGGAATCAACCTACCTGACCTCAGGCTCTACTACAAAGCCACAGTCATCAAGACAGTATGGTACTGGCACAAAGACAGAAATATAGATCAATGGAACAAAATAGAAAGCCCAGAGATAAATCCACGCACATATGGACACCTTATTTTGACAAAGGAGGCAAGAATATACAATGGATTAAAGACATTCTCTTTAACAAGTGGTGCTGGGAAAACTGGTCAACCACTTGTAAAAGAATGAAACTAGAGCACTTTCTAACACCATACACAAAAATAAACTCAAAATGGATTAAAGATCTAAATGTAAGACCAGAAACTATAAAACTCCTAGAGGAGAACATAGGCAAAACACTC
Source organism: Bos indicus (assembly GCF_029378745.1). Taxonomy (NCBI): domain Eukaryota; kingdom Metazoa; phylum Chordata; class Mammalia; order Artiodactyla; family Bovidae; genus Bos; species Bos indicus. The sequence continues at coordinate 62,398,255 of NC_091768.1, read as the reverse complement.
TCCGACATACATCACAGCAGGATCCTCTATGACCCACCTCCCAGAATATTGGAAATAAAAGCAAAAATAAACAAATGGGACCTAATTAAACTTAAAAGCTTCTGCACAACAAAGGAAACTATAAGCAAGGTGAAAAGACAGCCTTCACTCCCGTATTCTTGCCTGAAAAATCCCAAGGATAGAGGAGCCTGGCAAGCTATAGTCCACAGAGTCACAAAGAGTTGGACATGACTGAATGACTAAGCAATGATTTTGAGACCCCCTGTCTTCCCCTCACAAACAACCTGGTATAACCATAAACCAGCTAAATTCATCCTAAAATGTATGTAGCATGGGATGCATCCACAATTCTCCAAGTGTTTTTTAAGGTAGGCTTGTGAGTGAGGTAAAGAAGATAGATGTTAGAATATAGAAGATAAACAGAAAGATTTTACAATCTCACAAAATCAATGTAACGGACATGCATATACCCACCACTTAGATTCAACCATAGTTAACAATTTTCCATTTTACCATATTTGATTCAAATAAAGATATGTCTGTGTGTGCATATATACAAATTTTGGAGCCATTTAAAATAACATTGCCAATATTGTGATATTTTATACCTAAATATTCTATAAATATGCTACCCCCCTCCCCAAATAAGGACATTTTCCTCCTTACCCAAACACCAGTATCATGTCTAACAGAATAAATTCCCTAATTTCTAATACTGAACCAGTATTTATTTCCCCCTGGTTGTCCCAAATTATCTTTTATAGCTCCTTTTTAAAAAACAAGACAAATATTTGTTTTTAATGGGTGGCATAGATTTTTGGACAGACTCCTTGGAGAGACATGGACTAGTATAATTTCTACTTTAAACTGTATTTTGCACTCTGCCAGATTTCTCTGAAGCCTGAAATATCACTTAGGCTTGTCTAAGTATACATAAATGCTCAAGAGAAATGGGATTAATCTGCCAAGGAAAGCTAAAGAAAAGAAGAGCTGGGATTTAGAAAACAGTGACATTCTAAGAACCTCAGTCCTTCAGGCTGAGTCTCTCAGAAAGATTGATCTGTTTTTTTTTTTTTTAAACAGAGAGCCCTGGTGATATTAAATTGATGGTAAAACAAAAATTCTAACAGATAATACTCAACTTTTTTTCTTGACTCTCCACAGTGAGCTTGGGTACTTTAATCAGATGTTAGAAAATTTTTAAAAACTGAAGCAAGAACATTCTGACTGCTTTTCAAAATTCTCTTTTCACACCTCCCCTTACCATCTCACGCCACCCAGGATTCAATCAGTGCCGCTGCCAGCCCTGCCAGGCGCTGTGCCCCAAATGCGAGACATTCTCCAAGGTGAGCAGCTGATGGAAGGTGCTCTGACTCCCGGGAAAATGAAAAATGTTTGTTTCTACCAAGAGAACTAAAGCCACGGTTGAAGGGAGAAGATCTTATTACAGAATAAGAATTGGAGACTAAAGGTGATACATTTAAAATATTTTGAAATAATCTCCAATTTACAGAAAAGTTATAAGCAAAGAATTTTGTTCCAAAATCATATAAGAGTAACATAATCCCTAATACTTTATTCCTTTTTGGCACCAGGGACTGGCTTTGTGGAAGACAATTTTTCTATGGATCGGGGCCAGGGAGTGGGAGGGGAAGGTTTTGAAATAATTCAAGCACATTAATTATTGTGCACTTTGTTTATATTATTATTACATCAGCTCCACCTCAGGTCATCAGGCACTAGATCCTGGAAGTTGTACTTCCAGGAAGTACACTGGAATCATAGTGTATTCTATGGAATCACAGTACATCTACCAAAATTAGGGAATTAACCCTGATAGGTTACTATGATCTAACACTCAGATTTCATACAAATTTCGCCAAATTCCTTTATAGAAAAAAAGGTTCAGTTTAGAATCACATGTTGCCTTTAGTTGTCACATCCCTGTAATCTCCAGTCTGGAAAAATCCTTCAGTCTTGACTTGAATTTTGTGATTTAAAAAATTCTGAGGACTCTGGACCAGTTGTTTTGTAGAATGCCCCTTGGTTTATTTTTGTCAGATGTTTGCACACAAGTAGATTAAGTTTGCACATTTTGGCAGGAATATTACAGGACTGATGATGATGTGGTCTTCTGATTGCAACCCATTTGGGTGGCATGATTTTGATTTGTCCCTTTAGTGATAATATTCACTTTGATACTTTGATTAAGATGTTATCTGCCAAGCTGCATTGTTGTAAAGTTACCTTTTTCTCTTTTGCAATTATTTAGTATTTTGTGAGGAGGTATTTTGTAATGATGTAAATGTCCTGACTTTAATCAAGCTTCAAATTCATTCATTTATTAATTTTTGTCCTTAAGGTTTGTATTTCCATTTTAGTCAATGGTTTATAATTTGTTACTATCATTGTGTATTTTGATGCTCAGATTTTCCTGGATTTGTTTAACCATAGCCCTTTTGAGCTGACTTATGTGTCCTTTTGACAAAGCCTCATCGCTCTTTGAGCACCTCTTTCTTTCTGACACAAAATATATTCCAAATTTACCTATACTTTCCAGGCTCCAGCCCTGAATCAGCCATTTCTCCTTTTAGTGGAGAATGGTATTTATTGGATTGGCCAAAAAGTTTGTTTGGGTTTTTCCATAAGATGTTACAGAAAAATCTGAACGAACTTTTTGGCCAATACAATATAAGCTGGGTATGCTTCTGTTGGGTTTCCCAGGTGGGGTGGTGATAAAGAATCCACCTGCTAATGCAGGAGACACAGGAGATGTGAGTTCAATCCCTGGGTCTGAAAGATCCCCTGGAGGAGGAAATGGAAACGTGCCTCAGTATTCTTGCCTGGAAAATTCCATGGATAGAGGAGCCTGGCAGGCTACAGTCCATTGGATCACAAAGAGTTGGACCGACTGAGGGACTAAGCACACATACACATGTTACTGGGGATCTTCTCTCAGGCTCTCTTATTGTACAGAACTAACCAGTATATATATTCACTACTTTCCTATTGCTGCTGTAATGCTTACGACAATACATATTTATTATCTCAAGTTCTGGAGATCAGAATGCTTCAAATCAAGGTGTCAGCAGTGCCATGTTCCTTTTGAGGCTCTCAGAGAGTATTCATTTCCTTGCCTTTCCAGCTTCTAGAAGCTGCCTGCATTCCTTAGCTTGTGGCCTCTTTGTCACAAATGTCAAGTAGCCAGCAGCACAGTATCTTCAAATCTTTCTCTCCTGCCTCTACTTCTGTCATAACATCTCTGACCCTCCTGCCTTCCAACATAATCACAAGTACCCTTGTGATTATATTGGACCCCCCCCCCCCCCACCCTCCGGCCCCCAGATAATCCAGGATAAGTTTCCCATCTCAGGATATGTGATTATATCCACAAAGTCCCTTTTGCCCTGTGAGGTAACACAGTCACAGATATGGGGCATTAAGATGGAGACATTTGGGGAATCCATTATTCTACCTTCCACAGTAGGTATGTGAGTATATACACATTGATTTCTGTATCCATATGAATACATTGGAAACCATGTTTCACCTAGATACTGCCAATTCTGATCAAACAACTGCAGAGTTCATTTCTGTTTCAATATTTTCAACTGTCTTATGGCTCAGCTGGTAAAGAATCCACCTGCAATGCAGGAGACCTGGGTTCGATTCCTGGATCAGGAAGATACCCTGGAGAAGGCAAAGGCTACCACCAGTATTCTGGCCTAGAGAATACCGTGGACTATCCATGGGGTCACAAAGAGTTGGACATGACTGAGTGACTTTCACTTTCACTCTTTACCAACAGTGAGAAACCTAGCTCCCCCTGTCCTTAGTAAGTTAACTCATGTGATTTATCACTTCTGTGTAACCAGTCTCTTATTCTACTCCCATCCTCTGACCCCTGCCGGAATGTCCTCTGATCTGCTTGGACTCTGATATGTTACACTTGGCTGCCCTTCCTTGGGGACACCCTCTCACTCCACGTGGACTCTGCTACTCCAAGCCAGCCTGCTGCTTGCAGAAGCACCCCCAGCAGACCCACTATGGGGATACTCTTCTCCCCCTACTGGGGCTCCAACAGCTAGTTCTGATCACCTCTTAGGTCTGTGCCTTGCCCCACCTAATGGATTTAGGAGCAATCTGTTGCGAGAAGGAAGAAAAGTCCAAATGGCGTATTTTTAGGAAGGAGAAGGGGCACTGAAATCCTGGTCCGAATGAGGGCGGGCAGTTGGAGTGCTGTTGGGGTGGGAGGAGAGTAAACTGAGAGAAAAGGACCAAACAACCGGGGGCTTGAGGCCTGAGAAATATTTGTGCAGTAATGTGCCCCTGGTCTTTGGCCTCTTTGCGTTTTTGAGGAGTTGCCGCATATTTTTCTGGGCTGAGAAGGCTGCCACCAGCCTGGAGCCGCATCAAACCACTTTTTATTTAAAAACCTCCCTTTGGCTCCTGGTGTTTTTTATGCTGATTAAGAACACTGACTTGGCTACATGAGCAAGAGGGCTGATGGCTGCTCAGTCTCTTGAAGCAGAAGAAGCTTTTGATCAAGTTGAGTGGGAGTTGATGTTTGAGGTACTTTAAAAAATGAAGTTGGGAGATAAGCTTATGAACTGAATTTGAACTTCATTCCAAGTTCATTGAACAGAAAGGTTTCAAATCCTTTTAATCTGGAGAAAGCCCATCGTAATCGCCCTTTTCATCCCTTATTTTTCTTTAAGATAAAGTTCCTTCTCAAATTGCTGAGCGTTTATCTAACTACTGAGAAGGGCACTTCAAAAATAAACTCTGAGGCTTAAAGATGTATGAGTTTCTTTCTTTCTGAGGGGATGGTGGCATCTTAGCTCGGCTGCCTTCTCTTTTCATCCCCTAGCACCCAGACTAATGATGCTGTCTGCAGTGACTAGGAAGGACCAGTTTTTCTGAGAGGATCTGGGGCTGTGCTTGACTTTGCAGTAAGGGGCTAAGGGTTGGCTGCACAGAAAGAAGAAGCTTGTGGGTTCTAATCTCAGTTCCTCCTCTGACTTCTCAGTGACATTAGGCAAGTCACTTCCTTTCCACATGTTTGGTCTGCTTCATCCACCATCTGGAGCAAATGATACCCCTTGTCCATTTATCTCACAGGGATGTCGTCAGGGCTGATTAATGTACAGGGCAGTCAAACATTGCATACGTGCGATGAGCTCAGAAAAGTCAGACCGTGAACCCTGAGACTTCTTCCAATTAGGGGTGATCTTTCCATTTAAGAATGAGCTATGTTTATAGTGCTAGTAATTTGGGGCCATTTCACTGTTTGTCTTATTAGTTCAACTCATGCTATCATTAGTTATATACATAATAATACGCTTGGCTCAATACAGATGAAATCATCCACTTCAGTATTTTTTGTGTACTTCCTGTGTGCTTGGCACTCTCTGTACTAGACTTAAAAACCTAAGGAAAAACCAAATTATGGGAAGGTCAAAAAATGTGAAATATTTATGAGCAAATTCATGTTTATGTTTCTACTGTTCCCTCTGATGATTTATTTGTTTAAACAGAGGTGCCTATTTTCTGTCATATAACTTATCTGAGGGAAGCTGAGCTTCAGTTTCCTGAGTATTTGTGAAAGACATAGCTTAGTTTTTTTAAAAGGAAAGGCTCCTTTAGCCAATCTCTCATAGAATGACAGTCCCCCTAAAGACATGGTGTTCCACTTAATTTCCACGTAGCTGTTCCCTGCTAAAATGGGCATTAACCCAAATCAGGCCTGTCCCTTTGCAGTGCCAAGCAGGTAGTAAAATTGAATACCATCGTATATTCTCAACATAGGGAGGTTAAGCCAAATTGGACATGAATTGAAAACTAAGCTAAAAATGATTATCTCATCCTCCTGGAAAGTCTTCACCCTGCCCATGTGGAAAGAACTGCTTTCCACTGGCCACCACCCCCTTCCCGGGCAGATGGCCTCTGCCTTCAATGACGTGACCTTTGTAAGTGCAGCGGCAGGAAAGCCTTGTGCTTTTTGTATCAACCAGAGCTGACGGTTAAGTTTCAAATACCAAGGGGAGAAAAAAAAAAAAAAACCCACAAAATAATACAACACAGAGTGGGAAAGAAGGGTTTGGCAACTTTGTTTCCAGTTGCTGGCTTTGGCTCTGAGTAGGGCTTCTGACTGCTGCTTCTGGAAAACCTTTGGACTATTTTCGACAGACGGAACAGGCCACATGAAATGTCTATTATTACTTCAGTCTTGGCTGGCTCTAGCACATAGCATCAGCTGCCTTCTGTCCTCGTCCTGCAGTCTGATTCCTGAGGGTAGCTCCCAAACATGGAGACATTCCCCAGAGCCTCACTGCTTAGTGGTGAGACCACCCCCAGTTAGATCTTCTCCACCCTGTTGCTGCTGATGTTTCTGGAGGACAACAAAGCCCAGCCTGATTTTTCTTTTCTAGAACTGTGTCAAAATCTAAGGTACCAGTGAGCCCTTCAGTCTGAAGCCAGAAGAAATTCTCTAGGATTGCAAGATTTAAGATGCCCGGGTGTTTCTAATAAGTATTTGAAAAGCAGGGACACTGTAATCAGTTCTGTAAGCAACTCCCACATCGAGAGCTTGGTTTTGCTCCCCAAATTCTATTTTCTCTTTCTTGGTGAAGGGGTAAGGATGAGACTTTAAAAAGAATCCGTGAAGTTTCAAGTGTTTAAAAGTAAAATTCTCCTATCTTTACATGTGTAACCTCAGGACTGAAAAAAGCCCAGAGGCCTGTGGTCTAACCTGTTGATGTTGACATTCCCTGGGCTCCTACAAAAGAGGAGGGGCTTGTCCATTTCCTTGGGCTTTGGACCCTGTAAGATAACTCTGTGGTGTGCCAAAAGGCTAGGGTTGGCTGTTTTCAATTTTTATTAGGACTCCTGAGCTTTAGGAAAATGGCATTTTAGCTGGAGGATGGAGCAGCTTTGTTTTTGAAATGTATTTTTGTTTCTTCAATCTCAAGTGCCACTGCCTTGGGAACCATTAAAAATGGAAGCATGATGACAAGACGACAAGCATCTTTAGACAGATCAGTTGGTAGAGAAATTGAGCCAAGGAAGGGCCAGGGCGGTAGGGTTACGACTTTGTCACTGATCTACTTATGCAGTGAGCTGAACCCACTCTTGATTGCTTCACAACTCCATTTCTCTCTCTGTAAAGTCAGGATGAAGTCAAGATGCTTACCTTCACGGCACCAGCAATATGGCAAAAGGATTGTCTAGAGGCAGATGCCCTGTTTGAGTTTTAACCCCACCACTTCTAAGTGTGCAACTTTGAGCGAGTTAACATATCTCTGTGCCTCAGTTTCCTCATCTGTAAAATGGGGATAACAACAGTACCTTACTTCTTAGGACTGTTGTGTAGACTATGTGTCAGAATACAGATAAAATGCTTGTCCTGTCAGTATTAGCATTGTTTTATGTGTCTGGAGCTAGTACTGGTATTACTATTAGGATCTAACCAGAAATACTGAGGTTCAAAGAAGTAAAGCAATAAACACAAATAGAAATTTACCTTGAGTCTACTTTTTTTTTTTTTTTAATCCAGTCATTTTATAGACAAGACAAGAACTTTTGCAAATGTGAACTCACTGGGACTATTTCACAACTGCCTCTCCATGATGTCAGCAAACATCTAAAGAATAAGCAGAGTGACGCAAGATCAAGGAGCAGACTGGGAGGTCCCTGCCCCTGTCACCACATCCAGGCTTAGGCCAAAGCACTTATAGGATCTCAGTGAGATCCTCATAACAATTATTTTAGATGGCATTTGCATTTTACAAACATTAATTAGTTTCTGGGGTGAGGTGTGCACTGTGTCACTCCCTGGACTGGGTTCATTCAGTTAGAAATAAACAAATGCTCTGAGATGTTGTGTTCTGAAGGATCCACTTACAGAGATGAGAGAACCCAAAGCCACAGAGTCAGGCAAAACCTGGATCTCACTTGGGTCTTGTCTTTTTAAAACTGGCTCTATTCTTCCTATTTGGGCTGATTTTCTGCTTTTCCCTTCATTTGCTTCAGCTCTGCCTCCCATGGTCCCAATGTCATCAAGTACTCAGGCTTTCATCATGTTGGCCATCTTGCAAAGTTTCCCTTTCTTACCTTCCAATCCATATTTTGCTTATCTTTTAAGGCCCCCAAAATCAGCTTTCCTGCTCATATATATATCCCTTTCTATGCTGCTCTCATGATTTCTCTCAGCATCTAGTATGTACATAAAAAGAATTATGTATGTAAAAAAAGGCTTCCAGGGACTTCGCTGATGGTCCAGTGGTTAAGAATCCACTTTCCAGTGCAGGGGATGTGGGTTTGACCTCTGGTCAGGGAATTAAGATCCCACATGCTGTGGGGCAACTGAGTCTGTGCACCACAAAGACTGAGCCCTCATTCTGGAGCCCACGCCACAATTAAAGAGATACCTGTAAGCTGCAATGAAGATTCTGAGTTCCAAACTAAGACTTGATGCAGCCAAAAAAAAGGCTTTTTGTTTTTTTTTTTGCTATTGACAAAAGGGTCCCTCCTTGCACATTTAATGAATGCTTATTAGAGAAGGAAATGGCAACCCACTCCAGTACTCTTGCCTGGAAAATCCCATAGATGGAGGAGCGTAGTAGGCTATAGTCCATGGGGTTGCAAAGAGTCGGACACGACTGAGCGACTTCACTTCTTCTTCTTCTATGACATGACACATCTGTGCTAGTAGCCAGATGTTCTAAGTGGATATTATTCCCATTTCACAGATTTTTTTTTAAAATGAGACTTTAAGGTATTAAGTTATTTGCTCAAGCTGGTAAGTTAGAAGGAGGGAATAAAAATTTAAGTCTGTCCTGTTTTCATCTTTCTACAGAGAATCTCATGAGCTGAATGTGAACAAGTCATGATGAGTAGTTGAGGGGGAAGAAAAGGGCTTCTTAGATCTGGAGATGAACTTGACAAAGGAATTAGACATGGTTACAGATTCAGTAGGTGGTTGGGTGGGAGTGGAGTGGACAAAGTGTTCAGGGCTGACAACATGAGTAAAGGAGAGGCCAAAGGAACTTCCATATTCATGGAAGACCAGAGGGAAATGGGGTCTCAGAGTTGGGTAAGGGCCACTGCTATTTGACTTTTTTTTTTTTGTCCACGCCGCTGGCATGTGGGACCTTAGTTCCCCAACCAACCCATCCCGCCTGCAGGGGAGGCTCACAGTCTAAACCACCGGACCACCAGGGAATTCCAATGACCTCCTGTCTTGTGGGGAAACTTGCCTGTTTGGCCTGAGCACTGGCCAGAGGCTTAGTGCCAGGCTGAAATTTTCTCCAAACAGCAAAGGAGAGATTTTAAGGGTGAATGTAAGCTTTGCCCTTAGGAGGGAAGAAAGCCAAACTGGGCTGCTCCTTCAGTGGGGCCAGAACTGGGAAACCAAGCTGAGTTTCAGAAGCGAGCTGAACGCTAGGATAGGGTGGAGAGGCAAGGGTAAGTGAAGGGCCAGAGGCTGGGTCCAAGCATGTGTGATGAATAGAGCTGGTAGGCTGGGGCTTGTTTGCAATAACTGCAAGAAGCAAGATTGTAAACCAGCTATACTCTAAGATAAAATGAAAATTAAAAAAACAAACAAAATCAATGTTAAAGAAAAAATGAAGCAAGAGTAGGCCTGTGTGGCTCATGGGCACAGGATCTGAAAAGAGAAGACACTAAAGGTCTTAGTGGACCATATGAAGGGGCAGTCTTTAAAACGATCTCTCAACTCCCTTCTCAGAGCAAGTTGTCAGGGGTGGGGGTGGAGGTAGCGGGTAGGAGTGATGGAGGCAGAATCAGTCAAGGGTATCTGTAGAGTTAATCGACTGGGAGCAGCAGGGGCTTCCCTGGTGGCTCAAACGGGAAAAAAATCTGCCTGCAGTATGGGAAACCTGGGTTTGATCCCTGGGTTGGGAAGAGCCCCTGGAGGAGGGCATGGCAACCCACTCCAGTATTCTTGCCTGGAGAATCCCCAAGGACAGTGGAGCCTGGTGGGCTACAGTCCATAGGGTCACAAAGAGAGTCAGACATGACTGAGTGACTAAGCACAGTACAGCAGAGGGAGGGGTAGTGTGCTCTATCCCCCCCCAAATTTCACTAACTGTGGAATGACATGCCTTTAGGAGAAGGTCTGTTTGGTTTTCTGTAAGTCTCGTATTGTCTATAGGAAGGCTTCTGCAAGACATGTTTGGGGGATTTATGATTCCCCTCCTTTCACAAATATTCATCTGCTCATTCACTAATTATCTGTTGAGCACGTCACATTGTACTAGATACCACTCTGAGCACTGGGAACAGTGGGATCCAAGGCACCAATGTCCATGTCTGCCTGGAGATTGATTATAGTGAAGTAGATAGACATGGGACAAATGAACACACAAGTTAAGGTATAAATTTGGAAAGTGAGTGCCATGAGAGATGATAGAAAGCTCTGATAGGCGGAATGAGTGGAGAGACCTCTTAAGGAACTGATACTTAAACTGAGATGTGATGGATGAATAGGAGTTAATCAAACAAAGCATGAGGAAAGAGTATTCCAGGCCAAGAGAATAATGTGTGCAAAATCTTTGAAGCAGGAAAGAACTTGGAGTTTCAAGACAAGTCAAGGTCAGAATATTGTTGGGATTTAGAGAGCAAAGCAGGGGCTGGAGAAGTAGGGAGGGGCTTCAGAGCCCATGTTGGGGATCTCAGATCTTATCTTCTCATTCAAGGGAAGCCATTAAAGGGAGTTAGGGGAAATGATGTTGTAGCTCTGAGTACTGTGTGAAGAATGGATTGGAGAGGTGAAAGTGGGAAGATCGATTCAGAGGCTACTGAAGAAGTCCACGCAAGATACGACTACATCCAGAAAGAGAAGGGGCAGGATCAATGAAGAGATGAGAGTAGATGTGGGGAAGAATCCACAGAACTTCATGATATACTTTAATCTCTGAAAGTGAAACAATTCTTCAAAATGACATGGAACATGGAGGCTCTATAACTGTAAACTTGCTTTGATGCCAAAGTTTCAATGAAGATGCTGAAAGTGTTCATATTTCCCCCCAACATCTACAAAGAGAGAAAACAAATGATGTGTCTTCTCTTGATGATCCTAGCAAGTCAGTGCATTAGCTCATGAGCAGTTAAATCTGGAGGGTTGTGTGCTGTACTAATGTTCTCTTAGTTTGGGTCATTAATCTCTCATCTGCTCCAGTTGTATTTGTTTGTATAAGACTGCAGGCTGGATGAATTTCACTAGATATGTGTCTCCTTGGTGAGAGGGTCACAGAAGGACACCAAGGATGCTTTGTGAGCTGATATTAAGACGAGACACACATCACAGGGTAGACAGGGTCTGTACTCCTCCAGGATTGCTTGACACTGCATGAACCTGCTTGTGTTTTCAGAAGAGCATCTCCTCAGGAAAAAACTCCTCCTATTTGGCCAAGTAGCCTGCTAATATTTATTTGAAAATTTAACTAATAATATAACTCAGTAATTTGGTGTACCCTGATGTCTGACATGGTAAAGAATCTGCCTGCAATGCAGGATACCAGGGTTTGATCCCTGGGTTGGGAAATCCCCTGGAGAAGGGAAAGGCAACTCACTCCAGTATTCTTGCCTGGAGAATTCCATGGGCAGAGGAGTCTGGGGGGCTACAGTCCATCAGCTCACAAAGAGTCAGACACGACTGAGTGACTAACATTTCCACTTTTTTCAACTTAGTAATGCAAGTATAGAGATGGTCTTAGATTTCAAAGGGTCTAAAAGTGAGGCTTTAGAAGAGAAATCTAAAAGAATTTCAACTTGTTAAATCTGGACAGAAAAGTCTCATGGGTGAAGTCATTAGTATAAAGTGTTGCACTGAGTCTGTATTTTTTAGAATATAGGAAAAGTACAAACCAACAATAAGAAAAATACATTTCCCCCCTTCTCTAGTCATCTCTTCCCTACCCACCTACAATCCTGGAAAGTATTTCAAAGGGAAGAACCGAGGACAAACCTAGCTTTCTTTCTCTTTCCTACGCCTTCCTCCTTTACTTGCTCAGAGAATCGTTTTCAAAAGAAAGGTGGTGCTAGAGGAGTGGGCCTGTGGGAGTCTCTCCAGACACATAACATGGGATAACACTGCTCTTTATCCAGTGTTGGGATGGGAGCAGAGGGAAGGGAGAGGAACTCCTAAAAACTAGGGAAGATAAATATCTTTGTCTTTTACTTTTTAAAAAATTGTATTTATTTGTTTTATTTAATTTATTAGCTTTGGCTATGCTGGGTCTTCACTGCTGCATGTGGGCTTTCTCTAGTCATGGCTCCTGGGCTCTGGAGTATGAGCTCAGTAGTTGTGGCACATGGGCTAAGTTGCCCTGAGACATGTGGGATCTTCCCAGACCAGGCATGAAACCCAAGTCACCTGCATTGGTAGGTGAATTCTTAAGTACTAGACCACCCAGGGAAGTCTTGCCTTTTCCTTTTGAGACTGGAGTTAAGGGCCTGGAACCAGGACACCAAAATGAACACATCAGAATGAGGAGCAGGACCCCAGGGGATCTTAAATGTCCTTAAAAGATAGAGAGGACATGGGTTTTGAGGTCTTTTTCCTGAGAGCTCAAAATACAAAAGGAACTAAGAGGCTTCCCTTGTGGGCTCAGGTGGTAAAGCGTCTGCCTGCAATGCGGGAGACTGGAGTTAGATCCCTGGGTCGGGAAGATCCCCTGGAGAAGGAAATGGCAACCCACTCCAGTACTCTTGCCTGGAAAATCCCATGGACAGAGGAGCCTGGTAGATTACAGTCCATGGGGTCACAAAGAATCGGACACGACTGAACGACTTCATTTCACTTCACTTCAAGAGAGATTAAAGAAGGAGAATTGGAGGTGGACCCAAGAAGAAGCAAGTGACATCCCAGTGGGAATATGTCCGTGTTCCTCAGTCCTCAGGGATCTGAATGGTTCTAACTGCCTGAAAAAGGGGCTCAACTGGCCTCCCATTAGGTATCTTTGCCTACAGCTAGAAATCAAGATACTGGTTGTATTGCCAGCAGATAATGGAGAGCTTAATTGAATTGATATTATAGTACAATTTATTGTTAGTGAAACATTAACGGCCTTCTGGATCACTTTTTTAAGAAAACAGTAGCCCTTTCCCGTTCAGTGCAGTGCAACAGGAGAGTCTAGTCTTTCTAGCTGAGGTTTACCAGCTGTGTGAATTTGAACAAGTTCCTGCTAGAATGTAAGTTCCCATTAGCCTGAGTTCACTGACAAGCCAGCCTGTAGTAGACACTCAGTAAGTACTCACTAAGTGAGTGAAGTCATATATGGTTATGAACCTTGGTTTCCTCATATGAAAGAAGGAAATGTAATACTTCAAAAAGTTGTCATGGAGAGAGGAATTGATGTTATGTAAAATACCTAAGCAGAGAAGACGGTCTGAATTAGAGAAGACTTTAGAATAACTTCAGTGGTATTGTTGTCTTCAGGTAAGATTTGTTTTTCATTCCCTCTGTCTCTCTTTTATGTTTTATATTTTGGCTTGCTTTTTACCAATTTGCTCATGAACCTTTTGTCCCTCTCTCCTGGTAGATTTTAGCTCTATAGCAGAACACAGGCAATTCTTCATTTAAAACTATCAACAAGAGAGTAGAATCCTATCACGTATGCTACCATTGGGCAACTTCTTAATGATGTGGTAAAAGAATATTTATGTATGAAGATAGTGTGTTTCTCTTTGGGGGACGTTAAACTCATCTAAACAAATGCTTTTGAACAAACAGGATCTTTCAGCCAAGTCCTTTTATTTCCATGACTGCCTCTCTGCATAATTTCTGTTTTCTGGCCATGATAAGTTCTCACTTCTTGAATAAACCACATTCTTTCTTGACCTCTAGCCGTCACATGTCAATTTCCTCTGCCTGTCCTGTAGGTTTCATTTTAAATGTCATATCCTCAAGGATGCCTTTTCTAGTCTCTCATCATATTATCCCATAATATCCATGCTTCCCCTTTTATAATACTAAGCACACCTGTCATTATTCCATGACTTTTCCACTCTTCTGTGAACCTGTTAATGACAGAACCTACTTTATTCACCATTGTATGCCCAGTAATTGGCACAAAGTAAACACTCTGAAATTTTTGTTGAATTGAAATTTAACAAGCAAAACCAAGGCAGTGAACAAGTTCCAAGTTAAAGTTAAATAAAGATAGTCTTCTTGAGCACTGAAGAATTGATGCTTTTGAACTCTGGTCCTGGAGAAGACTCTTGAGAGTCCTTTGGACAGCAAGGAGATCCAACCAGTCCATGCTAAAGGAAATCAGTCCTGAATATTCATTGGAAGGATTGATGCTGAAGCTGAAACACCAATACTTTGGCCACCTGATGGGAAGAACGGACTCATTTGAAAAGACCCTGATGCTGGGAAAGATTTAAGGTGGGAGAAGGGGGAGATGGAGGATGAGATAGTTGGATGGCATCACCAACTCAATGGACATGAGCTTGAGTAAACTCTGGGAGTCGGTGATGGACAGGGAGGCCTTGTGTGCTTCAGTCCATGGGGTCGCAAAGAGTTAGACATGACTGAGCGACTGAACTGAACTAAAACTAAACCAATACCTCAGAAAAGATTTTAGCACCAGGATGGAGGAATGGATCTCAAAAATATAGTGGCAATATCTTCTTGAACAACAACAACAAAATTACGTCTGATAAAGGATTTTGTTTTTAATTTGTTAAATTTCTTATATGAAAATTCTAATAAACCTGAAAATCAAAGACTCTTCGGTTATATATTTAATAGTTTGCCTTTATCAAAAACATTAAAATTACTTGACAAGAAATATCTGGTATGAATGCTTCTTACTCCTACAGTTATCTGGAGTTCAATAAAAGAAAAGTCTATGTCATGGATTCTCACCCAAGGTCAGGGGCAGCGACCGAGAGTGCCAGGCTGTGTTGGCACAGGAGCAGCCGAGAGGGGCTACCCCATGTCTGAGGTCGGGGCAGTGGCCGAGACGAGCTACCCCATGCCGGAGGTCAGGGGAGGCGGCTGAGAGGAGCAACCCCACGTCCAAGGAGCGGCAGCTGTGCTGGTGCAGGAGGGCCAGAGGAGCTACTCCACATCCAGGGTCAGGAGGGGTGGGGGTGAGGAGATACCTCTTGTCCAAGATAAGGAGCAGCAGCTGTGCTTTGCTGGAGCAGCCCTGAAGAGATACCCCACATCCAAGGTAAGAGAAACCCAAGTAAGACAATAGGTGTTGTGAGAGGCATCAGAGGGCAGACACACTGAAACCATAATCACAGAAAACTAGCCAATCTGATCAAATGGACCACAGCCTTGACTAACTCAGTGAAACTAAGCCATGCCTTGTGGGGCCACCCAAGACAGGCGGGTCATGGTGAAGAGGTCTGACAGAATGTAGTCCACTGGAGAAAGGAATGGCAAATCACTTCAGTATTCTTGCCCTGAGAACCCCATGAACAGTATGAAAAGGCAAAATGATAGGATACTGAAAGGGGAACTCCCCGGGTCGGTAGGTGCCCAATATGCTACTGGAGATGAGTGGAGAAATAACGCCAGAAAGAATGAAGGGATGGAACCAAAGCAAAAACAGTACCCAGTTGTGGATGTGACTGGTGATAGAAGCAAGGTCCGATGCTGTAAAGAGCAATATTGCATAGGAACCTGGAATGTTAGGTCCATGAATCAAGGCAAATTGGAAGTGGTCAAACAGGAGATGGCAAGAGTGAACGTCGACATTCTAGGAATCAGCGAACTAAAATGGACTGGAATGGGTGAATTTAACTCAGATGACCATTATATCTACTACTGTGGGCAGGAATCCCTTAGAAGAAATGGAGTAGCCATCATGGTCAACAAGAGTCTGAAATGCAGTACTTGGATACAATCTCAAAAACGACAGAATGATCTCTGTTCGTTTCCAAGGCAAACCATTCAATATCACAGTAATCCAAGCCTATGCCCCAAACAGTAACACTGAAGAAGCTGAAGTTGAATGGTTCTATGAAGACCTACAAGATCTTTTAGAACTAACACCCCCAAAAGATGTCCTTTTCATTATAGGGGACTGTAATGCAAAAGTAGGAAGTCAAGAAACATCTGGAGTAACAGGCAAATTTGGCCTTGGAGTATGGAATGAAGCAGGGCAAATGCTGATAGAGTTTTGCCAAGAGAACACACTGGTCATAAACAAACACTCTCTTCCAACAACACAAAAGAAGACTCTACACATGGACATCACCAGATGGTCAACACCAAAATCAGATTGATTATATTCTTTGCAGCCAAAGATGGAGAAGCTCTATACAGTCAGAAAAAAGAAGACCGGGACCTGACTGTGGCTCAGATCATGAACTCCTTCTTGCAAATTCAGACTTAAATTGAAGAAAGTGGGGAAAACCACTAGACCATTCAAGTATGACCTAAATCAAATCACTTATGATTATACAGTGGAACTGAGAAATAGATTTAAGGGACTAGATCTGATAGACAGAGTGCCTGATGAACTATGGACAGAAGTTCATGACATTATACAGGAGACAGGGATCAGGACCATCCCCATGGAAAAGAAATGCAAAAAAGCAAAATGGCTGTCTGAGGAGGCCTTACAAATAGCTGTGAAAAGAAGAGAAGCAAAAAGCAAAGGAGAAAAGGAAAGATATAAGCATCTGAATGCAGAGTTCCAAAGAATAGCAAGGAGAGATAAGAAAGCCTCCCTCAGTGATCAGTGCAAAGAAATAGAGGAAAACAACAGAATGGGAAAGACTAGAGATCTCTTCAAGAAAATTAGAGATACCAATGGAACATTTCATGCAAAGATGGGCTCGATGAAGGACAGAAATGGTATGGACCTAACAGAAGCAGAAGATATTAAGAAGAGGTGGCAAGAATACACAGAAAAACTGTACAAAAAAGAGCTTCATGACCCAGATAATCATGATGGTGTGATCACTCACCTAGAGCCAGACATCCTGGAATGTGAAGTCAGGTGGGCCTTAGGGAGCATCACTACAAACAAAGCTAGTGGAGGCGATAGAATTCCAGTTGAGCTCTTTCAAATCCTGAAATGCTGTGAAAGTGCTGCACTCAATATGCCAGCAGATTTGGAAAACTCAGCAGTGGCCATAGGACTGGAAAAGGTCAGTTTTCATTCCAATCCCAAAGAAAGGCAATGCCAAAGAATGCTCAAACTACCGCACAATAGCACTCATCTCACACACTAGCAAAGTAATGCTCAAAATTTTCCAAGCCAGGCTTCAGCAATACGTGAACTGTGAACTTCCAGATGTTCAAGCTGGTTTTAGAAAAGGCAGAGGGACCAGAGATCAAATTGTCAACGTCCGCTGGATCATCGAAAAAGCAAGAGAGTTCCAGAAAAACATCTATTTCTGCTTTATTGACTATGCCAAAGCCTTTGACTGTGTGGATCACAATAAACTGTGAAAAATTCTGAAAGAGATGGGAATAAGACCACCTGACTTGCCTCTTAAGAAACCTATATGCAGGTCAGGAAGCAACAGTTAGAACTGGACACGGAGAACTGGACACGGAACAACAGACTGGTTCCGAATAGGAAAAGAAGTATGTCAAGGCTGTATATTGTCACCCTGCTTATTTAACTTCTATGCAGAGTACATCATGAGAAACGCTGGGCTGGAAGAAGCACAAGCTGAAATCAAGATTGCCGGGAGAAATATCAATAACCTCAGGTATGCAGATAACACCACCCTTATGGCAGAAAGTGAAGAGGAACTAAAAAGCCTCTTGATGAAAGTGATAGAGGAGAGTGAAAAAGTTGGCTTAAAGCTCAACATTCAGAAAATGAAGATCATGGCATCTGGTCCCATCACTTCATGGGAAATAGATGGGGAAACAGTGTCAGACTTTATTTTTTTTGGCTCCAAAATCACTGCAGATGTTGATTGCAGCCATGAAATTAAAAGACGCTTACTCCTTGGAAGGAAAGTTATGACCAACCTAGATAGTATATTGAAAAGCAGAGATATTACTTTGCCAACAAAGGTCCGTCTAGTCAAGGCTATGGTTTTTCCAGTGGTATTATATGGATGTGAGAGTTGGGCTGTGAAGCAAGCTGAGCATGAAAGAATTGATGCTTTTGAATTGTGGTGTTGGAGAAGACTCTTGAGAGTCCCTTGGATTGCAAGGAGATCCAACCATTCCATCCTCAAAGAGATCAGTCCTGGGTGTTCATTGGAAGGGCTGATGTTGAAGCTGAAACTCCAATACTTTAGCCACCTCATGCGAAGAGTTGACTCATTGGAAAAGACCCTGATGCTGGGAGGGTTTGGGGGCAGGAGGAGAAGGGGACGACAGAGGATGAGATGGCTGGATGGCATCACCGACTCAATGGACCTGAGTTTGAGTGAACTCCGGGAGTTGGTGATGGACAGGGAGGCCCGGTGTGCTGAAATTCATGGGGTCGCAAGGAGTCGGACATGAGTGAATGACTGAACTGAACTGACCATGGGTTAGTATTTATAAAGTACTAAATGACATATTGTTAATTCTAGTAATTCTTAGTTTTTTCACAATGCCTCAATTGCAACCCACTCCAGTACTCTTGCCTGGAAAATCCCATGGATGGAGGAGCCTGGTAGGCTGCAGTCCATGGGGTCGCGAAGAGTCAGACAGGACTGAGTGACTTCACTTTCACTTTTCACTTTCATGCATTGGAGAAAGAAATGGCAATCCACTCCAGTGTTCTTGCCTGGAGAATCCCAGGGACGGGGGAGCCTGGTGCGCTGCCGTCTATGGGGGTCTCACAGAGTTGGACATGACTGAAGCGACTTAGCAGCAGCAGCAGCATGGCCCTTGATTCTAGAGCCAAATAGCATGAGTTTAAATCCAGTTTCTACCACTTGGTTCTTATTTATTTTAGGCAAATTATTTAAACACTGTATACTATATTTTCTTTGTGAACTGGGATAATAATAGTACCCATCTAAAAGGATTATTTTGAGGATTAACTGAGATAATACATGTAAATATTATCATCATCACAGTGGAAGGCAAAATAGTCATGCTTAGCTTTACATTTTAAAATACTTAAAAAATATGTAATAGGATGACATAAAGAAAAATGGCAGAGCCAGGACCTGCAAAAATTACATGAAAGCAGCAAGAAAACTAGCAAAAGATAGAATCAATTTTGGGGAGAACTCTAGAAATTAATCAAAGGCTTGCAGGCCTCCAGGGAGCATTTATTAAAGAAAACAGCTGACTCACAATAAGAATAGCAAGCTTTGTGGCATTTTAACATACCCCACTGTTCATGTCCATGGTAGCCAGAAATCAATGGACCCATAATCAAGAGGAAAAGCAGCAGTGTAGTAGCCAGTGGAGAAGGCAGAATGGGGTTGCAACTGCTTTAAAGCCTCATTGCCAGAGAACTGTCATTGTTTGACCTGTATAACGGTTCCTTCATAATAGTTTCTGTTATATTATAATGGTTCCTGTATAATGGAAGACTCATTTCAAGACTGTCTTTATTTAACTTTAACTTGGAACTTGTTCGCTGCCTCTGCAAACAGTCCTTTCCCCTGGAATGAGATGCTTGTTGAAAAATTCAGAGCAATTGTTTAACTTTGTGGCTGCCCGAGGCAGTGGATAACTGAAAAGCTTTAAAGGAAAAACTGAGAAGTGAGAAGGCGACAGGGGCTTTGAGAAACTGACACAGTCCTGGGAATTTGGAAGGCCACGTGTATGAGTAGGGCTCTGTGCATGCCTAGACCTGTGTACATGTTCAGGAAGGACCTGAGAAAGTCTTAAGCTCTCACCACTGACTGATTTGAGGCTCTACAGAAAGTGAAGGCTAAGGCAAAATTGTCAGCTTCCTGGCTAAATACTGAAGGCATGCCCCAACAGACACAGAGACCTTTAGCAAAGCCGGAAAAACTTCTTAGTTCCAGTTATTTAAGTTTTCAGATGTCCAATCATTACTGACCACTGAGCTAACTAAGCAGAGACTTCACCAGCCAAGCATGAAAATAATATAGACTTTAGAAATTTTCTCAGAAAAGTCAGTAAGTAAACAACAGGAAACCCTGAGCAGGGGACAGCATTTGGTTTCCAGAGCTACCACAATATATTATTTTAGATGTCTAGTTTTCAGCAAAAATTATAGACTTCCAAAGAAAAAAGAAAGTATTACCCATAGATAGGGGGAAAAATCAATAGAAATTATCCCTGTAAAAGCTCAGACATTGGATTTACTTGAGACTTTAAATATATTCAGAGAACTGTTGAGAATCAAATCTAAAGAACTAAAAAAAAATAGGAGAATGACATTCACCAAGTAGAAAATATCAATAAAAAGGTAGAAATTATAGAGAATGAAATGGAAGTTCTGGATTTTAAAAGTACAATAACTGAAATGAAAAATTCACTAGAGGTACTCAATGGCAAATTTGAGCAGGTAGAAGAAAAAAAACAGCAAACTTGGAGATACTTCAATTGAAATTATCCAGTTTGAGGAAGAGAAAGAAAAAAAGAACGAAGAAAAATGATCAGAGCTTCAGAGCCCTGTGGGACAGCATCGAGTATACATATTTATAATGGAAACTCTGGAAGGAGAGGCAAGAAAAAGGAGCAGAAAGAATACTTGATGAAATCTTTGTAAACTCTTCAAATTTAATGAAAAGTCTATAGCAGATGATAGCCTGAGAACTAAAGAGCTTTTGGTTTGCAAGATTCGCAGTTTGGGGGAAGAAAAGCCTATTTTTATTTAGGGCAGGTCATTAACACAGGGTACAGGGAGCATAATGACATCAGAGGCCAGACAGAGAATATATAAGACTCCTTTCTGGACTAGGTGGGGGAGCTCAGGACATTGAAAGAGGATACTACAGCTGAGATGTTAGAATGGAGTTTTGCCTTTACACCTTTTCTCTCGAAATAAAAATTCTGGTTGGATGTGGATGGAAATCTCAGAGGGATTCCTCAATCCATCTGGAGCTCTGGGAAATGTGCCCTGGACTGATGTGTGGGTCACAATAGGGAAGAAAAGGAAGGGCAGTATGTTTAGGGGGAGAAGATGTGAAATAATTGGTCTGTTTATCCTCTCCCTATCTGTATCCCTCAGTCCATGGGGCTGGGACAGATCTGATGATTATTTTTCATGTCTTCAGGGGATCCTGCAAGAGATTCATGAATGAGGGTGGCTGTGTCCATTCGAGTCACCATGGTGCATAACAAGGGGACCCAGAGAAGAAGTCATAGGAAAACAGTCCAGCCAAAGAGCAAAGGGATGGGATGAGAGGCATGGCAAAGGATCTGCAATGCCATTGACAGCTCCTGTGAGAGAGACCACCATGTCCCCAGGCTGTCCTGGAGCACCAAAATGGCAAAGAGGACAGATTACTCCAGCCTGACTTTGGCCATGATCACAGCAGAAACAGAGGCTGATGCTCAAGACTTGGTGAAAATAAGTTACACCTCAGAAAGGCCAGAGATGACACGTGGACCAATGTCCTTCCTTTGATGCCAGACTGATATGGAATTCCCCTGGAACATAGATTATTCTGGGAAGAAGAGGAGAAAGAAAAGGGAAAGGAAGAGAATCTTAAGAGACTACCTTTTGAGGTGAAAATGACTCAAGTCTTTAGAATTGGCACAACTAAGTGTTCTGCTCTCTGAGGAGATGGGATCTTGAGAGCTAAATTTAATTTCAGCCGCAGACAAAGAAAATTCTATCCCTGAACATCTGGACTCTTGTACTGTGAAAATTTTTTCTCACTGTACCTATTTTGATTACTCCTCATCTAATTCCAAATTACATGTCTTTTGTGTTATATATGCATTTAATTGTGCAAATTACAAACTCTGAAAGAAAAGAGAAAGAGAGACATATTTTTTGCTCATTGTGTGAAGGTTCACCCACCATTCCACTCAGTGAGTGTATGTCCCTCCTTGAATGTGAACTGACATGTGTGAATAAGCCATTCCCTAGCTCTGATCAGTTCCTGAGGGCTTCGCATAGAGTGAAAATCTCACCAAACTGAACATGATTCTATTGCTGAAGATACTTAACTTTTAAAATCCAAAATGCATGTTAGCAATTTCATCTGGTGCTTGGCTCAAGAGACAACAATCTGTTCCAGCAGTGGAGCAAACAGTGTCTCTATGGAATTTAGGGAAGAAAAGTAAGTGCAGTTTGTTTACAGACAGAGGATGTGCAAGAATTTGTTTGCTTATCCTCTCCCTATCTGTATCCCTTCCTGTCACTGTATCCCTGCAAGAGTGTGATAGTCTCCAACATGGAGCTTTTCTGAGGATCATCAAGAGAATTTGCTGACATGCACTTTTCTCTGAATGTGTTAACATTTGAGGAGGATTCCCAGGTGGTTCAGTGGTGAAGAATCCATCTGCCAATGCAAGACACACAGGAGATGCAGGTTCGATCCCAGGAAGATCCCCTCGGGGAGCAAATGGCACCACACTCCAGTATTCTTGCCTGGAATTCTTGCTCCTCTGCCATGGACAGAGGAGCCTGGCAGGTTGCAGTCCGTGGGGTCACAAAAGAGTCAGACACAACTGAGCAAGGACATATGTTAACACTTGAACCTATGTTCAAAGTAAGGTAAGACTTCATTTTAGATTCAAGTTTTTGGCTGAATCTCCAGAGAACAGCTTAAGACCCACTGCCTTTAAAAAACTTACAGTGGCTTCATGTTTGTAGGTTAATTTTTCTTCAATAACTTACCAGATCAAGTTAAATTAATATTTACCTTTCTCAAAATGTGGGATGATCACTCTAAATTAAGTTCAGATGTGGTAGTTTAATATCTTCTTGTAACAAAGTCCTAATGTTTGAGGAAAAAGATTGCCTTGTGGATTTAGTTTCATATATACTAGGGTCTCTCAAAGATGAACAAACATTTGGAGGCAACTGGAATTCCACACTGAGTTAAAGCATTCAGTTGGCTGAAGGCAGTTGCCAAGGCCTTGGGCAACGATCCTGAATGGGGGCCATTGCAAGTGGAGCCCTGTTTCTAAATTTGAACAGACCCTAGAGTATACCTGGGCATTTTCCCTTCTTCTATGGGTCAAAAAGGGGAATTCAGCATTGACCTTGTTTGGGGGGGAGGTGTTTAGGAAGTCCTTGTTTAAAACTCAATTTTCATTAAAAAATAAATAAATAAACACATGCACATAATTTTAAAAGTATTACTGAATTCCATCTCTCTGCATCTCCTAATCCTCTTTTCTAAAAAAATAAAAACTTTCAAAAACCTTCAAAAATGCATAAAAAAGCTAGCAATTTCTGGTACTTATGTATTTCTGAATAATACTGAGCTTATCTATAGACTTCCTACTAGAAAAATAAGGATTTAAGGACTTTCTTGGCAGCCCAGTGGTTAAGACTCCTGCTTTCAATGCAGGGGGTTCGGGTTTGATTCCTGGTCAGGGAAGTAGAATCCCATATGCCATGTGGTGTGGCCAAAAAACTGAAATAAAATTAATGAGGATTTAGCTTTCTTACCACTTATTCCACTGCAATACATGCATGGGCTCCATAAAGAGCCACAGTATAGGGAGGTTACGAGATCTTGGTCTTCTCTGTTTCATAGTTAGGGAAAATAGCTGCTGCCCAAATGCCACAGCCCAGAAATGAGGGTGGGATAAGGGTGGAGTCAATATTTCAACCTCTCCTGCCCTCTGATTTCTTGATGTAGATACTGATAGCAGTTGGAAACATCTCACTAGCTGAACACAGCTAGAAGCCAGAGGACAAATAATATCAATGGAGATGATGGTATTTCAGAATGGTAGAGGTCAGATGGTGGCACTTGATTGTCCAAGGAAAAAGGGCACTTCACATCAAGGACCCAGGCTTGGGTCATGCAGTCTACAGAGGTCAGCTGCGTAAACCCAAGATGGAGAGAGAACAGAGAAAAGCTAGCACTTATGATTGTTTCTTTTCCCTGAAGTTAATAATTGCCTCCCTTTTGTTTGTTTCTGTTTGTTTGCAAAGTACTATTGACTTTAAAAAAATGATATTTTTGCCTTGATTCCAATAAGACTAAGAACTTTTCATCTAGAGAAAATCCTAAAATAACAGAGTCTGTCTGGTTCTGGTCCCTCAAATAATAAAACCTTGAATATTTCTTATAAACCTGGACTCCCTAGCAAAACAATTTTGTCTTTGATGTTTACTATGTGGATGCCTAAAGATGAGTCATGACCTTTACAAAGGAGATAATGATGTGAGAAAATAATTTTTTCCATCATGAACAGATTGTTATAAACTTGGTAGCTTGATAATTTTGTGATTTTTTTTCCCTTTAAAAACTTGTGTTTTAAATTTTGTGAGCTAGTCCTTATGAGTCTGCCTTGCCTGCTGTCTTTGCAGGTGAAGTTTACTTACCTTTACTAAATGCTTCTGTCTCTAGGTCCTTTCTTGACAGGACCTATCAGTAATTCATCCAAAAAGTTGCTGACAGTAATGAAAATTTCTCCTCAATGTTTAAATACATTGGGTGCTCAATCAGTTTCTACCCTTGGAATCTGTCTGGTTCAACCTCTCCTGAAAGTAAGCAACAGTCTTTTGTCTGGATAGGGAATGAGTGATTTTTGATTGCACAGGGAGGAGGGAAATGATGGCAGAGACAGTATTAGGCATTCTAAATCTTTCTTACACCGATTTACATGATGATTGTGTTCTCTGCTCCATCTCTTTGCTTGCTGTTGATGTTTCTTGGTATCTTCAATTTCTAAGGCTATCGTGGAAGTTTATCATGGACTCCCTACTGCCCTCTTGAAAGCTTAGATTTCAGTTTTTTTCCGCTCTGCTAAACCAATGACTGGGCTTCCCAGATTGTTTAGTGGTAAAGAACCCACCTACAATGCAGGAGATGCGGGTTTGATCCCTGGATCAGGAAGATCCCCTGGAGAAGGGAAAGGCAACAGTATTCTTGCTTGGGAAATCCCATGGACAGTGGAGCCTGGCAGGTTACAGTCCATGGGATCTCAAAGAGTCAGACATGACTTAGAGACTGAACAACAACAAATCAGTGACTACTTACCCACTTGTATTATAACTTCCAACATTCCTGTTGATTTCTTTGTCTCTGAGCTCGTTTTCTCGCTCATTTTCTTTGCTCTCTTTCTTTGTTCTTATATCTTATTTCTTTAGATATAAGATCATGACTTATCTTTAGACATCCACATAGTAAAAATTAAGGACAAAATTGTTTTTGTTAGGGAGTCCAGGTTTACAAGGAATATTCAAGGCTTTATTATTTGGGAACTTTTCTATTCTTTTACTTTCATTTGGTGAGATTTTGGCAGGAGGAGTAAAATACAAGTGTTCAATTAGCTGTATTTAATCAGGTGTCAGAACTGCTTCTTTGAGGCAGAAAGATGCTCAATTCCAGGATTCAGCATTCTTCTGCACATATGTATTTTTGGTTTGAGTCGATGTGTTTTTGTTTCTGTAATATAACAGTTTTTGAACACTTCTTGTGTGAACTGTACATCTTTCTGGTTCCGCCACTTACTCTGGCCACTGCTGTGGTAACTAGTTCCCTGTAGGTTTAGGCTAACTGCATGCAGTTTTATTCTGATACCACCTTGTTTCAACCTCTGATTCCTGCCCTAGAGCTTCTCTGATACCCACAGAATCTCTGGACATTCATGAATGGGAAAACAGGAAGTCCAGGGGAGTTGGTATCCATGGGGTCATCCTTGACCCATGGGGAATGGGAGCCAATGACAATGCTTCCTACTTTTGCACTTGGCACCAGTTCTGAGACGGCTTTCAGGAGTCTTGCTCCTCTCACTCCTCTTGTACCTCAGTCCAGCTCACTAGGATCATTTCCCAAATAACTCCCTATACACTGACCTTGTTTGGGGTTCAACTCTCAGGGCAACCTGGGGTGAGATAGTTGGTGTCAGAAATGACGCCAGAAAGCAAGCCCTCATGGGATTTTAGAGGGGGTCATTTGCCAGTCAGATGGCGATAAGAACTCTGTTGCTGGTAGTGGTTGGATGGTGATTAATCCTGGTGTGTAATAGCATCACAGTTACTAAGACTCATTCATGGTGAGTTAGGATGAGGTCCCAGTGGTAGGGAAAGCATTAAGTTATTAGTAGTTATGCACTTGAACGTCACAAGGGCAATGCGCTTATAAAGACTGTGGAGCTTTGATTGATTGCTATGGCAGCCTTGAGAAAAGAATAACTCGGGTCTGGGTCAGCCAGCTTTTGACTCAAGGCAGAAGGCCTCCACGGCACAATTTAAGGAGACTTTTGTCTCTTGTGGTTGTGGGCATATTCTGCTGAAAATTAGAACCAAGGTTTAATTGTGAGGAGGGCAGAATTACAAAGGAGACTGAACGTGTGGTTTGACAAGTCTCCTATGTCAATGTCAGGATCCTGATGAGAAACAAGTGTAACTCTGGGATCTAGGACAGGGATATTAGGGAGAGCAAGCCTGAGAATATGGAATCTTTCAAACTGTCTTAAACTTCCAGGTTGGTGAAAAAATCCTTATTCTCTTTGCTAAAGAGAGGAGACTTTGCTTACTTGGAGATTATGTAATTAGTTTACCTAAGGCAGGTGACTCTGTCCTCACCAAAATCTACCGCTGCAGGCAGAAATGAGGGTCAATATCAGAACAGCCCAAACAGAAAGTGCAGTTTTTGCTTCAGGAAAAAATAGCTTATGCATTGGAGGAATTGCTGGAGTTGATGAATACATCTGAACATTAGGTGGATGTGTGAAGGGGTAAATCTTAAGGGAATTAGACCATGAAGGGATGTGGATCTTGTGAACTCTTACTTCTCCATCTCCACTAAAAGGGGAGATCAAAAGTAGTTCACCGTCATATAAGGGCAGCAGTAAACAATCGTGCTCTTGCCCCAGGACTAAGTAGATGCTCCTGCTTTCTATCACATGGACTTCAATCAGGCAAACAGTCATCAGATTGCCATGTGGCACTTGCTGAATGGATCTCGTGAGCAGGAAGTAGAAGATACCTTAGCAGAATCACACGTGTCAGAGAAAGAGAGAGAAGTCCCCAGAAGACTCAGGGACTTTCATATTGGTGAAGTTTTTAGAGATCTAGTGATCTAGGGCATTCCAGGACATCCCTCAAAGATAAAAAAAACCAAGAAGTCTTACCTCTGCCCTCCTACCACTAGGCATGAGGCCCTGGACTTGTCTCCCTAGCAGGTCTGCCTTTCAGTGACAGGAGATATTCTTAAAAGTTACTCCAGACCAGGACTCAAACCCATGTCCCCTTGCATTGGAAGCATAGAGTCTTAATCACTGGACCACCAGGGAAGTCCCTTGACTTTCCTTTTTATCTGGAGAAAGCTGAAGAAGGGGCTACAATTTTACTATATTTAGTTATTCTATTTACTGTATCCTAATACTTTCCTTGACAGAGATCCCCAACTGCAGTTGCCAAATCTATCTTATTTGCTGTTAAGCAGGATATCTAATCATGCTGGAGCATCTTCATAAAAATTGTTCTAGGTCTTTCTGGGCAAACTTTGATGTCCCAGAGCAAACTATTCACTGTCAACTCTTTTCTGAATGTGACAGTTTTCTCTCAGAATTTCCAGTTTTTCCAAACATGGTTTCTATGTAATACAAAGTTTGATTGGAAAGTGTCTGGAGAGATAGATACAGGCCTTTGATCTGTAAAGCATCCTCCAAGAGTAAACATAGATTTGTAATAGCAACTGTTTTGAAGTTCAAATTATACTTTTGTGCACTCACTTTGAAGATTTTACAGCTTTTTCTTTAGTCTCTTGGTCCAGGGAAGTGATAGGCTTTCTTCTGGTGTTATTGTTGATGATGATGGAGAAGGTGATGATTATAACAAAGAAAACGCTTCCCTGATGACCTTCAGCAGTTTTCACCTCATGGCTTCTTGGCTGGAACACTATCCCCTTTTTTAGCAACAAGAGAGGCTGTGAAAGGCATTTTCACAGCCTATAATGGTAGGTAGGTTCTGACAATGGTAAAGAAAGGAAAGGAATGGCTGTGGGAAAGACAAGCCATCTTTTATATTTCCTATTTTTTAAAATTTCCTTCAGCACTATAGGCAGGAGATTCACTCTAGATAATTTGACTAACACTAGAAGTAGTGACTTCTCAGCCATAGTCTTAGTACAGACCAGTTTTCTACTGATAGCTAATCTCATCCATTATGTATTGACTCTTGCTGGGGTCACTTTCAGAGGGCGACCTTACTTTTAAGTTTAAGAGGTACTTTTCACTCCCTCTAAACATTGATTAAGAGTCACAATTTTCAGTTTGAGTCTGAATCTCGACTGTGTTCTGTGTTTTGCGTTTCAATTCATATGACTGCTTTACACATTTGTTACTTTACACGTTGGTTTGATCCCCAAAGCATCTGAGCTTGCAACTGCTTGGCAAGAAATAGACTACAAAAGGCATTTATCCATCATCACTGGGCAAAACGCCCAGATTAAAAGATAAAA
Organism: Bos indicus; assembly: GCF_029378745.1. NCBI lineage: Eukaryota > Metazoa > Chordata > Mammalia > Artiodactyla > Bovidae > Bos > Bos indicus. Next base: position 62,369,782 of record NC_091768.1, on the reverse strand, counting down.
ACTACTTTTAAAAATAGTTAGAAAATAGATAAGCAATAAGGATATACTGTATAGCACAGGGAATTATAGCCATTATCTTGTAAAAATCTATAATGTAATATAATCTACATAATACTGAATTGCTATGCTGTACACCTGAAATGAATATAATATTGTAAATAAAATACACTTCAATAAAAAGAATAAAAGTAAGCAATATTTGACTTGTAGATTCTTTTAAGTTTCTCATCAGTGCCTGCCTAGGACAGCCGCCAAATGAGATAGGTCTGCATTTGATTTCACTGCCATTCAGGAGAGGATCACCTTGGGAAGACCCAAGGGAGAAGGAAATCTTTGAGAACTTCAGCCAATATCTTGTGTTTCTAATACTATCGCCTCATTTTATTTTCAGCTGCGCTGTGTGGCATTTGAGATTTTCAGACCAAGGACTGAACCTGTGCTCCTTGCAGGGGAAGCACAGAGTCCTAACCACTGGACTGCCAGGGAATCCCCACTCCCTTTCATTTGATGGAAAACTTTGTCACATAGCCGTTTAGTGACAGAGCCCAGGTGAGATCTCAGATCTTGAGTGTTTTCCTCCATGTATGCAGAGATGGACCTCTCTTAGCAGTGTGCCCTGTTTCTTCCACACCAAGTGGAAGCTCCATGGGAGGTAGCTGGGATCTTGTCTAATTTGCCACCGTATTCCCATATGTATATACTGGGTGCTCAATAAAGACTGAATACAATATTTTTTCTCAGTTTCTTTTTGATATACTTTGACTGTCATTATGTTCTAAATTGAGTTTTGCTGTGAGGGAGAAGGATTGTATACAAGAACTATGAAAATGAAAGGCTTTGAACTTGAACATCTTTGTGTGTGATTACTGGGTTGGTACAGAATGCAGGGGGCAGAGTTTGGGAGTGCAGTTCTAAAACTGGGGAGCAAACTCAGAGAACTATACTATGGAGGAGAAGAGGCAACCAAGGGAGAACTGTATGGAGGAAGGCTTGCTTGAAGGAAGAGGGCAATTGAAGGGTTTTTGGAGAGCAACCTCAATAAGAAAAGATTTTCTGGCACACACTTTTCTGGTGTCCAGTGGCAAGATTCCGAGCTCCCCAAGGTGGGGGCCCCGAGTTTGATCCCTGGTCAGGGAACTAGATCCCACAGGCTGCAACTAAGACTCAGCACAGCCAAATAAATAAATTTAAAAAAACAAAGAAATCTTCCTGTTGGGAATACGGTGCAGTGAGAACATTTTCCCAATTGTTGATTTTTCCTTGTGGAGTAAATTCAGCTAGAATTACACCCCTGGCTTTTCCCATTCCAGAGAGGAAAAGCTGAGTGTATTCTGTACAGCTCCTTCCTTTCTCTTTTAAAGAATTTCCTGCCTATTCTGCTGTCTGTCTTGTCTTAAGCTTTATCCTTGAGGGAAGGCCTCTGGTGTTCTAGCTGTGCTGCGTTGGAGGTAAAGACATACAAACTTCCTGCAACTACACATCAAGGCCATGTCTGACTCTTCCCCACTTGTGTCAGTCATTCAGTGGATGTTCCGATCTCCATCCGTTGTTGATCTGATCTCCCATTGTTGACCTCTCCATCTGACCTCTGTGTCTACATCTCAGTTAGCTCCATACGTGGGAGAGGGAAATAAGCTGTTAGAGACTGACCCTTCAAATCCCTTAGTTTATGTTTTGGCTGCTGACACTGATTTTTTTTTTTTTTTTAAGATGGGATTTCTTGCTTTCAAAGAGAATTACGTTAATTATTACCATTTATTGAGAACATACATGCCATATGTTTATTGAGAACATACAGCATATTAAACACTTTATGAGTTTATGTTTCTGTAATCCTAAGAGGTAGGTACTTTTATAATCCCATTTTACAGATAAAGAAGCAATTTTAGAAAATTAGGAATTTTCCCATCTTCAACATGGCAATGGAACCAGTTTTTTGGTTTTTTTTTAAGACCTTTTTTTTTTTTTTGATGCAGACCATTTCTTAAAAGCCTTTATTGAATTTTTTACAATATTACTTCTGTTTTATGGGTTTTGCTGGTTTTTTTTTTGGCCACAAGGCAAGTGGGATCTTAGCTCCCCAGCCAGGAATTGAACTAGAATCCCCTGCATTGGAAGGCAAAGCCTTAGCCACTGAACTGCCAGAGAAGTCCCAGAACCAGAACTCATTTTCATCTGATTCTTAGTTCCCTTCTTAGCACGGGCTTATAATATCTCTAATAACTATTCAAGTACAGTACTGTAAGGAGAACAAGGAGAAAAAGAAAGTGTTTTGGTTGAAGAAGGAAAGAAAATTTCAGGCAATATGGGCTAGTATTACAGGTTATTCTCAAGCAAGAAAATTTTTTTGAGTTCTCAAAGATTATTGTATTTAATGTCTTGCTGTTGTTTAGTCGCTAAATCCTATAGGACTCTTTTGTGACCACATGGACTATAGTCCACCAGGCTCCTCTGGCCATGGGATTTCCCCAGCAAGAAAACTGGAGTGGGTTGCCATTTCCTTCTCCAGGGAACCTTCCCAATCCAGGGTTCAAACCCACATCTCCTGCATTGGCAGGCAGATTCTTTTTGCTGAGCCACCAGGGAAACCCTTTTTGTTTTGTACTAGTATACAAATAATGGCAAAGTATTAAAATTATGATATAATCTAATCTCTACTATTTTGACTTGCATTATTATTTTCATAAGGATTTACATTTATTGACTCAATAAAAATCTATTCTTCCTGCAACTATCCCCAAATGCACTCTTAATAGTTGTATTAACCGTCCATCTATTTCCCTCCATATTTAACTATTGAAAAGTTCTTATTAATTTTCATATAAAATTAGCATCTTTCATAACCATCATTAATTACTGTAGCTTATTCCTCTTGCAATAATAAATACATATTTTTACTTCAAAGACTGATATGATTTTCAAGAAGGAAACTTTGTCTTTTTGAAAACACTGGCCCAATTTGGTTCATTTGTATAAATACATTATCTGCAATAATTTCAAAGTAGAATATTCTATGAAGAAAACTTGGTCTTATAGTTGTTTAAAAGCTGGTCTTATATTCCTTTCCAGAGGAAATAGTTATTAGATTTCAGAATGACTTTTTTCTGCATGTATCTCTGTGTATTTTTTTTTCTCCATCATCCTTTGTCTGCTGCTGTTTCTCTTTAAGCCACACCTGCTAATTCATGCTGATTTTCTTTGGACAATTTTCAAAAACTTACTGTGGCTAAATTTTTCCATTTGAAAATGTATGGGGATTGGTAATACTGATTTCTCTATTGAGGTGTGCGTTCAGATTAATTATATCAAGTTTGTAGTCTACTTTGAAGGTGAATGATTAAGTGCTAAGTTTTCATGTCTGTTCAGACTTAATAAGTATATTTATCCAGTATGCACATTTAAATTTAAGGAAGATATCCTATTTTCTCATGACTTCTTCAAAATATCTTAGCACCACTTGTGCAATACTGAAAATTGGAATCTTCCAAACTAATCCCAACTCTAATTTCTCTTTCCCACGATCATAAGATGTGGAGTCTTTGTAATGATCTTTGCTGAGTCAGTCTCCTTGGGGGACAGATCAGTTTCATCATTTCAAAACATCCTAGCAAAACTCCAGCTTGTTCACATGTGGTGACTTGCAAAATAAGGTTGTTCCCAGGCAGCTGGGAGGATAACACAGGCATGGGCAGGCGGAGAAGAATCAGGGCATTGGGAAATGCTTAACTGGAGGCTGCCAAAGATAGAAAAGGTACAGAAACCTCACAGCACTTCACACACCTTGAGCAAATCCAGCAGGCGCTTGGAAAGAATAAAGAGGGAGGAGAGATATAAGATGGATGAAAGATGGGTAGAAACAAGGCTGTGAAAATTGGTTTTTAAAGATTGGTACTCCTGCCTGGATTCTTTTTTCCTTTTATACAGCTTTGTTCAATGAAGTACTTCAATAGCTGAGCCAGGCCCCCAGGATCACTCAGGGAGTGAATCAATGGGAGGGGAGGTGGAGGTGGGAGGCATCACACCTCACCGCTGGTTTGATGGGCTACCTGCAGGCTTCTGTACGACTTGTTTAACAAGCTTCTGATTAGTGGAGAGAAGTCTAGTGGGGAACAGTGAATCACTCCTGGGAGCTGTGGTGAAGGTCATTTTTGTGGCAATGGGGAAGCCAGGAAATGCAATATCAGATCCTCCACAGCAGTGGTCCCAACACTTTCAGCACCAGGGGACAGTTTTGTGAAAGATGATTTTTCCCATGGTTGGCAGGGGGTGCAGTTGGGGGGGTCAGATGGGGGGTGGGTGAGGTGGGGGGGGTGGGATAAGGTTTTGGAATAATTCAAAGGCATTGTATTTATTGTATTTCTGTTATTATTACATCTCCATCTCAGATTATCACACATTAGATCCTGGAGGTTGGGGTCCCTTGCTCTACAGAACCACAACAAATATTGCACTCCCCATCCCCCAAACCTTTTTCTGTGCATTTCTTCATATTTCAGCTAAAGTTGCCCCAAGAAGACCCATACTTTTGTTAACCCTTATTCTGAACTTCAAGGCTGTGTTCTGCTGAAGTAAAGATTTGTTAAAAGCCTAAAGGCAAGACACAAAATTCCTCTAGACATCCCAAATACTCTGTAGCTTTTCTAAAATATTGAAGTGTAATGGTGTGGTCATACTCACAACCACTCTCTACCTCCCCTCTCTTCCATCCTCCCTATGCCTGGCACTTTAACTCTCTGGGTCAGAACTTACTTAGATTTATTTTCACAAAGTAATAACATTTAATTTGTGATGGTAATTTGCATGGTAATTCGTCCCAGCTTTGGTGCCATCTTGCTAATATGTTGTGGAAAACCTCAAATGCAACAGACTCATGGCTAGTGAATGTCAAATGGGAATTAAACTGTCATTATTATATTATTTATTCTTTCTCCCCTAAAAGGGACATCAATTTGTCATGGAGAGGACATCCTCTGTTTAACAAGGAAGGGAACTAGATGAGCAGATTTTTAAAAATCTTCTTAATAAAGCAGAAGACTTTGGGTTTTTAGATTCTTTCCTTCTCTTTCTAAATTTTCATCATCGCAACTTGCTCAGACTAAGTTGGAATGAGTCACCTTTCAAAATTATCATTTTTTTAATCATTAGAATGTGAGAGGGAATGAAAAAATAAAAGAGAACAAAACTGATACAGTTCAACTAAAAGTAAAAAGGAGTCAGACACAATGGGGTCAGCAGTGCTGTCGGGTTGACTCCTTCAGGCAGGTATTGTCAACAGAAATTTAATGAGAGCTGGGGTTCTCCAGGCAAGTATATTGGAATGGGTACCATTTCCTTCTCTAGTGGATCTTCCCGGAACAGGGGTTGAACATGAGTGACCAGCATACTGGACACCTTGCCCTGAGGGTGTTGATAACAGCCTGTTGTCCTCTGTGGTGATGTTTCACTGGCTTTGCTTTAAACCTCAGCCTGGATCTTCTCATGAAAAGCCAAGCTTAGCTTGTGTATTTAAAAAGCGTGCTGTTGGTTTTCTTTATAACTTTAATCTTCATTTCCTCTGGGCTCGGCCCCTTTGGAATAATATCCTAAAAACTGATACTGGGTGAGAGGGGTTAGAGGAAACTGGATTGTGTCAGAGAAAAGATCAAAGCCAGATTCCCTAAGCGGATGGCTGTCTGTTTAGATCTGATGGCTCTTTCTCATGGAGAATGTCCACCAGCTGGTTGACTGTAGGGAAAAAAAAAAGTGTTTATAATGTAGCAAAGTGTATATTTTAATTCCTGGTCTGAACACAAGAATTCACATCAGATAGTTCTCATCCTTTCACATTTGGTTTTTCGAAAGCAGTGTTCTTTTCCCACAGGAGGAAGTACTTTGCTGTCAGTGAGCACTATGTAGAAGGCAGGCTCATTCCCGTAAGAATTAAAGGAGTGGCCAAGAGCACTCCATATGGGGAGTCAGCACATATGGATGGGGGAGGTAGCCTATATATATATGGAGGAGTTAGCCCATATGGGGGAGGCAGCCCATATGGATGGGGGAGTTAACCCATATTTATATGGGGGAGGCAGCCCATATGGATGGGAGATTCAGTCCACAGTGTCCTTGCAGTGCTCGATTGTCCAGAGTTCAAGAAAGTTAAGGATGCCTGACTCTCTGGCTCTAGGCAGGGAGCTGGAAATTTTCTTTCTTTCACCCACCCTCTCCCCAGGTGCAGGATCCCCCTCTAAGACCTTAGCCACACTCTTGAGCACATCTTGCTGGTCAACTATGCTGGTCGCCTAAGGAATGACTACATGGCAGGCAGCTGGCCCTGGGTGAATGAGCCCTTCACTTCAAGTCTGAAGACCTTAAGTTCTGTCGCTTCTTTATTAGAAGACCATGCAAGTTCCTTGACCTCTCTCAGCTACTGTTTCCTCACTTGTAAGAGGCTGGACTCATGTTCATCTCACAAAGCTGTTGGAAGGATTAAGTGAGGTAATGTGTGTGAAACCACTTTGGAATCTGTAAAACTTCATGTATACTTCAGTTGTTAAAAGCTATCTGGTCAAGTTCCAAGATACAGTCCTGCTGAATTCCCTCACCATTCCACCTCTTTTTTTCAAGTTCATGGGGCTCTTAACCTCACCCTTTCCTGAATCTCAGCTCTGCCAGCCTTGTGTATCTCTTTTCAGACTCTCTAGTCCCATGATCATTGCTAAGTAGACAGTGGACCACATGAGCACATGGCTGGCCACACTGAGGGCTAGGAGCAGGCACCTAACTCAAATTTCCTCTCCCTGGAATAGGAAATGGGGACCCAAGGAGTTTATTAATTGTTTGAATTTGAATGGTTTAGATGTTAGCTCTCAAAATGTGGTCTGTGGATCCCTGGGGGTCCCTGAGGCCCTTTCATGGGGTCTATAAAGTAAAAATGATTTTCATAATGATGTTAAGAGGTTATTTGCTTTTTAAAACTATGCTTTCTTTTTTTCTCTGATGGTATAAAAGCAAAAAAGTTAGCATCTTAGCATGAACCAGGTCAGTGGCACTCAAATGTAGTTATTATATATTTTAACATTATGCACTCATTTAAAAGAAGAAAAAAAGAAAAGCAAAAACCAGTTTCACTTAAGAGTGTTCTTGATGAAATGGTAAAAAAAAAAAAAAAAATTACTAATTTCATTAACTCTTGACTCTGAAGTACACTTCTTTTTAATATTCTGTGTGATGAGATGGAAAGTTTGCATATAGCACTTTTACTGCATCCTGAAGTAGGCAGCCATCTAGAGGAAAACCACACATGTAATTGTTTGAGCTGTGAACCAAACACATTAAAAAAAATTTTTTTTTAAGGAACACTCTTCATACTTGAGAGAACAAACTGTGGTTTCTCAGCCCTGCATATTTGGCAGACATTTTCTTGAAAAATGAATGAAGTTTTCCTGTCACTTCAAGGAAAATAACCAACAGCATTTTTTGCCAATGATAAAACTTGAGCTTCCAAATGAAAACTAAAATCTCAAGAAACTTGTAACTACCACCATGAACTTGACAGCTTTTCAAAACTTAAAAGTATTCTGGAGGGATTGGTGATGACATTAACAAATGTGGTTTAAAATATATATATTTATATGAAATGTGTCAACATTTGAAAGATATGCCAACCTCAATAAATCCATATTTTCCAAATAACAATGACATGGGTAAGGTATTCATTCAAAGTGGATAGAATAGTGGATTGAAATGTAACAATAAGAAAGGTTCGTTGATATAATTTCAGATACCACACTACATCTAAACTTTAGGAAGCTACTATTCACTAAGTTTTGGTATAGTTATCAAAGGTTGGAAAAGCCTGTTAAGATATGCCACTCTTTTTTAGCCACATGTCTCTGTGAGACTGAATTGTCTCTGTATGCTTCAACCAAACAACGTAACACAACAGACTGCAAGCAGAGATAGGAATTCAGCTCTCTTCTATTAAGCAAAATCACTAAAGGGATTTGCAAAATGTCAAACAATATTGTTGTAGTCACTAAAATAGTTTTTGTTTGTTTGCTTTTGGAAACAACAACAACAACAAATCAGACTTGGCAGCCATGTTTGGCCTATGTGTGTGCAAGTGAATAGGGGAAATTAGTATTTAGAGAACAAGAGAGAAGAGTTGGGATTAACATATATACACTATTGTATATTGAATTGGCCAAAAAGTTGATTTGGGTTTTTCCATTAAATGTTATGGAATGAACTTTTTGGCCAACCCAGTATAAAACAGATAACCAAATAAGGACCTACTGTATAGCACAAGGAACTCTACTCAATATTCTGTGATAACCTATATGAGAAAAGAATCTGAAAAAGAATGGATATATGTATATGTATTACTGAATCACTTTGCTGTGTACCTGAAAATAACACAATATTGTGAATCAATTATACTCCAATAATATTAAAAAAAGAGAGAGAGAAGAGATGAAAGGACAGTGAAAGAGAGGCAGGGAGATAGAGACATGGAGATGATGCTTTTGTTCCTGATGGCTTCTGGACCTGGTTTTAATCTCTCTTGAAGCCTGGCCCTGCCCAAAGGAGAGTTCTAGATTTCCATGTATTCTTCCATTAACCCCTTTTTCTATTTAAGCTGACTTGAAAAGGGTCTGTTCCTTAGGTGGGGAACATAAACATAAATCTGAATCCACAGACTCAGATGTGCAGGAAACAGGACCTTATAAAATTTTATATTGATATGTGAAAGTCACTCAGTCGTGTCTAACTCTGCAACCCCATGGACTATACAGACCATGAAATTCTCCAGGCCAGAATATTGGAGTGGGCAGCCTTTCCCTTCTCCAGGGGATCTTCCCAACCCAGGGATTGAACCTAGGTCTCCCGCATTGCAGGCAGATTCTTTACCAGCTGAGCCACCAGGGAAGCCCTTCTATTGATATAAATCAACTTAATTTTACTTTTGGGCCTACATCCTGCTGGGTTGATAAGTCATTCCTGAGGTTTCCCTGCCCATTTCCAGGTTGTATCCAAGCATTAAGAAGCTCAGTCTGGGAAAGTTACTCCCTCGAAGTCTCTATAAAGATAGAGCAGAAAGACACTGGTGATCAGCCTGAAGTGGCTTCTCACAGCCATGAGGAAAGGCTTGGGGTCCCTTCTCAGTCTTGGCTGGGCATGTCTTGTTCATGCAGAGAAAACCTAAACAATCTTTCCATTTGGTTTTCTTGAGATATTCAGAGAAGGAAAGGGAATCTGGGGATCCCACAGGTAGCCAGAGTAAGGAGAGTGTATTTGCCCAAGGACCATGTAATGCATTTTCATCCTCTCCCTCCTCTCCGCACACCTTGCATTGGCAAAAACTCCAGTCTTTACCAGGCTCCCTTTTGTCTGTGAATGTGATCCTTTCAGCATGCCCTTCTCCAGGCCCCTGGCCGTGATGATGGAAGTATCCACGTGAGCTCTGATGGCCCAGGGAAGTGTCTTGGGGGTGCCACTATTCTGGTCTACACACTTCCTCAGAGTGGGATAGGTCCCTCCATATGCTCCTATTCCGTCCTTTATTTTCACACCACCAGCACTTCTGATGGTCCTCATTTGTGCGTGCCTGGATCCCCTTTGTACCTCTGTGAGCCATTCCATACACAAATCCTCACATGAATCCTGCAGAGGTGCCGTGTTCAGCTTCTCATACCATTCATCTAGCACTTAGCACATTGAGCTCCTTTCTGCAGGTCATTTCTTTTGTGAGTGGCTTGTTTTCCTTTGGGAGTAGAGACTCTTTGCTCTGTGTATCCTTCAAGCCCAGTACAACATACAGTGTTTGGTGCCACTGCTGCTTTCATGGGAACACCAGAGGGGTCTTTGGAGGATTATAAGCCAATCATTCAATAGCTTTTATTTAGCAGCTGCTGGCTGCTATACTATATTGGGTCCTGGGGTCTCAAAGATAAATTGGTGACATCTCTTCTGTGAACACGAGAAAGCACAAGGAGAAGTGTCAGAAGAGTTCACTAGTGGAGAGTCTAGCTGTCTCCAACCACTTCAGGCTAGTTTAGAACCCCTTCCTCTCTGGTCCTCTGGTGCCCTCAGCCTTTATCCATGATAAGTGTACTTAGTATGCATGCTAGTGTGCTTAACATGCCATCTGTATGTTAAAAAATCTAACATTTGGACTTCCTGGATGGTCCAGTGGTTAAGACTCTGAACTTCCAACGCAAGGGATGCCAGTTCGATCCCTGGTCAGGGAACTAAGATCCCACAAGCTGCATGGCATGGCCAAAACAAAAAAAATCTAACCGTTTATTATGAAAATGTTAAACATATATACAAGTAGGAGAGTGTAACAATGGTCCTTCCCTGCTTCAACAATTATCAACATTTTCCTTTCTGGTTTCATCTCTCCCCACAGTTATTTTCTGTGAGAGAGAAATTTAAGGCAAATCTTAGATGCTGTATCATTTCATTCACTAATACCTCAGGATCCATCTATAAAAGATAAGGACTTTTGGAAAAATGTCACTGCAAAACTATGATCACACCTAACAAAATTAACAATAATTCTCTACTGTCATCTAATGTCTGGTTTGTGTTTATTTTTTCTCCAGTTATCTCAAAAATGTCTTTTTTAAATAATTTTCATTTTTAAAGTTAGGTCAATAGTTGCATTTGATTGGTAGGTTTCTTAAGTTTCTCTTTTAATGCAAAACGTTTTAATAGTTGTCAAAGATACAGTTATTAGAATTATCTAAATATCATCTATATAAAAATTGGTATATCACATTAGGTGATTCTATAAAATAAAAACACAAAATCACACAATTCCTGCAATCCAAGAATACACCCCTGTATCAATAGTGCAAATTACAAACACATTTTTAAAAAGAGATTCTTGAAGTTTAATTTCCTATCACTTCCTTTCCCACCCTGCACCATCCCCATGTATTTGTTGATGAAATCAGCTCAACTGTTTTGTTTCCACAATCAGTTTTGGCTGATTCCACTCTTGGAGTGTTTTTTACTATGTCTTTTTATTCCCTGCATTCCTTTCAATTGGCAGTTAGATCTAGAGACTTAACCATCCCAGGTGGTGAAAGTGGTAAAGAATCAGCCTGCCAATGAAGGAGATTCAGGAGACCTGAGTTCCATCCCTGGGTCAAGAAGATCCTCTGGAGGAGGAAATGGCAACCCACTCCAGTATTCTGGCATGAAAAATCTTGTCGACAAAGGACCGTCCACAATCCATGGGGTCACAAAGAGTCAGACATGACTGAGCAACTGAGCATAACCATAGTCAGATTATATTTTTCTGACAATAATACAACATCGATGTAGATCTTCCGTTATACCACATCAGGATGTGAATGCTGTATTCTCATGGTCTATGTTCTTGTCTTCCTGGTTTGACTTGCTGTTCCTCGGCGGAGTGGGGAGGGACTCTCAATTACTGTAGCCTCTAGTATGTTTGGTGACCCCTGAGTCCTTAGTAGCTGAAGAGCCAGTGAGTGGCTCTGCTGAGGGAGCCAGGAGAGGTTTCCTGCAGGACCTGGGTCTTGACAGATGAGCAGGCATTGGCAGGTAGGTGATGGGGCAGACAACCCAGAGAACAGACCTGGGTGAGTTCAGGAGTTGGCTTAACACTTGTGGGCATGGTCACGCTTAAGGACAAATCAAGCACAAGTAGTGAAGTGGCATTCACTTTAGCCTTGGTAGTGATGTGGGCAGAGAAAGTAGCTCACAGAATTGTGCCAAGGCCACTTCTCTATTGTCTTTGGGTTTGTTCTGCTTGCAGTACAGATGAAAAATGCCCCCTGAAACTCAGGTGAGGGTTCCTGGGAAGCAGTGTTAGTAGCACTTGGGGGACTCAAGTGTCTTGTAGACATCAACCCCATTCACCCACTCATTCATGGAGACAGAAGGGAAGGACCTGGCAGAACAACAGCTTTAGACTCCAGTCTAGATTGGACTCTGGCTGGCTGAGTGACCTTGGGCAAGTCCTCCAAGACAGGAGTCCTGGTTCCGGTCCTTGGTATGTCAGGAACCGGGCCACACAGCAGGAGGTAAGCAGCAGGTGGGAGAGTGAACAGACCTTCATCTGTATTTGCATCTGTTCTTCTTGGCTCTCATTACTGCCTGAGCTCCACCTCCTGTCAGGTCAGTGGAGGCATTAGATTCTCACAGGTGCTCCAACCCTACTGTGAACAGCGCATGCATGAACGAGGTTGTCTACTCCTTACGGGAATCATACTAAACCACCCCCACCACCCCGTATGTGGAAAAATTGTCTTCTATGAAACTGGTCCCTGGTGCCCCAAAGTGTAGGAACTGCGGCTCTAAGAGTTTTGAGACTCAGTCTGAACGTGGTGATGTCAACACTGACCAGATGCTGGTCGTGAGAAGTGTACATTAAGTATACACTAGGCATCTACTATAGTAACTGTTGTATTTTTGAGATTAATGTGTGCTGATTCTGGTCCTTCTATTCTGCAAACATTTAGAGGGACTAATGACTGCAGGGGCACTGTGCCAGGCATGGGGTGTGTCCTCCGGGGCCTGTGCCCAGTAATGGAGGAGATAAGTGGTAAGGAGGTAAGTGGTAAGTTTACAGATAATTACAATGTGAGATGGGAGGGGTTGCCACGAGAGACACGGAGCTAAAAGTGCAGTGAGACAGCCATGCCTTGGCCACGTGTGTCTCTGCGCAGGTCGGCTTCATCCAAGGCCTGCGATGGCCCTCCCTAGATCACAGCCTGTTCGGCTTCTCCTGTTACAACATGAGCAGACTCTCTAAACTGGATGTGAAAGGAAAAAGAACAGAAAGGACTTTCTCTGCTTCTCTGAGGACAGGGGCAGTCTGCCCTCACGACCTGATGACATCCCTAACCTAGGGATAAGGACACACCTGACGCCTCCGTCTTTGCCATAAAGTCAAAGCCGCTTGGGGCCAGTCGGGTGCACTGGCCGTAGAATCCAGCTCTTGGGATCAGCGACCTTCATCTGATTCAGTTTGTCTGCGAGGCCGCAAAACTCAGCTGGATGGTCCAATCTGATGGAAAGTATACACCATGGCCAGAGCCTGAGGATAATGGGCAAGAATCCCCCACTGTCACATGCCGGGCGCCACGGGGGCACGTTGTGCCTGCAGGGCCCGGAGGCTGAAAGCAACGTTTTCTCTATGGGAAGCACAGACTCAGCAAGGATTTGTCTCCAGGCGGCACTATAGCCTCCTCTTCTGGCACCGTGGAGACTGTTCTTCTGTCAGGATTTCTGGCATCCAGAAGTGAAGGGGAGCTGAGCCAGGGAGCTTCCCGGTGAAAGGTGGGCCTCCCCCAGCCTCTCTGAGCCACAAAGCACCCAGGCTGGTGCTGCTGAAGGGTGGGCGGCCAAGGACAGAATTCTTTTCAGTGAAACCTTCATGCAAGGATTCATCTCCACAGCATGCATCATGCTTGCACTTGGTGCCTCTGACAGCCTGCGGGTTTGGGCTGCCTTTGCAGCTTTATTAGGCATCACAGCAGCTGAGCAGACTGCTTTTTTTTTTTTTTTTAACCCCAGTTCTCCGAGATAGTCTTGAATTTCTCAGGCTTTGCTTTTGTGAAGCCCTTTTATTAAAACTGTGTGATACAGTCACTGAAAAGATCAGAAGGAAAAAAAAAATAGAACATAAAGAAGGGAATACCCAGGAAACCATTGTAGGGATCAAGAAGTAGACCATTCCTGGCTCCCAGAAACACAGCCCCCTTGCTTGGCCACACTCCTCCCCCTCTTCCCTGTCTTTTTTTTTAACAGTCAGCAGGAACTCTTTTTTTTTTTTTTTTTTCCAGGCAGCTTGTGGAAATCTTAGTTCTCTGACCAGGGATTGAACCTGGGCCCTCAGCATTGAAAGTGCAGAATCCTAACCACTGGACCACCAGGGAAGTCCCAGTCCTTCCTGGTTTTTCTTGTTTGTTTGTTTGTTTTTAATTTAAAAATTAAAAAAATTAAATGTTGTGTTGGTTGTGGCCATTCAACAATGCAAATCAGCCATAATTTGCTGATTTGCCATATACATATCCATCTATCCATACATACATATACATACATACATATATGTATGTATACAGCCATATACATACATTCCCTCCCTCCTTAGCCTTCCACCCCTCCCCCATCTCATCCCTCCAGGTCATCACAGAGAGCCAGAGCCTGCTGTGATGAGAATACAGCAAGTTCTCATCAGTTACTCATCTTACACCTGATAATGTATATATGTTGATGCTACTTTCTTCATTTTTCTCACTCTCTTCCTCCCTCACTGTGTCCACAAGTCCACTCTCTACATCTGCATCTCTTTTCCTTCCTTGCAAATAGGTTCATCAATATAATTTTTCTAGATTCCAGGTTTTAATGTCAATTGTTTCTTTGCTTCTCCTTATGCTTTGGCCACCTAACTATTAATCTGGAAACACTATAATTTATCCTCGCAAGCTTTACAATTTATAGAAATGGGATTATACACCACCTATTATTTCCCTGCTGGTTTCTTTTACCCAATATCATGTTTGTAAGAGGCCTCTGTGTGGTTCCCCAGAGATGGAGTCCAGGCATTTTCCTGGCTACATAGTATTCCATTGTTAGGACACATAACAAAGTAGTCATTCTGTTGTTGCTGGCTGTTGGAGCTGTTTGCAGCAATGCTGCTGAGAGCGTTCTTGTACAGGTCTCCTGGTGCATGAGTTGCTCTTAAAAGCTATGCTCTCATTTTGTGTGGCTGGGGACAGGGGCTTTGGCTGTGCTGCTCTTCAGGGAACTGACTGTGGATTTTGGCTCATGCTCCAGCCTCTCTCCTGCATACCACTGGGTGGGTGGATTGGCCTGGAGGTCACTCATTAGAATTCTCCCCAGAAATCAAGGGAGGAAGAAGCAAGAACTTTCTGGGAAGGAGAATGGGAACCACTTGAAAGGGTACTGAACTGGAGATCAAAGAGCCCTTCTTGCTGCTGGCTTTTGATGTGAGCCGTTACTGCACACCCTGCAGTAATGAATTCACTTATCTTCAGAGCTCGCTGCATTCCCCACCTACTGCCTCCTAATCAGCAAGCCTCCACTCAAGGCCAACAGCATCATCATTAACAAGTCCTGGGACTCGGAGCCAGGGTGCCCTTGGCTGCCACGGGCATTCAGCCCTGCTGGAATTGCTTTGGGGAAGAGCTTTGAAGCCCATTTGCAGAGGTTGTTAAATCAGAGAAAGCTGGAACCGGAAGTCTTCGAGATTCTCCCAGGCGGGCTCTGTGGCTGTTTACAGGCTTGTGGGGGAAATTTGAAGAGAGGTACTGTTTGTTTTCATTCCATGGAGTTGGTAGGTTCGGCATGTTCAAGAAAGCATCTCCCTTCCTCTCCTCTTTCAATGCCCTTTTGTCTTTTTCACACTCATGCCTCCTTTTTTCAGAAATTAATTAGTCTCTTCTTCTACCATTAAAGAACAGATATACATCTCGCTCCAATGAGCCTTTGATAGGGGTGCCAACTGCTGCTGCTGCTGCTGCTAAGTCGCTTCAGTTGTGTCCAACTCTGTGCGACTCCAGAGACGGCAGCCCACCAGGCTCCCCCGTCCCTGGGATTCTCCAGGCAAGAACACTGGAGTGGGTTGCCATTTCCTTCTCCAATGCATGAAAGTGAAAAGTGAAAGTGAAGTCGCTCAGTCATGTCCGACTCTTCGCAACCCCATGGTCTGCAGCCTACCAGGCTCCTCCGTCCATGGGATTTTCCAGGCAAGAGTACTGAAGTGGGGTGCCATCGCCTTCTCCAGGGGTGCCAACTAATACAGCCTTAAAGATCACTTTTGTAGAACAGAAGACTAAAAGGTAGGAAAAGCAAACATGGGGGAAAATGGTTGTTAGGACAGGTACAATTATTTTGGGGTGACAGAGGCAAGAAGAATGGCATCAAATGAGAGAGGCCATGAGGGAACCTTCTGGGGAAGCTGGAATGTTTTACATCTTGATTTTGGTGGTGGTTACTTGGGTGAATGCATATGTAAAAATCTGTGCATCTGCTACAGCAGAAATTAACACACTGTGGTAAAATCAATAAAGTTGTAAATTCAATAAAATTAAAAAAGTCATCCAGCTGTCCACTTAGATTTGTGCACTTTACTGAATGGAAGTTGCACACTGAAAGAAAAAAAAAAGAAAAATCTAGGGATTTCCCTGGTGTTCCAGTGGCTAGGACTATGTGCTCCCAATGCAGGGGGCCCAGGTTCAATCCCTGGTCAGGGACCTAGATCCTGCATGCTGAAGCTAAGAGATCCCACAAGCTGCAATGAAGATTGAAGATCCAGAGTGTCACAACTAAGACACGGCATAGCCAAATAAATAAATAAATATTTTAAAAAGAAAGAGAGAAAAAGCTGTCAGGAAGTTTCTTCTTGCCCTGATTACCTGCACTTAGCCCGTTTCCTCCATCATCCTCTCAAGTGTCATACATATCACATAGCTGTGTGAAATAAACCCCTCAATACAAGGCTATACATTTTAAACAGTAATATTATTTTAAGGAAAAGAGCAGAAAGATTGTTTTTTATATTTACCCATGTATTTATCATTTTTGAAGATCCGTTTGGGAGATCCATCTTTCTATTTCCCTTCAGTCTGAAGAGCATTCGTTGCTGCTGTTGCTGCTAAGTCCTGTGCAACCCCATAGACGGCAGCCCACCAGGCTCCCCTGTCCCTGGGATTCTCCAGGCAAGAACACTGGAGTGGGTTGCCATACATGTATTATTATTATGTATATTAATAATATATGTATTATTCCAGGTATAATATTATTAGTATGTACTATTATTTCCTATTCCTCATAAGTCTCTGAAGCTTTATTTTTTTAAAATGTTTTCTTTCTTCTTCATTTGGATAATTCTCTTGATCTGATTTCACATTGACTGACTCTTTTGTTATTTCCAACCTACTGTTAAGCTCATCCAGTGAGTTTTTTATTTCAGACATATTTTTAATTCCAGTATTTCCATTTAATTCTTTTATAATTTCCAGTTCTCTTTGGTTATTTTCTGTCCACTCATTATATTGCTTTATATATTTGAGCACTATTGTAATGGCTGTTTTAACACACTTGTTAATTTTACATCTAAGTCATCTTGGAGTTGGTTTCACTTGACTGTCATTTCTCTTGTGTATGAGTCGTATTTTCTTATCTCCCCTCATGTCTAGTAATTTTAGATTGTATCATGTATACTATGAATAGTATGTTGCAGAGACCCTGGCCTCTGTTAGGTTACTATAAAGAGTAGTGTTCTTCTGTTTTAGCAGGCAATTAACCTGGCTAATCCAATCTGAAATTCTAAATTCTCCTGTGTTATACAGCAACTAATATTTCTGTTTAGTTCCTTCAGCCTTAGCTGGGCATCTTGGTATTAGCCTAACATATGCTTACTTTAGAGTTGGCCAGAGATTTTCTTAGAATTTATATGTAGAATTTGGGGCTTCCCCTTTGGGGCTCTCTTCTTTCCATTATTTCCCCCTCCATTTTCCAGCTACTGTTGCTCTGAATATTGTCTTCTGATTACTGAGCCAGTGAGGTTTCTATTCAACCTTTAGTTGCTTTCTAGTGACATCATTTGTGGACTACATTCAGGAAAAAGGACATTAAAAATGGGCAATTATCCAAGTGCCAAGCTTTTCCTCTAAATGTTGACAACCAATTTTTTGTCAGCTTTTGGCTACTCTCAAATGGCTTCAGACATTGGTTTTGTGTGTGTGTGTGTTTTGTCCAGAGTTTATAATTGTTACTTTGAGAGGATTGGTCTAATATGAGCTACTTAGCAATTACTAGAAATGGAATCTTGTCATCTATTCTTGCCTAATGATCTTATGACTTGATTTTGTGTTTGTTTTATTAAAATAAAAATAGTATGGTAAAGCTGCTGATAAAAAATTCTTTCTTTGGCATCAGAAATGTTTCCAGTGTTAAAAAAGGTAGTTAATAGTAATAATAAAAGTGCAATAATTTTTAAATCATAACTTAATAAATATGCTCTTGAACAAAGACCTAAGGATAATATTTTTTTTGGAAAATTGGATAGTTTCCACAAACAAGGAGCTTTAGAATAATGGAAAAATTTTAAGAATCATTTTCTAGTAATTTTTTTCTCGTTCCATGGAAAAATGAAAACTTTTCTTATTTGGCTCACTTTAAACTTCATCCTTCAGTATTCTCTTTATATTAATTTACACAATATGTGGGTGCTAAAATAGATTTCAATTTTTGTGGATACTAACGTTAAAAGAGTAGAGTTGGATCTAAAAAACAGAGAAATTTTATTACTTTAGGGCTAACACTTGTCTTTATTTTGGAGGCAGACCAGAAAGAAATTTTTGTGCATTACATAAAGAAAAATCCCATTCTGGCTTTCTGCAAATTATGTAAATCATCCTGTAAAAATTCTAATGCTTCAATCTATCATTTCATTTGGTTGGTGAGTACTGAGCTTCTCACGGAACATTGGAGTTAATACTATCGTTGTGTATGCTAAGTCACTTCAGTTGTGTCCCAATCTTTGCAACCCTATGGAATGTAGCCCATCAGGGTCTTCTGTCTGGTGGATTCTTCAGGTGAGAATACTGGAGTGGGTTTCCATGCCCTCCTCCAGGGTATCTTCTGGACCCAGGGATTGAAACTGTGACTGTTAAAAGTCTCCCACATTGGCAGGTGGGTTCTTTACCACTGGTGCCACCTGGGAAGCCCAATACTATTGTTGGAACCCAGATATAGAAAATGCTGAAGTCCTTAATGTCTTTGCTCAGCAATGAATCCTGAAGTGCTAAGTTTCCCAAACTTCTTAATCTTATAAGATATAAAATGAATAGAACCCTGATATTTTAACCATGGCTAAACGTGCCCAGGAGACAAGGTTAGCCTATCCTCCTAGACATTGTCTATTAATATGAGATATTTATTTTGATTGTATTTTATAAAGGCTTGAATATTAACTCCCCAATTTTGAAATGATTACCATTTTAAAAAATGAAATAACATATTACTATACATCTGATACATGATAAATAATTTTATTAAGAAATAAAATACCAGTTCAGTTCAGTTCAGTCACTCAGTCGTGTCTGACTCTTTGTGACCCCATGAACCACAGCATGCCAGGCCTGCCTGTCCATCACCAACTCCCGGAGTCCACCCAAACTCATGTCCATTGAGTTGGTGATGCCATCCAACCATCTCATCCTCTGTCGTCCCCTTCTCCTCCTGCCTTCAATCTTTCCCAACATTAGGGTCTTTTCAAATGAGTCAGCTCTTCGCATCAGGTGGCCAAAATATTGGAGTTTCAGCTTCAACATCAGTCCTTCCAATGAACACCCAGGACTGATGTCCTTTAGGATGGACTGGTTGGATCTCCTTGCAGTCCAAGGGACTCTCAAGAGTCTTCTCCAACACCACAGTTCAAAAGCATCAATTCTTCAGCGCTCAGCTTTCTTTGTAATCCAACTCTCACATCCATACATGACTACTGGAAAAACCATAGCCTTGACTAGACGGACCTTTGTTGGCAAAGTAATGTCTCTGCTTTTTAATATGCTATCTAGGTTGTCATAACTTTCCTTCCAAGAAGTAAGCGTCTTTTAATTTCATGGCTGCAATCACCATCTGCACTGATTTTGGAGCCAAAAAAATAAGGTCTGACACTGTTTCCGCTGGTTCCCCATCTATTTCCCATGAAGTGATGGGACCAGATGCCATGATCTTCATTTTCTGAATGTTGAGCTTTAAGCCAACTTTTTCACTCTCCTCTTTCACTCTCATCAAGAGGCTCTTTAGTTCCTCTTCACTTTCTGCCATAAGGGTGGTGTCATCTGCATATCTGAGGTTATTGATATTTCTCCCAGAAATCTTGATTCCAGCTTGTGCTTCTTCCAGCCCAGCGTTTCTCATGATGTACTCTGCATATAAGTTAAATAACCAGGATGACAATATACAGCCTTGGTGTACTCAGTATATGTAAATAATATTTTTCAGGACTCAAGTACATGTTATTTAATTTTCTTTACCCAATACCAGTATCTTCTTTTTTTGTCTACTCTGTGCAGTTTGCAGGATCTTGGTTCCCTGACCGGAGATTGAACCCAGGCCCCAGCATTGAAAGTGCTGGATTCTAACCACTAGACTGGCAGGGAACTCCCACCATTATTTTCTTATACAGTAAAACAGCAAAGTACTTTCTTGAAACATGTGCTAGGTGGCCTGAGACAACAAATATTTTTTACAAGAGGCAATACATTTACATAAGTAAAGAATGAAGTGATTAGACATGATCTTTTTCTTTTTAAATATTCATTTATTTACTTTGTCATTTATTTGGCTGTGCCAGGTCTTAGTCTCAGCCTACAGGATTTTTAGTTGCAGCATGTGGGATTTAGTTCCCTGACTGGGGATTGAACCTGAGCCCCCTGCATTGGGAGTGGGGAGTTTTAGCCATTGAACCACCAGGAAAGTCCCCTAGACATGATCTTATGTGGCCACTAAAAAGTTTTATACAGGTCCTAGTGTCACCATATCCTGCCCAACCACTGACCCAGGAGAAGCTGGAAGAAGCATACTCTAAATTCTGAAAAGTATCTAACAAAAATGTGAATCTTTTAGCTTTAGAAAAACTAAAAAAAAAAAAAAAAATCATGTAAACAAACATTTTGTTATTTGGTCCAAATAACAAGTTACTAGTGTGTGCTTTGTTACCCGGCTGATTATATTTTTACAAAACTGTTGTTCTGGTTTATGTCATCCTGTATGGGTGTTTTGTTGCATTCTCTCTTTAAAATTAAACCAAAGGCACTGGATTTTAGTTGTTTAGTTTTGGAGATTTTAGTGTAAGGAGGAATCTAAATGTTTCCGTATGAAGCTCATGGGAAAGTGGTTTAGTATAAAAGATAACTGGAGAAAAGGATATTCTCCAAATCAAGTCCCTGCATTTGCCAAGTAACTGAGTTATTTCCTGACTCTGTATTATGGCATATTGGGTCCCAGACCCTAGATCAGCAGTTTGGCAGGATAGAGTGGGAGTAAGCCCTGGATGAAACTCTAGTAGCTACACAGGATAATGTCTTATTCTCTTCTTTTCTTTCTTGTGCAAATGTATTATCATAAAATACATTCGTTGCCTTTGGCCACTCAGCATGTGGTCCAAGGAAATATTTCCTTGTTTCATTTTATAAAAATATACTGGCATTGGATAAAGAAAATTAAATAACTTATGAATTTTGTATCTTCAACCAAAGTTGTGAAATGTGAGTGAAGAGAGTTTATTAAGCCAGAGGGCAGTAATCTGACTTCTGTTCTCTTAACTACTTACTATGTATGGTTTGTGATGGGACCCCATAAGAAAAATTTCACCCCCTTCTTCCTCATTTCCTGTCAATTTGAGACAGAGGCAGTTTATGTATTTATTTAAAATTAATTTTTATTGGAGTATAGTTGGTTTACAATGTTGTGTAGTTGTCTGCTGTACAGCAAAGTGAATCAGTTATACATATATTCACTCTTTTTTAGATTCTCTTCCCATATAGATCATTATAGAATTTTAAGTAGAATTCCCTGTGCTATACAGTAAGTTCTTATTAGTTATCTCTTCTATGTATACTAGTGTGTATATGTCAATCTGAATCTCTCAATTTATCCTCCCCTTCCCCTTTCCCCCTGGAAACCATAAATTTATTTTATACATCTCTGACTCTATTTCTGTTTTGTAAAAAGGTTCACCTGTAGAAGATGAAGTTTAAATAGAATAGAGCTAGATTTGTGAGTTACCAATGAGAAAGCACCCTGCCCAGATGCTGCCTTTTTCTTTCAACCAGAAAAGAAACTTCTGCAAGCCTCCAAGAAATAATCCTTTGAGTCAACACATAAAGAAAACGGTTTGGAGTAGAACCAATATTATTCTAGTATTATTCTACAGGACTTGACTTTAGTTTTATTGTAACCAATTCAAATGTATTTTAATTTTGTTTGCGATCCCATGGACTGTAGGCCACCAGGCTCCTCTGTCCATGGAATTTTCCAGGCAAGAGTACTGGAGTGGGTTGCCATTTCCTATTCCAGAGGATCTTCCTGACCAAGGGATCAGACCCACATCTCTTGCATCTCTTGCATTGGTAGGCAGTGTCTCTAGCACTGCACCATCTGGGAAGCCCAATGTTTATATGGTAACTATCAATAGATGTAACCCACATAAGCAAAAGCTCATTGGGGTCATCAATAACTTTTGAGATTGTGAAGGGGCCTTGAGATCACAAGGTTTGAGAATCACTGCTCTTATGTACTATAAAATTTGGATGGAAAAGGATGTTGGGTTTATTTGTTAAACACATTATTCTTCCTTTTCTTTGTATTCCTTTCTAGCAGAGTAACTTGTAAGTTACCGAACCTTGAAATTTATCAGTGCTAAGAGGAATCGTATTTTCATGAAATTGCACTTTCCCGGTATCAGAGACAATTTTCTGATGATCTTACCAGCTCACCATGTTACTTCTACTAACAGGACCCTGGCATAATGTTTGTGTTATGGATACCAAGCCCTGTTACCGTTGAATAGAACAGAGTAAACTTAAGCTCAGCCAGTTAGAGTCTCACTCCCAGAAATTTGGTGCTGAGATTTAGAGACAGCCAGTAACCTTTTCTTTATGGCCTAAACTGAGTTAGTGAAAACTCAAGCAGAGGCAAATCACCCAGATAAAGATGACCTGAGAGAGAGAGAGAGAGAAGGGACAGGAGTACTTAGAGAAATAAGGAGAAATCGAGAGGCCCCCAATGGTTTTCTGGGTCTTTGCTATAGACCCTTCTGAAGCTTGGCTGCCTTCATGCCCCTGGGTTTTATGAATTACCCTTGTAACCTTAAATTAAAATTTCCCTTTCAATAAAGCTAGCTCAAGTTGATTTCTGTTGTTGTTAACCAAGCAGATCTGAAAGTAGACTCAATTTCTATAAAACTGAAATTCTTGTGACGGTATTACTCTTGTTTAAGGGTGCAATAGAAAATATCTCAGAAAGAACTAAAAATAATTTAAGAGAAAGAATAGGGACATTGATAAGGAAATGTATCTTGTTGTCCCTATTTAAAATTTTAGCAATGTTTATAGGCGTCACCTTTCTTCAGAAGGACAGGTAGAATATGGTGGATGGGTAATCTGCCAGTGAAATGAAGGAGCATCTGTCTTTTCTGGCCCATCTTGTTACCTAGTCCCTTCTCTGCTTTATTGGAGTGTGGGTGTGTGAGCGCACATCACATACACATCTTCTGGCCTTACTGTTACTGAGTCCAGTCTTGTGCTGCTCACCCCACGATAGGCCAATCAATTGAGAGATAAGGTGTTGGGGCAAGAAGATAGTAACTTTATTCAGAAAGACTGAGAAGCTGATGGATTAATGTCCCAAGGAATCATCTTCCCCAAGTTAGAGTTTAGGCTTCTTTTATACTAAAAGGGAAGAAGTTAAAGTCTTGGTTCCAGCTAGGCTCTGGAGGAGATGTGTTAATTTCTTCCTTCCTGCAGCCATTCACTGCTGGGTCTGATCAGGATGTCTTCTGTGAACTAAACAAAGGTATTTTTGCTGAACACTCATTACCTGGGCTTCCTTGGTGGCTCAGATGGTAAAGAGTCTGCCTGCAATGTAGGAGACTTGGGTTCAAATCCTGGGTCAGGAAGATCCCCTGAAGAGGAGAATGGCAACCCTCTCCAGTATTCTTGCCTGGAGAATTCCATGGACAGACGAGCCTGTCAGGCTACAGTCCATGGGATTGCAAAGAGTTGGACATGACTGAATGACTAACACTTCTTGCCTTTGGCACTCACCTGGGAGGCAGGGCTCCCATAGATGTCAACGACCCGTTGACATTGACATTGAAGTCGCTCAGTCGTGTCTGACTCTTTGCGACCCCATGGACTGTAGCCTACCAGGCTCCTATGTCCGTGGAATTTTCCAGGCAAGAGTACTGGAGTGGGTTGCTATTTCCTTCTCCAGGAGATCTTCCTGACCCAGGGATCGAACCTGGGTCTCCCGCATTGTAGGCAGACGGTTTACCATCTGAGCCATCAGGGCATTATATATAATTTAAACTTATAGGCAACATCCCTTTAATGATTAACTTGTAATGGTATACAAAGATTCTTTCTTTTTACATAACCACTTGATTTTGATGTTGCCATATTAGTTTTTACTAAACCCTCTGTGGCTATTTCTGTCATGTTTACCACTCTAACCTCATGAACTTAGAACAGTGCCTGGCATAGTATGGGCACTCAGTCAATGTTTGTTGAGCAAATAAATAAATGATCATCTTAAATAGCTGTGGAGGAGATTCACTAGACCAAATATGATGTGAGTTAAAATCTCATTAAGACTTTATTTTGATTTTTAAAGTTCAAATTTGAAATGCAGTTTTCACTGAGAAAAACAAAAGTCTTTTCTCTCACCAGCTCTTTGCTAGCAAGCCTCTCTCTCTGGCACACCATTCAGAGTCTTGCTCTTTTCCTTGTCTCTGATCAATCCTAACAGAGTTGTCTTCTTTCTATGTCCTGAATTCTGTGTAGCTTCCTAGTGATAAGATGCCATCCTGGTTTGCACGATGAGGAGGAGCAAAAGTTTAAGATGGAATGAGTGACTGAAACCAGATCAAGGAGAGATTTGAGTTCCAGGCTGAGGAGTTTCAGTTTTATCTTGTGAATACTAGAATGCTCTAGAAGAGGACTGTAAGTTCTTCCACACCATGAGTTCTTCTTACCTGAAGAAATGCATCTTATAGGAAGGTTCATGAAGCCTCAGTGAACAGAATGGATTAGAAACAGAGCCCATGGCCAGAAGATCAATAAGGACTATTATTATGGTCTGGGTATAGAATGATGAAGATACTGTTTAGTTTCTTCTGACTATAACTGTGATAAAAGGTGCTTGAAGTCTTCATGTATCTTTAGAGCACAGAAGAAGAGGCAGTACTAGGTTTCTTTGTTTCAAGACCTCTATGCTTTGAGCACAGTGTAGGCAGGACATGTAAGTAGGATTTAGGAGTTGATATGATTATATAGTTCTAGCAATGGTTTCATGCCTCCATGCCATTGTTCCTGGTATTCCATCTTTCTGGAATGCCATCATCCTCATTCTCCTCCAACTGAAATTTCCTTCATCCTTTAGGTCCACTTCCTCTTTGTCATCTTCCCTGATCTGCAGGTTAGAATTAAGGTCTCCTTTCTCCCACCTTCTATAGAAGGATCTCTTTCTTTAGAAGACACTTACCCCATTATGCCTTGTATCATGTTCATCTCCCACTTGAATGTGGACTCCAAGGGGAAGGGACCACGATGGACCCAATCTTGTGTGCCCCACTGTGCCTGGTCCATGGCTTTGCACTTAAGTGAGGGTGAATTTCATTCCTATAGAATGACCTTGAGGCATTTTAAAAATGAAGGCAGAATTTTGCCTATATTCTTGGTAACTGAGAAACCACTAGATGAGCCATTCTATTTATTCACAGTGGTCACAACATTGCCAAAATATGAACGACTTCATTTAAAGTTGTGAAAATCATATACTCTGTGTTCACACCTACCAATTTCCAACCTACTGGGCAGTCTTGAATGACTTGCATGGCTCTGCTGTTTCCTGAATGTTAACTAAACACCAAGATTACAGGGTAAACCTGTTAAGTGACTGATTCAGAGCTGAATCCCACTATTTAAGCTCCCTGCTTTTTTGGGAGATTAAATGACATGTAATTTAGCTGTGTGGGTCTAGTATTGCTTACAGTAAATGGTGTATATGTTGGAAAGGTTCATTAGTCAGATCTAACAACTTGACTACTCTTCAAAATCTAAGTGATTAGGGCTCATTCAGTGAAATGAATTGGTACACAGGAGTAGGTTCATGACTCAGATAGCATGAGTGCCTTTTATAAGGTTTTAGCAGAGGAAAAGGAGCCAACAGAGTTAATGACTTTGGACTTGGGTCTTTCATACAAGCTTTGTGCCAAAAAGCACTTTCTTCCTCCAACACAATCACTCAGCTCCTGCCCCTCCTAGGTGGAGAGGAAGTGAATGCAGAGTCTAATATGAGGTTGGGTATGCAGTAGAGACCCAGGGCTGTGCTTGTTTGCCTCTTGGATACAGAGCTCCTATCTCAACTATACAAGATTGAGGAAAATTACATTGCGCAACATTATTCAATTGTATTCAAACTCATTTGTTGGGGATTGACAAACACAAAAGAGAAAAGACTTAAATAGCAAGGTTGAGATTGAAGAATACCCTGGCAAGTAGAGGCAGAGACCAACTTCTCCCTGCAGGTCAAAATGTGCTCCTACCCCAAGGGAAGAGAAGCGAGGGGAAGGGATAGGAAGGGAAGGGAAAAGAAGGGAAGGGAAGAGAAAATAAGTCCGGCTTCCTTTAGCTCCTGCTTTCTATGGGAGACTTGGGATTTTTCCTTGGTTCTCAAATATGAGATGTTTTATGGAGCAAGCACCCCATGAGCACAGAGAAGCCTGTTGGATTGTCTTTTATAAGCAGATAATGTAGGGTGGTCCTCAACTGCTTTACTGTCATAAACACTACACCATACACAGGTTGTGGGCAGTTGGGTCTTCTGTGGAAGTGGCTAGAGGAGGTCAAAGGGACAGGTGTCCACTTACTTCTACAATTTGGCAACATCAGTGGTGTCCACTGCTGAGAAGACCCTCAATATTCATTTGTTTTTTCTTTAGCCTGACTACCATTTTTGTCCCTGCTCAGCAGCACAAATGGAACAGCTGCTGCTGCTGCTGCTTTTGAAGAACTATTACTATAGGATTCTTATTTAAAATATACTCAGCAAATTACTTATTCCAGAAGGGCATAAAATATTCATGGAAGATGCCAATGAAAAATATGTTCATTAGCTTATTCTAAGTATCATCAATTCACCTATTCATGCATGTATTTTTGCCTTTTCATACTGGTGAGAATGAAACAGAAGTAGAAGATATTAAGAAGAGATGGCAAGAATACACAGAAGAACTATACAAAAAAGATCTTCACGACCCAGATAATCACAATGGTGTGATCACTCATCCTGGAATGTGAAGTCAAGTGGGCCTTAAGAAGTATCACTACGAACAAAGCTAGTGGAGGTGATGGAATTCCGGTTGAGCTATTTCAAATCCTAAAAGATGATGCTGTGAAAGTGCTGCACTCAATATGTCAGCAAATTTGAAAACTCAGCAGTGGCCACAGGACTGGAAAAGGTCAGTTTTCATTCCAATCCCAAAGAAAGGCAATGCCAAAGAATGCTCAAACTACCACATAATTGCACTCATCTCACACGCTAGTAATGCTCAAAATTCTCCAAGCCAGGCTTCAGCAATACATGAACCGTGAACTTCCAGATGTTCAAGCTGGTTTTAGAAAAGGCAGAGGAACCAGAGATCAAATTGCCAACATCTGCTGGATCATCGAAAAAGCAAGAGAGTTCCAGAAAAACATCTATTTCTGCTTTATTGACTATGTCAAAGCCTTTGACTGTGTGGATCACAATAAACTGTGGAAAATTCTGAAAGAGATGGGAATACCAGACCACCTGATCTGCCTCTTGAGAAACCTGTATGCAGGTCAGGAAGCAACAGTTAGAACTGGACATGGAACAACAGACTGGTTCCAAATAGGAAAAGGAGTACGTCAAGGCTGTATATTGTCACCCTGTTTATTTAACTTATATGCAGAGTACATCATGAGAAATGCTGGGCTGGATGAAGCACAAGCTGGAATCAAGACTGTTGGGAGAAATATCAATAACCTCAGATATGCAGATGATACCACCCTTATGGCAGAAAGTGAAGAGGAACTTAAGAGCCTCTTGATGAAAGTGAAAGAGGAGAGTGAAAAAGTTGGCTTAAAGCTCAACATTCAGAAAACGAAGATCACGGCATCCGGTCCCATCACTTCATGGGAAATAGATGGGGAAACAGTGGAAACACTGACTGACTATATTTTCTTGGGGTCCAAAATTACTGCAGATGGTGACTGTAGCTATGAAATTAAAAGATGCTTGCTCCTTTGAAGAAAAGCAATGACTAATTTAGACAGCATGTTAAAAAGCAGAGACATGACTTTGCTGACAAAGGTCTATCTAGTCAAAGCTATGGTTTTTCCAGTAGTCACGTATGTATGTGAGAGCTGGACTATAATGAAAGCTGAGTGCCGAAGAATTGATGCTTTTGAACTCTGGTCCTAGAGAAGACTCTTGAGAGTCCCTTGGACAGCAAGGAGATCAAACCAGTCAATTCTAAAAGAAATCAGTCCTGATTATTCATTGGAAGGACTGATGCTGAAGCTGAAACTCCAATACTTTGGGCACCTGATGCGAAGAACTGACTCATTAGAAAGGACCCTGATGCTGGGAAAGATTGAAGGCAGGAGAAGGGGATGACAGAACATGAGATGGTTGGATGGCATCACCGACTTGATGGACATGAGTTTGAGCAAGCTCTGGGAGATGGTAAAGGACAGGGAAGCCTGCGTGCTGCAGTCCATGGGGTTGCAAAATGTCGGACACAATTCAATGACTGGACTGAACTGAGCTGATTCAATCAATGTTTATTGAGGGTATGCTATATACCACACATTGTTCTAGGCTTTGGGAATATAGCAGAGGACACATAAAGAACTTAGCCCAGAGGAAACTTAAAGTGCACACTTCATCAATCAAAGGCAGATAAATGACGTCTAATTTGACTCCCTGTTTTAGAAATGAGGACTCTGAGACTGCCTATCCTTTGGGGATTGTAGTTATGGGTGAAAAATATTAACATGGGCAGTCAGCGGAGTGAGGTGGGGAATCCCAGCTGATAACAAAGTGAAATAGCTGAAGAAAATTTCCTTTAGACTGAGCCAAGTTTAGCATAAAAAGTATGCATCTCCTGTTATCTATGATGCTATAAATCCTTTTCCAAAGCACATGGTACAAATTGTACATTACTGTTAATACAAATGCTCAAAGAGCATTTAAATAACATCTTGTAAGTGGCTACTAGAAATCTAGCACAGTGTTTTTACCTGTATTATCTTATTTAATCCTTCAACCATTGAATGGACTAGGGCTTACAATTCTCCTTATACAAATGGTGCAACTGAATGTTGACTGAAAAAGATGTACAACCCTTGAGTTGCTAGTTAAGTTTTGTTTGGGGCAAAATGAGAACTGCAGCCCAGGAGGCAGCACCTCAGATAGTTCTGAGAGATTGCTCCAAAGTGCAGTGGGGTAAGGTCAAAATATAAGGTTTTGGTGAAGGGGGAGTTCAACACCATTAAAGCACTCATTTTACAAAAGGTTTCTTGCTAGTCTTGAGGATCTGATGTCACCATGAAGGGATTTAGTGCTTCTCTAGATATGAGGAGATGGAAAGATTAAGATCATAAAATCTGTTCCTAGAAACATGCAACTACCTAAAGAAGTGTCCCACCAGATTCCCTGGAGCACAGAGTGCCTCACTGCATCCTGAACTCCCTCAGGGGTTGTTGGAGGTTAACAGCTATAGCAGCAAGGGGCTCAATCTCTGTAGAGACAGAAAGCAAAAGCCTTTGTTCAGTTGTTGGCAATGCTCTTGGCAAGTACCAGTTTGTAGTTGACATGAATTTAAGAGACTTTAATCTGCTGAATAAGTGATGGAGCCATGCTTTGGAAGCAGGTTTTCTGATGCTACTCCCAGTGCTGGTCATACTATGCTGTACTGTGCTCCTACCACTGGTAATTGGTTAATTTGTTTACTTGGCAGATATTGAAGACTTATTACAGGCCTGGCACTATGCTAGGCACTCTGACAGTACAGAATAAAAAAGAAAACAGAACCTGCCTTCAAATAATATGAAAATTATAATACAGTGTGATAATGCTATGGTGAAAGGTATACCTGGGGTGTAGGGGGCTCAGAAGAAGCTCATTGCCTGCTGCTAAGGTGGCTGAAGAACATTTCTGAAGGAAGTGACCCCTGAAGCAGGGAGTTACTTGCTGAGTGGGTAGTAACCAGGTAAAGAAAGAGTGAGGACTTCCCTGGTGGTCCAGTGGTTAAGAATCTGCCTGCCAGTGGAGGGGACATGGGTTCGATGCCTGGTCTGAGAGGATCCCACATGCTGAGGAGCAACTAAGTCCATGTACCACAACTACTGAGCCCACGATCTAGAGTCCAAGCTCTGCAACAATGAGCAGCCTGCACACCACCACTGGAGAGTAGCCCCTGCTCACCGAAACTGGAGAAAGCCCACCTGCAGCAACGAAGAGCCAGCGCAGCCAAAAATAATAAATAAAATAAATTAGAAAAATTTTAAATGTTAAAAAAGGAGAAAGGGTGAGTGCAGGATATCACAGGCAAAAGGAGCAGGTCTCAAGCAGGCACAGTGTAATTAGGAAACCACAAATAGACTGATGAGTGGGAAGCTCAGGGCTTGAAGAAGACTGATGCAGAGTCTCTTATTACTAGTGAGTTGACTGCTGAAGACTTTGCTTTCAAATCAGTTTAATAGCTCCCAAGATTTTGTTCTCTAAAAAGACTATTTCATGGCAACACACAGCCCTCAACTCACAGTTCTGGGTTGGTCGTTTTCGGACTCCTCTGAAGAATGTGCCAATGGTCTGAATAAGACTCCCCAGGAGGATTTGAAAACCTGACATTAGAATCTTCAACAATCCATTGTTCCTAGAACCTTGACTCCCTTCCTGGGGTTTCTCTGATCTCCTTGTGGAAGATTTTGCTTTGGAATTGCCGGAAAGAAGCCTGAACCCTCTGTGAAGTGGCAGCAAGCTGGTTTCTAACAGGAAGTTTATGATCAAATGACTTGTTGACATATACATCTTGAAAGCAGCATTTGTTTTTTTGATGTTTTCTATTATTCACCAAGGCCTATTCCTTTAGGATTTGCAGTGTCCAAATGTATTCTAAAATATGCAAAACTGAACATATCAAACCTTCTAAATCAGCAGGGGATGCTGAATCCTTGTATCCGCCCAGGTGGATGAACCAGACTGTGAAAGCTGGCTTTGCCTGCATCTGAAAAATGCATTCCATTTTC
Source organism: Bos indicus (assembly GCF_029378745.1). NCBI lineage: Eukaryota > Metazoa > Chordata > Mammalia > Artiodactyla > Bovidae > Bos > Bos indicus. The sequence goes on along the minus strand of NC_091768.1, from coordinate 62,338,730 downwards.
ATCATAGCCATGGAAGTATGTGTGCATGCTCAGTGCGTCCAACTTTTTGTCAGACTTCCCTATGGACTGTAGCCCGCCAGGCTCTTCTGTCCATGGAATTCTCCAGGCAAGATTACTGGAGGAGGTTGCCATTTCCTACTACAGGGGATCTTCCCAACCCAGGGATCAAACCCGAGTCTCTTGCATCTCCTGCATTGGTAGGTGAATTTTTTTACCACTAGTGCCACCTGGAAAGCCACAGAAGCATCAACCTAATCTTGGTTTGTTGATTTCAATTTTAGGAACCCTTAGTTGCCCTAGTTATATTTATCACTAATTTGTAAGGCAAAATCTTTTATGTATTATCCCTGGCTCATCCAGATATGGGGGAAAATGAATAAAAACCTCTCCCAGAAAAGGGTTAAAATCTGATCCAGCAATCCCACTCTTGGGCATATCTGGGCAAAACTATAGTTTGAAAACATATATGCATCCCTTTGTTGATAGCTGCACTATTTAAAATAGCCAAGATAGGGTAACGACCTAAATGCCCGTCGACAGACGAATGGATAAAGAAGATATATATATACCACATCTTTAAAAAATATAGATTGTATATATATACACAATTAGTACTATTCAGCCATAAAAATGAGTAAAATAATGCCATTTGCAGCAACATGGATGGACCTAGATAGTATCATACTAAAATCAAGTAAGTCAGGAAAAGAAAGATGAATACTGTATAGTATCACCTATATATGAAATCTGAAATATAACACAAATGAACTTATCTTTGATCCCTGGGTTGGGAAGATCCCCTGGAGAAGGGAAAGGCTACACACTCCAGTATTCTGGCCTAGAGAATTCCGTGGACTGTATAGTCCATGGGGTCGCAAAGAGTCAGACACGACTGAGTGACTTTCACTTCACTTCACTTCGCAAAACAGAAACAGACAGACAGACCTAGAGAATAGACTGGTTGCCAAGGGAGAGAGAAGCTGGGGGAGGAATGGATTAGGAATTTGCAATTAGCATATATGGATAGAATGGATAAACAACAAAGTCCCACGGTATAGCACAGGAAATTATTAATATATTTGTGTGTACTTGGTTGCTCAGTCATGTCCAACTCTTTGTGACCTCATGGACTGTAGCCTGCCAGGTTCCTCTGTCCATGGGATTCTCCAGGCAAGAATACTAGAGCAGGTTGCCATTTCCTTTATCAGAGGATCTTGCCAACTCAGGGATCTAACCCTTGTCTCCTGCATTGCAGGTGGATTCCCCACTGCCTGAGCTGCCAGGGAAGCCCATTAATGTATTTACTATCGTGTAGTAAACCATAATGGAAAAGAATGTGAAAAAGAATGTATATACATATGTAAAGCTGAATCACTTTGCTGTACACTAGAAACTAACACAACATTGTAAATCAACTATACTTCAATAACATAAGTTTGTAAAGACAAAGGAAAGGGTTAAAACCTATAGTTGAGTTGATCCACACCCTTTCTTTCAGACTCTCATGGTCACATTGAGATCCAGAATACCTGTTGAGCAGAAGTGCTGCCAGAGCTTCTCAGGAAGGTCAGAAGAAGACTAAAAATGATTCCAGGACCCCCTTCTTTTTATGATCCGTAGAGGGACTTGGCCTGACAAGCCCTCGTGGAATATTGCTTATCCAAAAGAGATCAGGTGATAAGTCATCTAAACTCATCCTATCCTGTAGTAGGGAAGGGTTGGCTAATCCTGTTATCGCCTTCTCATGCTTTTGGTGTTTTTATTGGGTGACCATAGGAACCACACATATAGGCAAATATACTCTGAATTTTGGTCATCTTTCTGCCATATAGGCTCAAAATTCTAGCATGGTCCTTTAAATTTTCATAGCCTGGGTTATCTCAATGAAAGATGAGGATAATATAATTGGGTCACTTCCCAGGGTTATTGAAAAAGTTTGCAATTAAAATCATTCTTTAGGTGGGAGACATTCTTAGGTTGGAATCACTCTGCTGTTTGTCCTTCACTCTTTTATTACTGAGGCTCTGTCTCCTTTAAATTTTTTTGGTCCTTGAAGCATTGTCTGTATCAACTGGAATTAGGTTAGGCTGCATATAACAGTAAAACCCCAAATAACAGAGGATTCACAAGTGAGGATTTTATTTCTCTCCCATGTAAGTGAAATCTGAAAGTAGGTAGCTAGATTCTGCAAGCATCAGAAACACAGACATCTTGTATCTTTCTGTCCCATACTTCTAGTCCGACATTTTCCTTCTCAAGATCATGTCATAGTCTAAGATGGTTGTTGGGAGGCAATGTGTCTTATCTGTGATGCAGGCCAGAAACAAGAGAAGAGACAGAAGGACAAACAGCTGTGCTGAGACAGTTCCCTTGAAGCAGGCTACCCAGAAGTCTCAAATAATTCCTCCACTTTGTCTTACTAGCCAGACATGTGACCATAGCCCACTGCCAGAAATCCTGGGAAATGTGACTTTTAGGCTGGTTGTCTTGCCATCCTAAATAAAATCAGGGCTCTGTTACTAAGAGGGAAGAGAGAACTAGAACTCTTTGCCTTAGTTTAATCCTTTAATATCCAAATGTCCATAGCATCATTTTTAAATATTAAACACATTCATTCTAAACAGATCCTCAAGGAATCAGAAGCTAGGATTGGATACATGTTTGGGTTGGATTTTGAAGGCAATAAGAATCAGTTATTATTAAAGATGAAACACTGGCAGCTCTTATTACCTGTGGGGTGGGGGAAGAATTACATAAGTGGTCACCCATGCAAGTCTTTGAATGTGAGTGGCAGTTGCAAGAAATCACTGTGGGGGCTACATGAAGAATCTAAGACCTGTGGGTTTGTCTTATTGCTCCAAAGTACCCTGAAAAACATAAAGAAAACAATAGTTTCAAGTTTTAAATTCTCAGCTCAGTGAGTGATCAGAAGACTAAGAAATTTTGAAGGTTGTCTTGAAGAATTTTTACAACATCTAATAGCAGAGGACTTCTGTAGCTGAAAATCATATTCAGAATCTAATCCTGTGAGTTGCTGAATTACAACATAGTTTGAATTTATAGTCTTGCCAGGTCTCTCAAGTAAAAATTAAGACACAGACAGGGAAGAGTGGGGCCCACAGAATTGAAATAAGGACTTTGGGGTGCATTGGATGGTTGAGAACCAAACTCACAAACTCTATTTTTGGCACTCATTACTCTATTACTCAGTGTTTTTCATTTGTAGACAACAGTATCCACACTGGATAATAAGGCATGACTCAGAAGGTTGCACTATTTAGGCTCACAATCTATTTGCCATGATCTAGTTATATGACCTCACCTACCTGTAAGGGAGGCTGGGAAATGTAGTCTTTAGATGGATAGCCATGTACCCAAATAAAACTATTACTGTATAAGTTAGACTGAATATTGGGGAGACAATCAGTGGTATTTCCATTAACTGAGTCAAAGAATGCAGAAAGGGGAGCAAGTTTGGTAAGGAAGTTGTGGCAGGCAGAAATGAATCGGGGATGGGAAGTATCTAAGAGGCTGTGGGACATCTAGTGAGAGATGTCCATTAAGATAGATAGGGGAAGGCAATCTTACCTAGGGAGAGTTTAGAGAGAGGGAAAGAGGGTCAAAATGTAAGGGTGAAGTGGAAGAAGGGGAGAGTCTGATAGAAATTAGAAAAGAGCAGACAGAGAAATAATAGATTTAGGAGAAGGTAACTCTCTGAGGAGTCATAGAAGAGTTTAAGGAAGGAGGCAGTTATCAAGAGAGTCAAATGCTTCTGAGAAGACAAGTAGAAAAGGGGTGGAGCAAAAGCCTTTTGATTTGTCCATTGCTGACTCAGTGGAGAGATGGGGGCTGATGACAAATTGCAGTGGGTTGAGCTGTGGGTAGGGGATGAAGAAGTGGAAGTGTGAAGAGTAGACAGGCAGCAGGAAAAGGGCAGCAGGTGGGGTGAGAGAAAGTTTATTTGGGGGATAGGAACCCTTGATATGTCTGCAGGCTGAGGTCATGGATTTGGTCATGTCTGGAGGTTGAGGGCATGGATCCAAGGGAGAAGAGATTGAAATGAAAATAAGAGAGAATACGAATGGTGGGGTATTTGCATGGTAGATGGGGCTATGGAAAGACTTGGTGAGATGGATCTGCACATGTAAAGGGGTAGGGCTGCCTCTGTCCCTGGGACGAAAAGGAAGATGATAACAACTGGTAAAGAATATGAAGATACACTGAGAATTTGCGAAGAAATATGATGAGTCTTTTCAGACTTATTCCGATATTTGAATTATGAAGCTTGACGTTGGTGCATCCTCGGTGTCTATTATGCATGCAGATGCACATAGACACGAAGGTTTAAGAAGCTCAATTCTCCAGCACAAACTCCAGCTCTTGACCTGAGGATGATCTCCTTTCTTGAAACTCTGCGAGCAGGAGACATGTCAAAGAGAGGCTCAGGAGATCTCAGAACAAATTCCAGAATGTGAGAAAGGGCAGAAGCAGCAGCAATGAGTACTTTTTTTCAGAAGGCACCTTGGTTTATCAGACTGTACCAGCTGGCCCCTGTAGCGCCTTGAGTGCCAGGGGCTCAGTGACCCTAAGGCTCCTCCTGGAAAAAAAGGAAAAATTGGGATCCTCCCAAGAAGAAATCTCAGCAATGGACTAACTTCGTTAAATGGAGCTTAAAAAAAAAAACTCTGGTGTGGATGGTAAAATCATTATTGAAGGCCATCAGAGAGCTTCCATGACTCATTGTTTAATGATTTCCAGCAGTATTACAGAGGATTTAAAAGGAAGCTTGGAGCTATTGAGAGCAAATAGTATGCCAAGAATATGAGAGTGGTTTGGGTTTTGGACTATGTGCAAAGTGTATTGTTAATTTAGAGAAAAAAATACAAACTGAATTCTTCAGGCTCTGGAAATCTGCTGTTTTCCTAATGTTATTTGTCCTGTGTTGGCAAGATATTTGACATTACCAAAAAAAGCTAAACAGAGAGGGAGATAGCTGTATAAAATCTTATTGACCAGATCATCTCAGAAGAGATTGTGGGAGAGCAAAGAAGTAAAAACTCATAGAGATTGAGTGAGGCATTGAATAAAAAGGGGGAAAGGAAAGCAGAGAAAAGGGAAGGAGAAGCAAAGGAATAGTGGTCCTTTCCCCTAAACACAGATACGTTAGATATTTTGCAGAAAGGGTCATTATTATGTCCCTCTGTAAACCCATGACCCTTTGAAATGTAACTTTGCAGTTCTTCCCGTGCAGAAATGGTATCTGTTTCCCTGCCCCTGGAATTTAGTTGAACTTGTGACTTGTTCGGCCAACAGAATTTGAGGGAAGTAGATTCTGTTCATTTTGAGCTTAGGCTTCAAGAGGCCATGCACCCTTCTGCTCTAACTCTGGAACCCTGCCAAGCTCCCTAAGAACAAGCCAAGGCTAACCTGCTGGCTGATGGTGGCCTAGTTGTCCCCATGGTCTCAGCTAATGGCCAGTCAACCTCAGAATCGGTCACCTAGCTAGGAAGCAACACGAGTGAGCTCAGACAAGAACAGAAAGACAACACAGCTGAGCCCAGCCCAAACGGCTGACTAATTTCCAGAACTGTGAACTACATGAGTGATTACTGTGTTAGGTTGCTAAGATTTGCAGTGGCCTGTAACACAGTGAAAGCTACCTGAGACACCCGTGTGGTCTTGGGAAGGTAGCAGAGTAGGGGAGAAGCAAAGAAGATGAGAGATGGAGGTTGGGAAATCATGCCATCATGATATAAACATGAAGCGAGATTAGAATTGACAAAGAAGAACCAAGAAGCCATAACTGTTTGTCTTCTAAGCTTTTCTATCCTCTGGTATCAATATTAGTATCTTCTAGTATCAAAACCCTGCCTTCTCCCATACACATAATCAGCTATATGCTGCTCAATCAATTTGACTGTGGGGTTTGTCTCAGAACTACAACAAAACAAAACAAAGAACAAACTAAAAAATAAAATGCTGCTATCTCTGCTGTCTTAAGCAGTCTTTTCTCTCGATGGCTTTCTGAAGTTTGTGATCAAGTTATAGCTCTGTAAGAAGCTGGTGGCTCAGTGATCCAGCAAGTGGTAGGAGCTTTTCATTATTCGTCAATATTTATCTGGGAAATTTCAGGTTTTTTTCCCTCACCCTCCTCACCCCAGGCTTCCTGAGACTCAGTTAATGCCATGCAAATCCTTGCAAGGCAACTCATGGCTCTTCTGAAAAAACAAGTTTTCTTTTATCCCATTTTTTCTGCTCAGTGTGTTTTATAAAAATTTATTGAGGTACTTCTGGAAGCTTCAATTCTGTTTCTCCCCCTTTGTTGAGTAGAAGCTCTAACTGGAGACAGCTCTGTTGTGAGAGGCTTCCCAGGTGGCGCAAGTGTAAAGAACCCGCCTGCAAATGCAATAGACGTAAGAGACGCAGGTTCAGTCCCTGGGTGGGGAAGCTCTCTTGCAGGAGGGCATGACAACCCACTCAGAATTCTTGCCTGGAGAATCCCATGGACAGAGGAACCTGGAAAGTTACGCTCCATAGGGTTACAAAGAGTCAACCACAACTCAAGTGACTAAGCACGCACACACTGTTGTGAGATGTCTTCCTATCATCTCATCAGCCCAGGGTTCTGAAAGCTCCTCCCGAGAGAAGGGCTCTATTCTGCTCCTGGAATCCTGCTGAGTGGTGATTGTATGACATCCAAGCTCTGTGGCACCTCATATCCCAGGGCCTCTAGGCCCCAGAAAAGCCCCAGGTATTCATGGAGCTTCATTGGCATTTTCAAAGTGCTCTGCCACCATTGATTCATTAAGCTGTAATAGGGCTTTGGGAGTTAGATAAATCTTTGCCCCACTTTTTTTCACAGAAGATGTTTGCTAAGAAAGATGAAGGAGACTCTGCCTCTCAGATGGAGCTTGGGTGGATGGAGGCAGCAAAGCATGATGGGGAAAATGTGATCTTTAGAGTTAGACAGCTTGGGATTGAGTCCTGGCTATTCCTTTCTGACCAAGTATAGGACATTGGACGAGTTACTTAACTCCTTTGAGATTCAGTTTTCTGATGTGTAAATAAGAACAATGCGTACACTTTTAGAGAGCTGTGTGAGATTTTAAAAATGAAATTATACATGTATGTAGAATGGCTGGTATATAATACATAATAAATAGCAACTACTGCCATTATGCAGAGAAGGCAATGGCACCCCACTCCAGTACTCTTGCCTGGAAAATCCCATGGACGGAGGAGCCTGGTAGGCTGCAGTCCATGGGGTCACTGAGGGTCAGACACGACTGAGCGACTTCACTTCCACTTTTCACTTTCCTGCATTGGAGAAGGAAATGGCAACCCACTCCGGTGTTCTTGCCTAGAGAATCCCAGGAACGGGGGAGTCTGGTAGGTTGACATCTATGGGGTCGAACAGAGTCGGACACGACTGAAGCGACTTAGCAGCAGCAGCAGCAACACTGCCATTGTGAGTGGTATAGGGGGTGGGAGCTTCTCCTAAGATTCCTTTGCATTCTACACTCCTTAAGAAAAATTTATCTGAGTCTTACTCCTAGGGAGCTCATATCACCCACCTCCCTGCCCCCTCCCCCCTAGCTCTCTCTCAACCCCACCCACTGCTCTAATGAATGATTCACTGTGTTATTTTCTCCTTTGCTTTGGGTACAGGATTTCTTCTGTTTCCCTTGCAAGGAACTCTCCCTCCATTCCTGATTCAGGAAGTTCATTGTCATGGTGTCCATTGGTTCTTGTGGTTTCCACTCCAACTGTGGCTAGGCTGTGACTTTCAAACTTCAAGTTTTCTTTTCTTCCCAGCCTGGACATCACTCTGACTGCAATGAGCATAGAATTTTCTCTTGCTCATGCTGACAAGTTATGCACTGCTTCCCAACTCTTCCCACAACATTGCACGTAGAGACAATGAAAAGATTCATAGACAAAGTGGGGTGCATTGGTAACAAACAAGGCTGCTTATGGATGGAGCCTGGTCCAACTGCCCTGAGAAGCGAACACAGTCCAAGACACATTCCTAATGAGGGCTGGGAAACTTCGTGTTGTTGAGCATGAATTCCTTCATTCAGTAGATTTATCTGTTGATGCTAGCAAGATAAAGATGACTAGAACTCATTTTCTACCCTTGAGGAGCTGTATTACCTTAGTACATGCTTTAATATAGAGGGTTGAGATGGCCAAATATAGTAGAAAGAAGTTGGTATCCAAGAAACCTATCAGTCTTGGGTTAAATTCTGGCTCTTCCACTTGCTAGCTATGTGAACTTGAGCAAATTATCTAACTTCTCTGATGTTTAATTTCTTATTTAGTAAAACAGAGATCTCTCCTTGCAAGCTTGCTAGTAAGAAAGGAGTTTACTGAGAAATATTAGTTTTTGTCCCTATGTATAAATAAGGACAGTTACCTGCAAGTGGCCAGTTGAGTACTTTCCAAAATGCCTGAACATATTCTGAATGATGATGCAGATTTTGTATTATCATTAATGAGTATTGGAACCTCTGATTCCAGTTTGGAGAAATATTTGTGATTATCAGTTAGAATCATAACTTGTTATTTTCACTGATGAATAGCTGCTCTGTCCTCACTAAGGGAAAGACCCTGATGCTGGGAAAGATTGAAGGCAGGAGGAAAAGGGGATGACAGAAGATGAGTTGGTTGGATGGCATTACCGACTCAATGGACATGAGTTTGAGCAGACTCCGGGAGATGGTGAAGCACAGGGAAGCCTGGCATAGTGCAGTCCATGGGGTTGCAAAGAGTTGGACATGACTTAATGACTGAACAACAACCACCTCACTATGTGTCAAGATAAAGTCTTCAGCTTCAGAGGATGCTGCAGTCTGGGTTAGAGTAGGGGCTCATAGACACCTAGCTGGTTGGAGAACAAAGAACTAGAACTCAGGGATCCCATTTTCCAGTTTTGTGATTCACCCATCAAGCTATGTTAAGCTATTCACCCATGTTAAGCTATGAGTTATAGGAGAGGCAAGGATAACTAGGATGTGTCCTTGCACTTCTGCAACTTGACAATGTGACTAAATTAATATGTTTAAGCAACTTTACTTTAAAAACTTAATTAATTAATTTTTATTTTTTTGGCTGTGCTGGGTCTTCGTTGCTGAGTGAGTGGGGTCTACTCTTCGTTGAAGTGTGCAGGTTTCTCATTGCGGTGGCTTCTCTTGTTTTGGAGCATAGGCTCTAGAGCACAGGCTCAATATTTGTGGTGCACAGGTTTAGTTGTCCCAAGGCATGTGGGATCTTCCTGGATCAGGGCTAAAACTCGTGTCCCCTGCATTGACAGGCAGATTCTTAACCACTGGACCACCAGGGAAGTCCCAAAGCAACTTTACTTTGATGAACTAGTTCGATAGCACTAATTTCTCTAGTAATAGAGAAGGTATTTTAGGGGGCATATCTTAAAGTGAAAAACATTATGGATTTAGAATTATCCTAAATATTTCTCTGAGTTAAAAAAAAAGATCTGACTTCCAGTTACAAATGTCTGGATATCTCTCTAAGGGTGTGATATTCTGACTGTCCATTTGTTTCTCTAGCTCTCTGCACACACAGACATAAACACAGATGCACTTGAGCTACGGTTAAAGGTCACACTCAAAAAGTTTGCAGCGAGAAAAGAAAAAGTAGGTAAAATACGTGCATTTTGTTTTTCAACTTAATATTTTGAAGACTCATTCTTTAATGGAAGGCCATTGCTCTGCTCATAATCCAAAAATTCAAGAGTTTTGTATTTTACTCAAGACCTGTGTTCAATAAATCCTCTTTGTTTTCTGTTTGAGGCAGATATTTTATTTATGGTAATGCTTAAGCCATACAGGACTAATAGAAAAATCAGTCTGTAACTTGCAAATTGTTCTTGCAAATGTAACTTTTTTTTTGTTACCAATATTAATTGGCATTTGGTTTTCATATTTGAAAACTTGGGACTTTGTATTTTCACAACCAAGTAATTAAATTGAAAACATGATAAATTCTCTGAGAGAAAATAAATGAGTTTTGGTTTTTTCACAGTGGCAGAGATAGGAAGCTGTAGATTTAATTTTTCTTACAAACTGGTGAAGGCTTAAGTGAGATCATTTCTGATGTATAGAAGAGCTAACATTTACGTAGGAAAAAATGTCTCAGTTTTTTTCTCTTCTTTAAAATGCAGACAAGACAATGAAATGTGTTAGTATGTAAAACACTTAAAACAATGTCCAGCAGAAAATAAGTGTTCAGTAAATGTTAGCTGCTATTATCATGAGAAAGTATTTTCAAAAGTACGTATCTGTATAGAAATAAAGATACTATGAAAACAGTTCTTGAGGAAATCTTACAGATTTCATAATTTTTATATCACACATCTTTTAATGATTTCATAATGTGAAACAATATTCTGACCATGTTTGAAAAAGACATATCTAGTTTCTTAGTATCTAAGGACCAACATTATGTTTTTGGTCATAGAATTAGAAATTGTACAAGAAATACAATGGGGACAAACATTTGATAATATCAAGGGGGACATTACTGTCTCAAAAGCACAGGAGAGGAAACTACAGTTTAAAGTTGGGGAGTGGGAATGGAGGGGAGGTCCACGAGGGAGGGAATATTTTTATATACGTAGATGATTCATTTCGTTGTACAGCAGAAACTAACACAACATTGTAAAGCAACTATACTCCCAATAAATTAAAAAAAAAAGAAAGATTGGTTTGCTAAGACTCTTCTTGCTTTCTTTTTGTCACTCACTATATCTCCCTTGTGTTAGCCAGAGATCAAGTGTACAATTAAGGGAAGCAGTTTCTTTGAGTCATATTTGAGTTTGGAACCATAAAAGGAAAAAAATCCAAACTAGAGAAATTTCAGTTATATTTGCGTTCAAGTGCATGTGTATTTCCTATATGCCACAGAACAGAATTATTAGATTAACATTTTTTCAGAATGTGGAGGCAGAATAGTATTTTGTGGTGTGTGCATTTTTTTATGGCATAGTGACTGAGTATGGAAAAGGATAGAACTAATGGATTGTAGACAAAACATCAATAGGATTGTATTCCTAGGGCTGATGGACATCTGACATATTGATAAATGCCATTGTGCTGAAATATTTTCAATCAAGGCATTTGTGGAAAAGAAAATGCAATAATTCTGTCAAACGAAATCTATTTAATGTTTGCAAACTTCTAATTAACTTCAGGCAATCGAAGGGATTTCTTGTTAGAGGGGATAAGAGGAGTTTAGATAACTGCAGTTTGACCTAGCTGTTTAGCATAACTTTGATTTGCAGCAGTGGAAAGCCAACTTGGTGGAAAGCCAAATTGGTATAAAATTCTCCTTTACCATCATTGTCATCAACCATATTATCCCACCAAAGGCTAGGTTCTTTTCTTGGTTGTTTCTTGGTTGCTCCCTGTCCCTTCTCTTCTGTTTTCTTTCCTTTAGAGGGTATCTCTTTGGATGTTAGCGTAGTCAACAAAGGCACAGTAAGAGAGAGAGAGGGCACTGAAAATAAAAGAAGAGGAAAATGGTGAGCCAGGAAGTTTCTAGGGCCCCGAGAAAAGCTTTGGGAGCAGCCTTGGCACACTCCTAAGAGTTGAACGAGCACTGTGATCACATCTGTGCCACAGAGGTCCACACTGCCCTAACCTCCATTGCTTCCTCCCCAGAGTGAACTGTGTGTAGTGTTTGTTGGTGGATTAAGGAAGGAGTCATAATTACCCAAGTTCATAGTGTGAATAAAAATGAAACTTTTGGGGGATTTCTGTACTGCAGGGCAAAGTTGAACTTGTAAGACCTCAAGGTATCATTTCACTCTAAGATTTTTTTTTTGCTTTGGGTTTTTTAATTTTAAAAATGTATAGTTGACATATAGTATAGTTGATTGACAATGTTGTGTTAGTTTCAGGTGTAGAGCCAAGTAAATTAGTTACACGTATTTAGATACCTATATATCCATTTTTTTTCAGTTTTTTTCACTCTAAGACTTTATAAGTCTTTTGGTTCCAGCCATCTAACAACATTTCCTAAACTCCTCTTCCTCTGTTGGGGGTCAGAAAATGACTCCCGGTTTTGGTTCAGCCATGATGTGGCCATGGTTACCTTGACAAGCCTCTCTGCTTCCTTGATATAAAAAGAGGAGCTTCAATTAGGTTAGAACTCCTTCCCCTAGCTCTCACATTCTGTGTGATTCTGTGAACTATGAGTTCCAGCATCCTTGCCTGATGGAGGAGGAGTCGTGGGAACAGAAGCAGCCCCTTTTCTGATGCTCCAGGGAATTTCTTCTACCTTGGATTGGATAGTGAGTACTAACCATAAGGAGCAGGTTCTCTCAGCTAAATGCACCTTGGTCCCTAACTCTTGGGACAACCTCAGGAGTCTTTTCCCGATTATTTTAGAGCTTTGAGTGTTTCTGAATATGTGTTACTGAGCTCTTGTCCTCATGTTTTTAAATGTGGTATTGTGTGCTTTGTGAGAATAATAAGTAGGGGAAATTTGTGCCGTGTATGGATAGGAAATGGTTTCCCTAGCAATGATCACAGTAAAAAAAAAAAAAAATGCCAAAGGATGTGGGTTTTCCCCTACTTCCATTACCCCCAAATCTAGTTCCTAGCTTATAGTTAACGTTCCCTTTTTCATGTAAGATAAAACAGAATCATGCACGGCCATGAGAATCTATTATGATTTGGGGGTAAACCAAGATTCTACACATGCACACAGGACAGAGAGGCTTCACTGCTGTTTGGGGTGCTATATTTATTTATTTATAGTAATTAATTAATTTATTAGGCTGCCTCGGGTCTTGGTTGCAGCATGCGGACTCTCCGTAGTTGCAGCACATGGGCTTAGCTGCTCCTCTTATTTCCCTGACCAAGGACTGAACCCACATCCCCTACAGTGAAAGGCGGGGTGCTGTATTTAAAGCACATGTGTATACCTATTCGGAGGTCTTCCCTAGTGGCTCAGTGGTAAAGAGTCCACCTGCAATGCAGGAGCTGCAGGAGACGTGGGTTCAAACCCTGAGTTGGGAAGATCCCCTGGAGGAGGCCATGGCAACCTACTCCAGTATTCTTGCCTGGAGAATCCCATGGACAGAGGAGCTTTGCAAGCTCAGTCCATAGCATCGGTCCAAAGGGTCAGACACCACTAAAGCGACTTAGAATGCACTCAAGCATGCATATCTATTTGGAAATCTGAATGACCCTCAAAAGTTGTTTTCCTTTACTTTTCCTAGATTTCCATGCTCTTTATGTTTGTTTCTTCTTAATGTTGTTTCAAAATGCAAACATCTGTAGGGGTGGAAACCATTATGTGTAAAAGTTGAGGCAAATCTCAGATGTTTACTAAAAGTATAGGGAATATTTAGTCCCTGGACTGGGCTGCCTTCTTTCATATTTTTCAGATAAAGTCTCAGTAGTATGATTTCATCATTGACAGCCTTTTGAAGTTTCTTCTATTTTAACTTTTTACTCTTCTGTGATGGCATAGAGACTTACTTGAACTTGCCAGAATTAGTCTACTAAATCTCAATAAACACCCATAAATATAACTTCCTGGTATGACTTAGCACTGCCTAAGCTTGGAACACTCTTAAAATTAATTTAGTAAGAAATCAGAAGAGTTCTCCAGAACATCCTGGTTGAAGTTTGATTTTGGAGATGAAGATTTGAGGATCATCCCTCTTGAATAGTTGTTTCAAGGATGGGAGCACAGAAGTCAGAGAAGGAGATATTTCTCATCTATTTTAGGCAGTTAGTCCACCAATTAGTATTGATCCTTTTCTTGATTTTTTTCCTTCTGAGCTGTACAAGAGACAGAAGTCATGAGATAATTTTAGCATCATTTAATCAACCATTATTTTCTTTCCAGATGTCATTGCTAATGAACACCCATGACCTCCTTGCTTTTAGAGGAGGAAGCCTCCTGCTGCCATCCCTGGATTCTGTGCAGAAGAAGGCAGACACACTCGACCTCAACTTACTGCCAGTGTGTTTCTTTGGTCTGGGGAGCTGAGATGTGTGATCCGCTTCCCCATTTCTAATCAGAGTGCTCTGTCCTTAAAATAATGGTGAAACAATAGATAGTTAGGAGGTAGAAAAAGAGAGACAAGCTGGAACCTGAACAGTGACAGTGCTGAGATTCTGATGTGTCAGAGAAATGAGTCCAGTGAACCATCATCTCAATACCAGATGGAAACCATGTGAAGAGGTGCTTTCAACCGTGGACTTTAGGGCACACCTACAGCAGAGACCCTGGTGAGAGGAGGCTAAGGTGGTGGAGGACAGTGTTGCCTGGTGATAGGAAACTTTGGTTGGAAATAAGTGTGATCTCAAGACTGTCTTATGGTTCTGGTCAGTCCTTTTCACTTGAAAGTTCCCCCTACTTGACCAGATTGACTGGTATTGCTGAGGGCCTATAAGGTCTGCCAAGTTAGCACAAACCAGCATTAAAGCCCAGTAATTTTCACATCATAGAATTAGTGAGACATTAAACGACATATGGTGAACTGTGAGTTGAGCAAAGACTCATCCCAAGAGTGTGAAAGAGAAGAATCAACTGTGTTTTATCCCTTCAGTTATAACTTGTTTCTGCATTTTCAAAATGTGCTTATTCAAGCTCTTAAAAATAGCAACACATCAAGTTTTTTTTTTTTTTTTAAGGGACTCTACTGGCCACAGTTCTTCTATTGTGTCCCCCATTTGAGTTTTCCTGGACATCCCCACAAACTAACAAGAGATTCGGTTGTGCTGAAACTAATTGGTCAGGAGGCTTGGGGTGTGTGTTTTAAATAGCTATGCAAAATTTTAAGAGCCTTTTAGAAAATAAGCACCTTCTGCTGTCCACCTGTTCACTTTGCAATTTCTTCCTCCTGTTTAATGTGTTACTCTCTTTCCTTGTTCCCCAACCTTTGGCATGGAGTCTGACATGGAAATGTTTTCCATATTTATTCTGTCTGGTTCTGTTTCCTCTGAGATTGGCAGGTAGTTAAAATTTCATTTTGTGCTATGCCTCTAGGAAAAAGCCCATCCTTAGCTTTCTTTTCCTATTTTTATCTTCGTTTGTCCCCAATATACTTTTAAAAATATTTCTTTTTATTTATTTACTTGGCTGTGCTGGGTCTTAGTTGTGACATGTGGAATCTAGGTCCCTAACCAGGGATCGAACTCAGGCCCTCTGCATTGGAGTTGTAGCCACTAAACTGCCAGAGAAGTCCCCCAGATGCACTTTTCCCCTACTTCTTCTTCCCTCTTCCTTGACAGTCTCTAGGTCAAATGGATTCTTCCTAAGTTAATATTTTGTCCCTTATACAGTTTCTCTCTATCATCTAATCTGTGGGGAAGATGAGTTATGTTGTGAAAGGGTGTCCATTTCTGACATTCGAGAATCCCTTTCCTTGCCCATTTCGATTCTAAAAGGATTCAAATAAAATGAGTCCAGATTAAAGACTGAGTATAAATTAACCATCTATCAATGTAGACAACAGAGGAATTTCCCCTGAACTCTGCATCCATTGCTAGTTCCTTTCTGCTTGCATGCTTGCTAAGGGAAAGAATTTTTTAGGCCCATGTTTGGCAAGTGAAAGAACAAGAGGAGCTCTGTCCCCATTATGCTGCTGAAAGGGCTCTTGTCAAGGCCACCCATGACCCTTGTGTTGCCATGTTCAGTGGTCATGTCTATGCCCTCATCGTACCTGACCTCTCGCCAGTGCTGCCTCACCCATTTTCTTCTGCTGTCCTCCCTGCTCCTGGACATTTCCACTCAATCTTCTGGGCTAACCCTCCCTTCCCTACTTCATGAGTCCATGCCCCAGGGTAAGGCCCAGGCTTTCATCTCTAGCCAACCTTACTCTTTGGGGATCTCATCTTTAAATATTATTTGTATCCTGAAGACTTCTAAATATAAATCACCAGTCCCAACTTTTCCCAAAGCTCCAGACTTCTAACAAGAAGAGATCTGGATGTGTAGACATCTCTTGATATCTCCAAGAGATTACCTGGTATCTCTCGATAGGCATCTCAAACTGAACCATAACCAACTCAAACACAACTCTTTATTCTCAGTGCCCCTCACCTCCCCAACCTGTTTCTCTCTCATCCTTTCCAACTCCAGTAAGTTCTTCATTCTGAATTCATGCCCCAGTCCCACCTCTGCCCAATTAGCTCTACCTCCAGTTGTTGTTCAGTCACTCAGTCATGTCTGATTCTTTACAATGCCATGGACTGCAGCCCAACAAGCTTCCCTGTCCTTCACCATCTCCCAGAGCTCACTCAAACTCATTTCCATTGAGTCGGTGATGCCATCCAACAATCTCATCCTCTGTTGTTCTCTTCTCCTCCTGCCTGCAATCTTTCCCTGCATCAGAGTCTATTCCAATGAGTCGGCTCTTTGCATCAGGTGGCCAAAGTATTGGAGCTACCTCCAGAATACCTTGGAAATCCATCCACTGTTTACAACTTCACCACCCCTGTCAGCGCTACTCATTTTTTATTATGTAGCATGGCTGTAGTCATTTCCAAAGAGGTTTCCCTGTTTCTACTCCTGTTCTTATTGTGGGACTTTCTTCATTCAGCAGCCAGAATAATTTTCAAAAATGTATATCAGGCTACATCATCCTCTTCTGAGCCACCCCTTGCGTTTGGCCATATGCCTGCTCCACCCGTAGAACACTCTTCCTCTTTTCACTGTCTGGCACGTCCACTGTAGTCCTGACCAGCAGAGAAGGTTAAGCCTCTTTGTGCTATCTGGTTCCTTTCTCATAGGTAAAGTGAGAACAAGAATATTTATACTTTTTTTTGGCTGTGCCACGTGGGCATGTGTAATCTTAGTTTCCTGACTGGGGATTGAACTTAAGCCCCTTGCACTGGGATCACAGAGTCTTAACCACTAGACTGCCAGGGAAGTCCCAGGGATCTTCATGGGTTTGAAAATCCTTTAAAGTATTTATTGCTGTGTAGGTAGAAAGTTTCCTAGATAACTTTCTCTTTTTTTTAGAAACATGGAGGGTGGGGACTTCAGGGACCAATGGTGTGGTTTGCTCCTGTTATCTGACCGAGAGTTGAGAAAAATTGTGTGAACTTAGGGAGGCACAGGGGGAGAATAAAATGGCAAAGTAAAACATGGCACAGGGGTTGAAAAGAGGGGCATACTGAATAAATTTTTTCCTTTATAATTCATATTGTAATAGAACTGCATAAATTGAGTTGCTGTAGAAAAGGGGGTAATAAAATGATATTAATTGGCATCATACTAATAATTATACTATTTCCCCTTGAATTTATATAATCTTCCTGCAAAGAGCTAAAAATGGTTTAAAAAGCTCTAATAATTTTATATTATTGGGCAATGTGTCTATAATAGACATTAATTATATGGTATTAAACCAACCCACAAAGCTTTCTAAAGGTACAATAGGCTAATAAAACACCAGAAACTTAGTTGTTACTCTAAGAATTTAGAATTAAAATTAGCTTAATGATAGGAAAAATTTTAATAGGAAAAAATATCCACAGAACACTCTCTCTGATGTAATTTTTTTTTAACCATAAGAAAAATTAAAAAGATCAATAAAAACAAAATAAGTATTCAGACCTTGATACTCAAGTATCACTGTTAAGTCTCTTCTTTTTCTCAGCTATCTTACTGTGTGGTTTTCAGAGCCTTTTATAAGTCAGCCACTAGGGAGCAAACTTCTTCTTTCTATCAGGCGGTAGTTTAATTTTAAAAAAATACACACCACATGTATTTTGGCACTCTTACAATAGCATATTATCTCAGACTGCAAAATCTGATAATATAGCTTCTGGATGCCTGGGGTAGTGGGCGTGGGGGATGGAAGTGGGCAATTTAAAGGCCTTTATATTAAAAACATAAGAAAGAACAAGATAAGATATAATGTTGAACTACCTTCCTGGAGTGAAAATGAAACCTTCTGCTAATGGAGTATAAAGTTTTAGGTTTCGTCCTATGTAATAAAATATGATAGGCATTATTTGGTCTGACAGGCATCCTGGGCCTTTTTTCCAGCTGAAGGTCTCTAGGGAGTGCAAAGAAATGATACTGTTTCCAGGTGAAATGGTGGATAAATTAGATTGTCAGTTGCCTTTATAGCCTTCAGTTCCAGAGGCTTGAACCAGGCAAAGGAAAGCTGCCAGTGGAGGAAACTTCTCATCTATTGGATGAATTCCCACTGTTGACGTTCCTCCCAAAGGTCAGTGAGGTCCCCAAAGATTAATATGCAGGAGGGTCAGTCCACTGAAAGGTGCCAGAGAACGGAAGACGGATGTAAAGAACAGTGGAGAATTCACTGCACATAGAAACCCTCAAAGCACAGGGCCCCAGAAGGTATTTCTCAGCTGGCTCTTTTAAAGAGAGGAAGTGAGTCAAACCAATTTTTCTTCTATTTTCTGTTAACAGTTGGCCTTGTCCACACAACCCTAGGAACTCACAGCTAAACAAACTTGTTGGAATCAAATTTCATCTCTCTTGTCTGGGCTTTGGGATAGTGAAGGATTTACAGTCTAGAATTTGGACTTCTGGGGGTATTTTTACAAAATATTATTTAATAACTATAGTTAAATTATAAAAGATAGATATCCAAGAAAGGAGATTTCAAAATTGCCAAGGAAAACTTTCTGGGGTTTATAGGCTATTCCAGTTAGGATATATAAATATATATACATATGTATATATATGGGTGTGTGGGTGTGTGTGGGTGCTCAGTCGTGTCCAACTCTTTGGGACCCCATGGACTGCAGCCCTCCAGGGTCCTCTGTCTATGGGATTATCCAAGTAAACATACTGGAGAGGGTTGTCATTCCTTTATTCAGGGAATCTTCCCAACCCAGGGGTTGAACCTTCATCTCCTACATTGCAGGTGGATTCTTTACCACTGAGATATAATTGACTCATATGAAATTGTCAATATTTGAATAACTTAGCCTTTAGAATCAAGAGACTCTTTAGTTCCTTTTCACTTTCTGCCATAAGGGTGGTGTCATCTGCATATCTGAGGTTATTGATATTTCTCCCAGCAATCTTGATTCCAGCTCGTGTTTCTTCCAGTCCAGCTTTTCTCATGATGTACTCTGCATATAAGTTAAATAAACAGGGTGACAATATACAGCCTTGACGAACTCCTTTTCCTATTTGGAACCAGTCTGTTGTTCCATGTCCAGTTCTAACTGTTGCTTCCTGACCTGTATACAAATTTCTCAAGAGGCAGATCAGGTGGTCTGGTATTCCCATCTCTTTCAGAATTTTCCACAGTTTATTGTGATCCACACAGTCAAAGGCTTTGACATAGTCAATAAAGCAGAAATAGATGCTTTTCTGGAACTCTCTTGCTTTTTCCATGATCCAGCAGATGTTGGCAATTTGATATCTGGTTCCTCTGCCTTTTCTAAAACCAGCTTGAACATCAGGAAGTTCGCGGTTCACATATTGCTGAAGCCTGGCTTGGAGAATTTTGAGTATTACTTTACTAGTGTGTGAGATGAGTGCAATTGTGCGGTAGTTTGAGCATTCTTTGGCATTGCCTTTCTTTGGGATTGGAATGAAAATGGACCTTTTCCAGTCCTGTGGCCACAAAGATCATGGCATCCGGTCCCATCACTTCATGGGAAATAGATGGGGAAACAGTGGAAACAATGTCAGACTTTATTTTTCTGGGCTCCAAAATCACTACAGATGGTGACTGCAGCCATGAAATTAAAAGACGCTTACTCCTTTGAAGGAAAGTTATGACCAACCTAGATAGCATATTCAAAAGCAGAGACATTACTTTGCCAAAAAAGGTTCGTCTAGTCAAGGCTATCGTTTTTCCTGTGGTCATGTATGGATGTGAGATTTGGACTGTGAAGAAGGCTGAGCACCAAAGAATTGATGCTTTTGAACTGTGGTGTTGGAGAAGACTCTTGAGAGTCCCTTGGACTGCAAGAAGATCCAACCAGTCCATTCTAAAGGAGATCAGTCCTGGGTGTTCTTTGGAAGGAATGATGCTAAAGCTGAAACTCCAATACTTTGGCCACCTCATGCGAAGAGTTGACTCATTGGAAAAGACTCTGATGCTGGGAGGGATTGAGGGCAAGAGGAGAAGGGGACAACAGAGGATGAGATGGCTGGATGGCATCACTGACTCGATGGACGTGAGTCTGAGGCATGCTGCGATTCATGGGGTCGCAAAGAGTCAGACACGACTGAGCGACTGATCTGATCTGAACCTTTGGAATGGCAATTTCACAGAGTTTGACCTAATACTGTATTCTACAGGGCTCTCTGTGGAGAGGCCTCCACCCCAGTGCTCACCACCCAATCAGGACATTGCACACCCACTAAGTGTCCAGCAAACTCTCAGCATAGCCCAACAAAGACAAAGAGGGAACACCTGTCTAGACAGGCAGTGCCATGAGTGCTGTCAGACATTAAGAGCAAGCAGACCACTCCTGTCTCCACAGAGCTTATGTTCTACTGTGAGATGCTGGCATCGATCGCTCACTCTAAGGAGAATGAGACCGTGCTCTGTTCTCTAGAGTTGAAGGGCTGTGGGAGTAGGAAAGGGGCTGAGATCCAGTCCTGACTGTGGGACTGCAGGAAGATGTCATGGAAGAGGTGGCAATCATGTTCGGGGGCTGATGCTTACCTGAAAGAGGTGGTCTTAACTGGGACTTGAAGAATGCCTTAAGATTGTTCTTAGAATTTCTCTCAGCTATCTGAGGCTGTGAATCACCAGGTAGGAAAGTCTCTGACAAAACTATATAGTGGATTAAAAAGCAGAGACATCACTTTGCTGAAAAAGATCTGTACAGTCCAAATGATGGTTCTTCCAGCAGTCATGTATGGATGTGAGAGTTGGATCATAATGAAGGCTGAGGCATAATGAAGGCACTGAAGAATTGATGCTTTCAAATGGTGGTGTTGGGGAAGACTCTTGAGAGACCCTTAGACTGCAAGATCAAACCAGTCCATCCTAAAAGAAATCAACCTTAAATATTCATTGGAAGGACTGATGCTGAAACTTAAGCTCCAATACTTTGACCACTTGATGTAAAGAGCCGACTCACTGGAAAAGACTCTGATGGTGGGAAAGATTGAAGGCAAAAGGAGAAGGGGACGACAGAGGATGAGATGGTTAGATAGCATCACCAACTCAGTGGACATGAATTTGAGCAAACTCTGGGAGATAGTGACAGACAGGGAAGCCTGGCATGCTGCAGTCCCTGGGATCACAAAGAGTCAGACACTGCTTAGCGACTGAACACAAACTCTCTGAGGGCAGGGGCCTCTCTGGAACTCCAGGGAAACTGGCACAGAGTGGAGGCTCTGGTCCATGCTGTGCAATGTTGTAGTGGGTGAGAACAGTGAGAAGACTTCTCCCGGAACCAGATTGCCCTTAGTGTCTGACCTTCAGTAATTTAATTCACTTCTCTGTGCCTCAATGTCTTCACCTGTAAAATATGGGTAAATAACAGCACCCATGTGTGGTCTCCTCTGGAATTCAGACACCACTGGGCATTTCTGTGGGTCTATGGGTAACCTAATAAAACCCTTCTCACTGACACATTAGCTCACACTCCAGTGAGCTAAACTTGAGGAAGAGGGAGCCAGACTGGCAGGTTGAGAATAAGGGGGGTCAGGACAGGACATCTGTTTCATGAAATGGTTTTTTTTTTGGCCCAGTTCTGTGCCCATTCTTGCAGGGTGTGTGTGTGTGTGTGTGTGTGTGTGTGTGTGTGTAAACACTAGGTTTTCGAGCAAATAAATGAAATCTCCAAAGAGCTCTTTTTACCTAAATCTCCCCAGAACCCCAGGGCCCTGGTGGAATTTCTTTCATAGCCTTAAACAGATGGTAACTCAGGAGGAGTTAGGGAGGAAGGCAGCTGTGGTGGACCGACAGTTCCAGAAGCCACAGGCTAGTACTGTCACCTCCGAGACCTCACCGCTTCTTCTGGGTGGCAGAGATGTCTGGCAGATCCTCGCCAAGTGGAGGCAGCAGTTCTTGGACATATTCAAGACTGCTCTAGGGAAAGCTTAGAAATTCACTGGGGTGGGGTAAGGCTGGGGTGGGAGGGAGGTAGGAGCTTCTCGCAAGGAGGAGGGGACTGTAATAGCGGGCAAGGGTGAAAGTCAGCTGAAGAAAGGCTAAGACCCAGTATTACCCAATTTGTATCTTCCAGGCTGCTGTGCTCATCAGTTAAGTGTGAATCCCCGCTTGCAATTTAGCAATATCTACTGTAACTGAAGGTCAGAAAAGTTTTTAAAAAGTTCTGCCCCTGCCTAAGAACATAATATAGCTTATTGTGGATAGTTAAAAAAATATAGAAAGCTGCAAAATTAGATTAAAATTACCCTTAGCTTATCATGCAGCGATAACTACTTTTGATGTAAATGTATTTTGATGTATTTCCATCCAGATTTTATCCTGATGAAAGACATGCATGTTTGGAATTTGCTAAATTTGTCAAATTTATTTAAATACTTATATATTTCTATAAAATTTTACCAATTTTTATCTCCCTTTTGCATTTGACATTGTTTTGAGTATTTTTCTGACATTGACTATTATTGAAAATATTATTTAATATATTGTTGTTTAGTTACTAAGTCGTGTCTGATTCTTTGTGACCCCATAGATTGTAGCATGCCAGGCACCTCTGTCCATAGAATTCTCCAGGCAAGAGTGGGTCGCCATTCCCTTCTCCAGAGAATCTTCCCAACCCAGGGATCAAACCCGAGTCTCCTGTGTTGGCAGGCATATTCTTTACCACTGAGCCATCAGGGAAGCCCATTTCTTTATATAGGTTGCTATAAATCTTAAGTCATTTTTATTTTATTAAATCATAACATGCAAATACTATATGCAAATATTCCATAAAATGAAACAATGCTAAATGGCATAAAGAAAGAGCAATCCCTTCTCCACTCACATTTGCCTGCTTTGTCTCAAGAGGAACCATTTTGAACACTTAGCAGCTTCTTTTGATATTTACCTCCATGTTGAAAATGGATATTAATTATCTATTATGTCTTCATTTGCCAAGTTTAGTACACATAGTGAGGACTTTTGCTTACTTTTAGCCTCTCTTTCTTGAAACTTAATGATTTAATCTCATTTTTATTTTTAGCTAAATATACATTTAGTGTTTTCATGATTAGTATATGAATATTGTTCACTACCACTGTAGATAATGGGCTATAATAATTTTTTTCTTATTTTTTTTTGCTTTTTCTTGGAGATACTAATTGTCATTTCATTTGCTTAAATTTCTTTGACATGTGATGTCTTCCTGCCTTCAAATAGCTCTGTTAAATGGCTCACTATACAATTTTCCATATGATCAAACTTGTCATATAATTTATAAGTTTCATTTTATCCTGTAAAATTTCTTCTGAAGCCCTCTGACCCCCTGCTGCATTCTGGACTGGCTTTCTCTAGGCCAGCAGCCTCTAGATTTTTTAAATGGTGGACTGTTATCAATTTATATTACTTTGCCAACAAAGGTCCATCTAGTTAAAGCTATGGCTTTTCCAGTAGTCATGTATGGATGTGAGAGTTGGACTATAAAGAAAGCTGAGTGGCGAAGAATTGATACTTTTGAACTCTGGTCCTGGGGAAGACTCTTGAGAGTCCCTTGGACAGCAAGGAGATCCAACCAGTCAATCCTAAAGGAAATTAGTCCTGATTATTCATTGGAAGGACTGATGCTGAAGCTGAAACTCCAATACTTTGGCCACCTGATGTGAAGAACTGACTCATTGGAAAAGACCCTGATGCTGGGAAAGATTGAAGGCAGGAGGAGAAGGGGATGACAGAGGATGAGACGGTTGGATGACATTACTGACTCGATGAACATGAGTTTGAGTAAACTCCCAGAGTTGGTGATGGACAGGGAGGCCTGGCGTGCTGCAGTCCATGGGGTCACAAAGAGTTGGACACGACTGAGTGACTGAACTGAACTGAACTGTTATCAATTTTCAAAGAAACACATGCATCCTATATTTGTATATTGCTTTGTTTATAAAACATGTTTTTCTATAATAACATATACACAATGAAACATAAACAAAATTAGAAATTTTGAAAGACAAACATTAAAATAAGTAAAAAGATATTACTTCCTTCTTGTGCCCCAACAATTGTCTTTTGCTCACTAGGGAGAGATGGAGGTGAGATGTCTGCTCTAGGCTTACTCACAATCATTATCCTAGGGCTTTCCTTTCCATCAGTCTAGAAATTCCTTTTGGCTATTTCTTGTGTTGGACCTGTTTCTTGAATTCCGTGTTTCTTCCTTCTGAGTTCTCTCGTTTGGATGAAGCATATCCTCTGGTAACTTCCTAAGGAAAAGTGCAAAGGAGGTTAATTTCCTGAGATTTTGTTTGTCTAAAAATGTGTTTATATAAAAAAGGAAAAATATAAGCCACAGACTGGGAGAAAATATTTGTAAAACACTTGTCTGTAAAGGTCCTATGTCCAAAATATGTGAAGAAATTTATAAAACTCAACAACAGGGCAGTGAAGAATCCAATTAAAAATGGGCAAAATATCCAGACACCAAAGAAGATATATAGATGTCAAATAAACATGAAAAGCTACTCAACATCATATGTCATTAGAGAATTGCAAATTAAAACAATAATGAGAAACCACTACATGTTGCTGATTAGAATGGCCAAAATCCAAAACGTGACAAGACCAAATGCTGTCAAGGACATGGAGCAGCAGGAATTTTCCTTTATTGCTGGTGGGAATACAAAATGGTACAGCTACTTTAGAAGACAGTCTGGTGGTTTCTCAGAAAATTAAATATAGTTTAGTATATAATACAGCAATTATCTTGTTGCTATTTACTCAAATGAGTTGAAGATTTATGTCCACACAACAGCCTGCATAAGAATATTTACAGAAACTTTATTCATAATGGTCCAGACTTGGAAACAACAAAGACGTCCTTCAATAGGCAAATGGACAAACAAACTGGGGACTGTCTATACCATAAAATATTATTTAGCAATAAGAAAGTCTATCAAGCCATGAAAAGACGTGGGGGTAACTTAAATGCACTGCTCAGTGAAGAAAACTAGTCTGAAAAAGCTACATGCTGTATGATTCCAGCTATATAATATGCTGGAAAAGGCAAGAATATGAAGAGAGTAAAAACATTAGTGGTTGACAGATTCAGATGAGAGAGAAGGAGGGATGAGAGATGGGGAGCATAGGCGATTTTTTGGGACTTGAAACTGCTCCACATGATATTGTAATGGTGAATAGATAACAATATACATTTGTCAAAAATAGAAGTGTAAAACATAAAGAGTAAACTTTAAGGTAAACTATGGACTTTAGTTAATAATAATGTATTAACATTCACTCATCAATTATAACAAACGTACCACACCAGTATAGGGTGCTAATAAGAAGGGGAACTTCATGTTGTTGGGGTGATGGGGAAGAGTGGGAAAAAGGATACATGGGAACTTGGCAATTTCTGTTCATTTTTTTCTATAAATATAAAACTGCTCTAAAAAAGTCTATTAAATTTAAAAAGTCTTTATTCTTGCATTTGATGAATAATTTGATTTGGAATAAAGGATTCAAGATTAGAAATAATTTTCATTCAGCATCTTTAAGCACGGTTCTATTGCCTGCTACATTCAGTACTGCTCTTAGAAATCTCATAGCATTTTATGTAATGATCTGTGGAATAATCTGCTTGCTCTCACGCATTCCATTCCCCAGAACTTTCAAAATCTTCTCTTTTACTGCTTTGAAATTTTGTAATGATCCAGGTCCTTCTTTCATTAGCTTAATTGGCATTAAAAATTTTTTTTTAATTAAGTATAGTCAATTTACAATGTTATGCTAATTTCTGCTGTACAGCAAAGTAATTTTGTTATATATATGTATATATATATTCTTTTTCATATTCTTTTCCATTAAGGCTTATTATTGGATATTGGATATAATTCCCTGTGCTATATAGTAGGACTTTGTTGTTTATCCATTTTACATATAATAGTTTGCATCTGCTAGTCCCAAACTCCTGCCTATCCCTTCTCACCTGACTTTGGGAACCACAGTCTGTTCTCTATGAGTCTTTATCTCTTTCGTAGATAGGTTGGTTCATTTGTGTCGTATTTTAGATTCCACATATAAGTGATATCATTTGATATTTGTCTTTCTCTTTCTGACTTACTTCACTCAGTAAATAATCTCTAGGTCCATTCATGTAGCTTCCAATAGCATTATTTTATTCTTTCATTGGCTTTTTAATCTGTAGACTTGTGTCCAATAGAACTTTTCTTATATTATTTTTTGGATAATTTCCTGCTATATTTTTCATCTTCTCTCCTGTTAATCTTGATCTCTGGATTGACCTCTAACTTTCTTATCTTTTCTTTTCTAATACCAATATCTGATTTTGTTGTTTTTGTTATTGAACTTCATGTTCTGTCCTAGACCTTACTGTCCAATCTTCCAATTGGATTTGTCATTTTCGCTATCATTTTCCCTTTTCTGAAGCTATTATTTGTAGTATCTTTGAAATTTTCTTCTTTCTTCATTGCCTTTTTGTGTCTCCTACAATGCCACTGGTCTCTTGTGTTGGAGACTTTCTTCAACTGCCTGATAATCCTTGCCTGTCTATATTTGGTTAAGAACAGGGCAGGCACATTGGAACTCTGTGCCTGTGTGGGACTGATCAACTGGTGAATGGTGCTGTGGGACAATTGCTGGGCATAGAGATTTTTAATTGAATTCTCAGCATGTTCGTATGTGTTGTATCTTCAGGTTCATTTACTACAATGAAGGATACTACCATCTCCTGCCTTGGAGTATAATACTGGCTGCTTGAGCTCAAGGGTTGACAATGGGCAAGGCTGGAGTTTCAGCATCCATAATGCAGATTTTCGCCTGGTCCCTCTTTTTTCACCTTTAGTACTGCTGGACTTCCCTGGTGCCTCAGCAGAATCCATCTGCTAGTGCAGGAGATGTGGATTTGATTGCTGGGTTGAGAAGAACCCCTGGAAAAGGAAATAGCAACCCACTCCAGTATTCTTGTCTGGTAAATCCCATGGCCAGAGAAGCCTGGTGGCTACAGTCCATGGGGCCGCAAAGAGTTAGACACAACTTAGCAACTAAACACTAATAACAACAGCAACAACAACTGCATCTCTACTGTTCTCTATGGTGGTTATTCTTTCTTGTCTGGAGACTTTCCAGTTTAAGGTCTCCAGATACTGTTCAGAGCGATGTGTGAGCAAGAGGCTTAAATTTTCTCATGGTTGACTAGTGGGATCCTCTTCAGATCCACTCCTGAGTTATTTTGATGTTCTGTTAATCTTTGGTAACATTTTTGCTGTTATGACAAGATGCTCCAACATCAACTTCTATATTCCCCGTATTGACCTGGAATTAAACATTCTCTCCAAGCATTCTTGGTTCCTTTTAGTCAAAAATGGTTTTTAGAGGCAAAACCTGTGCTGAGATACTCGTTGCTACTGAAATAATCATTGTGGTGGGCCTTTTCAATGGGCAGATTTAGGAACTATTTATTTTCAAGGTAAAATTAGGAACTCATTGTGATATTTCAACTTAAAATCAGGACAAGGCTTTTATTTAATGTTTCTGGTTTTACATCTATACTTTTTTTCCTCTACACTGACAGTCCTAGCTCCCAATGTCACTGAAACGATTGAATCAGAATATCATATAATTGCACATTTGTTTTTTACCCACAGAATACACAGAACAGTGACAGAATGGCAATACCAACATTTCAACCAACAAATGATTACTGAAAATAGTTTAAGATTTTTTTTGGTAGTTCTTTTTGTTTTTAGAGTCTTTTCCACTAGGTATGAACTGTCATATTATTGTACTTTAAAATCATCTGAATTGGTTCTTTCCTGTATGGCTATGGTATCAACCAGATATACATTTGGATTCATTTCTTTTTAGCTTCAAAAAAGGGTCTTTTGAAACTTAATTTTATTTTATAATTTGTAAGATATTTATATGATTTCAAAGTCAAATCTATGAAACAAAACTATTCAAAGGACTTTAGCCTTTACTCTCATACTCTTAACCCCATCCCCTTCTCTCCTTTATAGGTAACCATTTGTTTCTATTTTAGCATATACATGGCTATATCTTTAAATACATATATTTTTAAAAGCATGTGTATATTTAATATATGCATGTATGTATGAATATACATGTCTTTGTGTATATGCGGACACACACATATGTAAGCAGCACACATATTCACACAGTTGGCCTTGCATATCCATGGGGTCTGCATCTGCAGACTCAACCAACTATAGAGTGAAAATTTGTAAAGAAAAAAGAAAATTTCAGAAAGTTCCCCAAAGCAAGACTTGAATTGGTGCAACAACCCAGTCCCTTGCCATCCTGTGCTTGAAAAATAAGACAGTTTTCTTCTCCCTTGACCTCCTTGCCTCCAGCCTCTTCTGTGTTCCATAACTAGATAGATAATCTTAAAATATTTATTTGGCTTTGTTATTTTCCCATGGAAAAAAATCTTTGGTAGTTTCTTGATGTATAAAAGATAAAATCCATATTTCTTAACCTGTGCAATGACACCTCCCTCCCTCTCCAGTCTTATCACTACCCTTCTGATTCATCTGTGCAAACTTTTGGTTTCAGTTACACCATCCTGCAAACTCAGTTTTCATGTTTCCACCTCCATGTCTTTGTGTAAGCAATTTTCTGTCCCAAGTGTCCTTTTCTTCTTTGTGCATATATTGGTTACATATATTTTCAAGACTGTTTTGGTCATCTTGCAGAAGCAGAACAGGATGGATCAGCACCCAGTGTTTGGTTTCTATCCACAATATGGTTTGAACGTCAAGACTGATGATGTCATGCCTGCACCAAGAGGGTATGTAAAGATCTAGTTCTCACATACTGGAACTTTCTATGGAGAGCAAGACTGATTCTGCTTTTATTGTGATTAGGGAGTGGGGTTAGGATGAGGGGTCCCACATGGGCCAGGGCTTGTGTAGTTTCTATTTATTTCCACTACCAAAACCATCTGAGTTTCTTATTGGCTTGCCAATATGTGGGGCAGAAGGGATCTGGGAGTGATGGTGCTTGTAAGCTCCCAGCTGTCATACAAAAAAAAAAATGGAGTCAGACTCTATTACAAAGATCCCCATCCAAATCCTTCTGAGCTCCTCAATTCACAGACGCCCCAGCGTTCAGCTTTGCTGCCTCGTATGTCATTCACCTTTTCTGATCTTTGACTGATGGAAATGAATTGAATTATTTTAGAGTCGTATGCCTAGAGGTGAATCCAAGTTGTATAGATCCTGAAGCTTATATAGCTTGGAGTGTGGCCCTCTTAATGAAAAATAGTACAAATTAGGTATGAGGGCTTGGAAGAGGTTGTACTTGACAAGGGCCCTTAAACTTCATCAACTGCATGGTCAGTCTGCCTCTGCGTTGCTCTTGTGCATTAAAAATAAACATTAAAAATACATGTTGTACATTTCATTTTTTTATTGGTCAAAGTTCTGAGTTTTTACATTTGTATGGATTCTTGTAACCACTGTGACAATCAGGATACAGAGCAAGGCCAACACCGCAAAGAATGCCTTGTGTTGTCCTTCCTTATTCAGACCCTCCCCCGACCTCTTGTATATTTTGATTTTTTCATGATGATACCTTGCATCTGTAGGAGTTTTTTGTTTTTGATGATAATGGTAAGAAAAATTACATTCTCTATTCTAGTAGGAATAGAGTCCTGGTGATGAACAGAGGCATTTAGCATATGCTCTGATAAGGATTACGTAAGAGGCCTTCCATACAACTTAAGTCAGAATTCATGAATTAAAAAAATGACTGTGTTTTGGTTTGAGAACTTCATTGATGAACTTTGTGAAATTCAACTAGTTTTAGATCCCTCCCTTTGGTTGACATTAGACTCAACTGGCATAGCATAATGCCTTGAACATGTAGATGTTTAATAAATACTTGGTGATTTAAATTAGTGGACTAACTGGCTGAACCCAGGAGTTAAAAAGGCTCAACTCCAAGCAGTATTCTTTTAAAAGTGTATACCTTTCTTTATTTATTCTTTATGTATGTGTGTGTATAAATAAATTTATAAGTTTACAGACAGATATATTTCTCTTCTTTTAGAGTTCTAGAAACAAGATTAGGACTCACAGAACTGCAAATAAGATTGTTTAGGGAGGGCTAATTGCTCAAATCTAGAGAAAGCTAGTTCTTCTCAAATGAAGCAAGTTGTGAAGAGAGAAGAAAAAGTCTTTTGCTGAGATATCAACGGAAATATGTAACTCCCCTGTAGCCTAAATGCCCCAGTGTCCCAAACCCCGGAGAAGGAAATGGCAACCCACTCCAGTATTCTTGCCTAGAGAATCCTGTGGACAGAGGAGCCTGGTGGGCTGCTGTCCATAGAGTCGCACAGAGTCGGACACGACTGAAGTGACTTAGCAGCAGCAGCAGCAGTCCCAAACACTTCTGCCTAGTACATATCAGATTGATCAGATCAATTTTCCCCACACTCATCTGCAACTGATGAATACCTAATTTACTGTTTTGGAAGAACCACTACTCCTGGATCCTAAATTTCCACTTAGCTTGAAATTTAATGTGGCTTTTCAAACTGGGAAGGAGGAAACAGAAGGCTTTTCTCCCTGTCTTAATGCCTGATGATGAATTGTTTTCAAATATCACCGTGTACCTGACCTTCAGCAGGAAATCATGGTCCTTGGTTTGCTCACTGCAGAGCAAAGAAGGGTCACACAACTGGATCTCCCAGATAAAAGTCCAATTAACCTCAACATAGTTGCTCACAGAGTCAAAAGAAGCAGCAGAAGGCACTAGCTTTAGCTCCCAAGTGCATCTCCTTTTCCTGTGATTAATTATATTTAATATTAACGAAAGAGTGTTAATTCAGCCCAAGAGGAAGGTCAAGAGTTCCGATCCCTTCTGTCTCCCCACCACTCTCTGACTGTCTCCCCATCAGAGTCTTGTCAACAGCCAGGTGGTTTGCTTGTTTAGTGGGACTACAAACAGAAGCACTGGTGAGAATTTCTAGAAAAAGCAGTGCTAGCAGCAGCTGGCGGCCAGCCAATGTAGAGTTCTCTGGAGAACCCCAGACATTTTTATCCTCATCTATAGGCCTGGGGTTTGAAACAGTGTGATCATTCCCAGAAGGAGAGCCCAGGTTGACAAAAGGCGGTCTTGTGTAATAGCGCCATATTATGTTTTTAAAAACTGGCTCGCAGTTGCTTTATTCACATTTCTGTGAAAGATTTATCTGCATAGACCAGACTCGGCTGTAGATCATTTCCTATTGTGTCTAAAATGATAAGACTAGTTATTTCTTGTGTTCAACCCTTGTGGGGAATTAGGTGGCCATCCCTTTGCCTCTTTGGTTTCATTCTGCTCAATTCCCAGGCATTTACTATCATCCAAATTGTGTTTGATTAGCATAAGCTAGATTTCCCACAAGAATTTTCCTAATACATTTCTTCTTCAATCCAGTCCCACTTGGATGCAGTAAGCCCCTTTTGTTCATCTAGTATGTCATTCAAATAGATACCAAAGAGAGATGTGTGTGATCCTTGGTGCTTGGCAATGACAAGAATGGAGGTTGCGGGATGCGGTTCAGAAACCAATGCAGTAACAGTAAACAGAATGGCAGAGGAGTGAAGAGAGACCCCTCCCCTGGCCACCGCCCCCGACTGCTGTCCTCACCATCCATGTGATCAGCCTTCTGTTTGGGGACAAAAATGATATCAAAGGAGTTGTGATTTTTTTTTTTAAAGAACAAAGTCTCTGTAAAATTCAATCAAGTAAAAGACTTTGTTGTAGCATTAAAGAATCTCTTGGCTATCCAAGGACAGGAAGTGAGGAGTGAAGGCAATTCTCTTTCAAGAGCTGCATGGCCTTTTCCTCTCACGGTGTATCTGTGTGTTTTGTGATTTTTGTCTGAGAGTGGCAGACTTTTCTGCAACCGTGGGAATTCTTTGAGACCGAGGTTGAAGTTGGGACTGCCAACCCAGGCCCCCTCTGTTTGAAGCTTTTCAGACTACCGCTAGCAGGAATCCGGACTGCAAGCCATGTGAGAATTGGCTTAGGGCTGGCTTAGGGTGTCCACTCAGCACCAAGACCCAGAGAAATGAGATCCTTGTTTCCGCTTTCTGTAGAGTGGGGTTTATTTCTCACTCATCTGTATGTGCACTGAAGGTGTAGTCCTCTGGGGTTCCAACATTATGGGACGGGTCTTCAATCAGATTGTGCATCTTGATTGGGTCCCCAGTTCAGGGCAGAAGTTCAGAAGCTCCATGGTTTGGCAGAAATTTTCAGGGTGAAAGCCAGCTTTGGTATTCATTGCTGATCAGGGTCCCTGCTCTGATTCTTTTCTGCAGAAAACTTTATTTTTTGCCAGCTCATTAAAAAAAAATTTTTTTTTTTAAATTAGCTGCTATTTCAGTTGTCTTAATCCATGAGTTTTTGGGAAGATCAGGAATTTATCTCACAATGTCTCTACTTCTCTATGAATTTCTTTCTGTATTCCTTTTTCTGTTAGGCTGACTTATTTTAGTCTTCCACAATTCCAGCTTATTGTGGTTTGTATAACTAAGGCCTCTTTAGTTCTGGTACTACTTCTGTTTCTGCCCTCACTGCTCTTTGCCCCCATCATTCCAATTCCTAATGAAATTGACAAGGGAATCTAAATATCAAGCAGAGCCATTCAGATTCATGGGTCATTGGTCACTGCTGCTGTTGGGTTAGAGTCCACCTTGATTTCCATCAGGTGTGGTCACTGTGTGTGTAGTGTGTGTGTGTGTTGCCAGGAGTCGGGGAGCATGGGCCATGTCTCATGAAATGTGGTCACCATTTCTTAACAGGGTTGTGGGCACATGGTTTCTGCTCGAAGAAGGTATGGGAAGGAACCATGAAATATTTTTAGTACAAAACCTATAAGAACAATTCTCCCCCCTCTCCTGCCTTAAAAACAATAACAGGAAAGAACTGGATGGATTCAAGGCAGAAATGGTTTCTATAAAATCCATTCTCAAAGTGAGATGGATGGTTCATGACAATCATAGTAGAATCCTGCCTTCAGACTAGTATCATGACCATTAAATCCAACTCCCTGTTTATGCCATTTTGAAAGACCATGAAATTATTGCAGAAACACATGAGGGCCAAAATAGATTCACCAAAAGCAGTTTAGAAACTACTTTAGCAACTTTTATTAAGTTGTCTTTTTAAAGTATTAACAAATGGCCAAGAGCTCATTTGAGAAGCATATTTGTATCTCTGCACTAGCGCTATAATGAAATAAGGTACAGCATCCATTTCGCCTCTCCTCTCAGCTTCAGTCACTTGACAGCTAAACTTGTTGAAAGAGTTGTCTATAGGCACTGCCCCTACTTTTCTACGGCCCAGCTTCACCTCAAGTCACTAAAATGTGCACCACAATCCTTAGCACGGCAGCAATTTTATGGGAACTGGGACTCATTTGTTTTGTTCACTACTGTATCTCCAGCAGAAGCAACAGGGCCTAACACAATAGGCTCTCAATGGATATTTGTGAAAGAAACAATAACTGTAATGGAATATTAACTACCCATTTGTATGAAAATGTTTATGGAAGTTTTAAATAATATTAGGAAATGCTTAAATAGGAAAAAGACTAGAAAATATTTCATATGATCTCAGCTATTACCATGCATGGAAAAAAGACCAGAAGGAAACACACTGAAATGTTAACAGTGGTTCTCTGGAGCCGGATTATAAATGATAATTACTTTCTTTTTTGTCTGTTTTTTTTCCCCCCATTCTGCCAGTCTTTAATAATGGCAGTTGATGTCATTAAACCAAAATGAAATCCAAGCAATAACATAAAAGATGTGGCTTAGTTTTTCAATGCACCTTACTTTCAGGCTTAAATGGCAAATATTATTGTACTTACTGAAGATGATGTACTGGATAAGATCGCATCTGATAAGTGGAGATTAATTGTTCAGAGGATAATGGATTTATTGGTACCTATCATTATAATTGTTTGTTTCATCTTCTAACCAGACAACAAACACTTTACTAGAAGACAGTGGTCACAACAACAACATTTATTTATTGAATGGTAAATGTGTATGGCACATCCATTATCTTATTTAAGCATCACACTAATCCTCTAAGGCCGGGTTCCTAAACCTCTGGGATCTAATGCCAGATGATCTGAGGTGGAGCTGATGTAATAATAATAGAAATAAAGTTTATAATAAATGTGATACACTTGAATCATCCTGAAACCATCTCCTAAGCCCAGGTCCATGGAAAACATTGTCTTCCACGAAACCAGTCCCTGGTACCAAAAAGGTCAGGGACTGCTGCTCTAAAGGAAATGTGATTAGTCCCAATTTTCATATGAGACAACTGAGGCATGGAGTGTGTATGGAACTGGTCCAGGATCACAGTCTTAGTAAAGGTCCAGATCGAGTTCTTAACCAGAGCTCTAGGGATCATGGCTTTTATCAGCACCCTTCCAACTGGTTTATCCTATGTGCTGAGGCATGATGCTAAATACAACCTACAAACTCCACCCAGAAACCCACCCATTGCAGGAATTTTCAGGCTGCTGCACACATTGCTGTATTTGTGCTCTTTTCCCACCATGGTTGGCTGAAGCGGCAAAAGAGTTCATGGTTGGCTTAGGTCAAGCTGGGTATTGGGCTAAAGTGAGAAGCACTTGGTGCAAATGACTTGAAGAGTTGTCATTGCTGAGGAATGTATAAAACCAAAAATATACTTTAAAAGGGCTTCCCTGATGGGTCAGCGGGTAAAGAATCCACCTGCAATGAAGGAGACACAGGAGACTGGAGTTTGATCCCTGGGTTGGGAAGATCCCCCAGAGGTAAAAAATGGCAATCCACTCCAATATTCTTGCCTGAAAACTCTCGTGAACAGAGAAGCCTGGCAGACTACAGTCTGTGGGGTCACAAAGAGTCAGACAGGACTGAGCAACTGACACACGCATACTTTAAAAATCTGCAGTGCACACAGATAAATGCACATAGCCCACATGCGCTGAACTGGACCAGGACACCACACGTGGGCTGCTGGGGGTCTGGTTGGGTAGCAGGATGAGTAGAAGAGCAGCAGCAGCCATGACCCTTTGCCTCCCAGTCTCTGGGCATGCTATTCAGAATAGAATTTTCCTCTTTTTTTTCCAATTGGGAAAGTTATATGCACATGGTAAAAAAAAAAAAAAAAAAGTACAAAATAAAATACAGTGAAACATCATCCCCCACCCACAACTCTCATTTCTTCTTCCCAGAGACAACCACTGTTACCCATTTCTTAGGTGTTCCTGCAGATTTTTATGCATAAAAGTATACTCAGTATTTATGTATATGCTGTTTGAAATGCACACTCCAGTTATCGTTTCATCCATCTCCCATTTCTCCTCTTAATACACCTTGAAAGAGCTACCATGTATAGCTGTGCACAAGGCACTTGGTCCCGCGAAGAGTGGAGGCTGAGATTCAATAAACTGTTCTCTGGCAGGAGGCTAGGGCAGCCTGGAAGAGGAACACTTTCTTTAATTTGCACACAGGTACCATCTTGGGCTTTAGAGTCTGTCTAGATCAGCACACATTCATCTACTTTACTCTTTTTCGTCACTGCAGAGAATTTTGCTGTAGCAGATGAACAGTCCTTTCATTTCCAATTGGTGGACATTCGGGTTCTTTCTAATCTTTTGCTTTTAGGAAAAATACCGTAATGAAGTTCCTTGTCTAAATATTTTGTTTCACTTGCATGAGCACACCTGAAGGGTCAATTTGTGTATGTCATTTTTGAGATCTGGAAACATTTGGTTTCAAAGAAACAAAATACATTGATTTGAAAAGACCTGAACTCCAGAGGTATTTGGTCTTTAATTTTTGTAAACAAGAGTTCAGATTCCCCTCCATCCTCAGCCTTGATAATTGACTTCCAGCTGCCAAGGGAAGTGTTTGCTTTCTTCTCTTGGGTCCTAATCATCCACCGCAAGTGCCTTTTCTCTCTTGACCCTGCCCTCACCACCCCCAGAATTGTTCTTACCACCCCCAGGATTGTCTCTGTCAGCAGGGTTCTGTACCCCAGCAATGCTCTCTCTTCTTGGGGAAGTTTGTCTTCCCTGAGGTTCAGAAGAATCAGAAATGTTCACCAGATTTCCATGGGAGGGTGTGCTTTGTTCTCATACTTCTGAAGGCTTTGGTTTTCTTGCTATTAAATATCAATAAATCTTCTGACTTGTCAAAGTACAGACAGTGTAAAAGGTTGAAGTAAAGGGATTTACATGACAGAATTTTTATTCTCAGAGGCAGTGTAGTAGGGTAAACAGAAAAGGGCTTTTCTTTTCTTTTTTTTTCATTTTATTTATTTATTTTTTTAATTTAATTTAATTTTTTAACTTTACAATGTTGTATTGGTTTTGCCATATATCAAAATGAATCCGCCACAGGTATACATGTGTGCCCCATCCTGAACCCTCCTCCCTCCTCCCTCCCCATACCATCCCTCTGGGTCGTCCCAGTGCACCAGCCCCAAGCATCCAGTATCGTGCATCGAACCTGGACTGGTGACTTGTTTCATATATAATATTATACATATTTCAATGCCATTCTCCCAAATCATCCCACCCTCTCCCTTTCCCACAGAGTCCAAAAGACAGTTCTATACATCAGTGTCTCTTTTGCTGTCTCTTATACAGGGTTATCGGAGAAGGTGATGGCACCCCACTCCAGTACTCTTGCCTGGAGAATCCCATGAATGGAGGAGCCTGGTGGGCTACAGTCCATGGGGTTGCTGGGAGTTGGACACGACTGAGCGACTTCACTTTCACTTTTCACTTTCATGCATTGGAGAAGGAAATGGCAACCCACTCCAGTGTTCTTGCCTGGAGAATCCCAGGGACCGGGAAGCCTGGGGGGCTGCCGTCTGTGGGATCGCACAGAGTCGGACACGACTGAAGCGATTCAGCAGCAGCAGCAGCAGCAGCATACAGGGTTATTGTTACCATCTTTCTAAATTCCATATATATGCATTAGTATACTGTATTGGTGTTTTTCTTTCTGGCTTACTTCACTCTGTATAATAGGCTCCAGTTTCATCCACCTCATTAGAACTGATTCAAATGTATTCTTTTTAATGGCTACACAATGGAGTATTACTCAGCCATTAAAAAGAAAAGGGCTTTTAAAAATCATAGAATGGTGACTAGAATCCTAGATCTGCCATGCTTGATAATGGATGTCAGTTCAGTTCAGTTCAGTCACTCAGTCATGTCCAACTCTTTGCGACCCCACGAATTGCAGCACGCCAGGCCTCCCTGTCCATCACCAACTCCCGGAGTTCACTCAGACTCATGTCCATGGAGTCAGTGATGCCATCCAGCTATTTCATCCTCTGTCGTCCCCTTCTCCTCTTGCCCCCAATCCCTCCCAGCATCAGGGTCTTTTCCATGAGTCAACTCTTTGCATGAGGTGCCCAAAATATTGGAGTTTCAGCTTTAGCATCATTCCTTCCAAAGAAATCCCAGAGCTGATCTCCTTCAGAATGGACTGGTTGGCTCTCCTTGCAGTCCAAGGGACTCTCAAGAGTCTTCTCCAACACCACAGTTCAAAAGCATCAATTCTTCAGCGCTCAGCTTTGTTCACAGTCCAACTCTCACATCCATACATGACCACTGGAAAAACCATAGCCTTGACTAGATGGACCTTTGTTGGCAAAGTAATGTCTCTGCTTTTGAATATGCTGTCTAGGTTGGTCATAACTTTTCTTCCAAGGAGTGAGCGTCTTTTAATTTCATGGCTGCAGTCACCATCTGCAGTGATTTTGGAGCCCCAAAAAATAAAGTCTGACACTGTTTCCACTGTTTCCCCATCTATTTCCCATGAAGTGATGGGACCAGATGCCATGATCTTCATTTTCTGAATGTTGAGCTTTAAGCCAACTTTTTCACTCTCCACTTTCACTTTCATCAAGAGGCTCTTTAGTTCCTCTTCACTTTCTGCTATAAGGGTGGTGTCATCTGCATATCTGAGGTTATTGATATTTCTCCTGGCAGTCTTGATTCCAGCTTGTGTTTCTTCCAGTCCAGCGTTTCTCATGATGTACTCTGCATAGAAGTTAAATAAGCAGGATGACAATATACAGCCTTGATCTACTCCTTTTCCTATTTGGAACCAGTCTGTTGTTCCATGTCCAGTTTTAACTGTTGCTTCCTGACCTGCATACAAATTTCTCAAGAGGCAGATCAGGTGGTCTGATATTCCCATCTCTTTCAGATGTGTATAAGCCTCTTTACATGTCACTGGCAACCAGTAACTGGCATTAATATTGGTGACGATGATAGTGATGTTACTCTATGTGAATGAATAGATAAGTCTTGAGGTCTGTTTTGGGTGTTATAGATGTTAACTGATGTTCACTCCATATAGTAAGCATCATAACTTCATTTTAAAGACAAGGCCAGTTTAAGATTAACACATACATGCCATGATCCCTAGGTTGGGAAGATCTCCTGGAGAAGTGAAAGGCTACCCATTCCAGTATTCTGGCCTGGAGAATTCCATGGACTGTGTAGTCCATGGGGTCGCACAGAGTCAGACACGACTGAGCGACTTCCACTTCACATACATGCTGCTATATATAAAACATAACCAGCAAGGAGCTACTGTATAATCCAGGGAGGTATACTCAGTATCTTGTAATAACCTGTAAGGGAGAAGACTCTGAAAAAACTAGATATATATGTATGTATAGCTGAATCATTTTGCTGTATAACTGAAACTAATACAACATTGTAAATCAACTAGATTTCAATTAGAGAAAAGAGACAAGGCCAGAGAGCTAAAATAACTTGTTCAAGGATTCAAAGCTATTAAGGAGCTGGTATACAAGCCACACCCTTTCTCATGTGAGCTGATATCTAGAAAGGATATGTACCATGAAATTTTTTTTTTTAGGGAAGTAAGCAATGTTTTAATGATGTTCGGAGCTGAGAGTTATATAGGTTCATTCTTTCTGCTTTCTAAAGACGATTTCTTTTCAGCCTATTTGCAAACAGCATTCAGATTTTAAGAGTAGCTTTGCTGAGCAACAATACAAAAGATGCCTTGTTAGGAGGACAGGTTTACTAACAAGGTTTGGGATCTGAAGAATTAATAAAGAAGTCCTCATGAAGCAACCTTTGATCTGCAATTCTATAAAAATGTACTGTCAGGAGAAGTGCTTTGCTGATCTTCTCTGTAGCCTTGAATATGTTACTGTCTGTTATGTATGCTTCTCAGTATGTACTACAGTCCTAAAGAAACTTTCCTATTTTCTTTATCCTCTGTATTCATCTTTCCACCTATGAAACATATCAGGTCCTTAATTCCTTTCTCCATTGCTAAGCTGGAATCTAGACAGCTTATTTCTCTTATCTCTTTCTAACTCCACGGTGGTAGATTTTCTTGTTTCTTATCTTTTTTTTGAGAAATATGACTTGTAGAATACGTTTTGGGATGGGAGGAAGGAAGATAAGGCAGCCTTGGAGGAAAGGCAGACGTGAAGCTTTGCCTTTCGGAAAGCGACCTGTGCGGGCAGCTGCAATCCTGACCGTAGTCTTCCCACTGAATTTGACCAATGATTATCATCCTTA
Organism: Bos indicus; assembly: GCF_029378745.1. Taxonomy (NCBI): domain Eukaryota; kingdom Metazoa; phylum Chordata; class Mammalia; order Artiodactyla; family Bovidae; genus Bos; species Bos indicus. The sequence goes on along the minus strand of NC_091768.1, from coordinate 62,299,035 downwards.
TTGGGAACTGAGGGAATTTTGAGGGAATCACTTGTACAATGTTGCTGTTCAGAGTGAACTTGTTCACATTTACTCTTTCTGAAAATATCTTCCTTCTCTTTAGATGATCTAGCCATATTGTTTGGGCTTCCCTCGTAGCCCAGCAGGTAAACAATCTGCCTGCAATGCAGGAGACCCAGGTTCAATTCTTAAATCGGGAAGATCTGCTGGAGAAGGGATAGGCTACCCACTCCACTATTCTTAGGCTTCCCTGTAGCTCAGATGGTACCGCATCCGCCTGCAATGCATGAGACGTGGATTTGATCCCTGGGTTGGGAAGATCCCCTGCAGGAGGGCATGGCAACGCATTCCACTGTTCTTGTATGGAGAATCCCCATGGACAGAGGAGCCTGTTGGGCTCATGGAGTTGCAAAGAATCTGACATGACTGAAGCGAGTTAGCACAGCACAGCCGTGTTGTTACGGCTACAGGATGACCCTTTAAAACTTTTTTCCTTTCTATTATAAGAGTTTAATTTTGAATGCAATTTGGAGCATTCATCCAAAAAGCATTTACAAGGTGCCTACTGGATGAGGTAGGTGTTAGTAGATACAGTGATGGTTCCAGTCTAATCTGGGTAAGGCTGTTAGATAAAATACAGAATGCTGGGGTAAATTTGAATTTCAAATATTCAACAAATAATTTTTAAAGTATATATTTGGTTGCACTGGGTCTTAGTTGCAGCATGTGAACATTCCCTGACGAGGGATTGAACCTGGGCCCCTCGAATTGGGAGTGCAGTCTTAGCCACTGGACCACCGAGAAAGTCCCATACAACACATAATTTTTAAAGTATAAGTATGTTCCATACAAAATTTGGGACATATTTAATACTAAAAATTGCCTACTATTTATCTGAAATTTAAATTTAACTGACAATCTGTATTTTAATACACTAAGTCTGACAACCTTAATTGTGGGAAACTAACATATAAATTGCATGAACGTGGGATAAATAAATGCTGTGATTGCGATGTGATAAAATATTCCTGTTGTTACTTCTGTGATATTTGCAGAGAAGAAACTCTGGCAGAGAACAGAGAAGCAGCCTGGCAAAGGGATGTGTCTCTAGTCTGATGGGTTAGAGAGCTGGTGTTGTAACGGTCTGTTCTAGTCGGATGGGGAAAATCAAGCAGAGTTTTGTGAAGACACTCTGTAGTCTCATATACAGATTACTTAAACCCTCCCCACTCCAGTTGCCATCCCCCAAAGACAGCCTTCAAGAAAACCACTGGTATTGACATTTTGGGTGCCTCCTGGGTCAGGTATTTAATTGACAGATTAGTTTCCATGGCCTCTATGTCTGGCTATATAAAAAAAAAAAACCCCAAACCAATGAACTAATATTTATGTGTTTAATAACTACAGTGCTAAAAATACTGTATTTTTGATGATTTAGGAAGGATGAGGGGAATGGCAAAGGACAAAGGGTATGAAGTAATCAGATTCCAGCTCTTGATCAGTCTGTGGTGCCCTTGTGTGTGTGTGTTGGGGGTGGGTAGGTGGAGGTGGCGGGAGTGCAGATGGAAGTAGGGCTTGGGGCTGGGAGAACAAAGCCCCAAATACTAAAGAGCCATGTTATTTTAAGCAATGTTAAAAGAACCAGACAAAGATTTGGAGTTTATTTTCATAGGTTTTGACCTTGGCATTTCACTGTTAAGGGCTTCGAGTAGGTTTCATCCAGCAAAGTTGCCTGAAGGAGATAAATTTGAATTTGGCCTTGAAGATTTGGAATTTGAGTGAATGTAGGAGGGAAAAAGGCACTGCCCATTAGGAGAATCAGACACAACTGCATATTTTAGCTTGTGTGCGTGTGTATGTGTGTGTGTGAGAGAGGAGGACCAATGGGCCCAGCTAGTATGAAGGTGACAGGGTGAGGAAATACAAGCTGACTCCCAGGTTTGACAGTGGCAAGGTTATTTGTTAACTGATCAGATTTCAGACTCAAGGACAAAACTAAAGGAATTCATCTCACCAAACAGAAAAACTGGTAACGAGATTTCTGGGGCAGGTTGGTAAAAGTAGGGCAAAGCAGTGGTTTGAGATTGGATAATATCTTAGATAACTCAAGAGTTGTCCCACTTCTGATTGAATTACTCAAGAATTCAGAAAATTGCTTCACAGAAGTTATGTTCTTGCAATCATATTCTGCCAGAGGCTTCCAGCAGGTGGTATATTAGGAAAAATATTTACATAGAAGAAGATAAAGAGTCATTTTATTTTCCTTTTAATCCATGTTATACCTTAATTGCCTTATGGAAAAATCCTTTTCGCCTGGCTCTCTTTCTTGCATGGAAAACAGATCATGAATGCTGGAAAATTGAACTGCAGTCTTCTGCCAGAGCAGGAAAATGCATTATTGTTTGGCTGGTTGTTTTATTAGAGATTTCTGCAGAGGCTGAATATCTTTATCTAAAATTCACAGAAAAGCCTCAGGCCAAGATCCTAAAAAATGAGAATTATTTACCAAGAATTTCTTTACTCTTTTTGCTCTTTTTCTTTCTTTTCTTATCTTGCTAGTTATTTTAGTTTGGCTCTGTACAGTAGTAATAATTTCTACCCATCACCACTTTTAACCACCCTTAATTCAATATAGCTGGCTCTGTGGCTTAGTTGGATAAAGTGCCTGTCTCATAAATGGAAGATCCTGGGTTGGAATCCCAGTGGGGCCTGCTGGTTGGATGGCATCACCAACTCAATGGACATGTGTTTGCACAAACTCTGGGAGATGGTGAAGGACAGGGAAGCCTGGCGTGCTGCAGTCCACGGGGTCCCAAAAAGTAGGACACAACTGAGAGACTGAACAACAACAACAAATTCAATACAGAGAGAGAGCCTGTTTTTTTTTTTTTTTTCTCCCCTCTTTGTGGAAATCAGGAATGATAGAAGATTTTTACCTGGATACACCTTTCCCCCGCCACTGCTGAATTAAGAAGGAACCATGATCCTGAGTTTCCCAGGAGAAGGTAATTTGGAGAATTAGGACTCTTAAGTGGAATGTTTCAATGGAGGTGTTTTCTCTGTGTGTTGATTTCCCTTCTTGTGAGTTACCTCTTTATTGCAGAACTACAGACCTTGAAAGGGTCTCCAGAGGATGTGTTGAAATGGCTTGTTGCCTGAGGCAGGCACAGACCACCAGAAGGGTGTGAACAAACCTTTTCAGGAAGGGCTCCATAAGCGTTTATTGTTCATAAATTTAAAAAAGTTCTGTTAGAGATGGCCTGCTAACTTTTACTGTCAACATTTATAGCCAGTTACTAAATCACCCTTAAAAGGACATCACAGATCCATTTCTAGCGGTGTGTGCTATCCAACATAGTAGTTGTTTTTAATCATAGTCTACATTTTAATGTACACTTAAAGCACATAAAACCACATATCATGTTTCCTAAGATTTGCATCTTTATTTGAGTTAAAATTACACACATGCATTTTTCTGTTGCTTTCTTTGTTAGCATTTAATACAAAGCACGTATTTACACAGACAGAGTGCATGTAAAGTAATTGCTCTCTGGTAATTTAAGTGTATAAGCATGTCACCTGACAAACACGAGTAATTGAGGAGAAATGATTTGGGGGAACTTATAGTACTCTCGCCTGGAAAATCCCATGGGCGGAGGAGCCTGGTAGGTTGCAGTCCATGGGGTCATGAAGAGTCAGACAGGACTGAGCGACTTCGCTTTCACTTTTCACTTTCATGCATCAGAGAAGGAAATGGCAACCCACTCCAGTGTTCTTGCCTGGAGAATCCCAGGGATGGGGGAGACTGGTGGGCTGCAGTCCATGGGGTCGCACAGAGTCGGACATGACTGAAGCGACTTAGCAGCAGCAGCAGCAGCAGCAGCATAGTACCCAGAAGATTTCTTTAAATCTTTTTTAAAATAAGGAAATAATTTCCAGTGTCCTGTCTGATGATTGGAAAAAAAGAGTGCTGAAGTTGCCTTTCAACCTTCCTGGTCTCTTCTGCTCTTGTGAGGTTCTTGAGCCTCTCTGTTCAAGTATCCAGTGCCCCAGGAAGCTCTGTATTCCAGTTTTCAAATGAATTCCTGGTGAGGGTCCTGCCAGCAATCATTTACATCATAGCATAAATAAGGTGAAATTCAAAGAGCTGCTTTAAGGAGTTGTTGCCATTTCAAGTCTTTATGTCTGTGGAATGTGTTTAGGCAATTCTGGTGTCTCTGAGTGAGGGAAGGAAGTGCTCTGGGGGCTGGGGACCTCTGAAATTCCATCCTACAACCGGTCCCACTTTCCCCTTTCTATTCCTCTACTCTAAGCCATGAAGGGAAAACTATTTGTCGAGTCCTATTTACCAGCTCTGGGCTTCCCTTATAGCTCAGTTGGGAAAGAATCTGCCTGCAATGCAGTAGACCCGGGTTTGATTCCTGGGTCAGAAGATCCCCTGGAGAAGGAAATGGCAACCCACTCTTGTAGTCTCGCCTGGAGAATCTCATAGACAGAGGAGCCTGGCGGGATACAGTCCATGGGGTTGCAAGAGTCGGACATGGTTTATCGCCTAAACCACCACCACCATTTACCAGCTGTAAGACTCTCAAAGCTATTTCTTGTTCTGTTGTAACAGTCCAGCTGTATGAATACTGTTTACTAGATGGCAGGCACATAATTCAGCTGACTCACTGCGATTTCATGGAGGATCACTGTTACCATCCAAAGTGATACAGATGAAGAAATTGAGGCATGAAAATGTTGCAGGCATGCTAAATCGCTTCAGTTGTGTACCATTCTTTGTGACCCCTCAATGGACTGTAGCTTGCCAGGTTTCTCTGTCCAAGGGATTCTTCAGGCAAGAATACTGGAGTGGGTTGCCATGCCTCCTCCAGGGGATTTTCCTGATCCTGGGATTGAACCCGTGTCTCTTTAGTCTTCTGCATTGGCAGGCAGGTTCTTTACCACTAGTGCCACCTGGGAAGCCTATGAAAAGGTTAGGTGTATAATTTGCCCAAGGCCAACCAGATGGAGCTACTAAGTGGGTGGAGCCAGGTCCAATCCAGGCAGTCAGTGGAACTCCAGAGCACATGGCATGGCTGTCCTTCTAGTAGCTGTCTACTCTGGTATCTTTAGTTTCTGCCTACAGTTTTACTTTTATTATGTTGCACAACTTCCAACATTTTAAATGTGTTTTTCATCCAAACTAAATATCCTATAACGAGTATCTAGTGTAGCATTTTTGTTTTGTAGTTTAGTCACTCAGTCTTGTCTGACTCTTTGCGACCCCATGGACTGTAGCCCACAGGCTCCTTGGTCCTGTGATTTCCCAGGCAAAATTATTGGAGTGGGTTGTCATGTCCTTCTCCAGGAGATCTTCCCGATCCAGGTATCAAACCCACATCTCCTGCATTTTTTTTTGAACCACCGAACCACCGTGGAAGCCCCAAAGGGTTAGTTCCCAGCCCTTATATGCCAACTCCTATTGCTAGAGCCCAGTATCAGTGATGGAATTTTTCCTATATAGAAGCGCAAGTTCTATTGACCAGAAACAGATGACATCTAACTTTAAAACTTTCCAGAAAAAATATTTCATACTCCACTGTGAGTTTGTGATCCATGATGACCCTTTCTGCCCAATCTATTCTTTTTTTTTTAGAGTGGAAAACTATTAAAACTTCTTATTGGCATATAGTTGAGTTACAATGTTGTGTTAGTTTCTCATGTACAGCAAAGTTATACATCAGTTATACATATATCCACCTTTTTTTAGATTCTTTCCCCATATAGGCCATTACAGAGTACTAAGTAGAGTTCCCTGGGTTATCATTTGTACTGTTTTTTAAGACTCCACACATAAGCAATATCATATGATATTTGTCTTTCTGTGTCTGACTTCCTTCACTCTGTATGACGATCTCTAGGTCCATCCATGTGGCTGTAAATGTTATTTTTGTTTTATTTTATGGCTGAGTAATATCCCATTATATATGCACCACATCTTCTTTATTTCTCTGTCAGTGGACATTTCAGTTGCTTCTATGTCTTGGCTATTGTGCATAGTGCTGCTATGAACGTTGGGGTGCATGTATCTTTTTGAATGATGGCTTTGCCCAAGCTATTCTTGATACCTCTGGCTTTGCTTTATATCCTCAAACTTTATATGGCAGACATGGCATTTCTGGAGATTACAGTAGTGAGATTTTGTGTGTGTGAGTAACCCCAAAAGAAAGTCATTTATCATTTTACTGAAGCAAATATTTGAGTTTCAAAGACTGCAAGGCAAGTGTCCAGAAGCAGTCATGTAGGAAGTGCTTGTTATGTCTGTCCTACAACTATATTCTGGGGAGGTTTGTTTTATCTAAAGGGGTGTTTGCAAATTTTGGAATTTGAGAAGATCTCAGTAATCAATAATATTATAAGACACTGTACTGATAGCACAGTTTTCAAGTATATTCTATTATTAGTGGACTATTTTTCTAATGTTTACCATTGCTTTTTTGTTATTATTTTTATCTGAATCAACTTTTACTAATTATAATATATTAATATGATCAGGCTGTTATAAGAAAATATCACAGACTGGTGGCTTAAACAAACGACATTTATTTCTCATAATTCTGAAGGCTGGAAGATCAAGGTGTTGACCCATTCAGTTCCTGGCAGGAGCCCTCTTCTTAGCTTGCAGAGAGCTACCTTCTCACTGTGTCCTTTTGTGGCAGAGAGAGAGTGCACAAGCTCTGTGCTATGTCTTCTTATAAATGTACTAACCCCTTCATGGGGACCCCACCCACATGACCTTTTCTAAATCTAATCACCATGCAAAGGCCGCATCTCCAAGTTCCATCACATTTGGGGTTGGGACTTCAACATATGAATTTGAGGGAGGGGACACAATTCAGTGTATAACATACAGTATTGTTATAAGTATATGAATTGTAAGTTACAACTCAAAACATTTTCACAAAGTGACCAGACCAGCATCTAGATCAAGAGTCACATATTACTAACACTCATCCTGCCATAAGGGTAGCACTATCCTAACCTAAAATACCATTGATGAATTTTGTTTGTTTTGAGCTTTTAACTATTCATAGCAGCACTTTTCATAGTAGCCTAAAACTAGAAGTAACTGGGTGAATGTGTGTGCCCATTTCTTTAAAAATTTTATTTATGTATTTATCTATCATTTTTGGCTGCACTGGGTCTTCGTGGCTACACATGGGTTTTCTCTAGCTGAAGCAAACAGAAGCCACTTTATAGTTGCCGTGTGTAGACTCCTCATTGTGGTGGCTTCTGTTGTTGCACAGTGTGGGCTCTAGAGTGTAGGCTCAGTAGTTGTGGCATGTGGGCTTAGTTGCTCTTTGGCCTGTGGGACCTTCCTGGACCAGGAATGGAACCTGTGTCCCCTGCATTGGCAGGTGGACTCCCAACCAGGAAAGTCCTGTACCCATTTCTTTTGGCTACAGACCTGGCCATGGGATCACTGAGATGTCGGGTATATATATGGTCAGCTTTACCGCTGAATAGTTTCCCAGATTGGTTGAACCAATTTACATTCCCATCAGTTTGAGAGTTCTTATTGTTCCTTTTTTTCACCACCATCTCATTTTATCAGTCTTTTTAACTTTAGCCTTTCTGATGATGTGTAATGGTATCATATATAGTTTGAATTTGTGGTTCCCTGATGGATAATGAAGTTGAGCATCTTTTATTTATTTATTTTTTATTATCAGTTCAGTCTCTCAGTCATGTCCGACTCTTTGCGACCCCATAAATTGCAGCATGCCAGGCCTCCCTATCCATCACCAACTCCTGGAGTTTACTCAGACTCATGTCCATCGAGTCAGTGATGCCATCCAGCCATCTCATCCTCTGTCATCCCCTTCTTCTCCTGCCCTCAATCCCTCCCAGCATCAGAGTCTTTTCCAATGAGTCAACTCTTCGCATGAGGTGGCCAAAGTATTGGAGTTTCAGCTTTAGCATCATTCCTTCCAATGAACACCCAGGACTGATCTCCTTTAGGATGGACTGGTTGGATCTCCTTGCAGTCCAAAGGACTCTCAAGAGTCTTCTCCAACACCACAGTTCAAAAGCATCAATTCTTTGGCGCTCAGCTTGCTTCACAGTCCAACTCTCACATCCATACATGACCACAGGAAAAACCATAGCCTTGACTAGACAGACCTTTGTTGGCAAAGTAATGTCTCTGCTTTTCAATATGCTGTCTAGGTTGGTCATAACTTTCCTTCCAAGGAGTAAGCGTCTTTTAATTTCATGGCTGCAATCACCATCTGCAGTGATTTTGGAGCCCCCAAAAAATGGCTTTCAATTAGGATTCCATGACTTTTAAGCAGTCCAACTCAACTTTGTGTCATCTGAAAGACCAAGGCATGCAATTTAACCTTAGCTTTCATTCTTTATTTATGTTTATTTTTGGTTGCTCTGGATCTTCGTTGCTGTGCTGGTATTTCCCTAGTTGTGGTGAGCTGGGACTACTCTTGAATGTGGTGCAGGGCTTCTCACTGTGGTGGCTTCACTTGTTGCTGAGCACAGGGGCTAGGGTGCACGGGCTTCAGTAGTTGTAGTTCCTGGACTTTGGAAAGTGGGCTCAATAATTGTGGCACAAAAACTTAGTTGCTTGGCAGCATGTGGGATCATCCTGGACCAGGGTTAGAACCTGTGTCTCCTGCATTAGCAGGTGGTTTCTTTACCAATGAGCCACCAGGGAAGCCTCCAGCTTTCATTCTGATGATACTCTGCAGTTTTTTGTTTTGAATTTTGCTTTTGACCATTTAGGTGCTAAACCATACTTTGTTAGGTGATTGCTAAGTCTATCATATAGACCAAAATTGAATTACTTGAGAAAATCAGCTCTAATTCTACTTCCTTTATCCATTTACCATGTAGATCAACACTCTGGTTGAAGGGCTACAGGGGCCCTCTCATCCTCCCCTTCAGGGAGGCATGTGAGTTATTTGAACCTGGTGCTTCTCTGGGTGCCCTTCAAACAGACAGTTTGATGATTTTTCCTAGTGTCGCCACAGGAATTATCGCTGGGGAGATGAGTTTATACTTGTCATGTTTCTTCCTACCTTCCCTTGACTGCCCAGTAAAACTGCCCTGACAGTCATTGGTAGAAACCTAGAGAATTGACTACTTTTAGTGTTGTCATTGCCCAGGTCCTTCCTCTAAAATAGTTCTTTCTTCTTGTTGGGTCTCTTTGAGAACTCAAGTTTTTCAGAACACCAGAATACTCTTGGTGTGGTCAGTTTGTGGTGGTGCACCAACAGAGCTGATTGTGAAATTCAAGGCAAAGCTGCTGACTCTTGGGTGTGGTCTCAGGTGTCTTCACAGTAATCCCATGGAGCGAAGTAGAACCTTCTCCTCAAAAGGAGCCACTCTAATAGCACATTTTCCAGGGAAATTTGAGTTCATGTGAAAACAGCACATTGGAACCACTTTGGACTTTGGAAACTACATGTTCAAACCTGTCAAGTTGTCTTTCCTTCAAAAATGTGTTATTTGTAGTGTTTTATATTTGGAGTATCTCTTCTTTAAATATTGGCCTTAATGTATTTTTAGACTTCTCTTTGAGTTTTGTGCTTAGACTGGCTGTTACAGAATCCCTCTTTTTAACTTCTAGAAGAGAACAGCAAATCCAATGACCCACTCGCTTCCTAGAAGGTAGCTTTTTGGACGTCTGGGATTTGGAATAGTACTTCACTTTGATTAGAAGTGTGCTCTTCTATTTTCTATTAATGAAGTGCCAGGTAATTATTAGACACATCTTCTAGGGGTGAGTGAGCTTTCTAGGGGTGGCTGATTAATTTTGGGATCCCTGCCGAGATGGTCATTAAGAAATGCCAGCCAGTGAAGAACTGCTCTGTTTGGTATGGAATGAAGATCACTTTATTTCTCTGGGACTGAGAAACTAAGACCACGTATGTGGTGCACGTGCAAGCTCATGTACATACACACGTGTGGTTACACACACACACACACACACACACACACACACCCCAGCAATGAAGAGAGGAGAATGCCTGCCAAGCAGTCTAGACTTGAATCAACTACTTCTCAGTAAACTCCATGAAGTCCTCGAAAAGCCACCACCCTCAAATTCCTCTTGACCATCTTGGGTCTGTGGTGGACAGCAGGTTGCTATTAGAGCTCTGTTTGGCCTCTTGTTACTAACTTGCTGCTGTTACTGCTAAGTCGCTTCAGTCATGTCTGACTCTGTGCGACTCCATAGACGGCAGCCCACCAGGCTCCCCTGTCCCTGGGATTCTCCAGGCAAGAACACTGGAGTGGGTTGCCATTTCCTTCTCCAATGCATGAAAGTGAAAAGTGAAAGTGAAGTCACTCAGTCGTGTCCGACTCTTAGCGACCCCACGGACTGCAGCCTACCAGGCTCCTCTGTCCATGGGATTTTCCAGGCAAGAGTACTGGAGTGGGGTGCCATTGCCTTCTCCGTGTTACTAACTTACATGTGGTTAATTTTGATTGTCCTGCTAATTGGTGTACGTATGCTCAGCTGGTAGTCATGTGCTTCTCAGAGGAATGGAAGGACATGGCATTGAGTAGTGGTTTCACTGTGGATTCAGAGATATTTAGGTAAATAATACTCAAGCAACAGACAACTTTTGTGAGATGAATAAATATGGCAATTTAGATGTTTATGAACCGCTGTAAATCTTTTCTGCATCGTGCTTTGAAAAAAATGTTTTCAGATTTTCCTCCTTCCCATAGTCCCTTAGATACTTGGAAATAGTTGATTTTAGATGATTAAACATAGCTTCTCCAACTTATTTATTTAGAGACTGTCATCTCAAGTAACATTTTTTTTTTACTTCAAGGAAATAAAACAAAATTTACATTTGGAAGTAACTTGTCATTAGCCAAAGCAAATGCCTGCTTGGTTTTATATATATTCTCTCTCTATAAACCACCTGGCAAATTTCCACTTGGAAATTCACACACTGTTTCCTTTCAGAGGAGTTTATTAGTAGACAGAAGGTAAGAAGACAAGTTAACTTGCCTTGGGAGTATCTCTCAGTTACTACAGAGACGGAAAGGGGGAAGTGGTTCAACCATGGCCTTCTGAGAGTGGATCTGAAACTCTAGTATTCATGAGAAGTACCTGATACAGAAAATGTAACTTGTGGGTTTCACCTCCAGAGATTCTCATTTAGTATGTCTAGGGTGTGCCTTAGCAATCTACATCTTTTAGCCAGCACTCCAATAACTCGAACGTGCATGGTCCAAGACCACATGATGTGAAATACTAATCTAGGACCTCCTATTAATACATGATGTAAGGTTCCTGAAGCAGGTGAGAAGACTGACCATTGCCAATGATATTAATGTTATAATTAATTGCAAAAAAGTATCTCCTTATATCTCATGATCTAAACTCTATGTCTTACTGGATTCCTTAGGAGGAGAACCTGCGATCAGCATTTTGGTGTATGTGATTCACTGGAGTAGTCTGAGGAAAAAGAGAATGACGGAAGTAACACAATGACAAGTGCTAAGCAAGGATGTGGCCTCAGCTGTAGGCCAGCTTTAACTTAATCTTACAGAGAGCTCGGGGCATGAATTGCGCTACATGGCTGATCCCACCTTGGAGAAATAAGCTTAGCTTTTTGTACCCCTTGTTAGCCAGTCACTGGTGGTGAGCTACTCTGATGGGGGTGATATAATCTACTGGATAAAGCAAAGGGCAGTTGTCCAGGGAGGAAACCTCTGGAGCCATTAGCAACCCACATGGCAACTAGGGGATGGATGCACCAGCCAGGCAAAAGGTATACAGGAGGGGTACCAACAGCATCCATTATGACAACCTGGAATCACATGAGAGGCTTCTCACACTATGGTTCCCATTCTTGGCTACCCTGGCCACTCTTGGTGTCATATATATATATATTTTTTTTTCTTAAAGAGCTTTAAATTTTTGAAATTTTTAGTCCCTCAGTCATGTGCAACTCTTTGCAACCCCATGGACCGTAGCCTGCCAGGCTCCTCTGTCCATAGAATTCTCCAGGCAGGAATACTAGAGTGAGTAGCTATTCCCTTCTCCAGGGGATTTTCCTGACCCAAGAATCTAACCCCGGAATCCTTCATTGCAGGCATATTTTTTACCATCTGAGCCACCAGGGATTCCCCATCCCAATTTTTAAAAAATCTTTTATCAAAGCTGAAAAGAAAAACATCTTTCAATAGCAAAACCCCTTTGACCTCAGATACAATCTGCATCAAGATTTCAGAGAAAGTAACATCATGACTAGAACAGACCAGAAAGCTCTCAGATTGTTAAATTCACCACTGGGTTTTATCAGGGACAATGTAAAGCAAAGATCTTCACATGGTCACACATGGCAACACCAGAGGTAACCTATAGATCAGCTGTCATATTTTATAAGCTTGATACTCTTACGATGCTTTTGTTCTGCCTTTTTTTTTCCCAAGGGAAAGCATGGACAGCAGATATACTTACCTTTTTTTAAAAAATATTTTCCTTTTGGTGCTTTAGGAAAAATTGTCATCCTACAGCCAAGTGTAGAAAATATGGTAAACTCCTTTGTCAATTTTGTCTTCTATTCTCAATAAAAAAAACTGATGGCTTCAAATATTGAATTATGGATCCTCAGGCTGTCATGAAATTTTAATGCATTTTACTCAGAACTTCATTTGCAGATGATTCTGTCTCATGCTTCTTGTAACAATATTGCTTGTGGGGGATGTTCCTTTGTTTAGGACTTTCAATGAGAAATATGTTGTTCTGGAGACGATTGAACTGGTTGTCATTGGTTACTTGGCTGTATTAAACAAAACAGACTCTTCTAAACTATGTTCTGTGGGACATTAATATCTTTCGTACTGTGTTATATAGAATACGAGTCCTGTGGTCAAATAATTTTGGAGGTGAGAAGCTTCATGTGCTGTATTTCCTTCTAGGAGATTCACGAAGCACTTTGGCCTGTTGAAGGCTCTACATATCCTGCAGGAAAGAGAACTATTTATTTTTGTTTGGCTGATTATTTCTCAAACCTATTTGCTCATAGAGCCGCTTATCATGGCTGTGCCTTCCTTTTTATTTTTTCAGAATACACAATACACATTACACATACTAATGTTCTGTAGAACATGGTTTGGAGAATACCGAAATGAAACTTTATTCCTCATCATGTATTATCAGGGCTTTATAAGCAGCAAAGAACTGGTTCCACTCTTTTATCTTGTAAAACCTGCCTCGATCCCTTCTCTACATGCAAGGCGAGTGCAAACAGATTCTGGGATCAGAGTAGTGTCTGGAGAAAAAGGATAGGTTATTTGTTTGCTGTACTGAAGGGGCCATAAAAACAGTAACACACTTAATGAGGCCTCACCATAGATATATTAGTCTCCATAAAACATTTTATTTGGCCTACCTACAAGTGCTTAATGGCCAGTGAGTTTCACAAACAGCTAGTCCCTAACCTCAAACATTTATGAAGCGTCTGTTCTTTTTGGAGTGACTTTGCCAGGGTGAGTCATGCAAGATTAAAAAGAATATTAAAAATTCAGCCAAGACACACCAGGGCTGCCCTGATGATAACAGCTATGGTATAATGTTTCTCTGTTCATATGGATTCCTTATCCTATTCTCAGTAAAAATGACCCAGCCATGTCCCAACAATCTGTCATTAAAAAAATTATTTGGATTGTCACGGGTATATGGCATTTCCTTTTCGCATCAGGAAAACCCTCTGTGAGTTGAAGTTTTCTAAGGAATTTTGAAATGTAAGAGACAGAAGTGAAGGAATATTTACTTAGAGAAAAAATTGTGAGTCCTTGTATTCTAGCACTTGGCAGTTTACAGAGAACTCCCCTCCCCAGCCCACCATCACTTTTGTGCTTAAACAAAAACAGCGGGAGAATGGAAGTACTCCATGCACAGCAGAAGTGGCTGAAGGCTCTTGGAAAGCTGGCCAGAGCAGCCTTACCGAATTCAGAAACTTCATTTGTATTCACCTTAACCATTATCCTAAGTGACAGGGTCTCCTGGATTTGCTTTTTTGCACCTTAAGAAAGTTCTAGGAGGAAATCACACGAAGATTTTTTCTCATTTGCTCCTACTTCCTTCATGCTTAGTTATGTTCAACCAGCCTATCACCTAGACTCAGCCACAAGCTTACAGTTTCCTCATCTGTTGCTTAGCCAATTGTCACCTCTTGGATCATGAGAGGTAGTAAGATTCTAGGGTATGTGTGTGAGTGCATGGGTGTGCAAACGTGTAGGAATTGGTGGCAGATGAAGTAGTCAGAGACCATATTTAAATAGAGTCCTGTATTCCCTGCTGAGGGATGTGGATTTTCTCTAATGGGAAGCGGAGTAACCTAGGATCTTGGTTGCCTTGGGTAGAGTGGAAGAGGGTTTGATGATGAAGAGGATTTGTTATGTGAATATTGTGGACAGATGATGAGGTCTGGGAAATGGATAGGGCTGAGGAAATGGAGGGAATTCCTGAGGTGGAACTGACCCGTCGAGGAGGTAAGGATAGGTCCAATGGGTGGCTCAGATGGTAAAGAATCTGCCTGCAATATAGGAGACCTGTGTTTGATCCCTGGGTTGGGAAGATCCCCTGGAGAAGGAAGTGGCAACCCACTCCAGTGTTCTTGCCTGGAGGTAGGATACAGAAACTGTGGATAGAGATGAAGTTTCTAGCATCAGTGGATTCTAATGCTATTATCAGAGAAGAGAGGAGAGAACTGGGTTGGTGGAGTGGGATGTGGGAGAGTCAAAAAGGTAGAAGTCACTTTAGGACACGATAAGTTTGAAGTGAAACATTAAGAAACATTTATTTAGTTAATTAAAAAAATTTTTTAATTGGAGAATAAATTGCTTTATACTCTTGTGTTGGTTTCTGCCATACAACAACATGAATGAGCCATAAGTATACATATTTCTCCTCCCTCTTGAGCCTCCCTCCACCCTCCTCTACATCACACCCCTCTAGGTCATCTCAGAGCACCGAGCTGAGCTCCCTGTGTTATACTGAAACTTCCCATTAGCTATCTATTTTGCACATGGTACTGCATATATTTCAATGCTGCTCTCTTAATTCATCCCACCCTCTCCTTCCCCTGCTATGTCCGAATGTCTGTTCTCCACATCTGGGGCTCTATTCCTGCCATGCAAATAGGTTTACCAGAACCATTTTCCTATTAACAGATTCATATATATGCATTAATATATTCATTTATTTAGGCTGCATCCAGCTGCATATGGGATCTTTGTTTCCTGACCAGGGATTGAACTCCAACCCCCTGCATTGGGATTTTGGAATCTTAATCACTGGACCACCAGGGAAGTCCCTAGAAACAATTTGAAACATTTAGAAAGCAGTTAACTATACAACATTGTAAATCAACTAAGCTTCAATTACAAAAAAAAGAAAGCCACTTGAAATATCACTCCAAATGACAGAGAAAGAGAACACAACCTGAGATTTAGATCTAGAGCTTGACAGTGTTTGAAGACCAGGACACAAACAAAAGCATACAGGAAGAGGGTGGCACCAGAATGAATCGGCCCACACAACTCACAGACATTAGAAACGTCGTGTGCTGTTACAGTTTGTAAGTCAACTTCATTTCACACTGAGCACCCCTCCTTTTAGCCTGGGGGAAAAACTTCAGTTCACTTATTTGCGTTTCCCTTCTTTTTGTGCAGTGCTGAGGCATCAGGGTACACAGCGGTGATCTGGTCCTTGGGCATCCGTCAGGGAGGTGACTGCTGAGGCTGCCATCATTCCCCCCAGATGCCGTTCCTCTGCTGTGTCTGTGCCCTGCGCTGTTTGTTGCCTGTGGTTTTGATTAGTTAAACTCTCCCCAGCCCTTCCACTTGGAGTTTTGCTGTCAAGATTGTGGGTTCATGAGGGAAGTATGGCTGCTCTGGGACCCTTTGGTATCTTTCTGCCTTCCTCTCCTTTTTCTAGCCCAGAGGCATCTTTTCTAGGGCAGAGAATGAGGGAAGGATGAAGCCCCTTTCCTTGCACTTGTCATATGCTCTCCCATCTTCTCCCCAAACCATCAGGTTCCCTTAAATATGTTTTTGTGTGTTTGGAGGAAGTCAGAAGGACTTGCTCGTTATTTGCTTTTGGCCCCAGTGCATGCCTTCTGGAACTCGTGGAGTATCAGGACTGCCACCAGCCTGATATTGAAGGGGTGTGTGTGTGTGTGTGTGTGTGTGTGTGTGTCTTTAGTTGCTTTAGAGTCGTGTGTGTGTGTGTGTGTGTGTGTGTGTGTGTGTGTGTGTCTTTAGTTGTTTTAGAGTCATGTCTGACTCTTTGTGGCCTCATAGACTGTAGCCTGCCGGGCTCCTCTGTCCATGGAATTTTTCAGGCAAGGATACTTGAGTGGGTTGCATTTCCTCTTCCAAGGGATCTTCCTGACCCAGGGATTGAACCTGTGTCTCTTGCATCTCCTGCCTTGCAGGCTGATTCTTTATTACTAGTGCCACCTGGGAAGCCCACAATGGAATATTATTCAGTCATTAAACAGAACAAAATTGGGTCATTTGCAGAGATGTAGATGGGTCTAGAGACTGTCACGCAGACTGAAGTAAGTCTGAAAGAGAAAAGCAAATGTATATCAATGCATGTATGTGGAATCTAGAAAATGGTGTAGATAATCTTATTGGCAGAGCAGAAATAGAGACACAGATATAGAGACCAAATATATGGATGTACTGTGCTTGGTTGCTCGGTTGTGTCTGACTCTTTGTGATCTCATGGACGGTAGCCCACCAGGCTCCTCTGTCCATGGGGATTCTCCAGGCAAGAATAATGGGTTGCCATGCCCTCCTCTAGGGGATCTTCCCAACCCAGGGATTGAGCCCAGGTCTCCCACATTGCAGGCAGATTCTTTACCATCAGAGCCACCAGGGAAGCCCAAATATATGGATCTTAAGGGGAAAAGTGGGGTAGGAGAAATTGGGAGGTTAGGATTGACATATATACACTAATACTATGTATAAAATAACTAATGAAAAGTTACAGTACAGCACAGGGAACTCTACTTAGTGCGCTGTGGTAACCTAAATGGGAAGGACGTCCAAAAGGGAGGGGTTATATGTATATGTATGACTTATTCATGTTGCTATACAGTGGAAACTAACACAACATTGTAAAGCAACTCTACTCGAATAAAAATTAATTTAAAAAGTATGCTGACAGCCCTGCCTGTTGTTGCAAGAAAGCATCAGTCAGCTTGAGTTCTGGTGGCGCCACATCTGCCTCGGGTGTAATTGTGTCACTCACAGTGTTTCCTTCCTTTTCTCTCTTTCTCCAAAGGTCTCCCTCCCTGGACTACAAGTTCCTCAGGGACAAAGCAATGCACATTCTTGCATCCCCAGCCCTTAGCACAATGTCTGACACGTAGTAGAGTCCTTATTTAAATTTAATGAATGACTAAGAGCCAAGGTTTTCCAAGATGGTTAGCATTGTATCTGCCCAACAGTTGAGCTAAAATAAGCCAAGACCTCAGAGGAATTTCCCTCTATTGCTGTGTTGGGCTGAAGCAAGAGAGCTGGCTCCTCTGCTGGTGAGTCTAGTACCCTGCTTTCCTTGTTTCCAGGGATAAGGAAGTATGGTTAGCACCATTGGGAGGTGTTTGTTCAGGTTCAATGGGTGGCTCAGATGGTAAAGAGTCTGCCTGCAATACAGGGCACCTGGGTTCAATCCCTGGGTTGGGAAGATCCCCTGGAGAAGGAAATGGCAACCCGCTCCAGTATTCTTGCCTGGAGAATCCCATGGAGAGAGGAGTCCTGGCGGGCTGTAGTCCAAAGAGTCGGATGTGACTGAGCGACTAACACACTTACTAATGGAGTAGAAAAATAGAATTTGGGTACTTACTATTTTTACCTTCTCATTTGTACCCTAATGTAGAAAATGGGCTCATTATATATTTAGAAAAAATTTAGATCATTGATGCAATTCTGAGATAAGTGAATTCATCACAGGTCTATATACTCCCTGCATGAGGCATGAGAGAAATTGGTATAAAGAGAAGGAGTATAAACACAGAGGTCTTATTTTTAAAAATCTTCCAGTCTAGTAGAGTAGAATAAGGCAAGTTAAGAAACAGCTATAATCTTGGGAAAATGAACATGCAAGTGTTGAGAAAAGAAAGTATTGGAGGACAGAGGGTTTCTGAACTAAAATCATAGATCATACAGAATTCCCCATTTCTTAAGTATTGAAAAGTTATTTTACAGAAACTTGCAAAGTAGAGACACTTCATTTTTATAGTATACTTACCCTCTATAGAGCTTCTCCATCTTTGGCTGCAAAGAATATAATCAATCTGATTTCAGTATTGACCTTCTGGTGATGTCCATGTGTAGAGTCTTCTCTTGTGTTGTTGGAAGAGGGTGTTTGCTATGACCAGTGCGTTCTCTTGGCAACTCTATTAGCCTTTGCCCTGCTTCATGGTGGTTCAGAGGTTAAAGCATCTGCCTGCAATGCAGGAGACCTGGGTTTGATCCCTAGGTCAGGAAGATCCCCTGGAGAAGGAAATGGCAACCCACTCCAGTATTCTTGCCTGGAAAATCCCATGGATGGAGGAGCCTGGTGGGCTATGGTCCATGGGGTCGCAAAGAGTCGGACACGACTGAGTGACTTCACTTTCATTTACCCTCTGCAGAAAAATCTTGGAAGCACAAAATAGTAAAGTGTATGGTGAGGTATAGGTTATACCAATGGGCTACCCTGGTGGCTTAGTGGTAAAGAATCCACCTGAGTGCAGAGGTGCAGGAGATGTGGGTTTGATTCCCGGGTTGGGACGATCCCCTGGAGGAGGACAAGGCAATGCGCTCCAGTATTCTTGCCTGGAGAATCCCATGGACAGAGGAGCCTGGAGGGCTATGGTCTATGGGGTTGCAAAGAGTTGGACATTACTGAGCATGTACATACACGCAGGTTATACCAGTGGTTATCTACCAACAAAGAAATGCATAAGGAAAGGAGAGGAGATTATTGAATAGGAACCAAGACTCACTGTTTCCATTTATGGAGAAGTGTATGATTTTTGCCAAGGAATTACACACAGCAGACTGACTCCTTTTTTAGCTTCTAAATCCAAGTTGGAGAGGTACATGGTTTGGAGCCAATTCAGCTGTGTTGGAAGTTGCTCAGGGACCCTTAGGTGAAGGGTGGTGTGTAAATCCAAATAAATATTCTTGTTATTTCATTATTGCTGCAATGAGTTATGTTGTCAGGAATACTGGCTGTTGAAATGGGGCTGAGAGCACAGAAGGGGATACACAGTCAGTGAAAGGTTGTATTTCATAGCCGTAACCACCCCAAGGAACTTCTGGCAGAGATCTTCAGCTGTAAATTTGCAACCTTCACAGGCATCCAAGCTTTGTTGGGAAAAAAAAAAAATCCCTCGAAAATGCATTCTTCTAAACATCTGGCTTCTTATAGTATCTTATTGAGGTATCTTAGTATGCATGGGAGTGGGGAAGGGGTTGAAAAGGAAGGAGAGAATATCAAAAGCACTTTGAAGGACCTGTAGGTTTTTCTTTGTTTTTCCCCAATACAAACCACTTTTCAGATTGCTTATGAAACTAGCCATTTGGGTTGAAATAGCTAGTGAAGTAATATTTGTTGAATGCCGACATATATACTGACTGCTGGCATATTTATTGGACCAGGGCTGGTGCTTTGGGGACTACAGAATATATGTCTAGGGTTGACCCTTGTAATTTGGAATGTCTAGGTAAAGACAAAAGATCAAGCTGTGAAAAACAACAAGAGACCTTCCTTAGAAGAAGAGCTGTCAATTGCATGGTGGGATGTAATCTGGAGTATCTGGGCTAGAGAGGGCAGGGTAGGGCCTCAGATGAGGTCTCAGACAGGCTCCCTGCTGTTCTGGAAACTGAAATGACCCTTATAGTGAAAATCCCCCTTATCCATTGTAACAACAGAACCACCAGAGGAGGGGAAAAGGCATGAGATGCTGCCCTGCCTCCCAGGAGGTGATGGGAGCCACCTCCTTGGAACGCTGGTACTACCTACAACCCATACCAGTACCCCAGCACCACCTACAGCCCACACGGACACCCTGGTACCACCTACAGCCCACACCAGTACACTGGCACTCCCTACAGCCCACATCAGTACTTGGAACCACCTATGGCCCACAGTGGTACTGTAGCAGTACCTACAGCCCACACTGGTACCCAGCACCATCTACAGCCCACACTGGTATGCTGGCATCACCTATAGCCCACACCAGTACCTGGCACTACCTACATTACACACCAGTACCCTGGCACCCACCTACAGCCCACACCAGTACCCTGGTACCACTGACAGCCCATACTGGTATCTGGCACTACCTACAGGAAACTGTGGCTTTGGCTGGGGAAGGTGAGGATGTGCCCAGTGCCCAAGATGGAGGACCTGGACACACGGGGAAGAGCAGGTACCAGAGCTGAGAGCTCGCTTCACTGCAATCTCTTGCACTTCCTGGTGTGGAACTCAGACCATGGACTTAGTAGCCATGGCCTTGTGCTCTGGTCACAGCCCCTTCCTCAGACTTTGTAAGAAAGTCTCCCTGCACTCATGAGTGGGGAACAGGGGATTTCTGGGGGCCTGTTGGGGCAGCATTATTCTCTGATTGGCATCTGGGGAGACTGCTCATGGCAAGGGCACTCCGAGGTGATCAGGTGACACTCTGCCGTAGCTAGATGCCTGAGCTGGCACATCTGGCCCCTTTTCAAGAAGATATGCTTTTCCAGGTCACCAGCCCCTGCGGGCAGCAGGGCCACGTGAGCAGAAATATGCTGAACTTGCCCATCTCACTCCATCTGCTCACACGGCTTCTTGGGTGACTGCCAAATGCCCCATGGGATCTGTGAGTCCCCAGGAGGTGCTGCATGTGTTCATGGGCAAGGTCAGCCAGCAATTACCCAATTTATACATTGCAGACTTCCCTTCTGCTCCAACAGGGCGGGCAGGCCTACTTCTTCTAGCATTTGTCTTTCTCTGGAGACTGCCTGGATGGGCTGGAGCTCTCAAAGTGGACAGCTGGGGGAGGGGTCTGTGCCCAGGGATCTCCCTACTTCCGGGGCACATTCTGTTGGAAGGATTCCAAGATAGAACTGTCCTTGGGCTGAGTGCCGCCGAGCAGTTCTCATTGAACTAGCACTTATGGTTTGGGCTTGTACTCCTTTGACGGAGGATAGTGGTTTGGAGTGAGAACTGTTCTGAGGGGCATCTCGTGAGCTGTGCATTTGGTGGGCTCTTCTTGCCTTTAAAACTAAAAAATATATATTTATTTATTTATTTGGCTATGCTGGGTCTTTAGTTGCAGCATGCGGGATCTAGTTCCCTGATCAGGGATTGAATCTGGGACCCCTGCATTGGGAACATGGAGTCTTAACCCCAGGACCACCAGGGAAGTCCTTCTCCTTGTGTTCTGAGGACCAAGGCTCTGCCATGGGTCCAGTTGACTGTGTCTGGGTCCCTCCCTCTTGGTTAGGGTGTCCTCCTGGTTCCTCACACACCTGGTGCTCTAGTTAGCCCTCTGAGGAGGACATAGCTGGAAACTCACTTTTTTCCCCGTGTAACTAAGGTTATTTCTATTTTTAAAAATTATTTTAAAAATTAATATTTCAAGTAAAGTGATATATGTATGAAGGTTTAAAATGAAAAATTACAGTCATTTGTTCTATCCCATTCAATTCCAAATTCTAACCCCAAAGGTGACCATTGTCAAATCCAGCTGTTTCTTCTGTTATTTATCATCATGTTTCTAAGTAATATAACACACGGTTTTGATTTAATAGTTTTGGACATCATTTCGTAATTTCGTGTCATAATAAATGAGAGCTTACTCTTGTGTACACAACCCCAGGTCCCATTCTACATTCCTACCCACCATAACAGTATCATAAATTTTGCTTAAATCAATTATCAGGGTTTAGAGTATTATGACTTGCAGTGTGGGAGTTGGGGAGAATGATATGGGTTTCAAATGAGGTTGTGTAAAGATTTGGCAACAGATCTTTTTTTTTAAAGTTCTTTATTTTATTTTGTTGGCCATGCACCATATGCAATCTTAGTTCCCTGACCAGGGATCAAACCTGAGCTCCCTGCAGTAGAAGCACAGAGTCCTAACTGCTGGACTGCTAGGGAATTTCCTGGCACCATGCCTTGTTTTCGGCCTTGACATGCCCTTCTACCATCAATAACTTGTGCTCCACATCATATCAGTTCTGGTATCAAGTGATCTCTTTTCTTTTTGGTATTCCCCTCTGTGGAAGCTTAACCCTGCTGTCCTGTTCTCTGCTGAACCCAAACCACATGGACATCCTTTGACTGTTTTTCCAACATTTGTTGAAATTTCTATCTGTTGCTATCTCTTCAACTGATCATTTGTTCTTGGGGGCTAAAATCTTTTCAATTCCTTTCTGTCATTTGATGGAATTTATGATATAGTCATCATAGTATGTAGTATCAGTCGTGTAGTATCAGTCTGCCATGTGTAGACTGCTCTACTACATTTTGAAGACCCCTTCTGACACATGTCTTAGTTCTTGCTCACTTTGAACCTCACTGTGTGACCTTAAATAAAGCACTTGATACATGGATATGTATGGCGGAGTCCCTTTGCTGTCTACCTGAAACTATCACAGCGTTATTAATTGGCTATACTCCAATATCGGAGAAGGTGATGGCACCCCACTCCAGTACTCTTGCCTGGCAAATCCCATGGACGGAGGAGCCTGGTAGGCTACAGTCCATGGGGTCGCAAAGAGTCGGACGCGACTGAGCGACTTCACTTTCACTTTTCACTTTCATGCATTGGAGAAGGAAATGGCAACCCACTCCACTGTTCTTGCCTGGAGAATCCCAGGGACAGGGGAGCCTGGTGGGCTGCCATCTGTGGGGTCGCACAGAGTCGGACACGACTGGAGCGACTTAGCAGCAGCGGCAGTAGCATACTCCAATATAAAGTAAAAAGTTTAAAAAGAAAAAATAAAGGACTCAAACTCTTTGGACATCAATTTCTCACCTGTAACAACAATGATAAAAACAGCAAAGCAAGAGCCTGTTTTGTCAATTTTATGTTGCTATGTGGATGAAATGAGTGCTCTGGGAAAATTATAAGTGGGATGAAAACTAGAAACATCAGGAGTAAAACTAAGAAATACAGAGAGCCTCTTTTTACCAATGGCAAAGGGCCCCTTCCTCTGTGATATCCTGGTTTGCCCTGTGTTGATGTGTGCATCATATGCATAGGGGTGTTCAGCTAGTAACCTTCTACTTGTTTTGATCCAAAATTCCTTTTCTCTCACTTCAGTAAAACTCTTAGCATGCCTTTTGGTTTCATCTCCTCCATCATCCTTAAATCCCTCGAGGTAGGTATAAGATGACTCTAATGTTCTTTGGTCTCAGTTCGAGCCCTCTCTTAAAATTTTTCCATTTGATTGCAAATTTATGTCCCAACACTGCAAATCCATGTCCTCCTACATTGTTGGGATATATTACTTGTATAAATCAATGGAAACAGTAGAGAGAAATAAAAATGAGATCTTAACACAGCCTTAATTTTATGACATAAATTGCAGCTCGCTAGACTCTATGGTGTTAGCAGGCTGGACCTTCACAATGGATTACTGTGAGTTTGAAATGGACTAAAGGAAGAAGTACTTTGTTGACCATCAAGGTCTATAACAAATGTTAGAAATTGCTATCATCATTGTCCTTCTCTCTGGGCCTTAATTTGCTTGTCTATGAGATGAGATATTCAGAATCCTGATTCTATTATGGTGATTTAAGATCCCTATAACTTACTAACTTACTCCCTATAACCTCCTACTGATAACTAAAACCTCAGGACACAGTTTTAAAAATAGCTACCTGAAGATTCTGAAAAGTCAGTGATGTAGTTGAACTAGGAAGTGATTACATGGTGTGATCGAAAGTTAAAGTGTTAGTCACTCAGTCATGTCCGACTCTTTGCAACCCCATGGACTGTAGCCTGCCAGACTCCTCTGTCCAAGGGGTTCTCCAGGCAATGCGTGTGATCAGAGAAGGACACCAAATACTTGGCAGTCCTGCTGACCTGATCTTAAGGTCTTCTGTCCTGTTCCTGAAGACCTGACTTAGAGGTTAGGTTCTGGGTATAAGCAAACAAAATGCCAATATTCCTTGGAAAATTAACACCTCTGGATGCTGTGTTAATGTTTCATTATCAGTTAGTTCAATGGAGGGGACTTGAATCCTGTGAACAAACCCAGATGCCGGCTCTACCCTCTCTGTCCCATAGAGCAAGCACCACATGAGGATCCTGTTTATGCTTCTCGGTAAGAAATGCAACAGGACTTAAAAGTCCTAGAAGTAATGTTGTTCAATTACATGTTGGTGATACAGCTCCATCAAGTAGGCCATTTTTTTTTTCCTAAAAATTAAAAAAATTGTTTTCTATGGTTTTTCCAAACAAACATCTTGTTATTCTAGCCTTGGAAGTTAGGAGGTTTCTCCATGAAAAAAAGGGAATTTTAGGAATCCTAGAGCTTCCAAACTTTAAGAGAGATTTAAACTAATCTTTATCAGATCAGATCAGCCGCTCAGTCGTGTCCAACTCTTTGAGACCCCAGGAATCGCAGCACGCCAGGCCTCCCTGTCCCTCACCAACTCCCGGAGTTCACTCAGACTCACGTCCTCATCGAGTCAGTGATGCCATCCAGCCATCTCATCCTCTGTCGTCCCTTTCTCCTCCTTCCCCCAATCCCTCCCAGCATCAGAGTCTTTTCCAATGAGTCAACTCTTCGCATGAGGTGGCCAAAGTACTGGAGTTTCAGCTTTAGCATCATTCCTTCCAAAGAAATCCCAGGGCTGATCTCCTTCAGAATGGACTGGTTGGATCTCCTTGCAGTCCAAGGGACTAATGCCTAATAATGCTATTTTATGTTTTTGTAAACCCAAATGGTTTCATGCCCTCTCCATATTAAAAAATAACAGTATCCATCAGTGTTTCTTATCTTTATTGCTTATGTCAGAAAAATACTGAGGTGGTTTTTATTATTTATTGTGCTCATTGAATAGAATTTTGTTTCCCTATTTGTGTTTTAAAGCGCAGATAAAAGCTGAGCCAACACTCAAAAATCAAAGTCATCTACCCCATAGACAAGCTAAAGAAGAAAAATCATATGATCATATTCATTGAAAGGGATAAAGCATCTGACAAAATCCAATACCCACCACGCTAAAGGAATCTCTTGGCAAGTGAGAAATAGAGGGGGATCTTCCTCAGTGTGATAAAGAACGTCTACAAGAAGTCTCCAGCATGACACAGAGTGGTTCATGGGTTGGCAGCGCTAGCTGTTTCACCAGGAGAATAGTGTGTGTTAGCAGCAGTGGCAGGGGTGGGGATAGGGGAGGCACTGAGCATTATTTTGGGGAGATGCTGAAAGCGGAGTGCCGAGGATTGAGATGGTGATGGTGAGCATTAGGTGAGAGTCATACCAGATTCAGGATTTTCCAGGAGCCACTGGCAAGGTTGTGGTATTGGTATTGCTCTGGTCCATAGACATAGCTATGCCTAGACATGATGCCAATAAACACATGAAGTGGAAGGTCCAGTCAGTTCCCTAGGTTTATCTAGCTGTCCCTTTTTAGGACTGATGTGGCCCAAAGCTTCTGCCTCTGTTGTCAGTATTCATAAGCACCAGCTTGAAAATGGAAGAGATAGCATACTCAATATTTGACACAGATACCAGCAGATATTGACCTAATGGTGTTCAACTGTGATGTGTTTGGTACAGTTAAGTCCTTTCCTCATTATGATTTCTGTTACAGTAGCTGTTTAATGATTTCCCTGGATTTTGCTGAATATTTCTCTTGGTCTACCTTCTAAAATCTTATCCTCATTGGTCCGGGGGGATGTTTTCAACTCAGAAGCTCCATTTTTACATGAGAATAAAACTTCAAACTTTATTCTCCTTCTTTGGTGTGATTCATATTCTGGCTTCAAAATAAGCTGTGTGATGACATACACCAAAGAATGCTTCATAAAATCAATTATAGGTTTTTTTTTTTTTAATGACAGGGTAGTCTCATTTAATGTAAATTGTTTGTAGTATTGCATAAAGGTACACAGGGAGTGTTAACATTACCAGAATTTTAGAAAATCTGCCAAAATATAAGCATAAAAACCATAGGTGGGGCAAATTTTCCTTGTCTAGAAGTCAATTATGTTGCAAGAGGAAAGAGTATGTGGCTTTTTTCCTTTCCTGTCACTTCCAAATTTAAGAAGACTGAGTCCCAACTCTACGTACTCCTTGGGAATTCTTACATGACTGAATTTCAGGGCTTTTGTTTCGTATATGCTGTGTAAGTCACTACCGAGATTTTGTCCTTAATATCCTGAGTATGAGAATCAGCTGTAATAAGTTGCAGCTATGTTGTCTGGCTGCTCATGTTCCCAAGATGGCAAGCAAATTTACCTTCTTCTTTGCTATTATTAAAATGTGTGTTAGCTTTACTTTAGCCTTTGAAAAAACAAGAATGCAAACCAGAAACTGAACTTGCTACCAAAAGGCATGTTTAAATTAAAAGAAATATGGAAACCAGTGATTTAAATTTGATATTCTCTCACAAACACACCAGATGTTTTATATACCAAATTATCTCTGGGTGCTGAAATCTAGATCTTCTGACATCCAAATATTGCTATTGCAAGTGTTGAAACACTCCCAACTTTAACATGTGTAAGGAAACCAAACCTTTCTCCAGATAAAACTGTGCAATCTCAACTGTCCGAAGAGCTAGGCTTTATTTATTTACTGCAAATGTGCAGTAAGGCATAAAAAACACCATATGACATAAAGTGTTTAGGTTAGAGTTAACATGCTTATTTTCAGAGGTTCACAATATTAATCCATGACAGGTGTAGGGCTTATGATTTAAAACAATTCTATTTCAAGCCATTCATATTGCTGCTTAATGATGACTTCATTCTTCCCAGTTACCATATGTCTTAACCATGCAAATGAGAAGAAAAAGAACATCTGGTCAACCATTGTTGTCTGGCCTGTCATGCAGGACATGTGGCATTGCATGTGCTTATCTCACCAGGTTCCTATGGGATGTTGACATGGCCGATGGTTTCATATTTTACACAGTTGGTGCATTTAGGGCATACCATCAATCATAGCTCGGTAGCAACCCTACATCTTTGAGCTTTTAGCTTTTGGTGATGAATTCCATTTTTGGATCCTGCAAACATTTCTCCTGGAATTTCAAGTAAGAGTAGCATATTTGTGAAATGATGTCCTTGTATAATTTGACAGTTTATGGGTAGAAATGTGGCCTAGGAAGAGACAGTTCTAATTTGTCTAATTTTTCTAATTTGGAAATTCCAAATTAGGATTTCAATATCTTAATGTTAATACTGACTTTATTTTAGCATCCTTGGGAAAAATTTATTGAACTCTGTATATCTTTATTTAATCCCTTGTAAAATGTCAAATAGTCATCAAATAATCATCCTGCCATTGTGCTGATCACTGGATAAAGCTCTAATACCCATACATGCCACTCTGTATGAAGCAAATTACCTCTCTTTTCAGGGAGTATGTTTGAGTGATGATCTTAAAAAGCATGATTTGAGAATTAAAGCACAAGTTTGGTAACATACTTAATCACTGTGCTACCTCTCATTTGGTCAACTTGGTCATATTCTTACTTGACCAGGGCTTTGATCTAGATATCTAAGGATATAGTTTCTTGGGATCAATGACTCACTCTTTGCCACTGCTAAATCCATCCTGTGCAGGAGTGTTTATTCAGGTGAAGAAGTCTTAGCCCTAATCTAAGAAAAACATACAGGTCACCAGGATACAATCAATATCATGGGACTTACATATTTTTTACTCCTCTGAACTGAAGACAGTTTTATTGCTCATTTTTCTAAGCCCGTGTCTTTCTTGAGTAATGCCCAAGTAGAGTCATTTCTACAACGTGAGGAATAACTAAACATGGAGGCTTATTTTCAGATACACATACAATATGTATATATAAATTAAATTAAAAGTAAGCAGCAATCCAGATCTTCAGAACATGTTTAAATAATGGCCAATATAAGTACAGAATGCATTTTCTTTGTTATCTTTTTGCCATTAATATCCACAAGATTGAATAAAAAAGGAGTCTTCTTTGCTTTTTTCTCCTTCTGCATAATTAATTCTTTAAGAAGCCATGAGGGCTGGACTGTATTTTCTTTAGGCTCTGAATGCCAGTGAGCACACTGGGGGCAGTTAAATAATAAATAATAACAAATACTGAGTTTATTGACTCCTCAACCCTTGAATCAATCAATTAATCATGATATTATGGCAAGATCAAAGGGATAAAATTCTAAAACTGACTGCAAGATGCAAATGGATAAATCTCCCAGCAGGAATAATTGCCAACCATTTTGATCAAATATAAGATCATGATCAATTATGCTCTTTAGGGCTTGGTCACTTAAGTTTATTTAAATGCTGCAAAGAACATCCCTCCAGGATCTAATGAGCTCCTAAACATCACTTGTTAGGGTAAAGCATTGTTGTCTAATCACCCTAAAGACTGAAGCCACAGATTCACAGTGAGCACCATCTATATTTCAAAGAAAGATGTCCCCTTGCAATATGTGATTTGGATTTTTACATTGTCAGTTTCTGCTATTTGCATCAAAATTAACTTTCCTTTTCCTAGCCCCTAGTCATTGGCTAAGTACTAAAATAAGAGATTTTATGTGAACATTTTGATCAGTCTACTTAGAAACAATGTAGACAGTACCAAAAAAAAGAGTGAGTCATCAGGCAGAGAAAGAAGCCCTAGGTCAGAACATGCAATATATGGTAATAGCACTCAACCATATAACCTGCCCAAAGGTTTCCCCCATGGCCACTGGACTCCAGAGTTACAACTACTGGAGGTTTATGCTGGCTGTTATGGCTTTGCTTTCTCGGTTCACTTTCTCACTCCTTGAGGAATGTATCAGATGTGCAGTCCTTACCCAAAGGAGATTTATCTGAGTCCACAGCATCCTGTGTGTTGCCAGGGGATGTGGTCTTTCCAATAGCCTGCTCTGAACACAAGCAGCAACCCAAGAAAGAGAATTTCTTTTGGATAATTGAGATGCTGCCTTCAGGAAATACATTGTTCTTATGATTCTGGGTTTGCCTGGTTATAAATAAGGACATCTGAGAAGTCTTATTTGCAAGACATCAGGAATCTGGAATTCAGGGATGAGATGTGGATGTTTTCCCTTTTAAGGGCTGGATTGAATTAATTCATTTATCA
This sequence comes from Bos indicus, assembly GCF_029378745.1. Taxonomy (NCBI): domain Eukaryota; kingdom Metazoa; phylum Chordata; class Mammalia; order Artiodactyla; family Bovidae; genus Bos; species Bos indicus. The sequence goes on along the minus strand of NC_091768.1, from coordinate 62,269,703 downwards.
ACACAATTTGCTGAACATCTACTGTGTGTTGGATAGTACAGATTCAGATATGAATAGGATTAGATTACCATACTTCAGGATTTATTGAACAATCTCTTAGAGATGAGTGGTACTTTCACATTCATTGTCTCCTTTAATCAACTGAGCCATTCTCTGAAGGATGTATCATAGTTTAAGATAAGGACAGTATGGCCCAGTGAGTTAATGTAGTTTGCCAAAGGTTGATTAGTTTGTGTCAAAGCAAGAACCTCAACAGAGTTCTGCTTCTGGGTCTGGTGCTCTTTCTTCTACATTATTCTATATTGGTTTCTTCTTCTATAAACTGGGGCTTCCCTGATGGCTCAGCTGTTAAGAATCTGCCTGCCAAAGCAGGAGACATAAGAGACTTGGGTTTGATCCCTGGTCAGGAGAATCTCCTGGAGAAGGAAATGGCAACCCACTCTGGGATTCTTGCCTGGGAAATCCATGGACAGAGAAGCCTGGCAGACTATAGTCCACGGGGTCTCAAAGAGTTGGACACAACTAAACAACAACAACAAACAAGGAGAGATCAACAGTGTCTGCCCTTCCGCACTCTACAACCTTTTCCATGTCGGTGTCGACACTAACACTAATGTTAACACTAACGTGAACAGTATACTGATAACACACAGAGTGTTGAGAGACGGGCCAAGCACGTACATATGTCACCACAATCAGTCGTTGTGGACACACTACGATGAAGACCACGAAGATAAACTTCCATAAATTAGGCAGAGTGACTGTTTTGTCAAAATGTCTTCTTTCTGTCTCTAAATACTCTATGTTTTATGCATAACCAGTATTCGGATACAAGGAATAAGATGGGACTTAATTACAGTGCCTCATCACCCCACTCAAACACCTTGGGGCTTTAGTAAGTACAGTTCCTTCCCAATCCCAGGTTTCCTCAAACCTGGTAGTGATTTTATTTCTGAGAGCTTCTTAGTCTTAGTCTCCCATGATCTGCCAGAAGAGTTCTTAGAGGAGGGTCTGATTCTGAAGACCCTTCCTCTCCTTTTAGAGTCTGTCCCTTCCTTGGTCTCAATGATTGGGTGATTAACTTTTGCTAGGGATCTCTTCTCACAGAAGCCCCCACTGAATGCAGATGGTTACACCTAAGAGAGTGTGAGGATCCCTTTGGGTAGAGAGTCCTCTAAGACTCCCTTTGTGATTCTCATGAGGTGACATGTCCTGTCTTGCCCATCTCACCCCTGGATGTCCAGAATATCTTCTATAAGCCTGAGGTCCCAGGGAAAGAAACAGTTAACAACCCCAGTAATTTTCTGGGGACTGGAAAAACTGAAAGTAGATCTTCCAGGTCAGTTTTCCTGGTGTGTAATTGCTTAGGAGGCCCAGGATTTAGGCCTGCCTGAAGTCAGTTACTACTTCTTTAACCCACTTATAGGGCATCAATGGAGGTAAACATACAATACCACATTCTTTTAAAAGGTTCTATTTATTAGGGATGCAGTGGACCCCCCAAAAAAATAGTGACCCCAATTTTTTCCCCTCTTCCAATCTCTCACCCTTGATATGAAGGTGTAATAGCTCACTCTGTGCTCATGTTTGATTAGCATGGATGCAGCTGGTAATACATGCGATAGTAAACTCTCCCACTGACTGTTTAAGGGATTGCAAGAGGCAAGCTAGTCTCCAGCTGTCATCATATGGATAGGCAGATTTAGATGCACATTGCAGCTACTCTCACTTGGGATTCAAACTTTCTAGTAGTTTTTCCTGACTCCTATGTTCAGAAATGGAGCTTAGATTTAATCTATCAGAAAAGAGGGCTTTCTTCCTACAACTTCATTTACCACAAGGTCCCTTTGTTAGAAGTGCACATGCACTTTCTCGTGATTCAATTGCTTTCTACAGCAGAGGGGCTGAGCTACTGGAAGTGGGGCCCCAGGCCTCAGCATCAGCATCACCCGGGAACATGTTCCAAATGCAGACTCTTAGGCTCTGCCTCAGACTTGTTGATTCGGAATCTGCCTTAGAACGATCTCAGGGGGTTAGGATGCACAGTAACGTTTGACAAGCCCTGGTTTAGAGAATCCAGGTTCAGGGATATGAGAAATTAATACATTCTGGCAGTCAGGAGCGGTCAACATGAGCTCATTAACTTTTGTTTCATCACTAGATTTTCTATCCATAAAACATCAATGTACATTCTCTATTCCTCACTTTTCAAGATAAGATAATCATAATCCGAACTTTATGAAACCCTCTACACAAGCAAATAACTAGAAATGAGGTTTGCATTTTGAGGCTGTGAACAGGATACCCAGATTTGTTGTTTCCCATTCAAATATATGTGTCTAAATTCTATCAGAGTTACCTGGTATTTCTTACAAACCAAGAACAGACTTCCTCTGAAAAGAAAAACAGCATGTTCTGTTGTTAAGCAACTTAAATCAATGCAATGATTGAAAATAATTAAGAATAATTTGGGGGGGACCAGATACACTTCTTGGATTTGAGATGTGGGTCATCAACAGGTGAGAAGCCAAAATCAACTCAATCAAAATATGAGTGAAATAGCAAGGAAAATAAATGGGTACCAGACTGAGTTCTCCTACAAAATGAAAGAGGCAGGTGGTTGAATTCTGTTAGATGATAACCATCTAACATGGAGTGAATTGACAAGAAGGGTGGGTTTCATGTAGATACCACTGGAAAAAAAACAAAGACTGAGATTCTGCTGTGATATGTTTACATAAAAAACAAAGAAACAAGGACACTTAAATTCAAAGGAACATGGAAGCAGAAATTAAAATAATAGAGTAGCTCTTTTCACAGCATTAATCTAGAAGAATTTGAACTTTCCATCTGACACTGAGACTTGGGGGGAACCCTCAGTCTTCTGAACAAGTTGTGATTTTGTCAGGAGAAAATTTCCACTTTTTAAAGTCATTTGTCTCATACAGAATAATGTAGAGCCTAAGGACATTCCATAAGCATCAGTACTGTCTAGTACACATCATAAAAGCTGGGAATACCTTTCTGATTTTTGTGTTTTGATGAATCTGGTTTTAAGAAAGTGCCTTGAGGAATATAAAATCTTTCAGTTCTGGATCAAGGATGATTTTTACAATGAACTCACTTTTGGGGCAGAGGGATTGATAAGAAACCTCCTGAAAATTTAGATTTGTAAATTAAAGTTAGCTTGGAGATAAAAGCTAAAGTGCTGAAGCTTTGTGGCCTATAGCTTTGATGTGCAATTCTCTCTTTCTTATCTGGACTTTCTGTCTTAAGAGCCTATTCTCGAATAAGAAATGCATTCATGGAAGCATTTGAAACAATGGCACCTGCAGGTCATTTTGATTGAGTAGGTGTTTTTATTTTAATTCAATAAGTAAATTAAGGTTGGGTTTCTTGCTGTGAGCAATGTTTACTCACTATAATAATGGGTGTAATATGTTATGTGTGAGATCTTGTGCTTATTTTAGAAGAAAGGATGTTCCTTTTGTAAAGGTCTATTAAAATATACTTCCTTTTCTTGATCTTTGTACTGATTTTATGACTGAAATAGAATTCTATAAATGAATAATTATAATGTATTTCAAACAACTTTGAACTATAACTACTAAAATTATCTCTTAGTTCTCTAGATTATTAATCTTGCCTTGAATCATAGTGACCTGGGATTTAAAATAATTAAACTAGTGTTTTATAGGCTTTTATGATCAGAAAATCATCAGCACACACGTATAGATTACATATATAGCCATAAAAGTGTACAATATGTGACTTATGTCAGAATTTCCCTGAATAAATATTTATTTGAAACTGCAAATTTGTGTTATTTATGATCCTCATTCTTTTAGGAACAGGTATTTGTATGGTCACTGGAATCATTCACTTTTGGTGAAAATAACTGGCAACTCTAGGATAATTTTGTGATCTAGAAAATTGATAATCAAATTTCAGTGTGTGTATTAATAGGGGTCTGATTTGGAGAGAGAAACATCACATTAATTCACACAGAGAAAGTTTAATATAAAGAATTATTAGGGAGGAGGTGGGATGAATTAGGAGATTGGGATTGACATATATACACTGCATGCGTGCTAAGTCACTTCAGTTGTGTCTGACTCTGCGCCCAGGGGCCTGTAGCCCGCCAGGCTCCTCCATGAGATTCTCCAGGTAACAACACTGGAGTGAGTTGCCATTTCATCCTCTAGGGGATCTTCCTGACCCAGGGATCCAAGCTGCGTCTGTAACTTACGTCTTCTGTATTGGCAGGCAGGTGCTTTACCGCTAGTGCCACCTGGGAAGCCTCAGATATGCAGTGTTATGTATACAATAGACAACTAGTGAGAACTTACTAAATAGCACAGGGAACTCTACCATTCAGTGCTGTGTGGTGACCTGAGTGGGAAGGAAATCCAAAAAAGAGAGGATATATGTAAACATATAGCTGTTTCACTTTGTTGTACAACAGAAACATTGCAAAGCAGCTGCTGCTGCTAAGTCACTTCAGTCGTGTCCGACTCTGTGCGACCCCAGAGACTGCAGCCCACCAGGCTCCCCTGTCCCTGGGATTCTCCAGGCAAGAACACTGGAGTGGGTTGCCATTTTCCTTCTGCAAAGCAGCTAGGCTCCAATAAAAATTAATTAAAAAATGGGAGCAATTAAAAAAAAGAATTATTAACTAGTAGTGGGACATAATGACCAATGGGTAAAAGACCTCTAAAGGAGACAAGAATGACAAATACAGCAGCAGCCAGTAGCTTGAGGGTTGAGGCAGAGCCCATAGGGATAGGCACTCCCCCATCACTAAGACTGAGAGAGCCCTTTGAAGAGGGTGTAACAAAGGTCCACTGGATGGTGGAGAAGTTCACTGAGGTGTCACAGGCTGAGTGAGTGGAGTGACTGTTCCCTGCAAGGACATCTGCAAAAACTTCAAAGTGGCTTGACAACTTACAGTCGTGTAAATATTACAGCATTTGACTTCACTAACTTCTAGGGGTTTGGGGAGATTTTACTGATCTTGGAATTATAGGAAATATGTCTTAGAGTTGTGTAAAACTTGATGTAGATTGTTTCATATATGTTTTCTCATTCAAAATCCATAGGTCTGTATACTTTGATATGACCCCCATGAACTTTTCCTAAGAATTAAGGCCAAATTTCTTAGAATGACTAATACGTTCTCAGAGCCTGAATCTAATGTATTTCTCTAGACTCATTACTCAACAACTTCTGTGCTCCATTTCTAAAAGTTATAATGGATGCTTTCCTAATCCCCACTGAGCTCCCTTATTGGATTTACAATATTCTCCATTCTTTCTTTAAAATACACAAATGATGTTTTTAACCTGTAAAATGTATCTGGCTAACATGACACTCTCTCATATGCCCTAAACTTCTGCTTCTATCACTTGAAGTTGTGTTCTCACAAAGAATCAGATAAGTGTGAAATCTTTTGATTTAAGTTAAACTTACTATTATAATTGGACTTTCCAGGTGGCACTGGTGATAAAGAACCCATTTGCCAATGCAGGATGTATGAGATGTGGGTTCCATTTCTGGGTCAGGAAGATCCCCTGGAGGAGGAAATGGAAACCCGCTTCAGTATTCCTGGAGAATCCCAAGGACAGAGGAGCCTGGCGGGTTACAGTCTGTGGTTGTAAAAGAGTTGGACATGACTGAAGTGACTTATAATTATGTAATTTAATGAAAGTGAACATGAAGTGTTGTAATATTAGTACAAAAAGAGAGTTGCATGTAAGAAATACAATTGAGAATTTCTTCTTCCAGTATGCTGGCAGACAAAAAGTGTGAACATTCTCCTTCTAACAGCTCTATACAAGCTGGATAAAATACAATAAAAATTATTAGACATGTATAACTGTGTTTATGAGAAAATGGACCCCAGTTTCCAAGGATAAACCAGGAACTGTAAATTAAATGAGTCTGAGCTGATGTTTAGTATTTTTTGGAGGCTGAAGCCGAATGGCTTTAATGCCTACAAGGGAGAGGAAATGAGGCTAGTCCTTTATCATTAGAGAGTTCAAAATAAAACCCTTGTATAAAGCCTGGGTTTTGAAATGCTGCACCTTCTGTGTAAAAGTGGACTAAAAAACAATCCACACACCAACATAAAGAGTTGATGAGAAAGTGTATCTGCCTGGAGGGAAGGAGAGAAAGGAAAATCTCTAAGAACCTGGTCCCAAGGTTTGAAATGATAATATCCACATATTCTGGGCACCCTCAAGCCATGAAATTGCATGAAAATTTCAAGAAAATTGCTGCAAGCTAATGGTGTCCCTGGGATGCTTTACAGAAGCAAACACAAAGCCACTTTGGAGAAACATCTCCCTGTGGTAGAGGATTTCAACAGAACTTACTGAAGATGTGGTCACAATCCAAGATTACAAAACAGATGAGAAAAGACAACATACCATGAGTGACAGCCACCTGGCACAGTAAATAGGAGACTGAATCCCCCAAACCTGCAATGGGAATGATAAAATAAGTACATTTAAAATAACAAAACATGTAGAAGAATGCATTAAAATCATAAAAGGTAAGATACAATGAGAAGACAAGACATCTTGCAAATAAATCAAATAGGGTTAGACACTCATTTGTGTCCGACTCTTTGTGACCCCAAGGACTGTAGCCCACCAGGCTCCTCTGTCCATGGGATTCTCCAGGCAAGAATACTGGAGTGGGTAGCCATTTCCTTCTCCAGGGGATCTTCCTGACCCAGGGATGGGACCTGGGTCTCCTGCATTGCAGGCAGATTCTTTACCGTCTGAGCCACCAGGGAAGTCCAACGAATACTGTGGTCATTGAAAGGAAAAATCCAGTGCCTGAGTTGTGAAGGGAAAGCTTAGTGCAGTATAATATATGTGTGCCAGTATCAGTGTGTTGCTTAGTGAACTCCCGAGTGGCAATTTCTGCTTTCTTCTGCACTTTTCACATTCCTCATATGGTATGAGTACACAGGAGTATAAAGATTATTCCAAATAGATTATGTTTTCAGGTTTTAAAGCTTGACTTAAGAGAGACTCACCTAATACTTGACATGGAGGGCTAAAATTAAAGGGTAAAAAAATATATTCTAGGCCATTCTAAATAAAATAGAGTTAGTTTAGATATGCTAATAACAAATACTCTTTAGGAATTGAGCATTCTTCTTCAGTTATTAAGAATTAAGAGCATTATACATGATGCTAAGAAAGAATGCTTCACTTGGAAACTAGGTCAAGTCAAGCCTTGTTTGTATCCAATATCATAAAAATGGGGGGAAGATCCCCCAACATATTTTTTGAGCTAGTATATTTTTGATAGCAAAATTGGAAAAGGGCAGCATGTAAATAGGAAATTAGAGATTATGTTCATTTATGAACAGAGATGAGTATAAAATATATAAAAATAATAATCAAATACGATTATCTTAGGAATAAGGATAATGACCATTCAGTTCCTCAAATATTTGCAAAAATTCTGGAAAAATATCAACATGCATTTATGGTAAAACCTTTCTTAGCAAACTAGAATAGAACAATACTTCTTTAACTGGATAAAGGTATCTAACAAAAATGTATAATGAATATCATTCTTAGAAGATTTTGAGTAAGAACAGGACAAAGATATCCTCTATTCTTGCTCATATTCAGTGTTATATTAGAAATCCTAATCAGTACAATAAGAGAAAAAAAGATTGATTGGCACTTACCATTGTTCGCAGTGTCTATATAGAAAGCACAGGACTTTACAAACCACTGGAATTAATCAGTGAGGCAAATGTACTGCTTGATTTATCAACAATATCAAAACATCGAAGCAATCCCTTTATCTAAGCAGGTAATAATTAGAAAATATAATTTAAAAATATATTATTTGTATATTTGTAAGAAAAATATCTGAAGTACTTAAAAATAAATACAAGAAAAGTTATTCCAGACTTCCATAAAGAAAATAATAAATTTTATTAAAACATAGCAAGGGATCCTAGATGAATGAAGAACCATATCTTGTTTCTGAATGAGCAGATTTGGCATGATAAATTCTCCTCCAATTAATACTTACAGTCAACATGATTACAGTAAAAATATGAGCAGAACTTGGCAATCAGATTCCGAAACTCACATAGAAGAGTTAATGAACAAGGAGAGTCAAGACAATTTTGAAGAGGAGGGAAAGATACTATCTGTTATCAGAATTATCTTAAAGCTCTAGTAATGAAACGAATGGCACTGATACACAGGAAAACAAATTAGATAGTTGAACCTAGAAATAGACTCAAGTAGATATAAGAGTTTGGTCATTGACATTAGCAGCATTACAAGTAAGTGAGAAAATGTTAATTCTTTTTTAAAAAAAAGTGGTGCTAGGACAACTAGATATCTACATGAAAAATATTGCGTCTCTATCCCATAATACACACACACACACACACACTCAGACGTGTACACACACAGATGGATTAAGGACCAAAATTAGAAAAGCAAATATTAAATATTAAACACTTTAAGAAAAACATGTAGAAGAGCTTTATAACTTTGGTTTAGCAAAGATTTTTTGAATAAGACACAAAAAATACAAGTCAAAAAGAAAAGATGGTTAAAATTGACTACAATAAAACCTAAAACAAAATTGAGAAGATAATCCACCACCATCTAGGAGAAGATATTTGCAATGCACATAGAGATTAGGATCTAAAGTATATTAAGAACTCTTTTAATTCAATAAGAAGAAGGAAGAAAATAACTATGAGAAATATGGAGACAAGATATAACATGTAGTTTACAGAGGGTGAAACCTGATTGGCCAATAATCCTATAAGAAATATCCACCTACTCTGAGAACTTCAAAACAACGGTGATATACCATTATGTTATTAGTGAGAAAAACAAAAATCAAAAAGTCTGATAACTCCATGTATTAGTGAGGTTGTGGGAACATTGCTGGAAGACCCATAAACAAGACAGCTACTTTGAAGAACTATTCGGGAATATCAAGAAAAATTTGAGCTGCTCAAACTCTGCATGACTCAGCAGTTCTACCTCAAGGTATGTGCACGTGTGTGTACTCAGTTGCTCAGTCGTGTCCAACTCTTTGCAACGCCATGGGCTGCAGTCTGCCAGGCTCCTCTGTCCATGGGATTTTCCTGGCAAGAATAGTGGAGTGGGTTGCCATTTCCTACTCCAGGGCATTTTCCCGACCCAGGAGTCGAACCCATGTCTCTTGAATCTCCTGCATTGGCAGGTGGATTCTTTACCATGGTGCCATCTGGGAAGCACCTCAAGGTATGCATCAGGGCTACCGCATGGCAGAAATCTTGGAGCCAGGCAATGCTCAGCCCTTCACTTTAGAACAGATCTCACAAATGTTCACAGAAACAATTGTAAAAACCTGGAAGAAAAACTAGGGATATGGAGCTCATCAGTTCAGTTCAGTTCAGTCTCTCAGTTGTGTCCGACTCTTTGAGACCCCATGAATCGCAGCACGCCAGGCCTCCCTGTCTATCACCAACTCCCAGAGTTCACTCAGACTCACATCCATCGAGTCAGTGACACCATCCAGCCATCTCATCCTTTGTGGTCCCCTTTTCCTCCTACCCTCAATTCCTCCTAGCATCAGGGTCTTTTCCAATGAGTCAATTCTTCACATGAGGTGGCCAAAGTATTGGAGTTTCAGCTTCAGCATCAGTCCTTCCAATGAACACCCAGGACTGATCTCCTTTAGGATGGACTGGTTGGATCTCCTTGCAGTCCAAGGGACTCTCAAGAGTCTTCTCCAACACCACAGTTCAAAAGCATCAATTCTTTGGCGCTCAGCTTTCTTCACAGTCGAACTCTCATCCATACATGACTACTGGAAAAACCATAGCCTTGACTAGATGGACCTTTGTTGGCAAAGTAATATCTCTGCTTTTGAATATGCTATTTACGTTGGTCATAACTTTCCTTCCAAGGAATGAGCGTCTTTTAATTTCATGGCTGCAGTCACCATCTGCAGTGATTTTGGAGCCCCAAAAAATAAAGTCTGACACTGTTTCCACTGTTTCCCCATCTATTTCCCATGAAGTGATGGGACCAGAGGCCATGATCTTAGTTTTCTGAATGTTGAACTTTAAGCCAACTTTTTCATTCTCCTCTTTCACCTTCATCAAGAGGCTTTTTAGTTCCTCTTCACTTTCTGCCATAAGGGTGGTGTCATCTGCATATCTGAGGTTATTGATATTTCTCCCGGCAATCTTGATTCCAGCTTGGAGCTCGCTCATAGTCATTAGAAATTGTCCTTCTGCTTCCACCTGGTTTCAAGAAGTTGAAACTGGAGACTGTAGACATATTTTGATATTTGTGTAAGAAATAAAATCTATGACTCCTATCAAAAGACACATCCGGAAGCAAAACATTTCTTGCCCTATATCAAAAGATTGGAGGGACTTCCCTGGTTGTCCCAGTGGCTAAGAATCCAAGCTCCCAATGCAGGAGGCTAAAATTTGATCCCTGATTGGGGAACTAGATCCCATATGCCATGACTAAGAATTCCCATGCCCAAACGAAGATTGAAGACCCGAGTGCCGCAACAATGACCTGGTGCAGCCAAATAAATAAGCTAATTTAAGAAAAGATGGAAGAATAAACATACCTTGATATGTTTATATAAGAATGAAAAGTTCTGAACAAAACAAAAGGCAACGTTTCTTTGTTTTTCAAGGTAGTTGTGCTCTTGGAAAATTAAAAAATATCCCTGGATATTTAAATAGTACCAAAACCCTAATAGCTCAGTTGGTAAAGATTCTACCTGTGATGCAGGAGACTCTGGTTTGATTCCTGGGTTGGGAAGATCTGCTGGAGAAGGGATAGGCTACCCACTCCAGTATTCTTGGGCTTCCCTGGTGGCTCAGCTGATAAAGAATCTGCCTGCAATGTGGGAGACCTGGGTTTGATCCCTGGGTTGGGAAGATCCCCTGGAGGAGGGCATGGCAACCCACTCCAGTATTCTGGCCTGAAGAATTGCATGGACTACAGTCACAAAGATTTGGACACAACTCAGCCACCTTGACTTTCACTTTCTTTTCAAATAAATAAATAACATATCCTTTGTGGTTTATAGGTAAAAATGAGTTAGCATCAAGGTTCAAGTGATTATAAACAGGTCTTTTAGCTCCTAAATGCCTGGCATGATATTTAACATTTGAGTCACTTGGGAAGCAGGACAGTTCTTTGTGTGGAGAATTGGTCCAAGGTGAGGATGGTTCACTTCCCTGACCTTTCCCCACAAAATGCCAGTTGTGCCCCAATCACTGGGATAATAAGCCCCCCAACTGAAGCATTTTCAGCCTCCTGGAGAGCTCTTTTATCATCAATTTTTCTGTGCCCCAGAAGTGCATGTTACCACTATCACATTGATCCTTTTGTATAACAATGAGCTGTTTGCATATCTATTCTTTCTTCCAACCCATGGCCTCCCAGAGGATGGGGACCACGTGTTATTTTATAACTCAGAGCCCTAGAAGTGCTCAATAAATGTTTATTGTATGAAATATAATTTAATCAAATCTAGCCTTTTAGGTCTGAGTTTCTAGCTTGTTACTGGACTGCTTGCTGTCTGTCTTTTTTTCCCCCTTCCCAGTGCAATTTTTTTAATCTATAAAAAGCTGAAAAGAGAGATAATCCTTTAGCAGAAGGCATCTTTAGTTTTTTTTTTTTTTTAAGTCTATTGTGTACTGCTGTCCCCTCAGATCAGTCCCTATTAACTGAGTGTCTTCATCTACAGAGAAATTAGGGTAAAGAGAATTGTGGCTCTTGTTAGGGCACTATGTACATATAACTGACCAACATTTGAGAAATACTGGAAGACCTGGATCTTGCATGCCTTCTTTACTTCTCTGTAAGGCAGACATCCTTAATTCCCTCCACCTACCTTCTTTTGCCTATATCTTTGTCAAGCAGCTCTAATTTGGCCAGTTCTGGCCCAGCATTTGTCATAAAGATATATATACCCTGTGGATGTAGACAAGTCTTCACGTTCTAAGGTACATGGATTGATGAGATGGGTTTACTCACCGAAATCAGATTTTTCACCATCTTTAAATCATAAGTGGCATTAATTGAACGCAAGAATAAATCAAGGGGATTCATGAACAGATTTATAAATTTTCTTCTTTCTGCATTTTAATTATACTGGCATTTTAACTGCATTGTAATTGCACTTTAATTGCATGTATTTGTATAAATTAAAAAATAATTAGAGCTCTGTAGCACTATGGGAAACTAATTTATGCATATAGACCTTTAAAGATGCACACATGGAGAATGATTTCATAGCTCTCACCATGTCAGACACGTTAAAATTGTCCTTGCTGAAAGGTCTACAGCTCTCGAAGTGGATGGGCCTTTCTTGTTCTCTCTGTGATGAGAGAGTGAGACAGAGCTGAGCTTGAGTGGAGGGCAGTGCTGAATATTTATGGGACCCCCCAGCTTGGAAAGTCTTTTAAATATTAAATATACATATATATGTTTTATGTAAGAATTCCAATGTATGACTCCTATGTGAATATATATTCTGTTTTCTGATAGGAGTCAGACATTTTATATTTCTTATATAAATTGTATATATATTTAATATATATATGTAAAATAAATTTATTTTTCTAGTTTAGCCCTGAGAAGTTTCTGTGCTCTGATTGCATGTGGGCGGTGAGGACAGAGGATGAGTCACTAAATGAGGGCAACAGAAGCAATGAATTTTGAACAATATTTCTGGCATAGGTTATCACAGCAAAGCTAGGCGAGATGTAGGCCTATTCATTCAACAGGCATTTAATGAACGCCTACTGGGTGTCTGGCACTACTGAAGTATGGCCCCATCCCATTTCACAGGTCATTTACCCAAAAGCAATATGGATTTTCTAGCCTTTCCTTCCATGTCCTTACTCAGTGTCTTAGCTTTCATCAGAAACCTGAACATTACATAATCTTGGCAAATTGTGGATTGGGCTCCCCTGTGTCCCAGTCCTCTGGTGCTTCAGAATACGCCATTCCCTTCACCTACCCAGTATCCCAGAATTCTTAGTGGCAGGTTCATTGCTTAAAAATTGCATGTTTATCATTTTTTGGAAAGAAAAAAGCTAAGAAGCTTAGTAACTAAGATAGTATTACTCCCTTGCCTTGAGATTATGGCACCCAAAGCTCTGGTAAGCAAGAGGATCCACTGTAAGTAGACTTCCTGTCCTCTCCTAGCCCAGGGTCTGTACTTGTTCTGTCTGCCCTTCTGGACAATCCTCCTACACACAACTTTCATTCCATCCCTCCCAACAGAACTTCCTGGGTACCCAATGTGGAATTATTCCTTTCCTTTGTTTTATTCTTACAGCACATTCTGCATCTTTCTCTTTTGTATCACTTGGGTTACAGTTAGATTCTAATTGGCAGTACCTGGAGGTCAGGGATGGGGTCTTATTTTTTTTTAGTCACCTGAAGGACTCAGTTTGTGGCTTTGTCTCTAATAAATATAATCTGAATCTGAGAGTCAAGGGGCAAATATCTTCAGGAGTGTGTGTATGTGTGTGTGTGTGAACTACAAGCCACTATTATAATTTTCTAGTATATTTTATTGCATAAAAATACAAGTCAGTCAACATTCTCACAGGAATTTGTAGGCTCTTTTCTGGGATATAGCTGGGTTTCCTGGCCTTGTATTTTTTTTTTAAGTGGGGCTGCTCTTTGCAAAAGAAAACTCATCAACTCTTAAAACATTTTGCAGCCAGATGGTGTTCCAGGCCTTTGAAACACACCCCTCTCCAAAGGGCTTATGATGGGGAGAGAGACAGAGAGGAGTTATGTCTCTCTCCTGTGAACATTATCCTTGGGCATGTCCTGGAGAGAAGAAAATCCAAAAAGGAATACTTCCCATTCAAGCCAGGTAAAGCTTAGCATGTATCTTTCATCCCTTGCAAACTCCTAGTCAGAGTAGGGCATTTCCAGGATCTTGGACTGGACCTTATTCAAATCTAGATAATGTCCCTGAGTTCCAGAATAACTGTTTTTACTTTTGGCCTAACCAACTACATGAGTTAGGGTAATGCTAGCTGCTATGACAAATAGATCCTACAGTGTGCAATACCTCAAACCAACAGGAATTGATTTCTTGTTAAGGTAGTTGTGCCAAGCTATGGTTCCTTGTGGATGGATATCTCCTTTATGAAATGATTCCAACCCAGGCTTTTTCCATCCTGTGGCTCTATTAACCCACAGAGGTTGACATCTGCATCCAGACAAAGGTTTTAGAAAACGAATGAAGGTACAATAATTGCTTATAAGCCTTGATCTGGAAGTGATGCCCATTATTTCAGTTCATGTTATATTGTCTCCAGATGCAAGAGGACTGGGAAGCAGCCGCTATGCAGAGACCACTCATAGCTCTGTACTGTGGAAAGGGGATTCTGAGTTTAGGGTATAGTTAGCTGTTGGGGTTGCTCCGTTACCTTTCTAGGGCAACACCGTTGTCCAGTGGCCCAGATGCTCATCTTGCATCAAATGGTTGTCTGTTGCTCACTGCTCAAGCAGTCATCTCATTACCACTGAACCACTGAAGCAACTTAACTTCTGCTTCCTAACAGATAATTGGTAAGTGACCCAAATGTACTCCCAGGTCTGTCTCCACCGGTCTTGGGCAGAATGGGGAAGAAAGCTGACCTCTCTAATAGATACTTAAAGATGGTGCTGGTGGGGCAGTTCTCATCTTTATGCCAGGCATGGCTCACCCATCCCCCTCTCATAAAGATCCCCTGGAGAAGGGAATGGCTACCTACTCCAGTATTCTTGCCTGGAGAGTTCCATGGACAGAAGAGCCTGGTGAGCTACAGTCCATGGGGTTGCAAAGAGTCCGCCACGACTGAGTGACTAACACTTTCACTTTCCCTTTCTCATAAGGGCCACAGCCCAGTCCATCCCATTGGTTCTCCTAAGGCTAGGACTGTGGGCTGAGGTACTTTCTAATAAATATCACTTAATCTTATGTTGCTTCATTTAAACCAATTGCCTAGACAGAAGGCCTCTGTCTGTTTCCTCCAGTTAGAGCTGAGCACTGTGGACCTCTCAGTCCTGGAGATTTCGTAAGCAGATTCCCTGTGACAGTGATCCTGGGAACCCTGGTCTTTATCTCTTTATCCCTTTTCACACTAGGCATCCTCTTTTACAACCACTTGACCTCACCACTAAAGCTTGTCTTGGAAGTTTTATTTAATTGAATTTCAGAGTCTTCTTGAGAAAAGAAAAATGTTATGGGTTACAGAAAAGAAAATATTTCTAAGTGTTTTACTGAGCAAATACCATGTTCTATGTGGCATGAAAATGGTATAAGATATATGAAGAGGCATATTTATGTTCTCTGCTTATGAGGATCCCATAGGTTAGTTAGCAAAAACTGCTAATCATCCAGGAAACAAACAAAATAGTGTGGTGTATAGTGAGTAACAAGGTATGAATTCTCAGCTACTGCCCAGATGTAAGATGAATTGAGAGGAGGCATCTTCATTAAGTATCAGATTATCTGTCTGATATTCTTCCTTGCCATCGTATAAAGCTAAGGCTGTATTTTGTCTAACCTTTCCAAGTCTGACTGAAAAGGAAAAAATTTAAACTATTGTTGTTATGCTATCTTTCAACTTTGAAGAGACTGTTCACTTTTTCCAACTCTGAGTGTACCAAAATTATTTTGCACAGAAACAGTCTTTTTTTTTTTTTTAGCATTAGAAAGATATGTTTATTTAATTTTTGCTCATGGTAAAAATACAAACAGAATTAGAGTTTATAATGAAAAATATGTTTCTCTTTGACCCTGTACCTGACTTACCCAAACTCTCATCCCTTGAGTATACATGCTCAGAACTTTGTTTTTCATTTTCTCTCAACTTCTTTCTCTCCTTCTGCTAGGTCAGTTGTTCCCAAGTTCTATTACACAAAAGAAATACCTGATGGAATTTTTTAGAAATGCAGGTTCCCTTTTTTCAGATATTCTGTGGGTCTGGGTGAGTTTAAGGAATTTGTGTTTATAACATAGTAATTCTGAGGCCAGGTGGTGCTTGGTTTAACATACTGTTTTAGAAAGTAATTAGGATCTCATTGCACTGGGGACTCATTTGGTGAAGTCACAGACTATGGTAGAGTTACCTGTTGTTGTTATTGTTTAGTCATTCAGTCATGTCTGATTCTTTGAGATCCCATGGACTGCAGCACACCAGGCTCCTCTGGTTTCCACTATAACCCAGAGTTTGCTCAAATTCATATCCATTGGGTTGGTGATGCTATCTAACCATCACATTCTCTGCTGCCCTCTTCTCCTCCTGCCCTCAATCTTTCCCAGCATCAGAGTCTTCCAATGAGTTGGCTCTTCTCATCAGATGGCCAAAATATTGTAGCTTCAGCCTTAGCACCAGGTCTTCCAATGAATATTCAGAATGATTTTCTTTAGAATTGACTCATTTGATCTCTTTGCTCTCCAAGGGACTCTCAAGAGTCTTCTCCAGGACCAGAGTTCAGCTTTGGTCCTGAACTGTCTTCGGTGCTCAGCTTTCATTATGATCTGACTCTTATTTCCATACACGACTACTGGAAAAACTGTAGCTTTGACTATATGGACCTTTGTCAGCTAAGTGATATCTCTGCTTTTTAATATACTGTCTAGGTTTGTCATAGCTTTCCTCTCAAGAAGCAAGCATCTTTTAATTTCATGGCTGTAGTCACCATCCACAATGATTTTGGAGCACAAGAAAATAAAATTTGTCACCGCTTCCACTTTTTCGCCTTCTATTTGCCATAAAGTGATGGGACTGGATGCCATGATCCTAGATTTTTAATGTTAAATTAGATTTTTATCTTTTCCTGTCATAAGCCATGTTTACTCTCCCACTCTTTGTCTTTCACTGGGGTTACTTTCCCTTTGGTCTCCAGAGTGATGCACAGAGGTCTTCCATGTATAATTAACCTAAGAATGATAATTTGTTCCAGTGCCTATTTCTGATGCCTCACTGCTGAGCTGTGGAGTGTCATTAGCTAGACTGAAAAGACTCAATTTGTTTTTGTCAACTGAAAAAAATATACACTGCCTAAAAGTTGAGAGTTATGTTTTATTCTGTGGAAAAAACTGAGGACTTAAGCCCAGAACCCATCATCTCAGAGAACACTGAGAGATTGCAGTCTCAGAAGAGGCAAGAAGAAGGGGTAGCCCGGATACATAGGCGTTTAGGCAACAAAGACCAGGTAGTCAGAGCATCAAAAGATTACTGTTAATTAAGGAAAATCAGATATCTCAAGTTAAGGAATTTAGTGCTTCTCTACGTATGGGAAATACAAAGCCTGGACTCGTTGAAACTGTTCCTTTTCTATGCACCTCAGCACTGACTCAGTGGACGTGAGTTTGAACAAACTCCAGGAGTTGGTGGTGGATGGGGAAGCCTGGCATGCTGCAGTCCACGGGGTTGCAAGGAATCAGACATGACTGAGCGACCAAACTGAACTGAACTTAACAGCTGTCTGGGGCCAGCATCCTGTGCTTTCCTGAGTTTTCTCAGGGTGTGCCAATGTGGGTGGCTGCAGCATTGACCACTAGTTAGGGGGTGCATCCTGTTTCCATCCAGACTTCCCTCAGGGCTTACCATCGGGGTGTCTGTAATGTGATGGCTTGATGGCTATAACATCCTTTGTTTACTGCTGAAAGAGTAAACAGTAAATGGACAGTGGCATTTTTACCATTCACTTCTCCAGGGGATCTTCCCAAGCCAGGGATTGAACCCGGGTCTCCTGCATTGCTGGCATTTTTAGTTCTTATTTTCTTTCTTGCTCCAGCTGCATGATTATAACTAACATCAGTGTTCATATATCTTTGATGAACAAGTACCAGTCACAAAACTGCAGACTTTGGAGAGATAACAATAACTTAGACATTGTTTCAACCAGTCTGTAAATGGGGAAGCTGAGGCCCAGAGAGATTAAGAAATGTTAATTAAGAGATTAAGAAATCACAGTTACAAAATAAATTACTGGCAGAGCTGACCAGAAACCTGGCTTACAAATTCTGAATCTGGTGCTCTTTTCTCATCTTAAAAAAATTTCAGCTAAAATCTCAGAGTCTCTGAAAATCATTCAAATGGTTCCTATTCCACAGTCCACCTACCATTTTGAAATATGTTGTTCTGTGCCCTAATCCCCACCCCTCAGCCCATGAGCCTCAGTAACCCTGGCTTTTTGTCTCACTCAGGACAGCAATACTGTGAATTATTTCTGAACTTTTAAACATGGCAAAATCTCCTCTACTTGAACCTCGGGTCACCAAATACAGCAATTTTGAACCAAAGGAGCCGTGGTTACTTTAGGTCTCCATGGGAATGCAGGGGCTCATCATTCTTATTCTGAGCTTCTTCAGACAAAGACCCAAGGAGCAGCCCTTATTACTTTTCAGAGGTTGGGGGAGGGTTGAGGTCATGCAAAGGTTGCTTGGTTTACAGTCTCATCCTGCTTCCCTTCTGCTATTGACAAGGCATCAGGATGGTTTATAGATCACTGCCTCCCTTTAAGGCCTATTTACTAATGTTTTGAGACATTTATCCAATCTCAAGAAACTCAAGGGACCCGATTTCAACTTTGAATTATATATTATCCATATTTGGGATGGAATGGGCAATTTTAATGGAAAAAAGCTCATCAATCAGGCAAGGGATTAGGCAAGGCTTTGATTTATATGTTTGTTGAAACCATGTCTATTGACATAAAATTTTTACAGTTCTATGAATTTAATAATATTTTAACCTGAATATGATTTTGACACCTCCTCCCCTCACACACATACATGCATTCTTCCTTTCTTTTAACCTTTGGTGAAATATTAACTTAGTGTACCATACATTTGATAACATCCCCAGAGACTAGCCAAAAGAAATATCAAGATGTCCTAGGAGAACATACTGGTCTTGATGAGAACAAGGAATATTCCCAGAAAAAAGTCTCAGTTCTTAAAATAAATTACAGTAACTTCAGGAAGGAAATTAAGTATCTGTTGAAAGATACATTCATTAGACTAGTGACTTTTCCCACAGTTTTGTAATTCAGATTCTATATTCAGGAAAAGGAAATTAACTGGGGTTTTTGATACAAATGGTGAAAAATGGAAATTAGCATTTGCCAGCCTATAGACACATATGGTTTTATACTTCTGTAATTAGAGCTGTTGATGAATCACTCCAATACCTTGATAGCTTTAGTTACAGTCTTCCAAGCAGGTATTTACCTTAAACCTGAAGACAGGTACAGGCATGAAAACAATGGTATCTTTTTTTAATCTATTGTCACATGTAGCCAGTAACTCAGCTTGTCTCTTGTTGTAGGGTAAGGAATGATGCTATTTTGCTCATGTGTGTTATTCTTGGAATTCTGCACCCCTGGGAAAAGGTTGTCAAAGGTTACATTAGCCATGCAATGAGGCAAGGACAGTGAGTCCAGACAAACACTCATGGTAGAAACCCTGCCATAAATGTCAACTGCCATTACTCTATGCATCAGTGCTTATAATATCTAAGAAACAAAACTGTCCATTTCTATTTTTAGCCCATTTTCTTTTGAGGATGATGTTCATTATTCTGACATTTTGTTTCTTGTTTACTTCCCCCTGCACTTGAAATCCAAATAGACATTAGTTTTCCATCCAGATGTTTTCATACCTTCTGCACGGTTGGGCTGGATTCATTTGCATTTAGTTGTCTTGGGAGGGCTAATGATTTTATTTTCAAAAGGTCAGTGGCTGCCATGCAACCTATAAAAAGTTAGTTGTCCAAGATGTTTTTCACTCATTACTCAAGCACTCAGCTTGGTTAATTCACCACTGAAAATCAGTTGCCTCAAGGAATTTCAATATTACATTACAGCATAACAAACTATCCAATATCACTAATGGCCTATTTAAGAATGAAATGCTCTTTTTCTGGTTTTAAGCAATTTCTAATTTTGATGAGGATCAGGCACCATCTATAAGGATGGAGTTAATAAGTCCCTGTAGGGACACATCACTAGCCAGGTCATAAAAATCACGCACGGCTTGCTCTTTCAGCCATCAGGCAAGAGGAGGACAAACACATCTATTTTCCCCCACGTTACATTTGTGGTCAGAAGATGTTTGAAAAACTACAGTCATTATTTTATTGTTATTGTTATTATTTGCAATGTTTCTGAAATCTGGGTATTTATCTCTATCTATCTATGTAGTATTTATACTCTTTATATCTTTTTCCCAAGAATCTACTCTCTAAAATGTCTTCTCTCAAAATTATACCCAAAACAGAATGCAAGTGTTAGGGGTGAATATAATATACTATTTGATACTTGGTAGTGTGAAGTTATTGTCTGGAAAATTCAGGCAAAACAACTGGTTAGTGAGGGAAGAAATAACTCAACATATTTGTTTTGGCTGCTCACATTGATCAGATTTGGAGGATAATAGCTTTAATTCCTTGTGATAAAATGTACCAGTCCTCTCCTATTTCTGTATGGTAAATGTACCCCAGTTTGACTAAGACAAAACTGATCTAAAAGCAAATGTGTTTGCTTTGTCCTTGTAAAATATGCTTGGGTAATAAGCACTTCAGGGATGGAAAGAGAGAGGAAATGGGAATGGATGCGCTGAAGGCAGGATTTGGAATCTTATCTAGAAATCAGATGATGATAAGAATAACCTCAGATATGCAGATGACACCACCCTTATGGCAGAAAGTGAAGAGGAACTAAAAAGCCTCTTGATGAAGATAAAAGAGGAGAGTGAAAAAGTTGGCTTAAAGTTGAACATTCAGAAAACTAAGATCATGGCATCTGGTCCCATCACTTCATGGGAAATAGATGGGGAAACAGTGGAAACAGTGTCAGACTTTATTTTGGGGGGCTCCAAAATCACTGCAGGTGGTCACTGCAGCCATGAAATTAAAAGACACTTACTCCTTGGAAGAAAAGTTATGACCAACCTAGATAGCATATTGAAAAGCAGAGACATTACTTTGCCAACAAAGATCTGTCTAGTCAAAGCTATGGTTTTTTCAGTGGTCATGTATGGATGTGAGAGTTGGACTGTGAAGAAGGCTAAGCACTGAAGAATTGATGCTTTTGAACTGTGGTGTTGGAGAAGACTCTGGAGAGTCCCTTGGACTGCAAGGAGATCCAAACAGTCCATTCTGAAGATCAGTCCTGGGTGTTCTTTGGAAGGAAGATGCTAAAGCTGAAACTACAGTACTTTGGCCACCTCATGCGAAGAGTTGACTCATTGGAAAAGACTCTGATGCTGGGAGGGATTGGGGGCAGGAGGAGAAGGGGACAACAGAGGATGAGATGGCTGGATGGCATCACTGACTCAATGGACGTGAGTCTGAGTGAACTCCGGGAGTTGGTGATGGACAGGGAGGCCTGGCATGCTGCGATTCATGGGGTTGCAAAGAGTCGGACATGACTGAGCGACTGATCTGATCTGATTTGCCAAGTCTTTACCTCAATTCCTCAGAATGAAGTCATTATGATAGTCAAAGGATGTTCTTTTTTTCTAAAACAATTTTTATTGGAGTATATTTACTTTACACTGGTTGTATTATTTTCTGTTGTACAGCAAAGTGGATCAGCCATATGAATACCTACATTCCCTCTTACTTGGATCTCCTTCCCATTTAGGTTACCACATAGCAGTAAGTAGAGTTCCCTGTGCTAAATAGTAGGTTCTCATTAGTTATCTATTTCATACATCAAAAATTTAAATTGCCCAGCTGTACATGCTCAGTTGTGTCTGACTCTTTGCAACCCCATGCACTATAGCCCACCAGGCTTCTCTGTCCACCGAGTTTCCCAGGCAAGAAAACTGGTGTGGGTTTCTATTTCCTCCTACAGAGAATCTTCATGACCTAGAGATTGAACTCAGGTCTCCTGCATAGCAGGCAGACTCTTTACCCTCTGAGCCACCAGGAAAGCTCCATAGTAGTGTATATATGTCAAAGACAACCCTCAGAATGGGGGGAAATATTTGCAAACAAAGCAACTGATGAGGGATAAATCTCCAAAATATACAAATGCTCATGCATCTCAATATAAAAAAAAACCTAATCAAAAAATGATCACCAGTCCAGGTTCAGTGCACGATACTGGATGCTTGGGGCTAGTGCACTGGGACGACCCAGAGGGATGGTATGGGGAGGGAGGAGGGAGGAGGGTTCAGGATGGGGAGCACATGTATACCTGTGATGGATTCATTTTGATATTTGGCAAAACTAATACGATTATGTAAAGTTTAAAAATAAAATAAAATTAAAAAAAAAAAAGAAGGTCTAAATAGATATTTCTCCAAAGAAGACATACAGATGGCTAGGAGACATGTGAGAAGATGCCCCAAATCACTAATTACTAGAGAAAAGCAAATCAAAACTACAAAGAGATGTCACCTCACACCGTTCAGGATGACCATCATCAAAAAATCTACAAACAATAAATGCTTGAGAAGGTGTGGAGAAAAGGGAACCTGCTTGCACAGTTGGTGGAAATATAAATTTATATGACCGCTGTGGGGAACAGTATGGAGGTTCCGTAAAAAACTAAACATAGAACTATCATATGACTCATCAAAGGATGTTCTTAGAGCAGGGTTTCCATGACTGATGAGGAAACAAGGGCAAGGAAAAAAAAATTTGACCAGGCTGTATTCTTCGGTTACCTCCTAAAGATAAATAACCAAACACACAAAGACAAAAGACTCCAAACCTTGAACCCTTTAAGTGGTAGCTATGAAAGGAATCTTAGGAGGATATGGAAACCCTTGATTGGATGGTACTTTGGAAGATGTTATTTTATTCAGTATCCCATGATGCTTCTGGGCTTCACCACTGCCAAGTAATGATGAGTCTGATTCTGCTTCATAACTGGTCTCCAAATGTAAGGGGAGGGTCTGGACCTCTGAAGAGGAGGGCTTTTTGGAGAATATCTTTGTGTTGAGCTCACAGGTGGATTGGTCCTCCACACAGCCTCCCAGGTTAGTGCAGCAATATTGGGAGATATTGCCTGAGGGGAAGAAAGTTCAAAGATGCCCAAATCCATGGGCAAGAGCAGTGCAGCCCTCGCCACCTCCCCCCACCCCACTCCCACCATAGATTCCTGTGGGAATGCAGCCCTAGCCACCTCCCCCCACCCCACTCCCACCATAGATTCCTGTGGGATTAGGAAGAGCTTTCATTACTGGATTTCCTCTGCTTCTGATGATTCAGGATGTGGTTGTGGTGTGCCAGGGTGTAGTTATTTTGAAATTTGAGGTTTCTGCTCAACTACCTCTAAGAATTCTCAGTGGGTGGCATTGCCTGTGCCTTTTCAGACTTAAGTGGGAATAGAAGTGGGTTCAGAAAGAAGCTTTGTCTAGAAAATGCACTCTTTTCATGATTAAGTTATAATGTTTACAAATTGGTAAACATTAGTTTAGTATCCTTTAGTATCTAGATCATAGTTAGTATCATTAAGCCATTGTAGGTAATGGTTTTCAGCCAGAATTTTGTGATGTGCAAATATATCAGGTCTATAAAATGAACCTGCTGAATTTTGAACTCTTTACACCTTTTTTTCCCCTTCAAAATGCCCCAAACTTCAAGCTATACTTTTCATTTATGATAAAGATTTTACTGTTTGATACATTGGAAAAAAGGAAGAGGTGGCATACAAGTTAAGACTTCCAGTCATCTGTGCTTTAATTTAGGTTAATTTTCTAAATTTCAAGCTGTACCCAGTGCCCTGACTGCCACACGAAGCGGAAAACCGCAGATGTCCTCTGAACAATTATTTAAAGGTAAGGAGCTTCAACACTTCCTTGGTTGAGAGAACATGAGAAGACCACCTGGGTGTATAGAAACCATCTTCCATTGCCAAGTGGAGTTTGAAAGCTCAAACACTCTAAAACATACCTTAAAACTATGCAAGAAAATTAAGTCTTACTTCAGGAATAATTAGGATTGAAAATGAATATGCCCTGGTTGAAGCAAAGGGACTGCTTGGCAGAGGAAAATAAATCACTATCCAGCTATTAGCCATGTTTATGAAAGTGGGACAGGACAGAACGGATGCCAGTGAAA
The DNA here is from genome assembly GCF_029378745.1 of Bos indicus. NCBI lineage: Eukaryota > Metazoa > Chordata > Mammalia > Artiodactyla > Bovidae > Bos > Bos indicus. The sequence continues at coordinate 62,245,588 of NC_091768.1, read as the reverse complement.
CAGAGCCAGACTCAAGGTTCATAACCAGAGATTGTCTTTTGTGACCATGATTTTTAACGAGGGCTCAAAAGTGTAGCAAAAGTTTATTGGGGGACAAAATAAAAAGCCTCTAGAACCATCTATGGGTAAAATGCCAGATACCATGGCTTTGACAATAACAGGAATATTTTTTGTTCTGCCACTTTTAGAGTTAATTGTCTTCTCTTGAAATCAAGAGGAATTAGAAACATCTTTTATATCAGATTTGCAAATACTGACAAGTTACCCACCCCCACTCTTTCTTTATCAGTTTGCCCTTTCTACAGGCGGTGCATGGTAAAATGAATAAATTCAGCATATTTTCCTGTTCACCAAGCATAAATTATTACTAACTGTGGAGAGAGGCTATTTGAAAAGCTGTTTTATTTTATCAAGGAGGCTTCTTTTATCCATAAAGGATTCTGTTTGAAATCAAAGTAGATATTGTCTTATCTTTGTGACCCCCGGAAATTGATCTAGGATGACATATTTCCATTCTAAAGAGAGCAATAAGAGGGTTCATGCATAAACTGAATAAACTCTGCTAATCTATTCCTGCTCTTGGATCAGATTCCCAGTCTTTGAAATACTAGGAGAAACAACAGAGCATTTGTATGCGATATGACACAGTTGCAAATTATCTGATGAGTGGGTTCTAACTGGCAGGCTTCAGCCTTGGGTAGGGGGATCCCTTCCAACCAAAATGTCTTTTATAACATAGCCCTTTAGTAAGGGGCTGTTTCTCTGTTATTTTTGCTGGCCTTTCATCTCTAGTGCATTAAGTCATGACTTTCTGCAGATGCTCTGTGATTCCCACACCTGAAAGGATTGTAGCAATTTGGTAAAGTATCAGTTTGAAGAAGGGCTAACAAAATATGTATCTATTCAATGATTACAGCTTTTATTCAATGTCAAACAGCCAGGAAATTCATAAATACTTTTCACGAGGTAGCACATTTGTTCAGTCCTCATTTCATCCAATGTCTGTCCTCTGCTTACTGCTTTCATCATAATCAACCGGGCATCGAGCCATTTAGCATTAACATGTTATACCCTCGCCGTTTTGCTCTTTCTTGTTTGCTTTTTCATTTTTTCTGTTTATTTATATGTTTATTTTGGAGGAGTGCAGAAAGATCAATGATTTCTGAAAATGAACATTTCTTTTTACTGAAGTATAGTTTATTTGCAACATTGTGTTAGTTTCAGGTGTACTGCAAAGTGATATATATGTGTGTGTGTGTGTGTGTGTGTGTGTGTGTATATATATACACATATAAATATATGAGTATATATTTTCAGGGGCTTCCCAGGTGATGCTAGTGGTAAAGAATTCCCCTGCCAGTGCAGGAGACATTAAGTGATGTAGGTTCAATCCCTGGGTCAGGAAGATCCCCTGGAGGAGGGCATGGAAACCCACTCCAGTATTCTTGCCTGGAAAAATCCCATGGACAGAGGAGCCTGGCAGGCTACGGTCCTTGGGGTTGCAAAAGAGTCAGACATGATTTAGCAACTAAACAATAACAACAAAGTGTGTATCTGCTAATCTCAAACTACTAATTTACCCTTCCCTCTTTGGTAACCATGTCTGTTTTCTGTGTCCATGAGTCTCTTTCTGTTTTTGTAAACAAGTTCACTGGTATTATATGAAAATGAACATTTTTAATGAAGCCGCTCTGGACTCTGACTTCTAACTATCTGGGAATCAGTGCTGAAGAAAAGAAATGGGGCATTTTGAATCTCGTGTGCTAACGCAGAAGAGAATCCTGAATCAAAGCCTCCTGGCTGTAAGCAGGGCTGACTCACACCCTGGCTCCTCCACTCAGCAGGAAGCAGTGCTCGAAGGAGCCTGACTCACTAGCTCAGGCGGCACGTGCATGAGGTTGAACAGAGAGACCAAATGCCTGACAAGCCGTGTTGGTTGTTCTCTCCGTGAAGTGAAAAGCATGTGAAAATTATTCATCCTCATGTGTTAGGGCTTAAAATAGTTTGCTCTGTTGATCCATTTATAAGGAACATGCAACCACTTTTCTCAGCCCACCTGGGTGAAAGGTCAAATGACCAAAAGCGTGTCATGGTAGAAACACATGAAGTATAAAATACCAATTTTGACTACTCTTCCTTTCCTGCCTGAAAATATCTCTTTAGTCACTAAATAGTCCCTGAACTTCCTTATTATGGAAGCCACCCTATTGCCTAATTTAGATTCTAGCAACTTCTCACGTGTATCATTACTGTGACTTTTAAAGGGAATAAAGTGGCTAGGGCTCCTTGGTTGCAAGCAACAGAAACAAATTCTATGTAATAAAAAGGAATTACTGGAAGGACACACAAAATCAGCAGAAGTCAGGCAATGGGTCTGTGAAGAGGTAGGAACAAGGCATCTCTGGAAGCCAGGAATCAGGACGTCAATACTTGCTTCACAGCAGGTTGACTCTGGTTCCGTCAGGACAGCTTTGGCCATGGATGGTGGTGCAGCCATTGCTATTGACCTTGCATCATTGGATTAGTGTCCAAATGACACCTTTGTCCCTGGATGTGTTGGGGAGAGAAGAAAGAAAATCCGATTCCATGGCTTCCTGGATCCCTGGAATTACTGTCCCTCTAAAACTATACATGACACACAGTGGGATGAGGTAAAGACAAAAAATAAAACTGCAGGGCCGTTAGGAAGTGGGTAAGGATGCTGGATGACAAATATCTGAGAAGAATTTTCCCCCTCCAATTCCTCCTCTTCCCAACTCATTTCAATTTAACATTTATTACCAACCCTGCATAAGATTAGGTATTGGGCATCGGGCATTCTGGGAAAATGGAGCTTCTACGCTTTGTTATCCGTTGTGCTGCATTTAATGGGGCCATGTACTCTGATTTTTTAAGACTATTTTTTAATAACAGATTTAAATTCATAGTAAAATTGAAAGGAAAGTATAGAGATTTCCCATATGACTCTTGCCTCCATATAAGACAGTACCACCTCCACCCCTCAGCCCATTATCAACATCTTCCACCAGAGTTGGTACATTTGTTACAACTGATGATGAACCCTACATGGTGTCATCCTGATCACTCAGAGTCTGTAGTTTACTGGGGTTCATTCTGGGTGTTGTATATTCTGTGGGTTTGAACAAATTAATGATGACATGTATATACGTTTATCATATGGAGTATTTATGGGCTTCTCAAGTGTGAGAAGGCAATGGCACCCCACTCCAGTACTCTTGCCTGGAAAATCCCATGGATGGAGGAGCCTGGTAGGCTGCAATCCATGGGGTCGCTGAGGGTCGGGCACGACTGAGCGACTTCACTTTCACTTTTCACTTTCCTGCATTGGAGAAGGAAATGGCAACCCACTCCAGTGTTCTTGCCTGGAGAATCCCAGGGACGGGGGAGCCTGGTGGGCTGCCATCTATGGGGTCGCACAGAGTCGGACATGACTGAAGCGACTTAGCAGCAGCAGTAGCAGGTGGCACAGTGATGAAGAATCCATCTGCCAATGCAGGAGATGCAGTTTCAATCTCTGGGTCAAGAAGACCCCCTGGAGAAAGAAATGACAACCCACTCAAGTATTCTTGCCTGGAAAATCCCATGGACAGAGGAGCCTGGAGGGCTACAGTGCACGGGGTCACATAGAGTCAGACATGACTGAGCAACTGAGCATGCACACGCATGCACATGTCCTAAAAATCTTCCGTGCTGTACCTATTCACCCTCCGTCCAACTCCTAACCGTTGATTTTTAAAAAATGTCACTATAGTTTTTCCTTTTCCAGTATGTAATGTATTGGAATTATATAGTATGCAACCTTTTCAGAATGGCTTCTTTACTTAGCAGAAAAAGTAAGAGATACTTAGGAGATACTTTACTTAGTACCTACTTATGTTTCCTCCATGTCATTTCATGGCTTGGTAGCTCTCTCTTTTTAAATGCTTAAGAATATTCCATTGTTATGGATGTACTGCAGTTTATTGCATCTTGGTTGCTTCCACGTTTTGGCAATTATGAATAAACTTAGCTATAAACATCCATGGGCAAGTTTTTGTACAGGTATAAGTTTTTAATTCCTTTAGGTAAATACTAAGGAGCTTGATTGCTCAATCATGTGTTGGGAATATAGTTTTGTAATCCTATGGCTTTCTGTTGGGGAGGGGCATTGAAGATCTGGCCACCCCTGACATACAGTCCAGAGCTCTCTGAGATTATCTGAAGTCTTCCTTCGTCTTCCTCTTGCATTTCCCATCTGCATCTCTCTCTGGAGTTCTTTCACCCCTAAAGTGCCCCCCTCCCCTTCTTTCCCCTGTGTCTTTGTCTTACTCTCAGCTACCTGTCAGACAATATCATTACAACGTTAGGTAAAAGCAGACATAAGGGATATTACTGTGGTACTAGAAATGTACTCCATATGGATTGTGCTGATAGTTACCCACCTCAGTAAATTTACTACAAATCAGTACATTTTACATTTAGAACAGGTGAATTTGATGGCATGCAAATAATACCTCACTTCAGTTGTTAAGGAAAAGAGATGTCAGGAGATACTGAAGGCTGGAAAGGGCACTCCCATTGTTGGAAAAGCCTGTTTAGAGGGGAAGGAGATGATGGAGAGTGGTGGAGTGATGGAGGCGGGGTTTGACAGGCCAGTCCAGGGCATAGACAGTGCTGGGATTAAAGATAAACTATACAGGATTGAGGAGAAGCCTAACTAGTTACTTCTTGATCATTTGTCATCACTCTGCTTTAGGGAATGTGGGACTCAATGGGTGTTCACAAGAGGTACCTTAATGCTGGCCTATGAGTTGAGACAGAGCACTACCCACTGAAGGAGAGCAGGAGGTGTGGCCTGTTTCTTGCAAGGGAGGACTGACACTTTGTGTCCCCCCTTTGCCTCCCAACTGTGCCCTCTGCCCTCTTCACCCTGGAAGTTCATGTGGGAGGAGAGGATCAGCGGAGATATAGCATACTCCTCTCCTCCTGGAAAAGGTTTCCAGCGCCTGAGGTCTATCATAAGAAAAGGAAACATAGAATGCCTTGTAGGATAAGAAGTTTTTCTCCAAGGATTCTAAATCCCAGAGACTCCATGACTCTGACTTGGAATCTTCTTCTCCAAATGTTGTTTCATGGCCTAAAGATTATTCCATTGGAAGGATTATTTGTTTTGGAAGATAACCTTTGCGCTAGAAAGGCTGTCAAAATCTACAGTGTTTGTCGTATCTAATCTAAATGATTTTTCTTGGCTTTTGGACCCCAGCAACTATCTCCATCTTAACTCTACATTTGCTCTCGTTACCCTTGACATTGACTTCCCTGCCTGAACCAGGTTTTCCTTCTTCCCTCTCACACTATTTTTTGCCCTCTTTATCTTCTTCCTTGTCTGTGATGATTTCTCTTTACTTCCTACTCAGGCTGAATCAGGTGCCACTTCCTCTAAAGACTTTCCTTGACTATTTCTATTCCACAGTGCTAAGTGGCTTCAGTTGTGTCTGACTCTCTGCAACCCTGTGGAGACCACCAAGCTTCTCTGTCCAAAGGAATCTCTAGGCAAGAATACTGGAGTGGGTTTCCATGCCTTCTCCAGGGGATCTTCTCAACCCAGGGACTGAACCCACGTCTCTTACATCTACCTGTATTGGCAAGCAGGTTCTTTACCACTAGAGCCACCTGGGAAGTTCCACAACATCCTTCTATTCCTCTCAACCTAACAATGAATATAATTTGTATCACATAACTTGAACTTGATTATTCTCTTTGTATTAAAAATTTTTTTTCTTGTTACATCTTACGCAAGTTTGATGTCCCACCCTACAAAGGTAGGAACTCTGTCTTTTTATTTCTTTGGCATCTCCCACAGCATGTAGGGTTGTGTTCGAACCTTAAAAATACCCTGTTATTCTCTGCTGGCCTCCTGAAATTTCCCTGAGCTGTTACCCTACTGCTGTGTGATAGCCTTTCTCTAAGACTACTCTCTACTTCAATGTTTACAGTGAATTTGGGGAGGGGACTAATTATTGACCCCTCTGCCATGGTTTAGTGGAGAAGAGAGCTCCACTCTTTCCCAACAGGGCCAAATCAGAGTCGTTCCTGACATTTTCTCCAAGCTTCCACCTGCTCCTCCCCTTGAATGAGTGAATGGCTAATAGAAATGACCAGGGACTTCCCTGGTGCTCCAGTGGCTAAGACTCCATGCTCCCAATGCAGGGGGCCCAGAGTTCAATCCCTGGTCAGGGAACTAGATCCCACATGCCACAACTAAAGATCCTGCACATGCAATGAAGATGGAATATCCTGTGTGCCACAACTAAGACCCAGCACAGCCAAATAAAGAAATAAATGTTTTTTTTTTTTAAAGAAGAAAGCAAATGCCAAAGCTTGATATTTCTTTTGGCAAATTATAAGAGGATGGGCTTGTGTTCTTCAAAAGAAAATGGGTATATGTCTATATCTCTCCAACAACAACAAACAAAAAGGAAATGGGCTCCACCCTCTCCCTTTTCATTGCCTACCTTTTGATCAGTAAGAAAGGCCACTTCCTCCTTGCTTTCTACACTCAAACAAGGCCTCTCTATACTGATGATGATGTTGGAGATAGGCATTTTCACTTTCTGTTCCAGCATTTCTACCTACAACTAGGAGGCTAGTCAGATCTCCCCTTTCCCATTGGATCTGTTTGTCCTCAATCTGGAGTAAGAGATATGAAGGCAGAGTACATACTCCAATCCAGCTGTTTTCAGGAAGCCTAAACCTCTAGCAAAGGGCTAATTAGATGGTTGTTTAGTCTGTTAATAACAATGATGCTTGGATTCTTGTTCAGATGTCTGTTTTGGCATCTCCACAGCAGTGGAGTAAATCTGGGTGTTAGTTTGGGACTCCAAAGGCTACCTTAATCCTTAATATGTGATAAGGCCAGGAATTAGGTTGACCAGATGGTTGTGTAATTTTAGCTGAGGATAGTCTGTCATCTTAAGTAGGAGTGTTCCAGGTAGTGCTGGCAGATGTATGTATATATGCATGTGGTAGAGTTCTCTTTCCTATGGCTCTTCACAGCATGGTTGACAGTCTCAAGCAGGCCATCAAAACTGCCAGACCCTGAGGCCTACATCGACTTTGGAGGGATCCTGCCAATTTGTGCAAGATCTGCTAAAATGTTTCTGAATCTGTGGTCATCTATATCATTTAGTTCCTTTCCAAACCTCGTGGCCAACATTGGTAATATATTCCACATCCTGGTCTCCCCTAGCCAGTGTAGAAACAGCTGACAGATACCTGTTGTTAACAGCACAGCATTAGGAAGAAGGAGACCCAAAGTTAGCGTCCTTTTCAGATGTGAGGGTGTATCTCAACATACATGCCCAGGCATGTAGAAATATACCAAAACTGGCATTGTCCCAAATCTCACCCCCTGACCCTCCACAATTTAATCTTTGGAATGGGGCCTGTCTAGCTTAGTGTTTTTGTGTGGTTTTGTGTTTTTGTGGTTTTGTGTCTCTTGGCAATTATTGGGTTGGGCAAAAAGTTCACCTGGGTTTTTCTGTAGCAACTTATAGAAAAACCCAAATGAATTTTTTGGCCGACTCAATGTTATCTATAAAGGAAACTTCTCTGCCTTTCTCCCTTCCTAGTGGCAAACACACCAATGACTGGGATTGTTCAGGATTCCTGTGAGACCCCCTTGAAACTCTGTATCTCCTCCCTACCCCAGATGGTTCTACATGTGAAAGAAAGAGATGGTGGGATGAAGCATGGACCCCAGAGGGCCTTTCCAGCAGGAAACATATTACCAGGCTTTGTTGGCCTCCTGGCTGAGAGACCTGTTTGTTTTTATTACTGAAACTTGATATTCATAAGCAAAAGCATAATAATAGCAACAATCATAATAATGTAAGACTGTGGTCAGCCAAGTCTTCGTTTCCTGATATGGAGGAGCACAATGCCCCTCGCCCCCACCCCTTGGCTCAGGCTTCCACGGAGGTGAATGAGCTTTGAAATCCCTTTGATTGTGAATGAGCAGGAGAATGAAAGGGCGTGCATTGAAAGTAGGGAGGCTGTGCCTGCTTGCTGGCCCTCCGGCATCCTCACTGAGCCCAGTAGCTGACCTTTTGGCTCTGCCACTGGCCTGCTAGTTAAATTTGACCACTGAACAATCACTTGACAGGATTTCCAGCTTATTAAAAATGGAGTGTGGCCACCAGGGATTTGAGCAGAAAGGCAATCAAAGAGAACCTAGTGAAAACTTAAAAACATGCATACGCACATGTCAAGGGAGCACAATTTTAACCCCCCACTCACCCCACAGAGTAGGATTTGAAGACCAGGGATGAAGAAATGAAACTAGAACTACAACACAAGTTGTTTGCCTTGTACTTTTTTTATTTTTCAAAATTGTTTTCTAAAGGATGGAGCAATGCTGGTTGTGTTGCTTGTACTTAATTTACATTTGATATATTTCAAGATGTAGGCACTAGTTATACAATACAAATCAGCAAAGGAATGCAAACACTCAGACATTTAATAACAAAACCATGTCTTCTAATTTTAATGAATGAAATATGTGGTACATAGAGGAAAATCAGAGTGTCAGCTTCTCTAACCTTGTATGGTATAGATCTTTTGGCAGGGTACCATTTTTTTTGTCACTGCCCTTGCCTGCTAATGAATAAAAATATAAAAAATACATTTTCTGAAAAACTCTTGACACTGTGTTGTTGCTACTTCTCTGTGGTTTCATCGTAGATAAGCTTAAAAGGAATCTGGTTTACAGTGTAATGATCCATATCTGTAGCTATCCCCCAATTTTATTACAGAAGTGACTTTCTAGCTGCCTATCATTCAGCTACTTTTTATGTATTTTCACATTTTCCTCTGAAGAGGAATGCTGGTTCCTCTCTTCTGGAGGCTTTGAGAGACTGTTGGTAATGTATTTATTAAATTCTGCTTCTGAATGAGAGTAGAGTTAGAAAGGTCAACATAGGGAATATTGAGTTGGCATCCGATTGTCCAGTGGGGACTGGTAGCTCCTCTGGAGGAGGAAGTGGCAACCCACTGTAATATTCTTGCCTAGAAAATCCCATAGACAGAGGAGCATGATGGGCTTCAGTCCACAGGGTTGCAAAGAGTTGGACACGACTGAGCGTGCATGCACACAGACTGGTAGCTTCAGCAGAGCAGCAAGGGGGTCAGATTTCTGAAGCCAGCTCTTCCTTATCAGGCTGGAGGGTGCAGTGGAGGGAGATGAGAACCAGCAGGCAGGGGACCACCTCACTCTCCCTCTTCTGCTAATAACCATCTCACTTTGTCCTTCATGTCTTTGTCTTCCATTTCTTCATCTAGGATGTAGGGGTGTGGGAGGGAGGGCTAGATAATCTCTAGGCTTGGCTTTCATACTCTGATCATGTGACCAGAGAATCAGAAAATTCTAAGAGGCCATCCAGCTTCTGCTAGCTCACTGCCTTAAGTGACAAAAATTCTGTACAAATAGCACTCCAGATAGAAGGCAACCTGGTTCAAATCCTTGATAAAATGATAATTCATTTAGGGAGTGTTTCCTAGGTGGGTGTTTAACACATATAATGGAAAAAAGGATTTCTACTTTGTCTGTCCAGGGGCTGGGAAGGATGGATGCATGCCCTCCTCTCCCTAACCCCACTATCCCCCAACCTGCCAGTCTCCTCACCCTCCTACTCCCCCACCCCCACCTCCCAGCCCAGAAGCCCTACTTTATAAAAGGCAAGGGATTTCATGGAGGTTTGTTCACCACTGTATTCCAAATGTTTAGCAAGATACTGGAGGAAGTGGATAAAGAAATATTTGTTGAATGAATGAATGAAGCATTCAGAGGGTCTTTGTGTGGCTAGGGATTTTAAGAGATCTCATAGCTTACTAATGGGTCAGGTTTTGACCCCAGGAAAGCCCAGTAGGACATAATTTGCAAATGAGAGAAAGGGCTAGGAAGGGAAAGATAAAGGAAAGGAATTAATACTGCTGTAAACGATAATAGGAGTCTAACTGCATTGTGAGTTAAAACTGAGTTAGGAAAACAAATTCCCTTCTCCACCATTGGCAGTTTCTGAGAATGAATGTTGTATATGTATGTGTGTGTGTGTGAAAGGAAGAGAGACAGAGACAAACATAGATCCAAAAGTAACCCTGCTGGTCCAGTGGTTAACAATCTGCCTTCATATTCAGGGGATGTGGGTTCGATCCCTGGTCTGGTAACTAAGATCCCACATGCCATTGGGACAACTAAGCTCGCAAGCCGAAACTAGAGAAAACCCTCACTGCAATGAAGACGTAGTGCAGAGAAAAAGAGAAAAAACAAAAAACAACCCAAACAAACAACAACGACAACAACAAAAAACAAAAGTTACCTGCTAACAACAAGGGTAGGCATGTCTTCAGCTCATTTCTTGAAAGGGAATCCATACCTACGCTGTGTTTTGTCGCTAGACTTAAGAATGTCAGAATATGAAGACCTAAGGGCCATTGTGACCTAGTCTCCTGAAGGCATTTGGTTCTTAATCTAGACTGAGCATCTCAGACCCAGGATGTACTGCTTCAGGAGAGGGGGATCCCATGGGTAGAGAATTGCTCAGGGAGGAGAATGGGTTAGAAGGAAGTTGCTTTTGAAGTCATGGGAACACGGGAACAAAGTTAAGATCTTGGATTTCCTAAAATGCCACTGTGAAAAGCTGAACTTCTTGGGTATTCTAGAATAAAAGACAAATTATGTTTAGTGCAAGGTTGAAAAATGCTCTTTTCTTTCTGGTGATATTTCCTTTAATTATTCTAATCTTTCAGGGGATTCTGACATTCCTACTTCGGCCATTTCAGGAGATTAGGAACAGATTAAGGAAGGAACTGACTGATTGTGCTTTGCTCAGTTGTACCCAGCTCTTTGTAATCCCGTGGACTGTAGCCCACCAGGCTCCTCTGTCTGTAGAATTCTCCAGGCAAAAATACTGGAGTGGGTTGCCATTTCCTCCTCCAGGGGATCTTCCCAACCCAGGAATTGAACCCAAGTCTCTTGTGTCTCTTGCGTTGGCAGATAGATTCTTTACCACTGAAACCACCTGGGAAGCCCATGATCACAATACTCTTTCAAAATCACTTCCTATAAATGTTCCACCAAATTTTTGAACACTTAGCATTTTCATCATGTAATTATCAGTATAGATGTGGAAAAAGCATCTGTGGCTTTAAGAACCCCGTGATCTCAAGCAGTTACTATGACTTGAGGACCATCGTTTGCCCAGATAATCCTGAGGGACTTTTTGGCCATGATTGGTTATTGAATAGGACCAGACTTAGCAACAAAAGCAGCACAAGAAAATAAAGATCAAACATTTTTTCTCATTTAAAGGGAATATTTTGGCAAGCAGCAAGATTTTCTGTTGTGTCTTGCTTCTCTGATCTCTTCACTCAGATATGTTGTCTTGAATGCCATGGATGTTGCTCCTTACTCATGAATAGTGAAGATTTGGAGAGGAGAAGATGCCAGTCTAGAAAATTCTGTTCTTGCCTGGTAGACCAAGGAACACACAGTGCTGGTAGCTTAGAATGCCATTAAAGCATGAAAATAGATGTTAAATCAGACCTGGACACTAAAATCTGCTTTTTCCATCAGGCAAACCATTCTCTCATAATGACTGAAGCCAGAAGGTGTTTAAATAGCAAAAATTTGTTTGGGTTGTTTCTTGATTTTTGTTGGCATTGTTGCTAAGACGGCTTTATGTGCCTTTCAGAAGACATTACAGCCCCAACTTGATAGCCTAATTTGAATACATTTTTTTCAAAGGGATAAATTAATACCCTGTTTTGTTTATAATTATAAGGATCAGTGGCTGCCCCAGGACCTCATAAAGCCAGGGGTCTGTTTATCAAGGAAAAGAAAACCAAGTTGCCTTGCCTGGAGGGTTTCTACAGGCTAATGGTTTGAGAGAGGTTTTCTCTCTCTAATGAGTATAATATTAAAATTAGATGGGTTCAAGAGGTTTTATTTTTGCAGTATTTGAATGATATATACAGATATCTGTAAAGGCCAATCATCTGATTTTGCAGCTACAATGCATTGTTTCTGATAGCATTGGTTTTATGTATCTGCTTCTTCTCCAATCCCAGTTTCCTTTGATCTTTTGATTTTGTTTTAACGTGCAGGTGTTTGCTGAAGTATAACTATTCAGTGAGCATCTGCGCTCACAAGGGTTTTAAAACTGAATCCACATTTTAACAGTTTCTCACACCTTGATCTGGACTAGAAGAAAACAAATCCATCATAGTAACCAATATTAACAGTTCTTTCAGATTCCAAAGTGCTTAAATTTTCTCCTTGGTTATAATCCTGTTTGGAGTTTGTCAGAGATTCCCAAGGGCCTTACAGTAACGCTGAACATTTGCATAGTACTTTTAAAGCCTCTTTTAATCATTAATTAATTCGTAAGATGTCTTCTCACAATTCCCATTTAATGCCATCTATAAGTTCAGAAAACGAAGATCATGGCATCTGGTCCCATCACTTCATGGGAAATAGATGGGGAAACAGTGGAAACAATGTCAGACTTTATTTTTGGGGGCTCCAAAATCACTGCAGATGGTGATCACAGCCATGAAATTAAAAGACGCTTACTCCTTGGAAGGAAAGTTATGACCAACCTAGATAGCATATTGAAAAGCAGAGACATTACTTTGCCAACAAAGGTCTGTCTAGTCAAGGCTATGGTTTTTCCAGTGGTCATGTACGGATGTGAGAGTTGGACTGTGAAGAAAGCTGAGCGCCGAAGAATTGATGCTTTAATGTGGTGTTGGAGAAGACTCTGGAGAGTCCCTTGGACTGCAAAGAGACCCAACCTGGTCCATCCTAAAGGAGTTCAGTCCTGGATGTTCATTGGAAGGACTGATGCTGAAGCTGAAACTCCAATACTTTGGCCACCTCATGCGAAGAGTTGACTCATTGGAAAAGACCCTGATGCTGGGAGGGATTGGGGGCAGGAGGAGAAGGGGATGACAAAGGATGAGATGGCCTGATGGCATCACCAACTCGATGGACACGAGTTTGGGTAAACTCCAGGAGTTGGTGATGGACAGGGAGGCCTGGCCTTCTGCGATTCATGGGGTCGCAAAGAGTCGGACACGACTGAGTGACTGAACTGAACTGAACTGATAAGCAAACTGGGCCAAGCAGAGGTTAAATGACTGAGCTAGGGCCACCCGGGGATTTAAGTCCTTTCATTCTTTTTTCTTTTTTTAACTTCTAGGAAGAAAGAGACATTTTCATTCCAGCGCTCACCAAAATTTGCACCTTCAATATGACACTATCAGGATCAGTCAATGAACCTGGACAACCTGGGGATATAGTTGTTTTTGAGAGAGTGTTAGATTTTCAAGTAGAAATGAGAATTCTGTGGCTTTTTAGGGACATGGCAACCTTCCTGATCCACAGGCTCAGACCAAGCCTTAGAACAGAGCTGAGGTCTCCAACCTTTCTTAATGAGAAGCTAGTTTTTGAAATCTAAGAATTATTACCCAGGAAGGAACTGGGATACTGATAATGCGAATTGAAAACCAGACAGGAGAGGCTCTGGGTCTTGGGATTCTTCCCAGGAAAACTTTCCAAAGAAGGGAAAACTGGGATGGCGGCTGGAGTGCAGATCAAGAAGGTAAAGGTTTAGGATTGATAATATGCCTTTGACCTTTTCAGGAGCCCAGTGGTGGAATGAAGGCACACAGGCTCTCCCAACTTCTCACCAAATGCCTAAGAAAATTGTGCTTTTCCTCTCCTTCGCTCACTTGGGCTATGCCTCCAGGATCCCACAGGGCTTCCGTAAAGACCTGCTTAATTGGCTGTTACCCTGAGCTCAGAATAGCATCTGAGCTGGAAAGAAAATCTGCTGCTCTGGAAAAAAAGCAAAGAAAATGTGGAAAATAGAGACTTGAGGTGAGGAGGTGTGTCTGTGCTGGGGAAATAGACCAGAGAGAAGAGGCAAGCTTCCAGAGAGTAATAATCACTTCTGAGATAGTCGCTAGGTGGTCTTAACCCAAGTATCCTGAAAGTACTAATTGGGAAGTTGTCTTGGTTTCCTAGAGCCTTCTATAACAAATTACCATCAACGTGTGGCTTAAAACAACACACATTTATTATTTTATAGTTCTGGAGACACAAAACCATAAATCAAGGTGTAGACAGGCTCAGAGCAAGAATGGGTTCCATGCTGGCATCTGGCGGTTGCTGGCAGCCATCTTGGCTTCTGATGAGTCACTCAGTCTCTGACGCTGTCTTCTCCCGGCTGTCTTCTCTCCGTGTCTGTGTGTCTCAATCCCCCTTTTCTCTCCTTATAAGGATTCTAGTCATTGGATTTCGGGCTCACCCTAAGTTCAGGATGATCTCACACCTCCTTAACTTAATTTCACCTTGCAAAGATACTATTTCCAAATAAGGTTTCCTTCACAGGTACAGAGGGTTAGGACTTGGTTGTGTTTTTTGGGGGAAGCACAATTCAACCCAAGATAGACATCATCCTTCAAATCGGGTATATGAGGAAGCTGAATGGCCTCTAGATGCTGCACACCTGGGTCTCTCCTCTGAATCCAGACAGATGGACAATGAGAGTTTCTGGAGGGGAAGCAAACAAATGCTTCTCTCTTGTACTGTCCTATCCATTCAAATTCTATGACTGCCTGAAGGGGAAATTGCTTGGAAGAAGCTACTGTGTAATTCTGTGCCCCACAGCAGGCAGACACCTACCCTTCCTCCTGGCTTTGACTCTGACCTTAGGTGCATAGTCCAGCAAGAAGGCTAGCTCTATAATTTCTGGACATGTGGGCTTTGTGGGTAGAAGAGAATTCTTTCTCTGGCCATGGTAATGCATAGAACACCAATCAGGTCCTCTGGAAGTGTCTTTGTACTGTCCCAATTCTCCAGTTTCTTTTCAAAATACCCAAAATCGGCTCTATCGAGGAGTTCCACAATGCTCCCAGCTACCCAAGTTAGCAATTTAGTGCTTCATCCTGGGGTTTTCTTCTCTCCTGTGCTACATCAAGTCAGTCCGTGAGACATGTGGTTTTCCAACTTTCTATTTTCTAAGCCATCCCCTCCTTTTCAGCCTCAACATCCCTGTTGATTCTCAAGTTCTTATCACTGTCTTATCAACATTAGCTGTTTATCTGGTTGGTCTGCCTCCAGTCAATCCTTCCTTCCAATCTGCCTGTTACTCTACAGCAATGTTGATGCTTCTGCCAATTTTTAGGTACTCGCTTGCTTTACGTCTTCTGATGGCTTCGTTGGCCAGATTAATGTCCGAACTCTTCAGCAGGACACAGAGCTCTTTATGACATAATCAACTGGTCAAGAAGCAGACATACTGTCTGCCAAGAGGACCTTGTGCATGCTTAGTCGTGTCCGACCTTTACAACCCCATAGACTGGAGTCTGTCAGGTTTCTCTGTTTATGGGATCTTTTTTCCAGGCAGAAATACTGGAGTGAGTTGCCGTTTCCTCCTCTAGGGGACGTTCCTGACCCAGGGACTGAACCTGAGTCTCCTGGGTCTCCTGCATTGTAGGTGGGTTCTTTACCACTGTGCCACCTAGGAAGCCATGAAGGACCTCTGGGTATCCCATTCTGAAGTGAGTGCTCTAGCATGTAGCAGACAGCACCTCCACAAAGCCAAGCACTTACTTCATGTCCTCCTGCTGCTAAACAATCAGCAGTGCCCAAGAGACTTGACTTTTTAAACACAGGGCATGAATATTTTGTGACCTGTTTGATTTTTTAAAATTCACCTTCTTTCTTCTTCACCTGAAATCTCATCCCCCAGAGCCTACTCAGAGGTGTGCTAGATTGGGTTTCCTGTTTGGCAGTAGAAATCTTGCCCTCGCAGTGTTCAAACATTGGTGCCTTAACTTAGCTTATTTGAAAACTTATCTCTAAAGCCTTATATTTCTTCCATTTCCCCAAAGCTTCCTCAGTTCAGTTCAGTTGCTCATTCGTGTCTGACTCTTTGCGACCCCGTGAATTGCAGCACACCAGACCTCCCTGTCCATCACCAACTCCCGGAGTTTACCCAAACTTATGTCCATCGAGTTGGTGATGCCATCCAGCCATCTCATCCTCTGTCATCCCCTTCTCCTCCTGCCCCCAATCCCTCCCAGCATCAGAGTCTTTTCCAATGAGTCAACTCTTCGCATGAGGTGGCCAAAGTACTGGAGTTTCAGCTTTAGCATCAGTCCTTCCACTGAACACCCAGGACTGATCTCCTTTAGGATGGACTGGTTGGATCTCCTTGCAGTCCAAGGGACTCTCAAGAGTCTTCTCCAACACCACAGTTCAAAAGCATCAAGTCTTCGGCACCCAGCTTTCTTCACAGTCCAACTCTCACATCCATACATGACCACTGGAAAAACCATAGCCTTGACCAGACAGACCTTTGTTGGCAAAGTAATGTCTCTGCTTTTCAATATGCTATCTAGGTTGGTCATAACTTTCCTTCCAAGGAATAAGCATCTTTTAATTTCATGGCTGCAATCACCATCTGCAGTGATTTTGGAGTCCAAAAAAATAAAGTCTGACACTGTATCCACTGTTTCCCCATCTATTTCCCATGAAGTGATGGGACCAGATGCCATGATCTTAGTTTTCTGAATGTTGAACTTTAAGCCAACTTTTTCACTCTCCTCTTTCACTTTCATCAAGAGGCTTTTTAGTTCCTCTTCACTTTCTGCCATAAGGGTGGTGTCATCTGCATATCTGCAGTTATTGATATTTCTCCCCAGCTTGTGCTTCTTCCGCCTAGAGCCAGACATCCTGGAATGTGAAGTCAAGTGGGCCTTAGAAAGCATCACTATGAACAAAGCTAGTGGAGGTGATGGAATTCCCGTTGAGCTATTTCAAATCCTGAAAGATGATGCTGTGAAAGTGCTGTACTCAATATGCCAGCAAATTTGGAAAACTCAGCAGTGGCCACAGGACTGGAAAATGTCAGTTTTCATTCCAATCCCAAAGAAAGGCAATGCCAAGGAATGCTCAAACTACTGCACAACTGCAGTCATCTCACACGCTAGTAAAGTAATGCTCAAAATTCTCCAAGGCCAGGCTTCAGCAATATATGAACTGTGAACTTCAGATGTTCAAGCTGGTTTTAGAAAAGGCAGAGGAACCAGAGATTAAATTGCCAACATCTGTTGGATCATTGAAAAAGCAAGAGAGTTCCAGAAAAACATCTATTTCTGCTTTATTGACTATGCCAAAGCTTCCTAGATTCTACCTATTCACAATATTTTGGAGTTCCCTGGGCACTCATGCTTTCATTCCTCCATGCCTTTGTCCAAGCCGTTCCCTCTTCCAGAGACGCTAACTGCCCCCATGCATACCTGAGTCTCTTTCAAGCTCAGGGGTCAGGTCTTCTGACTCCCCAAGACAGGTCAAGGACCTGCTCACATCACATTCCATGGGGGTCTAGGAAACACTGAGAACAGAGCCTCACATATCTATCCAACCTCAGAGTAGTTTTTAAAGCTGTGTGTCGATATCTCATTAGAAGGTGGTGAAATAAAATTTTAAAATGCAATAGAAAAGAAAATATCAAGTCCACTGCATTTAGTAAGGGTCTAGTATGTGGACTTTCACTACTGCTGCTGCTGCTAGTGTGTGTGTTTTGGTCTGGGAGTATTTCTCACAGTAAGTCGTGGGCACTAGACAGTGACTTGAGTGGCAGGACCTTGTCTCCACCATCTTTGTACACCTCGGCCCAGGTGCAGTGTTTGAAGAGAGTTGACAGGTAGCAAATGCTGGGGGAATGAAGCAACTGCATGCAGCTGTGAAAATCCTGCACGTAGTTTCCAACACATTCTTCGGAGGCCAGGAAGAGTCGTGACAAAGCACTGAGGATTCTAGAGCCACTTGCTGGCTCTCCCCGTGTCTGCAAATAGTCAAAGCCAGAAGTTTGGAGTGAGTCATGCCTGTGTCTTCTTTGGGTTACAGTGTCAGACACAGCTTGTGTTTTTTCAGCATCTACCTCTTTGCCACATGCCGTCTCATTTAGTCTTTGAAAAATGCTGCAGTCATGAAATTCCTTTTTTTAGTGGGAGACACTGAGGCACAAAGAGGGTTAAATGTTGCTTTGGGCTGTAACTTAAACAAAGGCTGCCTGAATTAGCATCTTCTACAATTTAGGTGAGCATTTGTTCTTTTGTATCAGGAGATGGACATGTCAGGAGTGTAGCAGCTTCCGGAAGGCTATGGAGGAGTGTTAGGGGGAGGATAGGGCAGAAGGGCCACTTACTCAGGTTACAACACTGACTGTGGCTACTGGGAGAAGAAAAACATTATCACACATGGGTGACAAAGACTTGTAAGGCCTGCGAAGAAGTGATTTGAGTAGGTGTGTCAAAGGACCATTAACCATAAAGCAGAAGACACGGCTCTCTAAGTATGACGGGAAGGATTTGTCATACAGTTGTGCTGTCACGGATGGGAGCCATCGGCAGCTGTTGCGTGCTGCTCGCACATTAAACACACAATCGTGGAGATTGATTTGGGAGCCTGGTCCCTGAAGCCCTCCCCCCGCCTGCCTTCACCTGCCTGCTCCCTCCTCCCCACCGGCCCTCCCCTGCTCTGCCTGCTCCTCCTCCCCCCCTTCCCCCAGCCCACCTCCTACTTCCATCTGGATGCCTCTGAGCAGATGTGGACAGAGCCATATGCTCCACAGCTATGACTCACACTGCTGTGCTTCTAGGTTGGCTCATGTTGGCTTGTGATTAGTGTTTATTGTTATCCTCTCCAAGTCAGATGGTGCTGATGGTTATCGACTTGCCCAGTACAAATCTCTCAGTTTATTAGGAGCCTTGCACACAACGAAAGGAATTCATTGAAAGATGAATATAAAATATTTGTACTTGTTCATCTAAAATGGGTGAGTACACATAAAAAAGAATGAAATAATGCCATTTGCAGTAACATGGATGGACCTAGAGATATCATACTAAGTCAGAAAGAGAAAGATAAATACCATATGATATCAGTTATAGGTGGAGTCTAAAATGACACAAAGGAACTTATCTATGAAACATAAACAGACTCACAGATGTAGAGACCAGATTTGTGGTTGCCAAGGGGGAGGGAGGATGGGAGAGGAATGGACTGGGAGTTTGGGGTTAACAGATCCAAACTATTATATATAGAATGGATAAACTATAAGGTCCTACTGTACAGCACAGGGAGCTGTATTCAATATCCTGTAATAATCCATAATCAAAAAGAATATGAAAAAGAATATATATATATGTATAACTGAATCACTTAGCTGTATATCAGAAACTAACACAATATTGTAAATCAAATATACTTCAATAAAGTAAATTAAAAAATAAAAATAAAACGGGCAAGTATAAGACCATGCCTTGGCTCTGTTTTGTTGAACACTTTTATCAGGGACTCGGATCAAGACATAAAAGACCTACTGATCACACTTGCAGCTGGCATGAAGCTGGGCAGAATGGCTAATAGGCTAGCTAAGAAGACCAGGTTTTTCAAAGATCTTGACAAGTGGAGCAAAAGGCCAAAACCAACACAAAAAATTTAATAAGAAGAAATTTAAGGTCCTGCACTTAGGGTAAAGCAAATTTGCTTTAAAAGCATGTAAGAGGGAAGAAAGAGCTCTATCTTTGAAACCATTCTAAAGAAAACAAGTAAGGACTGTAGCCCCAATATGAATTAACCACAAAGGGAATGAAAATTAGGTTGTCTGACTAGAAGCACAATCAGTGTCATTCCCAGTGAGCCTGGCTCAGGTCCAGCCACATCTGCAGGACTCTAGGTGTCTGTCACATTTAAAATAAAAATCAAAGTATATGTCACCTATTGATTGATTAAAAATTCTTTTACCAAATTCCTCTTCAGAAATTACCCGAGTAACAAGAATTAACTGCAGCTAATAATGACATATGATTAGATATATTTGAAAAATCAATATTTTCCCTTTCCAACATCGCCTAAACCAGGTAACTTGTATAAATATCCTCAGGTGCATCCTTCCACACTGTTAAACATGCTGACATAAACATATCAAAACAAATCCATATAAGATTTTCAAAGGAACTGTGTTTTATAAAGTGGATCCTGCAATATGCATTATTCTCTAACTTTCTTTCTTCGATTAAGGATATGTCATTAACCTTTTTTGGGTTAATATGTATGAAAGTAGCTCAGTTGTGTATGACTCTGTGAGACCCCATGTCCTGTAGCCTGCCAGGCTGCTCTGTCCACGGGATTCTCCAGGCTAGAATACTGGAGTGAGTTGCTGTTCCCTTCTCCAGGGGATCTTCCCAACCCAGAGATCGAACCCAGGTCCCCTGCACTGCAGGCAGATTCTTTACCATCTGAGCCACCTAGATCATAATGCTTAATATTCTGTGATATGGACATGCTACTATTTATTCAGTCCTTCTCCATGTCGCATTTTAAGATGCATACTGGGAAATAAGGGAGGGGATGGCTTTCCAGCGTGGGAAGATGGAAATTGGGGCTAGAAGCCATGATATACAAAGAAAGAAGCATCCAGATATTTTTAACTGGGAAAATGGAAGGTGGGTGGCTGAAGGTGGGGGTTGATTGGGTTCATTAATTAATACTGGGGTTTTGCTCAGTGTGAGGACCAACAGGTCAGGATTCCATGTTTAGTGTTGGGACACTTTGTCTTTGTCAGGACAGGGCTGGAAAGGGGACCAAGGCAGGGACCCTGCTTCCTTCTGGTGGTTGGAGGGATGTGCAAAAAACAGCTTCAGGGTTAGCACGCCTGCCTACCCCAGACCTCCCTCCCCAGAGAGCTGGCGGGCATGGAACAACCTCCACAGTAAGCATGTTATAAAAACATTAGGCGAAAATAATAAAAATAATGACATTAAAAAGAAAAATTGTTGTAGAAACCAAACAAACCCAGCCCTAGAGCTGAGAAGGGCACCAGCCAGCATGTTGTTGGCATGCTCGGGAGAAATTTGATTTCGATGAATTTCATTGTCAGTGCAACCGGAGCATGAATCACCCTCCTCCACCTTTTCTCATCATTTTAATACCACAGATTTAGGGAACATGGCATTAGAGAGATAAAGAGGTTCACAAACAGCATCCGCCAGGAGCCCCCTGGGCCCCGAGGCAGTGCTGGACTCTGGCAGCAGGCAGTTCTCCCTGGTTATGGGCCCATAAATCTGAAGGCAGTTGAACCCCAGCGGGATTTGCAGCCGTCAAGCCTGAGACCAGAGCTGGCGCTTTTCGGGCTCCCTGCACCCCTCCCCCTGCAAACCACCTGACTGAGGGCTGAGGAATGAGTTCTCACTCCAAAGCAAGAGGGCCAGGCAAAGCCGGTGCTGGAGAGAGGCAGCTCTCAGTAGGCATCTGGGCTTTGTGTCCTAATTCCCAAACATTCTCTCCTGAGGTCCGGGAAGGCCGCCTGCCCTGGCAGAGACAAGGGCCGGTGCCAGCCTGGGCTGCGCGGAGTGGATGCTTCTGTCTGGTGATGTGGAAGTCCCTGTCAGCCCTGGAACCATGTTCTCACTTTATTTTTTTAATGAACATGTAGTTGATCCTTTACTGGGTGCCTGGCCCCCAGCCAGGCTCTTCATATGGGTGACTGCTCCAGCCTCCCGCCCATCTGGCAGGTAGCATCTGCAAGCTGTGAGGCTTAGAAAGACCATGTTCCTTGGCCCTCCTTACTCTGCGGACCTGGGGGTCAAGCCTGGCCTTGAACTCCAACATTTGTACTCTTTCCACTAAGAGCTGATGGTGGCAACAGTAAGTGGAGTAAATCAGACAAAGACAGATATCACTTAGATGTGATATGTTAAAACAGCAAATTCTGGGAGATGGTGAAGGACAGGGAACACTGGCGTGCTGCAATCCATAGGGTTGCAAAGAGCTGGACACAACTGAGGGCCTGAACAACAACAAAAACATGATACAAATGAATTAATTTATAAAACAGCAGTAGACTCACAGACTTAGAAAACTTATGTTACCAAAGGGGAAAGGGGGGAAGGATAAATTTAGGAGTTTGGGGTTAACAGCTACACACTACTATATATAAAATAGATAAACAGCAAGGACCTACTGTATAGCACAGAGAACTATATTCAACAACTTGTAATAACCTATAATGGAAAGACTCTGAAAAAGTATACACACACTCATATATAACTGATTCACTCTGCAATATACCTGAAACTAACACAGCATTGTAAATACTTCAATTAAAAAAATAAAAAAAGAGTTGGGACTTCCCTGGTGGTCCAGTGGGTAAGATTTCACCTTCTAATGCAAGGAGTGCATGTCTGATCCCTGGTTGGGGAGCTAAGATCCTAAACGCTTCAGGGCCGAAAAACCAAAGCATAAAGCAGAAGCAGTATTGTAATAAATTCAATAAAGACATTAAAAATGGCCCACAAAACAATTTTAAAAAGTTGATTAAAGCACATTGTCATGGGAAGGGTCCATGAGAATTGAGCCTTGTTAAAGAAAGCCTGTAATTTCTCTCTTCTAGTTATAAAGACAACCAATTTTGAAGTATGTACTACTTCAAAATGCTCAAGCTAACCTCGTTTACCTAAAGTTTGTCAGAGCTCTCAAGATTTCTCAGGAGCTCGGGGAGCTGCTTTATTCATACCAGTGCATCAAGCTATTATTGTCCACACAGGTAACTAAAATCAGACCTGGAAATTAGAACTAGAAAAATCCATAAGGTATAGAGATTGGCTGCCTCATGGTAGAATTTGTTCAGATAACAGGGCCCACTGGTGGTTTTTCTTCATGGAGAGTCAGTGAGGATCAGTGACTAGGAATATAGTCATTTGGCTTGAATTCTGGAGTCAAATGATGTGGTTTTACCCATGACATTGGGTGAGTTACTTAACCGTGTACAAGACAGAGATAACAGCAAGATGAAATGAGATCTTGTCTGTAGCGGCTAAGCCCAGCACCTTGGACCAAGTAGTTCCTGCGACTGTTGTCTGCGGTGGGTGTTATGCTGTCCTTGGGTACAGAGATGACACTGCAGAGGCGTTGTTATTAAGGAGTGCACTTGGAGTTGTTTTTCTGCTATAGTCAATCCATTTTTACTCATAAATCTGGCATCTGTTGGGGAATCATTTGAAAACTGCATGGCTTAGGCAGAGAGAGGCATGTCAGAGGGAATGATGCTGGGCTCTGAGATCCAGCTGATCTGGTTTCCAGTCCCGACTCTGCCAATTACTAACTGGGTCCTTTGTGTGAATCATTTCACTCCTCAGAGCCTCAAAGGAAGGATCACAAGAGCTGCCTTGCCTGGTCCTTGTCCATCTCAAAGGAGGGCACAAACATCCAGAGTTATCTTCTCCCCAGAAGGTGTCCATTGGTCATGACTTCCCTTCTGCTGTGGTCTGACCACCAAGCTTCCTGGTCTTCCTAGACCAGACTGCAGGTGCCCCAGACTTTCCCAGACCTGTTTTGATGGGTGGACATGACATCCTCAAGCACATAGATGACCCTCCAGGCTCTTTGAAGATCCAAAAGTCTGGTCATCAGAATTCAATCACTAATTCTATCCGAATTCAAGCAGGACTCAGACTAGATGAGGAAATCCTTTCATTAAATAGTTAAAAGCCTCTTGAGACCAGGATTTTTGTAGAAATAGTGAGAGGGGTACCTGCCACTCACTTGAATTCACAAATATACGTTCAGCTGGGACTGGTACCTTTTCCTGACCTTCCCCCAAGCTCATGACCCTTCTGCCAGTAAGAGAGTTGTGTGCAACTTGGCAGGTTAGCACCCCCAATCCGGGGCCTCAGAGTCATCACCTGAGAATGGAAAATTAGGGTAAAGATGTCCTTATTGGCTCCCGTGGTCACCAGCACCCTAAGATTCCTTTTCTCCCTCTGCTTAGGGGTCTTCCCAATAGGCTCCTCATCCTGTCACCTTCTCCCACACCCCCAAAGATTTCTCACTCCTTTCTAGGAGTCCCCGCTCCATGTGACACACACTTCTTTCAGACCTCTGCTTTTAATGGTTTACCTTTATGGTCCCCCTTCTAGCCTGTGAGAACTTTGAAAGTAGGAATTCTATTTGTATGTAGTCCTGAGCTCCCAGAATCCAGCCTATTGGCTGGCACAGAATAGGTGTGTATTTATTGAAGGATGGATATTGAAGAAATAATAAACAAGAGGCTTTAACCCACTGTAGTCCCTCTGTCCTTACCCATAACCTGGGGATAATGAAGAGTATTTGTTTCGCATGGTTTTATGAGCTTGAAATTCGATAACCCTGCTTAGTACAGGGTACTGCACGTAGTCACTCCATAAACATTAACCATCACTGTTAATATTGGTCTCCCCATTTAAAAAAAAGCAACTGAGATAGAGAGGAAAATGGCCTGCCTTCCATAGCCCAGAGGGCTAAGTACAGTGCCAAGAAAAAAGCTGACATCTTTATATCCTGTTCAGATTTTTTTTAAGCCTTTTTTTTTTTTTTTGGCTGCGCCACAAGGCATGCAATTTCCTGGACCAGTGATCGAACCCATGTCCCTTAGAGTGGAAGTGGGAAGTCTAAATTACTGGCATGTATGTGAGCTCAGTCGGATCTGCTCTGTGTCCCCATGGATTGTAGCTCACCAACTCCTCTATCTTGGAGTTTCTCAGGCAAGAATACTGGAGTGGGTTGTCATTTCCTCCTCTTGGGGATCTTCCCAACCCAGGGATCAAAGCTGAGCCACCTGCATCATTTATTTTTACTACTGAGCCACCTGGGAAGCCCCTTAACCACCGGACTGCCAGAGAAGTCCCTGTGTTCCTGTTCAGACTTTTAACTCCAGTATTTATGAGTCTTCTGTCTGCGGGCCTAGGGTTTTAGACTTTGTTTCAACCTATTGTTCAGCAGACAATTTGGCTGGGGCTCAGGCAGGAGGAGAGTGAGGAGGGGTTGTCTGAGACCCTGAGGAACTGGCTCTTCTAGTCTTTGAGGAAGAGATGAGACATACCCTTGAATCACTCTTCACCAGGGCTTCCATAGACGATATCTGTGAACCTGTGGCTTAGGAGAAAAGAGCAGGGGAAGCGATTCAGACGGGAAATAATTTTACATAAAGTCATGTTTGGCAGTTATCACAGTGTGCAAGAAATACTTCTTAAAACAGAAGGCGAAGGCACATGTTTCTGGAAATTTAGAAATGTTCCTCAGAGTGATCAAGATGAAGAGTCTCTGGGAGGAGATGTGAGAATACACTGTACAGAATCATTCATGCTGAGTGTTAGCTCAGAAACCCAGACTAGCTGAGGCTGTGATGCACTTGCAGGAAGCTACCCAAGGAGCCCGTTGGGTTAGAGCTGCGAGTCCAGATTTGTTGCCACCAGATCCATACCAGTATCTTTGCAGGGTGTGACTGTAAAGATACCCTTTAAGATATGAGGGTCATATAAGATATGCCCTTATATCTTGGCAATTGCATTTCATGTTTAATAAGCTAGTAATCAAATTTTTATGGTATTTTATGATTTTTATGGTTTATTACTTTCATATGAAATTCCAGAAAGGAAGTAAAAAGTAAATCCTTGACATTTTCAGCTTAGAAAATGTTTAGAAAAAATTAGATGTATATTAAGCCATATTTTTTGATAAGAGTATGTTTCTCTTCTTTCATCCTTCTGTTCCTTCCTCCCTCCCCTCTTTATTTTATTCTACAGAGAATGTCATAGGTTTGCCTAAACACTTAAACCTAACCTGTTCTCACTTTATCTGTATTTCATCCCTCACAAGTGTTTAAGCACGGACTTTTTTTTCCTGCCTTCTTTCTTTGAAACATCCTTTTGTGGATGTCAGTTTTGAGAAGGACTCAGGACTCCTAGACACAGGTGACAGGCTCAGGGAGATACTTAATCCCCCTAGGCTTCAGACGCCTCCTCTCCACTGACAACGTAGTTAAGAATGAACTAGCTCACATCCGGACTAGAGCTGAGTCCCTAGAGCTTCTGCTGTGGGAGGGCTCCTCCTTCCCTGTCTCCAGACACAACAGGACACTCCTGAGACACTTCGGTAGCAGTGACTCGGGAGACCAGCAGGTGGCACACGGGAGCCAGCATACACACGCCTGGGTCCTGGACAAAGAGCTGGGGGAAGAGGCCGGTTTAGTGCAAGGTCAGCTGGCCGCCTTCCTCAGTCATGAGGTGGACAAAATCCTGCATGACTGCGGGACCTAAATGATTAAAAGGCAGGAAAGGCAAGAATAGAACATAAAGGGTGGGGATATGGGAGTTGCTCTTGAACCTCTCCTAATCCTCTCTCTTAGCCTGAGTTACCTCCTATGAGGATTGTGAGCTGAAGGACAGAGGGTAGATAAAGCAACATGCCTGGTGTGAAGAGCTTAACACTGATAGCTATAAAATAATTATAATTTGTTGGCTTGAACACAATCTGGTGGTAATATTTAAGCATTTCTGATTAATATGGTGGTTGCATTTGAGTACTTCTGATTCATTGATCTGTCCATTCCATTTTTTTTCAACCAAAGACTGTATATGGAACATCTACTCTGGACCTGGTGCAGGGCTTGGGCACTTTCAGTGAATAAGATCCAGGCTCAGCTCTCCAGGAAAACAGAATAATTCAATTGGCTAAATCCACAGAAGGCTGGGTGGTAGATTTCATTTCAAACCAGTGATTTAGACTGATAACCAGTACGCTTATCTGAGTAGGTCAGTACTGGAAAAATGGTTGGGATGGTGGGAAAGTTAGGATAGGAGCATGAAGGAAAAACGGACCATGAGGCCGTTTATTAACCAGAATCGTTTCTTTTCTTTTAATTGAAGTATAGTTGATTTACAATGCTGTGTTAGTTTTAGGTATACAGCAAAGAGATTCAGTTATGCATATACAGATATCTATTCCTTTTCAGATTCTTTTTCCATTAGAGGTTATTGCAAGATATTGATATTATATTTTCTTGTAATATACAATAGGTCCTTGTTTATTTTATAAACAGTGGTATGTATCTGTTAATCCCAAACTCCTAATTTATCCCTTCCTTGCCCCTGCTTTCCCCTTTGGTAACCCCAAATCATTTTCATATTAAAATAATTGGTATGCTCACACATTTTATTCAACCCTCCTTCTTTAGCTGGATCTGCTGTCGGCTTTTTATCTTATAGAAAGCAGTATTTTGAGGATGTTTTTGTTGTTGTTTCGTCACTAAGTAGTGTCTGATTCTTTGGCCAACCCCGTGAACTGTAGCCCGCCAGGCTACCATGGGGTTCTCCAGGCATGAATCCTGGAGTGGGTTGCCGTTTCCTTCTCCAGGGTATCTTCCCAACCCAGGGATCGAACCTGGGTCTCCTGCATTGTGGCCGATTCTTTACTGCTGAGCCACCAGGGAATCCCATTTTGAGGATAATGTAATCTTTTCAGTAATATATACGGTACATGAAGTGTTACTTTTACAGAGAACAGTGCTCCCTGTTTCCAGAGTAGGAGAGGAGAGAGCCTTAATCAGAATAAGAGGAATAGAAAGGATTTGTTGGCACTGAGAACCATGAATCTCCACCAGCAGCCCCAGATGATGGACGTTGTTTTTATTGAAGCCCTTTCTGAAAGCAGAGATTGTCATCTATCTGGGTAAGTTTAGATGTGGGTCTCTTAGAGGAAAGGGAAACCAGATAAGAGTGATTTTTAAAGACACTGTACATACTCATGGTGAAACTATGAAACTATATCAGGCAGCTAGATACAGTTGGCCCTCGGTTTCTGCCTGAATCCCCATCCACGGACTCAACCAACCACGGATGGAAAATATTAGGGAAAAAAAAATTCCCCAAAGTTCCGCAAAGCAAAACATGGATTTGCCACATGGCAACATAACATTTACATTGTGTTAGATATTATAGGTAATGTAGCAGGTAGCGATGATTCAAAGGACACAGGAGGATGACTGTAGATTTTATTCAAACATTATGCCATTTTATTTAAGGGACTTGAGCATCTTTGGATTTGGGGCATCCAAAGATGGGAAGGGATCCTGGAAACTCCCTTGCAGATAACTGAGGGACGACTGTATTATGATGCTCTTGGGGTAAATAATGAAAAATGATGAAATCTTTTTAATTCAATGGACATAGTTACTGAGCACATTTTCAATGTGTGCTTATAGAGCTGTGATTTAAGGTAATTACCAGGAATATTAGTTTCATTTTGTGTTTTATTTATTTATTTTTTTTAGGCTGTGCAACTAAAATATTTTTTTCTCATTCTGAAATATTTCAGGCATTCATGAAACACTATAACTAATTTCAAACATATCAAGGTGTCAAATAACCATGTTCCCATCACATAATTCTTATATATATGTATGTATATATAATTTACATATATGTATAATTTTATTTATTTATTTTTGGCTGTGCTGGGTCTTTATTGCTCTGTGGCCTTTTCTCTCGTTGCAGAGAGTGGGGGCTACTCTCTAGTGGCGGTGTGTAGGCTTCTCATTGTAATGGCTTCTCTTGTTGGGGAGCATGGGCTCTAGGGCACGAGGGCTTCAGTAGCTGCAGCACATAGGCTTAGTAGTTGTGGCACACAGGCTTAGTGGCTCCGTGGCTTGTGGAATCTTCCTGGGCTAGAGATTGAACCTGCGTCTCCTGCATTGGCAGGAGAATTCTTTTACCACTGAGCCACCAGGGAACCCAACCACCACATAATTTTTTCAAAGTTTTATATTTTGCTACATTTCCTCCAGGAAATAACATTAATTTAGTTTATATGGATAACCTCTGTGTACTTTTGTATGGAAGTGTGTGTAGATGCTGGTAATCCCAGGTATCAGGGATAGAGTAGAAGGAATTCCTGAGTGGGGTGGAATGTAGAACAGATCACCTCTAAGACCCAGATTCTTTGGAAACTTCTAGAGGTTGGGTAGATGACCTCATGTCTAAGTCCATAAAGATGATGATGAAATCTCTGAAATACACCAGGCTCTACAAGGCTCACCATGAGGCTAAAACTGAAGTTGACACAAATCATTTGGAAATGATGCATCCAACCATAGATGATGTCCTCAAGTAAAAATGGGCCCCTCATACATGCTGCCTTTGCAAGCCTACACCTAAAGTGGTAGAAAATCTCTTAGACTTTTTGTAATGTACAATGTGGATATTACTTAGAGAGCAGAGGAAAAACGGCTCTGATCACAGTGGGTATTTGTAACTATTTAATGACTGAAGATCTAAAGATCAATGACTATTCAGTGATGGGAGAATTCTAATAAAGATTCAAGGTAGAGAATTTTGTGCCCAAATCACAAGATGGACACTTCCTTCTGGTGGAATTATACATACAAAGATCAGTAGTGTGGGAATAATAACCAGATTTATTAGTATCTGAGCAAGCTTCCATTTATGGCATTACCACCCCATCTGCCCTGAGTGAGGTATCTTTGGTTAAATCGAACTGGAGCACATGACTTAGGCTGAAGGCTGAAAAGGGGTCAAAGAACTTCTTAATAAGAAGGGCCTGCCTGTCTTGATTTCCACATAGAGTTAGGAGAGCAGGAAGAGGGTAAAGAGGCTTCCAAGGTCTGCCCTTAAAGTCTGGATCTTCCTCAGCTGCAGCAAACAGAAGACACCATGCCCAAAGCCACTCAGTTCTTTAAAAAAAATTTTTATTGGAGTATAGTTGCTTTAGGATGTTGTATTAATTTCTGCTGTACAGCAAAATGAATCAGCTATACATATACACATGTCCCCTCTTTTTTGGATTTCCTTCCCATTTAGGTCACCACTGAGTACTGAGTAAAGTTCCCTGTGCTATACAATAGGTTCTTGTTAGTTATCTATTTCATACATAGTAGTGTGGGCTTCCGTAGTGGCTCAGATGGTAAAGAATCTGCCTGCAATGTGGGGGATGCTGGTTCGATCCCTGGGTCAGGAAGATCCCCTGGAGGAGGGAATGACTACCCATTCTAGTATTCTTGCCTGGAGAATTCCATGAACAGAGTGTATATGTATCAATCTCAATCTCCCAATTCATCCCCCACTTTCTCCCTTGGTATCCTTTTGTTTCTTCTCTACATCTGTGTCTCTATTTCTGTTTTGCAAATTAGATCAATTCAATTCAGTTCAGTCACTCAGTGGTGTCTGAGTGCTTTGTGACCCCATGGACTGCAGCATGCCAGGCTTCCCTGTCCATGACCAACTCCTGGAACTTGCTCAAACTCATGTCCATCGAGTTGGTGATGCCATCCAACCATCTCATCCTCTGTCATCCTGCCTTCAATCTTTTCCAGCATCAGGATCTTTCCCAAGGAGTCAGTTCTTTGCATCAGGTGGCCAAAGTATTGGAGTTTCAGCTTCAGCATCAGTCCTTCCAGTGAATATTTAGGACTGATTTCCTTTAGGATTGACTGGTTTAATCTCCTTGCAGTCCAAGGGACTCTCAAGAGTCTTCTCCAACACCACAGTTCAAAAGCATCAATTCTTTGGTGCTCAGCTTTCTTTATGGTCCAGCTCTCATATCCGTACATGGCTACTGGAAAAATCATAACTTTGGCTAGATGGACCTTTGTTGGCAAAGTAATGTCTCTGCTTTCTAATATGCTGTCTAGGTTGCAAATAAGATCATCTATACTGTTTTTCTAGATTCCACATATATGCATTAAATATGATATTTGTTTTTCTCTTTCTGACATTTCACTCTGTATGAGACTCTTTAGGTCCATCCATGTCTCTACAAATAAACCCAATTTCATTTATTTTCATGGCTGAGTAATATTCTGTTCTTTATCCATTCCTCTGTTGATGAACATTTAGATTGTTTCCATGTCCTGGTTGTCGTAAATAATACTGCAATGAACATTGGGGTACACATGTCTTTTTGAATTATAGTTTTCTCTGGGGATATGCTGGGCACACACCCAGTACTTTTCAATGCAGTAGCCCTACCCAATGGTAGTTTAGCAACTCTTTCTCGTGCATATATGAATGCATAACAAGGTGTGGAAACAAGGGCTGTGTGTATAAATAAAGGTGGAATAAGGGGAATGGAAAAACATTTCTCCCAACCAAATTTCCCCTTTGACATTCCTGTCCTCATTTATATAATCCAGAGCACTGTCCATCCAATTAATCAGAACATTAACTAATAATAGCTTCATTTTGGCAGCCTTAAATGGACTCTGGGCGGAGAATTTGTAATGCTTATCCCTGAGTTCCTCAGTTAAACTTTAAAATTCTTAAGTTGAATCCAATTTCAGATAAGGTCTGATGTTAAGAATAGGTTCAGAAGTCACAAGGCTCACTTCCTATTTCAACTCAGGCACATTTCCTTCCCAAGCATGGTGGAAAAGTACATACTGGAGTGAAAAATGTGAAATATTAGAGGGCTTCCGTGGTGGCTCAGTGGTTAAGAATCCACCTGCCAATGCAGGAGACACAGGTTCAATCCCTGATCCAGAAAGATCCCACATGCTGCGGAGAAACTAAGCCATGCACCACAACTATTGAGCCTGTGCTCTAGAGCCTGGGAGCCACAACTACTGAACTCATGAACTGCAACTATAGAAGCCTGCATGTTCTAGAGCCCTGTGCTCCACAGCGAGAGAAGACACCACAATGAGAAGCCTGCCCACTGCAGCTAGAGAGTAGCCCCTGCTTGCCACAACTAGAGAAAAGCCTGAGCAACAACAAGGACCCAGAAAAGCCAAAAATAAATAAATCACATCACTTTTCTAAAAAGTTCTCATCACAAGAAAAAATTTTTAAAAAATATTAGAAACTCTAATGGCTAGGAACCAGGGTAAAGTACTGGGTGGAGAATTCTCTCTCAGTATTGTCTAGAAACACAGCGATTGCAAAAGTAAGGTACACATGGTTTTTGCCACAAGTATGACAATGAACCAAACCATCAAACGTTTGTCTTGCCTGTGATTATGGCATTCAATCATCAGGGGAGAGGTGCATCCAACAACAGATTGACAGAACAGAAAAATAACAATAGTCAAGGGATGCTAACTGTCCTTGTGAAAACAAGCCTTCCTCTTGTTGGCCACGTTGCCTCTCTTCAGTCTAGATACCAGACGCTGCTGTAGCAATGCTGTGCCTATACCATTATCATTAGCACCCTCAAGCCTTGGACTTTATATGGTAATCAGTAGGGCCTTTACTCCTAGTAAAGTGCCCATTACTCCTTGCATATGATAATCAGTAGTTACTTGGGGTCATTTGTGCATTTATACGTGTGTGTGTGTGTGTGTGTGTGTGCACATGCGCCTGTAGTTGCTCAGTCATCTGACTCTTTGAGACCTCATGAACTAGATCCCATCAGACTCCTCTGTCTACGGAATTTTCAAGGCAAGAATCCTGGAGCAGGTTGCCATTTCTTTCTCCAGGGGGTCTGCCCAGTCCAAGGATCAAATCCACGTCTCTTGCTCCTCCTACATTGGCAGGCAGATTTTTTACCGCTGCACCACTTGGGAAGCCCACTTGAGGTGATGGTAACAGGAAAAAAGTTAGTCTAGAAGCAAACAGAACCATCTAGAAGCAAACCAAAGCTTGGGGGCTCTCTGTGATTAATCTACCCCTCCTTGTCCAATCTCTGGAACTGGAGTCCAGGACCCCTCAGACTCTTGCAGCCATCTATAGGCTCCCAGGCATCCCACAACCCCAGGTCCCTCAGGGTTGGCTTCCTCTGAAGGCAGTCATCCACTTATCATCCCTCCTCCTGTCTCCCACCCCCACTGTGTGCCCATATATTTGCCTAGCCAGCCCACCATGTCCTCCCCACCCCTCCTCTGCCTCTTGTCATGAAACGTTCTGATCACACACTCTGGCTTCCTCCCCAGCAGGCACTGTAGCAGCAGAAGCATCATTGTCAGCTTACCCACTTCCTCTCCACTTGGGCTTTGAGTTTTTCTGCTAGAATAATTTCCTTAAAGTGGTATTTTTGTAGATTTGTTATAAATGCAGTTTCCTGACCTACCCAGAATCTCTGGTGGGGGTGGGCAGCAGGGAATTGGCAATTTATCTCATCCTCCCAGTGATGTAAATATGCATAGAGGTGGGAGAAGCCTGGCTCTGGGAACTGCTGTGGTTTTCTTACCCTAGTCCCACATTCCATGATGCTGGCTGCACCATAGTGACTATCAAACTCATTGGTTGGTTGTGAAGCTCAAGGGCTGTTCCCAAACCTGTTATGAATCTCTCCAGCCTAGGAGACAGATCATTGCCTGAGAGAAATATTTTTTGTGACTTCTTTGAGTATCCTTTCTCTCCTTGGCATTAACTCTGAGTATTTCTCTCATTTCAGGTGTTACAGACTGAAATGTTTGTTTCAACTGGATAAATTCACATGTTGAAGCCCTAACCCCCAGTATGACTTCAACCAGAGTGGAGATGGGGCCTCTAAGGAAGTTATTAGGGTTAAATGAGGTCATAAGGATGGGGCCCTGAACCAATAGGATTTGTGTCCTTGTAAGAAGAGACATGAGACAGCTTGTTCTCTCTCTTTCTCCATGCACACACAAGGAGGAAATGTCATGTGGGCATACAGGAAGAAGGTGGCCATCTGTAAGCTGGGAAGACAACAGCTGTATGGAATAGCTACTATCAATATGTCCACTTTCCAGATGAAGGAACAGGCTCAGAGAAAAGTGAACACAGCTAGTGGGTTGTGGGATTGGGATTTGAACCCAAGTTCGTTTAACTCCAAATGTATTACTTTACTCTGTTCTACTCTCTCTCCCAGGGGATCTGGATCATAAATATTGAGCAAATGGAGGCATGGAATCCTATAGTTTTCAAAGTAATTTTAAACCTTTTCAAACTAAAGATTTATTATTTCTTCTCACTTGTCGTTGATCAACAAGTATTTTAATAGATTACTAACCTGCAAATTGATATGAAATTCATAACTTTCCATGGCTTTTTGAAATATTAAAAATAACTCATGATCTTTTATTTCCTTTAAGCTCCTAGGAATTTGAAAACTTAATTATAACCATCATTTTACAAATGAGGAAGTGGAAATACAGACAGGATTGTAGCTTGTGAGTTACAGATTTTGGGTTTTCTCCTTCCTATCCAAAAGCTTTGTATCCAACATCATGCTAAATCAATCAGTCCATCATTTAAGTTGTCGTTGAGCACTGACTTATGCCTGTTTGACAAGATTATGTGGAGCTCACAGAAAAATTACAGCTTCTGTATTCCATAAATTTATAGTCTATTTGGGGAAACAAGGCTTAGACATAAAAGGTAATTATGTAAAATCACAAGATAATGTGTTTCTAAAGTCTTGTTTCTTATCCTTGGCTGCACATCAGAATCACCCAGGGAGCTTTCAGAGCTCCCAAACTCTCTAGAATAAGGATTTTCCAGGGTGAGGGCCCAAAGATATATATTACTAAAAATACCCCAGTCAGGGTTGAGAAACACAGTTGTAAAGTAACATATTCTTCTTTTTATTTATTCTACTTGGGATTAGGTGGGCTTTGCCACTCAATAAACTGTCTCATGAGTTCTGGGAAATTCTCAGTCATGTGTTCAAATACTGCTTCTGCCGCATTGTCTTCCCACTTTCTTTCAGGAGCTCTTGTTTAACATGTCAGACATATTTCTGCCTTCCGTGTTTCTTAGCATCTATTCCTTACTTTGCAAATGTTTCTGTTCCCTAGGCTTCAATTTTAGACTCCAGGGATTGGCAGACCACTGCCTGTGGTTCACATCTGTCCCCTCGCCTACTTTTGTCAATAAATTTCTGTTGGAACACAGACACACCTTTTTGTTTACATATTGTCTGTGACAGGGTAGTTGTGACAGAGTCTATATGCCTTTCAAGCCTAAAATATTTATTCTCTGGCTTTTTTACAGAAAAAAACTTGCTGCCCCTTTATAGATAACTTATTTTCCAGTTCACAAACTCTTTCTTCATCTCTGTTCTCCTGTTAAAATGGTCTACTGAGTGTTTCACTTTGATTACTGTACTTTTTATATCACATGGATCCTTATACATTTGGCAGGTCATTTTTTCACAGTTTCCTGTCCCTGATATTACTTTCAAACTTTTCTTTTATGTGTTTAAATATAGATTCTGTAGTTTTGATAGATTAAATATGTAAACATTCTGAATGTCTGATAAACTGAAGTCCTTACAAGTCTGTTTCTGTAGTTCATTTTCTGTGTGCTTTCTTTAATTGCACATTGCTCATTATTCTTGAAAAAACCACCGATAGAGATTCCTTGAGGCTCCCCCAAAAGTGTGTTTTTCTAAAGAGAATTTACTTTTGTTCTGTGTTGTGCTGAAACCAAATTCTTTGCAGTTCCCTGGGCTGCCCAAGCTGCAAACTCATGTCAGTGCTGGTTCATGGTGATGATGTCTCAGGTAATTTTTTCTTGGCTTATTTTTCCTTTTGCTAAAAAAATGAGTGATATATTGGAGAAATTCTGCAGTAGACTATATGATCTTTAATGGCAAGAGTGAGTCTCTTTCATGGTTGTTTTTGCCACCCTGCACAGTGCCTGGCCTAATAATTTTTTAATGAATGAATAAATAAATAGATTATGTTGATTAAATTTACAAAATAGTTCTCAACTCTGTGTCTTCACCTCTTTCCCACTCTCATAATCCTAGTTCATGTCCTAATCATTTTTTGTCTGGACTATTGCAATGTAACATCCCAAACAGTGGTTTTCAGTCAAGAGTGGACTTCAGAATCTATGGGATGTGTTAAAAAATGCACGGTTTTTAAAAATCTGGGGATAAGTTGAGAAAATCTATAATTTAAATTATTCTGCATGTAATTCTAATATGTGAAAGACACCCTATGCCAACTTGTCTTATCTCTTTTATATCCATCCTCCATATAATCCAACATGGGACTCTGACTACTCTGCTCTCCTACAAAATCCCCACAGTGGTTCTCTGCTGCCCAAAGAATAAAATCTAAGCTATTTAGCACTGTTTGCAAGGCCCTCCATCCCCGTTTTGTACTTATCCTCTGGCGACACTCAAATTCATGCAATACTTCTCATGTACCATCTTGTTATCCATGTCTTGTTTTTGTGCATTCCATTCTCTGTGCCCTTTTACAAATATTCCTTTACTGACTTATTTCTACTTGTCTTTCAGGACCCAGCTCAACTCCAGGAAGCCTCCCCATACTAGAAGGCTGAGTTTAGTGCTCCTTCTTCATGCTCTTCTGCTTAATCAGTTTTGTAACCAACTCTGTCACACTGAAAGTATGATCTTGCATCTGACTGTGAGTTCATCAAACGACTTGAGTTGCTTATCTTTGTTAGTCTAGCATAGTTTTCAGAATACAGTAGGAATTTAGTATATATTTTTTGCCCAGAGTATAATATAGAATCACTATATACTTATTGAACTGAACTGTCTCAATTTTCCATTTTAAAATCAGGTATATCTGGGAACGTGGGCAATGTCACCTCTGGAGCTCTTTAAATTCACAATATTTGTGATTATTTTTACTAATAAAATTCAGTTGCTCCCAGTTGTGTGAGGGAGAAGAGATACAATCTAGGGATTAAAATACACATCCCAACTGAAATAGGAAACAAAGTAATTTTCAAATGAGAAAGCAGAAATGAAGTAATTAAGCATCGGGAATCTGCAATCTCAGGAATGGGTATTGTGCAAAGGCTGATTTCCTTACATGGGTTGCTTGGATAAGGGAGGCTCATTCTGTCTACAGAAGTCTGGGCCCCTTTCCCATCCCTCAGATCTGCCTAACTTCTTGAGAAGGCCTCTCAGGGAGATAATGAATATCAAATCTTCCCTCCTAGATAAGATGGTGCTGAAGAAACAACCAGGAATCATGGGCTTGTGTGTGGGTCCCAGGGAAAGCAGGCAGAGAGTGGAAGATGGACAGAGGTTTTGACTTTCTGGCATATAAGAGGTTTTTGCTTCTTCTGCTATGAAACTGGTGTAACTTAATTTCCTGATATTATTCACTCCCTGCTGTCTAGGATTAATCTGGATTTCCCCAAACAATCCCAAATGACAAGACTGATCAAGTCTTCTGTGATTTCACTGGATAGGATCAGAAGGATCCTAGAGTATACTCAGAGCTGGCCGCGTCATAGCTGGCTGCCATGTTCTTCTTAGGACATCTTGCTCAGAAGTTGGGACTGTCATCTCATGCTGGCACCATGACATCCTCCTCAGTTTTTATAGCCTTCTAACCAGCGTCAGTCTCAGAACTATGGTCCCATCAGTAAGTACTCAGTAAATGAACGTTGATATGGTTAATGATCATAAAATGGAAGAAAACATGTTGGGTTTTTTTTGGCGCTGTCTCAAATAGCTGTAATCTCCATCCTGTACTAGAAAATAATAACAACAAAAAGAATACAAAGATTATCAGAGAACAAAGAGGTGGCGGAGATAGTATGTCACTCAGGAACCTGCAAAGGGAGACAGCTGCTGTGGAATTCCATTATCTTCGCAAGACCTGTTGCCCTTGAAGGGAGATGATGGCTGATGTCAGCTTTAAAACCATGGCAAGGTCAGTTTGCCAATAAAAGGCTGGAAAAGAAAAGGGAGGGGAGACAGAGCATCCTTGGCAAAAACTAATCTGACACATTGATGAATCAGCGAAGGCTTCTATGTACAGAGCTGCTCTTCTACACAGATTCTTTGGATTCCTGGGAACTGCTAGATGCCAAACTGAAAAAAAAATCTCTCTTCTAACAGGATCCATCACTTGTGATCAAGCTGCTAACTGGTAGCTGCATAAAATAGCAGAGGGAGGATTCGTAAACTGAAGAACTGGGTTCAAATGACTGTGCCATTTCCGGCTGTGGGTTCTTAGGCAGGACAGTAAACCTCTGTGAGTATGGCTTTCTTATAGGTAAAACACAAGTAAAGTAGGCAAGATTATAGCGATAAATACCAGTGATTAGAATTAATTTCACTATTGGATGTGAAGGTGTATTTTCACATCCAGATGATCATGGGTTGAGGAAATCCTGTCTTTGAATGGGTCGAGGCGGAGAACAAAGTGCCGATGCTGCTGCCAATGAATAAAGCTATTTCCAAGCCCCCTTCCTCCCACCTCACCAAGAACATGCTAATAAATTCAGACTTATGCAGACTGATGTCAGGGCCTGCATTCATTAGCCAATTTAAATCATTTTGTATCTTAAAATAATTATGGCATTTGCAGCACTGTTTTCCAACACATTCGAGGTCTAAAGCGAAATGCCCCAAAGACAACCACATGTGATCCTTGCATTGATTTTACATTTTTAATGAACTTCCCTGTTCCTGGAGCTCTATTGGCATTCCCCCAGCAGCCCAGGTTCTGTTTCATGTTCCTTCATGGATACAGAGGGCAGCCTGTCTGTTTCCTCATCTGCACATGCATTTTAACTTCATCAGAAGTCAGAGGACATGGAGAAGTTATTTCTTCTTGAAAGGTTTATCTTCCGACTCCAAATTACCAACCGTAAACATCTGGTTAAAAAAAAAAATCTAAATACAAGGAAATAGCTATATGTGTTTGTTTTTCCACTAAAGGAAGTGGTGTAGGATTTGCCCTGGACTTTGGAGACTTTAGAGACTGAGAGTAACATCCCTTTCCTGAATCCGCCATTCCTATACTGTTCTTTATATTCAGAAAATAGTATTAGAAAGAAAAGCAGGGGGCAAACATCCCTGACTTCATCCAGACTGAACAACCCCAGGGGTGTGAGCCATTTAATAAAGATTACATGTATATACCACTGATAAAGACTTGAGCCAAAAAAAGGGAACACACAAAATGCTCACAGGACCTAGGATTGTGCCACACAATCTTGGGCTAGGCTGTATCTGTTTTGAGGACTTTCCTTCCCATCTCAAATGTTATCCATCTGAGTCTTAACAATAATGTCCGATCAGGAAGGCAGACACTATTACTAACAATGGCCTGTAAGCCCCACGGGATCTGGCCCTGCCATGTTATACCACTCTTTTACCTTGCCTACTCAGCTTTCTCTGATCTATCCATATTTACTTCCTTTCTTTTTAAAAAATAATCAATTAATTTGGCTGCGTCAGCTCTTAGTTGTGGCATGCCAGATCTTTCCTTCTCTAGTTGTGGCTCACTGGCTCTAGAGCTTTCGGGCTCAGTAGTTGGGGTCTGCAGGCTTAGTTGTCCAGTGGCATGTGGGATCTAGTTTTCCAACCAGGGATTGAACCTGTGTCCCCTGCATTGCAAGGAGGATTCTTAACCACTGGACAACCTGGGAAGTCCCTGACTTCCTTTCTGGGTCTTGAACACGTCACAAGGGTTTCCCGCCTGAGGGCCTTTGTACTGACAGTTCCTTCTATGAAATGCTCTTTCCCTGACTGTTCTCTTCCAAATGGCGATCTCCTTACTGTACAGCTCTCAGCTAATATGCCTTCTTCTTGAAGAAGTCTTCTCTGGTCACTCTGAAGAATCACTGCCCTCATGCTATTCCAACACGTGCCCTAAATTACCTTGCTTTGTTTATTGTTCTTAAAGGCCTGTCATTCTCTGGAACCCTTCCTTTCATTGCTTATTGCTTCTGTCCCCCCCATAGCACAAAAGGGCCATGAGGGAAGGGACCTTGTTTGTCTGCTCCGCTGCTATGTTTCCAGAATCTGGAAGAGTGCCTATTACAGAGTATATGCTAAAAAACTATTTATTGCATGAATTCCAGTTTGTTGAAAGAAGAAACCAAGGCCACAAAGATGAAATGACTTGTTGGGATCTAGTTAGGGCAAAACTCGGACGTCTTTTAGTATTCAGACCTGTGCTTTTCTCTCTAGCCAATGAAATTTATTACTGGCCCTTTGAGTCACTGGGAATTAACATGTTATCCATCGGCATGACACAGGAAGTTGAACTTTCTTGTCTTCAGAGGCAGGCAGCATGCCTCAGATCTAGTCAGTGGAAGGAATGCCACGTCCCACTGTTGAGATGTGTGTGTTTAAGAACTTAACCCAGGGCTCAGTGGTATTTTTCTGTTGTAGTCTCATAGAGTTTAGGGATTTGGGTCTTGTCTGGAGTACACTAATTTGGAGAAGCAGCCTGAAAGGCTCGAGTCATGACCAGGTCATTTACTACTAGGTGACCTTGAATGCTGACCTTGAATTATCGACCTCTCTCTATTGGGATGACTTAGGTTTCACAGTTGTCCTGAGCACGCATAGAACAACCAGCCAGGACCAACTGCCGTGGTGGCACAGGCTCAGTGGATGCTTTAAGGCTTTTCTTCATCCAATTTAAAAATTTTTTTAATTTATTTTTGGCTGCACTGGGTCTTCGTTGCAGCATGAGGGCTTCATCTATTAATAGTTGCAGGGAGCAGTGGCTTCTCTTATTGCAGAACGTGGGCTCTAGGTACACAGGTTTCAGTAGCTGTGGTGCATGGGCTTAGTTGCCCCGTCATGTGTGGGAATTTCCCGGACCAGGAATCGAACACGTGTCCCCTGCATTGACAGGTGGATTCTTAACCACTGGACCACCAGGGAAGTCTGTTTCCATCCAACTTTTGATTGAAGCATCCTCCTTTAAGATGTGAGTTGAGTTTCTCTGTCTTGCTCTGTCTCTGTCTCTTTCAAGTTGACCAAGTGTCTAGAAACCCACTTTACCATAAACACAAGTGGTTTGTTGATATTTGGTGATTAACTAATGATGACAGAAAGGAAGATGGTGAATCTCTGGGGTGACTGCACCGCTTACACTCAATATTTATCATGTAGAGCTGATTTATGTCACACTGGGGAAGAGAACTAAGAAAATGTGACTGCCTCAGGGCAGGTCATGGGTAGATGGAGATTCTTTGTCATCATCAACACTGGCCACATGCCTACAGCTACCAGCATGGAGAAAGCAGCTCAGGACAGGCCAGAAACTCCATCTTTGGGCCAAGGTGAGAGGATAGAGCTGAGACAGTGCCTGAGAGGCAAAATGAGAGATGTCCAGGAGGTGAGTTCAAATTCCAGGTCGCCAAGTCAAATTTCGCAGGAAAGGTTTATTCTGAAGGTCTCCTTGTACACTCTGGAGCTTTGAAGCACAGCAGATTTGGGATAGAGTTGCAACAGAGGAACTCTAGAATTCCAGGCTGAGAAAAGAGACAGTGTTTAAGAAAATGATGCTCTGGATAAAAAACAAGTTCCTACTGTAGAGCTCAGGGAACTATATTCAGTATCCTGTGATAAACCATAATGGAAAAGAATATGAAAAAGACTATGTGTGTGTGTGTATATATATATGTATAACTGAGTCACTTTGCTGTACAGCAGAAATAAAGCAACATTGTAAATTAACTATAGTTCAATAAGATAAAATTTAACAAATGATGCTCTACCTCTTTGAAAACACTGGATAATGTTAACAGGGAAGAAATTCAGTAGATGTTATGGGTGAGCTCCACCCGCAGGCTTCTAACCAGGTGCAAGAAGATGACCTTCTTCTGCACAGAGTTATGAGGAGGAGAATTGTTGTGGGAAAGCATGTGTTAAACTCCCCAAATACTAGCTGTTTTTATGGGGATGATTTTGTTGTGAGGATGGCTGACGCAGGAAAGCTGTCAGAACAAAGTGGGTTGTTCTTCAAACACTTGGTCCTGCCTTTGCTTCAGGCTCTCAGAGCTCAGTGACTTACTCAGCTGTAAATAAACTGAGATGCTCTGGCTTGGCTTCCTCCCTTCTCTGCCCCTCTCCCCGCCTTGAAAATGTCAACAAGGAATTGAATGAAGGGAGACAAACCAAGAGGTGGAAATGTGCTAAAGAGACTTTTACACTTGGAAACTGCCTCTAAACAGTACTGCTCAGAGGTAAACCAGTTCAAAAAAAAAAAAAAAATATATATATATATATATATATATATCTGAGTATTAACACAGTGAATCAAACAACAGAGAATCTATTGGGATGATGTGGGATAGGCTTCTTTCCTCATTAACAAGCATGATCTCTGATGAAAGCATTTATTTGACTCCATGGAATTCTGGAAAGTGAAGTGTTAGTCGCTCAGTCTTGTCTGACACTTTGGGATGCCCATGGACTGTAGCCCACCAGGCTCCTCTGTCCATGGAATTCTCCAGCC
This sequence comes from Bos indicus, assembly GCF_029378745.1. NCBI lineage: Eukaryota > Metazoa > Chordata > Mammalia > Artiodactyla > Bovidae > Bos > Bos indicus. The sequence goes on along the minus strand of NC_091768.1, from coordinate 62,203,523 downwards.
AAGAATACTGGAGTGGGTAGCCATCCCCTTCTCTAGGGGATCTTCCTGACCCAAGGATTGAACCTGGGTGTCCTGCACTGCAGGCAGATTCTTTACTGTCTGAGCCACTGGGACAGAGAAATAACAGCCTCAGTGAACTGAGAGAAGGCAGCAAGTTTTGTTCTGGCTCAGACCACTTTGCTTGCTGGCAGCATGTAGGTGAACAAAAATAAAGATGATCCCACAGACGAGTGGGATGGATCAGCTCAAACGTTGCAGGAGAATATCTGTCCTGTTCTGGAAGGAGACGATTGTAACCGCTCCAGCTCCTACCGCACCCCTAGGTCTACCTGTCATTTGATTTGATATCTTCATTCACCGTATCAACCCTCTCATCATCTCCCCTTTATCTCCTGCTCTGGGGCTTAATTCATTGGCCGACATTCTTATTCTCTTTACTAACAGGCAATCAATATTACATCATCCATTTCTCCGTGATTCCTCTCACACCATGAGATATATTTAAGCACATTCCACTGGGACTTGTTTTTCAGCTCCTCGATGCCTGGCAAAGTGAAGCTGTAAGACTGCTATGCAAAAGACTGAAATCTGATTGGATGGCAGCCCAGACAGCCTGTGTCCAGCAACGCTCTCCTCTCCTTTCTGTGAGCTGGTGGCATCCCTGGCCAGTTACTTGTGCTTCCACCCAAGATGACCTGGAGGACGGCATGGCAACCCACCCCAGGATTCTTGCCTGGAGAATCCCCATGGACAGAGGAGCCTGGCGGGCTAGTCTGTAGAGTCGCACAGGGGTGGGATAGGACTGAAGCAACTTAGCATGCAGGCACGCACCCAGGATGAATTAAAATGAATAATGGGGGAGGGGAAATAACAAAGTAATTAGAATTGTCCATTAATTAAAAGAGCTTGATGTGGCTCTCTGACATGCAATGGATCATGTCATTGTCAACACAGGAATTTATTATCAGGAGGCCAGTGTTTGGGGTAAAAACGAAACAAGCAAAGCAAAAAGAAAAAACAGAATCACAGTACCACAAGAATTCTCCATCTTGGTCTGGGTACTGTGTATATTTTGGGTTGAATAACTCTTGGTTGTGGGGGTGTCTTGGGCATTTTAGGGTGTTTAATTACTGACTCTTTAACTATTTGCATGTAGTCTCCACAGACTACACGCAAGTAGTACTCCCTGCCCAAGCTGTGACATCCCAAAATGACTCCAGACATAATCAAATATCCCCCGAGGAGCAGCTTGCCCCTGGTTAAGGACCACTAACAGTACAGCAACTAAAACACAGCCAGTGGCCCCTTTATGTCCTGCATCATCTTTTCCCCGTGACTGCTTGACAGAAGCTTGTTGTCAAGCTACAGTAAGAGCATGATATTTAGACGGGAAGCTGAAGGCAGTTGGTAGTTTAAGAAAGAGAATAAATAGTGTGACACCTTTTCAAATCGTCGTGACTTAACCATGTCCTTTGGAATTCGGGGCTGTCTGCTCTGACTCTGAACATTAAGAAGAGAACATGGCCTTGGTGAAAGCCTAGACACTGCTTCCGATGGAAGGGTTTTCAGCTGTTTCTAGATAACAACTGACCTTTAAGATAAATTTCTCTTCCAGAATTTTTTTTTTTTTCCTTCATGAATTAGTTCTCTTTGCCTTGCCTTTCACTGCAGCCAAATGGTACTTAATGGATCTTTGAAATTTAATATCATATCCTATGTTGCTAGACTTTCTGAAGCTTAATAAGAATGCTTTGAAATGATTTTGAAATAGAATTTGAGAGGACAATGGGCTTTATTTTTGTTTGTGTTGAGCGTTTTCTCTGCTATTTTAGTGGATGAGCAATCTGATAGGCTTCCCTCTCTCCCTTTCCTCCTCTTTTTCTTCATGAAGGATGATGGAATTAATAATGTTACAGAACTTTACATGCACTTAGCAGTTTATCAACCATAACCAGCTAATCCACAGGAACCCGGCAGGAGGAAGGCTTGTTATTGGATACACAGGAATGATTCCCACATCTTTCATTTTCACTTCCGTAAATAGACCCATAGTTCCTGGCACTCCAAGGCTCTCAGTACACCTCTCTTGAATAAATGGTCTTTTCGAGTATTATGACAAATGGTTCCTATTTTTTTTATTAGCTGACTCAAAAAAAAATCCATGCTGACCTGCAATATTTACACTAGCCCTGTTTCCTCCTCTAAAGCTAGGGCTGGACGTGGAGTAGGGACCTCAAAACCATTTCTTGAAGGGAGCATAATGCAAGCAGCTGCTCTGACTACTAGCCCCTTCATCAGTACCAAGGATTCGCACATGCGTTTTCTTTGCAAGAACCTTGCACTATAGAGGGCTGCTACTGCTACTGCTAAGTCGCTTCAGTCGTGTCCGACTCTGTGCAACCCCACAGACGGCAGCCCACCAGGCTCCCCCATCCCTGGGATTCTCCAGGCAAGAACACTGGAGTGGGTTGCCATTTCCTTCTCCAATGCAGGAAAGTGAAAAGTGAAAGTGAAGTCACTCAGTCGTGTCCGACTCTTTGCGACCCCATGGACTGCAGCCTAACAGGCTCCTCCGTCCATGGGATTTTCCAGGCAAGAGTACTGGAGTGGGGTGCCAGATTAAAAAACCAAAAAACGGTTAATTTAATATTTTTGAACTTTTTATTTTATATTGGGGCATAGCAATTAACAATGCTGTGATAGTTTCAGGTGGACAGCAAAGGGACTCAGTCATACATATACATGTATCCATTCTCCTGGGAAAAAGATGTTGATACTTCATTTCACAAGTGCAGAAGCAGCCAAATTGCCTTTATTCATAAGCAAGGGCACGTCAAAGCTGGAATTTATTAGAGCTTAAACATAACTATTCAAAGAGAGAGACCAGGTCTCTATTCTGTTGTGGTTTTAAACTAGATTATCAGCATTTTCTCTGATTTTAACATCATTTTGTAATCTTTTGTCTGACTTACTAGCCCACAAGGAAGCTTATAATGATTATTTTAACCAGATTGAATGCTCCAAGAGGGCAGAAATCATTGTGTCTGATTTGCTAGTATAGACCCTGGCACATAGAAGGCAATCAATAAAAATTTTTTCAATAAATTTGTTAAAAGAATTTGTGTATTGACAAAACCCTAAGACCTTCCATATCAAGAAAGCGGTAACCTGGAGAGCAGATACAAATATTAAGGCCCTGGAAGGCATGTTGGTTGCTTTATATGAATATAAATAAAGTGTCAACCTGGCTCCTTCCTCTCTCTCGGGTGAGTCTGATTAGTTTAAGTTGGGCATTCTGAATTACTCTCACTTCAGGAGCACCAACGAATTTATTTTTCCAGTGAGTAAAGCTGAGGATGGATCATGGACCTTGATAACTCCACGAGACTCTGAGGAACCAAAGCATTATTAATCTTTCTTCTCTTTTAAATTCAGCACACACATCCTAAGATACAGATGTAAATTTGCTTAGTTTTGTGGGTATGCTTTCCTTATCCCTGTCACCTTACCTGGGTCTTGGAGCCGGTGGCTTGGAAACCCTTTGGTGTTCCTGGGAGTGGAACTAAATCCCTGATGTAGGAAGAGCCCCCCTGAGGCTGACACCTCACTCCTCCACCCTCTGGGCCTTCACGAATGGATGATGGAATTCAGCGCCTTCTTCCTGTCAAGACTGTCTCCACTCATGGTGAGGGGGTTTAGAAAGACTACAGCTCTGGCTGTTGCCATCGAGCCAGGAGGTAAATCAGGGGGACCATTGCCTGCCCTGTCATCCAGACCCTTCCCTGAGCCTGTCTCCTCCTGGTTTGGGCTGGGAAGTGGTGTCCTTCCTCTGGCCATCCTATTCCTTGCCCAGGTCCCAGTTTTCTAAAGTCTGGGAAGCAAACTTCTGTGAAGAGACTGCTTACAGTGAAAAGAAATTATTGGCAATTACTGCCAATTATTGGCAAAATCCCAGGGACCAAGTCCTAGATGCCCTATTCTAGCTGACCAATGGTCTTGTGGATTCAGTAAAAACCACAGGCCTCTGAATGAAAGCTCTTTGAACTTATTAAAATGTTGAACCCATTGAAATGTGGGACCCACTTTTCCTTATAGATTAAGACTGAGTATCTATAAAGTTGTGTGGGGACTTCCCTGGTGATCTAATGGTTACAGCTCTGAGCTTCCATTGCAGAGGACACAGGTTCAGTTCCTGATCACTGAACTAAGATCCCACATGCCTCACAATGTAGCCAAAAATAAATAAATAAATAAATAAAATGAGAGCTTCACTTTAAAAATGAAATAGCCGTATGGCTCCTCTAAAATGGTTGCTCGCAATCATGGGCAATATTCCCCCCAGGGGACATTTAATAAAGTCTGAAGAACTTTCCGGTTGTCACAGCCGAAACAGTGGGTGAACTACGGGTGTCAGATCAGTTCAGTTCAGCCGCTCAGTCGTGTCCGACTCTTTGCGACCCCATGATTCGCAACACGCCAGGCCTCCCTGTCCATCACCATCTCCAGGAGTTCACTTAGACTCACGTCCATCGAGTCAGTGATGCCATCCAGCCATCTCATCCTCTGTCGTCCCCTTCTCCTCTTGCCCCCAACCCCTCCCAGCATCCGAGTCTTTTCCAATGAGTCAACTCTTTGCATGAGGTGGCCAAAGTACTGGAGTTTCAGCTTTAGCATCATTCCTTCCAAAGAAATCCCAGGGCTGATCTTCAGAATGGACTGGTTGCATCTCCTTGCTGTCCAAGGGACTCTCAAGAGTCTTCTCCAACACCACACTTCAAAAGCATCAATTCTTCAGCGCTCAGCCTTCTTCACAGTCCAACTCTCACATCCATACATGACCACTGGAAAAACCATAGCCTTGACTAGACGGACCTTTGTTGGCAAAGTAATGTCTCTGCTTTTCAATATGCTATCTAGGTTGGTCCTAACTTTCCTTCCAATGAGTAAGCGTCTTTTAATTTCATGGCTGCAGTCACCATCTGCAGTGATTTTGGAGCCCCCAAAAATAAAGTCTGACACTGTTTCCACTGTTTCCCCATCTATTTGCCATGAAGTGGTGGGACCGGATGCCATGATCTTCGTTTTCTGAATGTTGAACTTTAAGCCAACTTTTTCACTCTCCTCTTTCACTTTCATCAAGAGGCTTTTTAGTTCCTTTTCACTTTCTGCCATAAGGGTGGTGTCATCTGCATATCTGATGTTATTGATATTTCTCCCCGCAATCTTGATTCCAGCTTGTGTTTCTTCCAGTCCAGCGTTTCTCATGCTATACTCTGCATAGAAGTTAAATAAGCAGGGTGACAATATACAGCCTTGACGTACTCCTTTTCCTATTTGGAACCAGTCTGTTGTTCCATGTCCAGTTCTAACTGTTGCTTCCTGACCTGCATACAAATTTCTCAAGAGGCAGATCAGGTGGTTTGGTATTCCCATCTCTTTCAGAATTTTCCACAGTTGATTGTGATCCACACAGTCAAAGGCTTTGGCGTAGTCAATAAAGCAGAAATAGATGTTTTTCTGAAATTCTCTTGCTTTTTCCATGATCCAGTGGATGTTGGCAATTTGATCTCTGGTTCCTCTGCCTTTTCTAAAACCAGCCTGAACATCAGGAAGTTCATGGTTCACATATTGCTGAAGCCTGGCTTGGAGAATTTTGAGCATTACTTTACTAGCGTATGAGATGAGTGCAATTGTTCGGTAGTTTGAGCATTCTTTGGCATTGCCTTTCTTTGGGATTGGAATGCAAACTGACCTTTTCTAGTCCTGTGGCCACTGCTGAGTTTTCCAAATTTGCTGGCATATTGAGTGCAGCACTTTCACAGCATCATCTTTCAGGATTTGGAATAGCTCAACTGGAATTCCATCACCTCCACTAGCTTTGTTCATAGTGATGCTTTCTAAGGCCCACTTGACTTCACATTCCAGGATGGACAGAAACCAAGAATGCTGCTAAATACCCCATACTGCGAAGCTCAGCTCCCAAAAGCTGCAGGCAAAGGACAACAAAAAGGCCCAAGGAGATCAGAGTTTGTTTAGGTGTGCTGAATGAAGTCTTTTCAATGTTAATAAGTTCAAAGAGCTTTCACTTACAGGCCTGTGGTTTATACTGAATCCACAAGGTGGTAGGTCAGCTAGAATAGGGCATCTGGGAGTTGGTCACTAGGATTTTGCCAATAATTGTAGCATGAGACCTGGCACATGGGGTTCTTCATAAATATTTACTGAACTAAGTACCATGTTGGGGTATTGTGTCTCTTTTAAGAAGCGACTAGGTTGGTTAACTTGTGAGAAGGGAACAAATGTGATGTCAAAAGAGTTCAAGGTAGGGCAGAGCCGGGAGGCCAGTGAGGCCACGGGACTTCTTGGGCTGGCTGTCCAGTAGGGTTTGAAGGATTTGAGGACCAGCGCTTCAGCCACCTGCGGCAGCTACCCCTGAGATGATAATGAGGTCAAGATCCCAGTGCACACAGAAATGGCCCCAACACATTCCCACCCCTTGCTCTGTGGAGAGCCTCATGGGCCAAGGATTCGGCACCTTCAGTGGCTCTGGGGGAGCCTGGGAGAGGGCAAGTCATCAGTGCTTCGGGGGCCAAGTTCTGAAGATCAAAACCTGTCTGGATGGGGCCTTTTTGATATTCTAGAAAGTTTTTCTCTTCCAACCTCTCTCCTCACTGTTTACACGTTAGTTTTGCTATTGTTGGTTCTGATATATCAAGCTCTATTATAAAGTTGTCAACCACTCCCTGTATCTTCCCAAAGTCCAGACTTTTTGCTCATAGAGTGTACAGAGCTCTCAGTATTCTGACACCGCTGCCCCTTTTCTTGTCCTTATTTTTTCTCATTATCGTCTCTCCTTTGATCCTTTTTCCTTTCCATTCTATCATGAACTGTAGCCCGCCAGGCTCCTCTGTCCATGGAATTTTCCAGGCAAGAATACTGGAGTGGGTTGCCATTTCCTTTGCCAGGGGATCTTCCTGACCCAGGGATTGAACCCATGTCTCCTGCTTTGGCAGGCTGATTCTTTACCACTGAGCCACCAGGAAAGCTCTACACATGCCCAAATTTTCAGGCAAATTGGACTATTTGCTTTTTCATGATCAAGTCTCTGAATTCTCTCCTCAGAGCCATCGCCCTAGGGTAGACAAACAGTGTCATCTACTGGCCACCACGTTGTCCTCTCCGTGGCTGACCTTGCTTGGTCCTGCGTCTTTCTCTGTTTACAGTGTTCATTTTCCAGGGGTCCTTCTGCTCCCATATATATGTAAATCATTCAACACTTATGGAGTCAGAAACCCAGAATAAATACCTACTTCCTATCTACTGCTTGCATAGGGGATGTGTGTGAATTAAAGAGATAATGCTGTCTGCAAAGTGCTTTCATCTTCCCAGAACAAGCTGTGTTCCTTCAAAGCATTATTCAGATTTCACATTGGCACCCACGTGTGCTTAGCATAGAAAGGAAGACCCAGCCTGCTGACAGCAGGGGCCTCGGCGCTTTGCTGAACTGTGGTCTGAGCTGAGGTAGGTATTTATGTCATTGCGTATGCTCTTGAGTTTCTTATTTACTTCAGATTCCAGTTTTAAGTTTAATGGAAGGCTTTCTCTGTCATGCTGCTATCTCATGTCAGACACATTTCCATCTACAGGAGGTAGAGACTTTGAGGGTGCTAATGAAATCCCACTTTTATGAAGGGTTTGATTAGATCTATCATTACTCTTTTCCATTATGGAAATGCACTTTCTTTTTAATATGGTGAAAATACATTAGGAAACTTCAGTCCTCAAATAGAAAGTGTGACAGTTCAGGTGGACCAGTTTATAATATGATCAAGAATCTGAGTGGCCTTGTTCATCAAAGGCAAGAACAAGAGAAGGAGAAGGAAAATTCCTCAAAAATGGGAGCACAATTAAAAGGAAACCTTATTCTATGCACAGAATCTTTGCTTTTCTGGATGTCACAGCCTAGGGTTGAAAAACAAAAGTAAGAAAGAGGAGGGTTTGTAACAATAGCAATAGAAACAGTATTCCTCTGGGGACTTTCTTAGTGGTCCAGTAGTTAGGACTTTCCCTTCCAACGCAGGGGCTGCAGGTTTGATCCCTGGCTGGGGAGCTAAGATCCCATATGCCTCACGGCCAAAAATATATAAAAAAGAAGCTATATTGTAACAAATTCAATAAATACTTTAACAAATGGTCCTCATTAAAAAAAGAAAATCTTCGAATACAAAACCAAAAACAAAAACCCCAAAAACAGAAAAATCAATATTCTGCCGGCAATGCCTACCACCCAATATGGGATTTTCAAAATATTTTTGAAGCTCCCTTCCAACCGCTCTCCTACTGCTGAGAGCTTTAGGGACTATCTCTTGTGTGATCCTAGACCCAGTTCTTAGAGATACCATGTTGTATTCTTCATTTCCCCCATGACCTGAAGAGGGCTACTGAGGCCTGTCGTGGCTGGAGAGGCCTGCCCATGTGGCCCACTAGTCCCCAAGCTGTGGCCACAGATATCTGTGCAGAGAACTTTAACTGCCGTGGCTAACCTTGACCTTCCTGTGTTGTACCAGATTTTGTGCTGAAACGCTTGTAAGAATCCTTTTCCCTAGTTAGGCATTACTCAATGACTTGCATAACAAAACAGTGATTTTTTTGTACCCCCAATTAGAGAGGCTTGTGTTTTTGGCTACTGTTTTTTGCTTGCTTTTTGACTGTTTTTGAAAGCAGCCCTTCATTTCAATCCCCTCATCAGAAAATTCAGGATGGGTTTTGCTTCTGTTACAGCAGTAGTAAGACACTGCTGTACCAAAATATTTCGTGTTTCCTCTGTCCTGGGCATTGTTATTAGACCAAACTTATGTGCCTTAATTGTCTTTATCTTAGGATGAATTCTTTCCCAGAAAGCCACAAGACTTATTACGCAAATAGATACACAGTGGATTGGCCCTGCCAGGCTTATCTTGATATATTAAGCTGAACAGGGAGTAGGACTAACCTGGGACTCATATTACATACAGAAGACAGCAATCCATGGATCTTTTAGTTCCAGACAGAACGTAGGCTTAAAGCACCAAGTCCTGAGGTTTATTAGTTTTAATTAGAACTTGTTTGATCAACAGGGACCCCCTTGAGTTCACAAACCAATAGCTGATGCTACTGATACAGGTCCTGAGGACAGCTGGAATTCTGGGGAGCTTTCCTTTGGCAACCTCTGCACCCAGAAACTGCGCTTTCTGTCTCTTACAGGCTGCATGTTCTCCTTTCTGCTTTTACAATCTCCGCTTCCTTTTGCTCTCTGTTTATCAAATGGCCAGCAGCCCAGATCAATGTATTTTCCACAGGTCCAGCTAAATACAGCCCCTGTCAATGATAACTTTCATGAAAGAGACTGTGATTAGGCACCAGCTGGCCAGTAGAAGGATTGGTTTGGGTTTGGATGTCCACTCTGCTTGGGTCAGAAGTTTCTGTTGTTGTTCAGCTGATCTGTCATGTCCGACTCTTTGTGACCCCATGGATGGCAGCACACCAGGCTTCCCGATCCTTCACTATCTCCTGGAGTTTGCTCAGACTCATGTCCATTGAGTTGATGATGCCATCCAACCATCTCAATCTCTGTCATCCCCTTCTCCTCCTGCCCTCAATCATTCCCATCATCAGGGTCTTCTCCAATGATTCTGCTCTATGCAGCAGGTGGCCAAAGTATTGGAGCTTCAGCTACAGCACCAGTCCTTCCAATGAATATTCAGAACTGATTTGCTTAGGATTGACTGGTTTGTCTTCTTGCTATCCAAGGGAGTCTCAAGAGTCTTCTTCAGCACCACAGTTCAAAATCATCAATTCTTCGACACACAGCAGAAATTTCTGAGGATATGTCATATATATAGACATTGTTTCCCCCAGCCCCTCCAAACGGGAATTTGAGAATGAAGCCATGGGAAGGATGATTACTATACTGTGGAAGGGCCAGGCTTGTGCTACAGTGTTTTCCCAAAGCAGATATTCAATAAAGGATTATATTTGGTGAATCAAAGGGTCCCTGTGCTCTTGGACCCTAGGACCCAGATGGAAATTGGTTGTGTTATAAATTAGATTTGGTTTCCTATGGGGCAAGGACACACCACTAAAGTTTTCACATTAGGAAGGATTTCAGGTTTCTGAAATCCTTCCTAATGACAAACTTAAAAAATAGTAAGGTGGCTAAGGGTATAACCCACTCCTGCCAGTACTGGGTTAATAGATTTTCAGGCAGAATCTTCTAATCCTTTTGGATATAGTTTCTTTCTCAAGAGGGTTTAGGCACTGGAGGAATAAATAACACTGAGAAACTTCGGGTTCTCTTCAGCTGGTGCTCTAGCTGCACTGCCTTTTAAAAGCCACTGTGATTAACAGCTTTGAAATGTTTTTAATGAGCATTTCAGTCTGGGTTTACATATCCTTCAAAGAGTTAAGATTTCACCCAGGAGGTTTCGGAACTGAATTAGCATGTGTGCTTATTATTGCTTGAATCTGTAGCAGCAGACTTGCTGAGTTTTTAGCTGAGAGGCAGGCGGCTGTTACGCTTAGGGCTTTGAGGGGTTTGATTCAATCAGGGCCTTAGGATGGCAGGAGAGTAGTGAGAGCTGTTGGTCCAAATAGGAGGCATGACTTTAGCACCTGCTCAGATTCACAACTTGGGCACTGAGCATCCTACAGTGGGTTGATGTAGAGATAGAAGTGGTGGGAGTTTGGGTGGGGGAATCTGATATATGACAGAAAGGTGCTTTTATCTCTGATGGACATTTCTCTTTTTTAGGAAGGTCAATAGCCTTTTATTTGCTATTTTTTAATTGGAATATAATTGCTTTACGATGTTGTATTAGTTTCTGCTATATGACAATGTGAATCAGCTGTAAGCACACATATATCTCCTGTCTCTTTAGCCTCTGTCCCACTCCCTATCCCACCCCTTGACGTTCTCTCTCATATTAAAACAGTAATCCCTGCCCTTTTATTAATTTTACTTTAGAAATACCTATGTAGTGTTTGCTGTATGCTAGATACTGAACTAAATGCTTTAGAAATTTTGATTCATCTCATCCTCATGACTAACTCATGCTGCTACTGCTAAGTCACTTCAGTCATGTCCGACTCTATGCAACCCCATAGATGGCAGCCCACCAGGCTCCTCTGTCCCTGGGATTCTCCAGGCAAGAAAACTGGAGTGGGTTGCCATTTCCTTCTCCAACTAACTCATGAGATAGAAACAACTATGATTGTTTTACAGATGAAGAAAGTGAGGTTTTGAGTGGTTAAAGAACATGCTCAAGGTTACCCCGCCAGTTAGGGATGGAGTTAGGATTTGAAACCAGACAGCCTGCTCTAGCATATAGGTTCTCAATGCCTATGCTAGGTGTAATGACTCTCACGGAATTACTAACATCTTAATCAGACTAAACTTATCATGAACCTTTCCAGTGTCAGCCAGAGTACTCAGGAGTGCATGGGTAGGTGGAAATATGAAAGCAGTGGGTCTTGACTGGAAGGTAAGTAAGGATGGAAGGAGGGGAGAGTAATACAGAGAATTAGGGAAGAGACATTCAAGGAGGGGAATTGAGAAACACCATGGATAAGATTTATTCACCTCACAATTTCACTGCGAACAAGCTCCTCAACCCTTAACATTTTTACAAGAAATTTTAACATACATACATACCAAAAGAACCCTCCCTAGAGGGAAGCTATGTAACACAGCCAATTAGCTGTGTTAGTCCAACCATTAGTCCAACGTTCCCTCCACTGGACTACAGTGCTTGTATAATATGGTATATTTTGAAATATAAACTTAGGCTTATTCCCCTTGTGTATATCTTTGTATACTTTACCCTTCCTTCATTCAGTTGGTGGCGTGCCTTGCCTTGAAGAAGAGTTAATACAGGAAAAACAGAGGGAAAGAGAGAAAATATATTTGAGTTTCAAGAGCAAAGACATTTTAAAACACCTTTATTGACAGAAAGAAAGTTAGTTGCTCAGTCATGTCCGACTCTTTGTTAATCCCATAGACTTCAACCCGCCAGGATCTTCTGTCCATGGAATTCTCCAGGCAAGAATACTAGAGTGGATTGCCATTCCCTTCTCCAAGAGATCTTCCTGATCCAGGGATCAAACCCTGATCTCCTGCATTGCAGGCAGTTTCTTTGCAGTCTGAGGCATCAGAGAAGCCGTTATTGACATAAACCATACATATTTAAAGTGCATAATGAGTTCTGACATACATACGCACCAAAAAACCATCATCACAATCAAAGTTGTAAACATATCCATCACCCCAAAGTTGCTCTGTGCTTTTCTGTAATCCTCCCTGCCTTGTTTGCCTAGACAGCCCTGATCTGCTTTCTGCCACTATAGATTAGCTTGCAGGTTTCAAGAATTTTATGTAAAGAGAATCATACAGTACTTTGTGTAGCTCTATTTCCCCTCTATTTTACTGAGCATAATTATTTTGAGAATCATCCAGGTTACTGTATCAATAGAACATTTGTTTTCATTGCTTAGCAGTAATTCTCAGCATAACTGTATGACTATACCATGGTGTGTTCATTCACCTGTTGATGAACAATTACATTGTTTTCAGGTCTTGGCTAGTATAAAAAAGGCTGCCATAAACATTGGTGTACATATCTTTGTATGGAAACATGCTTTTATTTCTTTGGGTCAATACATAGGAGTAGAATGAGTCACATAGTAGGTGCATGTTTCATTATCTATGCAACTATTGAACCGTTTTCTAAGGAATTTGCCCATTTTATATTACCACCAGCAGTGTGTGAGAGTCGTAATTATTCCCTTGCCAACACATAGTAAGTCAGTCTTTTAACTGCAGACACTGTAATAGGTATATATTGGTATCTGATTATGATTTTATTTGCATTTCTCTAATGATTAATGGTGTTGAGGATCCTTTCTTGTTTTTACTTGCCATCTTTTTTGCTGAAGTACATATTCAATATTTTTGCCCATTAAAAATGATTATTTTTGAAACCTACTATTGTCCATTTAGTATTTTCAGACTGTGATTGACTCATGGGTAACTGATTGAGTACTGAGAATTCTTTAAATATTATGGACACAAGCCTTTTATCATCTATTCAATTAGCAAGGGTGGGAGGGAGGCTCAAGAGGTAGGGGATCTATGTATACATATACCTGATTCATGTGGTTGTACAGCAGAAACCAACACAACATTGTCAAGTAATTATACTCCAATAAAAATAAACAAATAAAATTAGCAAATATTTTCTCCCAGCTTGTGGATTGGCTATCTTTTCATCCTCTTAAAAATGTCTTTTGAAGAGCAGAAATTCTTAATTTTAATTAAATCTTACATATCAGTTCCTTCCTTTATGGAAAAGCTCATGTTCAGTTGATCAGTCGTGTTCTACTCTTTGGAACCCTTTCAACTGTAGCCTGCCAGGCTCCTCTGTCCATGGGATTCTTCAGGCAAGTAGGGAGTAGGTTGCCATTCCCTACTCCAAAGGATCTCCGCAACCCAGGGATTGAACCCATATCTCTTGTACTGCAGGCAGATTTTTTACCTCTGAGCCACCGGGAAAGCCTGGATAGTGCTTTTAGTACTATATTAAGAAATTTCTGCCAACTCAAGGTCACAAAGATTTTCTTCAATGTTTTCTTCCAGAAGTTTAATAATTTTAGGCTTTATATTTAAATCTATGATCCATTTTAAGTTATTTTTTAATTTAGTGAAAAGTATAAATTGAAGTTTATTTATTTGCCTGTGGATATCCAATTGCCCTATTACTCATTTTGGAAAAGACTATCCTTTCTCCACTGAATTAGCTTTGTCAAGAATTATCTGTTCCTGTGTAGTACACCTATTTTTTCCATTGTTCTGCTTGTCTATCTTTTCACCAATATTGTAATGCCTTGATATTTGTAGATGTGTGTAAGTCTTGAAATCAGGTGCTATAAGCCCTTCATCTTTACTTTACTTTGAAATTTTGTTTTGTTTTATTATTCCAGATTCTTTGTGTGGTGTGTGTTTCCATATGAATTTTAGAATCAGCTTGTCAATTACTACCAAAAAAATTTTCTGGATTTTTGACTGAGGTGGTAGTGAATCTATAGATGAATTTAAGAAGAATAAATATTTTAACAATATGTCTTCTGACTCAATAACTAGGTAAATCTCTTCCCTTTTCAAGTTTATATTTAATAATCAATGATAAATGTTTTATTTGTGTAAGACCATCACACCTTTTGTCAGATTTATCCCTAAGTATCTTGTATTTTTAGTGTTTTTGTAAATGGTATTCTTAAAATTCAGTTCATGATGGTCATTGCTAAGGTAGAAATAGTTCTTTTTGTATACTTATTGTATCCTGTAACCCTAAGCTCATTTATGAGATTTTACATAGCCAATCATGTCAGTTATGAATAAAGACAGTTTTATTTTCCTCTCCAATACGAATGCCTTTTATTCCTCTTTTTGGCCTTATTTTATTGTCTAGAATTTCTAACACAATGTTGAATGAAGTGGCAAGAACAGACTTCTTGCCTTGATCCTGAGCTCAGGGGAAAGCATTCAGTCTACCATTGTTAGGTATGATATTAATTATAGGTTTCTTATAACCATCCTTTATCAGACTGAAGAAATTGCCTTCTCTTCAAAGTTAGCAGAGATTTTTCTTTTCAGGGATGGATTTTGGATTTTTTTCTTGGACTTGGGGTTTGTTGAAATTCTGGGATGGGTGAGTTTGTTGTATTCATAAAATTTGGATAATTTTCACTATTTAATCAAAATTTTTTTTCTATCCCTCTATTTCTCTCATCTCCTTTGGCAACTCCAATTTCACATATACTGGGGTGCCTAAAGTTATCCACAAGTCTCTGATTTTTGCTTCATTTCTTTCTATTTTTTTCTTCTTCTTACGCTTCATATTTAGATAGGTTCTATTATTATATCTTCAGTTCACTAAGCTTTATGTCTGTAATGGCTGCATATCACTGCTGAGTCTCTTAGTCATGTCTGACTCTTTGTGACCCCATGGACTTTAGCCCATCAGACTTCTCCAGGGGATCTTCCCGATCCAAGGATAGAACTTGAGTCTCATATCCTCTGCATTTCAGGCAGATTCTTTATCCACTGAGCCATCAGGGAAGCCAAATGGCTAATCTGCCAATAATTTTATCCAGTGTATTTTTCATCTCAGACATTATAATTTTCATCTCTGGAAACTTTGTCTTTTTTATGTCTTCCAGGTTTCCACTTAACATGTTTAATTGTTCTTCTAGTTTCTAGAACATATGGAAATCCATTATAGAAATGTTTTAAAATTTTAGGTACTAACTAACTCTGTTTTATTACAGAGTCAGTTTAGATTTTTTGTTATTGTTTTTAATCTACAGTTATCACTTATCTTTCCCTGTTTTTTTTGTGTGCCCAGTAATTTTTTATTAGATGCCAGATGTTGCAAATTTCACCTTGTTAATTGGTGGATAGTTTTACTCCTGTAAATACTACTGAACTTTTTTTTCCTGGGAACTGGTTGAGTTACTTGGGAACACTTTTGTGCTTTCGAGTCTTTCTTTGAAGCTTTTTTGTGTGTGTGCATACTAAGTTGCTTCAGTCGTGTCCAGCTTCTTGCAACCCTATGGACCATGGCCTACTGGGCACATCTGTCCATGGAATTCTCCAAGCAAGAATACCAGAGTGAGTTGCCAATTCCTCCTCCAAGGGATCTTTCTGACCCAGGGATCAAACTCGAGTCTCATATCTCCTGCATTTGCAGGCAGGTTCTTTTACCACTAGCCCTACTTGGGAAGCTCTTTAAGCTTTTTTAGGTAAGACCAAAGCTGGACAGGGAAGCCTGGCATGCTGCAGTCCATGGGGGTCACAAACAGTTGGATACAGCTCAGTGACTGAACCAAACTGAAAGCTGCCAAATTACTGTGGCTAATTTTTCTCCACTATGGAGGCAAAACCCTTCTTTGTACTCTACAGATACCCTGTGAATTATGAGGTTTTTCCCCCTATGACTGGTGGGAACAGGAACTAGTCTAGGTTCCTTTTCTATTCCCAATTCTTTGCTTCTTTCAGGTGACTCTTTCCCTGACTTTTTAGGTAGCTGTCTCACACCTACACTCATCAGTACTCAGCTGGAAAATCTTCATACCTCTTGAGTTCGTACTCTGTGTGGTACTCTTCTGCAGTATGCTGCCCTGTGAATTCCAACACTTGGTCTTTCTGAACTCCCAGCTTCATCTCTTCCAGTTCTCCTGGGCTCCCTTTGGATCTCCATGTGTTGCAGCATGGAAACTCTCCAAGTTAGCAAGCTAGTGCAATTGAGGGGGATCCTCCACATGTTTTCTGTATGTCAGGGATGACTTCTCTGTTTTTCCCCTGATATCCAATGTTTTAGAAACCATTGCTTCATAAATTCTGTCTAGTTTTTAAGTTTTTTTCAGGAAGGAAAATAGACCTGTTTATGTGATTTCACCTTGGTCAGAAGTGGAAGTTTAAGAGCCAAGGTTTTTGATTTAAAAGAGCCTGGTGTTTGACTTTCAAATGCTAAGCTTTGAAAAACTCAGGGAAAAAAATCCAAAGTGTGGATTTGGGAGTGTGCTTAATTGTGTGAGTCAGATTTCTTTTCCCAGCTAAGTTAAGAATACCTATGTGGGAGAAAGGAAGATAATTAGAGAGGACTGTTCAGTTGCTCAGTCTTGTCTGACTCTGTGACCCCATGGACTGCAGCATGCCAGCTTCTCTGTCCTTCACTATCTCCCAGGATTTGCTGAAACCCATGTCCATTGAATCAATGATCCCATCCAACCATCTCATCCTCTGTCACCCCCTTCTCCTCCTGCCCTCAATCTTTCCCAACATCAGGGTCTTTTCCAATGAATCGACTCTTTGCATCAAGTGGTAAAAGTAATGTAGGAATTAGAGGGGAGGAGGAACATTATAATCTGGTGAATGTCTCTGAAAATAGGTCTTACTCAGGACTTCCCTGGCAGTCCAGTGGGTAAGACTTCACCATCCAATGCAGGGGTTGTAGGTTTGATTCCTGGCAGGGGAGCTAAGATCCCACATGCCTCATGACCAAAAAACCAAAACATAAAGCAGAAGCAATATTGTAACAAATTTAAAAAAGACTTAAAATATTCCACAGCAAAAAAAAAAAATTTTTTTTTAAAAGGTCTCTTTGTCCCCTACCCTCAAAACTGAGTCTTCAGTGGTGTAACTGTAGTGGAATAATGCACATGATAGAAACCTCAGGTAGGTTTGTAGGGATTTAGAAGAGCTTGTCTGTTTTCCTGCAAACCTCATGAATCACCCTAGACACCAGAGATACAGTAGAGATCTCTACTTAGAGGATGTTGATAGACCTTCCTGAGACCCCTTTGCAGCAATTTTTTCCATCCATACCTGAAATGGTACAAGTAGAAAATATTTATCAGACATGCAAGAAGTGTGTTGGTATAGATGAAAAAAATCCAGAGCTGGAGAGATCTCATGTTTGGGCCTGTTCAGCAACAACTGTAGACCATAATTGTATAGGGGCCTGACAGTACATAACATCTCCATGGGATGTAGCAGTGATAAGTGACAACAATTCAGTTCAGTTCAGTCGCTCAGTCGTGTCTGACTCTGTGACCCCATGGACTGCAGCATGCCAGGCCTCGCTGTCCATCACCAACTCCTGGAAGTTACTCAAACTCATGTCTATTGAGTCCATGATGCCATCCCACCATCTCATCCTCTGTGACAACAATTAAGTGCCAATTGTCCATTCACCATATGCTGACCCTCCAGTGTCCACTGATTCATAAACGATACACTAGGAATAGGGCAGGAGTTGAGGGTGGAGAGGCCGTGATGGAGAGGACCTGAATTGACTAGGATTAGAGTCTGAAATGGGTTTCCCTGGTGGTTCAGACAGTAAAGAATCCATCTGCAAAGCACGTAGACCCAGGTTCTATCCCTCAGTCAGGAAGATATCCTAGAGAAGGGAATGGCTACCCACTCCAGTATCCTTGCCTGGAAAATTTGATGGACAGAGGCGCCTGGTGGACTATAGTCTATGAGGTCGCAAAGAGTCTGACACAACTGAGCAATTAACACATACACAGAGTTTCGAATAGAAATTGAGTTGAGTTTTAGAAAAACAGACAATTTGTTTTGTACCTCTGTTTGTGGACTAAAATTTTTACCCATTACACATTTAGCCTCTGGTCAAATTCTCACAGCAATGCAATCATGATGCTTGTTTGGGTTTGACTGCAAAACAATTGACTGAGTTTTACATGACCATATCAAAATGTAGTAAGGATTGCTGAGTGTATGTCAGAAGAATTTTACAGCATGTATTTTCCTTACCCAACAGAGTAGGTTAAACCTGAAAAGTATAAGTGCCTCCTTCATGAAAAAGCATAAGTGGATCCTTCAAGAAAGTTACTTCTGACAGGGTAATAAAGTTGGCTTAGTGTAACAGAGTTTTTAATTCAAGTTGAGGCCTTTTATTACAGACTTTTGGAATTTCATCCCAATTAAAATAATATGAATGTGAACAGTGAATAATGAGGATCTTCTCCATGTTTACTATTGATCCCACATTTTTCAGAGCATTCATCTTGAAGAGTTATGCTCTTATTTAAAAAATGATAGCTTTGCTTAAAATATTTGCAGAATTCATCTTCTGGAATCTTCTTCAGAGGCTACAGCCCATTCTATTGAATCTTCAAATTAATGACTCATCTTTAGTCTCTGGGCAAAGATTCGATTTCTTTGGTAGCAGTCAAAGTCATTTAGAGTTAAGTCTGATGAATAAAGAGGAGAGTCAAATTTGGTAATACCATTGTGGTCAGAAATGAAATGTGACGAAAAAGAGATGAAACTGAATCTTCTTGGTAAAGATTAAGAAAACGAACAGATACTCCAATAATCATTTTTTAAAACTGAGGTAACCTTTCTTGAAACAAACCTGATAAGGAATTTTAAGCAAATGAAGCCAATAATAGCAGTGGTGCTCTGGTTAAGGTTCTGTGTGGAGCCTGTGCCTCTTTTCTGAGACCCTCCTGCATTCCTGGGACGCCCTTGACACTCCACACAAGAGTACAGCTAAAGAGGGGTAAGGAGAGGGTATATATATATGACATATATACACTACCATGTGTAAAATAGACAGCTAGTGAGAAGTTGCTATATAACTCAGGGAGCCCAGCCTGGTGCTCTGTGATGGGGTGTGATGAGGGGAAAGGAGGGAAGCTCTAGAGGGAGGGGATAAATGTATAATTATGACTGATTCTAGTTGTTATATGGCAGAAATGAACAAAACTTTGTAAAGCAATTTTCCTCCTATTAAAAAATAAATTAAAAAAAGAGTACAGCTAGAAAATCATTGCTTGAAATGATGGCATGTTGGAGATAAAAATCTAAAAAATAGATTCAGGCAGGTCACCTACAGCCATGTCAAATAGGGAATGGCTCTTATGAAAGACCTTTCTGAATCAGGAGTAGAAAGAGATACAAGGTGTGACTTCTAAGAAATAATGAGTTGTTTGCTGTAATTATAACAGAAACAAGGCTTTCAAGAGAGCTATCCAGAACGACTAAGCTCACCACACTTTGCTAATACAGACTGCATCTGCAGTCTCCTAATCTTCACAGGTGATGCCCCTTACCTCTTTTCTGCCCTCCTCCACTCTTGTCACCATGAACCTAACAGTAGACTCTGGAACCCTCTGCTCTAATCACTCAGTTCAAAGGCTTGGCGCTGATTCAGTTTTGCTCCTTGTCCTACTACTTTCTTTTATTTTATGTTTTGAGATTTATTTATTTGTCTATGCCAGGTTTTAGTCATGTCATGTGGGATCTAGTTCTCTGACCAAGGACTGAACCAGGCCCCTCTGCATTGGGAGCATGCAGTCAGCCACTGAACCACCAGGGAAGTCCCCCTACTACTCTTGGACAACTCTTTTCACTATGACCCAATGTAGGCCAGGATTAGATGAAGATCAGAATCTCTGCCCTCCAGTTGCAGTCCTCTTTAACATAATTATAACCTGATGCAAAGAGCTGACTTGTTGGAAAAGATTGATGCTAGGAAAGATTGAGGGCAGGAGGAATAGGGGGTGACAGAGGATGAGATGGTTGTGTGGCAGCATCAACTTGATGGACATGAGTCTGAGCAAACTCAGGGAGATAGTGAAGGACAGGGAAGCCTGGTGTGTTGCCATGCATCAGGTCACAAAGAGTAGGACACAACTGAGCGACTGAACAACAAATAATATTGTCTCTGTGTAGACCTCTGATCTTATCTGTTTGGCCCCAGTTTTTGTAGATTTTGTGGTAGAAGTTTCCACGTTATGTCTTACATGGAAGTTAAGTTTTTCCTTCTATACTTTATGTTATTGAGGGAATGCTCCCCCATGATTTCATTTCTATAGTTTCCCTGCTGCTGCTGTTTATTCATTCAGTTTTGTCCAACTCTTTGCTATGCTATGGACTGTATGTAGCCTGTCAGGCTCCTCTGTTCTCAGGATTTCCTGGGCAAGAATACTGGAGTGATAGACATCTCAAAACTCACTACTGAACACTTCATTGCACTCCAGAGAGAGGACATCCAGCTCCACCCACCAGAACACCAACACAAGC
Organism: Bos indicus; assembly: GCF_029378745.1. Lineage (NCBI taxonomy): Eukaryota > Metazoa > Chordata > Mammalia > Artiodactyla > Bovidae > Bos > Bos indicus. The sequence continues at coordinate 62,182,876 of NC_091768.1, read as the reverse complement.
TTCACTAACCAGGAAACCTTGCCAAGCCACTCATCCAACCCCACCCACAGGGAGGAACCTCCACAGTAAAGAGGAACCACAAACTGCCAGAATACAGAAAGGCCACTCCAAACACAGCAATCTAAACAAGATGAAAAGGCAGAGAAATACTCAGCAGGTAAAAGAACATGATAAATGTCCACCAAACCAAACAAAAGAGGAGGAGATAGGGAGTCTACCTGAAAAAAAATTCAGAATAATGATAGTAAAAATGATCCAAAATCTTGAAAACAAAATGGAGTTACAGATAAACAGTCTGGAGACAAGGATTGAGAAGATGCAAGAAATGTTTAACAAGGACCTAGAAGAAATAAAAAAGAGTCAATCAATAATGAATAAGGCAATAAATGAGATTAAAAAGACTCTGGAGGGAACCAACAGTAGAATAACTGAGGCAGAAGATAGGATAAGTGATGTAGAATATAGAATTGTGGAAATAAATGAAGCAGGGAGGAAAAAAGAAAAAAGAATTAAAAGAAATGAGGACAACCTCAGAGACCTCTGGGACAATGTCAAATGCCCCAACATTCAAATCATAGGAGTCCCAGAAGAAGAAGACAAAAAGAAAGACCATGAAAAAATACTTGAGGAGATAATAGTTGAAAACTTCCCTAAAATGGGGAAGGAAATAGTCACCCAAATCCAAGAAACCCAAAGAGTCCCAAACAGTATAAACTCAAGGCGAAACACCCCAAGACACATATTAATCAAATTAACAAAGATCAAACACAAAGAACAAATATTAAAAGCAACAAGGGAAAAACAACAAAAATAACACACAAGGGGATTCCCATAAGGATAACAGCTGATCTTTCAATAGAAACTCTTCAGGCCAGAAGGGAATGGCAGGGCATACTTAAAGTGATGAAAGAGAAAAAAACAACCCAGATTACTGTACCCAGCAGGGATCTCATTCAAATATGAAGGAGAAGTCAAAAGCTTTACAGACAAGCAAAAGCTGAGAGAATTCAGCACCACCAAACCAGCTCTTCAACAAATGCTAAAGGATCTTCTCTAGACAGGAAACAGAAAAGGTGTATAAACTTGAACCCAAAACAACAAAGTAAATGGCAATGGGATCATACTTATCAATAATTACCTTAAACGTAAATGGGTTGAATGCCCCAACCAAAAGACAAAGATTGGCTGAATGAATACAAAAATAAGACCCCTATATATGGTGTCTACAAGAGACCCACCTCAAAACAAGGCACACATACAGACTGAAAGTGAAGGGCTGGAAAAAGATATTTCATGCAAATAGGAACCAAAAGAAAGCAGGAGTAGCAATACTCATATCAGATAAAATAGACTTTGAAATAAAGGCAGTGAAAAGAGACAAAGAAGGACACTACATAATGATCAAAGGATCACTCCAAGAAGAAGATATAACAATTATAAATATATATGTACCCAACATAAGAGTACTGCAATATGTAAGGCAAATGCTAACAAGTATGAAAGGGAAAATTAACAATAACACAATATGGATAGATCAACTAAACAGAAAATTAGCAAGGAAACACAAATTTTAAAGGATACAATACATCAGTTAGACCTACTTGATATCTGTAAGACATTTCACCCCAAAACAATGAATTTCATCTTTTTTTCAAGTGCACACGGAACCTTCTCCAGGATAGATCACATCCTGGGCCATAAATATAGCCTTGGTAAATTTAAAAAAATTGAAATAATTCCAAGCATCTTTTCTGATCGCAATGTAGTAAGATGAGATGTCAATTACAGGAAAAAAAACTATTAAAAATTCCAACACATGAAGGCTGAACAATATGCTTTTGAATAACCAACAAATCACAGAAGAAATCAAAAAAGAATCCAAAATATGCATAGAAATGAATGAAAATGAAAACACAACAACCCAAAACCTATGGGACACTGTAAAAGCAGTGCTAAGGGGAAGGTTTATAGCAATACAGGCTTACTTCAAGAAATAAGAAAAAAGTCAAATATCTAAATCTACACCTAAAGCAACTAGAAAAGGAAGAAATGAAGAATCCCAGGATTAGTAAAAGGAAAGAAATAATAAAAATTAGGGCAGAAATAAAAGCAAAAGAAACCAAAGAGACCATAGCAAAAATCAACAAAGCTAAAAGCTGGTTTTTTGAGAAGATAAATAAAATTGACAAACCATTAGCCAGACTCATCAAGAAACAAAGGGAGAAGAATCAAATCAACAAAATTAGAAATGAAAATGGAGAAATCACAACAGACAACACAGAAATACAGAGGATCATAAGATTACTATCAGCAATTATATGCCAATAAAATGGAAAACTTGGAAGAAATGGACAAATTCTTAGAAAAGTATAACTTTCCAAAACTGAACCAGGAAGAAATAGAAAATCTTCACAGACCCATCACAAGCACAGAAATTGAAACCGTAATCAGAAATCTTCCAGCAAACAAAAGCCCAGGACCAGATGGCTTCACAGCTGAATTCTACCAAAAATTTAGAGAAGAGCTAACACCTATCCTACTCAAACTCTTCTAGAAAATTGCAGAGGAAGGTAAACTTCCAAACTCATTCTATGAGGACACCATCACCCTAATACCAAAACCTGACAAAGATGCCACAAAAAAAGAAAACTACAGATCAATATCACTGATGAAAATAGATGCAAAAATCCTTAACAAAATCCTAGCAAACAGAATCCAACAGCATATTAAAAAGATCATACATAATGACCATGTGGGCTTTATCCCAGGGATTCAAGGATTCTTCAATATCTGCAATCAATCAATGTAATATACACCACATTAACAAATTGAAAGATAAAAACCATATGATTATCTCAATAGATGCAGAGAAAGCCTTTGACAAAATTCAACATCCATTTATGATAAAAAAAACCCTCCAGAAAGCAGGAATAGAAGGAACATACCTCAACATAATAAAAGCTATATATGACAACACATAGCAAACTTTATCCTCAATGGTGAAAAACTGAAAGCATTTCCCCTAAAGTCAGGAAAAAGACAAGGGTGCCCACTCTCACCACTACTATTCAACATAGTTTTGGAAGTTTTAGCCACAGCAATCAGAGAAGAGAAAGAAATAAAAGGAACCAGATCGGAAAAGAAGAAGTAAAACTCTCACTGTTTGCAGATGACATGATCCTCTACATAGAAAACCCTAAAGACTCCACCAAAAAATTACTAGAACTAATCAATGAATATAGTAAAGTTTCAGAATATAAAATTAACACACAGAAATCTCTTGCATTCCTATACACTAACAATGAGAAAACAGAAGGAGAAAGTAAGGAAACAATTCTATTCACCATTGCAATGAAAAGAATAAAATACTTAGGAATAAATCTACCTAAAGAAACAAAAGACCTATATATAGAAAACTATAAGACATCGATGAAAGAAATCAAAGAGGACACAAAGAGATGGAGAAATATACCATGTTCATGGATTGAAAGAATCAATATACTGAAAATGAGTATACTACCCAAAGCAATCTATAGATTCAATGCAATCCCTATCAAGCTGTCAATGGTATTTTTCACAGAACTAGAACAAATAATTTCACAATTTGTATGGAAATACAAAAAACCTCGAATAGCCAAAGCAATCATGAGAAAGAAAAATGGAACTGGAGGAATCAGTCTGCCTGACTTCAAGCTCTACTACAAAGCTACAGTCATCAAGACAGTATGGTACTGGGACAAAGAGAGAAATATAGATCAATGGAACAAAATAGAAAGCCCAGAGATAAATCCACACACCTATGGACACCTCCCAAAGAAAGGGAATGCCAAAGAATGCTCAAACTACCGCATACTTGCACTCATCTCACACGCTAGTAAAGTAATGCTCAGAATTCTCCAAGCCAGGCTTCAGCAATACACGAACCGTGAACTTCCAGATGTTCAAGCTGGTTTTAGAAAAGGCAGATGAACCAGAGATCAAATTGCCAACATCCACTGGATCATGGAAAAAGCAAAAGAGTTCCAGAAAAACATCTATTTCTGCTTTATTGACTACGCCAAAGCCTTTGACTGGGTGGATCACAATAAACTGTGGAAAATTCTGAAAGAGATGGGAATACCAGACCACCTGATCTGCCTCTTGAGAAATTTGTATAAAGGTCAGGAAGTGACAGTTAGAACTGGACATGGAACAACAGACTGGTTCCAAATAGGAAAAGGAGTACGTCAAGGCTGTATATTGTCACCCTGCTTATTTAACTTATATGCAGAGTACATCATGAGAAATGCTGGGCTGGAAGAAGCATAAGCTGGAATCAAGATTGCGGGGAGAAATATCAATAACCTCAGATATGTAGATGACACCACCCTTATGGCAGAAAGTGAAGAGGAACTAAAGAGCCTCTTAATGAAAGTGACAGAGGAAAGTAAAAAAGTTGGCTTAAAGGTCAACATTCAGAAGACTAAGATCATGGCATCTGGTCCCATCACTTCATGGGAAATAGATGGGGAAACAGTGGAAACAGTGTCAGACTTTATTTTTGGGGGCTCCAAAATCACTGCAGATGGTGATTGCAGCCATGAAATTAAAAGATGCTTCCTCCTTGGAAGGAAAGTTATGACCAACCTAGATAGCATATTGAAAAGCAGAGACATTACTTTGCCAACAAAGGTCTGTCTGGTCAAGGCTATGGTTTTTCCAGTGGTCATGTATGGATGTGAGAGTTGAATTGTGAAGAAAGCTGAGCACCGAAGAATAGATGATTTTGAACTGTAGTGTTGGAGAAGACTCTTGAGAGTCCCTTGGACAGCAAGGAGATCCAACCAGTCCATTCTAGAGGAGATCAGTCCTGGGTGTTCTTTGGAAGGAATGATGTAAAGCTGGAACTCCAGTACTTTGGCCACCTCATGCGAAGAGTTGACTCATTGGAAAAGACTCTGATGCTGGGAGGGATTGGGGGCAGGAGAAGAAGGGGAAAACAGAGAATGAGATGGCTGGATGGCATCACCGACTCGATGGACATGAGTTTGAGTGAACTCCAGGAGTTGGCGATGGACAGGGAGGCCTGGTGTGCTGCAATTCATGGGGTCACAAATAGTCGGACATGACTGAGTGACTGAAATGAACTGAACTGAACTGATAGACACCTTATCTTTGACAAAGGTGGCAAGAATATACAATGGAGAAAAGACAATCTCATTAACAAGTGGTGCTGGGAAAACTGATCAACCACTTGTAAAAGCATGAAACTAGAACACTTTCTAACACCATACACAAAAATAAACTCAAAATGGATTAAAGATCTAAATGTAATACCAGACACTCTAAAACTCCTAGAGGAGAGCATAGGCAAAACTCTCTCTGACATAAATCACAGCAGGATCCTCTATGACACACCTCCCAGAGTAATGGAAATAAAAGCAAAAATAAACAAATGGGACCTAATTAAATTTAAAAGCTTTTGCACAACGAAGCAAACTATAAGCAAGGTGAAATGACAGCCTTCAGAATGGGAGAAAATAATAGCAAATGAAGCAACTGACAAAGAATTAATCTCAAAAATATACAAGCAACTCTTGCAGCTCAATTCCAGAAAAATAAACGACCCAATCAAAAAACGAGCCAAAGAACTAAACAGACATTTCTCCAAAGAAGACATACAGATGGCTAACAAACACGTGAAAAGATGCTCAACATCACTCATTATCAGGGAAATGCAAATCAATCAAAACCACACTGAGGTACCATCTCACACTTGTCAGAATGGCTGCGATCCAAGAGTCTACAAACAATACATGCTGGAGAGGGTGTGGAGAAAAGGGAACCCTTCTACACTATTGGTGGGAATGCAAACTAGTACAGGCACTATGGAGAACAGTGTGGAGATTCCTTAAAAAACTGGAAATAGAACTGCCATGTGACCCAGCAATCCCACTGCTGGGTCACACACCGAGAAAACCAGAACTGAAAGAGACACGTGTACCCCAATGTTCATTGCAACACTGTTTATAATAGCTAGGAGGTGGAAGCAACCTAGATGTCCTTTGGCAGATGAATGGATAAGAAAGCTGTGGTACATATACACAATGGAGTATTACTCAGCCATTAAAAAGAATACATTTGAATCAGTTCTAATGAGGTGGATGAAACTGGAACCTATTATACAGAGTGAAGTAAGTCAGAAAGAAAAACACCAATACAGTATACTAACGCATATGTATGGATTTTAGGAAGATGGTAATGATGACCCTAAATGCAAGAAAGCGTAGAGACACAGATGTATAGAACAGTCTTTTGGACTCTGTAGGAGAAGACGACGGTGGGATGGTTTGAGAGAGTGGCGTTGAGGCATGTATGTTATCATGTGTGAAACAGATCACCAGTCCAGGTTCGATGCATGAGACAGGGTGCTCAGGGCTGATGCACTGGGATGACCCCGAGGGATGCGATGGGGAGGGAGGTGGGAGGGGGGTTCAGGATGGGGAAAACATGTACACCCATGGCTGATTCATGTCAGTGTATGGCAAAACCCACTACAATATTGTAAAGTAATTAGCCTCCAATTAAAATACATAAATAATAATAAAAAAACAAATACTGAAGTGGGTTGCCATTTTCTTCTTCAGAGGATCTTCTAAACCCAGGCATCCAACCCACGTCTTCTGCTTGGCAGGTGGATTCTTTACCACTGAGCCACCTGGGAAGCCATACTTTCCCTAGAACTTCATAATATACATTGGATAGACAGATTCTAAAGTAACACCTAGTGATTCCCTGCTTTGTGCTATTCATGTCCTTTTATAAGCCCTCCCCCAGTCACTTAAGCATGGGCAGGACTTGTGGCTTGCTTCTAACCAGCAGAATATGACAAAGATGAGGAGAGTCATTCCCATGATTATGTTACGTCATGAAAGATTTCATTTTGCCAGGATTTGGGTTCTAAAGTCTCTTTCCATTGTTGGCTTTGAAGAAGACAGTTGTCATGAATCCTACAGTTTCTAGGAAATAACTTCTCCAAAACCTGAATGAGGGCTAGAGGCAGACTTTTCCCCAGGTGAGATCCCAGCCTTGGCCAACATCTTAATTGCAGTCTAGTGAGATCCCATGAAGAGGACTCAGTTAAGCCATGTTCAGACTCCTGACCCAGAGAAAATTTGAGATAATAAATGGATATTTTTTAAAACTGCTGAATTTGTGGTAATCTGTTATGGAGCAAAGGGAACTAATACAGATCTAATGTAAAATTTTAAGTCTCCTTGGTCCAAGGGGACAAACACTAATTCAGTGATATTTAATAATTACTTGGTGGGTAATTTTTTAAGAATTTAAGATAATTCTAGAATCCTATTCAGGATTCTAAAAATCAAAATTTTACATATGGCAAAAACCAATAGAAGTTAATTTTTTCATAGAATTAAGAAGACTGATGAGAACCTGGGGAAATATTTTAAAAGCTTATCTCAGTGAAAGCTTGATTTTCCTGATGTAAAGAGCTAATTAAGAGTAAAAGAAAGACCCAAGTCTGTTAGAAAACTAGCAAAAGTTATGAAGACAATTAACTGAAAAGCAAGTCTAAATGGTTCTACAGTATATGAAAAGGAGCTCAGCCTCATTTAGGTTAAGAAAATACCCCAGTGAAATTATAATGGGATATCATTTCCCACTTATCACATTGGCAAACATTTAAAAAAATGATAATACACTCTGGTAACACATTTTGTGGTCCAGGGGTGGAAAACAGGCACTATCCCATACTATTCATGTCATCACAACTTTATGGAAAGCAATTTGCAATATTTATTAAAATTCAAAATCAAGCACACTCTTTGACCCAGTGATTTACTTCTAAATATTTCTCCTACCATTATACTAACTTTCTATGAAACGACCTATTTAATTCCAGTATTGCCTATATTAGCACAAGATTAGAAACAACCTTAATTTTTTAGGTTGTTTTTGTTTTTACAATAAAAGATTAATTAAATAAATTTTGGTATAACCAAAGAAAGGAATGTTCTGTAGCAGTTAAAGAGAACACACTGATATGGAAAACTCTCTAAGGTATACTGCTTATTGGAAAAAAGTAAGGTATAGAACCCCTTGTATAACATTCTCCCATTTGTGTTAAAAGTCTTACATGACAAATCTGTCTTAAATGTATCTAGAAACACAATGAAGTAGCATTAGTTGCCTCTGAGACTGAGTGACTGGGGGACAGAGGTGTAAAGAGAAATTTCCCCTATATATCATTTCATACCTTTTGAATTTTGTACCAGGGACATACAATATCCGTTTATAAAAATTAAAGTAAAATTCAGATCAAAGTAAAAAGGATTATGAACACATATTTGAAACAAATAAGTCTTTAAAAACATGGACAGAGAATTTAATAAAAGGTATTTTTCCCAAATAATATATAGCAAATAAGATGCCCCCAATCTGAGGTTTTTGAATAGCCTATGTGGGTTTACGAGTGAAAGAGATGAAACTTACAAGCCTGTGATAGATGAAATTTTCACAGTAGTACAATTCTTCCCAACCAGAACCCCCCAGGGAAATCAGTTGAATACCTTATACTGTAATTTTAGTTTTTCATTTCCTTGTGTAAAAACACCCTAGGAGGTTTGCTGCAAAAAGGAATTCCCTGCGATTTTAAACCAGCATGGTTTAGAGAAGTCCTAACTTCAAAGTTAAGTTCTCTATGTACCTACCATGGGTGGCAGGCTTCGAAACGAACTAATTGGAATTTGGTGGAAGTAGTGGCGACCACACCTGGTGTTCGGTGTTGACATAGGCAGGAAATGCAGTCTGACACCTGGCGATACAAAGCTGTTAAAGATAGCATTGTTAATTGAGGGCGTCCTTGATCAATCTGATGTGATTTTAACATGGAATCTAATATGTATACGCCTTGAGACCAAGTGTTAAGAATGATTTCACAAAGAGATGGAGAAGGAGGAGGGCACCCTTTCCATGGTGCTGAGAGGGTCCAAGACAGTGCCTGCCTAATGTCACCAATCCCCATATATCTACCTAATTTGGGTCCTGATAGTTTTCAGGTCTCATATGTTCTCTTCCAAGGAGGGATCACACCTTGAATTTTAATCATCTTGGTTAAGGAAAAACTTTGGAAAGACTGTTGACATCTGGGGAGGGACCCAAGACCCACTTTGCCACTTCAACCATTTGTCAAGATGGGTGGGCCCTGGCTGAGTGTTGGAAATCGTCTTCTATACAAACCAGCTTGGCTCAGATGCTAGAGGACCTTGACACAACAGCTGGGTTGTTCCTCAAGCTTCTGGCACCTTTTGGAGCTCAGTACATTCATATTGATTAACTCTGTTCTTAACTAATTAACCCTCTTTAAAAATGGGCATAATCAGTTTTCGAATTCTGGAAGAAGTTGTCATAAAGAGTTTTGTTTCCAGGGAGACCCAGACCTTGACTTTTCAGAGCCTCACTTCATCTTCTACCCTTTACTAATTTTTTCCCCAATTCGTTAATAAGCGGGGAATGGAGGAAACTCACCTTTGTCAAAACAGTTCTGGCAAAGAATTTTGTTGGCAAGTCTTTATAACCACTGGCTTATAAAAGGCTTAAGATTAACTCTGCATTTAACGTATCTGAGCTTTATATTTCCCAAGTCCGCAGTAAATGACCAAGAATTGATTCTGGTTGGTGACAAATCTGATCACCATCATCTTTGTTCCTTAATACCAAGGAACAAAACAGGTTCCTACGCTGTTCCTTGCTATGGCTGGCTACAAACACACACACTGAAAGGAAGGTTAGGAAGTGGGCATATGCCTGACACAATCTGTGTTCCTGGCCTGCCAAGGCCCTTCGACCACTGCACGGTGGTCCCTAGCTCTCCTGCAAATTACCCTATCAAATCCAAGTGGAGAACCCATCCAAATACTAACTTTTGGTACTCACACCAGAGTTTGTAAAGAGTCTATATTGATGCCTGGCTTGTCAGTGATAGTCAACACCTCAGAGGACAGTGGTGGAGATGTGAAATGATCTGGAGGTAGAACTGATGAGCTGCTGTAAAAGGTCTACTTTGCCAGGTGATTGGGTCCCTCTAGGCCCTTTAATTGGAGAAGGAAATGGCAACCCACTCCAGTGTTCTTGCCTGGAGAATCCCAAGGACAGTGGAGCTTGGTGGGCTGCCGTCTATGGGGTCGCAGAGAGTCAGACACGACTGAAGTGGCTTAGCAGTAGCAGGCCCCTTAATCCCCACAACTAACCACAGCTTCTTCTCTTGCTCATATAGGAGCCCACTTCACATCCTTGTCGTGTTTAATGACATACAAGCTAACACTTTCTAGCATCAGTGAGGATCAGTCTAGAAAAGCTGACACTGGACTTCCCTGGTGGTCCAGTGGTTAAGACTCTGTGCTTCCACTGCAGGGAGCACAGGTTCGATCTCTGCTTGGGAAAGTAAGATCCCACATTCCATTCGGTATAGCAAAAAAAAAAGAAAAGAAAGAAAAGAAAAGCTAAGCCTGTTTTCAGTTCCCCAAATCCCCCAAAAGTGCTTTCCTCCTGACATACCCCCATTTCCTGTGCCAATTAATTTCAGCCTCTTCATCTGCCACCTCTTGATTCTTCTTTCTTCTTTCTAGTCTAGTTCAGTGAGGCAACTTTCATTTTCTTAAAATACTCAGGCAATGAATACTTTTCCTCTAGCAAATCTCAGCCTAGGCTCATGGTCTTTAATAGCATTTAGCCATTCCTCATCTTCAGAGCTTGGCATGGTCTCACGTTCCTTTCATCTGCATCCAAGGCACCTTCCTACTCCCCAGCTTCATTTGTCATCTCCAAATCTAGCTGGTGTAATTTTGCTCATCTCACTTCTTCTAACCTGGAATAGCTTTCGAATTAGCATCTTGGGCACATTTTAGAACCCTACTTCAGATCCCCTTCATCAAGGGTCCTAGAAATCCACCTAGCATCAAAATTTCACAATTCAGTCCATATCCTTGTCCTATAAAACCACATTTGGGGGTGAAGAGCTGTACCTACAGCACATTTACAATGTCAAACATGGCACATTTCTTGAGTTCACTATGACACTCAAAAAGAGCCTGGGGTGAAAGGCAGTGGGTCCGTGGAGCTTTCAAGTAGAGAAGAGCACAGGCTTTTTGTACATTCAGACAGAACAAGATGGACTTGAAGTGGCTATGTAGACATCTCAGACAGGCTAGACTTCTTGTCCATTCATCAACGATTTTAAGCAGTCAAAATTTCAAGTTTAAGAAAGAAGCAGGGGTTTTTGTCATGTGATGCAAGCATCCATTTTCAGCAACTAGTCTGTTTCAATTATGTTACAATATTTTCCCTTTGAAAAGGCACACAGATAACAAAGGTACCCAGAGTTTCTTCAAGGGTACCAAGGTTGGGACAGTGTGAGGGAAGGTACAAGAAAGAGAGATGAGATTTACCTTAGACATCCACACCCCAAAACAGAGAAAGCCATAGTGCTGTATTACACAGCACTGTGTGCGTGTCTGCACACGCACACTGTGACTCGTGACTCAAAAGTAGTGCAGCAGATTGCAGACTTGGGTTTGGGAATCTTTCTTATTACATTAATATCCCAGCCTGCACATATGGGAGTCCTATTCGTAGAAGTATACGTGTGCCCAGACACATAGCCCACAACACAAGATCCAAAGTGCTAATATTAGAGCCGCTGCAGTGAGATGATGACAAGCGGGCTTTGCGTTCTGGGCCGTACATGTTTACATCAAAAGTTCTGCGTCCAGGGACCGGCTGTTTTGCACAGTGGCTGCGGTTCTGGGCACAGCCGGCCTGGAAACGCTACAATCCCTGGGAGACAGGCTGTCTCATGAATAGGCAATGAGAGGCTGCTCCCCTCCTGGAATCTTCTCTCCTTTTAGAAAACGTGCGCTTAACTTGTAAATGGAGTTTCCACTGCTGCTCAAGAGTATTTTTGTTTTGAATCACAACCCGGTTCTTCTGCCGAGCGAGGCGCACTGGTGCGTAGCAAAGCGCCCTTCCCGCCGCATCCTCTCCCAGTGTGAGGCCGCGCCTAACACGACCGGCTCCCGAGGTTCCTACCAAACATAGAAACATTATTGTTCTCACATTACAAAAGAACAGGAACACAAACAGAGGCGCAGGTTTGTGCAACAGTTTTCGCGCCACTGTGGGAAGGCTGTGATAGCTGCGTAGGGGTTGGAAGACTGCTCAGGGGGGAAGGGAGGATGTCCTGCTCACCAACTGGGGACCTAGAACGAGCAGCTCGACGCCTCTGGGCCTTGGCGTCCCCTCCTGTACTTGGACTTCTAGGACAGTTGGGCGGATTCAGTGAGGTCATCCATGAAGGTGCTTGCAATATTCCCTGGTGCATACGAGTTCTCCACACTGCCGCTGCTTTTCCAGAACGCAGTGCTGAGGGCAAACAGGCCTCCACTTGCAGATTCTCCTGGAGATCTAAGCATCAGCCCTTCTCAGTAAATGCTGTGCAGTTTTCTCCAGATCTTGGCCTGACTTCCTTTTTCTAGTCAGTGCTAGTGTTTTACTTCTCTCAATCAGAATCGAGCCCATTATAAGAAAATTCAATCTAAGTCCCTTTGCCTTATTAGATGCCCTACCATCCATGGAAAAAAAAAAAAAAAAAAGTCCAAACTCCAGAGCAAGATATCAAAGACTGCAATGTGGCTACTGATCACTGTGCTACTGTCAACCCATTAGGCATCCCCTACCTGTATTTTATGTGGCAACAACACTGAACTGGCCCCTGTTCTGCTACACCGCCTTCTTATTTCATGTCCCTGGGCCTTTGCAAATGCTGCTGTCTCTGCATGGACTGTGGTCTCCCCATCTTTGTTTTTTGGGACAACTCTGACTTTGAGGACAATTCGTCTGGCAAATCTTCTCATACTCACATTCCCCTACCTCACTGCCTCTAGCCTCTGCATCTTGGCCATGTTTTTAGTTTGTACTTATTACCTGGCATTGCAATGTATTTGTTTATTAGCCTCCTGCATTTGATGATGAATTTCTGGAGGGCGAGGTTTATCTATATGCCATCACTGGACAACCAGCAGAGGCTCTGTAATTGCAAAAATGCTTATTTTTCACTGTGAATTGAAATAGTAACTATTTCCATTGTTAAAGCAGACACTGTACAGTTTTTATGGTTTAATTTTTTATTGCCTTTTTTTCTGACAGTGAGCCAAGCTATTATATTTAAGATGCTTTGTAGAACAAGGCACATTTATATACATGAAAAGTGGTTGAAGCAACAGTAAGGCTGGGGTTTCTGATTTTGCTCACTTCAACCACGTATTGCTGTAAGTCCCATGGGAAGTAATGAAGATGGAACAAGATACATTCTATTTCCTCAAAGAGCTTTCCATCTAGAAGCAGATAAGGAGGGAATAGAAGGGGATGGGGGAAAAGAGTAGAAGCAGAGCAAAATTATGCCATTTGAGAGGAACCAAACAGATTTCTGGAGGTTTGAAATCAACTGGTGCAACTAGGGATGAGGAAAATGTGTCATGTGACACTGGCGATGTTGGAGGTTGGACTTGGTGTATACAGGGTGTACCAGGCAGAAACCGGTAGGAAGAGGCTCCTAGACAGGCGGGACAGTGTGTGCAAAGACCTAAAGGGGACTAATGAGTTATCTACCTGGAGACCAGCAACCATTCGCCTGCCTCCCTCATGCTCAGTGTTGGAGTGTGGTGGGAGAAAAGACTAAAAATCAAATTTGTAGACATTCTGGAAAGGTTCCTGAGTCCCCAAATGAGGAAGTTTAACTTAATTTAGTAGGCATTGGGTAGCCATCAAGATTTTTGGATAGAAGAATGATATAAATTGAAACATGCTTAAGGATATTCTGGTTGTCACTATATGTGGACCACACTGGAAAAGGAGAAGTTAGCCACAGGGATGGGAGATAAGACGCTGCTGTGAGCATGCGACTGGGAGGGGCAGCCACGGGATGGAGTGTCTGAGGGGCCTGGCAGAATCAAAATGAAGAGGATGTGGCAGTCGTTCTGATGTGAGGATGAGAGAGGAGACAGTCTCAAGTGATGCTCAGGTTCAAGGCCTGAGTTCAAAGGAAAATGGTCCTAGTAAGAGAACTTGAGAGATCATGCTGAGGAAGTTATATGGTTAGAAAAATGGTGAGTTTGGAGGGGCCATGATGAGTTCAAGGACCTCCAGGTAAGTCTGACACAGGAGAGAGGTCAGGGTGAGAGCTCTGCCCTTCTAATAGTCACTGACACTGGGGAAAGAGAAGCTGTATTGAGGACAGGAAGGTAAAGAGAGAAGAAAACCAGGTGTAGAACATTATAGAGAATTGGCTGCCTTTGAGAAACTGATGGGAAAAGAGGGACTGATGGAGAACAAAGGTAGTAATGGAACTAGGATAGATGTGCGATGTGGAATTCAAAAAAGAGGCTTCCAGAAGGAGGAACGCATTCCTGGAGCGATCGCAGGTTAATTCACTTCCTGACACACAGTTCAGAAATTCATCTGGGTTTCCATAGCCCTTTGGAGCGTGAACTTCTTCTGCATTCTTTATGTATATGTCTTGTTTCCCCTTTCCAGACTGCGGTCTCCTCCTAGATGGAAACTTGTCCTTCTTGTGCTTTTACCTGGATACAGAGCTCAGGCTTAGGGAGTGATGGTTGAATGAATGAGTAAAAACCCAAAGCAACAGAGAAGATAAAGACAAGAAAAAGCCCACTGTACTTGAAGAAGAGGTGTAGTTCCCCAGATAAAAGAATGAATGAAATACTTTTCTGCTCTGGAGCAAGGAAGAAATAGAGTCTATGAAAGGGCAGTTCAAATGTGAACACTTGAAAAATTCTGGAGTCTTCCACCAAGGTGTGATTCATCATCCACACTCTCATAGATTTAAGCGTCATGATTTGTGAGGTATTGAGGTGAAATTATCTAGCAAATAAAGGGTCCAATAAGCATCCAGCTGCCTGAATTCAACTGACCACATGATTAATGACATTGCAAGTTACATCCACGGCCTTCCATCTCCCAAGCACTTTATAAACATTGAGTAATCTCACAATGCCCTTGTGAGATATTATCATGTTCATTTTCCATATAGTTAACTGAGCCATGGAGGTTAAATGACTTGCTCAAAGGCCACACTGGAAGTCAATGACATCAAATACTCAAAACGAAGGTGATCCCTTGTCCCACTCCTCACAGTAGATTGCTGAACCGAATCCCACTCTTTGCATCATTAAGAAGCCTGACTGACAGGCCAGTGCTGTAATAGATCATACTTCACAACTGACATCAGTGAGGATTAGCATGCTGTCTCAAACAGGTCAGGGCTGGCCCCTGAAAAGAGAGAAAATGATACTCTGCAAGACTGTAGGATGGAAGAACAAAACTAGACATGAGTGAAATCTCTGTGAATTTCCAAAGACCTTCATTTAAATACCAAAATGGAAGGTGGAGTGCAGGTGGAGATGGGCAGACTAAGGGCAGGCTTTGGTTGATGAGCATCTTAAATCTGAACTATGATGCCTTTGTCTTTCTTACAAATATTTGCATTCTTCTTTACTATTCAGTTTTGATTTTAATTGTCTTTTCATATTTCTCTTAGCTCCATATTTCTCAAGTTGATGCTCTTTTGGTCTGGAAAAAAAATGCCAAAATATTGTCATATTATCAACTCCTATGCACATGGACTTTAAGAAGACCACAAGGTTGTGATGAATTGGTTCACATAAGGTGATATTTCACAGTTTTTGTAACTGAATAGCTCACTAGGTTGGGATATGTATCTTTGATTTGCAATTATATATTTTTAACCAAGTCTTAAAACTTCTGTGTGCCTTGCTGCTGCTATTAAGTCACTTCAGTCGTGTCCGACTCTGCGTGACCCCATAGACGGCAGCCCACCAGGCTCTCCTGCCCCTGGGATTCTCCAGGCAAGAAAACTGGAGTGGGCTGCCATTTCCTTCTCCAATGCATGAAAGTGAAAAGTGAAAGTGAAGTCGCTCAGTCGTGTCCGACTCTTAGCGACCCCATGGACTGCAGCCCAACAGGCTCCTCCATCCATGGGATTTTCCAGTCAAGAGTACTGGAGTGGGGTGCCATTGCCTTCTCCTCTGTGTGCCTTAGTTTTTTCCAAATGAAGATACAAGCATGGCGAGGGTGCTGAGGTTGCCTTGTGCATATTCCACATGGGAGCCCGCAGACCCAATGACTCCTACTCTAAGCATCTATGACTCTTTGTCTTTGGGCTTTCTCTGACTAGTGGAGGAGGTCAGAAACAAGCTAGTGCCCCCTTCGTTCAACCCAATAAAGGCTGATGGGAATTGGAACAAGATGGTAGCTTACTCACCACTCAGGTGTGTTCAATGCTGCCTCCCAGAGGTCCTCAACAGAACTGCACCTCCCTTACCCACAGCCGCAGCAGCAGTAACTTAACTTGTTGTACACCCATAATGACTTCCCTTTCCTGTTTCACTTCCCAACTCTCCCATTAGAGTTTTCTGGGAAAACTGTCCAAGCAAATGCTTGCACCCAAATTGCCATCTCAGGGTCCGTTTCCAGGCCAACCCAACCTAAGGCTTATAGCAATGAGTTATAAGGACATCAAAACATAGTGAGGCTTTAAAGTCCTAATAATGATAATTAGTTATGTGTGTAATCAAGCACTGATTACAAAGCATTTTCATACTCATTTTCTTGTTAGATTCTTACAACCACTGTTGAGTTATGATGACTATTATTTATTCCCATATAATGTGGAGGCCACTGAAGCTTTGGGGGTTAAACACCTTGTTAAGAGTTAGGAAGTTGAGTCTCTCACTTTTAATTCAGACCTCTGCCTCCAAGTGGCCATCTGCTTCCACCCCTTCACTATATCCTTGGATGCTGCTAGCCAAGAAGGCTTATAAGATGACTCCCAATGCTTCTGCCAAATGTAGACTCCATTAGTGTGGTTGAATAGCTACTTAACCTCTACTTACATGTTAAATTTCATTGAAACATGTTAACTATATCCATTTGAGAACTTTGATTAGCCACTATTGTGTTTTAAGGTAAATTAAACATTAGATTTCAATTTAAATTGCATCTTGATTCTACTTAGAGAAATAAACATCATCACAATCAGTTGTCCTTTAAACATTTTTATAAATTATTTATGTTTTTTTTTTTTTTTAAATCATAGTTTCCTTGAGTTGGAAGAGTCTACAATTTAGAGATGCTGAAATCTCATCTACAGCATCTCTGACAGATGGTCACCCAGCCTCCACTGTTACGTTTTTTATAATGGGGAGGTCACTGTCACACAAGGGAGGTTATTTCATTGTTGAGAAGTTCTGGTTGTTTAAAATTTCTTCCTTTTATTGAGCCAAATGGCTTTCTCGTCATTTCCCTTTCGTTAGTGTGGTTGAGGCCTCGAGAAATAAACAGAACAAGTCTAAGTATGCGTCTGGGCTTGAGCCTCTTTTTACATTAAAGTAGTTCTTGAAGTCCATCATCTTTAGCATCTGTGTGTAATTTTGCTCTGTGTGGGCGTAGCCGTACTACTGGTGCCTCTAATACATAGTTAGTTCTTTATGCTGCTGTGGTGGGTCTCTTTATAGGTGATGTTTTCATTCCTCTTATAGGGGCCCCAGCAAGCATGGCACCTTTTAGTATGTTGGTATATTCCTTTACAATGATTATTTCTTCCTAGGTCTCTTTTTAAATGATGAATATGTTAGTTTATTGGTGCTGTGAGTTTTTTGCTTGTTATTGGATTTCTTCTTAAGAGAAGAAGAAACTCTTGCTAATTTGCTTTTCTCCTTTGGTTTTAAAATTGCATGTATTAATTGAACCCATATTTAGTTTGAAATTTGCTCTTTGTCTTTGAGTTTCATCTTTCTAGGTCTTGTTGTTTCTTCTTGAAGTTGTAGTTATAGGGATTGATTGGTTTAGAAGGATGTGTGAAACATTCTTAGCTATCCATATTTCAGCCCTGGATATCTTACGTAAAGCTGGTTTTCAGCTTTGTCCCTCTTTCTCAACCTTCCCCCAACTCCCATAATCTTCTTTTTTAAGAATCTCTAGAATACAAAGAACATGGATTTTAGAGTCTAGCAAATATGGGTTTTAACTTCACTTCCAACACTGTATTCGTTTCCTTGGGTTGCTGTACCAAATTATCACAAACTGAGTGGCTTTATACAACAGAAATGTGTTTCCTTACAGTTCTGGAGGGTGGAGTTTGAAATCAGGACATGGCTGGGCTGCACTGACTCCAGAAGTTCTGGGAGGGAGTCCTTCCTTGCCCTTCCTGCTCTGGGGGCTGTTGGCATTCCTGGGCTTGTGGCTACATCTCTGTCTCTGCTTTGTCTTGGCTTTACCTTCTCTCTGTGTGTGAGGCTTAATCTCTCTCTGCTGCTCACTTACATGGACAATTGTGATAGCATTTAGGATCCATCCAGATAATCTCAGATTATCTCATCTCAAGATCCCTAATTTAATCACATATGAAAAGACTCTTTCTCTAAGTAAGATAACATTCATTCACAGGTTGCAAGCATGAAAGCCCGATATTTTTGATTTACATGATTCAGCCCATTACAACCACTTATTATTACTATGATTTTAAGCAAGTATACAAACCTCAATTTTTTCATCTAAAGATTACAACTGACATTGACCATTTTATAGTATTGTATTCAGGAGACAGGGATCAAGACCATCCCCATAGAAAAGAAATGCAAAAAAGCAAAATGGCTGTCTGGGGAGGCCTTACAAATAGCTGTGAAAAGAAGAGAAGCAAAAAGGAAAGGAGAAAAAGGGAAGATATAAGCATCTGAATGCGGAGTTCCAAAGAATATTAAGGAGAGATAAGAAAGCCTTCCTCAGTGATCAATGCAAAGAAATTGAGGAAAACAACAGAATGAGGAAGGCTAGAGATCTCTTCAAGAAAATTAGAGATACCAAAGGAACATTTCATGCAAAGATGGGCTCGATAAAGGAAAGAAATGGTATGGACCTAACAGAAGCAGAAGATATTAAGAAGAGGTGGCAGGAATACACAGAAGAACTATACAAAAAAGATCTTCCCGACCCAGATAATCACGATGGTGTGATCACTGATCTAGAGCCAGACATCCTGGAATGTGAAGTCAAGCGGGCCTTAGAAAGCTAGTGAGCTAGTGGGCTAAGTGGCCCACTTAGAAAGTGAGCCGAACAAAGCTAGTGGAGGTGACGGAATTCCAGTGGAGCTATTTCAAATCCTGAAAGATGATGCTGTGAAAGTGCTGCACTCAATATGCCAGCAAATTTGGAAAATTCAGCAGTGGCCACAGGACTGGAAAACGTCAATTTTCATTCCAATCCCAAAGAAAAGTAATGCCAAAGAATGCTCAAACTACCACACAATTACACTCATCTCACACACTAGTAAAGTAATGCTCAAAATTCTCTAAGCCAAGCTTCAGCAATACGGGAACCGTGAACTTCCAGATGTTCAAGCTGGTTTTAGAAAAGGCAGAGGAACCAGAGATCAAATTGCCAACATCTGCTGGATCATGGAAAAAGCAAGAGAGTTCCAGAAAAACATCTATTTCTGCTTTATTGACTATGCCAAAGCCTTTGACTGTGTGGATCACAATAAACTGTGGAAAATTCTGAAAGAGATGGGAATACCAGACCACCTGACCTGCTTCTTGAGAAACCTATATGCAGGTCAGGAAGCAACAGTTAGAACTGGACATGGAACAACAGACTGGTTCCAAAGGACTACGTCAAGGCTGTATATTGTCACCCTGCTTATTTAACTTACATGCAGAGTACATCATGAGAAATGCTGGGCTGGAAGAAGCACAAGCTGGAATCAAGATTGCCAGGAGAAATATCAATAATCTCAGATATGCAGATAACACCACCCTTATGGCAGAAAGTGAAGAGGAACTAAAAAGCCTCTTGATGAAAGTGAAAGAGGAGAGTGAAAAAGTTGGCTTAAAGCTCAACATTCAGAAAACTAAGATCATGGCATCTGGTCCCATCACTTCATGGGAAATAGATGGGGAAACAGTGGAAACAGTGTCAGACTTTATTTTTGGGGGCTCCAAAATCACTGCAGATGGTGATTGCAGCCATGAAATTAAAAGATGCTTCCTCCTTGGAAGGAAAGTTATGACCAACCTAGATAGCATATTGAAAAGCAGAGACATTACTTTGCCAACAAATGTCTGTCTAGTCAAGGCTATGGTTTTTCCAGTGGTCATGTATGGATGTGAGTGTTGGACTGTGAAGAAAGCTGGGTGCTGAAGAATTGATGCTTTTGAACTGTGGTGTTGAAGAAGACTCTGGAGAGTCCCTTAGACTGCAAGGAGATCCAACCAGTCCATCCTAAAGGAGATCAGTCTTGGGTGTTCATTGGAAGGACTGATGCTGAAGCTGAAACTCCAATACTTTGGCCACCTCCTGTGAAGAGTTGACTCACTGACTCTGTTAGGTCCATACCATTTCTGTCCTTTATCGAGCCCATCTTTGCATGAAATGTTCCCTTGGTATCTCTAATTTTCTTGAAGAGATCTCTAGTGTTTCCCATTCTGTTGTTTTCCTCAATTTCTTTGCATTGATCGGTGATGCTGGGAGGGATTGGGGGCAGGAGGAGAAGGGGACGCCAGAGGATGAGATGGCTGGATGGCATCACTGACTCGATGGACATGAGTCTGAGTGAACTCTGGGAGTTGGTGATGGACAGGGATGCCTAGTGTGCTGCGATTCATGGGGTTGCAAAGAACTGGACATGACTGAGCAACTGAACTGAACTGATCCTTCCAATGAATGGCCATTTAGTCAAGTCTCTTCCAGCTTGTATTTATTTAATTGATTTTTTGAAACTAAATATAGTATTTTATAGCCTGTTAAGTTTAGTATTATTTGTCTTGAGCTGGCATCCTATCTGTCAAGTTTTCTTTGAGTCTGTATTTGATAGTAGTTTACTGGTTAAGCTATTCCTGTAAGCTTTGGGGCCCCTGCTGGCAAACACGTATTAGAATATCAGAACTCAAAGAGCCCAGGTTCTAAGTTCTCCACCATCATCTCTCCTATCTCAATGTGCCTTACCTCCTGACTTTCTTGAATTTTAAAAAGCCATAGAGACGTCTCAATTTCATCTCATTTTTGGTTGAATATACATATTAAGGCACCAACTGCTCCCACTTCAACAGCATTTTCTAAGACCTGATGGCTCTCTATAGAAGGCTTAATTTACAACAAAACTCCCAAAAGTCCATTGTATATATACATATCCAGGGACAAAAGCAAGAAATCAGAAAATTGCCTTTTCCTTTTCCTAGTAGAGGACCAGAAAAACATTTGTTAATGTCAGATGTCTGGATTTTTAAAACATTTCTCAAATACACACACACACACACACACATCCTCGATCATGTACTCAACATGTCATGGAGTTTACAATGTTTGAAAGTTCCTATATGTTACAACATGTGATATAAATAGTGTTTGAGTACCTCCATTCCTTTTTAATGCCATCCTTTTAATGATCACACACACACAGACAGAACATATCCACATACATATACACAAGCAGAACCCTATTAATGCAGTGTTTTCACCAAAGATGAATTTATAACTTAGGGATGAACCGCTAAAGCTCCCATCACAGCCTGTTACATTTACATGGCAATGGAAACTGTAGTGCTTCAGTCTGACCTGGGGGTCTGGAAGCATTGCAGTTTATTAGGCAAAGCTTTTATGATACCCTCATTTGCAGAGATGTTTCTGTCAGAGCAATACCAAAATGTCCTCTGAATGAAGAAAATGGGAATAGCTGTGAGCTTGTCAATCTTCAGTCTTTCAAACATAGCATTTCACAATTTTGTTATCCACTGCAGAACCTTAGAGAGGCAAGAGTCTGATGAATATCTTTCAACTTCTATTAAAATCAAACTCAGCAGTCTGTACCTTGTCAACCGTCATATTCATGATGAGCAATAGCTCACCTTTGAAACCATGAAGATTAAGATGGTGGCTAGATAAAGGTTATTGCACAGAAGTCAAATATGAAATGTACTGACAATTTAAAATATTGCAGCATTATAATACTTTATATCCCCTCCCCAGAAATGTAGACTGAGGTTGACAACATAGTTGCAGAGTTGTAATTACTGCACTTGAAATTGATGTGGGTAAGAATGCAAATGTAAGGAGAATGAAAGATTATTTCTCCCCAGCAGAGATCCCTTTTTGCTCATCACTATATATCAGACTGAAAAAACAAGGATACTGCCCCCTCAAATTTAACGCTATACTTTATCCAGCTACCAACACATTCATTCAAATTAAGTTTTAAAGACAAAACTCCAATCAGCAATCCCAGTCAAGGTATTATTTCAGTCAAAAGGTTTTTCTGAAGGTTGGATTGATTAAGGAATAAATTTATAAATACAAATAAATAAGTAGGATAGTTAAGTAAAAAATAATCCTTCTGGGACTTAGAATGGATATTTTAGGGCTTAAAAACAGGGGGAAAATGTAAATATCAAGTACTCCAAGAGTGCAGAATTCTTAACGACATGCACAATTAATATGGCTTTACCATTTAATTTCTTCTTGGACTCATCCTGTTCTCCCTAAGAGAATGATTGCTTCTCTTAACTGAAGGTAGACTGATGTGGCTTTTAGGGGTGGGAAAAGAGTTAAGTAAAAAGATACCACCCCCTCAGTAAAAAAGCTTCCTTATCAGTCCTTGACATTTTAGCCTTTACATTTATGTTTTGAGTCATTTTATCTCACCAAAGTCTTAGTGAAAATGATTCTATTCAGAAATGCTAGCACTCATTGACCCAGAGGTTCTCAAATTTTCTTTTTTTTTTATTTTTAGAAAACATTTTTTTCTTTTTTAATTTTATTTGGCTGTTCCGGATCTTAGTTGCAGCATGTGGGATCTATGACCTTGGGCATGTGGGATCTAGTTCCCCGTCCAGGGATTGGACCTGGGTTCCCTTCGTGGGAGTGCAGAGTCTCAGCCACTGGACCACTGGAGAAGTCCCTGTTTAATACGCAGGAGCTTGATAATGAGTATCTTGATGCTGGTACAGATCCTTGGGCCCAGCCTCAGAGATTCTGACTTGGTGTGCCAGGGGTCGTGTCTCAGATTTTACATTTTAAACAAGCGCTTCAGGTGAATTTGATACCTGGATCACAATTTGAGAAACCCTACCTTTGTCTGTCTTCACAAGCCACAGTCATAAGCATATTTTAGAAAGAGAAAATAGGGAAGTGAAGGGTAGAGCAAGGAACAGGGAATAGGAGGCCATGTGGAGAGCCTGGCCCATGCGGTGGGGGTGCTGATTTAGCACAAATAAGTATTTGGAAAATAGCAACCAATTTTTCAACCAGATTTTAAAATCAGTTGAGTTCAGTTCAGTCACTCAGTCGTGTCTGACTCTTTGCGACCCCATGGACTGCAGCACACCAGGCTTCCCTGTCCATCACCAACTCCTGGAGTTAACGCAAACTCATGTCCATCACGTCGGTGATGCCATCCAGCCATCTCATCCTCTATCGTCCCCTTTTCTTCCCTCCTTCAATCTTTCCCAGCCTCAGGGTCTTTTCAAATGAGTCAACTCTTGGTATCAGGTGGCCGAAGTATTAGAGTCTCAGCTTCAAAATCAGTCCTTCCAATGAAAACTCAGGACTAATTTCCTTTGGGATGGACTGATTGGATCTCCTTTAGTCCAAGGGACTCTCAAGAGTCTTCTCCAACACCACAGTTCAAAAGCCACCACAGTTTCAAAATCAGGCTATACAAATTTTCACCCACAGAAGAAAATGTTCATGGATTTGTTGATTAGAAAATTCCATCTGCACTCATAGTACCCCCCACCTCTACCTACCACCATACACATGTCATTCACTGTAGTTTGGCCCATTAGATTCTAACTTTCACTGTCCCTTGGAGGGTCGACTATGTCTGAGGCTGTTTTCAAACATTCAGTTCAGTTCAGTTCAGTTGCTCAGTCGTGTCCGACTCTTTGTGACCCCATGAATCGCAGCACGCCAGGCCTCCCTGTCCATCACCATCTCCCGGAGTTCACTCAAACTCACGTCCATCTAGTCCGTGATGCCATCCAGCCATCTCATCCTCTGTCGTCCCCTTCTCCTCCTGCCCCCAATCCCTCCCAGCATCAGAGTCTTTTCCAATGAGTCAACTCTTCGCATGAGGTGGCCAAAGTATTGGAGTTTCAGCTTCAGCATCATTACTTTCAAAGAAAACCCAGGGCTGATCTCCTCTAGAATGGACTGGTTGGATCTCCTTGCAGTCCAAGGGACTCTCCAGAGTCTTCTCCAACACCACAGTTCAAAAGCATCAAGTCTTCAGCACCCAGCTTTCTTCACAGTCCAACTCTCACATCCATACATGACCACTGGAAAAATCATAGCTTTGACTAGATGGACCTTTGTTGGCAAAGTAATGTCTCTGCTTTTCAATATGCTATCTAGGTTGGTCATAACTTTCCTTCCAAGGAGTAAGCGTCTTTTAATTTCATGGCTGTAGTCACCATCTGCAGTGATTTTGCAGCCCCAAAAAATAAAGTCTGACACTGTTTACTTCATATCTAGCTGGAAGTGAGGGGAAAAATTAATAAAACCAGTTGCTTGAAATCAAGTGAACAGCTCATCCTTTCCTATACCCCCTGATAGTTTACAGATTTCAACCTTTTGGACCACTGATATTTATTTAATCTTCATGGTGGTTGACCTTAGGTGACAAATTACCCCAATACTGATATGCCCAACAGAGCGTTTTTCCTCCTCTTGGTCAGTGTTCCAGCTGAGCTGTGTTGATACTCTTAATGTGGAGGTGAGTGGGGGAGAAGGCATTTCTTAGCTCCTGACCTCTATTTAGCCAGAGCATCTTTAATTTTGCCTTCTTTATTTGAAATTATCTAACTTTAAAAAGTGAAAATTCTTCCAAATCATAGGGAAAGGGAGAATTGCATGTTTTTCTTTCTAAAAAAACTACACTTGCCAAAATAATATAGATTTATTGTAGAAAATTGAAAATTTGGAGATGAACAACAAAGAAAATAAATACCAGACATAATAGAGATAATTCCTATTAACCTTCATGCTTATTTCCTTTTAGGCTTTTTCGTTCTGTGCAAGGGTTACATATACTATTTAAAGAATAAAAATGGCATCATACTTTACGTACAGTTTTAAAACTTTCTTTTCCCTGTTAATAGTATATTGTGAGCATTTCCCTATATTCATATGAGTTCTCCTGTGATTTGAAAGAGCTACATTAATTTCCTAGGCTGTGGATATAATTAATTTAACCAGTTTTCTCTTCTGTTAGCTATTTAGGTGGTATTTAGTTGGTATAATTTCTCCATATTGGAAATAATGCTCCAGGGAGATGGTAGTACCTCTCGTGCTTAGTCCCTCAGTCCTGTCCAACTCTTTGGACCCATGGACTGTAACCCACCAGGCTCCTCTGTCCATGGGATTCTCCAGGCAAGAATGCTGGAATGGGCTGCCATTTCTTTCTCCAAGACATCTTCCCAACCCAGGGATCAAACCTACCTTTTCTGTGTCTCCTGCATTGCAGGTGGATTATTTTCCATTGAGCTGTCTGGGAAGCCAGTACCTCTTGTGCACATCTCTAATTACTCCTTAAGGTAAATCCCTAGGAATGACATTTCTGGAACAAAGGTTATGCAGTATTTTAATGCTTTGGAAACATATTGTCAAATTGCCCTCCAGAAATAATGTACTAATTTACACTCACAGCAGCAGTGGGTGAGAGTGTCTGTTTCCTGTACCCTTGCTACCACTGGAAATTGTTATTTTAAAACATCTTTGCCAATTCCCACTTAATATATAACGATGACGATTAATTCACTGACAAAGGTCTCCTTGGAACAAATTCACTGACTTCTAGCACACATTGCCCTTGGTAATCAAATATTAAATGTAGTTGATTCTTGGTTTTGTGTGCTAGACTAGCAATTGACAAACTTTTTCTTTTGCCAGATGGTAAATATTTTATACTTGTGGACCATATGATCTCTGTCACATCCACTCAATTCTGCCATTGTAGTGCAAAGGCAGCCACAGATAACACAGAAATCAATGAGCATGGCTGTGTTCCAACAAAACCTTATTTATAAAACAAGAGGAGGGTAGAATTTGACATAGAGGCTGGAGTTTGTGGGCCCCTGCTCTAGACATACTGAAAACTCATTATGGGTTAGCAGCTACTGTCCTAGAAACCATACGAGAGGCTCCAGTGAGCAGAGATGATAACAGCATACCGCAGTGAGATGATAAAAAGATGCCTAGGTGCCGAGTCAGAGAACAGGACAAAGCAGATTCTTGAATGCCAGGTCGGTGTTAGTCAAATGAAAGCAGAAAGATTTGGAAAGTGGGGAGTGGAATAAAGAGTACCAAAGGGAGAGAAAATAATATGTGCAACAGCCCGGAAGAATGAGAACAAATTCAAGAAGCTACATGTAGTTTCCTACAGAAGGTTTATAGAGTTCAGGTAGCATGTTCTGCAGAGAAACAGAACTGTGGGCATGTGTGTGCAAGAGAGAAAGGCGGGGTGAGGAATTTTCTCACCTGATGGAGACTGAGAAGTCCAACAGTCTGTGATTTGGGAGCTAGAGACTCAGAAAGCCACTGGGTGCAGTTCTAGTCTGAGTCCAATACTTCAGGAGTGCCCATCTCAGGGCAGAAGATCAAGGTCACATCTCAAGCAGTCAGGCAGAGAATTCTCCCTCCTTTTGCTTTTTTTGCTCAAATCAGGCCCTCAACAGATTTGATGATGCCCACCTATACTGGGGCGGGCCATCTGCTTCATTCAGTCAACCAATTCAAATGTGACTCTGAAACATCCTCATAGACACTCCTAGAGGTAGTGTTTAACCAAATAGCTAGGTGTCCCATGACCTAGTCAAATCGCCATAAAATTAGCCATCACAGGTAGAAAAGCACTGAAGCTAAGTGGAGACTGGGGAGGGCGCTGCAGTCACACCAAGGGATTTTCGTTACCCTGAAGGTGTCAAGGACCCATAGGAGGATTCTAAACTGAGAAATGAAATGACTAGAGTCTGGTTAAAAAAGTCCTTCCATAATTGTACTATGGTCACAGAAGAAACTAGTATTAGGGGATGCTTGATGGATGGTATATGGAATCTCTGTACTGATTTTGCAACTTGTCTGTGAGTCTAAAATTATTTCAAAATTGAAGGTTAAAAATATCATTCTGGCAGCAGCGTGGAGGATTAAGTAGACAAGTAGGCTGGAGTGGGTTATGGCAGGATGATGAGGGTCTGAAATAAGCCAGTGGCAGTGGGCACAGAGAGGCTTCTCAGGTGGCCTAGTGGTGAAGAACCCGCCTGCCAATAAGAGACATGGGTTCAATACCTAGGTCTGGAGGATCCCTTGGAGGAGGGAATGGCAACCCACTCCAGTGCTCTTGCCTGGAGAATCCCATGGACAGAGGAGCCTGGTGGACTACAGTCCATGGAGTCACAAAGGGTCGGACATGACTGAAACAATTTAGCGTGCATGCATGCAGTGGGCACAGAGACAAGGGAGTGGACGGGAGAAATTAGGAGCAAAGAGAGTTAGGACTCTGTGACTGGCTGGGTGGGCTGGACATGGAGCCATCACAGGAACAAAGTCAGCATTAAGTGAAAATGTGCTTTCCTTGGTAGGAGGAAAAAGGCTAAGTTTTAGGTGGATGTGAAATAAGACCAAATGTTTGTGAATGTTTAGAGAAATGGAATGGCTTCCTGCTAGCTGGATAAGATTTTCAAGTGCATGATAACTTGTTCTCTCACCCTTTATCACAAGGAAATACACAGTGTTACTACTGTTTCAGGAGCAGAGGAGGTGGCCAGGCTGTTAGTGTCTGCACTGTGGGTTTATGTCTGACGTGGGAAGCATAGCGGGGAGTCACTAGACCCTACAGGAATGCACTATTAGTCAGGCATGTGATGTCTCATACTCCTCTGAATGCTTCTTTGAAAATGTTTGAGTTTATAGAGTAGCCTTAAGAAAGATTCAGGAAGTGTGTTGTGTATCCAGTCTCAGAGTGTACTTCTCCGTGACTCCCAGCCTTGGGTAAAATCCCATGCTTTTTTTCCTTTCATCATTTCATCAAATGCAGTGACCCTAAAGATATCAGCTAGATTGAATAAAAGGTTATTCCTCTTCGGGGAAGACATCTAGAAATATGCTTTACAAAGCCATTTCTTAAGGGTTATTTTTCTCCTTTAATTCATTGCTGGCCGTACGATGATCAGATGATTGGCTGAACATGAAATATTTAGATGTTTATTCCATAGAATATTCCAAATGGGCTTATTTTATAGGCTGAATTTATTGAATTAATCAATTATGTTGCTGTCATTCAGTTATTTTGCTGTCACCCACTCTAAAAGTATCAACTTTTCAAATAACACTCCTAATTCCTTTGACAAGTTTGATGCAGTCTGTGTTTTAAAGGATGCCTCAGAGCAGTTAAGAATACAAACACATACTAAAAATGCAGATTCTGCATTTCACGCTACATTATCAGATGCAGTTTTCAAATGATTTAAAATATTAAAGGAAAACAAATTAAGAAGCCATCAATGTTGTTTCCCAAATCTCAAGCTTGGTACTAATTAAGAACGCTTTTTGTATGCCTATGAGCATAGATGCTATGGAGAAAGTAAAATCAGAAGAAATAAAAAATCAAAATGAAAGAAAGAATTTATAAACAGTCAGATGAAACCATAAGTATCTTACCTGCCCATATAGGAGAAGGAAAATAGAACTTTGATTTCAGGGTCAAGTGAAACACAGATAGAATGTTTTGAGAGTGCTCATTTAAATGCTAAGTAAGAACGTATTTATAAACATCCACAGTTATAAAGACTTATTGTTTTCTGAGGTACAAAAAGATGATAAATGTTCACTGGACGAAAGCCCAGGCCTCCAGGAATGCTGCAGCCAACCAATGGAGTTCGTATTTCTCAATCTTGTTCTAAGAATGCCTGACCAGGTGATGAGTTGATTCACTACTCAGCCATTTGAAAAGAGAGCAATGGAGGTTAATCTGCTGGGTAACATAGTTGCTTGAATTTTTAACCAGAAATGTCCGAGTCTCCATCTCCTAAATCATGGGCTTCAAGGAGACACTTCTGGGGCAGGACTGACAAGTGCAGTACTGAAATCGGTGCTGTCCATTGGCTAAACTTTAAGATGCAAGATGTTTGGAAGACTAATAAATAGGCTGATCCCACCCTGCCTAGTGGAGAAGGAAATGGCAACCCATTCCACTATTCTTGCCTGGAAAATTCCATGGACAGAGGAACCTGGCTGGCTACAGTCCATGGGGTCACCAAGAGTCAGGCAGGACTGAGCACCTAACTCACTCTGGCTAGGATGAGTGTCTCCCTATCTTTTCTCACCAATTTACAGGCCACCAAAAGTGCTATAATTTGCTTCTAGACAGAAAGAAAAGACATTTTCTAATGGGTCATCACATCATAGCTGCATTAGATTAAGCAGTAGGTTTTGATTTTTTAGCAGACAAAGAGTAGTTTCAGTTGTACACTTTTGACTACTTAACTCAAGGCTTTCCAAAGGAAAACATTCAAAAGAACCCCCAGTGAGTCAGCAAAGACTTTGAAAAGATTGTGTGTATTTTCTAAAGCATATTTGAGAAAATCACGTACAGGGAGAAAGTGTAGAACATGTACCCACAAGAGCTAAAATTAAAAAATGTGCGTAGCAGCAAACACATGCATAGCATATGGATGTGGCTGACGGAAGAGTTCCTGGCTTCCAGTCAAGACACCACTCAGAGCAGATGCACCGTCATAAATTTGAGCTACACAAGCCACATCCTTACTGGTCAGATTCCAGTGTACGCTGGAACTCTAGCTTCCATTTTGATTGGAGGGAAGAGAAATGACTCCATGAAAAGGCCAAAGTGCACATATCCATCCAGGACAAATAAATACTTTTTCATTCCTTACCTCTCCCAAGACTTTGGCAAGTCCCATCCTTGGCAACTTTTCACTTGAGCTTTTTTGCCTAACAGATTTTGCCCAGCAATCTGTCCTCTGATTCCAATGGTACAGCAAGGATGACAGCAGTCCTTGGTAGTAACCACTGCAATTTTTTAGGTTTAAATGATACTTCTCAAGCAGATTAAAAGGCTCCGAGTGGAACATTGTTGTTTTTGTTACTTAGTCGCTAAGTCATGTCTGACTCTTTTGCGAACCCATGAACTGTCCATGGGATTCTCCAGGCAAGAATACTGGAGTGGGTTGCCATGCCCTCCACTAGGGCATCTTCCTGACCAAAGGATTGAACCCAGGTCTCCCCTATTGCAGGCAGATTCTTTATCACTGAACCACCAGGAAAGTCCAAGTAGAATATTAGGATAATCCTTATCACTCTTTCTTTCATGGCTAAAAAAAAAAAAGTGAGAATGCTTGCCTGTTTGCCTGAAATCTTGACACACTTTTAACATATTTATAAAATATGTAAAAATTTTACAATTCAACATTTTATGAATCAAATAAAATATTTAAATCACCTCTATGTGGACCTCCGGGTACACTAGTTTGAGTTCTCTGTTGACTCATTCAATAACCCAAGACTCTTATGTTAAAAGGTGCAGGATATAGCTGGACCAACCAGCAACTGGCAAATCAAATAGATGGTCATTTTTGGTTCTTCGCTGGATGAGTAGGTAGAGCAGATGTTGAGAAGGAGGAGACTGCTTTGCAAAATCCTTTTGACAATAATTCGATCACTCTGGCAGAATTGAATCTGCTAATTTGATTCTTAGATTTCTAGGTGGTAGAACAATACCAGATGCCTCACAAAATATTAGCATCCCTGTTTCTCAGCTCCTCATCACATCCTGTTCACTCCTCTTTGGGAGCTTCATATTAAATTAGATGCAGCTGCTGGGTGAAAGATTTCTTTCATGTTCCTATTTAGTATGAACACAATAGCAAAAATAAACATTCGATTTCCTAACTTTTAGGAATTCTTCTTTTGGTTTTGACATTTTTTTTCTGATGTTAGAGTGGCGGTTTGATCAGGGTACTGTTTTAGAAAACATTTGACTGAAGGAAGACAAAAATTCACAGACTTCACCCCTCTGGCAAAACTCGGTGTGCCTGAGGTAGTACTTTAAGCAAATAATTTGTCTTCTTTCAAATATTACATAGAAGTATGTTGTTTTCTCTAACTTAGACAATTTTGCATCCCGTGTTTAGCCATTCAGTGCATTTTAGTGAACTGGACATTAATTCTAACTTTAACTTAAAATTTCTGTTGCTCAAGGAATTAAGTTATCATTTGTGGGTTCAGTTCAGTTCAGTCACTCAGTCATGTCTGACTCTTTGCGACCCCATGGACTGCAGCACACCAGGCCTCCCTGTCTATCACCAACTCCTGGAATTTGCTCAAACTCATGTTCATTGAGTTGGTGATGCCATCTAATCATCTCATCCTCTGTCATCCCCTTCTCCTCCCACCTTCAATCTTTCCCAGCATCAGGGTCTTTTCAAATGAGTCAGCTCTTCACATCAGGTGGTCAAAGTATTGGAGTTTCAGTTTCAACATCAGTCCTTCAAATGAATATTCAGGACTGATTTCCTTTAGGATGGACTGGTTGGATCTCCTTGCAGTCCAAGGGACTCTCAAGAATCTTCTCCAACACCAGTTCAAAAGCGACAATTCTTCAGCACTCAGCTTTCTTTATAGTCCAACTCTCACATCCATACATGACTACTGGAAAAACCATAGCCTTGACTAGATGGACCTTTGTTGGCAAAGTACTAGGTTTCAAAAGAGAAGACACACTTAGGAAAAATGAAAGTTTCATCTCTGGTCTGTATTACAGTTTCTGGCATATTTTTCAATGCCAACAAGTAGTGTCAGAGTAACAGCTGTTAAAATTATCCTTATTAAACACCCATACAAGAACCAAGCTTTCCATGGAGAGCTTTGTGTACAGACTTGGTTGATACAGAATTTGGTTCTCTTCTCTTTCTCCTCTTCCCCCTCACCGAGTTCTGTTTTCTTTGCCACAGCTTTGCAAGTGGCAAAGAATTGCTGTTTTTCAGTTCACTGCAGGGGAATAACTGGCAGAAGAAATGTACCCTGTCAACAAATCAACTAGATGGTCATCTTTGATCCTCCCGTGGTTGGGTGGAGTAGATGTTGGAAAGGATACCCTGCTCTCTTTATATTCTCAAACCTGTGTATAGATGGCCCAGACTCTGGGATAACTTAATTTAGAGTCTGTTTCCCATGTTATATTTGCCTGTAGATACAAAGTACTCTGGGCTTCCTTGGTGGCTCAGATGGTAAAGAATCTGCCTGCAACGCAGGAAACCCCGATTCAATCCCTGGGTCAGGAAGATCCCCTAGACAAGGGAATGGCAACCCACTCCTGTGTTCTTGCCTGGAGAATCCCATGCACAGAGGAACCTGGCAGGGTCCATGAGGTTGCAGAGAATTGGACAAGACTGAATGACTAAGCGTGCATGCACACGCGTGTGAACACACACACACACACAACACTAGAGGGCAAACCTGGAAGGCAGAGCCTGTTTGGGAACTTTTACATCTCTAAGTCATTAATACTTTATTGATGACCTGTGGAATAAGAGATGTTTAGGTAGGCTGGGTCTAGCAAAAAGTATCTTCTCCCTTCAGATAGGTCTCTGTGGAGCTGCCATTTCCTGCTGACTCTGAGAGACAAGACAGAGTGCCAGATTGTCATTTAGCTTAACTCCATGGGAATGAGGCAGGGGAATATGACCATGACTAAACCTTTGTATCAGGCAAAAGAATACAGGCCAATCAAGGCAGCCTGCTGCTATCCTAGGAGGATGGACTGTTGCTGGGTTTGCAAGATATGCAAGGCAGGCAGAGAAGGTGGACAGAGGAACTTGAAAAAGACAAAAACTCTTGCAAATCATTCATTCAGGCCTTTCCTTCGG
Source organism: Bos indicus (assembly GCF_029378745.1). NCBI lineage: Eukaryota > Metazoa > Chordata > Mammalia > Artiodactyla > Bovidae > Bos > Bos indicus. Next base: position 62,149,853 of record NC_091768.1, on the reverse strand, counting down.
CCAGCATTGAAACACTTCCTTGAAAGAGGCTGCCCTAAAGACTTCTGTGGCTAGTGTTCATCATCAAGAAAAGGTTAATAGGAAAACCAACAGGCCAGTTGCAGGAATGAGTGCAACTCTTCAGAGAGGACTAGCTCAACTGACTATTCCAGCTGATTTCCTTTCCTGATTTCTGTGTGGGTGTTGTATGTACACATACACACACTTCCATCCCCATTCTCCTGCTAAGCCTCATACAGGACTTACAGGGAAAAAACAAACTAGCATCTAAATAAATTAATCACTCTCCATCTCTCTCTTCCTAATCCCCTTCCCTACCTCTCTCTAGTTAATTTTTAAATTGCTTAGATTGAATGGACTTATTTAAAAAGGTAAATTTGTTTTGAATAATAACAACAGCCTCTTTTTTTTCTTTGTAAAATATCTTCTCAAGTTCATTATGAAAACACATTTTATGAGTCAGTCTTCAGAGAGATGTCAGAATTTTCCTGGGCTAACAGAACACATTTTTGTTGGTCTTCTCACATCTCCTCTAGTATGAGTAACCTGTGTTACAATGCAGACTGATCACCTTGTGCACCCAGCCCTGAAGGCACAGAATGTGATTCTGCTTCGGTCTCTCTGGGCTGTATTTTACATTTCCAGAAATCGTCTTGCTCAAAGTCCAATTTCTATTAAGCACCAATTTAATTTCTTTCAGGTCTCAGGCCTGTGGCTTCATGCTAATTAGCCAGGCTGCTGGTGTTGTATTGATTAAGTAGTTATATTCTTAAGGACTTTTCAATTAATAGCAAATGTATACTTATTAGTTCACTCAATGGGGTAAGAACACTCAGCGTGTTGCCCAGATTCAGTTTAGCACTTCATTTTGTAAACTCTTGTGTGCTGCTGTTTTTAGAAATGATTTCTCACAACAGTCTTGGGAGATGGGTTAAGGCTGTTGGCCGGAAGCTGTCTAGGTTTTAGAAAAGGTACATGATGTGTGCCAAGACAGAGGTGGCGCCGAGATGAGAATTCACGGTTCCTGGGGCTCAGGCAGCCAGGGCTTGTCTCCTGTCCGATGTGTCCACCCTCTTCCTCTAATAATGTTAAATTTTGGTGCTACTGCAGAGTCACACATTAAGATAAAAATCACATGGTCTAAATAGAAATGGAGTCTGGTCCTAAAAGGCAGACTTAAGCTTTCAGCAGCCTGAGTGGTACCTCACTGGGGTGGGTGCTCCTATCCCTTTATGGCTCCCCAGAAGCGACTTCTAGTCTTCTTCTGAGTCTGGCTGTTCAAACTGGAAAATCATTTAGTTCAGCCCGTGTTTTGCAGAGAAGGAAGGTCAGGTCTGCTTGTGCTGTGTGTATGCTAAGTCGCTCAGTCATGTCCAGCTCTTTGAAACCGTATGGATTGTGGCCCACCAGGCTCCTCTGTCCATGGGGATTCTTCAGGCAAGAATACTGGAATGAGTGGCTATGCCCTCCTCCAGGGGATCTTCGTGACCCAGGGATCGAATCTGCATCTCACTCTTACATCTCTTGCATTGGCAAGAAGATTCCTTACTACTAGTGACATCTGGGAAGGCCGTCAAGTGTAAGGAGACCTTAGGACAAAATCAGACCTAAGGACAAAAATTTGCCCAGGACTTTAGAACAAAATCAGGCCAGGATCAGGAAAAGAACCCATGTCTCTTGGCTCTGGTTTCAGGACTCCACCCCTTAGAGTCCCTTGTTTCTTAAGAATGGCTCCCAAGCCACTGTCCATGGAGTCAGAAAGTGAGCAGAGGTATCAGTTAGTGTACATACAGCATGAGTTTGGGATATTTCCTGGTTCAAAGGAAGCCCAGAGGTTGACATAACTTGTAGGTGAGATTAAAGTCAAAGAGCCTGGGAGTACTGTTCTCTATTTCACCAAGTAATATTCCTTGTTGTGTAACTAGAGCTAGGTCTACAAAACTCAGAATAAGAGGGAGACTTCAAATTGTTACCATAGAGAGCCAAGTCAAACTAATTATCCTGGCTTCTGATGCAATTTTGTGATCTGAATGTGAAGGATAATAATTTTCTTTCTAAGTAAATTCTGTTTCTTCATATTGTTAATATGTCAAAATGTTGAGTAAGAAGACCCAAGTTAGAAAAAATAAGCCCACAGAATATATACTTTTGAAAACATATTCTGGGAACCAGGACTTCCCACACTTCAGTTATTCACATACAACCATCACCATTTTTTTTTTTCACCATACCTCTGTGCTTCCATTAAACTGATTGTTTAAATGTAAATGAATGAAAAGAGGAAAACTTTATAAAATTATAAAAATTGGTAAACCAGTATCATTTGCCATAAAAATAAATTTGTGATTATAAAATTGCTTAAAGTTTTCCTGTGCCATTAGAACTTCACATGAATGATCAACAGTGTGTCTTGGGAAATACTGATCTAGGTTAGCAGGTATCAATATTTTGGGGGGATGGGAGAGGAGACTCAGGAGCCATTTATACTAACCACTTAAAAACTAATTAGAACACTTAAAGAGATCTTATTTAGTGGGTTACATGTATAAATATTTGGTAACTTAGAAATTGAAGCTAAAAGGTTTTAAAATATATCTTTATTAATTTACTTAAAAAAAATAATAAACCCATCATGTAGTAACATAATGGAGAAGGCAATAGCATCCCACTCCAGCACTCTTGCCTGGAAAATCCCATGGATGGAGGAGCCTGGTGGGCCACAGTCCATGGGGTCGCTAAGAGTCGGACAAGACTCATCGACTTCACTTTCACTTTTCAGTCTCATGCATTGGAGAAGGAAATGGCAACCCACTCCAGTGTTCTTGCCTGGAGAATCCCAGGGACGGGGGAGCCTCGTGGGCTACCGTCTTTGGGGTCGCACAGAGTTGGACACGACTGAAGCGACTTAGCAGCGGCAGCAGCAGCAGCAGTAGTAACATAAATATCACGCTGCTGCTGCTAAGTCGCTTCAGTCGTGTCCGACTCTGTGTGACCCCAGAGACGGCAGCCCACCAGGCTCCCCCATCCCTGGGATTCTCCAGGCAAGAACACTGGAGTGGGTTGCCATTTCCTTCTCCAATGCATGAAAGTGAAAAGTGAAAGTGAAGTCGCTCAGTCGTGTCCAACTCTTAGCGACCCCATGGACTGCGGCCCACCAGGCTCCTCCATCCATGGGATTTTCCCGGCAAGAGTACTGGAGTGGGGTGCCATTGTCTTCTCCGATAAATATCATAGTTGTTATTAAAAAAAAAAACAACTATGTTTTCCAAAGCAAAAAAAAAAAAGCATATTAAGAATAGTGGTGATGTTTTGAATTTTTGTAAATTAATATCTTGCTTAATGGAAGACAGTGGGTTCTCACACCTGTGTCTGCAATTGCTGTTGTGATATGTTGTTTGGGTTGAAGTACGTGAAGAATATGATTTCACACAGATATGTAGTTACAAAAGAGAAGTGTATTTTAATAGTTTTTTCACATAATTGTAGATATTCTTCTTTGATACTATACCAAAGCTCAACAAGATATAGAATCTGAAAACAAATCGATAAATTTTTACTTTAAAATCTACTGGTTTACCTTCTACTTTGTTTTTCTTATTTTATTTTTTTAAAGTCTTTATCAAATTTATTATAATGTTGTTTCTGTTTTGGTTTTTTGGCTGCAAGGCGTGTGAGATCTTAGCTCCCTGACCAGGGACCGAACCTGCACCCTGCATTGGTAGGTGGTCTTGGACGTTGGACTGCCAGGAAAGTCCCTACCTTCTTCTTTGAATGAATTTTTCACCCATGCACAATTTTGAACTGGTTATTTGCTGGTCATTTGGAAAATATTATTTCATTGAGTTATGCATATCTGCCAAATTTGGGCATGTTTCCTTATATAATATTTAAAAAAATCATATTTTAAAATATCGCCTCCACCAGTCACTTTAGGAAACTCATCATTGGAAAGCTGTTAAGCTCAGGATGGCAGGTGTGAGTTTTCAAAATTTCAGTTTTCCCCTGATAGTTCCAATTTTATTGAACAAATACTGAAAAACATAGTTTTCCCCTACCTTGAAGTGAGAGATCCACTGTTTATTTTCAAGAAAAGTGTCATCAGATACCAATGCCCCAATATCCATTGTTTGCCTACAAGTTAAACTTCATCAAATCAGAGTTGACAAGTGTGTAAGCTGGTGTTCCATGAAAATTGCTGCTAGGTCAGTTCAACATCTCACTGCACAAGACACCCATTGTACTTGAGTATGAAGCATATACACATTATGAGTGTATATCCCGTTTCATCACACAAAATATTAAAAATGCATGTACTCAAGCACCAAGATTTAACAAAATTAAATATTTAACAAAAGAATAACTCACTTCATCACGGACATTCTTAGGTGAAAATGATAACTGTTTTTACCATGAATGCATGGTGTTGAAAAATACAATGACTACAAGCAAAGTTTGGTGTCACTGCCTTGACTAGTTAGTGCTAAGGGGCTGATGGTTTTTTACCTACCATTGCTTAAACACCATCAGTGCAAAAGCTAACACTGAAGGGACTTCCCTAGTGGTCCAGTGGTTGGGAGTCGGCCTTGCAATGCAGGGGGACGTGGGTTTGATCCATGGTCAGGAAACTGGGATCCCACATGCCATGGGGCAGCTAAGCCTGAGTGCAGAAACTACTGAGCCCAGGCACCACAACTAGAGAGCCCCTGTGCCACAGTGAAGATCCCGAGTGCTGCAACTAAGACCTGACACAGCCAAATAAATAAATATCTTAAAAAGGCAAATAATGTCTGCCTTAGTATTACTGTGGGAAAAAAAAAAAGGTTTGAGTCTCACAAATGTCCTTGAAAGAAGGTTATTAAACTTCGGGATCCATGGGCACATTTTGAAATCTGTTAGTCATGCACTGGAGAAGGAAATGGCAACCCACTCCAGTGTTCTTGCCTGGAGAATCCCGGGGATGGGGCAGCTTGGTGGGCTGCCGTCTCTGGGGTTGCACAGAGTCAGACACGACTGAAGTGACTTAGCAGCAGCAGCAGCAGCAGCAGCAGCAGTCTAGAACAATCCTTAATCTGTCAAGTGTTGAGAAGGAATCTGATATTTAATAAGTACCTTATAGATACTTATATACACCAGGAGCTTCCCTGATGGCTCAGATGGTAAAGAATCTGCGTGTAATGCGGGAGACCTGGATTCGATCCCTGGGTTGGGAACATCTCCTAGAGAAGGGAATAGCTACCCACTCCAGTATTCTGGCCTAGAGAATTCCGTGGACAGAGCAGCCTGCCAGGTTACAGTCCATGGGGTCTCAAAGAGTTAGACACAACTGAAAGACTTTTACTCACTCACTTATAGACACTGTGTTATGGACCAAACAATGTCCCCCCCCCCCAATTCCTAAGGTGAATTTCCAACTCCCAAAATATAGCTGTATTTAGAGATAAGGTTTTAAAAGGTAATTAAGTTAAAATGCTTTTCAGGTGGCATTAGTGGTAAAGAACCCTCCTGCCAATATAGGAGATATAAGAGATGTGAGTTTGATCCCTGGGTTGGGAAGATCCCCTGGAGGAGAGCAGGGCAACCCATTCCAGTATTCTTGCCTGGAGAATCCCATGGACATAGGAGCCTCGTGGACTATAGTCCATGGGGTTGCAAAGAGTCAGACATGACTGAAGCGACTTAACATACATGTGTAAGTTAAAATGAGGCCATTAAGATGGGGGCCCTAATCCAATATGACTTACTGTTGTCGTTTTGTTGCTAAGTCACGTCTGACTCTATTGTGACCCCATGGACTGTAGCTAGCCAGGGTCCTCTGTCCATAGAATTCTCCAAGCAAGAATACTGGAGTGAGTTGCCATTTCCTTCTCCAGGGGATTTTCACAACCCAGGGTTCAAACCCACGTCTCCTGATTGGCATGTGGATTCTTTAACACTGAGCCACCAGGGAAGCCCCTTAATCAATAGGGCTAATGTCCTTATTGGAGAAGACAATGGCACCCCACTCCAGTACTCTTGCTTGGAAAATCCCATGGACGGAGGAGCCTGTTAGGCTGTAATCCATGGGGTCGCTAAGAGTCGGACACGACTGAGCGACTTCACTTTCACTTTTCACTTTCATGCATTGGAGAAGGAAATGGCAACCCACTCCAATGTTCTTGCCTGGAGAATCCCAGGGACGGGGGAGCCTGGTGGGCTGCCGTCTATGGGGTCGGACAGAGTCGGAAATGACTGAAGTGACTTAGCATAGCATAGTGTCCTTATAAGAGGAGGAAGAGACCATGGTGATCCACCTGTGCCCAGGGGAATGACCTTGTCACAGAGCAGCAAAAGCACAGCCATCTGCAAACCAAAAAGAAAGGTCTCAGAGGAATCTGATCCTGTTAACACCTTGTTTGTGGACTTCCCACCTCTGGAACCATGAGTGTTCTATTGTTCAAGCCACCCAGTCTGTGGATTTTTGTTATGGCAGTTCTGGAAAACTAATATGCCTTGTTATTTAGTCACCATAAAATCTTCAATGTATATATTGTCATTCTCATTTTATGGAGGAGGCAGCAGAGGCTCAGAGAAGATGGGTAATTTCCCCAAGCACAAGCAGTTAAGGGAGAAATGAGCCAAAATCTGAATCCAGATGTGACCATAAAGCCAGTGGTCATAGAGCCAGTGCATGAGTGAGTCTGTGAAGGATCCCAGGTCCAGGGTTCTGTCTATGACAGCGGGCTGCCCTGTAACAGTGAGGATGTTATTTCCTATTGATCCTAACAAACAAGAAACCTGAATTGTAATAAACAATTTCTGTTACCAGTGCCATATCAATATTGCCCAAATGGTGACTATAGCCACGAAGTTAAAAGATGCTTACTCCTTGGAAGAAAAGCTATGACAAACCTAGACAGCATATTAAAAAGCAGAGACATTACTTTGCCAGTAAAGATCCTTATAGTCAAACTTATGGTTTTTCTGGTAGTCATGTATGGATGTGAGAGTTGGACCATAAAAAAGGCCAAATGCCAAAGAATTGATGCTTTTGAGCTGTGGTATTGGAGAAGGCTCTTGAGAGTCCCTTGGAATGCAAGGAGATCAAACCAGTCAATCCTAAAGGAAATCAATCCTGAATATTCATTAGAAGGGCTGATGATGAAGCTGAAGCTCCAACACTTTGGCTACCTGATGCAAAGAGCCAACTCATTTGAAAAGGCCCTGATGCTGGGAAAGATTGAAGGCAGGAGGAGGAGGGGACGACACGGGATGAGATGCTTAGATGGCATCACTGACTGGATGTACATGAGTTTGAGTAAGCTGCAGGAGATGGTGAAGGACAGGGAAGCCTGGTGTGCTGCAGTCCATGGGGTCACAAAGAGTTGGATATGACTGAGTGTCTGAACAAAATGAGTTTGCAAAAATTTTCTTTGATCTATGGAAACTGTTGTTTTTATTTATTTATTTTTTACTGTATAACTTTACTCATATTTTGAATGCAACACAGTAGTTTTTTAAAAAAATTATCATAAATAGATGCTAATGTGACTCAAACACAGGCTCTTTCTACAACTAAGAACTACAAAACCAACCACAACCTACTTCTTCTAAGAAACATGCCTGTAGGAGCTAATACTAATAACCCAAAGAAATAAACGACCTAACATCTCCTCCTTGAAACTGTGACCTCTTTCTGCCTTTTCCTGTAATGTACTATTGATTGGAGATTTGGAAGGGATGCTGGTTCAGTTGTCTGGTGTCTATGGGAGGATGACTTCTCTCCCCAACTTGGTGTCTCTGTTGACCCCTCAGGAGGTGTGGCTGAAAATTCAGCATCAAATGGCTTTTAGCACGTAGGTTTCATCCTAGAATCTCCCTCAAGCCTAGCAGTAATGAAGCAATTGCATGTCCTGCCATAATAAATCTGAGTCAAAGTAAAGCCAATGCTCCCTACTTTTCAGTAAGCACAGAGTGCACTGGGGTTTAGATGGATGAGAAAGCTTTTGTGCAGTGCCCTAATCGGAGGAAGACTGGCAGCTCCGTCCCCTGTCAGAAAGCATCTCTAAACACTTTCCCTGTGCTTACTGCCATTTGCATTAGAATTTTGATTGCCAAGGATTTTAAGCTTTGTGAATTTCTAATCCTTTCTTTCAAAGTTGCTGCTTCAGTTAATGTCTTATTTCTTTTGCATTTTGAATTAATTCAACAACTGTTAAAGGAAAAAAAAAATGTGCACACCTACTAAGTACCAAACCTAAATTAAGGTAAAATGAATGTGCATACCTACTAAGTATTAAGTCTAAATCAGGTTAGTACCCCTACATTAGACTCCAGGGGTCTTAGAAAAAACAGGACATGAGCTTTTGCTCTCAAAGAACTTCTTCTTTTTTTTTTTTGAGATTTTCTTTGTTGTGGACCATTTTTAAAGTCTTTATTGAATTTGTTACAATACTGTTTCTGCTTTATGTTTTGGTTTTTTTTGGCCATGAGGCATGTGGGAGGCATGTGGGAGGCATGTGGGAGGCATGAGGTCCCCAACCAGAGACTGAACCTGCATTCCCTGCCTTGGAAGGCGATGCCTTAACAACAAAATGCCAAGGAAGTCCCCATCTTTATTTTTATTTTTAAGGTTCTTTTAATTCAGAATACCATTACATTTCCTTATCACTCTAGTTTACACTATTTATTGGAGAAGGAAAGGGCAACTCAGTCCAGTATACTTGTCTAGAGAATCCTGTGGACAGAGGAGCCTGGTGGGCTGCTGTCCGTAGGGTCGCATGGAGTCAGACACAACTGATGTGACTTAGCATGCATGCATGCATACTATTTATGAGTATAAGTATGTATGTATATACATATGTATTTATGTATTTATATGCTTATTGTCCATTTCCCCAACCAAAGTGAAGTTCCATGAAGATCCATGAAGGCATGGATCTAGTTGCTTTGCTCACCACTGTGTTACCAGACTTGAAATAGTGCCTGACATCATGTAGACATCCATGCTGCTGCTGCTATTGCTGTTAAGTCGCTTCAGTCGTGTCTGACTTTGTGTGATCCCATAAATGGCAGCCCATGAGGCTCCCCCTTCCCTGGGATTCTCCAGGCAAGAACACCGGAGTGGGTTGCCATTTCCTTCTCCAATGAATGAAAGTGAAAAGTGAAAGTGAAGTCTCTGAGTTGTGTCCGACTCTTAGCGACCCCATGGACTGCGGCCCACCAGGCTCTTCCATCCACGGGATTTTCCAGGCAAGAGTGCGTAGACATCCATAAAGAATGAGTAATCTACAGTTAACAACCACTGGTACAGTGCACTGAATAGGTATGAGAACATTACATCTTTTTTCCTCTAAGGCCACTAGTTTAATGACTGCGTTGAAAAAGAATGGACACAAGCTCACCTGTATTTTTTTATTTTCTTAGAAGAGATTTTTGAATATCTGTTGAAACCCATCTGAAGCTGCAATGGTTTCATGGTTGGAGTGATTTCCACAAAATTCTCAGTAGAGTAAATGCTTTCCCAAGAATACATCTGACTTAGTTTATTTGGGTTGCTCCTACAGAATACCACAGACTGGGTGGCTTAAATAACAAATATTTATTTCTCATAGTTCTGGAGATTTGAAGTCCAAGATGAACGTGTCTGCAGATTCTGAGTCAGCCAAGAACCCACTACCTGGTTCACAGGTTCTTTTTATTTTTCTAATAGCATCTTTTTTTAAACTTTCAATTTTGTGTTGATGTATAGCTGATTCACAATGTTGCAATAGTTTCAGGTGAACACTAAAGGGACTTAGGCATATATACACATGTATCCATTTTTCCACTGAGTTCTCATGGTGGAAGGAGCAAAAGAGCTCTCTGGAGCCTCTTTTATAAGGGCACTAATCCTAATCATGAGGGCTCCACCCTCATGATCTCATCACCTCCCACAGGCCCTGCCTCACATCACCCCAAATCACATTGGGATTTAGCTTTCAACTTATTAAACTGTGAGAGACACAAACATTTAATCAATTGTACCATCTGTACCACCTCCTTGAGTTGAAAAAGTAGAAAACATCTTCCTGTGGGTCCCATACCAACTCTTTAAAACCTAGTATCCAAAGCATCTGCTGCAACACTTGCTCTGAATGACACAGAATTTAATTGAAACAACTTGTCAAGCGGCTCTTGTGGAAAGCCTCTGTAAAGATTTATCTTTACCACTTTGAGAAATTCTACAATCAGAATTGGCCTCTACCTTGCATATGACTTCTATATAAAAAAATATTGTGTCTCCTGAGGCCCTGTTTCTTCATCAACAGGATCTTTAGTTCTTCTTAACTTTCTGCCATAAGGGTGGTATTATTTGCATATCTGAGGTTATTGATATTTCTCCCTGCGATCTTGATTCCAGCTTGTGCTTCTTCCAGCCCAGCATTTCTCATGATGTACTCTGTATATAAGTTAAATTACCTGGGTGACAATATATAGCCTTGTCATACTCCTTTTCCTATTTGGAACCAGTCTGTTGTTCCATGTCCAGTTCTAACTGTTGCTTCCTGACATGCATATAGGTTTCTCAAGAGGCAGGTCAGGAGGTCTAGTATTCCCCTCTCCTTCAGATTTTCTACAGTTTATTTTGATCCACACAGTCAAAGGCTTTGGCATAGTCAATAAAGCAGAAGTAGATGTTTTTCTGAAACTCTCTTGCTTTTTCCATGATCCAGTGGATGTTGGGGATTTGATCTCTGGTTCCTCTGCCTTTTCTAAAACCAGCTTGAACATCTGGAAGTTCACAGTTCATGTATTGCTGAAGCCTGGCTTGGAGAATTTTGAATATCACTTTGCTAGTGTGTGAGAAAAGTGCAATTGTGTGGTAGTTTGAGCATTCTTTGGCATTGCCATTCTTTGGTATTGGAGTGAAAACTGACCTTTTCCAGTCCTGTGGCCACTGCTGAGTTTTCCAAATTTGCTGGCATATTGAGTGCAGCACTTCCACAGCATCATCTTTCAGGATTTGAAATAGCTCAACTAGAATTCCATCACCTCCACTAGCTTTGTTCGTAGTGATGCTTCCTAAGTCCCACTTGACTTTGCATTCCAGGATGTCTGGCTCTAGGTGAGTGTGAGTAATCACACTATCGTGATTATCTGGGTCGTGAAGATCTTTTTTGTATAGTTCTTTTGTGTATTCTTGCCACCTCTTCTTGATATCTTCTGCTTCTGTTAGGTCCATACCATTTCTGTCCTTTATTGAGCCCATCTTTGCATGAAATGTTCCCTTGGTATCTCTAATTTTAAGAGATCTCTAGTCTTTCCCACTCTATTGTTTTTCTCTATTTCTTTGCATTGATTGCTGAGGAAGGCTTTCTTATACATAGTTGCATCTTATTAACTATGCCCTTTTCTTAGACTGTTAAATGTGTCCAATGTTGTTAAGAGGCACTCCAAGAAACTTTTTTAAGGTCTCTGAATAGAAGATGCCTCCATAGCATGCCATATAAAAATTTATCCAAGTTTCAGGGTTGACAGATGGTGCTGCTCTGCAATATAAACAGCAATGTCCTCATGAGACTATTGATTTTGTTTGTGAAATATAAATCCCTAAACAGTGACTGATGGGCTGGTGAGAAGTGCTTCTTTAATAATTCAATGATTTCATTTAAAGATCTGGTCCTAAGTGAAACAGGAGTGGTGGGTGACAGGCCTGACTGTGGACTGCATTAAAGTCTTGTATGAAAAACAAGACCATGGTCTCCTTTGTCCATGTATCTACATTGTTTGCTTCAAGATAAAGTCTTTCAGTGAATGAACTCCAAGAAATAGCACAAATGACATTAGTTCTTCAATGTGTCTCAGATAAGTCATTTTAAGCTCAATCTGTCCAATTTTAAGGCAATGGCTTTGTTCATTTGCTTACTAGATAGACTCAAACATTGATCTATTCTGCCTGCTGCAATTTAGCTTTCTTTTTTCTTAGCAGGCTCTCATTTCAATAGAGAATGGACTGCTTATTGGGAGTAGAAGCAAAGATTATTCTAACACAGAACTTCATTACAGCCAAGAATGACATATTGTCTTCCTTTGATGTGCCAGAAGCAACAACCAACAGAAAACTCTAGAAAACAAGTTACGAACTCGTAACTAAAGAGCTTCTTGATGAGAGTGAAAAAGGAGAGGTTTAAAACTCAGTATTCAAAAAACAAAGATCATGGCATCCGATCCCATCACTTCATGATGAACATATGCAGAAAAAGTGGAAATAGTGACAGATTTTATTTTCTTGGGCTCCAAAATCACTACAGACAGTAACTGCAGCCACGAAATTAAAAGACGCTCGCTCCTTGGAAGAAAAGCTATGACAAACCTAGACACCGTATTAAAAAGCAGAGACATTACTTTGCCAACAAAGGTCTATAATAGCCAAAGTTATGGTTTTTCTAGTAGTCATGTAAGGATGTGTGATTTGGACCATAAAGAAAGCTGAGCGCTGAAGAACTGATGTTTTCAAACTGTGGTGCTGGAGAAGACTCTTGAGAATCTCTTGGACAGCAAGGAGATCCAACCAGTCAATCCTAAAGCAAATCAACCCTGAATATTCACTGGAAGGACTGATGCTGAAGCTGAAGCTCCAATCCTGTGGCCATGAGATGCATAGAGCTGACTCACTGGAAAAGACCCTGATGCTGAGAAAGATTGAGGGTGGGAAGAGAAGGGAGAGACAGAGGATGAGATGGTTGGATGGCATCACTGACTCAATGGACATGAGTCTGAGCAAACTCCAGGAGATAGTGAAGGAGAGGGTGTGTTGCAGTCCATGGGGCCACAAAGAGTCAGACTCAACAACTGAACAACAACAACAAAATTATGGTAACTCCTGGAGACACAACTAACACTAACCCTAGTGTACCTTCCTGCATGTTTATATTTTTTAATCAAGCAAGGCAAAGTCCTGTAGAATCAGATTGATTTATTTTACCTTAATTTACTTCAGAAGAGATTTAAACCATGAGCAAATCCATGTATTATGGTTTTTACATATATTTACAATATTTATATATTTACAGTAGTTATATACCTATGTTTTGGACACTTTGTTGTCTTCTTAGGGACTCCTAGGTCGTCAAACAGATGTGATACCTCTTGGTGCTGCTGCTGCTAAGTCGCTTCAGTCGTGTCCGACTCTGTGAGACCCCATAGACGGCAGCCCACTGGGCTCCTTTGTCCATGGGATTCTCCAGGCAAGAACACTGGAGTGGGTTGCCATTTCCTTCTCCAATGCATGAAAGTGAAAAGTCAAAGTGAAGTCGCTCAGTCGTGCCTGACTCTTAGTGACCCCATGGACTGCAGCCTACCAGGCTCCTCTGTCCATGGGATTTTTCAGGCAGGAGTACTAGAATGGGTTGCCATTGCCTTCTCGTGATACCTCTTAAAGTAACACAATTTAGGGTCACAGAGTATACACATGTACAATTTATTCTTTTCGGTAGATCTCAGAAAAAAAATTTTTTTTGATATGCTGGTGAACTCTAATGGGCAAGTCGCTTTGATTAAATAAATAACCCATGAGACTGAGCAGTAAAATGTCAACACAAGGCAGTCTACTAACACTGTTGAAAACAGTAATTAATTTATAGTCTTTAGCAGTGTCATAGATATTTGTATTTCATTTTGTAGATATTTATGTCAGCTTATACCAAATTAAATTAAACCAGAAATTATGTAGTAAATCTCTACAGTTCACACAGTGCTGGAATTAACTAAAAATTAGGAATAAAACAAAAAAAATGGGAGACATGCTTAGATTCTCAGAGAAAATATAGTGTAGTTTGGAGAGGGAAGACATAAGCAAATTTGAAATATAGCAGCTGTATGTGTGAACACGTCAGGAATGTTGTAAAGTATCACATCATCAGTTATTTACCATTTTTATCAGCATCCATCATGACTTACTATTGTTTGTTGAGGAATACTAGGTAAGGAAAAATAGTGCTAGAATAAGGCCTGGGGATACCAAGAAGGTGTAAATTCTGGCCTCTACACAGTAAACCAATGATATAACCTGGTAGATTGGTTGCTAAATGAAATCTTTGCCAAAGCAGAAAGTCCCTTGAACAGGAAAGGGAGAGAACTGAGGGCTAGGATGTTCTGACAAGTTTTATGAAGGAGGAGAACTCAAACTTGAAGTACAGATAGCATATGGCTAACCAAAGGACGGGGAGGTGATGACTGAGGTGGGGATGAAGGCTGGAGCTAGTATCCTTACAGGGCATTGAGGGTGAGTCTGGAGAAGCGATTCATGTAACTGGGACCATATTGTATAGATTCCGACGGTTGAAGAGCCTGGACTCAGCTGTCCTGGGGAGAGTAACAGCTGATCAGGAAGACAGATCAGACAGAAGAGCAGCAGGTGGACTAGGGTAGCGTGCAGAGGTGTGGGGAAGTAAGACTAGTGTGAGGCCCTTGTGAGGGGCTAAGATACCAGGATGCCTCCCTGGACTACATCACAGACTTCACCAGGGACAGGACAGCACCTCGATTTTTCTTTGCTTCCTTGTTGCTTTTCCTGAATACATGCAGTCCATAACGTTTGTATGCTTAGTCACTCAGGTGTGTCCAACTCTCTGCAATTTCATGGGCTATAGCCCTTCAGGTTCCTCTGTCCATGGAATTCTCTAGATAAGAATACTGGAGTGGGTAGCCATTTCCTTCTCCAGGAGATCTTTCAAATGCAGGGGTTGAACCCAGGTCTCCTGCATTGCGGGTGGATTCTTTATTCTCTGAGCCACCAGGGAAGCCCCCATAATGTATAAAGCAGCATAATAATCTCTGTAGGACCACTAACTTATGAGCCATCTAAAGACAGGTGCTGTCCTTTGCCACTGATAACTGTATCTGACCTCTTGGAACAAGAGTGCCTTGTGAATAAGACAAGTTAGAGAAACCTAAGGAGGTTTGTTCAGAGGTCATTTGCTGGTCAGCTGATAAACTCAGTGACTACTGAGCCTAGTCGCAAGCAATCTTTATTGAATTACCTGCTAATAACAACTGGCGGGGAGAACAAAAGGAGCAGTCTAAGCACAATGCAAATGCAAATTACTAGCTTCCTGGAGAGCCCATCAAAGAAAACTTAGGTTTTAATTAAACTGTGACCAAGTTAATTGAAAGTTACTGTATTGTGTGACAGATAATTATCAACTAGAACAGTATTTATTTTGCTGCATTATCTTGACTGTATCTCCTTTTCTTTTTCTGAAAATGTACTAGTCCTTTTGGCCTTAGTTAACAGTCCTAGGCCAAAAAATTACATTAGCAGAGTATATTAAACATTCATTTAATTCACGCACAATCAGGGAAGCTTGAGTTTTTCTTTTTTCTCTATTTTAAATTCTCGAGAGAAGTTTTACTGTGGCACATCTATTTTATTCCCATGAGTTTTCTCTTTTTTTTAAAATAAAATGCGGTAATAATGGTAACTAATGATAGTAACAATAATAATGAGAGCTGTCATTTCTCTCCCTCATCTCAGGATCATTTTGTGCTGAGTGTTCACAACTGAGTCATAACTGTCTAGGTTAAAGGATTGTTCCTGGGTTTTATCTTGTTCAGCAAATAAAGAAGCCTTTTAATTCAATTGGGTTCTTGGCTGATTTGTTTCTCAGTGTGATTAATCAATGGGAACTAGGAGCCCAATTCACATTTTCATTTAAGTCGATAGTAATATTGAGTGCGGGTGTGGTTGTTGAGAAGGGGGCGTTAAAATGGGGTCACTGACTTAAGGATCATTTCCTCCTGATTTTGTCCCTTAACTTCATTTTCCTCAGCAAGCTTTCTGGTAACTAATTCTCCTGGTTGTGAAAGCCTACAGGGAACAGACAGGTAGGTGGCAATTTCTCTTTTGTAGACAGTTCCCATTAATTTCGTTATTTCTCATCAACTGTTGATGTACACCCAGAGGTGATCTGAGTAAAGGTAAATGATCAGCAATTTGTTTCACTTCATATCCAATACTTTTTCAAAAGCACTTGTGATCAGTATCTAACAGAAGCTAAATAGACATCTGAAGTGGGAAGAAAATGTGGGGGCTATGCTGTTTACCCCCCAGTCCCTCCTCCCATCCCTATCTAACATTAGACATGATGGTCCCTTCTCTCCTTCAAGGTGTCAGAGCTGGAAGATCCTGCGATAGCCTCTAGGAAATCCATTTCGACACTAATATCCCTCATGGCCAAGAGAGTCATTTGGTTCATAATATAATCGGGTTCCTCCTCCTCATGTTGAAAGCCCTTAATGACCCCATGTATTCCCTTAGCAGGACTGAGGGTATTCTGTCAAGATGCCATGATGGATGATACACTGGGTGACCTTCTGGGACTTTTCTCAAGGCAGAGAAAGTAGAATGAACGGGTGGGAGGAGGCAGAGGAATACTCTTATTGCCGCGGCTGCAAAGGGAGGAAGGTTCAGGGAGGGGAGGCTGAGTGAGAGAGACTCCGCCCTCCGGCTGCCCTCCTGCTTTCCCCTTCCAGTCGCCATGGCCCCTCCCTCCGGGGAAGCGGTTGCAGACACTGGGATTGGGGGCAGTGCCCTAGCAAGGGACCGTATCCTCCTATCCTCCACTTTGAAATCTTAACAAAAGGAGAGTCCTTTAGGGAAAGAAGGGAAATCTCTCTCCTCCTCTGTGCTTAGGAGTCGCTGTTTTCAGGACTCTGACCTCATTGTTGTACATCTCCTGGGGTGCCTCCTCTGACGCAGACGTAATACAAAGTAGAGTACGCTTCGTGTTAAATAACTTGTGGGCATTTTTTCCTCATTTTAGTGTTTTCCAAAAAAAGTTAAAGGAAAAAAAAAAAAAGAAGAAGAAAGAAAAGGCACTCACTAGATTTAAAGGAATCTGAGTCAAATCCTGGCTCACTTGAAAAGTGCGGGGCAGATTCTCCTCATGGGAAATGAGTCTTGCCAAAGCCACCCCACTACCCAGGCTACTTTTCCATTTGCCCCGAAGCGACCTCAGAATAGCCAGAGCCCAGTTTGGGTTTGCAGCATATGTATTTGCAAGAAACAGCACCACTGTCAAATCATGAAACAATGTATTTTAAACTATTATAAAGTGGTTCAACTTTCACGTCTGTGCTATCCTGTACTAATGTTCTTATCTGTGAGGCACCCTAACTACATTGTACTGTGTGTTCTGTCTTCTCTTCTAGGCTGAAAGCCAGTTCAGGCCAGTCCTCAGGAACCCCCAGCACCTGACAAGTTATGTAAAAATGGTGAGGCACTGGTTTAACAATTGAGGAAGGGATAGACAGAGAAACTGCTTCTTTCTAGTAGGTTTACCTAGAAAGACTAGTTGATCTTTGAGTTAAAAAAATTTTTTCCCCTTTAAAGTGTCTTTATTTAGGCTACATGGGGTGGCTTGTGGGATCTTAGTTCCCCTGAGTGAGTTGAGTGATAGTCGTTCAGACATGTCCGACTCTTTGTGACTCCATGGACTGTAGCCTGCCAGGCTTCTCTGTTCATTGGATTTCCCAGGCAGGAATACTGGAATGGGTTGCCATTCCCTTCTCCAGGGCATCTTCCCGACACGGGGATAGTACACAGGTCTCGTGCATTGCAGGTGGATTCTTTACCAATGAGCCACCAGGGAAGCCTTTAGTTCCCCTGCTGCTGCTGCTGCTAAGTCTCTTCAGTCGTGTCTGACTCAGTGCAACCCCATAGATGGCAGCCCACCAGGCTCCCCTGTCCCTGGGATTCTCCAGGCAAGAACTCTGGAGTGGGTTGCCATTTCCTTCTCCAATGCATGAAAGTGAAACGTGAAAGTGAAGTCGCTCAGTCGTGTCTGACTCTTAGTGATCTCATGGACTGCAGCCCACCAGGCTCCTCCGTCCATGGGATTTTCCAAGTCCACTGCAGTGGAAATGCAGAACTTAAACCACTGAACCACCAGGGAAATCCCTAGTCGAGCCTTCTTTTAAGAGTTTTACTCTTGTAGTTTCTTGGAGGAAAAAAAAAAAAAAAAGAATATAGGTTTCATTGAAGACTATTTCTAATGATGGCCAGAGCAATTTCTGGACTGAGAAAGGCAAGAGAAATATCCCATAAGGAAAAGAACATAACGATCCCCTCTGGGTTTTCAGGAGCTTTTTTACAGATTGGTTTCTGTTGGGCACTTATGAGCCAGTGTTTGGGTGGGTTGCTGAGCGGGTCTAGAAAAAAAGCTCATTTCACTGCTCAGTGTGCAGGAAGCTAGGGATGTGAGGTATAAAGTCAAACTGAGGGGAAAGTGCAAATGATAATCACGTTTCCTTGAATACATTCTATAAGCTCTTCATTTCTCTGGCCAGCTTAGATGCATGGCAGTTTTCTCTCTAGACCAATATATCATTTATTTTAGTTCTACTAAGTCAAACACCACTGGAAAGCGATTGGTATTCTTACCAACTGAGAACCATCTGCTCTTTACTAGACAACAGCGATTCTGTTCCATCTCTCTCCACCTCCTGCTTCTTTCCGTTTTCTCATATATTTTCAATCGCATGCATTCTTTTCTCTGTGAATAGAAGACAGTGAATACCAGAGGAATTATCCCTTTGGATACATTTGTTGTCTCAGGCATTGGAATTTTAAATTGTTGTTTGTTCCCTTTCAGAGTTTTTTGATTATCTATATGTAAAATAACATGCTTATCTGTAACATTGGCAGAGGCAAATGCAGTCTTCTGGAAAGCCTCTCTATATTCCTTAGATAAACCATGAGTCACTTTTTAGCTGCTGACCATTTTATGTCATAATATTTTCCTTATTCCTCAAAAAATCAGGTTAAAAAATGGTAAATAGTTTCCAGAGAAGGTGACCAGTAACAGATGAGGGAAACAAAACAATTTTAATGTAAACTTACTCTCCCCTCTTCTCTGAGACCCCAAAGAAAGACTTCACAGCCAAGTTCAAGGCATTTTCAGTTACAACTTTGGAGGCCCAAATTCATTCCTGGGCTGCTTGTGTTTACTTGGCGCTTGTGGCTTTGACACCCATGTTCAAGTTTCATTTTTCATTTATTTCCCCGTAAATGAGACATAAATGAGGTTTATAGGAAACTGTGAAGGACTTAAAGTAATGGGGGTGTGGGTTTGAGTACAACTCTATGGCCAGTTGCAAATATCTGTGAACTTGAGTTTCCACATCCATAAGATGCAACTGATACCTGTACGACAAAGGTGTTAGGAAGATTAGCTAGGACAATGTATGGGATACCTTGAAATCAGCTGCTGTTGAATAAATGTCAGTTGAAATTTAATCTGCAGTTACTAAAGCAAATACAATAAATGAGATCATAATGTGGATAATTCATCCTCATGCATCAATTATTTGGATTCCTTGCATAAAAAGAAAATCTCAGGATTCAATTATCTGTATAACAATTCAATTCTGCTCTGTACCTTCTAAACAACCTTAAAATTGAACAGGCAATCACGTTCTTTCTGTAGTTAATTACTTGCAGAGAAAAAAGGGTTAACGAATTGCCTTTCCCAATCATCCAAAGATTTTTTTTCTTTAATGACACCATTAGAAGAGCCAGAATCTAAAGTAACATGTCAGCCTCACATCAAAATAAGCCTGCTATTATTATCCAAAATTCTCTGGGCTTATTAAGATGTTATGAATTTAATTAGTAGAATTTCCATCACCTCTCACTCTATTTGTAGTGACCAGAGCATAAAATCATTGTTAAAACCATCTATTAATCAATTTGCTCTTCTACTTTTTGGTAATTGAGTCTCCCAGGTAAAACAGTATATCAACTTTAACCCTTTTCTATTCAATTAAAGCTTTCCTTTTCCTAGCCAGGACCATTTATGCCATTTTGAATTAAGACTGTTCATGCTTAGAATGTTAATCATTAACATAATTTTTAAAAATTTTGAATAGCAGCCTTTAGTTTCCATACTCTTTAGAGTCCTTATGCCCTAATAATTCTTAGAATCATCTAAGACCCTCTGTAATCATATAATTGAGCGTTTTAATTTTGATATATAGATTTCCTATTAACTTATTAATGACATAAACATAAATTATAAAAATACCCTCCTCCCCTCCCAATACCCATAATACATCACCAATATTCTTGGCCTTCAAACAAGTTCTCCTTTGGCCTAATTTCATTACTTCATCAATTTTAGCTATTGTGATCCATTGAATCAATAAAATGTCATATAGTTGCTGTCAAATTTCCTTTTAAAATGGCATCTTTTATATAAAAAATTTTAAGCAGTATATTTTATATCTTTGCTTTTTCCCATGCTTATTATAAGTATCTCTTGAGGTTCAATATTGTAGTCTTTTGGAGACCCAGTAGAAAAAAATAAAAATGCTCAAATGAGGTAATTGGAAAAGTTTCAGTAAATGAACTCATAAAAAAAGTGTGGGCAAGCTTGAGGGAGATAAAAAGGCATGGGAATGCATTGCAGAGCTAGCCATGATGGGGAGCCATTACCATGGTAGGCAGGAAGGGGCAAGGGGAGGACGCAATCACTGGAACCTGAAGACAGTAACTGTGCCTGGGAGACAGGACTGACTGATAATATCTAGGTCTTCACTGGAGACACACTCAGTTCAAGGTGACCCTGCAGTGAGGCGTTGAGGGAGTATATACCCTAAGGCCATTCCCTCCTGCCCCCACCCTTCCAGGTCCTACCAGGTGTCCCCTCACCAACCAGTTGCAACCAGCAGCTAGAAGCCAAGAGTGCCTTGCAGTGAAGCTTGTACAAGTCAGCCTTCTGTGGCACAAAGTGAAACACAGTGGTAGAGCATGACCCTGCAGGAGCTGAAGGTCAATACCAGGTACAGGTATGAAACACTTAGGTCTCAAACACTTTTTGCTTGTGATCCTTTAAAATCTATTCATTTTAATGGAAAAAGCACTGATGGTCCACTAGATGAATGCCACTCTAGGGGGTTCTGAGGGTATAAAGATAATCAGAAGGACTTCCCTAGTGGTCCCATGGTTAAGAATCTGCCTTCCAATGTAGGGAACATGGGTTTGATCCCTGGTCAGGGAACTAAGAGTCCACATGCCTTGGGGCAACTAAGCCTGTGCACCACAAGGAAGACCCAGTGTAGCCGTTAAAAAAACGGAAAAAAGATAATTAGGGCTAGACAAGGGTGAGACAAGGAAGGCACCTGGGGTCATGTGCATGAACTTGAATGAGTGTCTCCTTAGATTACGCGCTGGAGGTGTTTCAATCTAGTCTAAGCCCTGCAGATAAGACTCCATCCCTGCCTTCAAAAATTTTTCAGTCTAGTCAAACAAACACAAATAAAAAGAATTATAACACCATAGATTCAACTCCAAGAGCTGTGCTTAAAAGATAAGAAGTAATATTATGAAAGCCAAGATGCCTAGACACTAAAATCTCAATTCCAGGGATCTGGAATGGCTCTTCTGAAGGTAGGTCATCTAAGCTGGGTCTTGAAAGACAAGTAAGATTGTGAGAGATTTATTTGATCAACTTGTATTTACTGAATTTCTATTATGTGCTAAGTGCTGTTTTAAATGGTAGGGGAAGAGCAGAAACCAAGCCGAGAAGGTTCCTGGTCTCATGGAACTTATGTTCTGATGGGAACAAAAAACTACAAGAAAGCAAACAAGTAAGAGCATATCAAGAAGAGAGAGGCACTGGATATTCAGAGGCAATTCTCCACAGGTGTTTTGCATGCTCTGCATTTCTTGTGGGCAGAGGTGTATCTGCCCTCTTGTTTTGAACTGTCTTTTCAGGTTTGTACAGCAAACCACCTCAGAGGACAGAGAGCCCTCCTGTGGAGCAGAGGAGATTTGTTTACTGTCCAGTACAAAAGCTCAGGGTTCTTCTGTTCTAACAGCGCCCAGTGTGTGCACACGGCATTCACTGGGCCCCTCCACAATGCTCCCACTAGATGAGAGAGGCAAGGTGAAGTGACACAGGCATGGAGCTCCTGCCAGTGGCTGTGCTGAGAGTACGGTATTCCCATCTTATCTAAGGTCTCACTTTCCATGATTTCAGTTGCATGCATGTGTATGTGCTAAATCGCTTCAGTCCTGTCCAATTTTTTGCCATTCTATGGACTGGAGTCCTCCAGGCACCTCTGTTCATGGGATTCTCTAGACAAGAATACTGGAATGGGTTGCCATGTCCTCCTCCAGGAGATCTTCCTGACCCAGGGATTGAATCCCGGTCTCTTATGTCTCCTGCATTGGCAGGTGGGTTCTTTACCACTAGTGCCACCTGGGAAGCCCAGGGTTTCAGTTTCCTGCAGCTAACTGCAGTCTGAAAATATTAAATGGAAAATTTCAGAAATAAACATTTGTAAGTTTTAAATTGCATGTCATTCTGAGTAATGTGATGAAATATTGCTGCATCAGCCTGGGACATGAATCATTCCTTTGTCCAGGGTATCTTGCTCTTTAGTCACTGAGTAGCTGTCTGGGTTATCAGACCCACTGTCAGGGTATCACAGTGCTTGTGTTCAACTGATCCTCGTTTTATTTAATAAGAGCCCAAAGCCCAAGAGTAGTGATGCTGGCAATTCAGATATGCCAAAGAGAAGCCATCAAGTACTTCTGATGTGAAAAGGTGAAAGTTGTGAAGCAGGAAAAAGAAAAGTCTTGCTAGTTTTGTTGTCATACATCAAACTGCAAATGTTATGACCACAGTACATGATAAGTGTTAAGATGGAAAAGGCACTGAATTTGGACTTGATATTTTGAGAGAAAGGGAGACCATATACATATAACTTTTATTTCAGTATATAGTCTTTTTATCTTATAAGTTATTATTGCTAACCTCTTACTGTGCCTGATTTATAAATTAAACCTTACCATAGGTATGTATGTGTAAGAAAAAACGTAGTATATGTAAATAGGGTTGGGTACTCTGCAGTTTCAAGTATCCACTGGGAGTCTAGGACTGTATCCCCGTGGATAAAGGGGAACTACTGTATTAAGGAATTCTGTCTCTGAGCCACGTATCTCAGTCCCAGGCTGCTATGAAAAAACACCATGGACTGAGTGGCTTATAAGCAGCAGGAATTTATTTCCTATAGTTCTGGGGGCTGGGGAGTCCAAGACCAAAGCTCCAGAATATGTGTGTCTAGAGAGCTCTTTTTCTTGTTTATAGATGGTCCTGCAGATGGCTGCTGTGTCCTCCCAGGTCAGAAGGGGAGAGAACTCTGTGGGCATGTTTTATAAGGGTACTAATCCTATTTCTGAGGAGTCTGCTCTCATGACCTTATCACCTCCCAAGGGCCCTTTGTTCGGGATTAGGTGTCAACATAGGAACTTGGTGGGGGGAACACAAGCATTCTGTTTGTGACACCTGGAGTCTTGTGTCTTCTGCCAGCATCCATGCGGTGCAAATGCATGCACAGTTGTGTCCAACTCTTTGCAACCCTATGGACTGTAGCCCACCAGGCTCCTCTGTCCATGGGATTTTCCAGGCAAGAATACTGGAGTGGGTTCCCATCGCCTATTCCGGGGATCTTCCTGACCCAGGGATATAACCCACGTCTCTTGAGTCTTCTGCATTGGCAGGCAGATTCTTTACCACTATGCTGCCTGGGAAGCCTGACACTGTGGTAGGCTACCTTATTAGTTTGCAAGTAGAATAAAATCTCAGACCTTTCATAGTTTTTGACAGTTTTTGGAGAGAGTATAAGATGCTGGAGCTTCCCTGGTAGCTTAGTGGTAAAGAACTCACCAGCCAATGCAGGAGATGTGGGTTCAATCTCTGGGTGGGGAAGATCCCCTGGAGAAGGAAATGGCAACCCACTCCAAAAGTCTCATGGACAGGGGAACCTGGAAGGCTACAGTCCAGGACACAGCTTAGCAACTGAACAACTACAACAACATAAGATGCTGACAAACACATGGCTTACTGGAAAGGAAAGGAAGAGGACCACATGGGCCAGGTTCAGGAATGTGAAAGGACTCCCTGGATTCCAGTGGCAAATACTCTTATCCAGTTGGGCAGCAAGATGTGTAAGAGTCCCTCATTGTCCTTCGCTGTCTACTGTTAATATAGAGAGTTATAGTATAGAGTTATTTTAGAGGCTGAGAGAAGAGAGGTAGAAATAAGACAGGCCCCTTGAATGGCGCTTTGTGTACTAACTTGACTCTGGGTGGGAAGAAGAAGAAATACAGTAACCATGGGGCAGCAAGTCCTGTGGCCAGAAACCAGGCAATATGGCTGTAGCTATTGAGTTAATGAATCCCTGAAGCTGCAGTAAATGGTGTCCACAATGAGAAGAGAGTTTTAGGCAGACTTCCCTAGTGGCTCAGACGGTAAAGCGTCTGCCTACAATGCAGGAGACCTGGGTTCAATCCCTGGGTCAGGAAGATCCCCTGGAGAAGGAAATGGCAACCCACTCCAGTATTCTTGCCTGGAAAATCACATGGATGGAGGAGCCTGGTTGGCTACTGTCCATGGGGTCACAAAGAGTCGGACACGACTGAGCGACTTCACTATTCACTAAAGCCATTACAAGTTAATTTGGTCAGGCTGCACCCGTGGCTGCTTGAAACCAAAAGTAAATGCAAAGCCTGATTACTGGTGCAGAATCACTGCCTCTGTCTTCACTCCCTGAGCCCACTCTGTCCTTGACCCTGAATTCAGCTGCTTTAGAGTGAAAGATGTTTGGGGCTGGGCCAAGGAACATCTGCCCCAAGGGGGACTGGAGGCCACATATACCCATCTGAGTATGCCTGGAAGTTTTGGGGAGGGGAGGAGCTCAAAACTTGAAGTTTTATTGGCTCTAGGCAACCAAGTCATTGTCCTTTGAAGTTCTAATTGATGGAGTTTGGGCAGAGTATTCAGTGGGGAATGGAAGCTGAGATGACCTTGTGGATGGGGCCCTATTCCAATCTTTTGCCCATTTTAAAATTGAACATTTTACCTTTTTTTTTTTTTTAAATTATTATTGAGTTCTGAGAATTCTCTGGGCTTCCTTGGTGGCTCAAATGATAAAGAATCTGCCTGCAATGCCGGAGACCCAGGTTCGATCCCTGGGTCAGGAAAATCCCCTGGAGAAGGGAAAGGCTACCCACTCCAGTATTCTTTCCTGGAGAATTCCATGGACAGAGGAGCCTGGCGGGCGACAGTCCATGGAGTTGATTTCTTTAGATAATCTAGATACAGGTTCTTTGTCAGGGATGTGCATTGTGAATATGTTCTCCCAGGCTAGCAGCACTTTTTAAATTGTTTTCATTTCAAAAGAGCTCCTCTAATAAATTACGTTTTGTTAAGTTCCAGACTACTGCTGTCCTTTCAAGGTTATTGTCACATTCCTTTGAGTGGCTTAAAAGAGCAGTGCATTTTATGTACCTTCATTTCTGTTTAATGCTCTAGTGTTTACTAATGTCCATCTGCCAAAATACTTTGTCCAGTCATATACCTGTGGTTCTGAATACTTCTTAAATTTCCTGTGGTTTCAGATCCCTGATTTGGGAGAAAAATATTTGCTCACCACAATGAGGTGATGGTCACATTAGGTGTATGTGGCAAGGGCCATCTTAGCCTATCCCAACCTCAATGTCCCTTTGCTCCTGATTAATCAAAGGAGACAATGTGCTTAGCTATTTCCTGATCTCCTTGCAGCCTAATGTGGCCTTGTGACCAGTCCTGAAGAATAAGCTGCCACCTCCTTATGGGCTTCCCTGATGGCTCTAATGGTAAAGTGTCAGACACGACTGAGAGACGAACTTTCACTTTCACTTTCCTTGTAGGAAATGAGTGAAGAGAAAAAAAAAAAACAAAAAACAGGCAATATCTTGTTGTTGCTGTCAGGGTTGAGACAAATGCCAGTGGTCATCTTAGATGTATTTAAAGGTTTACTAGATGGTATGTTTTTGTTCTTCCCCCATCCCTTCACCCTTCTCTCCTCCCCTTTCATTTCCTCCCTTCTCTCTTCTTTCTCATCTCTCTTCCCCCTTTGTCCAGAAAAAGAGCTTTATATTTTAGATATAAGTTTATAAGGGATAATTAGACTAGAGGTGGTCAGGTGGTCTTGAGACTGAAGGGTGACACAGCAGGTTGGTTTCATTTTCATGTAGACGCTTTCTTCAGCTTCCATTCTAGTTCTTTTATACATCCTCTCTGGCACTTAGCTTCACTTGCTTTTAATAATCTACTCTTCCATGGTTTTGACTTTCCATTGCCTCCTACACATCTGTTTGGACTGATATTCTGCTGTTCGTCATGCAAGCATGATTTCGCTTTGAAAATGATTTCCTTTTGATGGATGTTCTGGTTATTCAGGCAAGCATGGTCTTGTGTTTTTAGCATTCTCTGTTAGCTGGTCACAGCACTCTAACAGTCATCCCTCAGGGTCTCAGGCATTCACTCACGCTAGCTCTGGACTTCACTGTAATTAAATGCCAAAACTGTTGTATTCCTTGGATTAATCTTTATCAGGGCTTGGCAAACTATAGCTGGTGGGGCCCATTTTAGGCCTATGAGCTAAGACTGATTTTTTACATCATTTTTAAGTATTGTAAAAGCAAAAAAAACAAAAACAAAAACCAGCAACAACAACAATGAAGATGTGAGAAAAAAAGATATTTCCTATTTGACTCTTCATTTAAAAAAGCTTGTCTATGTGTGACCTATTCCAATCAAATAAAATTTCTTTCCATGTGACACCCACTCTATCATAGAAGTACTATGTCCTTTCAATGCTCTTTTGTAAATTATTTGTTTTTAAGTATAAGCTATGATTCATTGGCAAAGACCCCAACGCTGGGAAAAACTGAGGGCAGAAGGAGAAGGGGGTGACAGAGGATGACATGGTTGGATGGCATCATCAACTCGATAGACATGAGTTTGAGCAAGCTCCAGGAAATAGCAAAGGACAGGGAAGCCTGGCATGCTGCAGTCCATGGGGTTGCATAGAGTTGACTCAGCAACTGAACAATAGCAATAAGCTATGGAGACTATATAAAATACACCCTAGGGAAGATCCCAGGAAAGATATCCGGAGATAGGTAGTGATCTCCCAAGGCAGTGGAAGCTGAGATTCAGTGACAGGTTGTGTACGCTTGAATGAGACACAGCAGACAAATGATGGTTGCAAATGTGAGCCCCAAACGGAAAATAACAAGAACCAATGCCCCACATTATGTGAAGACTGAGTTGCCCCTCATTTGGCCTTCTCTACAGCAAGCTGCATGGGCAGTTGTAGCACCAAGGGCTTGTTTACCCGATGACAGGCAATAATTTGCCTCGAAAAAACTCAGAGAGAGGTCAGCTGGTCTTAAATAACCCTTTCCCTCATTCTTATCAGTCATTAGTCACAATGCTCACTATACAGCAGAAAGGAACAGGACTTGGTTACTTGCCTTAAACAAGATGATAGCTGCAATCAACTTGAACACAATATACTGTTATTAAAAAAAAAAAAAACGAAAACCTTTTAATCTTGTACTGGGGTATAGCCAATTAACAATGTTGTGACAGTTTCAAGTGAATAGTGAAGGGACTCAGCCATACATAAACTTTTACACTGAAAACCTTGGATCCTAGAGTGTCCTAATCTACACATCCAGCAGCTTTTCTCCCTCTACCCACTTTGCCAACTCCTCACCTTACACCAGAGGCTCCCTCCTATGCCTCTGCCCAGAGAGGTCTCCATGGGGACTGACCCACCCCAATTCTACCTATTAGAATTCTGTTTATCCTTCAAGCACTGGCTCAAACATCTTTACTAGGAAAACTTCCCAGACACCTTCGGTTGGAACTCCTTCCTCTGGGCCCTAGAATTCCAATAGCCCTGGGCCAACGGTAAGTTTGTTTCTCAGTCTGAGGCTTCACCATCATGCAGGTAGTCTAAATCCAAATTGCACACTCAAACTTGAGTTTTGATTTCTAGTGACTGTTTTCCAACCCAAAGCCCCAGGAGGACAGCAACCTTGCTCAAGGCTTATTCAGACTAGTGGGGAGTTTTCCTGGCCTCTTTCCCTAAAGCAGGCAGTGCTCAGGGCTCTGACATCCATTTCCAAGGTTCAGTTAGGTTTCCAGCCTCAGGGGGTCCAGGTTGAACTTCCTGTCTTGGACTAGGTGGTCCCCAAGGTCTCTATCTCATTCGATCCCTTTGGGCTACGGCTGCGTCACACTGACACTGCACACTGCTCTGGCTTTGGCTTCTTTCTTTGGATCTGTTTCCTACATTCTTACCTTTCTTTTTGTGCTAGGCTTGTATTGGGGTGTTGTCCTATGTCATCCAGCATTTGACTGGGGAGCTGTGTATAGTGACAGGAATGCAGGGAGGCAGTCTCTGCTCACATCAGCTCATTCTACCATGCTACCTGACAGTCCCGGAGTAGTATACAGTTGTTTGATTATGGAAGTTGTCATGACTATTCATGCCATTTAATGTGAGCAAATAGAAACATCCTGAATATGCTTCTTATATAACATCTAACATAATTCTCTAACATCTAGCTCTCTAGGAGTCCCACACAATACTGTTTCTGAAGTTTTCCAACTAAAGAAATAGATCCTGGTAAGGAAAGTTTTGGTGGCCAGAGATGATTGGGAGAAAAGGAGCAGGCCAAGAGAAATTTCAAACTAATGAAAATACAGTCAATTTTCAATTACCTGGGCAGATGGCAATTTGCCACAATGCAGATAACCGAGAATTCACTTAGTGGCACAGTCAAGTCTATGCCAAATGATGTTTAAATTATAATTTAGCATTCCAAGCTCACACTTTGAGCACTTCTCATGTAACTAAAGGGCCTGTCACAACTAGTCAAACAAAGAATGATTTGTATTGAAAATAGCTTGCATTTTAAAGGCTGAATCTTATTTTACAGGTCAGTAAACTACATGCAATTTCAATCAAGTCCACAATGGGGGAATAATATAGGACTGATGGCTAAAAGCCATATGTAGTGGGACTTGATTTTTATTTCTACAATTTAGAGCTATAGAAAATTAAAGCAACTTGATCAATTACTTCACAATGCTCACTTGATAATGTTTTATATATAACATATATGTATATATACAAATATGTATAAATACATTTAACATTTGAAATAATAAGTGTCATCTCTGAAGTTGGTAGCTTCCAAAGTGAATCCCTGAATTTATTCCTGTAATATGCATGACTGGGGAAACACTGAATTAAATCTTTTTGACAGACAGGTTGTGTTTACTGCCAAGTCTCTGTAAGAACAGATACTTAGTACTGCACTATGTCAGCAGGAACTACAAAAATGGAGCAGCAAACCAAGACAATGAGGGCATCCCATATTTTATTCTGCTTCATGGAGCCACAGTTTTACCGTTAGGGGAGGACTCAAAGATTGTGAAATGCAACTTCCATCTTTTTGACCCATGGGAAGTTAGCCAGGCTCAGGAAAGGTGAAATGACTTGCTCAGGGTCACACGGCTGGAAGCAGGGCTGTAGCTGGAACCTGGATCTCTTCTTCTCCAGCTCTTCAGAAGCACATTCATTATTGGGATAACATGAGGGGCTTTGTGCAACAGCACTTGAAGATAATGGGCCCTTTTGGAATAAATGTCTACATCTTGGCATAATAAGCACTGCCTGTGTAAGTATAGCTTTGTTACAAAAGGAAGCAGACACGTAATTGGTGTATTTTTTTTTATCTTCTAGCTTTTGATTCTAAACCATCTGAATGTTTTTAAACATTCTGTAACATAAAGAATTGAAACTCATTTCTCATACTTTGTGCAGGGGGTGTGTGTACTTATGTGACATTTATGTGGACAGATTGGCAATGGTGATGGGAAGCTGAAGGTGAAGAGGACAATGAAAAAGAAAGACATGTAATTGTTTTAGGTGAACTCTAAAATATAATATGGCAGATATCAGAGTGTGCATTTTGGGGGACAGTTGGGATCCCCTCGTACATTTGGCACTGCATTTTTCTAGATCAGAGAACCACAGCTTCTGCACTTGACTTTGTTGTGTGTGTGTGTGTGTGTGTGTGTGTGTTTTAGCACCTGGCATAGTCCTCTGCTTGGAAAACATTCACATGACACCCTGTTGGTCGACTAACATTCTTCACATCACAGACCTGACCAGTCATGAGGAGTGGCTCAAATCTTTATTCTGCAGTTGAGCAGATAAATGAGTGAGAGCATAGCTTTAGACTCACAAACTGCATAGCATATCTGAGATACTTTCTGCAGTTCTAATATTGATCTAGGAGGAGTGTTTTTAAAACATTACTATGGCAACAATTCCTATTCGGTAGGGGAATGCAATGCAAAGGAAGAAGTGAGAAGGGTATTTTAGACGTCCCCTCTTTCCACCCTACCGAGGGCCCCTGACCTCTCAGCATTATTTTTGCTGAGAACAGTGTCTGGAAAATATAATTTGTTGAGAGTTACTCATGGACTCTGGAAGATATTATCAATTCAAGCACTATGTCATAGGAAACAGCATCTCACTGATTTAACATTTTCCACAAACTGAATATGTTCATCCTAGTTGAAACCGATCAGGTTATCATGTGAGAACATAATAAAAAAAAGAGAGATAAAGTTTTTGGCCATTATCTGAAAACTGCTGCATGGGATGCCTCACAAAGATACAGCTGTAGGTGTTCATGTATTTGTTCATGTGGCTTCACTGGACAACTATTTATTGAGCATAGTTTATGAGAAAGAAGAGTGTTAGATGTCAATTTCATTAGCAAGAGTTACAAGAGTCTGCTGATGCTTTTTGAATATTTACAACCAGATTTTGCTTTTATCACCAAACGAGTCAAGCCTCTGCCAAGAATGATCTAACTCTATAACATTTCTTTTATTTTTCCACAGAATCTAGAAACAGTAGGTATCCCACTGTTTATTATCTTTGTTTCAAAAGTGAGAAAACTAAGGCTACTAGGCTGTCTAATAGAGCATAAATTACAGTATAAATTGGGTGTTTCTAAAATTTGCTTGATGGTGATGGCCAAACCTGACTGAACACTTTGAATATGTGTAGGTATGTGTACATGTGTTCACATTTATATGCATGTGCATCCATATGCACATTTATATGCATATGCACCCACATATATGCATATATGTGCAAATTTATATGCATATCCATCCATAGGTATGCATATGCATCCATAGGTATGCATATGTGCACATTTATATGCAAATGCATCCTGGGCTTCCAGGTGGCACAGCATAAAGAATCTGCCTCTCAATGCAGTAGATGCAAAAGATTCTAGTTTGATCCCTGGGTTGGGAAGATCCCCTGGAGTAGGAAATGGAAACCCACTCTATCCAATATTCTTGCCTGGAAAATTCCATGGCCAGAGGAGCCTGGTGGGCCCTAGTCCATGGGGTCACAAAGAGACTTGACAGGGCAACTGGGCACACACATACACACACATATATACACATATATAAGTAAGTACATAAATTACTGCTGCTGCTAAGTCGCTTCAGTCGTGTCCGACTCTGTGTGACCCCATAGACGGCAGCCCACCAGGCTCCCCCGTCCCTGGGATTCTCCAGGCAAGAACACTGGAGTGGGTTGCCATTTCCTTCCCCAGTGCATAAAAGTGAAAAGTGAAAGTGAAGTCGCTCAGTCATGTCCGACTCTTAGCAACCCCATGGACTGCAGCCCACCAGGGTCCTCCATCTATGGGATTTTCCAGGCAAGAGTACTGGAGTGGGGTGCCATTGCCTTCTCCAACATAAATTACTGGGATTCACTAAATAAGCAAATTACTCAAGTGCTATATGACTTGTTACTGAAGTACAGTCCTTGGACCAGCAGTACAGGCATCACCTGGGAGCTAGAAATGAAAACCCTCAGGCCCCGCCCTATATCTGCCAAATCAAAATCTGCCTTGTAACAACATCCCCAGGTGATTTATACACAATTAAATTTGAGAAGCACTGCTGTAACAGACTGTAACCAGCAAAGTGAGTTATGAGTTGACAGTTTTATCAAAGGAAAAAAATGTTTCAATTTTTTTGTGATTTTTCAAAAAGTGATTATCTGGGGGGTGAGATGGGGTGAGCTAGAGAGGGGGAAGTTCAGAATGTTAAATTATCTGGATAAGTACTAAATTCTCAAATTTTTCTGCCAGTGTAGATACTGCCATGATGACTATTCAAGAGTGATCATTCAGGTCTCTTATTTAAATTCCTACTATATTAAAAGAAGCATAGCACTGCTCATCATTGAAGGATAAATTATTTATTATACAAACAATGGTAGGAATTGAAAAATTTAAAAAGGAAATGCTAAATCTCACCATATGGCTTTTTAATTTCAGTGCCTTGCCAGAATCTGTATATTCGCATATGATGTTTACATAATTGTATTTGTACACTGATTCATTTATTCCAAGTTTGTCCAAGGAGCAAGCATGGAAAAACTTGTGGAGGTTAAAAGGAAAGAATGTAATATTTGAGGCTTTTGTATTCATTTATTTTTAGTGCTATGTTGAGCTAATTGTAATTATGATTATTAACAGCAATTTAAACGATAATGAAACTTCCTAATCATGATTTGTAATGGCTGCATCATATCCCATTGAGCTGATAAACAAAGATTATTCAATCATTCTCCTATTATATGGATAGTCAGATAGTTTTTGGTTTTCATGTTTTGTTATTATAAATAACATAATAATAAATATCTTTGTACAATAATTTAATTCATTAAATTCATTTCCATAGCATAAATTACCAATAATAAATTACTGGATTCAAGTATATGTAATGTTATAGGGTTTTGAAAACTTACAGCTATGCTGTTTTGGGGAAGGTCTAAATCAATTTATTTTGAAACCTGCATTGTTAGAGCATTCCAATTTCACCATATCATGGCAGCAATAGAAATAATTATTTCCAACTTGCTAATTAATCAGTATACAGCTCATGATTTTTCACAAAGAATATAATTAAAACTACCATTAAAATTCACTTTTTCTCTCTTGGTTTCTTAGAGCAAAATTTCCCAATAGGTGTTCTGTAGCCTAAGCCATAAATGGGCTGCAGATGTGTTGATTCATTGTGCTCTGTGATGTGAGTAGGGGGGAGGTAGCTAAAGCCTGGATGGTTACTCCCCACCATGAATAGGTTGAAAAAAGCTTGGGCAGTATAGCCTTATGCGCACCGTTTCCCCCGCTTCAGCTCTCTTTCTTGCTCCTTTTTAAAATTAAAACAATTAATATGTTTTATTTTTAGAGCTGTTTTAGGTTTACAGAAAAACTGAGCAGAAAGGAGACGGTTCCTGTATGGTAAACTGAAACCTCTGCTCTTTCCCCTGTCCCCAGTTTCCCCATTACTAACAACTTGCATTAGTGTGATACATTTGTTAAAATAACTGATGAACCAGTGTTGATACATTATTATAAACTAGAGTCCATAGTTTATATTAGGATTCACTCTTTGTATTGTATATTCTGTGGGTTTTGACAAATAATGACAATATCTACTATTATAATACCATATAGAACATCTTGCCTGCCCTAAAAATCTCCTGTACTCCACCTATTCATCTCTCCCTACCCTTAACCTCCAGCACCATTCACTTTTTTACTATCTACATAGTTTTGCCTTTTCCAGGTAGTTGGAATCATACAGTATGTAGCCTTTTCAGATTGGCTTCTTTCACTGCTGCTGCTGCTAAGTCGCTTCAGTTGTGTCCAACTCTGTGTGACCCCATAGACGGCAGCCCACCAGGCTCCCCCATCCCTGGGGTTCTCTAGGCAAGAACACTGGAGTGGGTTGCCATTTCCTTCTCCAATGCATAAAAGTGAAAAGTGACAGTGAAATCACCCAGTCATGTCCAACTCTTAGCGATCCCATGTACTGTAGCCCACCAGGCTCCTCCATCCATGGGATTTTCCAGGCAAGAGTACTGGAGTGGGGTGTTCTTTCACTGAGCCATATGCATTTAAGGATGCTCAATGTCTTTTCATGATTCGATAGCTCTTTAAAATTTTAAATTTAAATTTTGAATTTCTTTAAAATTGCTGAATAATATTTTGTTGTATAGATGTACCACAATGTATCCATTCATCTCTTTGTTGCTTCTATGTATTAGCAGTTATGAATAAAGCTGCTATAGATATGTGTGCATGTTTTTGTGTAGTCTTAGGTTTCCAACTCATTCTGAGTAAGCATCAAGGAGCTCAAGTGTTCCTTGTTTGATAAGATGGTAAAACTATTTTTAGTTTTAGAAATACTTCCAAACCATCTTCTTTGGAATTCCCTTAGCAATGAGTGAGAGCTCATGTCACGAGAGTTATCAAATCCTCACCAGCATTTGATGTTTTGAATTTTAGGTATGTGTCATGTATGGATGTGAGAGTTGGACTGTGAAGAAGACTGAACGCCGAAGAATTGATGCTTTTGAACTGTGGTGTTGGAGAAGACTCTTGAGAGTCCCTTGGACTCCAAGGAGATCCAACCAGTCCATTCGGAAGGGGATCAGCCCTGGGATTTCTTTGGAAGGAATGATGCTAAAGCTGAAACTCCAATACTTGGCCACCTCATGTGAAGAGTTGACTCATTGGAAAAGACTCTGATGCTGGGAGGGATTGGGGTCAGGAGAAGAAGGGGACAACAGAGGATGAGATGGCTGGATGGCGTCACTGACTCGATGGACATGAGTTTGAATGAACTCTGGGAGTTGGTGATGGACAGGGAGGCCTGGAGTGCTGCAATTCATGGGGTTGCAAAGAGTCGGACATGACTGAGCAACTGAACTGAACTGAGTGATATATCATTGTTATTTTAATTCACAATTCTCTAATGATATTTGGTGAGCAGCTTTTCATATGTTTATTTGCCACCTATTCAAATCTTTTGCCCATTTTAAAAAAGGTTGTCTTATTATTGAGTTATAAGAATCCTTTGTATGTTTTAGATACCAGTCCTTTAACAGATATGTGTTTTGCAAATATTTTCTCTCAGATTGTGGCTGGGCTTTTCATTCTCTTAATATGTCTTTCACAAAGCATATGTTTTTAATGATGTCAACTTATCTATTTTTTCTTTCATGGATGAAGCTTTTGGAATGGTATTGTATCTAAGAAATGACTGCCAACCCCAAGGTCCCCTAGATTTTCTATGTTATCTTCTAGTAGTTTTATAGTTTGATTTTACATTTAAATCTAAGTCCA
The DNA here is from genome assembly GCF_029378745.1 of Bos indicus. Taxonomy (NCBI): domain Eukaryota; kingdom Metazoa; phylum Chordata; class Mammalia; order Artiodactyla; family Bovidae; genus Bos; species Bos indicus. Next base: position 62,114,749 of record NC_091768.1, on the reverse strand, counting down.
ATTTGAATTGATTTTTTGCATGTGATCATCTGTTATGAAAGTGAAAGTCGTGTCGGACTCTTTGTGACCGCATGGACTATACAATCCATGGAATTCTCCAGGCCAGAATACTGGAGTTGGTAGCCTTTCCCTTCTCCGGGGGATCTTCCCAATCCAGGGATCTGTTATAGCACCATTTGTTGAAAACATTATCCTTTCTCTACCAGATTGCCTTTGCTGGCTGCTCTCAACGATCCATTGACTGTATTTGTTTGGGTCTATTTCTCGGCTCTCTGCTGTTTTACTGAACTACTTATCATTTTTTTTTTTTAAATTTTGGCATGAGGAGGACAATATCACATTGTCCTGATTACTGTAGTTTTATATTAAATCTCAAAGTCAGATAGTGTCCTCAACTTTTTTCTTCTCCTTTAAATATAGTGTTGGCTACTATAGTGTTGATTCTTTCATCTTTCCATGTAAACTTTAGACTTAAGTTATTAACATGCACACACTAGGATTGTGATTGGGATTATGTTAAAATTACAGACCAAGTTAGAAAGAACTGACAAGTTGAAGATATTGAGTCTTCCTATTTGTGTTCATGGAGTCTCTCTCCAGTCATATCTCTATATATGTAGATATTCCTTATTTTCTCCATCGGAGTTTTGTAATTTATCACATATTGTCTTAGATATATACTTAAGTGGGTTTCTTTGGTGCTTATATATATTGTGTTTTTATTTCATATTCCAATTTTCATTGATGGCATATAAGAAAGCAATGACTTCTATATATTGTCTCTTGCCACCTTGCTACAATTGCTTATTAGTTCCAAAAGTACTTTTTGTTGTTTATTCTTTCACATTTCTATATAATCATGTCTTCTATATATATAGCTATAAAAATCTTATATATCTATAAAAATCATGAGTTTTTTCCCCTTCTTTCCCAATCTTTATACTTTTATATTCTATTCCTTATTTTACTTCATGATCTAGGACTTCCAATACAGTGTTGATAAGGAGTGGTGAAAGCAGAAAATTTTGCCTTCTCCCTTATCTTAATGAGACAGTATCTCATTTTTCACCATTTAATTATGTGTTAGCTGTAGAATGTTTGTAGATATTCTATATCAAATTGAGAGTTCTGTATTCCTAGTTTGTTCAGGGGTTTGTTTGCTTTTTAAATCATGAGTGGGTGTTTAGTTCAGTTCAGTTCAGTCGCTCAGTCGTGTCTGACTCTTTGCAACCCTAAAAACTGCAGCATGCCAGGCCTCCCTGTCCATCACCAAGTCCAGGAGTTTACTCAAACTCATACCCATTGAGTCGGTGATTCCATCCAACCATCTCATCCTCTGTTGGCCCCTTCTCCTCCTGCCTTCAATCTTTCCTAGCATCAGGGTCTTTTCAAATGAGTCAATTCTTCACATCAGGTGGCCAAAGTATTGGAGTTTCAGCTTCAACATCAGTCCTTCCAGTGAATATTCAGGACTGATTTCCTTTAGGATGGACTGGCTGGATCTCCTTGCAGTCCAAGGGACTCTTAAGGGTCTTCTCCAACACCACAGTTCAAAAGCATCAATTCTTCAGCATTCAGCTTTCTTTACAGTCCAACTCTCACATCCATACTTGAGTACTGGGAAAAAAATAGCTTTGACTAGATGAAGCTTTGTTGGCAAAGTAATGTTTCTGCTTTTTAATATGCTGTCTAAGTTGGTCATAGGTTTTTTTCAAGGAGCAAGCATCTTTTGATTTCATGGCTGCAGTCACCATCTGCAGTGATTTTGGAGCACAAAAATATAAAGTATGTCACTGTTTCCACCATTTCCCCATCTATTTGCCATGAGTGATGGGACGGGATGCCATGACCTTAGTTTTCTGAATGTTGAGTTTTAAGCCAACATTTTCCTCTCCTCTTTCACTTTCATCAAGAGGCTCTTTAGTTCTTCTTCACTTTCTGCCATAAGGGTGGTGTTATCTGCATATCTGAGGTTATGGATATTTCTCCCTGCAATCTGGATTCCAGCCTGTGCTTCCTCCAGCCCAGCATTTCTCATGATGTACTCTGCATAGAAGTTAAATAAGCAGGGTAACAATATACAGCTTGGACATACTCCTTTTCCTATTTGGAACCAGTCTGTTGTTCCATGTCCAGTTCTAACTGTTGCTTCCTGACCTGCATATAGATTTCTCAGGAGGCAGGTCAGGTAGTCTGGTATTCCCATCTCCTTAAAAATCTTCCACAATTTGTTGTGATCCACATGGTCACAGGCTTTGGCATAGTCAATAAAGCAGAAGTAGATGTTTTTCTGGAACTCTCTTGCTTTTTCCATGATCCAGCAGATGTTGGCAATTTGATCTCTGGTTCCTCTGCCTTTTCTAAATTCAGCTTGAATATCTGGAAGTTCACAGTTCAGGTATTGCTGAAGCCTAGCTTATAGAATTTTGAGCATTACTTTGCTAGTGTGTGAGATGAGTGCAATTGTGTGGTAGTTTGAGCATTCTTTGGCATTGCATTTCTTTGGGATTGGAATGAAAACTGACCTTTTCCAGTCCTGTGGCCCCTGCTGAGTTTTCCAAATTTGCTGACATATTGAGTGCAGCACTTTCACAGCATCAGCTTTTAGGATTTGAAATAGTTCAACTGGAATTCCATCACCTCCACTAGCTTGTTCATGTGATGCTTTCTAAGGCCCACTTGACTTTGCATTCCAGGATGTCTGGCTCTAGGTGAGTGATCACACCTTCGTGATTATCTGGGTCATGAAGATCTTTTTTGTATAGTTCTTCTGTGTATTCTTGCCACCTCTTCTTAATATCTTCTGCTTCTGTTAGGTCTATACCATTTCTTTCCTTTAATACAGATTATTACCAAGTGTCAATGGTACATATTAAAATAAACCATATCCTGGGCCACAGAACAAACCTCAACAAATTTAAGAGAAGTGAAATCATACACAGTGTGTTCTCTGACCACAATGGAATTAGGACTCAATAACACAGAGATTACAGGAAAATGTTCAAACACATGGAAACTGAACATTATGCTATTAAATAACCCATGAGTCAAAGAGAAAAATCTTAGGGGAAGTAAAAAATAATTTAAATTAAATAAAAATACAATATATCAAAATTTCTGGGACACACCTAAAGCTGAGATGAATATTTATAGCACCAAATGCTTACAATAGATAAGAGGAAAATTCTCAAATAAATAACCTAAGCTTGTACCTCAAGAACCTAGAAAAAAAAGTCTTATCAAGACCTGGTTTGAGTTCCCTAGAGTAGTGGGCTGGGGAGGGAGTGGGGAGGATGTTCAAGTGGGAGGGGACATAGGTAAACCTATGACAGACTGGTTCCAAATAGGAAAAGGAGTATGTCAAGGCTGTATATTGTCACCCTGCTTATTTAACTTATACGCAGAGAACATCATGAGAAATGCTGGGCTGGAGGAAGCACAAGCTGGAATCAAGATTGCCAGAAGAAATATCAATAACCTCAGATGCAGATGGCACCACCCTTATGGCAGAAAGTGAAGAGGAACTAAAGAGCCTCTTGATGAAAGTGAAAGAGGAAAGTGAAAAGTTGGCTTAAAGCTCAACATTCAGAAAACTAAGATCATGGCATCTGGTCCCATAACTTCATGGCAAATAGATGGGGAAACAGGGGAAACAGTGTCAGACTTTATTTTTCTGGGCTCCAAAATCATTGCAGATGGTGATTCCAGCCATGACATTAAAAGACGCTTACTCCTTGGAAGGAAAGTTATGACCAACCTAGATAGCATATTGAAAAGCAGAGACATTACTTTGTCCACAAAGGTCCATCTAGTCAAGGCTATGGTTTTTTCAGTAGTCATGAATGGATGTGAGAGTTGGACTGTAAAGAAAGCTCAGAGGTGAAGAATTGATGCTTTTGAACTGTGGTGTTAGAGAAGACTCTTGAGAGTCCCTTGGATGGCAAAGAGATCCAACCAGTCCATCCTAAAGCAGATCAGTCCTTGATGTTCTTTAGAAGGACTGATGTTGAAGCTGAAACTCCAATACTTTGGCCACCTGATGCGAAGAGCTGACTCATTTGAAAAGACCCTGATGCTGGTAAAGATTGTGGGCAGGAGGAGAAGGGGCCAACAGAGGATGAGATGGTTGGATGGCATCACTGACTCGATGGACATGGGTTTGGGTAGACTCTGGGAGTTGGTGATGGACAGGGAGGCCTGGCGTGCTGTGGTTCAGGGGTTGCAAAGAGTCGGACACGACTGAGCGACTGAACTGATGACTGACTCATGTTGATGTTTGGTAGAAACCAATGCAATACTGTAGAGAAAATATCCTTCAATTAAAAAAAAAAAAAAGAAACTAGAAAAAGAAGTGAAAAATAAACCAAAAGCAAGCAGAAGAAAAGAAATAACATATGAATAAAACTCAATGAAATTAAAGATAGAAAATAGTGAAAATTAATGAAACAAAAAGCTCTCTCTTTGAAAAGATAAATAAAATTGACAAACGTCTAGCAAGGCTGACAAAGAAAAAAAGAGAAGACACATATTATCAATATCAGGAATAAAACACGAGGTGTCATTACAGACACTTCAGGCACCAAAAAGATAAGGGAGTACTACAAAGAACTCTACACCTCTAAATCTGACAACTTAGACAAAATGGACCAATTCCTCAAAAAGCACAAACTGCTAAAACTCACTCAACATGGAACAGATCATATGAATAGCCTTACAATTATTAAGAAAATTGATTTTATAATTAAAAAATTCTCTCAAAAGAATTAGAGGCCCAAATGGGTTCACTGGAGAATTCTTCCATGTGTTTAAAGAATTAATAGAAATTCTACAGAATCTCTTCCAGAAAATAGAAAGGGAATACTTTGCAATTCACTTGGTGAAACCAGTTTTACCCTGATATCCTCCCCAAAACAAAAACTAGTACAGAAAAAGAAAACTAGAGACCAACATCCCAAAAGAATTCAACTTTAAAATATTTAACAAAATACTAGCAAATAAGATTTAGCATTATATAAAAAAGAATTATACATTATGATCCAGTAGATTTATTCCAGGGATGCAAAGCTGGGTCAAAATTCAAAGATCAATCAACGTAAATCCATCATATAGTGAAAGTGACAGTGAAGTCGCTCAGTCGTGTCCGACTCTTTGCAACCCCATGGACTGTAGCCTATCAGGCTCCTCCGTCCATGGGATTTTCCAGGCAAGAGTGCTGGAGTGGATTGCCATTTCCTTCTCCAGGGGATCTTCCCCACCCAGGAATCCAACCCAGGTCTCCTGCATTGCAGGCAGACGCTTTACCATCTGAGCCACCAGGGAAGCCCAATCCATCATATAAACAAGCTAAAAAGAAGAAAAATCACATGATCATATCAATTGATGCAGAAAAAGCATTTAACAAAATTCAACATCTGTTCATGATATAACTCACAAAAAAATAGGAATAAGGATGACTTCCTCAACTTGTTAAAGAACATCTGCAAAAACCAATAGCTAATTACGCACTTTCCTTCCAAAGTTAGAAAAAAGGCAAAAAGGTCTGTTCTCATCACTTTTATTCAACCTTTTGATGGAAGTTCTGGGCAGTGTAGGAAGACAATGAAAGGAAATAAAAGGCATTCATATTGGAAAGGAAGAAATAAAACTGTCCTCTTATTTACATATGACATGATTGTGTGGAAAATTAAAAAAAAAAAAGCTGCACAAAATCTAGAACTAATAAGTGAATTTAGAAAGTTCACTGGATACAAGATAAACATACAAAAGTGAATTGTATTTCTACATACTTAATTTAAAATACAATACCATTTAAAATCACCCCAAAATAGAAAAATGCTAAGGTATAAATCTAACAAAATGTGTAAAACACACATGGTAAAAACTACCACATAAATAAATAATAACTGGAAAAAAAATCATGAGCATGATTGGCAGATTCACATAGTGAAAATATCAGTTCTCAAACTGATAAACAAGTTTAACATAATTCCTATCAAAATCATCAACATTTTTTTGTAGATAGAGATAAATTATTTTAGAATTTATAGGAAAAGGTAAAAGAATTAGAAAAGCTAAAAAACATTTTTTTTTTAATTGGAAAAGAAAAGGAGTGGTGGAGAACAATCTACCCCACTTCAAGATGTATTACATGGCTACAGTAGCAGGACTCTGTATTGTTGACAGAGGGAGACACATAGATCAGTGGAACAGAACAAAGAACTCAGAAACAGACCTGCAAATATGGCCAATCAATATTTGACAGAGGAGCCAATGCTATCCAGAGGAGGAAGAACAGCCTTTTTTAACAGACTAACCTGGAATAACTGGATATCCAAATGCAAACCCTGCCCCTTCCAACACCAAACCAAAACAAACAAACAAGAAATCTAAGTCTCAGTACTTATACAAAAATTGACTCAAAATAGGTCATAGACTTAGATATAAACTGTAAAAAAAAAATAGGAGAAAATCTTCAGGACAGGGCTAGGCAAAGAGTTCTTAGACTTGACAGCAACAGCCAGATCAATCAATGGAAAACTGTTTAACTGGTCTTCCTTAAAGTTAAAGCTTTCACCCTGTGTAAGACTCCATGAAGAGGTTGAAAAGACAACTACATATTCAGAGAAAATATTTTCATACCACATATCCAACAGAGGACTAGCAGCGAGAACACATAATACACTTATCAAAATAGGTAAAAATATTTTTTTTAATTGACAATACCTAATGCTGGTGGACTTCCCTGGTGGCTCAGATGGTAAAGCGTCTGCCTACAGTGCAGGAGACCTGGGTTTGATGCCTGGGTCAGGAAGATCCTCTGGAGAAGGAAATGGCAACCCACTCCAGTACTCTTGCCTGGAAAATCCCATGGACGGAGGAACATAGCAGGCTATAGTCTATGGGGTCGCTAAGAGTCGGACACGACTGAGCAACTTCACTTCACTTCACTAATGCTGGTGAGGATGCAGAAAAACTGAATCACTCACACATTGCTGGTAGGAATGTAAAATAGTATAGTTACTCATTTGCCCATGAAACAAACATCTTTGTGTATCAAGATCATGTCTTCTCATTTCTAACTTCCCTCATAATCTTGTGAGATGCTATAATATTTTATGGTATTTTAAATTATACAAAACATTATCATGGACTCCTTACTAGTATCAATTTGAACTTTAATAGTAACCATTCTTAGCAGTTCTTGTCTATTTTCAAAACTAGAAGCATTTTTTAAAGAAAATTTCAAATAAAAATTTCATTTTTGTTTCAAGTAACTTACTTTTGGTACAAATAAGTGGGGCTGAAGATCCTCCTACTAGGTTTCTCAGTTACTTGCTTAGCTGTTAGTTTGCTGAGGCTGGATGTATTATTGTTGTCAGTTGCTCAGTTGTGTCTGACTCTTTGAGACCTCACGGGCTGCAGCACACCAGGCTTCCCTGTCCTTCACTATCTCTTGGAATTTGTTCAAACTCATGTCCATTGAGTCGATGATGCCTTTCAACCATCTCATCCTCTGTCGCCCCCTTCTCCTCCTGTCCCCAGTCCTTCTCAGCATCAGGGTCTTTTCCAATGAGTCGGCTCCTCACATCAAGTGGCCAAAGTATTGGAGCTTCAGCATCAGTCCTTCCAATAAATATTCAGGACTGATTTCCTTTAGCATTTATTGGTTCAATTTTCTTGCTGTCCAAGGGAATCTGAAGAGTCTTCTCCAGCACCACAGTTCGAAAGCATCAATTCTTCAGCACTCAGCCTTCTTTATGGTTCAACTCTCACATCCATACATCTGGATGTATATATGTTCTAAAAGTCAGTTTATGTCTTAAGTTCACTCTGTAATAGATGTAGTAGATTACTCTTTAGCCCACGTGTCACAGCAATTTAGAGATTAAATCTTAAGGTAGGAGATAACATCACATAGAAACATAACCAAAAGAGCTTTGTTTCAAATCCCAGATAGAAATCCATCAAACTATCTATTCATCAATACTTCTTAATACCACATTGTAGCCACTAGATCAAACCAAATGTGGAATAATGAATTTAACAAGATTAAAAAAAAATTTAACCCTAATTTATTTTCAGTGCTTGAACTCTTGGACTACTCCACTGACTGTTTCTTTATTGTTAATTTTAAATTATATGAAATCACTAAGCATTGAATGAGCATTCAGGAAATGTAGTATGAAGCTCTGCATTGCAAATAATTTTCTGGATGATCTTGGGTAAGTCATTTAATCTCTTCACCTAAAAATGTGGAACTTGGACTGTTAGATTCTTTCTAAGCTTCTTTTGGACTCAAAAAAGTCACTGAATCTCTTAAAGAAGTCTTAATTAGAGCTGATTTCTTGGAATTAAATCATCAACTGAAGGAACCTAATGGATTTCATTTCTTTCTATGACAAAACTGGACACAATGATACTAAATACCATCAGGAGGGTAGTAGGGAAGTTACACCTCTAATGTTTTCTACTGATTCAAGTGGGAATGCCAAGGTATTCTTACTTCCAGTCTGATTCACTCTTAGTAAAAGACAGGACTCCTTGGGTTAAATCAACATGTGGATTAGTGGATCACTGTCAGAGACTGACTTCAGTTCAGTTCAGTTCAGTCGCTCAGTCCTGTCCGACTCTTTGCGACCCCATAAACTGCAGCACACCAGGCCTCCCTGTCCATCACCAACTGCTGGAGTCCACCCAAACCCATGTCCATTGATTCGGTGATGCCATCCAACCATCTCATCCTCTGTTGGCCCCTTCTCCTCCTGCTCTCAATATTCCCCAGCATCAGGGTCTTTTCAAATGAGTCAGCTCTTCTCATTGGAGTTTTAGCTTTAGCGTCAGTCCCTCCAATGAATATTCAGGACTGATTTCCTTTAGGATGGACTGGCTGGATCTCCTTGCAGTCCAAGGGACTCTCAAGAGTCTTCTCCAACACCACAGTTCAAAAGCATCAATTCTTCAGTGCTCAGCTTTCTTTATAGTCCAACTCTCACATCCATACATGACCACTGGAAAAACCATAGCCTTGACTAGACAGACCTTTGTTGACAAAGTAATCTCTCTGCTTTTCAATATAGTGCTCTATTATTAGCCTGTTGCCCTTTTAAACATTTTCGTTACTGATCTGAAGGAAACATTTTCCAAATCAAACTTGGGGTAAATATATTAAGTTAACAAAATCAGCCCCTAAAAGAATCCCAACGAGATTTTAAAAATAGGCCAAAAGCACAAAGACAGACATTCACAAGGAACAAAGGTTAAGTCCGATATTTGGCTCCCAAAACATCAGCTCTCCAAATACAGCATGGACAAAACTAGTTTGACAATACTTGCATCCTCCCCTCCCCTCCTTTCCTGGCATTCTAGCTCAGTGAAGTCCCATGTGGAGCTGACAGCACTGCACAAAATCTTAAAACGTGAGTACATGCTTGAGGTGCATTAACAACAGTGTTCGGATCAGAGTGTGAAAGTGTAGCCCCTATATCCTCTACAAATCAAGCCTCGCCTGCTGATACGGATGAAGTTTGGGGCAACCTACTTGACAAGGCTTAACAAGATTAATCATTCTTGATACACACTGAATTGGATACTGTGCATTGGATACTGTGCATAAGGAGTCTGAAGCAAGTCACAGGGAGCATACTCGAGGGTTCTAGTGAGTCTGGTTTAGAGAGGAGACATCACCTTTCAAATCTACACACAGTAAGAAAAGTCACCCAGGGCACTTGGCGAAGCTTACTAACTGAGAAAGAGTGAGGGCGTGGCTCCGCCCAGTGAGGCAGCACGTCCTGGAACTCCGGAACCGGTGGGGCGGGGCCCGAGTGCCATCGGAAGTGGCCCACGGGGCGCCATGCTGGAGGCCTTGCGCGTGTTCTATGGGCTGCGTGAGATGCTGACGACCCGTGACGCCCCAATGGTTGCCGGGGCACGGTGCAGACGTTCGGAATCTGGCGGCTCCTCTCTTTTACGTACCTCTCGTCAGGAGCGGGCGGCTGCGACTGCGCCTTGGGCAGCCGTCCAGGCCTAGAACCATGAAATCTAGGGGCGCGGGCTGCTCTGCTAGGCTGCTGCTGACAGTCGGCTGGCTGCTCCTGGCGGGCCTCCAGTCAACGTGCGGGATCAACGTCACCGCGATCCAAGATCCCAGCTTGGCCCGCGAAGGCGAGGGCGAACCTGAGGGCGATGAGGAGCCCGAGAATGACAGCGAGACGGAGAATGAGCCCCAGGCTGAGGCCGAGGATGATAGTGAGGGTGAGAGGTTCTTTGGCGGGGACCCAGAGGCACCTGTTGAAGGCAAAGCCTTCCCTGCTTTTTGAGGAAGATGAGAATTACACAAGTTAACGTCTGTTAACTCTTGAAAGCTTTCTCGAAAGCAGCCCTGAATGTATACATTATTGCAAACTTAATGGCCCTGCAAAAAAGAATGCGCTAATTCTCCAAAACCTCAGCAATATACACAAGCGTTATTTATAGAAATTGCTACAGAAATATTGCTAAATATTGCTCTGGACAAGGGAATAGATGCTTAATTTTCTAAGGGTAGGAGTCACAAAGTAACCTTCCGCTCACTTGCAGTTATGATTTTCTTTCCCGTGTGTGTGTGTGTGTGTGTGTGTGTGTGTGTGTGTGTCGCTCAGTCGTGTCCAACTCTTTGCGACTCCATGAACTGTAGCCCACCAGACTCCTCTGTCCATGGAATTCTCCAGACAAGAATACTGGAGTAGGTTGTCATTTCCCTCTCCAGGGCATCTTCTTGCTCTAGGGATAGAACTCAGGTCTCCTCTCCTGCATTACAGGCGGAGTCCTTACCATCTGAGTCACCAGGGACTTTCCCTCTGTAGTTTTTTTTTGTTTTTTTTTTAAGTGCAGATTGCCTGAAGTCTTCCTTTTCACATTTGCCCTTTGGATTGGAACTCAAGGGAATTCCAAATGCCCTTCACTGTGACACATCTAGATAGATCAAGGTGCTGACAGAATAGCCCAGAGCCCAGCTCTGTTAGTTTCATGCAGCCCCTCTGCAGTGTGATGGTGTTTTAAATTCAACTTCGAATCACACACACACACACAAAACAAAACAAAAAACTTCGAATCACAAAGGAAGGGTGGCAGTAGAAAACACCTATCAAGGGATCCAACTAGAGGCTTTGTTAAGTGATATACATTTTAACGAAAGAAGACTAGCCTGTATTTGATACATAAATTTGCCTTATTCTCCTGACTCATTAGACAATAAAACTTGATAAGCTGGGATATTGATTAGTTAGCTCACATGCTGGTAGGTAAAAGGTCAGTTGCAGGTTTGCAGTCATCTACAGGAGAATGATTCTCTTCCCTCTATAAATGACCCAGTTGAGATTCTTTTTAATATCCTTGGCAGTCTCCTGTCTCCTCTACATATCAAGTAGATGATGTATTTATCAGTCATTCTTTTATATCCTTATGACAGTGACCCTCAGTGACATAAAGAAATTGACTATCTGAGGTTAATGGTGTAATTGAGGTTTGAGCTGGAGACTTCCCTAGTGGCTCAGACGGTAAAGCATCTGTCTACAATGTGGGAGACCTGGGTTCAATCCCTAGGTTGGGAAGTTCCCTGGAGAAGGAAAAGGCAACCCACTCCAGTACTCTTGCCTAGAAAATGCCATGGATGGAGGAGCCTCATGTCCATGGGGTCTCAAAGAGTCAGACCTTGATAACGTTACATGTAGTGTCTGCCTACAATGCGGGAGACCTGGGTTCGATCCCTGGGTCAGGAAGATCCCCTGGAGAAGGAAATGGCAACCCACTCCAGTACTCTTGCCTGGAGAATCCCATGGATGGAGGAGCCTGGCGGGCTACAGTCCATGGGGTTGCAAAGAGTTGGACATGACTGAGAGACTTCACTTTCTTTCACTACCTTGATAACGTTACATGTAAGAGAGCCAGAAGAGATAAGAAAGCCTTCCTCAGTGATCAATGCAAAGAAATAGAGGAAAACAACAGAATGGGAAAGACTAGAGATCTCTTCAAGAAAATTAGAGACAGCAAGGGGACATTTCATGCAAAGATGGGCTCGATAAAGGACAGAAATGGCAGGGACCTAACAAAAGCAGAAGATATTAAGAAGAGGTGGCAAGAATACACAGAAGAACTATACAAAAAAGATCTTCATGACCCAGATAATCACAATGGTGTGATCACTGACCTAGAGCCAGACATCCTGGAATGTGAAGTCAAGTGGGCCTTAGAAAGTGTCACTACGAACAAAGCTAGTGGAGGTGATGGAATTCCAGTTGAGCTGTTTCAAATCCTGAAAGATGATGCTGTGAAACTGTTGTACTCAGTATGCCAGCAAATTTGGAAAACTCAGCAGTGGCCACAGGACTGGAAAAGGTCCATTTTCATTCCAATCCCAAAGAAAGGCAATGCCAAAGAATGCTCAAACTACCGCACAATTGCACTCATCTCACATGCTAGTAAAGTAATGCTCAAAATTCTCCGAGCTAGGCTTCAGCAATACATGAACCGTGAACTTCCTGATGTTCAAGTTGGTTTTAGAAAAGGCAGAGGAACCAGAGATCAAATTGCCAACATCTGCTGGATCATGGAAAAAGCAAGAGAGTTCCAGAAAAACATCTATTTCTGCTTTATTGACTATGCCAAAGCCTTTGACTGTGTGGATCACAATAAACTGTGGAAAATTCTGAAAGAGATGGGAATACCAGACCACCTGACCTGCCTCTTGAGAAATCTGTATGCAGATCAGGAAGCAACAGTTAGAACTGGACATGGAACAACAGACAGGTTCCAAATAGGAAAAGGAGTATGTCAAGGCTGTATATTGTCACCCTGCTTATTTAACTTATATGCAGAGTACATCATGAGAAATGCTGGACTGGAAGAAACACAAGGTGGAATCAGGATTGCCGGGAGAAATATCAATAACCTCAGATATGCAGGTGACACTACCCTTATGGCAGAAAGTGAAGAGGAATTAAAAAGCCTCTTGATGAAAGTGAAAGTGGAGTGAAAAAGTTGGCTTAAAGCTCAACATTGAGAAAACGAAGATCATGGCATCTGATCCCATCACTTCATGGGAAATAGATGGGGAAACAGTGGAAACAGTGTCAGAGTTTATTTTTCTGGGCTCCAAAATCACTGCAGATGGTTAAAGACGCTTACTCCTTGGAAGGAATTTATGACCGACCTAGATAGCATATTGAAAAGCAGAGACATTACTTTGCCAACAAAGGTCCATCTAGTCAAGGCTATGGTTTTTCCAGTGGTCATGTATGGATGTGAGAGTTGGACTGTGAAGAAGGCTGAGCGACGAAGAATTGATGCTTTTGAACTGTGGTGTTGGAGAAGACTCTTGAGAGTGCCTTGGACTTCAAGGAGATCCAACCAGTCCATTCTGAAGGAGATCAGCCCTGGGATTTCTTTGGAGGGAATGATGCTGAAGCTGAAACTCCAGTACTTTGGCCACCTCATGCGAAGAGTTGACTCATTGGAAAAGACTGATGCTGGGAGGGATTGGGGGCAGGAGGAGAAGGGGACGACAGAGGATGAGATGGCTGGATGGCATCACTGACTCGATGGACATGAGTCTGAGTGAACTCCGGGAGATGGTGATGGACAGGGAGGCCTGGCGTGCTGCCATTCATGGGGTCACAAAGAGTCGGTCACGACTGAGCAACTGAACTGAACTGAACTGAAGAGAGCTTGGAGAGGTCCTCTACTTTGGAAATGTGAAAAGAGGACTAGGGTAGAAAAGAACATTCTGAAGCATAGTTGCTTTTGTTTTGAAAGTAATTGAGTTAACAATATTAAACTGGTTAAGGGATAGTTGTAAAATGCTAGAGTGTAGGCAGGTGATGGAGTTATAAGGCCTTAGATTTCACTTCAAATGTAGGCTAGTTATTCTCTCAGTTTCTCTGTTTCATCCTCTGAACTTCAGCGTGCCCTTGTACCATTTAATATATACAATTCTATGTGCAGCTATTTTTTTTCTGGGGAGAATGAGAATCCAGAACTTAATCCAAGATTCTGAGATCTAAAAATTTCCAGAATCATTAATTAAAATTTAGCAAAGTCCCTTTTAACCCTCAGCAGACCAGTAAAAGCAATGATCATTATGTATGTATATATATAAAGCTTAAGGTATTTACAAATAACTTGCAAACGTAAGAGTAAAGGGATAGTGAAAACAACTTATTTGAGATTATAAGTTGTTTGTAATAATAAGAATTTAAACCTGGAAAGCTCCAAATTTTTATTCTATATTTCTTGGTTTTGAAGAAATACATACCTTAATTGGGCAAAGTACTCTGAATGCAGCTGAATGCTCATCAGCTGTTATGCATGAATCTGGAATGTATCCATTTTGTAAATTCTGATTCCAGATTTCAAGTACATCCCTAACAGATTCTAGTTTTATCATTACTTTGGTTTCTTTTTGCACTTGCATTGCCAAAACACAGTACTTTTGAAATCTGTGAAGGCACATATTTTGTTCAAAAGAAGACTGCCATCTTGTTTGTTCCATAGTTTCAAAGATATGGAGAGTATTCTTTCCCAGCATTTACTTGATAAGACTTGTAAATGAACAAATCATGATGGCAGGTGTGTATATAAAGGTGATAAAAGAAAACAGATTATGTAGAAATGAATAAAATTCATTGGACTAATCATTCTAATTGGCGTTTATAAATCTAAAAAGAATACTCTCCATATCCTTTTTAACAAAATAATATGGTCTGGCTTATTTTCCCAAAACATTTTAGAATCAAGTTCTTCCTGTTGAAAGACCAACTACATGAGAATAGCATATATCCTTCTCATCCTTCAAAATATAATATTCATTCACTGATTCTTGAGTGAAGAGAAAATTCATCTAGAATATTTACTTAAGATACCATCTCTCATTTTGCTTATGGAGTCAATTTCACTATTAGCATCTAAAGTGTTGCTATCTCTTTCCGTTTATCTTCTAATTCATCCAATAACTGTGAGTGGTATTCCTCTGCCACTTTTCTTCTCTGCCATTATAGAAAAAAAAAAAAAAAAGAAAAATTCAAAAATCTCAACTCTGTCCAATGAAAGCTGAAAATAGACTACGAGAAAGGTGCCTTTAGACTTCTTTTATATCTTCCTGAGAGATTATACAATACACTGGGCAGAGTAGCAAGAAAACAAAGGATGATGTAATAGCTGTGATTTATTTCACAGTTATGTCATCTTTCCCAGACAGCCCCACCATTCTTCCATTTTATTTAGTCTTTTCTTTTTAAATACAGTTGGGAATAATTGATGAGCAATAATGAAGTCTATCATTATGGATGATAAAATAACAAAATGTTTCAAAATATAGAAAAACTAAAAACAGACTGAGAAAGTTGCCTCAAAAATTAAAATTGATTTTTGATGGTATATACCAACAGTTACAGTGTGCTGTGCAGAATTGAAGAGAACATTTTAGGATCTGGCCAGAACAAAAAAGATCAGGATCATTATCTACATCATTGTGGATGCCAAGCTTTTATCTGCATGGTCAAAGACTCAGTAGATTTTTAGGAAAGCTTTATCACTCTCTTGACTCCTGGTGAACTCTTCACTCATTTTCACCTGTTCTATCAATTAAGATAGCCTGTATAGTATTTTGGGAACAGTTGACTTTTCAGCTGTATGTGCAGAAGATTTTAATCCTCTGACATTTCCTTTTGTTAGATTTGCCCATTATTCCACCCTGTCAGTTTTAAATCCAGATTTATCTTCAAATTTTTTTTTTGTTCTTCCTAGTTTTGCATGATCCCCAGATTCAGTCAGCATGGTATCAGTATTTTCCAAATCATTCATAAAAATGTTGAACAGGACAGAGTTCTGTGACAGATCACTGATAACACATGACACCAACCAATCAGTTAGCTTCAGTTGATCTTACTGTTTAACAAGTTACACAGGAAACTTAACTGACCATACTTTTTATTCACAGGTATATAATGGGAAATTTTGACAAATACCACGCAAGTCAGGATACATAAAATTTCCCAGACCCACTGCTATAGGATTTCCACCAAAAAAGAAAGTCATTGAATGCCCTACTGGACATTCAATAAACAAAGGCAAAAGGAACTTTAGAGACTATTAGACTGAATCTCATTTTTTTCTAAGCTAGAAGTACTTAAGTATTAGCAACTTTCCTAAAGTAGCATAGCAGAGCTGATTAATTATTTTTTTTTGAAAGAGGTTATATTTAAGGTAGTCTAGTACTCATTTGCATACTCTTGTTTTCTGTGTTTAAGATTTGGCTTTTAATTTATATTTCCTAATGTACCAGTACTTCATGGGAAATAGATGGGGAAACAGTGGAAACAGTGTCAGACTTTATTTTTGGGGGCTCCAAAATCACTGCAGATGGTGACTGCAGCCATGAAATTAAAAGACACTTACTCCTTGGAAGGAAAGTTATGACCAACCTAGATAGCATATTGAAAAGCAGAGACATTACTTTGCCAACAAAGGTCTGTCTAGTCAAGGCTATGGTTTTTCCTGTGGTCATGTATGGATGTGAGAGTTGGACTGTGAAGAAGGCTGAGCGCCGAAGAATTGATGCTTTTGAACTGTGGTGTTGGAGAAGACTCTTGAGAGTCCCTAGGACTTCAAGGAGATCCAACCAGTCCATTCTTAAGGAGATCAGCCCTGGGATTTCTTTGGAGGGAATGATGCTGAAGCTGAAACTCCAGTACTTTGGCCACCTTATGCGAAGAGTTGGCTCATTGGAAAAGACTCTGATGCTGGGAGGGATTGAGGGCAGGGGGAGAAGGGGACAACAGAGGATGAGATGGCTGGATGGCATCACTGACTCGATGGACATGAGTCTGAGTGAACTCCGGGAGTTAGTGATGGATAGGGAGGCCTGGCGTGCTGCGATTCATGGGGTTGCAAAGAGTTGGTCACGACTGAGCAACTGAACTGAAATGAATGTACCAGCAGAACATATCCAAGCATTTCAAGCAAAAATGTCAATGCAGAATCGATCATCGTGATAGTCCAATTTCACAAAGTCAATATTAATTTACTTGTATATTCATCAAGTATAAATTAGTTTACTGTATATTCAAGGCACTGTATTTGGTGCTTGTAAGTATAGAAGTGTTTATGAAAAATCATAATAATCAAAATGGAAAAAATCCTAGACTTACATAAAATTAGTAATTACAAAATGAATGAATGAAGTGGGGGTGAGGTTATATCTTAGGCATGTTTAGAAGGCTAAATGATATACAGAATGCTTGCATATACGTTATCACATTTAATTCTTACAATAATATCAGTGATATAGGTTCTCCTTTCCAAATTTTACACAGGGGTTAATTAGGCCTGACTCAGTTTAAGGAATTTGTGCAAACTCAGAATAGCTAATTAGTGGTAGAAGTAGCAATTTGGACTCCAATTTTGATGCATTTTCCCACATAATAAATGTTGCCTCACCTACATCATGCCTTTTAAAAATTACTTTCTAGCACCTCATTTAATATTTATTTTTATTGAGATTTTAGTCCTAATCTGAGTTAGCAAGAATTGATTATATACAGCTAGTAGAATTCATGTCAAATTGCGGAACAATTAGAAAAAGAGAAACATGAGATTTAAAACCAGTAATTTTTAACTACTCAAATACTTGTAAATTCCTTGATTACCCTGCTAAATAAAATGTTGAAATAAATTCTTAGGACTAACTTACCATCTTAACCTGAGAATGAGTAGAACCAATTTATAACATAATTTTAATGAATACTTAGCATGAAGGTTTCTTTTTGGATAGAAATAATACACTCAAAATTTTTTGGAAAGTAGAAAATAGAAAAAATTGGGCCCTATAATTGGCAGGCTTTTTTGTGTGTGTAATTTTTCTGACCTTCTATATAACTTTTAACTCACCATATATTAAACTGATGAAAAGCATTATTTTAAAAATGATGTACAGGTTTAAATATAAATCTTTGTAAGTTATTTCCTAATTTAATTCTTTAAAGGTTTAGCTGTCTTTTCATTTAAACAGTAATAGAAGATGTACTAGTAATGGCATTGCTTTTCTGATTTTATATAATTTTTTAAATGTCTGCTTCCCATATGATCAGTGCTTATATCCTCCATCTCCAAGTAAGAGTTTTTCACTTAGAAAAGTTTCCCTATGATTAAATAATGTATTTTTGCATTTATTTTTAGTTTCAAATAAGACGATAGTCAAAGAAGTAGAATTTGGGATGTGCACCGTTACATGTGGTAAGTAACATAGAGCAGATAAATAATATTGTAGTGGGGATGGGGGGACAAAGTGTACTATCATGCATCTTTCTGATTTCTGTTTGTAATTGTGATTTACACACAAAACTCAAACGGATTGCTTTCTAAGGGAGGATATTTTCAGTTCATAACCTCTAAGTCTTATTTTAAGCCCGCTCTTTAATATATATACATATTATTATTTTGTGGGGGGAGCACATAAACTGCTTTCACAAGAGTAAAACTTTATCTCGGAGGTTTGGAAGATTAAAGGTCTTCTGATGCATCTCACAGATGTCTTCCACACACTGTGTTGGCAAATCTATCAACAGATTTGCTTTTTTAAATAGTCTATTCTAAATTCTACAGTTTTCCATTTTATATGTCACGTCTTAGAAAAAAAGAGGTATTGGCTTTGTGGGGAAAATAATATTCAAAGACTGATTTATTCTGATCATTCCTTGGATAGAAACTGGACGTAAAATCTCTTGGGTAAGTATTGCATTAAGACCACACGTGCTGTAGTAAGACCGTGAGTGCTTAGTTGTGTCAGACTCTTGGGATCCCACGCACTATAGCCCACCAGGCTCCTCTGTCCAAGGGATTTCTGAGGCAAGAATACTGGAGTGGGTTGCCATTTCCTTCTCCAGGGGATCTTCCCAAACCAGGGATCGAACCTGCATCTCCTACATCTCCTGCATTGGCTGGTGAATTCTTTACCATTGCACCACCTCAGACCTAAAAGTGTTCACCATAAGTGCCTGAAGGGCTTGTTAAAACATGGATTGTGAGTCCTACTTCAAAATTTCTGACTCACTTAGGCCTTCAATGAGGTCTAAGAATTTATATTTCTAAAGTAAGTTCACAAATGAAGCTGATGCTGCTTTTTCAAAGACCATCTTTTGAGAACCACTATAGACTAATATACTAAGAAGACAGCAGATAATTCAAAATGTAATTAAGTTTATTCTAAATAGAGTCTGCCTTTGAAAAAGATAGTGACAGAAGGGAAGAACAAAAACCAGAGGGAAAGAAATCAAAGTCCATGCAGATACAGATCAAAACATTATGTATGGTTTTTTTATTTTTTTGGTCAAAAATTATAGCTAAAGTGTTTTTATTTGAGATAAGGTTTAAAAAATGATGCTAAAATAAACAACAAAATTTACGCTTTTAACCATTTTTTAAATGTACGTTTTAATGACATTAAGCACATTCATATTGTCATGCAGTCATTATTGCAATCCACTCCCAAATTTTTCATCATCCCCAAACTGAAACCTCTGTACCAGTTAAACACTAATTTCCCACTTAGGCCAATCCCTTGCAACAATTATTCTACTTCCTGTCTCTTGAGATAGTTTTAAACCTGTTTTTTACCTTAATTTCTTGGTCAGTCAGAGTCAGAGATGAGAGGAATCTATGTAATAATCTTGTATTTATTCATTTGCAATTTATATTTTTATTCTGCTGCTTGCTTGTGAAATTCTCAGAGAATGATTTTTATGACAATTCTAATAATTGGTATTGTCCTACTCTTTAAAGATGTACTTCAGAAATTATATATCTTTATTCAATAAATTTGGGCTTCCCTAGTGGCTCGGATGATAAAGGATCTGTCTGCAGTGTGGGAGACCCAGGTTGGATCTCTGGGTTAGGAAGATCCCTTGGAGGAGGCCATGGCAACCCACTCCAATATTCTTGCCTGGAGAATCCCACGGACAGAGGAGCCTGGTGGGCTACAGTCCCTGGGATTGCAAAGAGTCAGACACGACTGAGTGTCTAACACACATTCAACGAGTTAGTTTTTGTTTTCTGCTTTTTAAGTTTTTGCCTACTATGTGCCAGGTATTATTATAGGTGTTAGAATACAGCAGTGAACAAAGCAGTGAGAACTCTCTGCTTTTAGGGAATATATTTTTTAGTAGGGTCAAAAAGATACATAATGTAAAACGTAATATGTCAGATGGTGGTAAGTTCTAAAAACCATAAAAGGCAATATTTCATATTTATAATATTTTAACTATTAAAAACATTTTCAACCCGTAAAAATTATTTAAAAGAAAAAAAATGCTTTAGTGAAAATTCTGTTGAACTCCCAAAACAATATTTTAGCATTCAAAAAGTTTTGTTTTCTTGGAACACACAAGCATGTTTTTAAGTATTGACTTACATGTCACATCTACACACATGATTGCAATGAAATCTATTTGGCTAAATAAATAAATACATAAAATACCTGCTTGGAAAATATTTATGCATTTCAGAATAAGACTATCCCCCTAGAGAAGTACTATTCATAAATTTAAGTGGAGCCATTCTGCAGCCATTCTTAAGAATCTCGTTTAATCAAAATAGACCTTTCCCCATCCAACCTTCCCTCTCCTTATCTCGTATGGAGAACTCTCTTGTTTGCTTCTCAAAGTTTGGTCCACAGGCTAGCTACATCAGCATATCCTGAGAGCTTGTGAGAAATTCAGAACGTGAGGACCTACTGCAGACCTACTTACTGCATCCTAATTTGCACGTCAGTATGTCTCAGGTGTTTTGCATGCACTCTGAAGATTGAAACATGCTCTTATAAGCCATCTCTTATATGATAAACCAACAGATTATAAGCCGTCTCTTGTATTATAAGCCAAGCTCTATACAGTCAGCCAAAACAAGACCAGGAGCTGACTATGGCTCAGATCATGAACTCTTTATTGCAAAATTCAGACTTAAGTTGAAGAAAGTAGGGAAAACCACTAGATCATTCAGGTATGACCTAAATCAAATCCCTTATGACTATACAGTGGAAGTGAGAAATAGATTTAAGGGACTAGATCTGATGGAGTGCCTTAAGAACTGTGGATGGAGGTTCATGACATTGTCCAGGAGACTGATCAAAGCCATCCCCAAGAAAAAGAAATGCTAAAAGGTAAAATGGTTGTCTGAGGAGGCCTTAAAAATAGCTGTGAAACGAAGAGAAGTGAAAGGCAAAGGAAAAAAGGGAAGATATACCCATCTGAATGCAGAGTTCCAAAGAATAGCAAGAAGAGATAAGAAAGCCTTCCTCAGTGATCAATGCAAAGAAATAGAAGAAAATGACAGAACAGGAAAGACTAGAGATCTCTTCAAGAGAATTAGAGATACCAAGGGAACATTTCATGCAAAGATGGGCACAATAAAGGACAGAAATGATATGTACCTAACAGAAGCAGAAGATATTAAGAAGAGGTAGAAAGAATACACAGAAGAATTATAAAAAGAAAAAAAAGATCTTAATGACCCAGATAACCACAATGGCGTGATCACTCACCTAGAGCCAGACATCCTGGAGTGCAAAGACAAATGAACCTTAGGAAGCATCACTATGAACAAAGCTAGTGGAGGTGATGGAATTCCAACCGAGCTACTTCAAATCCTAAAAGCTGATGCTGTGAAAGTGCTGTACTCAATATGCCAGCAAATTTGGAAAACTCAGCAGTGGCCACAGGAAGAGGACTGGAAAAGGTCAGTTTTCATTCCAATGCCAAAGAAACGCAATGCCAAAGAACGTTCAAACTACTGCACAATTGCACTTCTCTCACACGCTAGCAAAGAAACGCTCAAAATTCTCTAAGCTAGGCTTCAGCAGTGTGTGAACCGAGAACTTCCAGATGTTCAAGTTGGATTTAGAAAAGGCAAAGGAACCAGAGATCAAATTGCCAACATCTGTTGGATCATAGAAAAAACAAGAGAATTCCAGAAAAACATTTACATCTGCTTCATTGACTATACCAAAGCCTTTGACTGTGTTGGAAAATTCTTAAAAGAGATGGGAATACCAGACCACCTTACTTGCTCCCTGCGAAACCTGTTTGCAGGTCAAAAGCAACAGTTAGACCCGGACATTAAACAAAGGACTGGTTCCAAATTGGGAAAGCAGTATGTCAAGGCTGTATATTGTCACCTTGCTTATTTGACTTATAAACAGAATCTATCATGCGAAATGCTGGGCTGGATGAAGCATAAGCTGGAAGCAGAATTGCAGAGACAAGTAGCAATAACTTCAGATATGCAGATGACACCATGGTTATGGCCGAAAGCAAGAAAATAAAGACTTGCTTCTTAATGGAAGTGAAAGAGGAGAGTGAAAAAGCTGGCTTAAAATCAACATTTGAAAAACTAAGATCATGGCATAGGGTCCCATCACTTCATGGCAAATATATGGGGAAACAATGGAAAGAGTGACAGACTTTATTTTCTTGGGCTCCAAAATTACTACACATGAGTGCAGCCATGAAATTAAAAGACACTTGCTCCTTGGAAGAAAAGCTATGACCAACCTAGAGAGTGAAAGTGAAAGTTGCTCAGTCATGTCTGACTCTTTGCAATCCCATGGACTATGCAGTCCATGGAATTTTCCAGGCCAGAATACTGAAGTGGGTAACATTCCCCTTCTTGAGGGTATCTTCCCAACCCATGGATCAAACCCAGGTCTCCCACCTTGCAGGCAGATTCTTTACCAGCTGAGCCACAAGGGAACCCCAACTATGACCAACCTAGGCAGAATATTGAAAAACAGAGACATGACTTTGCTGACAAATGTGTCTAGTCAAACCTGTGGTTTTCCAGTAGTCATGTATGGATGTGAAAGTTGGACCATAAAGAAAGCTGAGTGCTGAAGAATTGATGCTTTAGAACTGTGGTGTTGGAGAAGACTCTTGAGAGTCCCTTGGACTGCAAGGAGGTCAAACCAGTCCATCCTAAAGGAAATCAGTCCTGAATATTCATTGGAAGGACCGATGCTGAAGCTGAAGCTCCGATACTTTGGCCACCTGATGTGAAGAACTGACTCATTAGAAAAGACCCTGATGCTGGGAAAGATTGAAGGTGGGAGGAGAAGGGGATGACAGAGGATGAGATGGTTGGATGGCATCACCGACTCAATGGACATGAGTTCGAGCAAGCTGTGGGAGTTGGTGATGGGAAGGAAAGTCTGGCATCCTGCAGTCCACGGGGTCTCAAAGAGTCAGAAATGACTGAGTGACTGAACTGAACTGAAGCCATCTCTAGACTTCAGCTTACCCTTGTTTTGAGAATGGGTTGTATGATTAACATTTTACAGGGACTGAAAGAAGGAACTTGGTAGGAAGAATATCACGATGGACTACTCCTTAGCCTGTGACAGCACAGTCTTATCACAGGACATGTTTGGCATGTCACTGAACCAGCTTTTAACCAGCTTTTATCATCTCTCTCACTTCTGGTATTGGTAGGGCAAACTCAGTGGAGATCTGAGATGGGCCAGTAAAGACTTAATTTCTTATGAAATGTGTGGCAATTCTAACAAGAGTTATCACTTTGGAAATGGAAGTCTGGTCATTAAGTCTATCTTGATAAATGTAATACAGAGATTTTTACCAGTCTAGGTGTTAAAAAGCATCATTTATGTTACAGTGTAATTTTTGTAATTTCCTCTGCAAGCTACAACTCCCCCCATTCCAAAATTCCATGCTCAAATAAATTTGGAAGATCCTGTGTGTTACTGCTTTCTACTGTTTCAGTAGTAGGCTTTATTAGCTGTAATAAGCACATTTTATACATCTCTAAAAAGGAAAAATACTGTCATTCTTGACATGCTGTCAATTCTAAAATGCATTCTGATCTCAAAAATATTAGAATGTAAAACTTTTGCATCTTTGATCAATGAAAGTTTACACATAATAGCACATTCATTTACTAGCATGTTAAAAGGTCCTCTAAAATTCTGAGGAGATTCATTTCATTTTAATTTAATGTATACTTTCCAAATGTAGAGAATCATGGAATCTTTTTTCTTATGTTATCAACCAGAGGAACTAGTGTTCCATGTGACTCCTTTTGGAAATGTTGTTTTATGAAATAATTCAAAATGCTTGTGGTTGTGCTCAGTCACTTCAGTTGTATCCTACTCTTTTTGAACTCATGGATTGTAGCCCACCAGGCTCCTCTCCAGGCAAGAATACTGGAGTAGGTAACCATTCCCTTCTCCAGGGGATCTTTCTGACTCAGGGATCGAACCCAGGTCTCCTGCATTGCAGGTTGATTCTTTACCTGCTGAGCCATCTCTAAATGTTATTACCCTGAATTTAGGAATTTAATTTCTGAAATTAGGAGAAAAGTTTCAAAATTGACCTAGGTGGAAAAATAAAATAACCCTGGAATTCTTTTTTTTTTTTTTTTTAACATCTGCCAATTTCTTTTATCAAAGGTATCGGTATTAGAGAAGTTATATTGACAAGTGGATGCCCTGGTGGTGAATCCAAGTGTATCGTACGAGTGGAAGAATGTCGTGGACCAGTAGATTGTGGCTGTGAGTTGGACTTGATACTGGAGGGAGACAGAGGGGCCATGTTTACTCTGGGGAGATATCCTTAACCTCAGTTTGCTTGAGTGGAGGGAGATGATCAAAATGATATACTCAAAGGAAATCATAAGAAAACTTAAAATTCCACTTCTCCAGACAGTTATAGGTCTTTCTACTTTTCTTTACATTTTTTCAGTTGTGTCTAAATTTAACAAACATTCTCTCTAGTACACTGGAACCTTACTGCACTCAGGTTTTGGTTGAAGCTATCCTCCAGAGAAATGCTTTTGACCTTGTGGTTGTGACAGTCTATCAGTAGATTGGTAAACTCCACATTGGGAACTTTGAGAGCCTTTCTTTATCAAATTTCACTCGTCTGAGGTTTCATTATCTCTAAGCCAGAAAGAGGTGGACAGAAAATTGGCAGCCACTAGTAAGTATATCTCAAAGTTTAATAGATCACTAAGTAGCTTGCCCTTACTGTCTCTTCTCTATAGTTTATTTTGCCAAAGGAACAGACAGGTATGGTGTTTACTTGCCTCTTCCGTGACTTTATTGTTGCATGCATGATGACTCTGCTCCTCTACAGTCAAACTTGCAGTAATACGTTTACTGACTTCCAGCGTGTAATTTCTTTTAAAATTGGTGGCGACTTTTAAAGGTAGTTTTGTGTATAAAGCAGTGCACAAGGCCCATTGGTATATATGTATGTAATTTTTTTTCAGGGGGTAGACCAATTTCAGAAAGCCTTGAACATGTTAGGCTTGCATGTGTTCATACATCTCCTGAAAACCGTTTCAAATATATTTGGAGACTTCTAAGGCCAGACCAGGTGAGTAATGAATATATATAATTTGGTGCTTTTCAGTGAGTAATAAGATTCGTTTCCCAGTGCTTCATGACTCTCAGAGCACTTTCTCTTCAAAAGCAGTTTGCAAAAATGAAGTAAAAATCATATAACTGTATTATTATTGGGATTTAAATTGTCTTTCATTTCTTAGTAGAGCTACAACTTTATATATGTTTAGGGCCAGCTATTATCAGAACATAGAAGCATCTATTTTATATAAAGTGTTCTATTTGGGAAGCAAGGTTTTCATTTGTATGTATAATTCTTGTATACTGATAACAGTAGCTAACATTAGTTGAGGGCTTATTAAATGCCAGATATACACCAACTGCTAGAGTTTCTTTTACTCATGTAACAATCTATGAGGTAGTCCCATCATTATACCCATTTTGCAGATAAGTACAATTGTTGCTCCATTTCCTCAGGGAGTTGACTCCAGGACCCCTTCAGACATCAGAATCAGAGATGCTCAATTTTCTTATATAACATGGTATTAGTATATAATACCATGGTATTATATTAGTATATAACATGGCAAATTATATAGTATTTGAATATAACAGATACTTCTGTCCGTATACTTTAAAACACCTCTAGATTATTTATAATATAATGTAAGTGCTATATCAGTTCAGTTCAGTCACTTAGTTGTGTCCGACTCTTTGCGACCCCATGAACCTCAGCACGCCAGGCCTCCCTGTCCATCACCAAATCCCGGAGTCTACCCAAACCCATGTCCATTGAGTCAGTGATGCCATCCAACCATCTAATCCTCTGTTGTCCCCTTCTCCTCCTGCCCTCAATCTTTCCTAGCATCAGGGTCCTTTCAAATGAGTCGGCTCTTTACATGAGGTGGCCAAAGTACTGGAGTTTCAGCTTTAGCATCATTCCTTCCAAAGAAATCCCAGAGCTGATATCCTTCAGAATGGACTGGTTGGATCTCCTTGCAGTCCAAGGGACTCTCAAGAGTCTTCTCCAACACTACAGTTCAAAAGCATCAATTCTTCGGCGCTCAGCCTTCTTCACAGTCCAACTCTCACATCCATACATGACCACAGGAAAAACCATAGCCTTGACTAGACGAACCTTTGTTGGCAAAGTAATGTCTCTGCTTTTCAATATGCTATCTAGGTTGGTCATAACTTTTCTTCCAAGGAGCAAGTGTCTTTTAATTTCATGGCTGCAGTCACCATCTGCAGTGATTTTGGAGCCCCCAAAAATAAAGTCTGACACTGTTTCCACTGTTTCCCCATCTATTTGCCATGAAGTTATGGGACCAGATGCCATGATCTTAGTTTTCTGAATGTTGAGTTTTAAGCCAACTTTTCTACTCTCCACTTTCACTTTCATCAAGAGCCTTTTTAGTTCTTCTTCACTTTCTGCCATAAAGATGGTGTCATCTGCATATCTGAGGTTATTGATATTTCTCCCAGCAATCTTGATTCCAGCTTGTGCTTCCTCCAGCCCAACATTTCTCATGATGTACTCTGCATAGAAGTTAAATAATCAGGGTGACAATATACAGCCTTGTCATACTCCTTTTCCTATTTGGAACCAGTCTGTTGTTCTGCTTCCTGACCTGCATATAGATTTCTCAAGAGGCAGGTCAGGTGGTCTGGTATTCCCATCTCTTTCAGAATTTTCCACAGTTTATTGTGATCCACACAGTCAAAGGCTTTGGCATAGTCAATAAAGCAGAAATAGATGTTTTTCTGGAACTCTCTTGCTTTTTCCATGATCCAGCAGATGTTGGCAATTTGATCTCTGGTTCCTCTGCCTTTTCTAAAACCAGCTTGAACATCTGGAAGTTCACGGTTCGCATATTGCTGAAGCCTGGCTTGGAGAATTTGAAGCATTACTTTACTAGCATGTGAGATGAGTGCAATTGTGCGGTGGTTTGAGTATTCTTTGGCATTGCCTTTCTTTGGGATTGGAATGAAAACTGACCTTTTCCAGTCCTGTGGCCACTGCTGAGTTTTCCAAATTTGCTGGCATACTGAGTACAACAGTTTCACAGCATCATCTTTCAGGATTTGAAACAGCTCAACTGGAATTCCATCACCTCCACTAGCTTTGTTCGTAGTGATGCTTCCTAAGGCCCACTTGACTTCACATTCCAGTATGTCTGGCTCTAGGTGAGTGATCACACCATCGTGATTATCTGGGTTGTGAAGATCTTTTTTGTACAGTTCTTCTGTGTATCTTGCCCCCTCTTCTTAATATCTTCTGCTTTTGTTATGTCCCTGCCATTTCTGTCCTTTATTGAGCCCATCTTTGCATGAAATGTTCCCTTGGTATCTCTAATTTTCTTGAAGAGATCTCTAGTCTTTCCCATTCTATTGTTTTCCTCTATTTCTTTGCATTGATTGCTGAGGAAGGCTTTCTTATGTCTCCTTGCTGTTATTTGGAAGTCTGCATTCAGATGCTTATATCTTTCCTTTTCTCCTTTGCTTTTCGCTTCCCTTCTTTTCACATCTATTTGTAAGGCCTCCTCAGACTCCCATTTTGCTTTTTTGCATTTCTTTTTCTTGGGG
Organism: Bos indicus; assembly: GCF_029378745.1. Taxonomy (NCBI): domain Eukaryota; kingdom Metazoa; phylum Chordata; class Mammalia; order Artiodactyla; family Bovidae; genus Bos; species Bos indicus. The sequence continues at coordinate 62,086,788 of NC_091768.1, read as the reverse complement.
ATGGTCTTGATCCCGGTCTCCTGTACAATGTATGAACCTCCGTCCATAGTTCATCAGGCACTCTATCTATCAGGTCTAGTCCCTTAAATCTATTTCTCACTTCCACTGTATAATCATAAGGGATTTGATTTAGCTCATACCTGAATGGTCTCGTGGTTTTCTCCACTTTCTTCAGTTTCAATCTGAATTTGGCAATAAGGAGTTCATGATCTGAGCCATAGTCAGCTCCTGGTCTTGTGTTTGCCGACTGTATAGAGCTTCTCCATCTTTGGCTGCAACGAATATTGTCAGTCTGATTTTGGTGTCAACCATCTGGTGATGTCTATGTGTAGAGTCTTCTCTGGTGTTGTTGGAAGAGGGTGTTTGCTATGACCAGTGCGTTTTCTTGGCAAAACTCTATTAGCCTTTGCCCTGCTTCATTCTGTACTCCAAGGCCAAATTTGCCTGTTACTCCAGGTGTTTCTTTACTTCCTACTGTTGCATTCCAGTCCCCTATAATGAAAAGGATGTCTTTTGGGGGTGTTAGTTCTAGAAGATCTTATGTCTTCATAGAACTGTTCAACTTCAGCTTCTTCAGCGTTACTGGTTGGGGCATAGACTTGGATTACTGTGATATTTAATGGTTTGCCTTGGAAACAAACAAAGGTTTCCAATGGTTTGCCTTGGAAAATGCTATATAAGAATTTGTAAATGCAATATAAATGCCAAGTAAAGAGTTACTGTGCAACCAATTCAAGTTTTGCTTTTTGGAACTTTCTGGAAATTCTTTTTTTCTGAGTATTTTTAATCTATGATTTGTTGAATCTACTGATGTGGAGCCCAAAGATATGGAGGACCAACTGTAGCTGAGATGTAGAGAGTAACTCGTTCTGATTTACACAGTCAGGAAGTTGGTACTTGTTCTGTCTAACTTTAAAATACAAGTACATAATTAATTACTGTCCTAGACTGAGAGAAAGTGACACTTATTTTGTTATAAGAAATAAATTATTTTCTGATCTTAGATTTTCATGAAGAATATTGATATTTTTTTTCTTTTAAAATAGCAAGCCATTATACTTGCAAATGATTCAGCAATCCTGGAAGTTCACAGGGATACTCACCCCAAGGCTTTTGAGTGTGAAACGTTGGATAATAATGAAATAGTAGCATCTATTAGATTCACAATCTATACGACAACTGGTGAGTACCCAGCAACATTTTGACTTGCTTATATCTCAAACTTCAGAGAGCATCAGAATCACATGGTGATCTTGTTGAGACACAGACCACTAGCCCAGCTCCTGTAGTTTCTGCATCTGTAGATCCGCTGGCACAAGAATTTCCATTTCTGACAAGTTCCTAGTTGTTGTTGGTCCAGAGATCACGTTTTGGGAAGCACTAGTTTTATACCATTAAGACTTTTCTACAAGGTAGTGTGACTTTCCCTGGTGGCTCAGATGATGAAGACTGCCTGCAATGCAGGAGACCCAGCTTTGATCCCAGCTTTGGGTCGGGAAGATTCCCTGGAGAAGGAAATGGCTACCCACTCCAGTATCCTTGCCTGGAGAATTCCATGGACAGAGGAGCCTGGTGGGCTACAGTCCGTGGGGTTGCAAAGAGCTGGACACGACTGAGCGACTACCACTTCACTGCCTTTTATTTAACTGGAAACAAGCTGAGGTATTTTGGAGGTGATTTAAAAAAATAAACTGTAAACTTTCTTTGATGTACTGTTCAGTGTCCTTTAAAAAAAATATTTACAGTGAAAGCTAATAACCGTAGTCCTATATTGGGATATACTCGGTGTTATTAAAAGAATAATGTCAATAAAAGGCAAAAAAGGACCGAACATCATCAACTAAAAAAGATCTCAGTGAGTCACAGTTCAGGCTATTAAAGGTTTTGACAGCCGTTCTCAGTTCGTGTCCCCCAGCTTGGTCCTTGTTAGGACTGCTTAGTAGTGGTTAGCTCTTCCTGTGATTCAAAGGCAACAGGTGTAAGCTAAGGACTGGGGCACAGTCCCCAAGGTCAGCAAGTGAGACAAGTTGACTTTTCTCTCTCGTAGCTGTCGAGGACTGGTGGGGGATGTCTCTGCCATCTTAGCATATGCACTGGTTAGATGACAAAATGTTTTCAGAAAATGTTGATATCTATTAGTTGCTTTTAAAAAGGACAATTGGGTTTACTGCTGTGACAGACCCTTTTGGCTGTTTTAGACGTCAGACAAATGTTTTGGCTTGAAATGTTCTCACAGTATGGTACTGGCTCGAAACAAATACATGATTGAAATATTTTCAGGGTAGATACGGTTTAATTAATGAAAATGCCCCATCCATTCCTTCATATGACAGATTTTTCACTTTCACAATAATTGTCTTTTATAGTTAGGCATTATTTTGATTCAATCATGTCCCCCTAAAAAGATATTTTCAAGTCCAAACTCATATAACTTAAGAATGTGATGGTGTCTGGAAATAGGGTTGTTGCAGGTGTAATTAATCCAGTTAAGACACGATCTTACATACTAGAGAAGAGTGGGCTTTTAATCCAGTTTAACTGGTGTCCTCATGAGAAGAGGGAGATCTGGACACAGAAACACAGAACATGAGAGAGGAGAATACATGAAGACTCAAAGACACATGGGGAGAAGACAGCCATGTGAAGACAGACACAGAAATGGAGTTCAGATCAGATCAGATCAGTCGCTCAGTCGTGTCCGACTCTTTGCGACCCCATGAATCGCAGCACGCCAGGCCTCCCTGTCCATCACCAACTCCCGGAGTTCACTCAGACTCACGTCCATCGAGTCAGTGATGCCATCCAGCCATCTCATCCTCTGTTGTCCCCTTTTCCTCCTGCCCCCAATCCCTCCCAGCATCAGGGTCTTTTCCAATGAGTCAATTCTTCACATGAGGTGGCCAAAGTACTGGAGTTTCAGCTTTAGCATCATTCCTTCCAAAGAAATCCCAGGCTGGAGATACACTGTTACAAACTAAGGAACATTTGGGGCTCCCAGAGCCTGGAAGAGTAAAGGAAGGATCCTTCTCAGAGCCACTGGCGAGAGCACAGCCTTACCAATGCCTGGTATTCAAACATTTATCCTCCAAAACTGTGAGATAACAGATATTTCTGTTATTTTTAAGTCCCCTAGTTAGTGGTACTTTGTTATGGTGACCTTCAAAAACTAATACAAACATAAGCTTAGTTTTTCTAAAATGTAAGAGCATCAAAATTCAGTCTGTTTTTCATTAGAAAATTTCAACAGAAATGGAAACTATTTTTTATTAGACATAAAAGTACTCTAAGGGACCCTTGCAAGAAGACTACCATTAAAATGAACCAGAATCTTGATACTTCTCATTTTCCACCTCTCTTGTCTAGTATTTCAGGGTAGTAGATAAATGGAAAGAAATTTTGCATTTCTTCCCCTCAAGTTTTAATCTTAAAAGTTTTTTTTTTCCATTTGAGCTTAAAAATTCCACTGCTTTTATAAGTCTAAAATTATCAAAAGTTAAAAACTTTTTAAATTTAACAATGTTAGAATATAAATATGATATAAATTGGCTTCCCTGGTGGCTCATTCGGTAGAGTCTGCCTGCAATGCAGGAGACCTGGGTTCAATCCCTGGGTTGAGAAGATCCCCTGGAGAAGGGAATGGCAACGCACTCCAGTATTCTTGCCTGGAGAATCCCATGGACGGAGGAGCCTTGTGGGCTACAGTCCATGGGGTCACAAAAAGTCGGACACGACTGAGTGACTAACTTTAACTTTTTAAAATTGTTCATCGTACTTGGAAGTATTTAATGAGATTACTAAATTGAGTTTATAGCTCTTGAACTACTAAGAAAAATGGAAAATTATATTTCATAGTGTTTAAAGAATAGAAAGAAAATCAAGATGAATAAGCAGTTGAGACTGCCTGAATAGGAGACCAAGTCTGTTAGAGTGCTGTGTGTGTGCAGTCAGTCATGTCCAACTCCTCATGACTCCGTGTACAGTAGCCCACTGGGCTCCTCTGTCCATGGAATTCTCCAGGCAAGAATACTGGAGTGGGCTGCCATTTCCTTCTCCAGGGGATTTTCTTGACCCAGGGATCAAACTTGTGAATCTTGCATCTTCTACATAGGCAGGCAGATTCTTTACCACTAGTACCACCTGGGAAGCCCCTGTGAGAATGGTACTTATCAAAATTAAAATATTAAAATACATAAAACATAGCTTTCACAAATCATTAAATCTCCCTGGATGTTGGTTTACTTATCTGTATAAAAGTTGTATCAGATGATCTTTCAGGACCTTCCCCACATGAATCTTTAATGAGTCTATGATTTAGGGACCAGGAAGAGCCATAAGAAAGGTATATAATTCAAAAGTAAGTAATATTTGCTATAAATTGCATTTTTATCAGCTTACAATGTAGCAGTGTTATAATACATGTAGTAGACTCATTTTGTCTCCTTAATAAGGAAAGCAGACAGATATGGGAGAGAATGCTGATTTAAAAGTGGTGTTTGGATATTAAAACATATACAAAAATTAGAGATGTGTTATAGTCCTAAATGTATTAATAAAAGCTAAAATCATCAAGCTTAAAAAAGAAAACATAGAAGACTATCTGTATGATTCAGGAGTAGGCAAGACTTCCCTTTTAGATATGACAAAAACCAGTCACCATAAAAGGAAATATTGATAAATTAGGCTTCATAAAATTTAAAACTTCATATTCCAAAAATGGTATTGGGAAAATTTGACAGCCACATGCAAAAGAATGAAAGAAGGTCACTATCTTACACCGTACACAGAAATAAACTCAAAATGGATGAAAGAGTTGAACGTAAGACCTAAAATCATAAAATTCCTAGGAAAAAAACATAGGCAGTAAAACGTGAACTGTGAACTTCTTGATGTTCAAGCTGGTTTTAGAAAAGGCAGAGGAACCAGAGATCAAATTGCCAACATCCGCTGGATCATGGAAAAAGCAAGAGAGTTCCAGAAAAATATCTATTTCTGCTTCATTGACTATGCCAAAGACTTTGACTGTGTGGATCACAATAAACTGTGGAAAATTCTGAAAGAGATGGGAATACCAGACCACCTGACCTGCCTCTTGAGAAACCTATTTGCAGGTCAGGAAGCAACAGTTCAAACTGGACATGGAACAACAGACTGGTTCCAAATAGGAAAAGGAGTACGTCAAGGCTGTATATTGTCACCCTGCTTATTTAACTTATATGCAGAGTACATCATGAGAAATGCTGGGCTGGAGGAAGCACAAGCTGGAATCAAGATTGCCAGGAGAAATATCAATAACCTCAGATATGCGGATGACACCACCCTTATGGCAGAAAGTGAAGAGGAACTCAAAAGCCTTTTGATGAGAGTGAAAGGAGAGTGAAAAAGTTGGCTTAAAACTCAACATTCAGAAAACTAAGATCATGGCCTCTGGTCCCATCACTTCATGGGAAATAGATGGGGAAACAGTGGAAACAGTGTCAGACTTTATTTTTCTGGGCTCCAAAATCACTACAGATGGTGACTGCAGCCATGAAATTAAAAGATAATTCCTCCTTGGAAGGAAGGTTATAACCAACCTAGATAGCATATTGGGAGAAGGCAATGGCACCCCACTCCGGTACTCTTGCCTGGAAAATCCCATGGATGGAGGACCCTGGAAGGCTGCAGTCCATGAGGTCGCTAAGAGTCAGACACGACTGAGCAACTTCACTTTGACTTTTCACTTTCATGCACTGGAGAAGGAAATGGCAACCCACTCCAGTATTCTTGCCTGGAGAATCCCAGGGACGGGGGAGCCTGGTGGGCTGCTGTCTATGGGGTCGCACAGAGTCAGACACGACTGAAGTGACTTAGCAGCAGCAGAAGATAGCGTATTAAAAAGCAGAGACATTACTTTGCCAACAAAGGTCTAGTAAAGGTTATGCTTTTTCCAGTGATCATGTATGGATATGAGAGTTGGACTATAAAGAAAGCTGAGCGCCGAAGAATTGATGCTTTTGAACTGTGGTGTTGGAGAAGACTCTTGAGAGTCCCTTGGACTGCAAGGAGATCCAACCAGTCCATTCTGAAGGAGATCAGCCCTGGGATTTCTTTGGAAGGAATGATGCTAAAGCTGAAACTCCAGTACTTTGGCCACCTCATGCGAAGAGTTGACTCATTGGAAAAGACTCTGATGCTGGGAGGGATTGGGGGCAGGAGGAGAAGGGGGCGACAGAGGATGAGATGGCTGGATGGCATCACTGACTCGATGGATGTGGGTTTGAGTGAACTCTGGGAGTTGGTGATGGACAGGGAGGCCTGGTGTGCTCCAATTCATGGGGATGCAAAGTATCGGACACGACTGAGCAACTGAATTGACTTCTGAATCTTATTGATATAGGTCTTAACGATGTTTTTGTAGGTTTAACTGCAGAGACAAGGGAAACAAAAGCAAAAATAAACAATGGGACTACTTCAAACTAAAAAGCTTCTGCACAGCAAAGGAAACCATCATCAAAACAAAAAAACAGCTTACGGAATGGGAGGAGACATTTGCACATGGTATCTCTGATGAGGGGTTAATAGGCCAAAATGTATAAGGAACTCACAGTAATCAACATTAAAAAATAAATAAATAAAACCTGATAAAAATCAGGCAGAGGATCTGAATAGACATTTTTTCCAAAGAAGACATACAGATGGTCAGCAGATGCATAAAAATATGCTCAACATCACTAGTTAGGGAAATGCAAATCAAAACCACAGGTACTACGTTATACCTATTAGAGTGGTTGTTATCAAAAAAGACAAAAAATAACAAATGTTGGAGAGGATGTGGAGAAAAGGGAACCCTTGTACACTGTTGGTGCAGCCACTATGAAAAGCAGTATAGAGAGTCTTCAAAAAATTAAGAATAATACTACCATAGGACACAGCTTTTCCACTTCTGTATATTTATCCAAAGAACATAACACTAATTTAAAAAGACATATGCACCTCTATGTTCTCTGGAGCATTATTTATAATAGCCAAGATATAGAAGCCACCTAACTGTCCATTGATGGACAAATGGATAAAGAAGGTGTCTTATATATATATATATATATATATCAGATCAGATCAGTCGCTCAGTCGTGTCCAACTTTTTGCGACCCCATGAATCTCAGCATGCCAGGCCTCCCTGTCCATCACCAACTCCCAGAGTTCACTGAGACTCACGTCCATTGAGTCAGTGATGCCATCCAGCCATCTCATCCTCTGTCGTCCCCTTCTCCTCCTGCCCCCAATCCCTCCCAGCATCAGAGTCTTTTCCAATGAGTCAACTCTTCACATGAGGTGGCCAAAGTACTGGAGTTTCAGCTTTAGCATCATTCCCTCCAAAGAAATCCCAGGGCTGATCTCCTTTAGAATGGACTGGTTGGATCTCCTTGCAGTCCAAGGGACTCTCAAGAGTTCAAAAGCATCAATTCTTCGGTGCTCAGCCTTCTTCACAGTCCAACTCTCACATCCATACATGACCACTGAAAAAACCATAGCCTTGACTAGACGAACCTTTGTTGGCAAAGTAATGTCTCTGCTTTTGAATATGCTATCTAGGTTGATCATAACTTTCCTTCCAAGGAGTAAGCGTCTTTTAATTTCATGGCTGCAGTCACCATCTGTAGTGATTTTGGAGCCCAGAAAAATAAAGTCTGACACTGTTTCCACTGTTTCCCCATCAATTTCCCATGAAGTGATGGGACCAGATGCCATGATCTTCATTTTCTGAATGTTGACCTTTAAGCCAACTTTTTCACTCTCCTCTTTCACTTTCATCAAGAGGCTTTTGAGTTCCGCTTCACTTTCTGCCATAAGAGTTGTGTCATCTGCATATCTGAGGTTATTGATATTTCTCCCGGCAATCTTGATTCCAGTTTGTGTTTCTTCCAGTCCAGCGTTTCTCATGATGTACTCTGAATACAAGTTAAATAAACAGGGTGACAATATACAGCCTTGATGAACTCCTTTTCCTATTTGGAACCAGTTTGTTGTTCCATGTCCAGTTTGAACTGTTGCTTCCTGACCTGCATACAAATTTCTCAAGAGGCAGATCATGCCTCAATTATTCAGTCTCCTGATGGACACCCACTCTGTTTCAGTTTGGGGTTATTATAAATAAACTGCTATGAACATTCTTATACAAGTCATTCTGTGAACACACACTTCCACTTCTTTTGGATAAATACCTATGAGTGGAACTGCTGGGTCCTAGTGTAGAGGTATGCTTAGTTTTCTAAGAAATTACAGGATCTTTCCCCAAACTGATCATACTTGTTATACATGGTTTATTAAATTTTTCCCTGGATTTTATCTTTTCATTTTTCTAGTGATTCCTTTTAAAGAGCTAAAGTTTTAAATGTTTTAATGTAAGTTTCAGGTGTACAGTATTATGATTTGATATATGTATATGGAGACTCCCACCACAAGTCTAGTTACCATCTACCACCATAAAGTTGCCTCTCCCCCATCATCCATTTCACCTACCCTAAACCCCCTTCCTCTCTGGCAACGAATAATCTGGTTCTCTGTATCCATGAGTGTGTTTCTGTTTTATTTATTTTTTTAAATTCAACATATTTATATCTGTTTTTCTCCATCTGACGTTACTTAACTTAGCAATAACACCTTTAAGGTCCATCTATGTTGTTGCAAATGTCAGGATTTCATTCATTTTCTGGCTGAGCAGTATTCTGTTTTGTGTGTGTGTGTGTGTGAACCGTGAACTTCCTGATGTTCAAGCTGGTTTTAGAAAAGGCAGAGGAACCAGAGATCAATTTGCCAACATCTGCTGGATCATGGAAAAAGCAAGAGAGTTCCAGAAAAACATCTATTTCTGCTTTATTGACTATGCCAAAGCCTTTGACTGTGTGGATCACAATAAACTGTGGAAAATTCTGAAAGAGATGGGAATACCAGACCACCTGACCTGCCTCTTGAGAAATTTGTATGCAGATCAGGAAGCAACAGTAAGAACTGGACATGGAACAACAGACTGGTTCCACATAGGAAAAGGAGTACGTCAAGGCTGTATATTGTCACCCTGCAGCCATGAAATTAAAAGACGCTTACTCCTTGGAAGGAAAGTTATGACCAACCTAGATAGCATATTCAAAAGCAGAGACATTACTTTGCCAACAAAGGTTCGTCTAGTCAAGGCTATGGTTTTTCCTGTGGTCATGTATGGATGTGAGAGTTGGGCTGTGAAGAAGGCTGAGCACCGAAGAATTGATGCTTTTGAACTCTTGAGAGTCCCTTGGACTGCAAGGAGATCCAACCAGTCCATTCTAAAGGAGATCAGTTCTGGGATTTCTTTGGAAGGAATGATGCTAAAGCTGAAACTCCAGTACTTTGGCCACCTCATGCAAAAAGTTGACTCATTGGAAAAGACTCTGATGCTGGGAGGGATTGGGGGCAGGAGGAGAAGGGGACGACAGAGGATGAGATGGCTGGATGGCATCACTGACTCGATGGACGTGAGTCTCAGTGAACTCTGGGAGTTGGTGATGGACAGGGAGGCCTGGCATGCTGCGATTCATGGGGTCGCAAAAAGTTAGACACGACTGAGCGACTGATCTGATCTCTGACCCAGTAATAAAAAAGAAAAAACTGTTGATATATGCAACAATTATGGTTGAATCTCTAAAACATAATACTGAGTTAAAAAGCCTTACACAAAAGAAAGTATAATGAATGTTTCCATTCCTATGAAATTCTAGATCAGGTAGAACCAATCTATGTGGAAAAGAAAATCAGGACAGTAGTTGTGCCTAAAGATTTGGGCAGGGATTAACTGGGAGGGGCTCAAGGAAACTTTCTGGGGTAGAGTAATATTCTGTGTGTTTTTAGGGATTTGAATTACATATATGTGTTTGCATTTGCCATAACTAAATAAATAACATATTTAAGATTGTTGTTCAATTCAGGGTCCGTACATTTTACCTCAAAAGAAAAAATATAAACAAATATTGCACTCTAGTTAATTATATTCTGTTGAATTCTGTAAGAAGTGTGCAGACATTAGCAAATTATCTTAAAGTGCATCAAAAAAAATAAGGTGGATCAGTGGATTGATAGAAGCATGAACAGAAGGATAGTTAAAATGTTGGTAGTGTCTAGGTGGTGGAAATGCAGGATGTTTATTGTCAGATTCTTTGAACCTTTCTGCATGTTTGTAAAGAACATTTCTAACAACGTAGAGAAAGTTTATTAACACGTTCCACTAATTCTTGCTGTATATTTCTAGAGCTCTTTTCCAGATACAAAGTTCCCATTTAGATGTTCATTCCTTTTTTTTCTCCCAGTAGTAATAATCATCACTATGTGTTTTTTTTCTCTAGAATTACAGATGAAAAGAGCAAGCCGACCAGACACTGATGCAGTCCTAGTTTTTGTGCTGACCATAGGAGTTATTATCTGCATATTTGTGATCTTTGTACTGATCTTCATAATTATAAATTGGTAGGTGAAGAACTGCAACTGAACTATCACCCTTGATAATAAATCTGCTTGTCTGCCTCTCCCTGTCCAGTGAATCTAAGGCCCTGTCCATTATGCTTCTTATGCAGGTTTCAAGACTGTCCAACTTTCTTCATCCCTCCTGAGACAATCCTGGTTCAAACTACCTGATCTCATGACTTGATCCCCAGCCATGAGAAAACTTTTAAATGCAGTTTTCACAATTTTACATAGTAGTTGTTAAAGCAAAAAGTTTATTGAATTAATATTTGTGTTGTCTAGTTGAAAATCAGTTCAGTTCAGTCACTCAGTAGTGTCCGACTCTTTGCAACCCCATGAACCATAGCACGCCAGGCCTCCCTGTCCATCACCAACTCCCAGAGTTCACTCAGACTCACGTCCATCGAGTCCGTGATGCCATCCAGCCATCTCATCCTCTGTCGTCCCCTTCTCCTCCTGCCCTCAATCTTTCCCAGCATCAGAGTCTTTTCAAATGAGTCATCTCTTTGCATCAGGTGGCCGAAGTATTGGAGTTTCAGCTTCAACATGAGTTCTTCCAATGAACACCCAGGACTGATCTCCTGTAGGATGGACTGGTTGGACCTCCTTGCAGTCCAAGGGACTCTCAAGAGTTTTCTCCAACACCACAGTTCAAAAGCACCAATTCTTCAGCGCTCAGCTTTCTTTACAGTCCAACTCTCACATCTATACATGACCACTGGAAAAACCATACCCTTGACCTTTGTTGGCAAAGTAATATCTCTGCTTTTGAATATGCTGTCTAGGTTGGTCATAACTTTCCTTCCAAGGTGTAAGCGTCTTTTAATTTCATGGCTGCAATCACCACCTGCAGTGATTTTGGAGCCCAGAAAAACAAAGTCAGCCACTGTTTCCACTGTTTCCCCATCTATTTGCCATGAAGTGATGGGACCAGATACCATGATCTTTGTTTTCTCAATGTTGAGCTTTAAGCCAACTTTTTCACTCTCCTCTTTCACTTTCATCAAGAGACTCTTTAGTTCTTCACTTTCTGCCATAAGGGTGGTGTCATCTGCGTATGTGAGGTTATTGATATTTCTTCTGGCAATCTTGAGTCCAGTTTGTGCTTCCTCCAGCCCAGCGTTTCTCATGATGTACTCTGCATATAAGTTAAATAAATAGGGTGACAATATACAGCCTTGACGTACTCCTTTTCCTATTTGGAACCAGTCTGTTGTTCCATGTCCAGTTCTAACTATTGCTTCCTGCCCTGCATACTAGTTGAAAATAATCACAACTTTAAAATGTGGTTATTATAAGCAACTAGTTCATCATTTGAGAGTATTTCTAATACCTACATGAGTATCACCCCCTGGTACATCTGAAGGCTCATCTACTATCACAGTGCAGCTGATGGGTTGCAAAATAAAAATAAATCCTGACTAAGGAGGCACTTCTATGGGTTTCCCTGATGGCTTAGCAGTAAAGAATCTATCTGCCAATGCAGGAGACCTGGGTTCAATGCCTGGATGGGGAAGATCCCTCAGAGAAGGAAACGACATGCCATTCCAGTATTCTTACCAGGGTTATGCCATGGACAGAGGAGCCTGGTGGCTACAGTCCATGGGGTTGTGGAGTCAGACATGACTTAGCGACTGAACAACAACAACAAGGAGGCTCTTCTATATATAGAAAACTAACGTTTTAGTTTTCATTTCAAAAAATATTTAAAAACTTTTTTCTTCCAGGACGGCAGTCAAAGATTTCTGGGGGGCAAAGGCCTCGACAACTGAGATACAGTCTGAGCTGAGTTCGATGAGATACAAAGATTCAACTTCTCTGGACCAGTCACCAACAGATATACCTGGACATGAAGATGATGCTTTAAGTGAATGGAATGAATGATGCATGGATGATGTATAACAAACCAAAGGAGATTAGAGCATATCAGATTCATTATTATAAAAATAAAATATATAGTTAAATACTTTAACAGTATTGTAAGTGATTTATTATAGTCTGAAGGTAATGCAGTATACCAAGGGGCTTTTTTAATCAGTGTATCTTGGTGGTGCAATTATCAAAAATTTTAAAATTTGTTCTCAACATTTACCATTTCAGATACTCACTTTATCTAGAGGTACATATACAAAATCTTTTAAATACATTTTAAATCACTTTTATCACTTCTAAGGTGATTTGCCTGTTCTGTCCTCAGCAAGAAAAAAAAAAAACCATATGGAAGATACCTTGCATGTTAGACCTCCTCACCGGGAGCACTGGATTGAACTTGCTTAAAGCAAACCAAATTTTCACATCCCTGAAGGGCAGGAGACATGCAAAGCATCACTTTTAAGACATAAAATAATAATAATAATAATGAAAACAACTGACACTTAGTAGCTGCTATGTGCCAAGCATTGCTCAAAGCATTTTACATGTATTAAGCCATTTAACTATGATTGCATATAGAAAGATTATATAATGAAGAACTGGGAAGGAACTTGGGAATAGCTGAGTAAATGACAAGAATTTAACATGCCCTATAATTTATAGAAACAGTGAATTAAGGAGTTTTGCATGGCTACTGATAACATGCCTTCATTGTGTTTGCCATGCAGGTGGTAACATCTCAGAACTTATCCCAATGCCATCACTGCCTTCTTGTTGTCAACCACTGCTGTGTCATTAACTGACACAGTTGTGATCAACTATCCACCAAGATACTAAGACATTAGATAATTTGATTTGGTAGACTTCATCAGAAATTAATTTTCAGAGGCTATGATAGTAAGTACAAAATATATTTCATTTTTTGTCTAGGTGAATTGAATGCCAACTTTACTGGAATTATGGGATTTGTTAACTCTGCACATCTGTGAAGATGCTGTGAATGGACATTTATGGTATACCTCCCTCTGGTAGCTTAGACGTAGGTGTGTTGTGGAATTTTCCATGCTTTCTATTATAACGCATTTGTATTTGAGAGAAGCAATGACGAATTGGCTGGTAAATGATTTTGTTATCTGTTGTAGGAATTCCACTAGAGACTAAGTGAAAAGAAATTGTTTTCATAAAATCTTCCAAAAGAATTGTTTTGTGTGTGTGGTATGTGGGAGAGATATTCCTCTTTCCCCCAGATAAGTATGAAAAAAAATAAGCCTTCCTATTTCTTATTCCTTACTAAGTATGGTCATGTAACTTTAGCACAGATGCTAAACATTCTTCAGTAGTAATTACTATCAATTCTTTTTGTCAAAACCATGAACAGCAGTCATTTCCAATTATACTTCAATGACTATTAGTGTTCAGTCAGGTTAGGAGGTTTAGTTGTCAGTGCTATTTAGCGAATATTTCCGACTATCTGTTTTCCAGCCATATGCGAGGGCAGTACTTCTTCAGACCCTTGTGACTGGGTAGGGTCACGTGACTAGTCCTGGTCCAAGACTTATGAGCCCAAATTCTGAATGTCATTCTCAGTCTAGAACATATCACCGTGGAAACATCCAGAGCTCACTTTTCTCTGCTAGAACAACCAGAAATGCTTACAAGGTGGCTGCTCTAACACCTTGGATCCCAGAGTAAAGACCATGCAGTGCAGGATCTCCAGTCAATGAACAGTAAATGTGTAGTGTGAAAGAGAAATAAACCATGTTATTTTTAAGCCACTAAGGGTTAGAGGGAGAAGGCAATCCCATGGACGGAGGAGCCTGGTAGGCTGCAGTTCATGGGGTCGCAAAGACTCGGATATGACTAAGTGACTTCACTTTCACTTTTCACTTTCATGCATTGGAGAAGGAAATGGCAACCCATTCCAGTGTTCTTGCCTGGAGAATCCCAGGGACGAGGGAGCCTGGTGGGCTGCCATCTGTGGGGTCGCACAGTCGGACACGACTGAAGCGACTTAGCAGTAGCAGCAGCAGTAAGGGTTAGAGGCTATTTGATACAGCAGCCTTAGTAAGACTATCCTGAGGGACACATGTTTTCTGAAAAATAGGTTTTCATGGTTGAATGAGCTGAAGACTTTCATACAAGACTTCCCATCGAGGTGCTTTATGTACACTGTGACTCTCCGAAGTGGAGATGTGGGTGTAACACTGCTATAGATGGGACCCGTCACTTTCCTCTCCAGGTAGACCAGGCCAGAGGCATCTTTTAGTCCTCATCTACTCCTAAATTCCAGGCATCTGTTACTTCTGGTCACCAAAATCACACACACACACACACACACACACACACACACACGTCTTGAAGTTTGCATCTGGGTCCAGGAGGTAAAGAAAAGCCAAGCAATTCCACACCAAAAAGAGGACTTCCTCTTGGACCCCAAAGCATTAGTCTGCATATGCAGCAGCTGGATTTTGTGCAGCATTCAAATGACACCCTACTCACCAAGAGACTCCTTCGTTTGTCCTGTCAATTAACCGACATTCATTGGGCTACTCCTATGGGCCAGATACTGTACTAGCCACTAGGAATACAGACTGTGCCCCCCACAAAAGATAAGATCCTTCTCTTGAGTTAAGACAGCCATTAAAACTAACTACAAACTAACTACAACTGAGATGAATATATTGAAAGAAACCTGCAAATGTCTGTGAAGCTGTAGTAAGAGAAATGACATTTAAAGGAGACGTAAAGCCTCCATAGGAGTTGCCCTATTTAAGGCAGAAGGGAGCCTATGCAGAGGGAACAGTATTTGTGAAGCCTCTGAGTCAGAAAGTAACATGACACATCTTTAAGAAGGGTTAACTGAGCTGAAGTGTATAGAAAGAGAAAATGAGCAGTGGGAGATGAGACTGGAGATGTATGCAGGAACAGGTGATTGTGTGTATACAATACATATGAAAAAATGTAGCTCAGTGGCCTAAGTATACATATCAAGGGAGTCCATGTTGAAATTGGCACTCCTGATTTTTTTTTCTGCTTTATCACATATGCCCATGCCTTCCTGGAATTCATTTATTATTGGCCTTTTGACAATGACTTTGATGCTGTCCTAGATAGGGTAGTTTAATCATTAATCTACATTCTTTTGAGTCCTACTGAAATGCAAGATCTCATTAATCAGGCCTTAATTCTTGTCCATAATAGTTCCTAATTCACTCTCATATTATGCAGCTAAGAGCTTCTGAAGATTGAGATCACAACAATGACAGGGGCTGTTGGGCATACTTTGGGGCCAGCAGCAAATGATAAGGTGGTTGATAGACAGGGTAGGTTGCAGTTTTCTACTGTCTTGAATATGTCATGGAATTACTCATCCTGTTTAAATGCATTTCAATTTTATTCAGTTAACATAGGCATAATGTTTCAACTCAAAATGGGTTTCCTCCCAGAGTGACTCTAATATAATCCATATATTCTCTGTTTCTGTCTTCTTGATCTCTTGAAAACTGATGTGCTTTTTTTTGTTGTTGTTGTTGTTCCACTTTATATTTTAAATCTTCTCCAGTCATTTTTGGTTATATTCTGGAAGACAATCTTTTTGGAATTCATAACCCATCACTGTTGTGATCCACCATCTGTCTCAAAAAAACATAGAACCCATTTACATGGTTATTTAGACTTGGAGTTTTGTGCAGTTTTATTATCTGTGATCAAGTCATTTGTGTGATGGAAAACAGTTTGCCTTTGACAGCTTTCTGATTCTTGTTGAAAAGGGAACTAGGATGTTGAATATTAAGGTTTTTACTTTACAATTTAAAGGAAATAAATTGCAAAAAGGAACACATCTTTCTTTGATATTCAACTTCTACATTTTGTGAAAATACCCCATGCATTTGAATAAATGGTAGGTATTCAAGTTTTTTTCTTGTTAGAAAGAAAGTTTAGGACTAAGCAACAATTATTTCAATCGTGTTCTTAGAGATATGTGTACTAGTTTATTTTTTTGTACCTGTCCATGTATTTATAAATATAGATCTTATTTGAAATAATAAGAGTCCCTAGGCTCTGTAGTGAGTATTTTCACCAAAAACAAAGTACATTACTATCTCTGCTAAGTGAAACTTGCATGAGTAAAAGCCCAAAGGTAGTAATACAAACGATCTCTTTATATGATGACAGTAGATATGTCCTCGAGGAGTGTTTCCATCACTTAGAGGAATTATGCTGAGCTACCAACAATGCCCACTGAACTTCTTTTTCACTTGGATACTTTTTTTTGGCATGCATTATTTGTCGAGGACAATAGAAACATCACAGCTTCCTTTCTGTATATTAATCTTCTCCCTTTTCTGACAGATAGGGTTTTAGGTATTCCTGAGATAAAACTCAAGGTGATTTTGGACCAACCGGTTGGACATTGTGCGATTTGTATTATTTATGCAGTACCCCCAGGTAACACCAATAAAGTGTTTTACAAGGAAAAGAAATCATCTGACAGTAATGAAATCATGTTCTTCCAGAACAAACAATATACGACCCTAGAGGTAGTAGGGACAGAAAACAGTACAATACAAGCAATAGTCTTTTGTATACTCTAGGGGAAAGCAGCATGCAGCATACAGTTATTAGAGCGAGCAAGCTTCAGAAAGGGAGTGGATGTGCTGGGTTTCTTTGCAGCAGGAATAGGAGCTGCATCGATGTGCACAAGCAGGGAGCTCTGTGTGGGAGGATGACGTAGGGTGTTGGCCTGAAGTTACCAGTCCCTGAAGCTGCTGTCTCAAGATGCCAGAGGAGTTGGTAGGGCCAGAGGAAGGAGTTGGGGGGTGGGGTGCAGGCCGGGGGCTGCAGGAAGGATGAGAAAGAGTTGTAAGCAGGTGCAGAGTTGTGGGGAGGCTGGAAGGTGAAGAGACGCCAAAGAAGAGTGGGAGAAACAGAGTCTGAACAGCAGGAAAGGAAAATGGACTTGGCAGTCACAGTTGGCAAAGACTGGAGTAGGGAACTGATGAGAAAGAGGCCAATGAGAAGGAGTTTGTGTAAATCAAGGCAGGACGTGATGAGTGTCTTGGCAGCAGAGAAAAATTAAAAAGAACAGACTTTAGGGGGAAAAAAGATTTTAAGTAAAGCTAGATATGAGGATATACAGGAAAAGAGAATGTGAATACAGAATCCAAGTTTAATTTCTATTGTTACCTTCCCCGTCACCTACTCCTTTTTCAATTAGCCCCCTCCCTCTTTTTTCATCGAAAATCTCCTTTGACTTCAGTAACTCTGCTTTCCATCTACCTCCCTGTCATCCTCTTTCTTTTTTTTTTTTTTTTTTTTATTTTATTTTTAAACTTTACATAATTGTATTAGTTTTGACAAATATCAAAATGAATCCACCACAGGTATACATGTGTTCCCCATCCTGAACCCTCCTCCCTCCTCCCTCCCCATACCATCCCTCTGGGTCGTCCCAGTGCACCAGCCCCAAGCATCCAGTATCGTGGATCGAACCTGGACTGGCAACTCGTTCCTTACATGATATTTTACATGTTACAATGTCATTCTCCCAAATCTTCCCACCCTCTCCCTCTCCCACAGAGTCCATAAGACTGTTCTATACATCAGTGTCTCTTTTGCTGTCTCGTACACAGGGTTATTGTTACCATCTTTCTAAATTCCATATATATGCGTTAGAATACTGTATTTATGTTTTTCCTTCTGGCTTACTTCACTCTGTATAATAGGCTCCAGTTTCATCCACCTCATTAGAACTGATTCAAATGTATTCTTTTTAATGGCTGAGTAGTACTCCATTGTGTATATGTACCACAGCTTTCTTATCCATTCATCTGCTGATGGACATCTAGGTTGCTTCCATGTCTTGGCTATTATAAACAGTGCTGCGATGAACATTGGGGTACACGTGTCTCTTTCCCTTCTGGTTTCCTCAGTGTGTATGCCCAGCAGTGGGGTTGCTGGATCATAAGGCAGTTCTATTTCCAGTTTTTTAAGGAATCTCCACACTGTTCTCCATAGTGGCTGTACTAGTTTGCATTCCCACCAACAGTGTAAGAGGGTTCCCTTTTCTCCACACCCTCTCCAGCATTTATTATTTGTAGACTTTTGGATTGCAGCCATTCTGACTGGTGTGAAATGGTACCTCATAGTGGTTTTGATTTGCATTTCTCTGATAATGAGTGATGTTGAGCATCTTTTCATGTGTTTGTTAGCCATCTGTATGTCTTTTTTGGAGAAATGTCTATTTAGTTCTTTGGCCCATTTTTTGATTGGGTCGTTTATTTTTCTGGAGTTGAGCTGTAGGAGTTGCTTGTATATTTTTGAGATTAGTTGTTTGTCAGTTGCTTCATTTGCTATTATTTTCTCCCATTCTGAAGGCTGTCTTTTCACCTTGCTATTAGTTTCCTTTGATGTGCAGAAGCTTTTAAGGTTAATTAGGTCCCATTTGTTTATTTTTGTTTTTATTTCCAATATTCTGGGAGGTGGGTCATAGAGGATCCTGCTGTGATGTATGTCGGAGAGTGTTTTGCCTATGTTCTCCTCTAGGAGTTTTATAGTTTCTGGTCTTACGTTTAGATCTTTAATCCATTTTGAGTTTATTTTTGTGTATGGTGTTAGAAAGTGGTCCAGTTTCATTCTTTTACAAGTGGTTGACCAGATTTCCCAGCACCACTTGTTAAAGAGATTGTCTTTAATCCATTGTATATTCTTGCCTCCTTTGTCGAAGATAAGGTGTCCATATGTGCGTGGATTTATCTCTGGGCTTTCTATTTTATTCCATTGATCAATATTTCTGTCTTTGTGCCAGTACCATACTGTCTTGATGACTGTGGCTTTGTAGTAGAGCCTGAAGTCAGGTAGGTTGATTCCTCCAGTTCCATTCTTCTTTCTCAAGATCGCTTTGGCTATTCGAGGTTTTTTGTATTTCCATACAAATTGTGAAATTATTTGTTCTAGCTCTGTGAAGAATACTGTTGGTAGCTTGATAGGGATTGCGTTGAATCTATAAATTGCTTTGGGTAGTATACTCATTTTCACTATATTGATTCTTCCAATCCATGAACATGGTATATTTCTCCATCTATTAGTGTCCTCTTTGATTTCTTTCACCAGTGTTTTATAGTTTTCTATATATAGGTCTTTAGTTTCTTTAGGTAGATATATTCCTAAGTATTTTATTCTTTCCGTTGCAATGGTGAATGGAATTGTTTCCTTAATTTCTCTTTCTGTTTTCTCATTATTAGTGTATAGGAATGCAAGGGATTTCTGTGTGTTGATTTTATATCCTGCAACTTTACTGTAGTCATTGATTATTTCTAGTAATTTTCTGGTGGACTCTTTAGGGTTTTCTATGTAGAGGATCATGTCATCTGCAAATAGTGAGAGTTTTACTTCTTCTTTTCCAATTTGGATTCCTTTTATTTCTTTTTCTGCTCTGATTGCTGTGGCCAAAACTTCCAAAACTATGTTGAATAGTAATGGTGAAAGTGGGCACCCTTGTCTTGTTCCTGACTTTAGAGGAAATGCTTTCAATTTTTCACCATTGAGGATAATGTTTGCTGTGGGTTTGTCATATATAGCTTTTATTATGTTGAGGTATGTTCCTTCTATTCCTGCTTTCTGGAGAGTTTTTATCATAAATGGATGTTGAATTTTGTCAAAGGCTTTCTCTGCATCTATTGAGATAATCATATGGTTTTTATTTTTCAATTTGTTAATGTGGTGTATTACATTGACTGATTTGCGGATATTGAAGAATCCTTGCATCCCTGGGATAAAGCCCACTTGATCATGGTGTATGATCTTTTTAATGTGTTGTTGGATTCTGATTGCTAGAATTTTGTTAAGGATTTTTGCATCTATGTTCATCAGTGATATTGGCCTGTAGTTTTCTTTTTTTGTGGGATCTTTGTCAGGTTTTGGTATTAGGGTGATGGTGGCCTCATAGAATGAGTTTGGAAGTTTACCTTCCTCTGCAATTTTCTGGAAGAGTTTGAGCAGGATAGGTGTTAGCTCTTCTCTAAATTTTTGGTAGAATTCAGCTGTGAAGCCGTCTGGACCGGGGCTTTTGTTTGCTGGAAGATTTTTGATTACAGTTTCAATTTCCATGCTTGTGATGGGTCTGTTAAGATTTTCTATTTCTTCCTGGTCCAGTTTTGGAAAGTTGTACTTTTCTAAGAATTTGTCCATTTCTTCCACGTTGTCCATTTTATTGGCATATAATTGTTGATAGTAGTCTCTTATGATCCTTTGTATTTCTGTGTTGTCTGTTGTGATCTCTCCATTTTCGTTTCTAATTTTGTTGATTTGATTTTTCTCCCTTTGTTTCTTGATGAGTCTGGCTAATGGTTTGTCAATTTTATTTATCCTTTCAAAGAACCAGCTTTTGGTTTTGTTGATTTTTGCAATGGTTTCTTAGGGCTTAATCACTTAGTCTTCCTCATCTATCTTTTGGATTCCTCTAATTATGTATCTAAAAAAGATGTCCTTTTCATTATAGGGGACTGGAATGCAAAAGTAGGAAGTCAAGAAACACCTGGAAACAAGGCAAATTTGGCCTTGGAATATGGAATGAAGCAGGGCAAAGACTAATAGAGTTTTGCCAAGAAAATGCACTGGTCATAGCAAACACCCTCTTCCAACAACACAAGAGAAGACTCTATACATGGACATCACCAGATGGTCAACACCGAAATCAGATTGATTATATTCTTTGCAGCCAAAGATGGAGATGCTCTATACAGTCAACAAAAACAAGACCAGGAGCTGACTGTGGCTCAGACCATGAACTTCTTATTGCCAAATTCAGACTTAAATTGAAGAAAGTAGGGAAAACCACTAGACCATTCAGGTATGACCTAAATCAAATCCCTTATGATTATACAGTGGAAGTGAGAAATAGATTTAAGGGCCTAGATCTGATAGATAGAGTGCCTGATGAACTATGGACTGAGGTTCATGACATTGTACAGGAGACAGGGATCAAGACCATCCCCATGGAAAAGAAATGCAAAATGGCAAAATGGCTATCTGGGGAGGCCTTACAAATAGCTGTGAAAAGAAGAGAAGTGAAAAAGGAGAAAAGGAAAGATATAAGCATCCGAATGCAAAGTTCCAAAGAATAGCAAGAAGAGATAAGAAAACCTTCCTCAGTGATCGATGCAAAGAAATAGAGGAAAACAACAGAATGGGAAAGACTAGAGATCTCTTCAAGAAAATTCGAGATACCAAGGGAACTTTTCATGCAAAGATGGGCTTGATAAAGGACAGAAGTGGTATGGACCTAACAGAAGCAGAAGATATTAAGAAGAGGGGGCAAGAATACACAGAAGAACTATACAAAAAAGATCTTCACGACCCAGATAATCACGATGGTGTGATCACTCACCTAGAGCCACACATCCTGGAATGTGAAGTCAAGTGGGCCTTAGAAAGCATCACTACGAACAAAGCTAGGGGAGGTGATGGAATTCCAGTTGAGCTATTTCAAATCCTGAAAGATGATGCTGTGAAAGTGTTGCACTCAATATGCCAGCAAATTTGGAAAACTCAGCAGTGGCCACAGGACTGCAAAATGTCAGTTTTCATTCCAATCCCAAAGAAAGGCAATGCCAAAGAATGCTCAAACTACCACACAATTGCACTCATCTCACACGCTAGTAAAGTAATGCTTCAAATTCTCCAAGCCAGGCTTCATGTGAACCGTGAACTTCCAGATGCTCAAGCTGGTATTAGAAAAGGCAGAGGAACCAGAGATCAAATTGCCAACATCTGCTGGATCATGGAACAAGCAAGAGAGTTCCAGAAAAACATCTATTTCTGCTTTATTGACTATGCCAAAGCCTTTGACTGTGTGGATCACAATAAACTGTGGAAAATTCTGAAAGACATGGGAATACCAGACCACCTGATCTGCCTCTTGAGAAATTTGTATGCAGATCAGGAAGCAACAGTTAGAACTGGACATGGAACAACAGACTGGTTCCAAATAGGAAAAGGAGTACGTCACGGCTGTATATTGTCACCCTGCTTATTTAACTTCTATGCAGAGTACATCATGAGAAACGCTGGGCTGGAAGAAGCACAAGCTGGAATCAAGATTGCCGGGAGAAATATCAATAACCTCAGATATGCAGATGACACCACCCTTATGGCAGAAAGTGAAGAGGAACTAAAAAGCCTCTTGATGAAGGTGAAAGAGGAGAGTGAAAAAGTTGGCTTAAAGCTCAACATTCAGAAAATGAAGATCATGGCATCCGGTCCCATCACTTCATGGGAAATAGATGGGGAAACCGTGGAAACAGTGTCAGACTTTATTTTTGGGGGCTCCAAAATCACTGCAGATGGTGACTGCAGCCATGAAATTAAAAGACACTTGCTCCTTGGAAAAAAAGTTATGACCAACCTAGATAGCATATTGAAAAGCAGAGACATTACTTTGCCAACAAAGGTCCGTCTAGTCAAGGCTATGGTTTTTCCTGTGGTCATGTATGGATGTGAGAGTTGGACTGTGAAGAAGGCTGAGCACCGAAGAATTGATGCTTTTGAACTGTGGTGTTGGAGAAGACTCTTGAGAGTCCCTTGGACTGCAAGGAGATCCCACCAGTCCATTCTGAAGGAGATCAGCCCAGGGATTTCTTTGGAAGAAATGATGCTAAAGCTGAAACTCCAGCACTTTGGCCACCTCATGCAAAGAGTTGACTCATTGGAAAAGACTCTGATGCTGGGAGGGATTGGGGGCAGGAGGAGAAGGGGACGACAGAGGATGAGATGGCTGGATGGCATCCTTGACTCGATGCACATGAGTTTGGGTAAACTCCGGGAGTTGGTGATGGACAGGGAGGCCTGGAGTGCTTTGATTCATGGGGTCGCAAAAAGTCGGACACAACTGAGCGACTGAACTGAACTGAACTGAACCTGAACAGTTCCCCAAAGCTTTAATTCTGCATTTCTGCTGATATGTTTGGATATTTCTTCATGGATGCACTGCTATTATCTTCAGAAACTGAAGCTTTCTTTATATGCATATTTTTGAAGTACCTCCTGTGTGATACCGCTGTCTTCCAGTCATGCAGCCTCAAAACCTCACCTCTATCTCTCCAAATAATCTCCAAGGCCAGCAAATGCCTCCCTAGATTCAGTTCTTCCTTTTCATCCAAGTTCAGATCCATCTTTCCTTGACTCCCCTAGGTGAATATCTCTCCCAGCTGCCTCTGGCCATTCAGTGCCCTTCAGACAGATTTTCTAATAAAACATTGATCGCTTTTTCCATGTGAAGAATTTTACTTCACTTATTCAAGTGCTTACACAATCTGACCCCAAACTAAACGTAAACTCTGTCTTTTATTCCTCCTTTATGTGCATCTTTAGCTTCAACAAGATCAATTCATCAACCCCTCTCCAAGCATGTCAATATCCACCTCTTTGTTCTTATTTTTCTGCTTCAAGGGAGAATTCTCATTTTCTTTCTTCCTCGCATCTCTCATTTCCACTTTCCTTCAATCTAGATCTAAGCCACCCTTCAAACCATTCCATCATGAAGCTTCCCTTTTACTTAGTACAGGTTAAGCCACCATTATAAAGGGACTAAAGCATTTAACAACTCAAATAAGAGATTCATTTTCCTCTCCTATATAATAATCTAGAGGCTGGCAGGCAGTCTGGGATGACTTGGTGAGTCTTGTTTATGAGATGATTCAGAGATCATCCATCCTGTTGCTTTATTCATTTACATGGTGAGAGCTTCAGTAGGAGCAAAAGGCACAATTTCAGACCACAGTTAAGGTAAAAGAGAAAACTGGGGATAAAGCAGCATCTTTTGAAGAGTGTGACTTGGAAGTTGCACACAGCATTTACCACTCACATCATATTGGATGCCCTTAGTCACATGACTGCACTTAGCTGCAAGGGAGGCTGGGAGTCTGATCCCAGCTAAAGTTCAGAATTGCATTTCTAATGGAAGAAGGCCTCCCAAATACTCTGGGAGGTGCCAAGAGTGTTAGGGGGATGGGAGGAAGAATTAGCATGCTGTGCTGCAACCACCAACCCCACAAGGAGCTCTACTGCCTCTAATCCTCTGTACTGATGTGCTTACCTTGAATTTATGCTCTTTATTTCTTCTTTTACATTTTTCTTAGCAGTCCACCTAAAGTATAAGCTTTTGATGACTCCAACTGCATGATATCATCTTTGTGGCTATGTACCTAACCTAGTACTTGGTACACAGGAAGTATGTAAAAACGATCATTCTCAAAAATTAGAGTGACGATGAGGCCTTTCAGATCTCACCATGATTGGAATTGATGATGCAAGCTGAGAGAGGAGAATTTATTCTGAATGGTGTATTAACACTTTTCAGTAGGAAGAGCAGTACAACTCCAAAAGAACTGAAAGACTGAGTGTACTGCTACTCTCTAGAGTGGAATATTCTCATATAATGAGGATTAAAATGGGAAATGGTCTTACTCAAAATTCTTTGTGTGCTTCTCAATTTCCCTGTATTCACAGGGGGAGCTTTCCCACACACTCAGCAAGAGCAAACATAGTGCATTCCTTTGGCTGCCATATCCAAAGGCTCCATGGGATGGTCTGTTTAATGACTGTCTTTACAAAGTAAAGATGGCTCCTTCTCTCTTTTCTACCCAACCAGTGGCAGAACCAGGGCAAGACTTGGTATAGGTTGGAGGTGGGGGAGCCAGTGGAACTTTTAGGTTCTCGTAAACTTCACAGTCTCATCAGTTCTGCGCTATGAATAGTAGAAGACTTCTGAGATATGCAAATGTAGCTCCCCTTATCTGCCCCCTCATACTAGTACACTGCCCCTAATTTCTGCTTTCACAGAAACTCTAGAGCTATTACACTCAGATAAGCAAGGTATTAGAGGCTTTCCAAACACAATGGATGGGAGGATAATGGGACAGCAAATATCTGATTGTATTCAAGTTTCACCTAAAAGTGCTTCAGCATCATTTAGCTAACCTTGCTCTTTTCATGTGAGTAGAGTGCTATCAACAGACCTGAGGAGTTTACACCCAGACTCATGATCTCATCCAATCCTTACAAGTACTAGGTGAGGTCGGTATTAGTTTGCTTTTAAAGATGAGAAAGCTAAGGCTTAGAGGAGGTTAAAGAACTTACCTAATACTATGTGAGTGTTAAGGAATATATTTTTCACTCTGGTTTTGCTGATCTCAAGCCCAGCTCCCTTCCTACTACTTTATGGGAATGCTACATTAAAGATGGCAATAAGATAAGCAGACAATCTGGACATGAATCAGGGTGATATTTCAAAAAAAGGAAGACAAAATTTAATAGGCAACCCATGAAAACCAATGAGATTATGCAGCCAATGGTACCTTTAGGTTAGAAATTGGGTGAGACCTCACAGAAGCCGTGCTGTAGTATTTTAACACAAATGGAGTTTTCCATCACTTCAAAAGGCTAAAGGTCATGACTCCAGATGATAAATTGTTAGAGACAAATTTCAGACAGATACCTTTAGCTTTTAGCTATCATAAAAGGTAAGACTAGGAAGTTAAAGTGGCCATGGGAGCGGGATGAAGGCAGGAGGATTTCAGAAAAAAAGAGGAAAGGAATTACATGTGAATAATCAGGAGGCTGTCATCTTGTTGGCCAGGGACTAGGTCAGGATGCAAAACCCCGCTGTGAAAGGACAGAGTGTGTGAAAGGAGTCACATGACTCGAAAGAAGTGACCCTCTCAACAAGGGAAATAGAACTTAGGAGAATGGCCAAGAAGCAGTTGGCCAAGAAGATGGCCAAGAAGCCACTGACATCAATTACAAGCACACCACACCGAATGCAATTGGCAAAACCGAATTCCAACCTCGTTCCATAAAGAAGTAAAAGAAACATGAGGTACAGAGATAATCATTGAATAATGTAAAATGCATTCATGTGTGCTCAATTGTGACTGACTTAGCAATCCCATGGGTGTAGCCCCTTAGGCTCCTCTGTCCATGGGATTTTCCAGGCAAGAGTACTGGAGTGGGTTGCCGTGCCCTCCTCCAGGGGATCAGCCCAACCCAGGGATCAAGCCCATATCTCTTGGGCATTGGCAGAAGGATTCTTTACCCCTGAACCACCTGGGAAGCCCTAATAATGTAAAGGCTTCTGGCAAATGGAAGGGTCAGAAGAGGCTGGGTAATGAAAGAAGCTTTTGAGTAAGAATTTTAAACACAGGACCATGGCTTTGATTGGTGCTGACTTCACCGAGAAGACACGACCGGTTCCCAGTTCTCCTGCAGCGTGCATGGGAGCACACAAGAGCCTTCCACTATGTGATTAAAGATGGCTGAAAGTGTGCTTCAATTTTTTTTCACTAGGGAAAAAAAAAGCACCTTCATGTTATTAAATTATTATTTATTAACTTATTGATATAATTCCATTCTATGTCAGGAATACTATATTATTCTGGTCCAAATGATCTTTCACAAAGATTTCTTTCCAGAAAGGAAAATACTAGGGAAAATACAGCCATCAACATTTATTTTTGCTTTTTAGAAAATTTGATAATATCAGCTGACTTTTGTCTTAACAATGGAGATAATAACCTTTATGGTAATGTTGATGATATATTTCCTCTGCCTCATTTTACAGGGTGCTTGCTATACCTGAGGTTGGGTATTCTTTGACAGGAATGGGGATAGAAGTCTGAAACTTCTACTAGAGACAGAGATATGAGTTCAACTTTAAGAGAAAATTGTCCTTTTTTTGTATTAGAAAAATATCTATTTTAGCTCTATGAGCAAAATAGATGAGCAAAAAAAAATTTTTTTTGAGTGGTAAAAGTCAGGGAGCTGAGTTGCATACCCCAGAGATAAGTCTCTTCCTTTAGGAGAGGAATTATATCCCAGCAGACACTGCTCTGAGCCTGGGAGTGAGAGGAAGCCTCTGGATTGGGTGAAAAAGGATCAGGTTGGCACTGGCACTTGGAGAGAGGTCATGGCCTAAGGAGAGAGACACCAACAAAGATTCCTAGAGGGTCATAATATAGACCCCTGGAGGGTATGTGTGTGTGCTCAGTCATGTCCCACTCTGCAACCCCACAGATCATAGCCCATCAGGCTCCTCTGTCTGTGGAATTTCCCAGGCAAGACTTCTGGAGTGGGTTGCCATTTCCTACTCCAGGAGATCTTCCTAACCCAGGGATCGAACCAAAGTCTCTCATGTCTCTTGCACTGGCAGGCAGTTTGTTTACCACTAGTACCACCTGGGAAGCTCTTTATCAGCATTAAGATTGGGCTTAAACATGATTGTCTGGTTGAAATCATGCTTTGGAGAATTGAGGGATAGATCTGTGGTAAGATATAGCCAGGATAGGTGTGTAGAACTTGCAAGCATTCCTTGTAGATTCTAGAAATAATTAGTGAGGGAAGCCTTGTAAAGGGCTGGACTTGTGCTGTCAAGTGGATTGGGAATGGAGCTATGGCTGTCCAGGCCCCAGAAAGGAATGCCATCGTGGGCACTCAGAGGGATAGGAGACAGCTGCATTAAACATTTTACCAAAAAAAAAAAAAAAAAAAAAAAGTCCCAAAACTTTCCCCTCTGTAATAATTTTGCACATAAATATTAACTCTATTCATCAATTAAATAAATTCAAATAATTATTTGTTCCCATTGATTGCATCACCCAGTGCCTTGAGCAGCTCATTTCCCATTCTTTTTCTTTATTCTGCATTGTTCAAACCAAAAGGCTCAGTCAGGCATTGTCTGGAGTCAATCATCTCCTTTTCTGCAGGCTAAAGCACCTTCTCCTGGAAATAATGGGTTTCCCTGAGGTCAAAACAGACACCAGCAAGGCTGGGGTCTCCAAAACCAGGTTCCCTGTTTATAGTGCAGGGTACATGCATGCTCGGTCATGTCCGACTATTTGAGACTGCATGGACTGTAGCCGGTCAGGCTCCTCTGTCTGTGGGATTCTCCAGGCAAGAATACTGGAGTGTGTTGCCATGTTCTCCTTGAGGGGAGCTTCCTGACCCAGGGATTGAACTCACCTCTCCTGTGTCTCTTGCATAGGCAAGCAGATTCTTTACAACTGAGCCATCTGGGAAGCCCTTCTGCTTTTATTGTAACTCCTAAACCCCTTTCTATCCTTTGCCGTTTTGTCAACATCCTAGAGGACAATCAGACATGATCAACCCGGGAAAGTAGTGGGTGAAAGAGACATATAACGCAGGGGAGATAGTATGAGAAATTGTGGCAGTTTTAACCACGAATCCATCACTTAGCAGTCATGACCCTTCAAGGGCATGTGGGTAAACTTTTATAAAAGATAAAACTTTCTTGGTGACCTAATTCTTGGGAAATTTTACTGACCTGATGGCATCTTTCATGCAATGCTCTAGTTCAAGGGCAACTCAAAAAAGAAAAATCTTCTAAAAGAATTGTCAGCCAAAAATGTCACCTTATTCTGTCTTGATATCCCAGTTTCTCAGTCTATTACCAAAAGGGTCTGGCAGAGGAGGGCTGTCTGAGTTATGGAAGTCGGGATCTTCTTTCTTGGTGATCATCTGTGGATGGGTTCCTCACTGTGCTTGGGAGAAATTTATTTCCTAAATTTTACCCACCAGTGGGACAAGAAATCTAGAAAAGAAGTTATTCTAAAGCAATTATTTGGGATCAGCTGAAAGAACAAGATAATGAAAGGAAAGTCATTATGGAAATATCAGGTATTCCAATAAATTTGAGATTAAAAAAAATTTATCTTGGGGAAGGAGGCAGTCTCAAAGTTTTCTACAAAAATTTACTTCCTATGTTATTATTTCCACTGCTGCTGCTGTTGCCTTTAGTATTTCCTGTTCTGTTTTGATAATAGAAAATAACAGGCTTCTGAAACCTTATTAACATTTATCAACAGAAATGACATGGGATTTGAGGTTAGAGAGACATGGAAAGGTATTGTGTTTCTGCCACTTATTTTTTGTGTGACCTTGGGGAAGTTATGTACACTTTCCAAGCTTATAATTATCTATAATTAGACCTACCTCACTGGGTTTTAAGAGAAGTAAAAGAGACTCAAGTATAGATCACTTAATATGCTGTCTGGCACATATTAGACACAATAAATGGTAGCTGTCATTATTACTACTATTACAATTTTTGTAACTAGGGCAGCACAAATCCCACACTCACAAAGTTAGAACAGCAGACATACAGCATAATAAAATCTTAGAGTCAGATTCGTAAGTTAGTGATTTTATTTACAAGTTTCTAAGGAATACCGGAATTTCCAAGACATTATACAATATTCATATTCACAACACAACTTTTGACTACAGACAATAGAGTGGGAGGTGGCAGCTCCCAAACCCCAGGAGCTGGCCTGATATTCACAACTAGGCTATGGCATTCAGTATAAACAACTTCATAGAAAACCATCTTCAGACAAAAACATGAACATTGTCCAAATCACAAAAATGATCAAACATCCCCTTATTCTGTAAAGCATGAGTGATTGTCAACACTTTACCAATCAGGATGTTAGCTTTGCTTCATTTTTTCTCACTTTTAACAATTAGGTACCCAGTTCTCAAATTACTCCTACTTCCTGCTTCCTGACCACATTCAATCCAAAGAAAATCCCCATTTCCTCTTAACCTCCTTCAATTCTTGAATATCTTTTATCTCCCTTTGAAGTTTGCAGATACTGGTCTGCTATTTATGACACATTGTTACTGAAGATAAGCCTCTGGGGTCAAGTGGATTATTTCTTAATTATTTAAAGGATTTTTACAGATCAGATGATAATTTAAGTATTTAAGTATCTATTTTTGACCATGCTGCACATCATGCAGGATCTTTATACCCCAACCTGGATTGAAACCATGTCCCCTGCAGTGAAATCAAGGAGTCTTAACCACTAGACCACCAGGTAATTTCCATCAACTGGATTATTGCCGCTTCTGGAAACTTATTTTTCTACTTGGGATAAATTTAACATTAGTTTTGTTGTTCTTTTTTGTAATTTAAAAAATTTATTTATTTTTAATTGGAGGATAATTTATTTTATTGGAAGATAATTGCTTTACAATGTTGTGTTGGTTTCTGCCATATATCAACATGAATCAGCCATAGGTATACATATGTTGTTATTCATGAAGATTAGTAATCTTATCAGGATACAACTTGGTATTGATTATTCTGTATTATTTTTTC
Source organism: Bos indicus (assembly GCF_029378745.1). Lineage (NCBI taxonomy): Eukaryota > Metazoa > Chordata > Mammalia > Artiodactyla > Bovidae > Bos > Bos indicus. The sequence continues at coordinate 62,056,271 of NC_091768.1, read as the reverse complement.
TGGGTTGAGGTTTTTCTTTCAACCTGTAGATTCAATTCTGTCAATTTCTCCAGGAGAATTTTCTTCTCTTGTACTTGAGTGCTTTTGCCTGTGTTATATGTCCTGTTTCATGTGTATATTGGATCCCCTCAGCTGGGCACTTTGGCTCTTATGTCTCTTGATCTCTGTCAATCACATTACCTGCTTTTTTGGTAGTGAATCCCCAGCTTCCAAATCTTGCTCTTGTGATTACAAAATCCTTGGATGAGGCTTTCCAAAGTGACACATTTTTAGTTCATATGTATTTTGCCAGTGACCTGAGAAAGTCTGTGTTATCTCTCAAGCTCCTTATTTATTTTGATCCCGATTTTACAATATTTTGAAGATATTTCATAGTATGTGATATGGGATTGTTGCCCCCAAACTCATATCCTTTTTGTTATTTTGGAAAAGTTTCTAAAGAAAGAAATGTCATCTTTAGCTAAAAGCTTCAGAATTGTCTTAACAGTTGTTATATATAGTCCTGGCACAATGATGATGTGGTTGACAATGATAGTTTTCTCCTTGATGCCTGTTTCATGCCCCTACTTTGTATAGAAGTCATGTGACTCAGGGGATGATGTCAGTTTCAGAGTGTGATGGCATAATTCCTGAGTAAGAGATTGGTTCAAGATTGGGCACGTGACAGTGAGATGATGTTTGCAAAGCTTCTGGAAAATATCTTTTCTATCTTAAGAGAGAACACAGGAAAGGACAGATTTTTGTTCCTCTATTACTACTCTGCCTTTTCATACTGTTGGCCAAGTGGTAATAGAGCAGTCCCCATCACTTCATGGCAAATAGATGGGGAGTAATGGAAACAATGACAGACTGTTTTCTTGGGTCCCCAAATCACTGCAGACAGTGAATGAAGCCATGAAATTAAAAGATGCTTGCTCCTTGGAAGAAAAGTTATGGCAAACCTAGACAGCATATTAAAAAGCAGACACATCACTTTGCCAACAAAGGTCCCTCTAGTCAAAGCTATGGTTTTTCCCATAGTCATGTGTGGATGTGAGAGTTGGACCATAAAGAAGTCTGAGAGCTGGAGAATTGATGCTCTTGAACTGTGGTGTTGGAGAAGACTCTTGAGAGTCCCTTGGACTGCAAGGAGATCAACCCTAATCAATCCTAAAGGAAATCAACCTTGAATATTCATTGGAAGGACTGATGCTGAAGCTGAAGCTCCAATAATTTGGTCACTTGATGTGAAGAGCTGATTCACTGGAAAAGACCCTGCTGCTGGGAAGGATTGAGAGCAGGAGGAGAAGAGAGTGACAGAGGACATGATGGTTGAATGGCATCACTGACTCAATGGACATGAGTTTGAGCAAGCTCCGGGAGATGGTGAAGGACAGGGAAACCTCGTGTGCTGCAGTCCATGGAGTCACAAAGAGTCAGACATGACTGAGGGACTGAACAACAACAAATTACCCTGCATGGATTTAAGGTCCAGAAGTGATGCCGTCACTTTGATTTCATCTTAAGGATGGGGCATTTAACAACATACAGAATATTCAGAGACAAAACCCTAAGGCCAAAGAAATTGGATCCACTAAATTATACTATTTCTCAAGTTACCCTATCTGTGGACTTCTGTATTCCAGCCAGTGCCAACATATTTCCTCATTGTTTAAACATGTTGAGTTTTTCGGCACTTCCAGATTGAAACCATCCTACCTACAAATGTGTCTTGTTCTACCTCAGTTGGGCAAGCAATGTGTGACTGGTGTTTCAACAGCGGAGGAAGTTCACTGCAAAATGTGCCAAAATAGTTCAGGTACCAACAAGGCAGCCAATGCCAAGCTCACTTTGGATACCTTGGACGATGGGATGTGCACTGAAATGCCCCAGTGAAATTTTTGTATTTCCTTTCATTGTAGCAATTATAGGAAAAGTAATCATGATCAAAGCCCTTGTTGGCTCTGTCTCTGTGATTTTTAATAATGGCTGTGATTTTCTGTGCAAGAAAAGTAAAACTTCCAGAGGCAAAGCTTACAGATTAAAGTACAAAGCAACCTACTGAATAGAGTTCTTGCTCTCTTGGAAATCTTCAAAGGAAGTGATGGTGTGCAATAGAGATATTTAGGAACCACAGAAGAGTTGGAGAGTGATAGAATGGACCACCTATGGCTGAAACGGGGTCTTTATCATAATCCATTCCTTTTCATGACTGCTAACCTTATACTGGGGATAATTTTGCTTCAATGAAAAGAATTTTAAATAAAGGTGATTTTTTTCTATGATGAAAAGAAAAAAGCCCTCTTGTAGTTCCACCCCTGAATTTTGGAATCAACTAGCTCTATTTTATATTTAATTATTAATTATTTTGTTCAATAACCATCTATTGAGCACTATTTGCTTGTTACATTGCCAGAGTCATTCAGAGAAATGAATGACATTAAGTCATTCAGAGAAAGTAGAGACAAGAATACATACAGATGACTAAGGAATTTCTCTGTCTTTGAGAAGCACCCCTTCTCTGAAGACACCTTCACAGAGAAAAAAACTCTTTAGAAGGTAGTAAAAACCATAAAATGATCGAGAATCCGCTGGTGAAAATAATCACTCATCTACTGCCAACTAAATTATGTTAATATGTTAATGGTTCACAGTTCCCATCCTAAGTAAATCTTTTTTTATTTTTTTGTGAAATGAGCTTCCTGGTTGCCATGTTTTAGTTCTTAGCAATGCTGAATAATGAAGAAGAATTTTGAAGAAAACCATCTTGAGTAATAAGATGCAGAGAGCCACTTCCTCAGCCCAGGTATGCTGAAAGACAGACAAAGACATTTGCATTCATTTTAGCAAATAGAAATAGCAGTGAGTATGAGTTACTCTTTCTAATGACAGATATTTTCAACTAGACTGAGTTTTCCTATTGCAAAGCTTTGCTCAATCCTTTAGATAAACTTGGAGGTTACAGTCATTTCTTCAGGTTATTCAAATGCTAGTCATTAAATTAAGGCTGCAATGTATTCAAACATCAGGGAACCAAAGGTGTTCACTCTGCTTCAAAAGATGCCTGACTTATATTTAGGAAATAGCTCATCATATCTAGTTCATATTTATGCATGCAGTTTGGGACTTTCTTTGACAGGTTAGAATATATCTTCAAACTGTATTATCCTGAGCACAAGTGACTCTTAGAATGGAATTTACAGGGCAAGGATTATTATATGTCTAGCTTTCGGATTATTTTTATCTTAGAAATGAACACAGCTCTCCTTCTCATGATTAGCAATGTACATAAAGCAGTAATGTTCTGGAGAGGAATTAGCATATCTCTTGGTAACATCTTATAATGGTAACTGCCATCCAGGGCAATGGATTCATCAATAAGTGATTTGTGGGAATTTTACCTTGGAGAAATAGTCAGAACTGTCACTCACAAGTCACAATGCCAAGCCTTTTTAGATGATGATTGTATGCTGTTACAGAATTTTCAAACCCAGCCCCAGATTTTCCCATTGAAAATGAAAAACTTCAAAAGGAAAGTAGGATTAAAGCTCAGGATAACACAAGAATATTTTCATGGGAGTGATGTATTTGCCTTCTTTGTGGCTAGACTTCCCAGGTGGCACTAGTGGTAAGAACCTGCCTGCCAATGCAGGAGTCATAAGGGATGCAGGTTGGATCCCTGGGTCAGAAAGATACCCTGGAGAAGGGCATGGCAACCCCCTCCAGTATTCTTGCCTGGAGAATCCCAGGGATGGGGAGCCTGGCAGGCTACAGTCTATGGGGTCACAAAGAGTCAGACACGACTGAGGTGACAGCACACAGGCATGCTCCTGACTAGGCTCACAAGCTTGCACCATTCCTTGCTTCTGTAAAATTAGATGCAAGTTCTATTTTGAAGGCTTAATAACTATCTGCTGTTTCGTCTACTATGTGATTTTCAAATGCTTAATAATTTCTGTGCAAATCCAGAACAACGTAGGAGATCTAGATCCAGATCCAGATAAATGTAGACCCTTTCCCACTGATGGAGACATAGAGCTGTGTCTCCATCCTGTTAGTAAGTCTCATGGAGTCATTAACTCAAGGTGGTCTAACTATGCTCCGCATGGAACACAATCTCCTGACTTTCAAACCAAGTGCTCCCCAACTTCGTATCCTTGGTCTCCAGACTCTTAAGAGGCACATGACTTTGAGACAAATTGCTTCCTCTTCAACACCTTGAGTCATGCTGTCCCTGGGTATCTCTATGGTCCACTGAGGATTGACTCCCTTTAACTACCTGTGGCCACAGGAAACCTTGTTTCATTAACAGATGTCCCCTTCCCCCTCCCCATTAGCCTTTTGATAGACCCAAGAAAACCTGGAAGTTTGTTTGAAAGGCTGTCGTATACAAACAAAAAAGCCTCTGCCTCCCACCAGCTACACTGAATCTGTGTACAGAAAGTCACCCACATCTTCTGCTCTCCATGGGCAGCATTGCAGGTCTGACTTATGACTTGAGCAAAGGCTTAGGAGCAATAAAGGAATCATTTATTGAGCTGGAAGATCCAGACACCACTGGTGCACAGTCCATGTGAACATACCATATCCACCAAAGGCAGGTGACCCCAGATATGTGTCCTGATCCTATATTTCCCTATATCTTTAGGTTCCCTATGTGTTCTAACACTACTAGGCTTTTGATGCTTCATGGAACATACAAATGATTTTCAGAACTTTATAGACTGTATGCCTTTGCTTTCAGAAAATCCCCATTCTCTTGTTTCTACCTGGCAACATCACCCTCAATGCCAATGTTGCATTCTCCTTGGCAAAAGTTCCTCTGCTTCCACCCCTGGCAAAACAACTGCTCTTTTCTCTGTGCCCCCTGTAGCACTTTTACCAAAGGTTACTACAGAAATGCCTTTGTGAGAACCTATTCCTCTCTGTCTCTAAAACTCTAGTGCTGAACATTATCCACTGAAACATGCTCTGCCTCTTGGACAATGCCCACATAAAAAGTTTCTTTCAGTTTGATAGAAAGCTAGGTGTTATCACACGATTAATTGGCATTCTTCCTTCCAGATATTTCTTCCTTTGTCTTGACTGCCAGGAAATTTCAAGCTAGGTATTATATTCCTTTTCAGTGATGGTAGGGGTTTTAAAAATCTGCCCAGTTGCTTGTAATCCGTGGGTTCTCTATTGTCATTTCCATTTTGTTAATTTTTTCTATTTGTCATTTTTTGTATGAACAAATTCATTATTTTTAGGGATAAGTAGGGCATAAATAAAGACAGGATTGAAGTGTTATAATAGAATAATTCTTAGGGAAGGTATTCATGTGAAAGAGTGTAGGAATTAGGTTTAAGTGGATAGCCTCCCCAGGACTGAACTTACTCCACTGACAGAGCTTTGAGTGTCTAGGGAAGAGGGTGACTATCTCTCACATTGTTTGCCTTATGAAATTATTATCTTAATTGTTTTTTCTTTTTTTTTTTTTGATGAAAATTAGATGATGCTGTGAAAGTGCTGTACTCAACATGCCAGCAAATTTGGAAAGCTCAGCAGTGGCCGCAGGACTGGAAAAGGTCAGTTTTCATTCCAATCCAGAGAATGGCAATGCCAAAGAATGCTCAAATTACCACACAATTCCACTCATCTCACACGCTAGTAAAGTAATGCTCAAAATTCTCCAAGCCAGGCATTAGCAATACATGAACCATGAACTTCCAGATGTTCAAGCTGGTTTTAGAAAAGGCAGAGGAACCAGAGATCAAATTGCCAGTATCCACTGGATCATCGAAAAAGCAAGAGAGTTCCAGAAAAACATCTATTTCTGCTTTATTGACTATGCCAAAGCCTTTGACTGTGTGGATCACAATCAACTGTGGAAAATTCTGAAAGAGATGGGAATATCAGACCACCTGACCTGCCTCTTGAGAAACCTGTATGCAGGTCAGGAAGCAACAGTTAGAACTGGACATGGAACAACACACTGGTTCCAAATAGGAAAAGGAGTACGTCAAAGCTGTATATTGTCACCCTGCTTATTTAACTTATATGCAGAGTACGTCATGAGGAACATTGGGCTGGAAGAAGCACAAGCTGGAATCAAGATTGCCGGGAGAAATATCCATAATCTCAGATATGCAGATGACACCACCCTTATGGCAGAAAGTGAAGAGGAACTCAAAAGCCTCTTGATGAAAGTGAAAGTGGAGAGTGAAAAAGTTGGCTTAAAGCTCAACATTCAGAAAATGAAGATCACGGCATCTGGTCCCATCACTTCATGGGAAATAGATGGGGAAACAATGTCAGACTTTATTTTTTGGGGCTCCAAAATCACTGCAGATGGTGACTGCAGCCATGAAATTGAAAGACGCTTCCTCCTTGGAAGGAAAGTTATGACCAACCTAGATAGCATATTGAAAAGCAGAGACATTACTTTGCCAAAAAAGGTCCGTCTAGTCAAGGCTATGGTTTTTCCAGTAGTCACGTATGGATGTGAGAGTTGGACTGTGAAGAAAGCTGAGTGCTGACTCTCCAACTATGGTGTTGGAGAAGACTCTTGAGAGTCCCTTGGACTGCAAGGAGATCCAACCAGTCCATTCTGAAGGAGATCAGCCCTGGGTGTTCTTTGGAAGGAATGATGCTAAAGCTGAAACTCCAGTACTTTGGCCACCTCATGCGAAGAGTTGACTCATTGGAAAAGACTCTGATGCTGGGAGGGATTGGGAGCAGGAGGAAAAGGGAACGACAGAGGATGAAATGGCTAGATGGCATCACTGACTCGATGGACATGAGTCTGAGTGAACTCTGGGAGTTGGTGATGGACAGGGAGGCCTGGCGTGCTGTGACTCATGGGGTCGCAAAGAGTCAGACACGACTGAGTGACTGAACTGAATTGAACTGAAACACCAGATAATTTAAACAATGGTATTTAGAATCTAAGCAAATTGAGTGGGAAAGGATGTGAATCAATGACTTTGGGCATCAGAGGGGAGAAAAGATTTAACTTGGAACACTGTGCTGGAGTCAAGTGATTTGAGAGAGGGGTTCCATACTGAAGCATCTCCTGAATGAATACTTACTCCAAACAGAGGGGGGCTTACACTGCAAAATTCTTCCTGCCTTAAATTTGGCAGCAGGTGTCAAGTCAGGTGGAGATCTCAGGGGTAGGTAAGGTGGAAGGGGAGGAGGAGGAGCAAGATCAAGAGCCTTGGAGAGCTGGGACAAATCAGGCCCCAGAAGCAAGACTGGGGTTGGACATATAGATTCCATGCTTGTTTTCCTTGTCAAATTTTCCGAAGTCCAGCACCTGCTAGTGCTCCAGTCCAGTCATACTGAATCTGTCTCTACACCACCATTTTTTTTTTTTGAAAGAGCTCACTCTGAGTCCAAAAGAAACTGAGAGCAGGTGGGCCGCAGGGACCAAGTATTTCCCACCATCCTCACAAAGCCCCAGGTAAACTGGCCACAGCTCTCAGACCACCCCATTCTGGCCATGACCACCTGGTCCCTTCCATCCACTAACAAATTCTCTATCAGGAGAACTTGGTGAGGGGAGAGTAGAGATGAAAATCTAGGGGACTCTTTTCTCTTTCATGACTGCTAAGACAAAGGAAAATGGAAAATGGAAAAAGGAGTGGCAAGCCTTGTTCTTTGCTGTTGTGGTTCAGTCACTCAGCCATGTCTGACTCTCTGTGACCCCATGGACAGCAGCAGGCCAGGCTTCCCTGTCCTTCACCATCTCCCAAAGTTTGCTTAAACTCATGTCCATTGAGTTGGGGACACCATACAACCATCTCATCCTCTGTCATCCCCTTCTCCTCCTGCCTTCAATCTTTCCCAGTATCAGGGTCTTTTCTAATGAGTCTGCTCTTTGCATCAAATGGCCAAAGTATTGCAGCTTCAGCTTTAGCATCAGTCCTTCCAATGAATATTCAGGGTTGATTTCCTTTAGTATTGACTAGTTTGATCTCCTTGCTGTCCAAGGGACTCTCAAGAGTCTTCTCCAGCACCACAGTTTGAAAACATCTATTCTTCAGCACTCAGCTTTCATTATGGTCCAACCCTCATATTCGTACATACTGGAAAAACCATAGCTTTGATTAGACAGATCTTTGTCAACAAAGTGATGTCTATGCTTATTGTTAGGAATGTTTTTAGATGAGGCATAAGCTCTTCAAATTACAATAGTCTTCTGAAAATGCCAAATATTTCTCAGAAAAATAGGCAAAACTATTTTAATTGCCAACAAAGGTTCATCTAGTCAAGGCTATGGTTTTTCCTGTGGTCATGTATGGATGTGAGAGTTGGACTGTGAAGAAGGCTGAGCACCAAAGAATTGATGCTTTTGAACTGTGGTGTTGGAGAAGACTCTTGAGAGTCCCTTGGACTGCAAGGAGATCCCACCAGTCCATTCTGAAGGAGATCAGCCCTGGGATTTCTTTGGAAGGAATGATGCTAAAGCTGAAACTCCAGTACTTTGGCCACCTCATGCGAAGAGTTGACTCATTGGAAAAGACTCTGATGCTGGGAGGGATTGGGAGCAGGAGGAGAAGGGGACGACAGAGGATGAGATGGCTGGATGGCATCACTGACTCGATGGACGTGAGTCTGAGTGAACTCCGGGAGTTGGTGATGGACAGGGAGGCCTGGCGTGCTGCGATTCATGGGGTCGCAAAGAGTCGGACATGACTGAGTGATCTGATCTGATCTGATCTGATTTTATTTTTCTTCATAAATTTCCCAGCCAAGACAATGTCAAAAAATGCAGCTTTAAAGTATGGGAATTCCCAGTAAAAAATTTCATGTTCTCTATGTTAAACTTTTATTCCCCTTTTACTACCCATGACAGGAATTGCCAGCTTCCTCATCCCTCAATTTATGTTTCAAGTTCTTGTCTCCAAAGGGGACTCCAACATTCACCATCTGCTCATTTCTAATTCTGGAGGGGAGATCCTGCCAGAGAACAATCCTCTGTTTCAATCCCAGCTTCTTATGGAGCAGGTGATGATGGTTCCTTGAAGGATTATATTTCTGACTTGTCTACCTTTTCTCTGGGATTCCCTGGTGCTCAGCGTTTAAAAATCCACCTGCCAATGCAGAAGACATGGGTTCAATCCTTAGGTCAGGAAGATCCCCTGAAAAAGAAATGGCAACACACTCCAGTATTCTTGCCTGGAGAATCCCATGGACAGAGGAGCCTGGTGGGCTACAGTCCACGAGGCCACAAGAGTCAGACATGACTTAATAACTAAACAAGAATTACTTTTTTCTGCCCATCCATCAGTCTATCTTACCAGCTGCATACTCTCTGTGTCTCTGAAGTGACTCTTTCCCTGATAGGTGCTGGACTTATTTCTCATCAAAGTACAAACGAGCCATTCTCATTTGCCAGAGGACACTTGGAAACTTCTTCTTTTCTTTCCCCCTTCTTTCCTGTCCTTAATATCTATTAATATTTCAGTGAATTGTTTACAAGATCACCAGGTAGAAAACCCTTATGAGGCATCTATTATCTCAACAACGAGGTATAGAGTTCAGGGGTTAACTTTCATTGTTAACAACACCTTGGTTTCCTTTTTTAAAAATACGTTTCCTAAAATATCTGAAATTAGAAATATTTCCAAATGAAAAATCTATGTGTTTATTTCCTTAAATTAGCTTTCATATTTACTTCAGATAAAAGATAACAGTAGCATCTTGACAGTGTAACCTAATTGGATACCCAGAAGACAACCCTTTGTCCTCTTGCCTATTAGACTCTGCCAAAGCAAGAAACTTAAGATGAGAGGCCACATAAGAGCAGAAATAAGTCCTAATTACATAAAAGGCAGATTGGAGGTCACCTTCAAATCTTTAAATCAGATACCTATTGCCAACTGTTTGTTCTCTACTCTTATTTTTCTTTTCCTGTCTGATTGTATCTTGACATTTCTGCCCAATATAAATTTAAATAGTAGCAATGAGGCATCAACAAAGTAATGCTCAAAAATGTCACCATGGCTTGGTCTGAAAAGCAAAATCCACAAACTGAAGGGAGAAAAAAAAAACAATTTTTATTTATTCTTTGAATCATTGTACCTTTCAGTGGAGACTTCATAATGTGTTCAGTCTTCCTCCGTTAGTCTATTTGTTCTTCCCCGAGACTATCTAGGAAGTGTTATGATAGATTTCAAGGCTAAGAAGTGTATTGACCTCCGTGAGGTTCACTTTGGATATTAAATAACACTAAAGTGTAAAAGCAGAAGATATTAAGAAGAGGTGGCATGAATACACAGAAGAACTGTACAAAAAAAGAGCTTCACAACCAAGATAATCATGATGCTGTGATCACTCACCTAGAGCCAGACATCCTGGAATGTGAAGTCAAGTGGGCCTTAAGAAGTATCACTACGAACAAAGCTAGTGGAGGTGATGGAATTCCAGTTGAGCTATTTCAAATCCTGAAAGATGATGCTGTGAAAGTGTTGCACTCAATATGCCAGCAAATTTAGAAAACTCAGCAGTGGCCACAGGACTGGAAAAGGTCAGTTTTCATTCCAATCCCAAAGAAAGGCAATGCCAAAGAATGCTCAAATTACCACACAATTCCACTCATCTCACACGCTAGTAAAGTAATGCTCAAAATTCTCCAAGCCAGGCATTAGCAATACATGAACCATGAACTTCCAGATGTTCAAGCAGGTTTTAGAAAAGGCAGAAGAACCAGAGATCAAATTGCCAACATCTGCTGAATCATGGAAAAAGCAAGAGAGTTCCAGAAAAACATCTATTTCTGCTTCATTGACTATGCCAAAGCCTTTGACTGTGTGGATCACAATCAACTGTGGAAAATTCTGAAAGAGATGGGAATACCAGACCACCTGATCTGCCTCTTGAGAAATTTGTATGCAGGTCAGGAAGCAACAGTTAGAACTGGACATGGAACAACAGACTGGTTCCAAACAGGAAAAGGAGTATGTCAAGGCTGTATATTGTCACCCTGCTTATTTAACTTATATGCAGCGTACATCATGAGAAACACTGGGCTGGAAGAAGCACAGGCTGGAATCAAGATTGCTGGGAGGAAATATCCATAACCTCAGATATGCAGATGACACCACCCTTATGGCAGAAAGTGAAGAGGAACTCAAAAGCCTCTTGATGAAAGTGAAAGAGGAGAGTGAAAAAGTTGGCTTAAAGCTCATCATTCAGAAAACAAAGATCATGGCATCTGGTCCCATCACTTTATGGGAAATAGATGGGGAAACAGTGGAAACAGTGTCAGACTTTATGTTTTTGGGCTCCAAAATCACTGCAGATGGTGACTGCAGCCATGAAATTAAAAGATGCTTCCTCCTTGAAAGGAAAGCTATGACCAACCTAGATAGCATATTTAAAAGCAGAGACATTACTTTGCCAACAAAAGACCATCTAGTCAAGGCTATGGCACCCCACTCCAGTACTCTTGCCTGGAAAATCCCATGGACGGAGGAGCCTGGTGGGCTGCAGTCCATGGGGTCGCTAAGAGTCAGACACGACTGAATGACTTCACTTTCACTTTTCACTTTCATGCATTGGAGAAGGAAATGGCAACCCATTCCATGTTCTTGCCTGGAGAATCCCAGGGATGGGGGAGCCTGGTGGGCTGCCGCCTATGGGGTCGCACAGAGTCGGACACGACTGAAGTGATTTAGCAGCAGTCAAGGCTATGGTTTTTCCAGTGGTCATGTATGGATGTGAGAGTTGGACTGTGAAGAAAGCTGAGCGCCATAGAATTGATGCTTTTGAACTGTGGTGTTGGAGAAGACTCTTGAGAGTTCCTTGGACTGCAAGGAGATCCAACCAGTCCATTCTGAATGAGATCAGCCCTGGGATTTCTTTGGAAGGAATGATGCTAAAGCTGAAACTCCAGTACTTTGGCTACCTCATGTGAAGAGTTGACTCATTAGAAAAGACTCTGATGCTGGGAGGGATTGGGGGCAGGAGGAGAAGGGGACAACAGAGGATGAGATGGCTGGATGGCATCACCGACTCGATGGACATGAGTTTGAATGAACTCTCGGAATTGGTGATGGACAGGGAAGCCTGGTGTGCTGTGATTCATGGGGTTGCAAAGAGTCGGACACGACTGAGCAACTAAACTGAACTGAACTGAACTGAACTGACTGAAAGTGTAAAAAGACCTGTGAGGAGGGAAAGAAATAGACATCTAATCCTTAAGTATGTATTTGCAGTTGTCTCTGACAATATGATGGATCATTAGATAAGCTTCGTTTCCTTCCTAATACTGAAAAACATATCCCCCCAGCCACTAGTGTGATTTTGTTCTTTCTCATATAAAGTTTTCTATATATGAGAAACTATAATTATAAAACTATAATTCAATACACAGAAAGACATTTAGAGCAGCTAGGAATCTACTGTCCTCAAGTTGTTGCATTAAGCATGACAAGTCATTTTATAAACACTCTTGTTTCATAAGCATGCCATTCATTTACTGCATAGTCAGTTTGCTTAAAGTCCTTCTATTGATAGTTATAAAGCAATACTATTAGCCCACATTTGGGTCACTGGCAGGATTCATTCGTGTCATATTGTGGCAGACAGAAGGATATCAAGAATTTGGGAAATATGGATTGTAGATCTGATTTTGCTTATATTTACAGCAGATTTGAAATATTTTAATTTGTTAAATAAATCTTTCAGTTGTTCCTTCCTTTAAAATTTTTAATTAAAAAAATTTAAAATGAATTATAGTTAATTTACAATGCTGTGTTAGTTCAAGTGTAAAGCAAGGTGATTCAGTTGAACACTCTTCTATAATCCTCTGGGGTTGGTAATTGGACTGGCAATCATCTGAGGTTGTTCAATCCCATGGAAAAATCAGGCGTAGCCTGGTCATGTACATATTTGACACTGAATATGAAATGTGAAGAGGGAGTTGGATACGTAGGAAGAAAGAGGAAAACTTGCTTACTGTAGTGGGGGTGTCTGTATTCACTACTACTGGTTCTATACATTATTCCTACTAATGTCTTGTTAGTAGGAATGTACCTTTTGTAGTGAACAAAAGGTATATATTACTGAGTTGATATGAGAATGAAGTTACATATTTTGCAGAGAATAAATAACCAGCAAAAAAATTTCCATCTTTCTTCAAATCTAAAGTGTTCATCAGTTAGTTTTCTCAGAAAGTGTTAAATAAATGTTTGGATTAAAAGATATATCAGAAATGTTCAAAAGTAAAAAGAAGGTATTTTTGAATTTGAAAATTTTTAATAAGTATATAAGAATATAGGAAACATAAAATCTATTTGAATAGATAAGATATAAACAATGAATCAGTTAGAAAAACAAAGACTTATCTATTACACCAAAAAAACAGTTAAACAGGTTATATCATTGAAACACTGTGATTAATGAAGAAAATGAAAAGAATTTGAGCAGCATTTGGAAAAACAAGAGATAGAAAATATCTACATTTGGAAAGGTAAATCAAGAAAATCCAATTCACTGAAGTATCTTTATCTGCTTACACATCCCTTCAGTTTGAAATTTAGAGCCCTTTTGACATAACTCTAGAGAAAACTTCTCCTTAATTTCCCACTTATGTCAGGAGAAAGGCTTATTTCCTCAAAGTTACATGGTGAGTCTAATAAAACATTCCATAGTATAATTTCAGTCTCCGAACAATCGTTAAGGCCTTGAAAATAAGATTTAAGGGAATATATCAAATATTAAAAACTCATTATTCTGTCTTTCTCTCTCTTTATGAAAAAGGATTAATTTTTAGGGCTTTCTGATGGTTTAGATTAAGTATACGTCTACATATGTTCCTTTGGGATTAAGCCATCTGGGAAACTCACATATGTTCTTAGGATACTGTATCTCAGCTGTAGTTTAAAGTATTTCTGCTTTTCCATAACCTACATTTTAAAGTTATAATTGCTAAACTATGCAACATATTGCCTAATGGTTTTGAAAATACACTTGGCAAGGCAACAAGGTGGCTGGGTGAGGTTGGGAACAATAAAACTGCCAAATTAACTCTATTTAAATTTTAAAAGAAAAACACAAAACTAAAGTCACTGAAATTTCAGTGCTTAGTGTTAGAAGACAATTTGAATTCTTTCAGGTTCCATAGAGTTGCAGAGTTGGATACAACTGAGTGCATACATGCACATAGGTTAGTCTGATAGCATCAGAAGAACTCTCCGAAACTCTCGAGGCAGAGTGTGGTCTTTGGTATTTTGCTTTACAAATACATGGATGCCTAGGTGATTCTTAGTGCAGCCAGGATGGAGAATAACTGACCTAGCTCATTACTCTTCCCCGTGCATGAATTTTTTCTTTAATATTGGTGATAAATATCTATCATTCATTGTAGTACTGTTTCTTGTTTGTTTCTTTGTTTGTTTGTTTTTTAGTTAGCTTTACTGATATGCAAAAAAGCAAAATGGCTGTCTGAGGAGGCCTTACAAATAGCTGTGAAAAGAAGAGAAGCAAAAAGCAAAGGAGAAGAGGAAAGATATACCGATTTGAATGCTGAGTTCCAAATAATAGCAAGGAGAGATAAGAAAGCCATTCTCAGCGATCAATGCAAAGAAATAGAGGAAAACAATAGAATGGAAAAGACTAGAGATCTCTTCAGGAAAATTAGAGATACCAAGGGAATATTTCAAGCAAAACTGGGCTCAATAAAGGACAGAAATGGTATGGACCTGAAAGAAGCAGAAGATATTAAGAAGAGATGGCAAGAATACACAGAAGAACTGTACAAAAAAGATCTTCACGACCCAGATAATTACAATGGTGTGATCACTCACCTAGAACCAGACATCCTGGAATGTGGAGTCAAGTGGGCCTTAGAAAGCATCACTATGAACAAAGCTAGTGGAGGTGATGGAATTCCAGTTGAGCTATTTCAAATCCTGAAAGATGATGCTGTGAAAGTGTTGCACTCAATATGCCAGCAAATTTGGAAAACTCAGCAGTGGCCACAGGACTGGAAAAGGGCAGTTTTCATTCCAATCCCAAAGAAAGGCAATGGCAAAGAATGCTCAAACTACCACACAATTGCACTCATCTCACATGCTAGTCAAGTAATGCTCAAAATTCTCTAAGCCAGGCTTCAGCAATACGTGAACTGTGAACTTCCAGATGTTCAAGCTGGATTTAGAAAAGGCAGAGGAACCAGAGATCAAATTGCCAACATCTGCTGAATCATGGAAAAAGCAAGAGAGTTCCAGAAAAACATCTATTTCTGCTTCATTGACTATGCCAAAGCCTTTGACCGTGTGGGTCACAATAAACTGTGGAAAATTCTGAAAGAGATGGAATACCAGATCACCTGACCTGCCTCTTGAGAAACCTGTATGCAGGTCAGGAAGCAGTAGTTCAAACTGGACATGGAACAACAGACTGGTTCCAAATAGGAAAAGGAGTACGTCAAGGCTGTATATTGTCACCCTGCTTATTTAACTTAAATGCAGAGTACATCATGAGAAACGCTGGACTGGAAGAAGCACAAGGTAGAATCTAGATTGCCAGGAGAAATATCCATAACCTCAGATATGCAGATGACACCACCCTTATGGCAGAAAGTGAAGAGGAACTAAAAAGCCTCTTAATGAAAGTGAAAGAGGAGAGTGAAAAAGTTGGCTTAAAGCTGAACATTCAGAAAACAAAGATCATGGCATCTGGTCCCATCACTTCATGGCGAATACATGGGGAAACAGTGGAAACAGTGGCAGATTGTTTTTGGGGGGCTTCAAAATCACTGCAAATGGTGATTGCAGCCATGAGATTAAAAGACACTTCCTCCTTGGAAGGAACGTTATGACCAACCTAGGCAGCATATTCAAAAGCAGAGACATGCTTTGCCAACGAAGATCCATCTAGTCAAGGCTATGGTTTTTCCAGTGGTCATGTATGGATGTCCATGTATAGAGTCTTCTCTTGTGTTGTTGGAAGAGGGTGTTTGTTATGACCAGTGCATTTTCTTGGCAAAACTCTATTAGTATTTGCCCTGCTTCATTCCATATTCCAAGGCCAAATTTGCCTGTTACTCCAGGTGTTTCTTGACTTCCTACTTTTGCATTCCAGTCCCCCATAATGAAAAGGACATCTTTTTGGGGTGTTAGTTCTAAAAGGTCTTGTAGGTCTTCATAGAACCGTTCAACTTCAGCTTCTTCAGTGTTACTGGTTGGGGCATAGACTTGGATTACTGTGATATTGAATGGTTTGCCTTGGAAACGAACGGAGATCATTCTGTCGTTTTTGAGATTGCATCCAAGTACTGCATTTCGGACACTTTTGTTGACCATCATGGCCACTCCATTTCTTCTGAGGGATTCCTGCCTGCAGTAGTAGATATAATGGTCATCTGAGTTAAATTCACCCATTCCAGTCCATTTCAGTTCGCTGATTCCTAGAATGTCAACATTCACGCTTGCCATCTCTTGTTTGACTACTTCCAATTTGCCTTGATTCATGGACCTGACATTCCAGGTTCCTGTGGAAAATTCTGAAAGAGATGGGAATACCAGACCACCTGATCTGCCTCTTGAGAAATTTGTATGCAGGTCAGGAAGCAATAGTTAGAACTGGACATGGAACAACAAACTGGTTCCAAATAGGAAAAGGAGTATGTCAAGGCTGTATATTGTCACCCTGTTTATTTAACTTCTATGCAGAGTACATCATGAGAAACGCTGGACTGGAAGAAACACAAACTGGAATCAAGATTGCCGGGAGAAATATCAATAACCTCAGATATGCAGATGACACCACACCTATGGCAGAAAGTGAAGAGGAACTCAAAAGCCTCTTGATGAAAGTGAAAGTGGAGAGTGAAAAAGTTGGCTTAAAGCTCAACATTCAGAAAACGAAGATCATGGCATCTGGTCCCACCACTTCATGGGAAATAGATGGGAAAACAGTGGAAACAGTGTCAGACTTTATTTTTCTGGGCTCCAAAACCACTACAGATGGTGACTGCAGCCATGAAATTAAAAGACGCTTACTCCTTGGAAGGAAAGTTATGACTAACCTAGATAGCATATTCAAAAGCAGAGACATTACTTTGCCAACAAAGGTTCGTCTAGTCAAGGCTATGGTTTTTCCTGTGATCATGTATGGATGTGAGAGTTGAACTGTGAAGAAGGCTGAGTGCCAAAGAATTGATGCTTTTGAACTGTGGTGTTGGAGAAGACTCTTGAGAGTCCCTTGGACTGCAAGGAGATCCAACCAGTCCATTCTGAAGGAGATCAGCCCTGGGATTTCTTGGAAGAAATGATGCTAAAGCTGAAACTCCAGTACTTTGGCCACCTCATGCGAAGGGTTGACTCATTGGAAAAGACTCTGATGCTGGGAGGGATTGGGGGCAAGAGGAGAAGGGGACGACAGAGGATGAGATGGTTGGATGGCATCACTGACTCAATGGACATGAGTCTGAGTGAACTCTGGGAATTGGTGATGGACAGGGAGGCCTGGCGTGCTGCAATTCATGGGGTCTCAAAGAGTCGGACACGACTGAGCGACTGATCTGATCTCATGTATGGATGTGAGAGTTGGACTGTGAAGAAAGCTGAGCGCTGAAGAATTGATGCTTTTGAACTGTGGTGTTGGAGAAGACTCTTGAGAGTCCTTTGGACTGCAAGGAGATCCAACCAGTCCATTCTACAGGAGATCAGTCCTGGGTTTTCATTGGAAGGACTGATGTTGAAGCTGAAACACCAATATTTTGGCCATCTGATGAGAAGAGCTGACTCATTTCAAAAGACCCTGATGCTGGGAAAGATTGAGTGCAGGAGGAGAAGGGGATGACCGAGGATGAGATGGTTGGATGGCATCACTGACTCAATGTACATGGGTTTGGGTAGGCTCTGGGAGTTGGTGATGGAGGGAGGCCTGGAATGCTGCAGTCCATGGGGTCGCAAAGAGTTGGACACAACTGAGCAACTGAACTGAACTGAACTGAGTGATATGCAATTTATACGCAATATAAGTTACCAACTTTAGGTACTCTATTTGGTGAGTTTTGACAAATGAATGCAGGTGTATCCATTACCAAAATCACAAATCTGGATATTTTTATAACCTCCAAATTTTCCTCATGTTCCTTTGCAGTGCATCCCTTGCAATCTCTCCTGGCTCTCAGAACTGCCCATCTACTTTTCACAAAATTAACAATGAAGCCACTTGAGCTCAAAGTTTTCTTTGTAGAAAGGTTTTAATTATGAATTCAAGTTATTTAATAGATACAGAGCTATTGAAGTTCCATGCTTCCTCTATATAAACTTTGGTAGTTTGTGTCTTTCAAGGAATTTATCCATTTCATCAGAGAGTTTGAATTTATGAACATAAGATTAAAAAAAAATTTCCCTGGTATTCCTTGGATGTCTGTATAATTTTTAGTGGGAGTCCCTCATTTATTCCTGGCATAAGCAACTCATAGTTTTCTCTCTGCTAATAATTCTGACTAGAAAGTTAGCAATTTTATTTACCTCTTCAAAGATATATCTTTTGGTTTTACTGATTTTCTATTTTACTTTTCAGCTTTAAATTTCAAATACTTTTTCTCATTTTATTATTTCCTTTCTTCTGTTTACTCTGGGTTTAATTTGCTACTTTTATTCTAAATTAGGTAAAATTTTGTTTCTTTTATTTTGGTCTTTCTTCTTTGCCAATATAAGTTGTTTAAATCTATACATTTCTTTCTAAGGATTCCTTTAGTTATATCCCACAAATTTTAAGTTGCATTTTTATTTTTAGTTTAAAAGTATTTCTTAATTTTCCTTGTGATTTCTTCTTTTTAGAAATTATTTATTCAAAGCATTATTAGGGTTATTTATAAGTCACTCAATTTCCTAATATTCGAAGGTATTTTTAAGGTATTTTCTGTTATTGATTTCTAGTTTAATTCCAGTATGGTCAGAAAACACACCTACCAATCTTCTCTGATTTCAGTACTTTGAAGTTTATTGAGATTTGCTTTATGCCCCAGACTATGTTTTATCACAGTAAATGTTCTATATATACTTAGAAAGAATATGTGTCCTATGTTCTCAGGTATAATATTAATAGCAATCCTTTAGAAAATATTATCAAATCAAATCCAGCAATATATAATAAAGAAAGTGGGCTTGATCCCAGGAATGCAAATTTGGTTTAAGATTTTAAAAAAATGATAGAGATGTTGGCTGAAAGTATTGGTAAAGTCTTCTATATTTTAATAATTTTTTATTAATCTGTCATATCATTTACCAAGAGAGGAGTATTGAAAATTATTTGTAGATTTTTCTATTTTTCTTTTCCATTCTATTAGATTTAGGCTCGTGTATTTTGAAATCTTGTTATTAGGTGTATACAGAGAATTGTTATGTTCTCTGATGAATTGAAACCTTCACCATTATGAAGTATCCTTATCTGTGTTATATTCCCTTTTAAAATATATAGTTTTTATGATATCAATACCACCATTCCCACTTTCTTTTGATTAGTGTTTGCATAGTATGTCTTTTTGTATCTTGTCACATTAATTCTATGTCTTTATAGTTTGTTGAAATTTTTTGTTATTGACAGCTTAAAATTGGATCTATCTAATATTACAGTATCTAGTATTTAATTGGAATATTTAGGTCATTTACATTTAATATAATTCTTCTATCAGTTCAGTTCAGTTGTTCAGTCATGTCTGATTCTTTGCGACCCCATGGACTGCCACACACCAGGCTTCCCTGTCCATCACCAACTTTCAGAGCTTGCTCAAACTCATGTCCACCGAGTCAGTGATGCCATCCAACCATTTCATTCTCTGTCGTCCCCTTCTCCTCCTGCCTTCAATCTTTCCCAGCATCAGAGTATTTTTTAAGAGTCAAATCTTCTCTTCAGGTGGCCAAAGTATTGGAGTGTCAGCCCCAGCATCAGTCCTTCCAGTGAATATTCAGGGTTGATTTCCTTTAGTACTCACTCGTTTAATCTCCTTGCAGTCCAAGGGACTCTCAAGAGTCTTCTCCAACACCACAGTTCAAAAGCATCAATTCTTTGGAGCTCAGCTTTCTTTACAGTCCAATTCTCACATCCATACATGACCACTGGAAAAACAATAGCTTTGGCTAGATGGACCTTTGTTGGCAAAGTAATGTCTCTGCTTTTTAAAAGGCTGTCTATCTTGGTCATAGGAGCAATCGTCTTTTAGTTTCATGGCTGCATTAACCATCTGCAGTGATTTTGGAGCCCAAAAACATAAAGTCTGACACTGTTTCCCCATCTATTTGCCATGAAGTGATAGGACTGGATGCTATTATCTTTGTTTTTTGAATGTTGAGTTTTAAGTCAGCTTTTTCACTCTCCTTTTTCACCCTTATCAAGAGGCTCTTAGTTCCTCTTCACTTTCAGTCATAAGGGTGGTGTCATCTGCATATCTGAGGTTATTGATATTTCTCCCACCAATCTTGATTCTAGCTTGTGCTTCCTCCAGCCCAGTGTTTCTCATGATGTACTCTGCATATAAGTTAAATAAGCAGGGTGATAATATACAGCCTTATCATACTCCTTTCCCAATTTGGAACCAGTCCATTGTTCCAAGTCCAGTTCTAACTATTGCTTCTTGACCTGCATGCAGATTTCTCAGGAGGTAGGTAAAAGGCAGTCTGATATTCCCATCTCTTTAACAATTTTCCACAGTTTGCTGTGATCCACACAGTCAAAGGCTTTGGTGTAGTCAATAAAGCAGAAGTAGATGTTTTTCTGGAACTCTCTTGCTTTTTCTATGATCCAACAGATATTGGCAATTTGTTCTCTGGTTCCTCTGCCTTTTCTAAATCCAGTCTGAACATCTGGAAATTCTTGTACTGTTGGCGTACTGTACTGGAAGTTCATGTACTGTTGGTGGAGAATTTTGAGCATTACTTTGCTACCATGTGTGATGAGTGCAATTGGGTGGTAGTTTGAGCATTCTTTGGCATTGCCTTTCTTTGGGATTGGAATGAAAACTGACCTTTTCCAGTCCTGTGGCCACTGCTGAGTTTTCCAAATTTGTTGGCATATTGAGTGCAGCACTTTCACAGTATCATCTTTTAGGATTTGAAATAGCTCAACTGGAATTCCATCACCTCCACTAGCTTTGTTTGTAGTGACGCTTCCTAAGGAGTACTTGACTTCACATTCTGGATGTCTGGCTCTAGATGAGTGATCACACCATTGTGGTTATCTGGATCATTAAGATCTTTTTTTGTATAGTTCTTTTTTGTATCCTTGCCACCTCTTAGTATCTTCTGCTTCTGTTAGTTTTATACCATTTCTGTCCTTTATTGTACCCATCTTTGCATGAAATGCTCCCATGGCATCTCTAATTTTCTTGAAGAGATCTCTAGTCTTTCCTATTCTACTGTTTTCCTCTATTTATTTGCATTGACCACTTAGGAAAGCTTTGTTATCTCTCCTTGCTATTCTTTGAAACTCTGCATTCAGATGGATATATCTTTCCTTTTTATTCTTTGGTTGAACTTAAATTTATCATCCTGGTTTTCTAAAATTGCTTCATTGTGGCTAAAAAGCACATTATTTTATCACCATAATCATTTTTTAAAATTACTAATTTATTTCTTTTTGTTGTGCTGGGTCTTCATTGCCGTGTGTGGCCTTTCTCTAATTGTGATGAGCAGGGGCTTCTCTTTGCTGCAGTTAACTACTCTACTTTCCTTCTCATTCTGGTAGCTTCTCTTGTGGAGCACAGGCTCTGGGTGCACCGTTTTCAGTGATTACAGGAGGTGGGCTCAGTATTTGCAGCTCATGGGCTCTGGAGTGTGGGCTCAGTAGTTGTGGCACAGAGGCTTGAGTTGCTTCACAAGACATGGGATTTTCCCAGATCAGGGCTTAAATCTGTGTCCCCTGCATTGGCATGCAGACTCTTAACCTTGTACCACCAGGAAGTCTTGATGGTAACCATTTTTAAATGTACAGTTCAGTAGTCCTAAGTATATTCACATTGTTGTACAACAGATATCTGGACTTTTTTCATCTTACAACCTGGAAACACTATACCTACTAAACTATAATTCTTCCTCCCTCTTTCTCTTCCTTTTAGCCCTTGGCAGCCACCTTTTGTTTTTATGTTTATCTATAAAATTTTATGTTTATCTATAGTTTTATCTATACTTTAGATACTTCATATGAAAGGAATCATATCATATCTGTTCAATGGTATTTGTTTTTTATTTGTTTCATATGGTTTTAATTTCTTGTCTTTTTTGGATAAAGTGAACTTTTTAAAATAATTTCATTTTTATATCTTTTATTGCCTATCCTCTTTGTTTTATTTAATTTTTTAGTTGTTGCTTTACGGTTACAGTATACATTTTTTACTTACCATAATCTATATTCAAATGATATTATATCATGTCACATATAGTGTAAGAACCTTATAACTACAATTTCACTTTCCCTCCATCCTTTATGCTTTTGTTGCCATATATTTTACTTCCATATACCTTATAAACTCTATCACACATTATTATTCTTTTTACTTTAAGCACTCAATAATCTATTAAAAATGCATATGTGAAAAGAAACGCTTATATTTACTCTTATATCTATCATTTCTCTGTGTAGATCCATCTTGTATTATTTTCCTTCTGCCCAAAGAACTTCCTTTATCACCTTTTGTAATGCATATTTGGTTCCAATGAGTTCTCTCACATTTGTCTGTAAAACTCTTTTCTTTTTTTGCTTTTACTTCTGTAAACAAAATCCTCAGTTTACAGATATTTTTCTTCAGCACTTCAAAATCATTGCTCCTTTATCTCCTAGTTTAATTAGCTCCTGACAAGAAGGTTGTTATCTTTCTCAACTTGGTTCCTCTCTGCATAATGTATCCTGTTTGTCTGAATTTAAGACATTCTCTTTAGCCCTGATGTTTAGCAATTTGAATACATTGTGACTTAGTGGTTTTCTCTATATTTCTTCTGCTTAAGATTTATTGGCTTTTTGATCTTTGGGTTTACTGTTTTTGAGACATTTGGAAAATTTTCAGCTATTATTGTTTCTAATTTTTTTTTTTTAACTCCCATGCTCTCCTTTCTCCCTTTTTTGGTAACTCCAATTACATGTATACTTGATAATGTCTCACAGGTTATGTTTTTTCTTTCATTTTTTCTTCTCTGTGTTTTCTGTTTTGTGCTTCCATAGTTAGGTTTTTAGCTTCACTGATCTTGTCTTGGGCAGTGCCTAATCCAGAGTTTTATCTTATCAAGAGTGTTTTTTAAATTTTCAGATATTTTTTCATCTCTATATTTTCCATATAAAAAAAATTCCATTTTTCTTATCAAATTCATTCTTTGGAGAAAAACCTACAGAAAATTCTAAATCATGAGATTTAATAAAACCTATACAGTCTCAAAATAAATAAACATGTTTGTTCACCCAATAGGTCTAAATATTAGAAAATTCTTCTCTTTTTCTAGGCATTTCTGTAGGTTTCCCTCCAGGCTATCGGCAGTCAGCTTAAACTGAAGCCTCAACATTGAACACAATGCTACAGGTCTGTTCTTATTATATCCAAGCAAAGTAGAATTGTCTTTTTCCATATTCCAGATTCTGTGTGCTCAGTCACTTCAATCAGTTCCACCTCTTTGTGACCCCATGGACTGTAGCCCACCAGTCTCCTCTATCTATGGGATTCTTCAGGCAAGAATACTGGAGCGGGTTGCCATTTCCTTCAGCAAGGGGTCTTCCTGATCCAGGGATTGAACTTGAGTCTCCTGCACTGCAGGTAGATTCTTTACCCACTGAGCCAACATTGCATGTAAATATAATTTGGGATTTTATTACTTTTCCCCCCATCTTGTTCTATCATTAATCACAGTGCACTTGAAATAAACACCCAGGGACTATGAACGTGCCGGACACATAACATGCGCTCAGTAAATGCTGTTTGCTTATAAGCCTTGAAAGCTGAATCATTAAAGGCAGGGGAAAATATTATTCAGAGCAGATAAATCCTTCTTTTTGGGTCTGTTTGCTCATCTTGGACTGCAATTCTTTCTTATCAATGTTAATTTTACCTTTCCCCACCTGATTTGCATTTTTTCCTGACAGAAGCAAAATAGGAGTTGAGACCTTTTACTTTCTTTCTGTCATTCATCTATTTATATCATTCCATATGTCCAAAATCAATGAAATAATGTTTTCCTTTGTCTTCTTGCTCCAAGTATAACTTTAAAAAGTCTTTTTGGTTGTCATGGATGATATCGCAAGGCCCAACTCATTCTAGTATTTTGCCTTCTTTATATTTGTGATAGATTAAAGATGGCTGCTATTCTTTGTCATCCCACCAAGATGTGGGTGGGAATTTCTTTCACAAGCCCCAGGAAACTGGGCTAGATTTGTAACTGCTTGGATCATAGTGATGATGGAGACAGCATGGGTCCCCAAAAATTTTTTGGAGCAGATTCATATGCCCTCAAACCTTTGAACGTCTATTGGAAGTTTAGAGTGAAAAACTTCTGTTTTGCTAAACCTGAAACTGAGTAGGACCTTGTGGGGCTCCTGGGCATGGAATCTTTTCTATGTCCTCCCTTTCCTGTTTGTTGGGAACAGACTCCAACCTCCATGACCTTCACTGAGTTCCAAAGGGCTGGTTCCAGTGTTGCTAATCAGGGAAGGGAGAGGATGCAGAGACAAGGGAGGAGAGGCCAAGAACCAATAGTGGAGCCTTGGGGCAGGACTCTCAGTTCAGTTCCATTCAGTTGCTCAGTTGTGTCCAACTCTTTGTGACCCCATGGACCACAGCAGGCCAGGCCTCCCTGTCCATCACCAACACCCAGAGCTTGCTCAAACTCAAGTCCATCGAGTCAGTGGTGCCATCCAACCATCTCATCCTCTGTCATCCCCTTCTCCTGCCTTCAATCTTTCTCAGCATCAGGGTCTTTCCCAATGAGTCAGTTCTTCGCATCAGGTGTTGCAATACTTCACATCCAAAGTATTGCAGCTTCAGCATCAGTCCTTCCAATGAATATTCAGCACTGATTTCCTTTAGGATTGACTGGTTTGATCTCCTTGCAATTCATGGGATTCTCAAGAGTCTTCTCCAACACCACAGTTTAAAAGCATCAACTCTTTGGTGTTCAGCTTTCTTTATGGTCCAACTGTCACATGTATACATGACTACTGGAAAAACAACACCCAGTTGTGGATGTGACTGGTGATGGAAGCGCACATTCAAGTGTACATTACAATATCTTTGAGCTCTTCTACAGAATTAAGACACCCTCCAAATGTGAGATGTCCCGGAGAGAAAGTCATGTGAGAAGCTCGTCAGGAGACCACCTGAGGCCCTGCACACACCCCGACCCTTTTCAGCAAGCCTACCCTTCAACGATGGCTATAAAACTCCTCACCAAATCCCTCTAGGTTGGGACAAAAGTTTTTTGAAGCATAAGCCCACTATGTCCTCTTTTTTGGCAAATCAATAAAACTGTTGTTTTCTACTTCACCCAAAACTCTGCTTCTGAGATTTGATTCAGCACTGGTGCACAGAAGCCAAGTTTTTTGAGCCACTATTATTTTGAGTCTCTATTACATGGAGCTGAACCTAACCTCATGGATAAAACTTCTTTATTAATCAACATTAGCTCCAATGTAGCAATTTCCAGGTAAGTTTTAAAATTTTGAAGGTTACTACTCTTCTTTAATTTTAACTTAACTCAGACAACAGCCTGCCAGCTATACCTCTGGAACACAGATCTTGAAATTTATTGTAACTGTTCTCAAGGTTTCCTAGTTTTCTTATAAGGGAATTGTAACTTTTATGTCTTCATTTCTTTTAACCTTTCTCTGAAAACTATTAAAGTTTTTGTAAAGCACTAGAGAAACAGCTCAAGAATTCATTGTTATATTTTCCTCTAATTATTTGTTATGCATTAGCCCTGTTTCTCTAATGTAATAAGTATTATGAAGAAGGGAAACATAACATACTTTTTGTAGTACTCATAGTATTGAACACCTTGCAAAGTACATGATAAAACTGAATTATATTCAACTATCTGACATAGTCATTGGAAGTATCATCATTAAGTTGACTTGTAAGTTTTCCTTTATGTGTCTCCTTATACTGCTCAATAATTTTTTGCTTATGACCTATTTGTCATTTGTAGGAATCTGTTTCAAAGGGCATCATACATTTAATACCCATTTGAATATTTTTCCATGATACTTATTATCATTTTTCTCCTCTAGAATTGTAAACATTATAAATGGCTATACACAAGGAACTCATCATACTATGTTGACTAAAAATTACATTTCCTTGAGAGAGGAATTACATTTATCCAAGAATTTTTTTTAAATTTTATGTAAAGTCATACACTTTGAAAGCATTAAGGAACATAAGTAATAATCTAGTCTAACCTCTGTATAATAAAGACAAGTAAATGGAACCTAAATATATTTTCCTCCAGCAAAATAAAAAATAAGTTAAGAATGTGTGCAAACCATGCTCTAATCAAAATTATGCATCATTTTAAAAAATGTATGTATTAATTCTGAATTTATTCAAAATATTAAAGAAAACCCCAATAAAATGGGGGAAAAAAGAGAGATCTGAAAAATAAGACCATAAATGATTTGGGTTGCTTCTGGCAAGTACTAAATAATCACATTCTGACTCATGTTTAATATGTTAAAATGTACTTCAGTAATGTTAGTGTTATGGCAAAAACAAGCTTAGTTCATTTTCTTGGTTATTATTCATTAGTTTTAAAAAATCAGCCTGATATTAATACTTGGTGATGTACTAGAAGGTATTGTGGAAGGATATATAGTCACTGTGTTTGAGGTCAGGTAAAATAAAACTTTTCTACAGACTTAAGCCTATTAGACATAAATGATAAAAGTCAAGTTCATAGAGATATAAAAAGCAAAAATGTTTAAACTCGATCGATCATCTTTTCTTTTTTACAGTAAAAGATTTCCCTTTTATGAGCACTGCCTTTAGGAATTATTGGATCATAGTTTGGGAATGCATTCAAGCAATGAACTTCAACCAAGGGCTGGAAAGTTAAAAAAAAAAAAAAAAAAGATTATTCTTTTCCTTTCACTTCTTTTGGGGCCATACAGATTTTGGACTTAATTTCTCTCTGTGCATCTACTTAATTTCCACTGAGCTTTCTCCTGCCTCCCCATCAGCATCTTCTGGGGCTTCTGCTGTTGTATTTGCCTAAACTCCCTCCTGGCTGCTCAAAGATGTTATTCCCATCCTTGAGTTTTTGTGATCTTCCAGGGACAGTGCTTATAGCTGACTTAAAAATCTACATTGTAACTCCAGGCAAGTTCTGTTCGTTAAATAAATGAAAGATTAACATTCAGTTTCTGCCTCTTTTATTCTCTTTTTTCCCTCATTGGTATTTCTTCTAACCACATTGCCTCCTCTAAGAATTTAGGTCTCTTTACTGTAGAGACCCTCTTCCTATCCAAACAGAGACAGGTATCTAGTTCCTTATATCTTGACTGTCTCATTCACACCAGCAGTCCTGTAGTTCTGCATATGAAATCCTTTATTTGTGGGATAAAATAAGTTTGGCCTTGGTTAAAGTACATGCTCCTGGGTTTCCCTTGTGGTTCATTGGTAAAGTATCCACCAGTAGGGGATGAGGGATCTATTCCTGGGTTGGGAAGATCCCCTGGAGAAGGAAGTGGCAACCACTCCAGTATCCTTGCCTGGAGAATGCCATGGACAGAGGAGCCTGGAAGGTTACAGTCCATGGGGTCACAAAAGGGTCAGACATGTTGTAAAGTGTGGAAAACAACAACTACAAAGTAAGTGTTCCCACTGAAAAAGTGCTGAGGTGTCTCTTCAAGCCAATCAACTTGCAATTGGCTTTGAAACTTAATGCATTTTACAGGGACAGAGGAAACCTGGTAGAACAGACCAGTCAGCTCCCAGCCTTTCTCTTCCCTTGATTCATTCTGCTTCCTGCTTTTATCCTGTGCTCAGTTCCAACTTCCAGGTACCCATACTCTCAAGCCCAGGCTCAGTGACCCTCTTGGCCCTTCTTGTGCCACTTTTCGTCAGATTCTCACCCTGATCTTCCCATCTCCCATCTGAGATGATGTTTCATCTTTCGCATTGTCCTGGCCAGAACACTAGCTTCATGCCCTCTAACCCCCAGGCCCATCTGTAAGGCTTAAGTCAAGATGGCAGCAGAGTCTGTAGGTTGAGAATAAGAAAGGGAACAGTCCTGGAGAAATGGAAGATCAGGACCCTATATCTGCCCATATGCCAAAGGTGGTGATGGTAATGGGATGATAATGATGACTATGATCATTGAGAATGATGATCATGGAAAACCAGCATATGTAAACTCTGGGCAGCTTGTAATAATAAGGCAGGATAACTGACAACATGAGATAAGAAAACAAAAACTAAAAAACATTATGGTGTTAGAAGAATACAACAAAATCTCAACTATCTGGAGCCCTTAAAAATTAATAATATAACCACTTAGTGAGCAATTTCCAGTGGGACAGGCATTTTTCTACCTTCAGGATCAAGCAATAAAAGTTAACTCTGTTTCCCAATAGTAGCTTATCTCCTGCTAATGAGTTAGTCATGTTCACAACAATAACAATGATGTTTACAGAACTTTTATTGTGAGATTCAGTACTGTGCATTATATTATTTAATCATAACATCACCATTCTAGTCGACCAGTAAAGCAGGTACTATTGTCCCATTTTGTAATGAGGAAACTGAGGCTTAGAGATGTTTAATAAATTATCTAATATTGTGTGCATGCTAAGTTGTGTCCAACTCTTTGTGATCCTACGGACTGTAGCCTGCTAGGCTCCTCTGTCCATGAGATTTTCCAGACAAGAATACTGGAGTGGGTTGCCATTTCCTCCTTCAAGAGAACTTCCCAACCCAAGGATTGAACCCATGGATCCTGAATCTCCTGCACTGGCAGTTTCTTTTACCACTGAGTCACATGGGAAGCCCCATCTAATGTTGCCTACCTACATAAATAGTAGTCAAGAACTTGAACCCAAGGTTTGTTTGATGGCAAAGCCCATTCTATGCAGCTTCCAATAGCCACAGGGTAATACATAAACTAGAGGCTCCAGGTGAGTTATACTGAGGTTCAAGAACAGGATCAGAGGAAAGAAATGGTGGAGGATGAGAATGGAATGTGTTTTAGACATCTTGGTGCAAGACTAGGTACTATAACTAAGACAAATCTTAATTCTAACCTTTCTAGTAATTATTGAAAAAGAAATCATGATTTTTCTTTTAAGGTGGAGCTATCTTTATTTAATTGGCAGAAGCCTGAAAAGCATATTAAAATTTTCATTCACCCAAACACATCCTGTCTACACTTTTTTTTTTTGGTGAGGCAGTGGGATTAGAAATAAGAAGACCAAGTTTCTTGCCTTTAAAGGAATTTATAGATTAAGGAAAAGAGAAAAGATGATTAAGTAAACAGACAATATCAGTATAGTGTGATAAGGCAAGCACTGGTGTTTGGGGTGCAAGGAAAAAGAGGTCATAGGCCACCCTGGAGGACTCAGGAAAGTTTTCAGGAGGAAGTGACCCCTGAGTTAAATTACTGTGACCGATTGGATTTTCCAGGCAAAGAAAAGAGGGAAGAACATTTAAAGCATGAAAGCCTAGGTGAGAAGACGTGCATGTGAGACTGTGACTTATTCTAGAATATGGCAGAACCAAGGTGTGAGGTGAGGATGAGGAGGTAGGTAGATTATAAAGAGCTTTTTAGGTAACCCAAAATATTTAGATCTTACCCTAATGGCACTGGAGGAGCCTTTGAAAGATCAAAAGGGAATGACCAATCAGGCTCTTGCTTTAGAAAGCTGATTTTGGAAATGGTATAAAAATGGATTAAAGAGAGTGAAGCCACTAAAATCCAGTTACAGGTTTTCTGCAAAAATCCACATGAGAAGTGATAAGCCTGAACTCAGGATATAGGAGTTGGTAGAAAAAGGGGTAGATGTGAGAGGCAGCAAAGGAGCAAAACTTTGAGACCCAATCAGTCGGGGGTTGAGAGCATAGAAGGTGTGGAGGATGACGCTTAGGTTTCCATGTTGGGTAACTGGAGGTGCCATTCACTGAATCAGAAGGAATATCAGATCTGGGCGAGCAGGAGTTCAGTTTGCATTGTTGTGTTCTGGATGCCAGAAGTACAACCAGGTAAAGCTGTGCCATAGGCTCAGGACAGAGATCTGGGTCCAGTACATGGATTTGAAAGTCATCAAAACGCAGGTGTACTTGAGGCCCTGTGAGTAACTCCTGGTAAATTAAAAACTGTGCTTTGTATAACCACTATTGAACCACAGGATGGACAATATTGTCAAAAATGTTTCACAGATGATATAAAACTATTGGTCACACTTGTATTCCTACATTCACCTTCAAGAAGAAGGGTAGTGGAACATTTAAATCATAGTTGTGGTTAATATATTTCTCCTAGGAGCTAAAGTAATAAAACTTAAATATACAGTTTTTCAATCACCCATGAGTTTTTGAAATAGCTGGCTGCTCATTAAAATCACCTGTACTTCTGAAAAATTCCAAGAAATTCCAAATTTGAAAATTTAGCTTGTTAGGAGTAAAAATCCAGTTAATTTTAAACACACACACAAAATGTAACTATACCATGCAGCTAGAAATAAATGATTGGCAGGGTTCAGGAATGACCTAAATCAAATTCCTTATGATTATACAATGGCGGAGAAGGCAATGGCACCCCACTCCAGTACTCTTGCCTGGAAAATCCCATGGACAGAGGAGCCTGGTAGGCTGCAGTCCATGGGGTGGCGAAGAGTCGGACACAACTGAGCAACTTCACTTTTACTTTTCACTTTCATGCACTGGAAAAGGAAATGGCAAACCACTCCAGTGCTCTTGCCTAGAGAATCCTAGGGACAGGGGAGCCTGGTAGACTGCTGTCTATGGAGTTGCACAGAGTTGGACACAACTGAAGTGATTTAGCAGTAGCAGCAGTATACAATGGAAGTGACACATAGATTCAAGGGATTAGATCTGGTAGACAGCGTCTGAAGAACTATGAAGTTCATAACATTATACGGAAGTCAGTGACCAAAATCATCCTGAAGATAAAGAAATGCAAGAAGGCAGAGTGGTTGTTGGAGGAGGCTTTACATGTAGCTGAGGAAAGAAGAGAAGTAAAAGGCAAGGGAGAAATGGAAAGGTATACCCAACTGAATGCAGAGGTTCAGAGAACAGCAAGGAGAGATAAGAAGGCCTTCTTAAATGAACAATGCAAAGAAATAGAGGAAAGCAATAGAATGGGAAAGACTAGAGATCTCTTCAAGAAAATTGGAGATATCACAGGAACACGTCATGTAAAGAAGGGGACAATAAAGGACAGAAATTGTAAGGACTTAACAGAAGCAGAAGAAATTAAAAAGAGACGGTAAGAATACACAGAACGGTACATAAAACATCTTAATGACCCAGATAACCTCGATGGTGTGATCACTCACCTAGAGTCAGACATCTTAGAGTGTGAAATCAAGTAGGCCTTAGGAAGCATAATTACAAAGCTAGTGCAGGTGATGGAATTCCAGCTGAGCTATTTCAAATCCTAAAACATGATGCTGTTAAAGTGCTTCACTCAATAAGTCAGCAAATTTGGAAAACTCACCAATGGCCACAAGACTTGAAAAAATCTATTTTCATTTCAATTCCAAAGAAGGGAAATGCCAAAGAATGTTCAAACTACCTCACAATTGTGCTCATTTCACATGATAGCAAGGTAATACTCAACAGTGTCAGACTTCATTTTTCTGGGCTCCAAAATCACTACAGATGGTGACTGCAGCCATGAAATTAAAAGATGCTTACTCCTTGGAAGGAAAGTTATGACTAACCTAGATAGCATATTCAAAAGCAGAGACATTACTTTGCCAACAAAAGTTCGTCTAGTCAAGGCTATGGTTTTTCCTGTGGTCATGTATGGATGTGAGAATTGGACTGTGAAGAAGGCTGAGTGCCGAAGAATTGATGCTTTTGAACTGTGGTGTTGGAGAAGACTCTTGAGAGTCCCTTGGACTGCAAGGAGATCCAACCAGTCCATTCTGAAGGAGATCAGCCCTGGGATTTCTTTGGAAGGAATGATGCTAAAGCTGAAACTCCAGTACTTTGGCCACCTCATGCGAAGAGTTGACTCATTGGAAAAGACTCTGATGCTGGGAGGGATTGGGGGCAGGAGGAGAAGGGGACGACAGAAGATGAGATGGCTGGATGGCATCACTGACTCGATGGAGGTGAGTCAGGGTGAACTCCAAGAGTTGGTGATGGACAGGGAGGCCTGGCATGCTGTGATTCATGGGGTCGCAGAGTCGGACATGACTGAGTGACTGATCTGACCTGAAGCTTCAATAGTATGTGAACCAAGAAATTTCAGATGTACAAGTTGGATTTAGGAAAGGCAGAGGAATCAGAGATCAAATTGCCAAAATCCAGTAGATCATAGAAAAAGCAAGGGAATTCCAGAAAACATCTATTTCTTCTTCATTGACTATGCTAAAGCCTTTGACAGTGTGGATCGCAACAAACTGTGGAAAATTCTTAGAGATGGGAATCCCAGACCACCTTACCTGCCTCCTCCTGAGAAATCTGTATGCTGGTCAAGAAGCAACAGTTAGAACTGGACATGGAAAAACAGACTGGTTCAAAATTGGGAAAGAAGTACAACAAAGCTGTATATTGTCACTCTGCTTATTTAACTTACATGCAGAGTATGTCATGTGAAATGCTGGGCTGGATAAATCACAAACTGGAATCAAGATTGCTGAGACTAATATCAATAACCTCAGATATTCAGGTGATACCCACCTAATGGCAGAAAGTGAAGAGGAACTAAAAAGCCTCTTGATGAAAGTAAAAGAGGAGAGTGAAAAATCTGGCTTAAAAGTCAGCATTCAAAAACCTAAGATCATGGCCTCCAGTCTCATCACTTCATGGCAAATAGAGAGGGAAAAGTGGAAGCAGTGACACGTTTTATTCTGGGGGGCTCCAAAATCACTGCAGACAGTGACTGCAGCTATGAAATTAAAAGATGCTTGCTTCTTGAAAGGGAACCTATAACAAAGCTAGACAGTGTATTAAAAAGC
Source organism: Bos indicus (assembly GCF_029378745.1). NCBI lineage: Eukaryota > Metazoa > Chordata > Mammalia > Artiodactyla > Bovidae > Bos > Bos indicus. The sequence continues at coordinate 62,023,172 of NC_091768.1, read as the reverse complement.
AGAAACATCACTTTACAGACCAAAGTCCATATAGTCAAAGTTATGGTGTTTCCAGTGGTACAGATGGGAGAGCTGAACCATAAAAAAGGCTGATTACCGAAGAACTGATGCTTTTGAACTGCTGGAGAAGCCTCTTGAGAGTCCCTTGAACTGCAAGGAGATCAAACAAGCCAATTCTAAGGAAATCAACCCTGAATACTCATTGGAAAGAGTGAAGCTGAAGCTCCAATACTTTGGTCACCTGATGGGAAGAGTCAACTCATTGGAAAAGACCCTAATGCTGGAAAAGACTGAAGGCAAAAGGAAAAGGGAGAGGCAGAGAAGACGGTTCGATGGCATCAATGACTCAATGGACGTTGAGTCTGAGCAAACTCAGGGAGATAGTGGGACAGAGGAGCCTGGTGTGCTGCAGTCCATGGGGTCAAAAAGAGTCAGACAGGACTTAGCAACTGAACAACAACAACAAATGGTGTCCTTAGATAATGTCTCCTGAATACCAGTTGTCTCAGCAGGGCTTTAGACAGGAGCTCTAAAGCAAACAATTCAAGACTAGGTGAGTCATACACTTTAGATTCCAAGCGTCTTGTTAGCAAAGATGATATTTTTGCATAAAAATTAAATTTCTGCCATGAGTTCTTGTTCAGCCAGATGGAAAGTGTCCCTCTTCTGCATAAAAGTTCTGGAGTGCAGAGAGAAAGACCAAGACATTTAAGAAGCAGCTTTAGACTTACTCAAATGTTCATATGGCAAAACTGATGCTTCAGAGTTGTGGCACATAAGACAAAGAAGAGAAGAATTTGACAGAAACATTTTGAAGGTAAATTCTCATATTCAATGTTCATGGGTTACCTGTGAAATGAATGAAAGCTCATTAAATATCTCAAACACTAAAGCTATTTTGATTTTAATTTACTCTTTGATGATTCAGAAGACATATTAGCATCAGAATAGCCCAAGGTTGCTGTTATGAATATCAGCTATTATATTGAAACTGCATGACAATGCTGGGTAAAAGTGTCTGTTAACAAAGTTTGCCATGTAATTTACCACTAACAATTTTGCTTCTGGCCACAAGGAACTGACTTGCAGTAGGCTAATTCTTCCATCAAGTACAAGTAAAAAGTTGATTAAAATGTTTTTTAAAACCTATTTGAAAGTCACCAGAAAGTTACAAAGGCAGCTAGGATTTAGATTTAAGGTCATGGAGAAAGGGAAAATTTGAGGTGAATTCAACAGTATATTGTTTTTCCCTTCAGAAATTATCTAATTCACAAGTGGCATTGGTGGAGAGAATGAAAAGATAAATATAAAGTAGTGGCTGCTAAGGGCCAGAGAATATGAGTGGAGCTTTTACAAGACTAGAAGGAAATTAGTGTTCAAGACTAGCCAGAAGAGAGGAGCCTTGGAAAACACCCAGTCTTTCAATTGACTCTGAAGGAGGATGTCTGTGACTACAGCCAAATTGGAACTAGATCAGGCCTTATAAAGGGTAAAACCTAGCCTCAGTTAACTCTGTCCTCAATTTGATTAAAGTGATAGTCTCTTATTCTGTCTACCACAAAGTTAAAGAAAAAAATCCTCCCCACATGTGTATAATATCATCTAAGTTTGCAGTGTCAATATAAAGTAAATGTAAGGAAAACTACTCTTAAGCACATCACAATAAGACGGCTGAAAACCAAAGACAGTGATAACATTAAAAAAAAGGTAGTATAGGCCAACATCTCTGATGAATATAGATGCAAAAATTCTCAGTAAGATACCAGCAAACCAATTTCAACAACACATCAAAAAGATTGTTCACTGCAATTAAGTGGAATCTATCCCTAGGATGGAAGGACTGAAGCTGAAGCTGAAGCTCCAGTACTCTGGCCACCTGATGTGAAAAACTGACTCATTGGAAAAGACCATAATGCTGGGAAAGATTGAAGGCAAGAGGAGAAGAGGATGACAGAGGATGAGATGACTGGATGGCATCACCGACCTGATGGACATGAATTTGAGCAAGCTCCGGGAGTTGGTGAAGGATAGGGAAGGCTGGAGTGCTGCAGTCCTTGGGGTTGCAAAGAGTCGGACACGACTGAGCAATTGAACTGACTGACTGACTGACTGATGCAAAGATGGCTTAACATAGGCAAATTAATCAATGTGACACATCATATTAATAGAGCAGAAGAATCATATAACCATCTCAGTAGACAGAGAAAAAGCATTTGACAAAACTCAACACCCATTCATGATGGAAAAAAAAAAAAAAAACCTCTTAAATTAGGCATAGCAAGAATATATCTTAACACAGTAAAGGCCATATATGAAAACCCACAGCTAGCAAACTCAGTGGTGAAATGCTGAGAGCGTTTTCTCTAAGATCAAAAACAAGACAAGCGTACTCACTGTCACCACTCTTATCCAATATACTTCTGGAAGTCCTAGTCATAGTAATTGGGCAAGAAAAAGAAATAAATTGGAGAGAATTGGAGAGAAAGAAGTAAAATTGTACCTACTTGCAGATGACATGATTTTAGATAAAGAAAATCCTAAAAATTCAACCCAAAATAGAAAAACCTCTTAGATGTAATCCCTGAGTTTAGTAAAGTTGCAGGATACAAAATTAATGTATAAAAGTCAATAGAATTTTTATACACTAACAATAAATTTTCTGAAAAAGAAATAAACAAATCAACTTCACTTATAATAATATCAAAAACAATAAAATACATAGGAATAAATTTAACTAAGAAGGTGAAAGATGTCTAGTCTGATGTAAGACACTGATGAAAAAAATCAAAGAAGACACAAATAAATGAAATGTATCCTGTGTTCATGGATTGGAAGAATTGATATCATTAAAATATCAATACTACCAAAACCTAGCTACTGATTTCATACAATCCCTGTCAAGATTGCAATGGCATTATTTTATTTTATTTTTTTTTCAGAAATAGAGAAACACACTCCTGGACTTCCCCTGTGGTACAGTGGATAAGAATTAACCTGCAATGCAAGGGATATGGATTCAATCCCCAGTCCAGGAAGATTCCACGTGCTGTGAAGCAACTAAGCCTATGTACCACTGTTGAGCCCAAGCCCTAGAGTCTAGGACTGGCAACTACTGAGCTCTAGGCACATGCAACCCATGTGCCTAGATCCTGCAGCAAGAGAAGCCATCACAGTAGAAGCCTGTGCACCACAACAAAGAATAGCCCCCACTCACACCAACTAGAGAAAGCCCATGTGCGGCAATAAAGACCCAGTGCAATAAAAAATAAATACATAAATAATTTGTTAAAAAAGAAAAACACACCCCTAAAATTTATATGGAATCACAAAAGACCCAGAATAGCCAAAGAAATCCTGAAGAAGAAGAGCAAAACAGGAGGCACTACACTCCTTGATTTCAGGGTATACTCTAAAAGTGTAGTCATCAGAACAGTATGGGGCAAGTATATAAACAGACATGTAGACCAATGAAACAGAATCAAGAGCCCAGAAATAAACCTAAGCATCTATGGGCAACTAAAAATAAACAAGAAGGACCTCCTCTAACTAAAAATTAAAGCTTGGGCTTTAATTCCTCTATTTTGCCACTTAGAGATTTTACCTTCTTTTTGAATTCAGCTCTTATGGCAGATGCTGTTGGCCCATGTTTTCTCAGCATGGGTTCCACATGCAAAAGGCTACGTAATACCTCACCCTTTTGGCCTGGGAGATTTTCTGTGAGCACACTCAGAGCGCAGGCAAAGCAAGCTAAAAATGCAGAAATTAATGCCCCCCATTAATGTGTCTCAACCAATGACAAAGATTTGGTGGATAAAATGCCCTAGCTTCCTCACCCTTCAGTTGGGATAGCACTGATATTTTCTATCAAGCTCTAGTTGCTCTCAGTGGGAACTTGTTTAATACTCTCTCTTTAAGGCTTTCTTTCATGTCCAGTGTCTCCATTTCCACTACTAGTGCTTCCTGGGATTACTGCCTAAACTACTGACACTCATTTTTTTTCTGGGCACAGACGTTATAAGCTAAAGCTAATAATGTGACCCAGCAATTCTTATCCTGAGTGTATATACAATGGAAATACAAAAACTGTATGTCAAATAACATGTACAAAACATCTATAGATGTATATTCATTATGCTCCAAGTTGAACACAACTGTTCACCAGCCATAACATAGATAAACAGATGGTGGTATATCAAAAAAAATGGAATACTACACATCAAAGTGATTGGATGGACTGTAACCAAATATAACAACATAAATGAATCTTGCAAATATAATGTTAAGTTTAAGAAATCAGACACAAAAATATACACCCTGCTTAATTCATTGGATCCCTGCATCATAGTATCAGTATTACACTGGCATTGTTATTGTTGTTCAGTCATTCAGTCATGTCTGACTCTGCAACCCCATGAACTGCAGCACGCCAGGCCTCCCTGTCCTTCACTATGTTCCAGAGTTTGCTTAAACTCATGTCCATTGAGTCGGTGATGCCATTATACTGGTGTAATGTGCGGTAACATGCAATCCAGAGTATAAACTAAATAAAGAAATGGAAAATGAAATATTTTGTACTATAAATTGAAAAAATAAGAAACTAGTTCATTTGAGATTTCATCTCCTTAAAAATGATGTAAATTGGTAGGTGATCACTTATGTGAGGATATTCATTATTTGATAGTATGAGGCTTAAAAATCCAGAATATTCCCTTATTCATTGATGTGCTTTATAATGTTAATGTTTTAGTGGCCTTTTTTTCACAGCATCTGATTAATTACATGCACACAATGACATTCATGCTATGTATGTGACTCTCATTTTAATTGATGCAATTAAAAATAATATGACACAGATTTTTCAAGTTTAACAAGCTGAAATTAATAAATGGATGGTTCACATTTTAAGTCATCAACATATCAAAAGGCAACCAGGGCAATTGGAGGTAACTTTTGGTTGAGATAATTGGTTTGCTGCTCCAAATTGAACCCTTTGGGGTCAACAATTTCTTCAGTAACCATATTAGCATATTTTAATACCTGTTGAATCTAGAGATTCACTAATATGCTTAGTAAATGGAATTGCTATTTACAGTTATTACTATATTCAATCTTCATCCTAGCTACAAGACTCTGAAAGCATTATTAAAATCCTATTGCATTAACAGAATATCTGTGAGTGTTTAAGATCATTCTGCTATAGAGCAAACAGAAAAACATAATCTCTACTTTGGATAGAACCTTTTCCTTTTAGGCATGGGCTCCTGTGTGGGCTTTCTGACTGACAGTTCCGTGTGGGTTGTGAATCAGGTTGCATGGTTTTGAAATCTGGATACATTACTTAGTAATAGGGTAGCCTTTGGCCAGGGATTCCCGCCTAGCTCAGCTGGTAAAGAGTCTGCTTGCAATGCAGGAGACCCCAGTTCAATAACTGGGTTGGGAAGATTCCCTGGAAAAGGGAATAGCTACCCACTCCAATATTCTGGTCTGGAGAATTCCACAGACAGGGGGGCCTGGCAGGCTACAGTCCATGGGGTCGCAAAGAGTCGGATGCGACTTTCACTTTCACTTTGACCAGTTATTAACCTCTCTGGGCCTCAGCTTCCTCTCTGTAAACTCAGAATAATAGCAGTACAAACTTTAGTGAGATTTAAATAAATGCCATGCTCTTTGAACTATGCCTGGCATAAACTTAGGTGCTTTCATTTATTCATCTAATATTTATCGAGCATCTACTATGTGCCAGGGACTATCTAGGTACTTGGGTATATCAATAAATGAAACCAAGATTTCTAGAAATTCTCTGGAGGTCCAGGGATTGGGATTCAGTACTGTCACTGCTGGGGGCCCAGGTTTGCTTCCTGGTCAGGGAACTAAGATCCTGACAGCTGTGCAGCATGGCCACACACACACACACACACACACACACAAAACTATTACTGCTCCAGTAAAGTTTACCTGTATTCTAGCCAAGGAGACAAACAATAAACATAATAAATAAGGTTGAGGTCAAGTATAATATTGGGTTGGCCAAAAAGTTCATTCAGGTTTTTCCATAAGATGTTAGAAAAAAACTCGAACTAAACTTTTGTCCAACTCAATAGTATGATAGAAGATGATGGGAACTATGGGAAAGAGCATATGCAGAGTAGGATAAGGGAGGTTTGGATACCAATCTCACTGAGAAGTTGAAATTTGAGCAAAGGCTTGAGGCAAATATGAGCAGAGGCAAGGGAGTTTAGCTGGGCTTCCCAGGTGGCACAGTGGTAACCAATCCGCTGCCGAACAGGAGACACAGGAGACGCAGGGGTGATCCCTGGGTCAGGAAGATTCACTGGAGGAGGAAATGGCAACCCACTCCAGTATTCTTGCCTTGGAAATTTCATGGACAGAGGAGCCTGGTGGGCTACAGTTCTTAGGGTTGCAAAGAGTTGGGCATGACTGAACGACTAAGCGCACACACACACATACACACACACAAGGGACTTTAGCTAGTGGTTGCCTGAGGGAAGAGTGTTTCAGGAAGTAGAAACAGCTGGATCAGACGTACTGGGTTTGATCCAGTACTCCTCCTGAAGAACAGCAGGAGTCCAGTGCGTTTGGGGCAGAGTGTGTGAGGGATTGTATTAGCATGGGTGAAGGAGTCAGGTCTTGTAGGGCATGGTAGGCCATTGTAAAGACTTTGGTTTTGAATAAAATTATTGCTGCTGTTGAACTCTTTCCAAGATAAGACATTTTTTGCAGAAGATGCTATTTGACGTATTTCTGTCTCAGGCCTTTTGTATTCAAGTGACAGTCAGTGAATAGTGTTCTGAGATTGGCCATGGCTCCTTTCAAGGTGCCAGGACTTGCCAAGACTGCCAAGGATGAGAGTCATGAGTTGCTTGCCCAGTCAAGGTGGACTGGATCTAATACAGCCTATGTGAATGTGTGTCTCAGGACACTATCATTACTGATGCTTGGAAGTGGAAGCAGTGGTGGTGGATGCTGGCTGAACTGATCACTCTTCAGAAGCTCTTCTCTACTGATGAGAGTAGGACAATTCTGTGGTTAGCTGTGATTCAAGCAGGAAGATCCTCTAGATAGTTCCACATGTCCCTAAGCCACTTTATTAAACCACATTAGGGTAGGAATAGGACATTCACAAAAATGGGAAAGAAAGGATATGGTGTAAGAAATCGGAAGAGAGCCCTTTGTTTTGTCTGCTTTCAGTGTATTCCAAATTCCCCCCAATCTTTCCAAAGTATATTCTTAGCAAACCTATGGGTGCATGGGTTGCACATATGTGTGTAACCTGGTGAGTGTCTGTATGCCTGTGTGTCTGAGTATTAAGTCATGCCCACTGTTGGAGCTGTCCATGGTCCGTTATAAGTGAAATATATTAGCAGTGGTTTCAGCAAATTACGGGAATAAGTTAGCCCAAAGAGTTCACAGGAGTCTCCAGAGGGCAAAGGAAACTTTAATTGCCTCTTTTTTGCCTGTGCCTGGCTTTTGGAGAATAACATCGGCTGCTTTTTGAACAAGAAGCATTTCTCGCTTCATGATTCTCCAGGTAACCCGCCAGTTTCCACTGCTGAATTGATTTTGTTCCCAGTTTTCTGTGCATATTAAATAGGATGTGGTGACTCATTGTCTCTCAAGTTCTTTGAGGTTCATGACCAAGACAGATTCCTCAGCTTGAATCCAGGTGCTTCTGTTCCCTGTCTCTCCTTGCTCCTCATGGCTACACTGTCTCTTGTGGCCTGGGGGCCACACATCTGGAAAGCTGTACTCTTCCTCTTAGACCTCCCTGCCTGCATCCTGCCCTCCTTCAGAAAGTTGTGGCACGTTTGCCAAATACGCATGAACACAGGCACCAAAACACTTTTGTTGTCTCAGCCATTTACAAATAATTTAACAGCTTACAAATTATTTAAAAGCAATGAAGCCAGAGTTCTCAGAACCTCCAGTTGTGCTTTATTTTCTGTTGCCATGACCATCTTTGGGCATATTTTTCCACACTTCTGGGCACTTCATTGGATTTTCCTACTGCTTCCTACACATCAAATGTATGCTTGCCTACCCTAAATTTTGGGGAAAAGAAGGTCTTTCTTTTCTTTCTTTCCTCTGGCTTTCCTGTTCCACCCAGCAAAATTCCACTTTCCTATGGCAGCTTCTTCATCTTTTCCTTTGCTGTTTCTTCCCCTCCACCAACAGTAATGACTATGTATTAGATGATCTCCCTTCCAGTCCTCAGAACGTGCCTTCAGGGTAGGCATTATTAACCTTTCCTTGACAATGAGGACACTGATGGATGAAACAGGCAGCTTACTGGCTCAAGGTCACACAACTACCAAGGCAAAAGGCCAGGATTTGATTCTGGATCTTCTGCTCTGTAGTCCCATTTCACTCCTCATCTTGCCTTTTCTGCCAGATGGTATCTTGGTCTCAGAACATCCTCTATCCTGTAACCATAGGCTGTTTCCTTTTGCTCTGTCTAGATCTCTAGACTCGACTCTACCTGAGTCAGCTCTAGCCCATCCCAATATATCTGTGAATAGAATAAAGGAGAAGTGTGCTTAAACAGTCTGACAGAATACAGCACCAATCAGCCTCCTCTAGTAACTCTTCTGGAACATCTCGATGTGGCTTTGCAGGAAGTGCTTGCTAGAGAGAGCATGGAACCCAGCCAGGTCTCAAGAACTGGATTTTCTCCTTCACATCAGGACAGGATTGGCTGTGCTCTCCCTGGAGGGCAAGAGAAAAACAAGGCTTCCTCTCCTTCCTAAGCCAAGGTCATAAGACTCTAGTCTTGCTAATGAACAAGAGTGAGGGAAGGTGGCATTTATACCAGTGGAAGGTTGACAGCAATGTTTTTAAATGAAGGAGACTCAGGGAGCCAGAAATCTAATTTCCCATCTACAACCAGCTGCCAAAACTGGCTCCTCCTCTGAAAACTTACTTAGGTTTCAGTGGAGCTGGTCCCTGCAACCTGTGTGTACGTCCATAGCAGTAGCTCTCTTTCCCAGAGAGTGGAATTTGTGCAAATCCAACAAATATTGGGAAAATTTGGCGCACGTCTTCAGGGCCCACTTCTCCATCCACGTTCTTCACCTTCAATTGATTCAGATGATGGAGATCCTCATCTTCAAGGCACCCTTTCTTCCTCCATGCTCTGGCTGACTTTGCCTCCAACTGATCAACCCACCACCACTCTTTCTCTAGGACCTTCATATCCTCCCTCTTCCTTGGACATATCCTCCCAGTCTTGAAAATGCCCTTTCTGTGTCTCTGTCACTCCCTCGTACCACATTCTTTCTCACTGTATTCATGGCCAAACTTGAAAGCTGTCCCTGCTTTGTAAATAAGTTCATTTGTATCATTTTTCTTTTTTTAGATTTCACATAGAAGTGACATCATATGATATTTGTCTTTCTCTGTCTGCCTTACTCAACTTAGTATAATAATCTCTAGGTCCTTCCATGTTGCTGCAGATGGCATTATTTCATTCTGTTTATGGCTGAATAACACTCCATTATATATATGGACCACATCTTCTTTATCCATTCATCTGTCAGTGGATGACTATGTTCCTTCCATGTCTTAACTATTGCAAATTGTGCTACAATGAACGTTGAGGTGTGTGTGTCTTTTCCAAGTATGGTTTTCTCTGAATATATGTTGCCAAGGGGGAAAGGTAGGGGAATGGATAAATTAGGAAGTTGAGATTAATGTATATACACCACTATATATAAAATTGGAGAATCAAATGGAAATCCACTCCAGTATTCTTGCCTGGGAAATCCCCTGGAAAGAGGAGCCTGGCAGGCTATAGTCCATGGAGTTGCAAAGAGTCAGATAGGACCTAGGGACTAAACAAAATATATAAAACAGATAATCAACAGGGACATACTCAGTAGCACAGGAAACTCTACTCAATACTCTGTAATAATCTGTATGGGAAGAGAATCTGAAAAAGAATGGGTATATGTACTTAAATCACTTTCCTGTACATCTGAAGCTAACACAACATGATAAATGAATTATACTCCAATATAAAATGAAAAAAAAAGTAAATAAAGCTGTATACAATTCACTGTACCTCTCTGCTTCCTCCCCCTAAATCGATTGAAATTGTTCTCTTAAAAATAATTATAAGTTCCTAGTCATCCACCTGATGGTTTCTGCTCATTCTTCCTGGGCTTTTTGCAGCTTTCAGTACCTTAACAATGTTCTTGTGCTTGCTTTGAGAGTCTCTTCCTCCTCACCTTCTAACCCTCCCTTCCCCACTTCAGATCCACCTGTCTCCCTCTTTCATTCTCTGAGACTCTGGCTCCATGTGAATCTTATTCTAAGAAACTCATCCCCTATCAAGCACTCAAATAGGATAGCTATTAAGATGGCTTTGAAATGTATCGTATATCTAGTTCTGGCCTAACCTTTCTCTAGATTCCAGCCTTATGTGTGTACCTATTAAATATTTCCACCCTATTAGGGTCCCATTATTGCCCTAAAGTCAAAATGTCAGAACAAAGACCTCATTGTTTTCTCCAGAGTTAATCTTTCCTGATGTCCTCATATTGGGTGATACCATTGTTGGATAGGGGAAAGGAGTCCAAAATGGCGGTGGCTAAAAGACAAGGAAGGGAAAAGCCCAGTAAGATAGAACAAAGGAAGGTCAAAGAAAGGTCCGGGAACCGGAGTGAGGACTTCAGGTAAAACAGCACTCCTAGTGGAGAAGGAAATGGCAACTCACTCCAGTGTTCTTGCCTGGAGAATCCCAGGTACAGGGGAGCCTGGTGGGCTGCTGTCTATGGGGTCACGCAGAGTCGGACACGACTGAACCGATTCAGCAGCAGCAGCAGCAGAAGCAGCAGCTGAGCCCAATTTGCATAGGGCAGGCCCAGGGGGAAGAAAACCTATAAAAGGAGGAGCCAAGTGCGTGCAAGTGCTCTCTCTCTCTCTCCCTCCCCCCCCTCCCTCCCCCCCTCCCTCCCCCCCTCCCTCCCCCCCTCCCTCCCCCCCTCCCTCCCCCCCTCCCCCCCTCCCTCCCCCCTCCCTCCCCCCCTCCCCCCCTCCCTCCCCCCTCCCTCCCCCCCCTCCCCCCCTCCCTCCCCCCCTCCCCTCCCCTCCTCCGCCCCCACCCCCACCCCGCCTTGTGCACTGGCGCACTCCTCCACTCTCTTCTCTTCTTCCAGGATGGAGTCTCCTGCTATCTTGTAAATAAAATAGAGCTGTAACACTGATTTGTCTAAGAGCTATGACACGGTTTGTTCAAGACCCGAGAGCTGTGATGCGGCGAGGGCTTTAATGTCTGTTGCTCCACATCATTGTTGTGAGGAGACAAGAACTGAGAAGCATACACTCGCCTGACACCATAATCCTGTAAATTACTATTACAAGGAACCCAGTCCCTGAGTATTTTTCCTTATTCTCCAGATGATCTAGATTTTCCTCTGTGGCATCTTTTCTACAAATATTTTTCTTTCTATTCTTATTTGTGTCCCCTAGTTCTTCAGTGAACTGTCTCTAATTTATTTTCCTTCTAGTGCTAAATTCTCTGTACTCTGGGTACAGTTTCTATCCACTTTCTTGCATGTTACTACCAAACTCATCTTCCTGAAAGACTTCAACTCATCTCCTCCAAATCTTTTTCTGGCTTTGCCACACTCTGCAGTCTTACATTAGGATTATCCCTACTAGTTTGAGACTGTCTCCACCCCTTGTCCAGTCATATCTTCCACTTCTTTCCTATGTAAACCTATACACCTGCAGGCTCATTGCACTTCACTTTCCAAATCTCTCTTGGATCCTCCTCTCCTATCTTCTTTCCCACCTTCATGCCTACGTTTCATCCTCATTTCTTCCTTTAGAAATACTCCCAACCCCTTTTATCTAATTTCCTTCAGGAATCCTTCCATGATTCCCTCAACTGGAGTGGCATCAGCCCCCATGGACATCCCAGGGTACTTGATGTCTCTACCTCTTATATGTTGCCACACACGTTCCTAGATTCCTCTCTCCGTAGTCCTGTACATTGGTTATTTGTTTATTTCTTCCCAGTTACACTGTAGGGTCATGTTTACATTCTCCATGACACTTAAGATAAAATCTCTTACTTATTTACTGAATAAGAATGGTCTCCTGTGTGTGTGTGTGTTTGTGTGTGTGTGTATGTGTGTGCGTGTGCGTGCGCACGTGTGTGCACAAAATTGAGCAGTTCCATTTGGGAGCCTTCCCAGTGATGACCCCTCTCTTTTCCTGCTTATTGTTGATGTGGAAAAAAGGCTATGGAAATATCTTAGCCTCCTGGGCCCTCCATGTAGAACAAAGGACAGGCCCTAGCAGTTAACATTTGGGGAATTAAAGACTGCAGAAACAAAGACAGGACAGTCAAGCAAGAGAGTAGCCAGAGTTAAATAATAAATCAGTTACAAGGACTCTCAGTTCTGTTTCACAGGTAAAGATAGGTCTGATGTACATTGCTAAGTTGTTTTGCACATACTAAAACCCCTACCACGTGGAGGAAGCTAACTCCATGATGATCATGAGCACATAACTCCCAGCCTGCTGGAGCCTGAGGATTGATAATGTTGACCTCTGTGACACCACGCTGTTACCTTAACATCAACTAGTTAGAGAACTGAGCCTGAGCTGATGCATACCCCCACAACCCTCTCCCTCACACTGTCTTTAAAAACCCCTCCCTGAAAGCCATTGAGGAGTTCGAGTCTTTTGAGTATTAGTTGCCTGTACTCCTTACTTGGTGCCTGCAGTAAATGCCATACTTTTCTTCACAAACTGGTGTCTGTAAATTGGCTTTGCTGAGCATTGAGGGAGTGGCTGCTGCTGCTGCTGCTAAGTCGCTTCAGTCGTGTCCGACTCTGTGCGACCCCATAGACGGCAACCCACCAGGCTCCCCCGTCCCTGGGATTCTCCAGGCAAGAATACTGGAGTGGGTCGCCATTTCCTTCTCCAATGCAGGAAAGTGAAAAGTGAAAGTGAAGTTGCTCAGTCATGTCCAACTCTTAGCGACCCCATGGACTGCAGCCTACCAGGCTCCTCCATCCATGGGATTTTCCAGGCAAGAGTGCTGGAGTGGGCTGCCACTGCAATTCAGTAAGCATGAGGGTAGAGGGAGAGGTTGCAAAAGATAGCTCATTGAAATGTGGAAAGAAAATATTAGAACTTCAACTTATATTTATTTTAAATTTCTATTTTGTGACTGCTTTACAGTGAAATAATATTTAACAGTATTCATATATTCAGCATTTGCATGCAGTATTCATTATTAAATATACCTGAGGGTTGTGTTAGATTGGATTCACTAGAAACAGACTCTGAGGTAGAAAGTTGCATTCAGAGGTTAATTGGGAGTGCTTGTGGGTGATATGCCTGCCAGGAAGAAATGGGGCAAGCTGTTACCAAACTGGTCCTGGGTCCTCTTGCCCACTGTGCAGCAAAGCCAATTTACTGACACCAGGTGGATTTGGAAAATATTTTCCCTGTGAGTTTGTTTTGAGCAATTATGGGATCCTTTCTCACTAATGAATTACATCTTACTCTCTCTCCTATCTGCAATCTTTCCTCAAACTCTTAGGAACTGAGAGTTTTCACCTCCTGACCCTTTTCACTGTGGATCTTTTAACTTGCATGCATCTTCAATTCCTTTCCCAGTCCGACTGGGGGGACATGAGGTGGCCTTGTGGTGGGAGTGAAGATCCCAGAGTTGGACAGATTCAGGTTTTTCGGTCCAGGTTTACATCCTAGGGTGACTGGCTGACTTTTTTTTTTAGCACCAGTTTTACCATCTGTAAAAAGAAGAAAAGGTTAGTAGCTATCTCATATGTATCTTATATTGGACATTCACTCCCATGGGGTTGTGGTAGGAATTCAAGAAGAGAAATCATAGAAAGTTCTTAGCCCAGTGTTTGGTTCAGAAAATGTGTAAATTAAATATTAGCTGTTTAAAATTTTAGATTTTTCTTTGCTTTTTCTCTTTTCCACTGTATCTTTGCTCTTTTCTTACTATTCCCCAGGAAACTGTGTCTTATGCGATCTCAGAGTAAAGGGATACCCAGTTATGCAGCCCATCTCTGCTGTTAGCTTTCTTTTCAGCACCCTTTTTACCTTGCTAGTTCCTCTTTCTGACCACATTTTTGTAGCCTCCTCCTTTACATTGTCAGCTTGAGCATCGGATTGCACCAAGGAATACATTTCTGTTTAATTACTGTTTGTTTATTTATTTTTCTTAAATTGAAGTACAGTTGACTTACAATGTCATGTTAGTTTCAGGTGTACGGCAAAGTGAGTCCAGTATGCATGTGTAAATGCTTCCCAGGTTGAGCAGTGGTAAAGAATCTGCCTGCCAATGCGGTAAACTCAAGAGATGTGGGTTCAATCCCTGGGTCAGGCAGGTCTGCTGGAGTAGGAAACGGCTACCCACTTCAGTATTCTTGTTGGGAAATCCCATGGACAGAGGAACTTGGCAGGCTAAGTCCATGGAGTCTCAGAGGGTCAGACGTGACTGAGCGCATGCGTGTGTGCACACACACACACACTCAAATATTCTTTTTCATATTCTTTCCCATTAGGGTTTATCACAGGATATTGTGTATAGTTTTCTGTACTATACAGTAGGTACTTGTTGATTATCTACTTTGTATATAGTAATTTGTATCTACAGGACTGGAAAGGTCAGTTTTCATTCCAATTCCAAAGAAAGGCAATGCCAAAGAATGCTCAAACTACTGCACAATTGCACTCATCTCACACGCTAGTAAAGTAATGCTCAAAATTCTCCAAGCCAGGCTTCAGCAATATGTGAACTGTGAACTTGCAGATGCTCAAGCTGGTTTTAGAAAAGGCAGAGGAACCAGAGATCAAATTGCCAACATCCACTGGATCATGGAAAAAGCAAGAGAGTTCCAGAAAAACATCTATTTCTGCTTTATTGACTACTCCAAAGCCTTTGACTGTGTGGATCACAGTAAACTGTGGAAAATTCTTCAAGAGATGGGAATACCAGACTACCTGACCTGCCTCTTGAGAAACCTATATGCAGATCAAGAAGCAACAGTTAGAACTGGACATGAAACAACAGACCGGTTCCAAATAGGAAAAGGAGTACGTCAAGGCTGTATATGGTCACCCTGCTTATTTAACTTCTATGCAGAGAATATCATGAGAAACACTGGACTGGAAGAAGCAGAAGCTGGAATCAAGATTGCCAGGAGAAATATCAATAACCTCAGATACGCAGATGACACCACCCTTATGGCAGAAAGTGAAGAAGAACTAAAAAGCCTCTTGATGAAGGTGAAAGAGGAGAGTGAAAAAGTTGGCTTAAAGGTCAACATTCAGAAAACGAAGATCATGGCCTCTGGTCCCATCAAGTCATGGGAAATAGATGGGGAAACAGTGGAAACAGTGTCAGACTATATTTTTCGGGGCTCCAAAATCAACGCAGATGGTGACTGCAGCCATGAAATTAAAAGACACTCCTTGGAAGGAAAGTTATGACCAACCTAGATAGCATATTGAAAAGCAGAGACATTACTTTGCCAACAAAGGTCCGTCTAGTCAAGGCTATGGTTTTTCCTGTGGTCATGTATGGATGTGAGAGTTGGACTGTGAAGAAAACTGAGCGTCGAAGAATTGATGCTTTTGAACTGTGGTGTTGGAGAAGACTCTTGAGAGTCCCTTGGACTGCAAGATCCAACCAGTCCATCCTAAAAGAGATCAGCCCATGGATTTCTTTGGAAGAAGTGATGCTGAAGCTGAAACTCCAGTACTTTGGCCACCTGATGCGAAGAGTTGACTCATTGGAAAAGACTCTGATGCTGGGAGGGATTGGGGGCAGGAGGAGAAGGGGATGACAGAGGATGAGATGGCTGGATGGCATCACCAACTTGATGGACATGAGTTAAGTGAACTCCGGGAGATGGTGATGGACAGGGAGGCCTGGAGTGCTGCAATTCATGGGGTCACAAAGAGTCAGACACGACTGAGCGGCTGAACTGAATCCTTAATTCCTAATTTATTCTCCTCCCCACCACACCCCTTTCCTCTTTGTTAACCATAAGTCTGTTCTGTGTGACTATGAGTCTTTTTCTAGTTCCTAAATAAGTTCCTCTGTGTCATATTTTAGATTCCACAGGCAAGTGGTATCATTTGGTGTTTCTTTCTCTTTTTCACTTACTCACTAGTATGATCATCTCTAGTATGATGATGATCGTGGTCCGTCCATGTTGCCGCAACCTTTCTGTTTCTTGTTACCCAGAGCACACCCGAAGTCCAGGCCACTGAGAGGTGCCAAGCCCTGGACACCACCGCCTGAGAGAGGCCTGCCTGTCTCACTCAGCAGCATGGAATGGATTAAAGCCCTATCAGTGTCTGACAGCCATGCTTAGAGCCCTACCAGTGTGAATTCAAAACGAAGCAATTCTTGATCACTGCTACCACTCTTACTGATGCAAAAACCTCATGGGCGCAGGCCAGCCACTGCTGGCCATTTACCCAAAATGCAAAGCAAAAGAGTTGGGAAGGGAAAGCAACCATGTGAGCCAATAACTTTAAGTTGCTTCGCAACCCTGAAGCTGTAGGTAAAAAATCATTTTGTCTGTTAAAAAGTCCTAATGATTAATTCCTTGTCTTCATTGTTGACAATTGCTGAACTCTCTGCTCTCCAAATACTCCAAGCTGGCTCCTCGTGTACATTCACCTTTATGCTTTCATCTCTTTGTTTCCATTTTTTAAAGAAAATAATAGGGCAAATCTCCTCTCATGTCCTTCTTATGCCAGATTTCCAAGGAAGGCACGTTCCTGCCAAGATCCCACCATAGGCGTACACACACACACTAGTCCCCAAATCATACCTTTCTCCAAAAGCAAAAAAGCCTTTGTGTCCACTTGCTCCTGGAGTCCCTTGAATCTGCCTGTTGTGTCTGTTTTATGCACCTCACTGCTCTCACTCCTTTCCTGCGTGATTTTTAGAGACCCACTCATAGAGCCTGTCCAAGAAGACTCAAGGTCTTTCCAAGCACCAGATTCTTTCCAAAGTCTTTCAAAGCCCTGATTCCAGGAATCTACAAGAATTACCCTTTTGAGCTTGTGCAAGTGACCAGCAGCCCAATGTCACTGACAAGACTTCCTATCCTCCTGGTGCACTTTTTAGAATCCCTGTCAGTTTCATTCGCAGGCAGGGCAAGAAGCATAAAGAATAGCTGTCAACCAGTTCTCTCTGACTCCTTTTGGCCCTCACTGACCCCAGAACACAGTCCATAGAGATGCAGCCTTCAGAATTAGCCTGTGCTTTTGTCTTTCTCCCAGAGGAGATTTTCAGACCCTTTGAAGCAGGAAGCAATCATCTGTATCATTTTCTTTCCCCCTTTATATGGTAGTTTTCTCTTACATGCATTCCTGTGGAGCATGTGTACCATTTGTGGCCATTTTTATTAGTGATCAGACTATAATAATATATAATTTCTTAGCAGTCTTCACCCAGGAATCTCATTGCACTTTATAAACAGCAACTAATTGGAGAGGGACTGCTGTGTATTTATTTAATGATACAGTTGTATCTTCTGTTTAAACAAAATGTTCAGTTCTTTACTGTTTATTGTCAATGTAATTTCCTTCACATAATACAAATTAATGAGGAGAGAAAAAAGCAAATTTGTTTTTCATTAGTTACTAATTTAAGGGTTTCCAAGCTGATTAATCAGAGTTCTTCCAGCTCACCCCCCACTTCTATGCGCTCAACTGATCAGCCATTTTTCTTGCTAAGGATATCATTTGTAGTGAAGTGTTTGTTTTGATTCCTTAACCTGTACTAACTATCCGTTTGCATATACATCTGCATTTTCATATTTCTCTGTTCTTTTCCTTCCTCTCCCACAAAATCCACATGAGTATGAGACAAACACATGCACAGTGTCTCATTTTCATCTCTCTAGCAACTCCTGTTTCATCTAGTCTCTCAAAATTATGCCTTTCTTCCTCTCTCTTTTTTCCCCACTACCTTTGAATTTAACTCAGTGGCCTCAAGGGTGAGATCTTTCAATTTGGAGTTATCTCCAAATACACACACAGACAGTAGGATGATAGCTTTCTGCTGCTGGTAAGATTACTAACTGCTCATACGACTTTATCACAGATTTTGTGTGTGTGTGTCTGACAGTTGCTTGTAAAAACTGTATTTTTCCTAAAGTTCTCCAACTGCATTTCTATCATTATCACACATCTTTGCCTTTATTGGACCCACTGGCAAAACCTCAATGATTAATTGTAAAATAAACAGCTTTCCAGCTGAAAGAGACTCTATCTCCTTTCACAGGACCTCCCCCTGCCTGCCCCTTCCCTCCGCCCCTGGCAGGGCTATCTTCATGTGACTTGTGAAGCTGTGCTGGGTCTCGTGCTTAGAAGGACCCCTTGCTGGATGCTTTGAGTCATGGTCTTGATATTCCTAATAACTTTATAACAAGGAACATGCATTTTCATTTTGCACCAGACACCACAATTATGATGCCATCCTGCTTCCTCAGTAGTATTTACTTCCTCCTTTTTTTTTTTTAAATGTTTTTTAAAATTATCTACTTATTTAGCTACTCAGGGTCTTAGTTGTGGAATTTGGGATCTTTAATTGTGGCATGTGGGAATGTAGTTTTCTGACCAGGGATGGAACCTGGGCCCCCTCCATTGGGAGTATGGAGTCTTAGCCACAGGACCACCAAGGAAGTCCCACTTCCTCCTTTTTGCAGGTCCTAGGACCCCGCGTGGGCCCATTTTCTCTTTCTTTTCGCAGGTCCTAAGACCCCACGTGGGCTTTCCAGGTGGTGATAGTGGTAAAGAACCTGCCTGCCAGTGCAGGACACTTAAGAGACGAGGGTTCAACCCCTGGGTCAGAAAGATCCCCTGGAGGAGGGCAAAGTGATCCACTCCAGTACTCTTGCCTGGAGAATCCCATGGACAGAGGAACCTGGCAGGATATGGTCCACAGGATCACAAAGAGCTGGACATGACTGAACGACTTAGCACACATGCACAGGAACCCATGTAAAGTCAGAGAGGTTGGACTGGCCCCTTGGTGTGTATTATCACCAAGAAAGAGAATACAAGAGGCTTCTCTCACCAGGAGGAGCTTTCCACCGCCCTGTTTGCTTCCACTGAGAGAATCTCCTCTGAGTGTCCTAGATCACTTGGTGACTTTTACTCCCACACATTCTTCCCCCCAATCCTAGACCTCAGTGTTTCTCTTCATAAGATTCATCACATGAACTTTGTTTCCCTCTCTGCCACCTTCAGGTGACTCATTTTTATCAGGCGATGGGCGCTGCTGCAACTCAGTTCTTCAATGGCAAAGACATTGAACCTGGTACCTGAGCACCTCAGGATCTGAAATCTGAGCTCAAATATTCAGAAAAAGGCTTTTTAGACCGTGACTGAAATGCAATCAAGAAGCAACAACCAGCAAGAGGTGGACTGGGGTGAAAAGAAGGACATGAGCTTTGAAAGAAAGGGCTAGAGAATGGTTAAGGAATCAGCAGGCAGCAAAACAATAACTGGGTCTAAGGAAGAGGTTTGTGTTCATCCCTCATGAACATATGTACAAACATGCATGCAAATGGAGGGAGAGAAAGCAAGGAGGGGTCTTGGAGTATGGTGGTTTAGTCGCCAAGTCATGTCTGACTCTTTTGACCCCACGGACTGTAGCCCACCAGCCTGTCCATCAGATTTCCCAGGCAGGAATACTGGCAGGGGTTGCCATTTCCTTCTCCAGGGGATCTTCCCAACCTAGGGGTGGAACCTGGGTCTCCTACATTGCAGGTGGATTCTTTACCAACTGAGCCACCAGGGAAGCCCCTTGTGAGTATAAACTGATTGAAACGTCAACTGTCATCTGTTTCTTCAAGGCCCATTGTGGAGGAAGGGCTGGGACTCTACTGGAGAGCAAATCTAACAGGGACTGGATTGTACCTTTCTCTTCTAAACACACACACATTACACCACCACCAAGTGATGACAAGGTTATTTTTTTCCACCTGGCTTGTTCTGTTAGATGGCTGCCCTTAGGGATCAGGAACTTTATCTGTTTTTCAAGGCACTGCTGTGTGTCCTGCATTGGAAACAATGACATTCAATGCAGATTCAATCAGATTTGAAGAGTCGTGAGCATGAGGCGTACTGCTGGGAGTCCAATTCTGGTCTCGCTGTTGCTGGCTCTGTAGCCTTAGATGCATGTCTCAACTTCTCTACGCCTCAATTGCTTCATCTGGAGACAGGATGTGGTGAGGATTAGATGGGTTAATAAACATAAAGCACTTACAATGGCTAAGCACTCAATAACTGTCAGCAATTATTATTGTGGCTGACTTTTCTCTCTGCCTTGGGAGGAAACAGAGCTGGACTGTGCAAAGGGTGTATTGAGGCCATGCTTTCTGGAGCTCTGGGGCCACATTGCCTGCTCCAAACAAGGGCTGTCATCCTTTCAGGGTGTCAGACCATCCTCCTCACCTCTTACAGCAGAAGTGGGTCTTGATTCAAAGGTACAGCTCAGAGCCTTTATCCCTTGCTTTCATCTCTGGGCAAAGATGATACATTCAATGCTTATTTCCTGAGGAAATTTACCAGGAAAATATTTCTGACCATTCACATCCAGAGCAGACCATAGACATATGACTGTGCTATGTGGGTAATATTATTTTCAGATGTTGATAAAGCTGGTGTGGTGGTGAATGAGACAGTGAGATGATGATAATATATCCAATGCATACATAAGAACAAAGCATGTGACACTTGGGAAAAATCTCTCTGGGAAATCAGTGGATCCAAGTGGTAGAAATACTAACATAACTGATGGGACTACAGTGCCTGATGAAAGGCCATCTCTTGCCTCATTTCCAAAGTCCCTAAAAAGCAATAAATTCAAACCGATTACACAATAAAATATTTCAACATATTATTCAGTTTAACCTGCTAACACAATACTAGACCTTGGCATTTTCCATTGCTTCTAGCTTCTTTGTGGAAAGAATTCATCCCATTAGGTGACAGCTGTCCTTGATACTAAAGTAACATTCAATCTCTCTTCTTTTTTTTCAGATGCAAACCAGAGATGTTTGTGACTTGCTTTCAGAGTGTCTCATGCACTTGATGTTTTAATTATTTTTTTTAGCACAGCCAAGCTTGCCATTGGAGAATTCTTTGAATTTTCAAACAAAGCTCAATGCCACAGAAACCCTGCAGAGTCTCAGAATAAAGCAATATTATATCCCAGAGAAAGCATTTGATTTCAGGCGCAACTGTGCTAACACTGATCAGCCACATCCCACCCAGCCCAGGAGATGCATATAAGTGGCCTCCTGTAGGAGGAGACTGTCGTTTTCTGTGACCTCCAGCTCCCTTTCCACACAAGTATCAGGTTATCTGATTCTTGCATTCACTGACCACAGCCAGAGAGCCCCCAAACGAATCAAATTATCAGAAGGTAACCTCTCTGGATAGGAGTCAAAGGAGAAGAAAAACAACCGTATGTCCCCGCACTGGTTTCCTTAACACCTTCTGTCTGAAGGAACAACGTACAAGAGACCACTGGGGAGATGATGACAACAGAGGAGAGTCATCTACGTCATCTTTGCCCCCAAACACTGTGTATTGTCAACAGTTGCATTGTCAGTTGCTTCATCTAAGCTTTTTGAGTGCTTTTCACTGGTAAAGATAATAATGATGATACTAGGGTAAAAAACAACAACAACAACAAAAAACTTCCTATGCTAACATGTCTTCAGAGTCCAGCAGGATAATCCTTTCATTCTTTTTGGCACAATGGCCCATGAGCATGAAGGGGCAATAAAGATATAAGATTGATAGGAGGATGTACTTAACCCAACACACTGTGATGCTAATGGAAAACATCTCAGCCATGGCCATATGAAGCTGTTTGCCTGAACTTCCCTGGTTGCTGGCAATCATCTTGTGACAAGTGTCGTCTTCAACAAGAGGAGAACCTTAAACATCCAGTTTGGGCACAGACATCTTTTCCTAGCAATGAGTCATTTCAGAAAAACAAGTGCTTCTACATAGATTTCCCTTGCATACACTGACCCCAGGTAGGGAGACAGCGAAGGCAGACTAATTAACAAGATGTTTTGAAGCTAATACTCAGGAGTGCCTAGCCTTCTGATTCCCATTTGTAAATATTTTCTTTTTCCTCTGCTTGTAACAAAATTTGAAGCTAGTAGGACTTCTTATTGCCTTTAGGAGGTTTTTGAGGGGGCAGAATTTTTCGCAGTCTGTGTGTGAATCTGACATTTGCTCTTAGTTTATTCAGAACACGTAATAAAATGTTTGGTGTAGGATGGACACAGACATTTGCACTAACAATTCTATCAGCATTTCATTGGTGTTCAAAGATCAAAAGAGTTTGATCTCCCTTGTGTGGAAGATGCGGATGAGGCCCTTTGAGGTCCAGCTAACTGTGTGTTTCTTATTCTCCCTTAAGGTCCTCAAGGTGATGGGAACTTTTCAGAATGTGTTCCCAAAGAGATAGCAGTCAGGACAAAGGAAAACATTTGGAAGCAACTCACTAATCTAAACAAGTCTAAATGAAAAAAAAAAAGCAAGATGCAAAGGCAAACATTTCAGGAACCAAGAGGACTCAGAGGATTCAGGGTTTTGATACGTAGTCTTGCTTTTTTAGTCCTGGGCTAATTGTGTTGGAAGGGGCTAGTTCCAAGAGGACAACATGACCATCTTCCACATGTGGACTTTGTTATTTTTACATGGGACCCAGATGTCTCAAAGCACAAGACATTTGGAGACAATTTCACCCCATGGAAAGCCTGGAGTATAATAATATGGTCAACAAAGATGGAAAAGGTACATAATTTGTATAATGGGAGTGTAATCTTTTGGTAAACTCACAGATCTTTCAGTCATTCTCTTGTAGTTTAAATTTAACGTATCTTCCTAATTTCCTTCTTCACTGGGTCAGGGAATGACGTGTGAGTACAAAATGATAAAGCTGATGCAGGAAGAGGTAGGGTGGAAGTTAACATCTTCCTTGTGACTGGGCAAGAAAGAAGACTTTGGGTAAATTCCTGAAGTTTGAGAGACATCTCAGAAGATAACCAGGTGGCAAAGATCACCTACTGTATTTGAGATGGCAGATATTCATCAACATGTTCAGGAGAAAAGACAGAGATGCAAGAGAGAGGTGAGGAGCAAGGTAAGATCTAGGGGAATAAACCTAGGTCTAGAGCCCATGAAAAAGCAAGTTGGTGATATTTTCAGGACTTACCTGCCAAAAAGCCAACTTTGCCCTCATTCAATATTGATTGAATCTTTGGGCCTCAGTTTGTACAGCATCAGGCTAAAATTAGAAGCCTGGAGTTTTTCAAACTGGTGAGGCAACTTACTATCCATACGCAGTTGGGTAAGTCTCAAACTATTTCAATCTACAGAGATGCCTAGTGTAAGAAGGTTTACTACCTGCCTAGTCTAGCTCAGCTGATAAAGAATCCGCCTGTAATGCAGGAGACTCCGGTTCAATTCCTGAGTTGGGAAGATCCTCTGGAGAAGGGACAGGCTACCCACTCCAGTATTCTTGGGCTTCCCTTGTCGCTCAGCTGATAAAGAATCCACCTGCAATGCGAGAGACCTGGGTTCAATCGCTGGGTTGGGAAGATCCCCTGGAGAAGGGAAAGGCTACCCACTCCAGTATTCTGGCCTGGAGAATTCCAGACTATACAATCCATGGGGTCGCAGAGTCAGACACGACTGAGCGACTTTCACTTTCAGTCTTTCTTAAGAGTCATTAGTGGACCATATGAGAAGGCATATGAATGTGTTCTAAAAATCTAAATGGGGACTTTCAATAACATGGAAGATAGAGAAAGCAAAGATACGATTCAAGTCCTGGAAAAATATTTTTCCATCAATTATTCGGTACATAGCTAAGCTCAAAAAATGAAATGGAAATGCTGGGGCAGAAATTTAGAGAGAAACCAGAACCAAAGTAGTAAGTAGGAGCTGATACGATTTGCCCATGCGGCTTTCAGATGAGCTATGTCTCTAGAGTCCAGAGGTTGGAGACTAGAGAAATGGCACTGGATCCATGTGAGGCTGGGCAGCTGAAAAAGAACTCCATGCATAGAACCTAGAGCCTTAAAAATCTGCCCTTTTTGTTGAAAAAGATATAGAAAAACCTTTCCTACCAGCTCAAAAGAACAGAAATAAAAATTATTTTTTGTCGAAGGCTTTGGGGGAAAGGGGAAGAGTTGTTGTGCCAAATGTAGATGTGGTCTGAATTTATTCTACTAGGATGGTACAGAAAACTTAAACCATGAAATTAGCATTAGAAGCTGATTTTGGACCATCGAATGACTTGAAATCCCCAGTGACAACACATCTAAAAGGACCCAAAAATGTTTTATTTTTTTCTCCCACATTCAGAGCAATCAAGATTTTCAGGGAAAAATAGGCTCTGCAGAAGATGAGCTCACAAATTAAAAAATTACAAACCACACGAGGAAATGAATCACCATGAAGAAGAGTCAAGGCATAAAAACAAATGAAAACTAGCTACCCAAATGTGACCGTAATAAATCTGAGGCCCTGTAGATTTTGAAAGAATTAAATAGAACTTCTGGAAATGAAAACAATAGAGATTAAGGTTTTTAAGTGTTGAAAGGATAAGTATTAGTATGATGAGAAGGTTGTGTATCAGAAATAGATGTTTTTATTTTATACAATAATGATCAATATTATAAAAATATGGCAAAGGAAATCAGTCCTGAATATTCATTGGAAGGACTGATGCTGAAACTGAAACTCCAATACTCTGGCCACCTGATGTGAAGAACTGACTTATCTGGAAAGACCCTGATGCTGGGAAGGATCGGAGGCAGGAGGAGAAGGGGACAACAGAGGATGAGATGGTTGGATGGCATCATTGACACAATGCACATGAGTTTGAGTAAGTTCCGGGAGTTGGTGATAGACAGGAAAGCCTGGCGTGCTGCAGTCTATGGGGTCACAAAGAATCAGACATGACTGAGCGAACTGAACTGAAGGCAATTTTATGTCATATTTATTCATGTCCACTATGAAAGTCTATATTAAGTTCTTGCTATATCAAAGCCAGTTAAGATGCAGTCCCTGACCTTGGGGTGCTCATATTCTAGGACAAAAAGAATAATAGTGCAAAATGAATGATAAAATATCACAGATGAATAGGCTACAGTGAGGGCCTAAAAGAGGGAGTGATCGAATCCATTGGGGTTGGGTGGAGGCGGTCAGAAAAAGCTTTGTAGATACTTGAGTTGAGGCTTAAAAGATGGGTGGGTATTTTCCAGATCCATAAAGAGGGAAAGCCATTAAAAGTAGAAGGTGTGTGGTTAAAAGAAAAAAAGAAAAGTCAAGTCTGTGTCACTAAGTGTGAGGGTGAAGGAAGGATAGAGAAGGAGACGGGGATAGGTTGTAAATAGCAAATGGTGATTTTCACAGAGAGATGAAAGAAAAAAAGCACAGTCACACTATAGTTAGGAGCCAGGAGTTAGACTTTCTGGTTTAAATCTTGGGTCTGCAATTTACTGGTAATATAACTTAGCTCAAGTTACTTAATCTCTCCATGTCTCAATGTCTTCAACTATAAAAGAGATAAGGACAATGCAAAAATTTTAAGAAGATTGTTGTGATCATTAAATGAGATGATGAGGATCAACACCTGGCAGTTTCTAACACATTTTAAACACTTAGTGAACACTAGCCCTTGTTATTTTAACTGCTAATCTTATAAAAACATAGAGGATTTTGAGAGAGATGAATGCAAACAGCTAAGTCAAACTGTCACAGTATTTATTCAGCCAAAAGAATATTTAAGACACTATATAAGGTGTCTAGGGTTAGTGTAATGAACAAAACAGACCCAGTTCCTTCCCTCAAGAAACTTACATTCTAAAAGGGAGGACAACTATCAAAAGGAGACAGAGAATGTTAAAATGTTAAGAGGAGGCAGAGAAAATGCATTGTGTTGGGACTTCCCTGGTGGCCCAGTGGCTAAGACTCTGTGCTCCCAAAGCAAGGGGCCCCAAGTTCAGACCCTGGTCAGGGAACTAGATCCCACATGCTGCAGCTAAGATCTAGTGCAGCCAAGTAAATAATTAAATATTTTTTAAAAAAGAAAATGCATTAAGTTGTGCAGTATCCCCTGGGAACATGTTATTAATGCCATTTCTCAGCTTCTACCCCAAACCTACTGAACTGAAAGCTGTGAACAGGGTCCAGCAATCTGTGTTTTAACAAATACTCTGATTCCGACACAAGCTAAAATTTGAGAATTACTGCCCTAGGCTTTTGTTTCTTTAAGTTTCTTGTCAAGAGGTCTTTATCGCAGTTGGAAACAGCTTAACAGCAACTGGAATGGAGCCATTGAAAATTCTGGGTTCTCTTCTTGTGCTTCAGTTTTTCATGGGTTGTTCTGAGAACTAATTTAGGTTTAAAAGGCCTTGTTTTTTTAAATTGAATCTTGGTAAAAATCATAAGAAAGAAATCAATAACTAATTAGAGCCCATTTGATTTTCCCTCTTTAGGACCTCCAGGGAAATAGAGTATGGGTCTCTTTTTTCCAACAGGGGGCTCCACAGTCGGCCAAAGGAACAAGGAGAGGATCCCTACCCAGGATCAGGAATGAGCGCCACCGGTACACAAAGGTTAACTGCCCAGGAGAATTTATTCTGTGGGTCCCGCCCACTGTCTGGCCTCTTGTAAGCTTCCTGAAGTACCTAAGTGGTCGGTCATAAAGTATCTTCTAAAGAAAGTAAGTTCAGTCAATGACAAGACTTTTAATTTGTGACTGGGAATATAAATTGAAACAATACTACCTGTGGGCTTCCTTTTTAACCTTTCTTCTGTAAATAATGCTCACCCTTTATCTTGAACATATGTTGAAGAAATATTTAATGAAATTTCATTCCAAGGGTTGCTGAATGATTCATCTTCCCAGGACTACCCCACATCTAGGTCAGGCTGGAGCAAATGGACAGTTCTATGAAAATTTGCATTTAACCTTATTTATTCTGCAAGTTCAGATATGCATGTAGTGAGATTGACGGAATTTTCAATATATTGGTTTAATTGGAAAAATTCCATTAGACTGTTTCTCTCCCCAGTAGTCTCCATTCATTTTCCCCATCTCACCATTTCTGCATCATTAAAAAAAAAAACCACGTGGCTAAAACACTTTAATTCCCAGATCTGCCATGTATTTGCACACGACTTTAAGAGGAAGGAATTCTCCAGTGATTCTCCTATAAACATTTGTAAATGGCAGTATCTTCATGTGTAAATGGAAGGTAATGGCTTTTGCCTGATGGGTTTTTAAAAAGCAGTGTGTTTGTAAATGATTTCTGGCTTCTTTGAGTCAAAGAATTGTATCAATTAAAGCAGAAAGATTCTGACATAACAACACCAGTTATTCCTGAGAAATAGAAGAATGTCCCTATGGGATAAACCATGAAGCTCAAAGGGCAAATGCATTAATTGAGTGAAACTAATAAATTATTGGAAAACACTTTTCTAAAAGAGGAAAATGTCATAAATATGAACAACAGTGTTATTATTAACTCTAAAAAGAAGCAGAATGTCTCACATTGCAGCCTACCAAAGTCCTCTTTCAAGCATCTTTATTCAGAAACAATGACCTACTACAATGTTTATTTAGAAACTAAAATTCCCAGTGTGGAATAAGCACTTATTCATTGTTGGAACTCTAGAAGCTTAAAAGGCTTTATTAGATGGAGGTGGTGAAAGCAGCCTACTGGCCTTCTTACAAATGAGAGTAAGATGTGCCCAGGAGAATTACCAGAAGTGCCGAGGTCTAATCTGAAGGGGGAATTGACAGCAGTAGATCAGAACCTACATAGTTGACATGTATTATTGAAAACCTAGGCTTAATAGTATAGTATCATGTTTATTTTTATCATTTAGAATAGTGAATAGCCCAAGGTAAGAGAAGTAAAAGTGATTATTAAAATATATATATATAGTTGACACTATTATTTTAGAACATTTACATTAAGGTATAAATGATGGTAAGTTCAATGTATCATGAGGACATTTGCAGTCTAATACAAGAGCTTGTTAATCTGAATTCATTTCTAATTGGAGAAATCACAACTTCTCTTTCCCTAGCAGCCACTCACTTGCCTCATTTCATCTATGAGGTCAACATCCTAAACCTTTTGCTGCCTTGCAAACTAGACCCATACGGTGTAAAATGCAGAGAATCAATACTGTTTCTTAGCTGGAAGTCTCCTATCACCTAGACTTCTCTATCCTAACACCTTTACAAGTGTCTTCGTATCTCATGGGACTTGGTAAAGATAGCCAATTTTGGAGGGAGAAGTGAATGTCAGCACAAACCAAATAGATACTCAAAATCTAAGAAATCCAAAATGACTACAGAGAATGACTTATATACTGTAAATTATCATAGAACCCTATAACCTCTAAAGAGCTTTGAGCTGTTTTCCCAGTGTAGGTAAGAGATCTGCACAAGTGTTTCTTAAATGAATAACATATAAATCAACAAATAATCGGATTTTGTTGATTCATGTAAACTATCATTATGGAACAGAGTAAAACAATCTGGTCTTTGCACAGTGCTTTGGTTTGGCTAAAACCTCCAGAACAATGTAGCAGTAAACAATTATTCTAAAATACCATAACAAGACGGTTGAGAAGTAGGAATCATGATATAATCCTGTTTCTGAAAGTCAAACGGATGAGCTAAGTTTTTTGATCTGTATTCTCAAAATTAATTCCCCATATTAAATCTCAAATTGGCACTGAAATAGTGTTATCAATTTCACAGAGTTTCAAGTATAACTCTAAGTCCACTGAGAATCATCTATTTATTTTCAGTGTCTTCAATTTTTTGCATATATATGATCTTTGGGGAAAAAGTAATATCTAATGCAAAGAGTTTGACTTTACATATGAATTCTGTGCACAGAGATTGACTGCTGCTGAGTCACCCGGGAGGCTCTGGGGAGAGCTACATGGCACTGAATTTGATCATAGAAGACAGAATCATATTTTAAAAAGAATTTTCCCAGCAGTTCAGCTACACAGCAGAGATTTGCCATTTTTCTTTTCAGTCTTGGCTGCAAGTGCCACACGTGGGACAGAGTAGGGGGACTCTGGGACTCATGGGAAGGTATCTAGTCACTCTGACATGAATTGCACTACTGTCTTATTTTCTAAATGCTCCCAAATATAATGTGACATGAATGTAGCATTTTATAAACTTAACATGTAGTCAGAGAAACGATCCCATTTCATCATGATTCTAGCCCACTAGATTCTCTTCTAGTTCTGAAGAGCAACCAGGAGAAAAATTGCTGTTGTTCAGTCATGTCTGACTCTCTGTGACACCATGGATTGCTGCACGTCAGGCTTTCCCATCCTTCACTGTATCCCAGAGTTTGCTCAAACTCACGTCCATTGAGTTGGTGATGCCATCCAACCATCTCATCCTCTATCGCCCCCTTCTCCTCTTGCCCTCTATCTTTCCCAGCATGAGGGTCTTTGCCAATGAGTCAGCTCTTTGCAACAGGTGGCCAAAGCATTGGAGCATCAGCTTCAATGTCGGTCCTTCCAATGAATATTCAGGCTTGATTTTGTTTAGGATTGACTGGTTTGATCTCCTTGCAGTCCAAGGGACTCTCGAGAGTCTTCTCCAGCACCACAGTTTTAAAGCATCAAGTCTTCAGTGCTCGGCCATCTTTAGTGGGCTTCCCTAGTAGCTCAACTGTTAAAGAATATGCCTGCAATGCAGGAGACCCTGGTTTGATTTCTGGGTCAGGAAGATCCACTGGAGAAGGGATAGGCTAACCACTCCAGTACTGTTGGGCTTACCTGGTGGCTTAGCTGGTAAAGAATCCACCTGCAATGCAAGAGACCTGGGTTCGATCCCTGGGTTGGTAAGATCCCCTGAAGAAGGGAACGACTACTCACTCCAGTATTCTGGCCTGGATAATTCCATGGACTGTATAGTCCGTGGGGTCGCAAAGAGGCAGACAAGACCGAGCAACTTTCACTTTCAGCCATCTTTATAGTCCAACTCTCACATTCGTACATGACTACTGGAAAAACCATAGCTTTGCCTATACAGACCTTTGTCAGCAAAGTTTCAGAGAACAATTACCGGGGCCCCATTGATGGGGCAGGAATGAAGTACCGCCAAGCTCAAACTAAGATATTAAGTCAGGCCTTGAACCTGGGCCTGGCATCCTTTCCAGGACAGCACAGTGTCTTCACAGAGTCTTGGCAGCTTGGGGGAGCCAGGAAGCGGGCTGCTGCTTGATGACGATGGCCTTTCTGGAGAACCTTAGGAGAGGTCCAAAGCTGAGCGCTTAGCCTCAGCACCCAGTGGATATGGACAAAATCACTGCTAAATGGATGTAAAGTCCCCTCTGGCTTGCTCCCATCTTGTTTATGTTCTTCTCTTTGCTATTTCGGAGCTAATTATGCGGTGTGCTGAGTGTCTCTGCTCCCAGATCTCATGCTGCCCGTTCTCTGACCGTTCGCCTGCCTATTATTTCTGTCAGTAGATAGAGGTCAGCCAGATAAGGCATCAGACTTTAATCAGCCTCCTCTCCCTCTTGTTAGCATCAGTAGAAAAATCTTTACAGAATGTTTCATATTTAGCTCTCAAGGATTGGGACATCCAGGGATTATTTATGGATTTCATTACTCACTTTATTCCGTTCACTATTATTGTGAAGAGCTGAGGTTTGCCTATATTCCTAACATAATTTCAAGTTTGCAGAGGGGTCCTATGCCTTAAGGAATTGAACGTACTCAGTTCATTATATCTGTCCACTCAAACAATTCTGCTTTACAGAATACGGAAGGATGCAAGAAATACTTGTGCAGGATTAGAGGGTAGGAAGAGTAAAAAAAAAATGAAACTATAAATATCTTCCTTTGAACAATAGAGCTATTTCTTAAAAGTTATTAAGAATTGGATTTATGCAAGCTACAATGAGGTACCACCTCACACTGGTCAGAATGGCCATCATTAAAAAATTTACAGAGGCTTCCCTGCTCCAGGGGCTGGGATGCCATGTTCCCAGTGTAAGGGGCCCAGGTTCGGTCCTTGGTCTGGGAAATAGAAATCACATGCCCAACCTGAGAGTTCACATGCCACAACTAAAGATTCTGAATGCTGCAACTAAGACCCAGCACAGCCAAATAAATAAATAAATAAAAGTAAATATTTAAAAAATTATCTACAAGTAACAAATTCTGGAGAGGGTGTGGAGAAAGGGAACCCTCCTACACTGTTGGTGGGAATGTAAATAGGGAAAACAGTATGGAGGTTTCTCAAAAAGCTGAAAAGAAAGTTGCCATATGATCCAGCAGTCCCAGGGTATATATCCAGACAAAACTATAATTTAAAAAGATATATGCACCCCTATGTTCATAGCAGCACCATTCACAATACCCAAGACACGGAAACAACCTAAATGTCCACCAACAGATGGCTGGATAAAGAAGATGCAGTACACATATGCAGCGGAATAGCACTCAGCCATGAAAAATGCCATTTACAGCAATGAGAATGGATCTGGAAATTACCATACCACATGAAATACGTTAGAAAGAGAAAGTCAATTACCATATGATACCATTTATATGTGAAATCTAAAATGTAATACAAATGATTTGATCTACAAAACAGAACCAGACTCAGACACATAGAGAACAAATTTGTGGTTGCCAGGAGGAAGGAGGATTGGGGGAGGGATGGATTGGGAGTTTGGGATTAGCAGGTGCAAAGTATTATATATATAACGAATAAACATCAAGGTCCTACTGTATAACATGGGGGTTTATATTCAGTATCCTGTGGTAGTTCATAATGGAAAAGAATATGAAGGAGGATGCATATAGATATGTATAACTGAATTACTTTGCTATAGAATATAAACAAATACAACATTATGAATCAACTACACTTCAATAAAATTTTTTTTATGGGGTTTAGGAACATTTGGTTACATTTGAAATCCAGTAGAGGAGTTGACAATTCAAGGCATACCCTGCTATGAGCTCTTTTGCAGGTGCAAAGTATCTTTGTGAGGAAATAATTCCCTCCCCATTTGTCTTGTTTATGAATTTGAGTTTGAATCTATCAAGCTGTCTTTAAACACCTGTATAGCTAAATCTGCCAAGATGCTTTTCATTGACTACCTGGTAGATGAACAAATGCATTTTCTCGTGGCAACATGAGAAGTTGTTGGCCATTTCCACATTCAAAGGTGAGAAGTGCTTATCATAAATTGGACAAAAGACTTTTAATGGGCCACACCTGACTAGGTTCCGACAATTTGTGAACACTCATTCTCTGCCTAGGGGAGAAAATCAAAGGGATCAGTTTATACAGCCACGTTTAGAAGCTTCTGCTTTATGTAATGTTAAATCTATTGGTTATTGTGTTTACATATATTTGGGTAGGAAAGACCCATTTGTTTTTAGGTTTCTAAATCTAATATCTTTGCAAATACTTTAATCACTTGCCTATGGAGTTTTCATTAGATTCAAAGGGTTATATAAGCTCATTTTCATTCATAAATTGCATACTCTTTTCTGCTCTTTATACCTCATTTTTACTTTGCTAGCTACAGGGGAAAAAAAACTAGTGTTTTTAGTTCCTGTTGTCCAGATAATTGCTATCTTTGCTGTCCTTGGTGCAAATGTCTTCCAAGTTCCAATACAAACACATCAGTTCAGTTCAGTTCAGTTCAGCCACTCAGTCGTGTCTGACTCTTTGTGACCCCATGAATCCCAGCACGCCAGGCCTCCCTATCACCAACTCCCGGAGTTCACTCAAACACGTCCATCGAGTCGGTGATGCCATCCAGCCATCTCATGCTCTGTTGTCCCCTCTTCCTCCTGCCCCCAATCCCTCCCAGC
The DNA here is from genome assembly GCF_029378745.1 of Bos indicus. Taxonomy (NCBI): domain Eukaryota; kingdom Metazoa; phylum Chordata; class Mammalia; order Artiodactyla; family Bovidae; genus Bos; species Bos indicus. Next base: position 61,990,214 of record NC_091768.1, on the reverse strand, counting down.
ATCAGAGTCTTTTCCAATGAGTCAACTCTTCGCATGAGGTGGCCAAAGTACTGGAGTTTCAGCTTTAGCATCTTTCCTTCCAAAGAACACCCAGGGCTGATCTCCTTTAGAATGGACTGGTTGGATCCCCTTGCAGTCCAAGGGACTCTCAAGAGTCTTCTCCAACACCACAGTTCAAAAGCATAAATTCTTCGGCACTCAGCTTTCTTCACAGTCCACCTCTCACATCCATACATCACCATAGGAAAAACCATAGCCTTGACTAGACGGACCTTTGTTGGCAAAGTAATGTTTCTGCTTTTGAATATGCTATCTAGGTTGGTCATAACTTTCCTTCCAAGGAGTAAGCGTGTTTTAATTTCATGGCTGCAGTCACCATCTGCAGTGCTTTTGGAGCCCCCAAAAATAAAGTCTGACACTGTTTCCACTGTTTCCCCATCTATTTTCCATGAAGTGATGGGACCAGATGCCATGATCTTCGTTTTCTGAATGTTGAGCTTTAAGCCAACTTTTTCACTCTCCTCTTTCGCCTTCATCAAGAGGCTTTTGAGTTCCTCTTCACTTTCTGCCATAAGGGTGGTGTCATCTGCATATCTGAGGTTATTGATATTTCTCCACTAGACCGTTCAGGTATGACCTAAATCAAATCCCTTATGATTATACAGTGGAAGTGAGAAATAGATTTAAGGGACTAGATCTGATAGATAGAGTGCCTGATGAACTAAGGAATGAGGTTCGTGACATTGTACAGGAGACAGGGAGCAAGACCATCCCCAAGAAAAAGAAATGCAAAACAGCAAAATGGCTGTCTGGGGAGGCCTTACAAATAGCTGTGAAAAGAAGAGAAGTGAAAAGCAAAGGAGAAAAGGAAAGATATAAGCATCCTAATGCAGAGTTCCAAAGAATAGCAAGAAGAGATAAGAAAGCCTTCCTCAGTGATCAATGCAAAGAAATAGAGGAAAACAACAGAATGGGAAAGACTAGAGATCTCTTCAAGAAAATCAGAGATACCAAGGGGACACTTCATGCAAGGATGGGCTCGATGAAGGACAGAAGTGGTATGGCCCTAACAGAAGCAGAAGACACGAACACATGGTGACATGTAAAACGAGCCGGAAAATTTGTAAGGGTTTCCAGTATAGTAACGCTGGTTTTCCCCAGAGTTTTCATTTCTCTTGGCCCACTGCCTATCATCTGAGTATCCTAGCCCTGGACACATAGGAAAGAACTTCCTTTTTAGACTGGTTCGTTCCATTTATAGTCAGAGACAATAGCAATGAGAGTAATGACATTAAGCTCTGTTGCCAAGTCGCATAGTTCACGACTGTTTCCGGGCATTGGCATTCATTCTCCTCCTTTCAATTAAGATGAGAGGTCATATGTTGGTTACATGCTTAGTCATCCTTAGAAGCAGCCCTGGAAGCATTTTTGGTTGTCCTTCAACCTTAAGAAATCCAAGCCTTCCATAACGAGAGCCATGGAAGCCAATTCCATTGGTGGACATAGCATTTTAACCATAGTATTGTCTGTTTCTAGCTTCAAACTATCAAGGGTGGTGTGTGAATATGCACATAAAACCTCAAGAAGCTCCCTGTTCTACTGCAGACATCTCCTGAGGCCACCTTGTTAAAGAATTCACTTTCATAATCAGTTTCTCAGAATCAATATTTCTTTTCTTATTTCCCTCCACTTGGACATAATGTGATTAGAACAAAGAACTCCATGCTTTGGGACTTATCAGAATTCTTGCTAAAGGAACACTGTCCAGCCGTCCTTCTCTCAGGTGTGAACTGAGCTGTATTCTCTTCTTGTAGACTTGGCTGTGGCTATGAGAGCAAGAGAGCTTGGGACTGGGTCTCTAGGGGATGCAAACGTGCCCCCATTTTCTTGGAGGGGCCTCGAGAAGGGACATCTTGCGCCAAGATCTTTGTTGATTTATATTTGCTGTAACAGTCACATGCTCCATCTTGCTCATCTTTTCCTGGAGGCTGTCCTGAGGAGACAGTGGCATTTTGTATTAAGTGTGATCTATTCTGGATCATTCAAAGGAGATGTTTGTACTTGTTGATTGCAGCCGTGAAATTAAAAGATGCCTGCTCCTTGGAAGGAAAGTTATGACCAACCTAGACAGGATATTAAAAAGCAGAGACATTACTTTGCCAACAAAGGTCTGCCTAGTCAAAGCTATGGTTTTTCCAGTAGTCATGTATGGATGTGAGAGTTGGACTATAAAGAAGCTGAGCACCAAAGAATTGATGCTTTTGAACTGTGGTGTTGGAGAAGACTCTTGAGAGTCCCTTGGACTGCAAGGAGATCCAATCAGTCCATCCTAAAGGAGATCAGTCCTGGGTGTTCATTGGAAGGACTGATGTTGAAGCTGAAACTCCAATACTTTGGCCACCTGATGTGGAGAGCTGACTCATTTGAAAAGACCGTGATGCTGGGAGAGATTGAGGGCAGGAGGAGAAGGGGACGACAGAAGATGAGATGGTTGGATGGCATCACCGACACAATGGACATGGGTTTGGGTGTACTCCGGGAGTTGGTGATGGACAGGGAGGCCTGGCATGCTGTGGTTCATGGGGTGGCAAAGAGTCAGACACGAGTGAGTGACTGAACTGAACTGAACTGAATGTTAGTGAATAATGCTGAAATACATAGGACTTTCCCTTTTGTTAGGAAATGAAGGACATTTTCTATCTCTAATTCCTTAATCAATAGGAAGGAATTAATACTTGAAAATATTTGCATTGGATGACCAAGTAAGACAAATTATTCATAGCCACCTATATTAGAAAGATAGGAATTTAATAAGACATGCAATCAGAGGCTGAGTTGAACAAATAAATGGTCTCTGTCCCTTTCTAGAATAGTCAGAAATTTGAACAAAGCACAAATCAGAAAAATTGTTGTTAGTTTTATAAGTACAAGTAAATAAAACCTATCTTAAAATATGTGGCAAAGTCCCCCCTCCTCCCTTAAAAAACACAAAATGTCTGCGTAGATTTTGTGAACACAGATACAATGAAGTGTTGACAAAAACCAAAATATGCAATTAATTTGGAAAAGGATTAATGCCAGAATACTTTAAAGCTTTATTCCCCTCCCTACAGCATAACTCAAAGATGTTTTCAGTTTTTTTTTTTCCCTTTGAAAACTCAGACTCCTAATTGAAAAATACTCTGTAATTCAATATGAATGAAGTAACTGTGTTTGTATCAGGTGTAGGGTTGCGTTGCTTTGGACAGTTTTAAAAGATTCTCCCTTTTAGTTCTTATCTACTTGTTCCCTGAAGGATTTCTGTATCTCTTAGGGGAAACCAGGCAGTAGCAGCAGCAATAATCTTATTTGCAAAGAGGGCAAGAGGGCACAGGGTTGGCGGCCTCAAGGGCTGGTGTTCAGTATCGGCCCTGTCATCTGGAGATCACAGGCTTTGCCCCAGCCCAGGTGAATAATGACCAGGAATATTTTGTGACTGATGACTGCTCTGTTTGGGGAGCAAATTGATGTCCCTCAGTTCCTAGTGAATAATGTTCTTTCTAGCAGTGACAGTAATGTCATTAGTAGGGAAAATATGTTACCAGTTAATGAGGAAACAGGGTAGAGAGGCCCACCCTCATCTCTGGGTGCCCTACTGGGCCAAGCAGGAAGTCATACTTTCACATAATACACAATGCTTTGGAAAACAACAACAACAACAACAAAACTCTTTGAACCAGCAGAACTAGGGAAAAGGCTACCTAAATTCTGATCTTTTTTGGCTGATTATGAATCTGCTCAGGTCTCTGCTCAGGTCTCTGTAAATCACAGTGAGGTGCACCAAGAACGATGAATCTGCTTAGCATCCATTGCCCTTGGTGATCTGGTCCCTGGCCCCCATCCCCAGTACTCTCCTCTAGGTACCACAGCCCAGCCACATCAGACTACGTGTCATTCTCTGGACATATCGCCCGTCTCCCTTAAATCTCTCACGTGTCTCTCCCACCCCACCCTTATTTCTCCCTAGAGCATCCTTTATCTCTATTTTTCCCCTTTTCTTTTCTCCTGGCTAGCTCTTTCTTGGTCTTCAGTGTTCAGAGCAGTATCACATCTTCTTCCTAAGTTAGTTTCCTGGGCCTTTTCTGATTTTCCATAGCCTTGTTCTTTTTAGCTTTGGTTGGGTTACACTGAGGTCGTCTGTTTACGTGTTCACCTTCTTTCATTAGATCTTAAATAATTTGAGGACTTGTCATGGTAGATAGTCAATAAACACTGTTTGAATTGAAGAAATACATGCAACAGTATGTTAAATGGAGATTGGCTTAAGGCAATCAACTTAGTAACTCAGCCCCTCAGTAGGAGCTAAAAGCCAATCTGATCTCTACCACCCACTGGCTATGTGACCTTGGGCAGGTTACTATCTGTCCAATTGGAGTAATGATCTTGCTGCTGCTGCTGCTGCATGCGAAGTCGCTTCAGTCATGTCCGACTCTGTGTGATCCCACAGACGGCAGCCCACCAGGCTCCGCCGTCCTTGGGATTCTCCAGGCAAGAACACTGGAGTGGGTTGCCATTTCCTTCTCCAACGCATGAAAGTGAAAAGTGAAAGTGAAGTCGCTCAGTCGTGTCTGACTCTTAGCGATCCCATGGCCTGCAGCCTACCAGGCTCCTCTGCCCATGGGATTTTTCAGACAAGAGTACTAGAGTGGGTTGCCATTGCCTTCTCCGATAATGATCCTGGGTTGGCCAAAAAGTTCATTCCTGTTTTTTCTGTAGGATGTTTTGGAAAACCCAAATGAATTTTTTGGCCAACCCAGTAGTACTTCACAGGTTAGTTGAAAGGTTTAAATGAGATGTTGCATCTCCAAACAGGTGAGATAATGCTAACCATTACTGTCATTTCAAGGACAACATAAGTTCTTAGTAAATATTTGTTAAATTGTATTTTAACAAGTTACATTTCATTTACTAAAAGAGTATTATTTCCTGGATGCCTTGTTCTTACAACTTAAAAATAAAGCACATTTTTTAAGTTAAAAGAATTAAAATGAGAACTGTGTGGTAGGAAGTGGCCAAAGAGCTTAGGGAAAATAAGCTACTATAAGAGGGATCAGAAATATATTTGTAGCACCCAGCTCAAGGGATAAAATCAATCAAACTTCTCAGTCACTGTTTCAGCTACCCACGGTGAGTGATGATTCATACTAGGCAAGTGATAAAGAACACAAATTTAATTTATTTTGATATCCAGAATTGGTTTGATAAAGTTTTGAACTGCTGCTGTCTGGAGAACAATGGAAGGAAAATGCAGATATCTGGTTAGAACCGTGCACCTGATCACATCCCACACAGTCTTGCAATGTGATGGAGGAAAAGATCCTGGGTTCAGAGCCCAAGGACCAGAAGTACCAGAGATTCAACTCACTACTAACTATCCATGTAACCCTAGGCAAGATCCACACCTACATATGTGGAAGTGTGCTGTAAAACACAAGAACTTTGGGCGTTTTTTGTACTAGGCATTCTGATAAGAAAAGTTAAGTTTTCATCTTTCCATTTCCTAGCACAGAGGAAGCTTTCCGTGAATACTTGTGGAATATACGGCTTTCAGTGAAGAATGGAGGATGAGAATTGGCATTGTGGTTTAATAAAATTAATATGGGCTTTAGAATCAAGAAGGCCTGAGTTCCATGTGTTCTTTACCTCACTGAGCTTTCTTCTCACAACTGTAATATGGTGCTAGTCATGCCTACATACTAGAGCTGCTGAATGTATATCATCATGTCACTATAAAGTGCTGATGTAATGCCTGTCACTCACAGGCACAACAAAATGTAGCTTCTTTATTCTTGATTATTAGCTAAAGGATTGGTATAGACAATAACTGAGTAAAATAAAATGAATTATTTGAACATGAGTTAATTTACACTTGGGCTGGTATAGTTCTTCATAGTTTTCAAAGCTTTTCAAAACACTTTACATCGTCTGATGCTACTGATATTTTCAGAGCTGGCATTTTTATTGATAAGAAAACCAAATCAGAGGTTGTAATACATCCAAGGCCAAATAGCACTAAAGTGACTGATTCAGCGCTTTCCTGGATCTAATGATTTCTTCTCCAGTGTTCTCACAGCACTATAGCTGCTTCCTCTGTCAGAATTGCATGCCTTTGACATTTGTCATGATTCTGATGTTAGCCAAAACGATTTGCACACTGGATAGGAAATGCTTGAAGATTTTCAAATGGATCAGACTTACCCCAAGAAGTTAAGAATTCTGTTATTATCATTATTAAAATAATAAAAAACTGAGTACTTCCCTGGTGTCCACTGGTTAGGACTCTATGCTTTCACTGCAGGGGGTGCAGGTTTGATCCCTCATCAGGGAACAAGATCCCACATGCCACATGGTATGGCCAAACAAGGACATCTCTTAAAAAAATAAATAAAGTAAAAATACTAAAATAAATAAATGAGTAAATGACTGAAGTGCTGCATTTCCTTCTCCAAGTAATATAATTACTTGAGTTAAAAGAAAATTATTCCACTGCTTTACCAATATTTGAGTACCCATGTTCCAAGCAATGAATAGGTGCTGCCGTTAATTCTGGGCAGTCCTAGAATTTCATTTGGCTTTTAATATAAGATTGCATCTGCATATTTTAATTACTTATCCCTTTTGTCATTCCTTCCTGTCACTCTCTTTCCCGTTGGATATATCATAGGGAACTATACATCTTATAATCCTGTATATTCATTACACAGCCTTACCCAGAAATTTGTGAAGTAGCCCAAGAGTATTTCTGAAAGGTTCAGAGACACACGTCTCTGTACATGCCATTCTGTACATATCACGGCTCCTAAGCTAATCAGAATGTACACTCCAAATTTCCCTTACCAGCATTCCAGGGACACAGAGTTGAAGAGCAATGATAATGTTTACTGCTCACTTTCCATATTCCAAGAGTGAACCAAGAACTTCACATGTTATCGCCTTCTATCAAGGAGTCACACTTACCACAGACTATTCTAGAGGGGATGGTGAAATTTTTCTATTTGGAAACATTTAGGGGCATATTGTGGAGTTTCTTGCATATCTCAATTGTTTTTCTGTTTCTACATCATTCTTAATTTATATTTCAGTACAGATGGCAATGCATATTACTGATGGGGGTCAGTTTTGAGTTTCAAGATGCTATATGAAGATATTGAAATAAGTATTAGGTTGGTGCAAATGTAATTGTGGTTTTGGACCGTAAATTTTAAATCATTATAACAAGGCTCAAACACATCTTTATTAATCAAAATAGGAACCATTACAATCAACACATTTTTGCCAGTGAGAAATGTTTGTTTATTCCTGTGGTATAAAATCTATGCTTCAAGATTTGACAAACTCTTGGAAAGCATTTTCTGCCTCCTCCTGGTTGTGGCAGCACTTTGCCTGCGAAAAAGTTGTCGAGATGCTTGAAGAAGTGGTAGTCAGATGTGAGAGGTCAGTAGGTGAGAAGTCAGGTGAAGAAGGCGGAAGAGGCAAAACTTCATAGCCCAACTTGTTCAACTTTTGAAGCATTGGTTGTGTGACATACAGTCGGGTGTTGTGAAGAAGAACTGGGGCCATTCTGTTGACCAATGCCAGCTGCAGACGTTGCAGTTTTCAGTGCATCTCATTGATTTGCTGAATATACTTCTCGGATATAATGATTTCACTGGGATTCAGAAAGCTATAGGGGATCAGCCTTACAGCAGACCACCAAAGAGTGACCATGACCTATTTTTGGTGCAAGTTTGGCTTTGGGAAGTGCTTTGGAGCTTCTTCTCAGTTCAGCCACTGAGCTGGTCATTGCCAGCTGTGGTACACAATCCACTTTTCGTCACACATCACAATCCTATTGAGAAATTGTTCATCATTGTTGTGTGGAATAAGAGAAGATGACACTTCAAAAACTTTTTTTTGATTTGTGGTCAGCTCTTGAGACACTCACTTATCAAGCTTTTTTTGCCTTTCCAACTTGCTTTAAACGTTTCGAATGACCATACAATGGCTGATGTTGAGTTCTTTGACAACTTCTCGTGTGGTTTTAAGTGGATCATCTTTGATGATTGCTCTCATTCAACTGTTGTCAAATTCTGATGGCCAGCCACTGCACTCCTTGTCTTCCAGGCTCTCATCTCCTTTGCAAAACTTCTTGAACCACCACTGGACTGTATGTTCCTTAGAAGTTCCTGGGCCAAATACATTGTTGATACTGCAAGTTGTCTCCACTGCTTTACGACCCATTTTGAACTCAAATAAGAAAATCACTCAAATTTGCTTTTTGTCTAATATCATTTCCATAGGCTAAAATAAGTATAAAATAAACAGCAAGTGATAAGTCATTAGCAAAAAAAGAATAAACCAAGAAATACACATTAAAATGCTGTGTAACATAACCACATTTATTAAGAATGTATTCCAATATCAAATGGCAAATTTCAACAATGTAAAAACCAGTTACTTTTGCACCAACCTAATATCTTATTCTCTTCAAACCCCAGTATAAAATTTAAGAATTAAGAACACATGTCATTTGCTCTTTGCTAGAAGCGTTTAGCTCATGCAGTTAACTACAATGCTTACTAAGAGAAGAATGAAGAGTTTTAATTACAGTTATTTAAAAAATAAAGATGATCTATTTTCAAACATTTGTCAATTCATCATTTGAAAAATTTAAAAACTTCTTTCAAAATTGACTGCAAACATCCTGTATTTCAGACAGTAATAATGTATAAACTTCATTGTAATGCTTTTTTACTTCATTATAAAATTTTCTATTTTCTCCTACGGTTCAAATAAAAATATGCTTTTATAAATAAGCTGAAAAGTAATTATCTTTTCACATCATTCAGGATATGTGATGCTATAAATTCTTTAGATTTATATATTTTACTAAATCTATGAAGTTCAAATTTAATTTATACATTATGAGTAGTACATTTGCTCTAGCTTAGTGCAAAATCATTAAACTCTTTAATTAAATAATGATTTTTAAAAGGTATGGCAGGCTTTTCCCTTTATTATGTAAATGATGCTTTTTGCATTTTTTTCTATGTTAAAAATGAATATATTAATCTAATCTGTTCTCATTTCTCAAATAGAGTCTTCCTTGCTTTTGAGGAACAAATCAACCTTTCAGAACTTAAACCTCAAGTGTTTTGACATTAGACAGTGAAATAAGGCAGAATCCAAAGACACTGTGTGTTCTTTGTGATAATCTAGAATTTTTATTTGATTCCAGGTAACTTTGGACAATGGACATGATGGGATGTTTTCTCTTTGAATAAATAACAATTTAATTACACCACTGAAATAAAATATAGTGTGGGCTTAATACATTGTAAATATTACAGAAGTACTACTTCACTATAGTAATTTAATGACTGAAGCTACATTGAATAACAATCTTACTAGTACTTGTGTACAAAGTTTTATTACTAACAAAGATATTGCAGCGGTTGCAAGGATGTTACCAGCTCAACAAACATCTAACAATACAGTATTTCTCTAAGAGGAAAAGTAATCATGTTTGATTTACAGACAATAAAGACCTATGTTTTCCACTTGAAACATTGGAAATAAGAATCCAGATCATCTGGTATCTTGATTCATATTATTACAAGAAAAGGTTTCCTTCCTTGGGGATGCCGATCATCCCCAGCAGGCCTAGTACATTAAGTTGATGTGAAGATAGCTTTTAGGATGCCACAGCAGTGTAAAGAAACTCTCCTATCTGAAAATTACTGATTTGTAGGCCACTGCTTAAACATCTGACTTTTTGAAAACCTATTTACATACATTCAGCCCAAATCAGTAGATAAAATGTTTTGTCTATATTACAGTAGGCATTGTTAACGTTTCATCAGAAGGCCAGTGCAAGACAATTGTTAATAACCATTGCCCAGCATTTAGGAGATTTTTAAATATCATACAAATATACAGTTAGATTGTGAGAAATCTAATTTTGCGCATGATATTGGTAGTCTCTTTTACAGACATAAGATGGCAGAAATTAATCAACAAGACAGTAACTAGAATGCTACTCATCAAGGGTCTAATTCTCATCAGGAGGTTGGGCCTTTTCCTGCTGTGTGGGTTTAGGCAGCCACAATTCCATTACACTTAATACCACTTGGACTCAAAGTGATAGGGAATCTTGGGGATCATCTCAAGTGTAGGCATATGTCTGTAGCTTCTTCCAGATCTATGTTTCTTTTACACTTATTTCCTATGTAATGGAAAAGTAAGGGTTGTTAGAGACAGCCCTCTTTTTCTAAATGAAAATGTGGGTCTGGGATTGAAAGATTCATCATTACTCTGAAGAAACCAAGCAGGTTGGCAATTTGGCCCTTTCTGAAGACATATATGATGGTGAAATGCATGGTCAGGACCCATATGTCAGCCTTAGAGGAAAGAAGATAACTCTGAAGCTAGACCTTATAAAATGTACTGAAATCTAAATTATATTTAAATCAATGGATCTCATTAAGGGACTAATTAATGAATGGTACTAATGAATAATAATTCTAATGAGTATATTCATTGGGGAGAGCATTTGAGTCACTTGGGTTAGGAAATGATATTAAAAGTGTCAGAGTGAATCAAACTCATTTAAATGCTTTAAAATGAAGGTGGCATAACACATACAGGATGATATTTCACAGATATTTCTTAGAATATCAATAAGCACCAAGTTTAGTGCTGTCAGCCCCATTGTCCCTTAATTGATTATATATGATTAAGATCTTGTAAGCACAACACACTATAAAATCTACTTTGCATACACACAAATACAGTTTCAAAAATGAATCCCGAAATTTTTCTACCAATAACAAGAATTTCATCTTCACCAGGTCTTCAGAGCTGTGAAAAGAGCATTGACATTGCCTGGTGAGCTCATAGATATGTGGATTCATCTTCAGGGTAATTTGGGACTAAAAAGTGGCAAACTCTTCAATGGAAACTAGGAACCCTGGTGAGTTTTTTCATAAATAATCTTTTGTCCTTCTAAAGAGATCTTCTTAATCCTCTAGCACCCTGAGCCCTCATCTGCATATGACGGAGAGGTAAAGTGAAGAAACCAGCAGGCAGATTCGAGCTGTACAGACAATTAAAAGCATCTCAGCTTGGTCCACAAGCCATATTCAGCCTTATACTGCAAGAAACGACATTGCCCCATCAGGCTGCTTGGGTACCACATAGCTAGCAATCACCAGATTAGCTAGCTCTCCACTTTACTTCAGGCTATGCAGGCCTATGCAGGCTATGCAAAAGCTACATTTTATCCATTTAGGGAAAAGGTAGTCTGCAAGCAAAATTTGTCAGAGTCGAATGGCTTCTTCAGCACTATCAATGCTTACTGTGAAAGGGCCTAATTTGGAGCACCCATGGCACCACTGAGGATGAAGTGGAGGGTAAGAAGAAAGCAAGCCATGTTCATCATTATGCCTTAGCACCTCTAGCTAACCAGGAGCAGAGGACAGCCTCTTCCTTAGCCCGAACCTATACAGGCAAAGCTGCTGGGTTGTCACCAAGGGCATCTGCTTGAAGTACAGAAGCAGCCACATGACGTCTAGGCCTCCATCCCAAGGGTGTCAGCTCCTCACTGCCCTTTTCTCTCCCACTTGCTGTCTGATTGGCCTTCTTACCACATGAGCCAGATCTGGTAGTCTCACTCCAGTGAGCAAGGTATAGAGCTACTTAAACTGGGATCTCGCTGCCTACACATACAACTAAACTGTGTTACTACTGGCTTTTCTTCTTTCTTTTAGAACCACTTCCCTTATAATGACTTACATTTCCATGGACTTGATCGACATTAGGCAATCAGAAACCAAAACACTTCTATTTCCTGACATGAACACTATACAGACCGTGACTTGAGTGTTCATGGTCAATGATTCCTTGCTAAACACTGGTCTTATGAAATATCTAAAGGTCAGTTTAGTAATACTTGATCCAGTTTCAAAGGGGGAGGGTTCTGAAGGTTTATGGTCAGTGTTTTTATCAACAAGATTTCCAGAAGAACTCAACTTTAGAAACTGAATTCATGTGCGAGAGTGCAGCAAGGGGAACAGCGTACACATGGTCACAGTTTTCTCACTTTAAGACATTACTAGAACAGTTACAGGATAGAATCACACACATACACACACATTTATATTCACACATACAGTAGAATTTTACTGATCCAGACAATACTTCTTTTCAATTAAGAAAAAATGAAGACTGTTGTTTGGCCACCCAGGCATGAAAGCTACCTAAACCTGGTATATAAGGATGCAGTACTCTTCAAGTAAACAGCGATTGCACAGTGCTAACAACTTACATTAAGATTGACACATGCTGTCTTAAGAGGTCCAGTAAGAGCTAAAGACTAAACAAAGTCAGTGATTCCAGCCAAAAGTCAATAAGTCGTCTCTCTTTTGTTCTGCCTGTAATCCATCACTCAGCAGAACAGTTAGAGTCCAGAAGATAATACGAGTCCTCGTATGAAATGCAGGACTAAGAAAATTTTAAGTGTCAATGAGTTCTGCTCAAGACTTTGGACAGTCTTAAAATTCTTCTTGTTGGATTAACAGAAAAATAAAACTTTATGGTTATTTCAATGTCAAGTTTTAATAGAGATTTTTGAAAAAATATTAAGGTTTCTAAAGTTAGATCATGGGCAATAATGCTTTAAAAAGTGGTCTCATTGGCATATATCCACTGCTTAGGTTCCATTGGTCTCATAGAAGCCCACCTTGCAGTTTCGCTGAACTAGACAAATATAAATAACACATAGTAAACACTAATACACATCTCACAGGACACACTGCATGTCACAAAATAGCTCTACTTTAGTCCTAAAACTGTTGTAAAAATGGAGATCTCTCAGATATCAGAAGTATCTCTGATATTTCTGGACAAGTACATTTCACATTATAATGAAAGTTGTGATTACGAAGGCATTACTCATTTAATGGCCTTTTTCTATGGGTACTTGGGCTTTCAACTGTGTAGCTGAAAGTGTCTCTCTTATTTCATTGAGACTCTGCAAGGACCTTCCAGTTCCTGAAGCCACAGGCTCTCTTCCCTGTAAACCTCCAGAGAACTGAGTTTGAGGACCTACACTATAGAAACGTTAGAGAACTGATAACTGATCATGGTGACAATCACCTTTTCACTGAGCGTGGTCAACTTAAAAAAATATAACCGATGAGAGGACAGACGCTTCTGGGTTTTGAGCTTTAAAAAAAAGAAAGAGAGAGAATTTTTTATTTTTTCTGTGCAGCCAGGGAAGTGTCTGGCTCACAGAGCCTCGGCAGACGTGTCCGTGGACACAGACATGGTCACCTTGGCGATCTTGACCGTGCTCTTGATGCAGCTCTCCGCCGCCCTGTGGACGCTGGCTGCATTGTTGGCGTGTTTGTGCAGGCAGTCTGAGTCCCCCATGCTGTTATCAAGAGGCTGCGCGGTGCCTTCGCAGGAGGGGAACATGCTCCGGAAAGCATGTCTCAGGTCCTTGCTCCGCAGAGCATAGATGATGGGGTTCACTGTGGAATTCAGCAGGCAGAGCATGCTGCAGAATGCAAACACCGTCTTAATGAGCTTGTTCATCTTCCCAAAGACATCATATACCATGATCGCGAGCAGAGGGCCCCAGCAGATGATCAAGACCACCAGGATCAGGACCAGGGTCTTGGCCAGCCGAATGTCCATGCGGGCTTGGTCGGGCCGTGTCACCTGCACCTTGCCATCCTCGGACGTGTGGATGATGATGCTCTTCTGGGTACCACGCTGGATCATGCGGACAGCATGGCTGTGCGCCTTCCAGAGGATGTACATGTAGGCATACACGATGAACAGCAACAGCACGCTGGTGACCCCGATCCAGAACATCAGGTAGGTCTCGTCGATGAGAGGGAAAATGTCTGAGCACACGGATTGCAGTTTCTTGCAGTTCCAGCCTAGCAGGGGCAGCACGGCGATCACAATCGCGATGGTCCACATCAGGCAAAACGCCACCACAGCCTTAGGCCGTGTGACGATCCTCTTATAGGCCAGGGGCCTGTGAATCGATATGTACCTGTCGATGGCCGTGAGGAACAGGCTGCCCACCGAGGCTGTGAACGAGGCCGTGACCCCACCCAGTTTGAACAGAAACACGTTGGGGCTGTCTTTGCGGTGGAACACGTGGAAGTCGACGAAGCTATAGACGAAGATGACGCTCCCCAGGAGATCGGCGACTGCCAGGCTGCCGATGAAGTGGTAAGAGGGCCGGCAGCGGAGGCTGCGGGAGTGGAGGATGACGCACAGCACCAGCAGGTTCTCCAGGACCGTGAAGGTGCCCAACGTGAGGGACAGCACAGCGATGGCCAGCTGCTGGCTGGGGTTCAGGATCATGAAGCACTCCATGTCCATAAAGTTCTCCCCGCACTGAATGTTCTCATCATTCTCCTTGTAGGAGGACAGGGACTTGTTGTAAAATTCGGTGAGGTTCACCTGGTCTGCTGGGACCAGCTGAGGACTGTCCCCCGCAGTCATCTTTTCTTGGAAGGGACTTCCCCTGAAGGAAGTCAGAGGAAATTTCTGTGGGAAGTACCCTAATTTGGATGCCATGTCGCTTTTGATATCTTCGTACTGAATGTCATTGGCACCCACGTACAGGAGGTCTGTGGTGATGGTTCGGAAGGTGGTATCTGCCAGGCCGTCGAGGATGGACTTCATCCCCTCCGTCTTCAATCAGGCCACACACACAATGACTGAGAAAGAGCCCCTTAGCGGGGGACCCTGATGGGAGGGAAAACAGATAAGCTGAATGGTGAAAGAACCGGGAGAATTAAAACATACCAACCACAAAAATTCCCCCCAATGATGGTAAACATCCCAACAATGTACCCTCATGTTATTTTATTCCTATCTCTAAACATAGGTAAAATCCTTAGCCAATCATGGAACTGGGAGAATTAAAACACACCACCAACTGATGTTGGGGAAGATTGAGGGCAGGAGAAGGGGGTGACAGAGGATGAGATGGTTAGATGTCATCATTGACTCAACAGACATGAGTTTGAGCACACTCCATGGGAGACAGTGAAGGACAGGGAAGCCTGGTGTGCTGCCGTCCATGGAATCACAGAGTCAGACATGACTGAGTGGCTGAACAACAACTAACAAAAAATCCCCGAAAATGACTGTAAACATCCCAACTGTGTGCTGCTGCTGCTGCTGCCAAGTCGCTTCAGTCGTGTCCGACTCTGTGTGACCCCACAGATGGCAGCCCACCAGGCTCTCCCGTCCCTGGGATTCTCCAGGCAAGAACACCGGAGTGGGTTGCCATTTCCTTCTCCAATGCATGAAAGTGAAAAGTGAAAGTGAAGTTGCTGTGTACCTTCATGTTATTTCATTCTTGTCTCAAACATAGGTAAAATCCTTTAACCAATCCAGTCAACAAAACAAGTCAATTCCTTAGTTGAAAAAGAAAAGCTGCCCAGAGAATTCCTTGGCGATCCAGTGGTTAGGGCCCCATGCTTTCACTGACAAGGGTGCCAGTTCGATCCCTGGTAGGGGAGCTAAGATTCCACAAGCTCACTGCTCCATGAAAAAAATTAAATAAAAATAAAGCCATGCACTTGATTAATGTACAGAAAAATATACAATAATAAAAATAAACACATAATTAAAATTAAAAAAAAAAAAACAAGAAAAGCTATCCAAAGTTGATGAGGTAGAGCACACCCCCAACACATCCATATCTTTCATTTTGTAAGCTCTCCAGACTTGAGTCACTGTGTGAGTCCCATGTGGCTCTCCAAGGCCTGGTTGTCAAGTGAAGGCAATGTACCTTGGGTGTGGCTACATTTCAGTTGTCTTAGGGACTGTCTGCCACCTGGCCTCTACTCTCTCTCACACACACAGTGTCCTAATGTTGGTGTAGGAGAGTAACCACAAGTCACATAAGCTCTGCTCTTGAAGACTTGACTGCCATGTCACATAGGTAAGACCAAGCATATAAGAAAACCAAAGAACAAGAGTGTAGTCAAGGATTGAGTTGGATGGCCTATGTGTTGAGTAGAAAGGCAGAGGAAGACATTGCTGCAAACTATAGGAAGCATGCAGCCATCATAGGAAGATCCAGGTTCTAGCTCTGACTCCACTGGGCAAGTTTCCTGACCCAGAGAAGACATTTGAACTGCGCCTGAGGTGCACTTCTACAATGTCTACACCAGCCAAGAAAATTGTTATGAAGGGCAAACTTGCACTGAGGCTCATGAAACTGCTTCCAGAGAGTGAGCGCCACCAGTGGTGGGTGATACCAGCGCACGCTGGAGGATGGGAGACAGGCTTGATTGTCCAAAGCTTTCTAAGTGGATAACGCTGGAAATAGGATGGCTGAGAGGAAGAGTCGATTTTCAGGGCTCTTCAGTTCTCAGCTGGGCAATTTGGTTCTGTTTCAAAATAAATGGTCAGAGAATTGGTTTTGCTATTTATAAATGTTTGTTTAAAATGTGGCTTTTAAGCTCTTTAGCTTATAAAAATTATTTGAAATACTGAGGGCAGTCCACAATATATAGTAAGTGCACACAAATACTGTCTGATTTTGCTTATATGAGGTACCTAGAATAGTCAAATTCATAGTCAGAAAGTACATTGGTAGATGCCAGGGAGTGGGGGATCAGTGGGTGGGAAGCGGGCATGGGGAGCTGGTTTTAAATGGTGACAGAATTTCAGTTTAGGAAGGTGAAAAATTTGGGAGATGAACGATGGTGAGACTTACACAACAATGTGAATGTACTTAGTGCCACTGAACTGCACAGTTGAGTATGGTTAAAGGAGTATGTTTTATATTATGTGACTTTCACTACAATAAAAAAAATATTAAAAAGAAAATACTGAGGGCAGTCCAAGATGGCAGTGTAGAAAGATCTTCAACGCTCCTCCTACCACAGGGCCACTGAATCTACAGCTACAAATGGAACAATTCCCTCTGAAAAAGAGTTGAAAACCAGCTGAATGGCACTTCACAACAAACCGTAAAAGGCATTAAGACAGGTGAGAGAGTTAAATAATGATGTCATACTCCTGAAACAAACATAATGTTCAGTGCTAATGACTTCAACATAAAGAAGAACTATTCGTAGCCCATTTGGTAAAGAATCTGCCTGCAATGCAGGAGACCTGGGTTCAATTCCTGGGTCAGGAAGATCCCCTGGAGAAGGAAATGGCAACCCACTCTAGCATTCTTGCCTGGAGAATTCCATGGACAGAAGAGCCTGGCAGGATACAGTCCATGGAGTCATAAGAGTCAGACACGACTTAGTGACTGAAATCAACAACCAACATTAGAAATACAAAGTGATATCTATCCTCATTTCAAAAATCATGAAAGTCAATATTTTACTTACTAATTGTCTTTTTTGTGTGTGTTCCCAAATATATAATGCAGTTTTGAGGAGGGGAAAGATAGTCATTAACTTGGATCCAATTAAAATGCTGAAGAAAATCCAAAAGGGGGGAGGGGGGTGGAAATATGTGTGTGTGTGTGTATATATATATATACATATATGTTATTCACTTTGCTATACAGTAGAAACTAACACATCATTGTAAAACAACTATATGCCAATAAAATTTTAAAATGTTTAAAAATAAATTATAAAAATTGTTCCCCTATTGAAAAAAATTCTATATCTGAACTAATAACTCATTAACTCATTCATCCAACAAACCATGGAGCACCCACCACATGCCAGGGACTATATGAGGCACTAGGAACAGAACAGTAGCCAGGGAGAGCCCCTGACTACATGAAGTTCAGTGTAGTAGAGGAGACAGGCAGCTGACCCTGCAAGTATGAGAAAGCATGGTAACAGCTACAGTCAAGGACATACACGATGCTGTGGGAGCAGCAGTCTAGGGGTTGAAGGCGGCTTCCCCCAAAACAGGATGTCTACACCAAGAGTAAGTAGAATTCATGTGGGTGTAGACAGGACACAGAGGCAGAGAAAATCATTTTAATGACTACCTTAAGTGTCCTGAAGTGCTTTTCATTGTTTAGTAACTGGAAACAGGCACAAAATGTGGCCCAAGTCCCCACCTTCTGCCACCTCCATGTCCAAGCCACCATCACAGCTCACCAGAACCTGAGCACCATCTTCACGGCCGGTTTTCCTTCCTTTCTCTGGACCAATCCCCTTTTGACCACTTCCCAAATAGCTGCTGTGTGGATCTTCATAAAATAGGTAGTTGATTATGCTACTCCCGTTTCAACCTCTTTGCCCTAAAGACCAAGTTCAAATTCATTCACAAGGTTTCCCTTTCAGGTTCATGCTCTCCAGACCATCCAACACAGCTCTTCTCTCTGCCTTCTGTGTAGGCCCAGCTGAGTGCCTTTCAGATCTGATTCTCACTCCCTGTGCCCAGAGTTCTCCACCTTCTGTTCTCCCTGAGCAAGAAAGATCTCCACCATCATCCCAATTGCCCACAGGACAAAGTCTAGTAAAAGGCTTCTTTCCCAAGGTCATCTAACCCTTGCCTGTCTTTTCAACACTCCTCTCGTCACTTCTGGACTTGCCGCTTGCACCAGATAATTCGGCTCCATGAACACAGCAAGTCCACTGCTTTTCAACTTGGTGCATTAGTTTCCCCTGCTTTTCATACTCCTCTCAGCAAACATCCTTTCCCTTCCTCCATCTGGCCAAGTCCTTTCCTGCAATTTGATGTCACCACCTCCTATAGCTCCCATGATCAGAGGAAGTACCCTTTCTGGGGCTCCTAGAATATTCAAATAGAGTTCTGTCACAGCATTTACTTAATAGTCTAACATTTCTCTGTGTTTGCATATGTTTTGCCCCTCCTACCCAATAGACAGTAAGCTCACTGAGGGAAGGAATTTTATCTTATGTTTACCCACAGCATATAGTGTAATGCCTACCATATAGAAGGGGACCCTATATATGTTGGTTGATTGAATATACGTATTTCAAAAAAGGAAAAGGTGAGGGACAGATTCTCCCGATCACAATGGAATAAAGCATGTAGCTTAAATCAAGGTATCTTGCCTAAATCGCTACCCAATCTATATGCGCTAGAAAAATGCTCTATTTAGATGAGGTTGTTGATATTTTAGGGCTTCCCAGATAGCGCTAGTGATAAAGAACTTGCCTGCCAATGCAGGAGACATAAGAGACTCAAGGTTCAATCCCTGGGTTGGGAAGATCCCCTGTAGGAGGGCACAGCAACCCATTCCAGTATTCTTGCTTGGAGAATCCCATGGACAGAGGAGCCTAAGGGGCTACAGTTCGTAGGGTTACAAAGAGCTGGACAAGACTGAGGCAGCTTCGCTTGACTTTGATATTTTAAATGAAAGCTGCCTTGTGTAATGATTGTGTTAGTTGCTCCGTTGTGTCTGACTCTTTGAGACCCCATGAATTGTAGCCCACCAAGCTTCTCTGTCCATGGGATTTTTCAGGCAAGAATACTGAAGTGGGTTGCCACTTCCTTCTCCAGAGGATCTTCCTGATCCAGGGATCTAACCCGGGTCTCTTGCATTGCAAGCAGATTCTTTACCCTCTGAGCCACAAGGGAAGGCCCATGTAATGATTACCTAGCCTAAATATACATGGGGAGCTTTGGCTAAATAGTGGTTAGCAAGGATATCAGCAATGTTTTATCAGACAGTGAGCAAAGTAAGTATGACAGGTAGGTCAGGAGGGCTCCTCCACCCCTTCCTGGTCCTGTAGCCCTTTTGCATGATCCCAGTGTGACCTGTACTGACAGTATGGAGACACCACTGGACCAATGGCCCTAAATCCTCCACAGTTAAATTCTGGCATTACTCAGGAACTTACAGCTAGCTCCTTTTCTGAGCTGGCTCTGTACTCCTTCCCGCACTGGCATAGGGCAAGGCACATGGGGGCTGGGAATGGCTTGACCAGAGGCAGGAGCACGAATGCACGGACCACACAGGGACACCCAGTGTGCACTGAGAGTCTGGTAAAGCCCAATCAGGTGTCCCAGGGAGGCAGGCTAGCTGCAGAGTCTATAAAGGATGCAGAAATAAAAGACTGAAGTCCAACAGCCACCATGGTTGCCCACTGCTTCTTGATTCCCCTCTTCAAGTCTCTCCTGAGTTCCCATCTTAGCCTGGCTCCACCTGCTCACTCTCAAGTGTCCTCAGGTTTCCTGTTCAGCCATCTGTCTGTCATGTCCTTTCTCAAAGCCTCAGTTCTTCCAGAAAATGCCCTACGTGCGCCCACCATTGGGCCACAACTTTTGAGTCAACTTTGCTCTTTGTGCAAATTTACATTTGCTGAACAACTCCACTCACATATGAAAGTGTGCATATAACAGGAGGGATAGAGAAGAGCGCTATAATCTGCGAGAGCCGTTAATAGCCCTGGCACATCCTCAAATCTCACTTTTGCTTCTCAACTCCCACCCATACTTAAAACACACAGCGCACTGGCCTAGGAGATGGCTCTCTGCTCCTTGAATCACCCTGCACACCTTCCTCCTTTCCTCCTACCCCTCCCTCTGTCTGAAATACTCATTTCCAAGGTCTCTGTTAGCTTATCTTTCTGAGACCTCCTTGACCTGCCCTTCCCTCCAGGCAGAAGCAGTTCTCCCAATTTCCCCCTCTATTACAGACTTTATTACACCATTCTCTCATGAGTTTACATATTTATTTCCATAACTAGAATGTGCTTTCCAAACATAGGACTGGTGTCTTTTTTTTTTTTTATGTGACTCACCAGCCTGACAACATGATAGCAGGTGAAGGAGGGGGATGGGGGAAGCTGGGCTCCCTTAGAAATCCTCCCACAAAGCTAATATGGTGGCAGTTGAATTTTACTGAAGCATGAAAGCCATGATTTAAAAATATATATTTGCCTTTCCTTCAAATTAGAAGAGAGAAAGGTAATAAATTCAATGGACACTTGGCCTGAATACCAAAGCTTGAGCCCAGCATTTCTAAGCAGCTACTTGGGGCCAGTCCAAGACCTCCATCCGATAAGTCATCTTCTCTCAAGTAACTAATTCTCCCTTCACATTGCCTAATTAAAAACTAATTTCTTTGAAATTCTCATTATTTTTATGTGCACATTCTACTCATATAATTCAAAATGTACAAAGGGATATACAGCAAAAGAATCAGTCTAACCTCTCCCTTTCCAGTGTTCCAATCAACCAGTTTTCTTCTTTAGAGACAAGACATTTCTTGGTGCTCTTTCCAGAGATATTCCAAGAATAGTTAAGCAAATGCATATACATTTATTCCCTCTTTATTTTCCTTTTAACCAACACTAATATATACAGTGTTTTGCATGTTGATTTTAAAAGTGTACGTGAAGACAGTGCCACAGCAGTACACAAAACCTCCCTCCTCACTTAGCAGCTGCCTTGAGTACCTGTTAGATGAATGTGACCAGCCTCCTAGCGAGGCAGATTTAGGTTATTTATCATCTCCCGCTGTCACAAATAATGCAGCCGTGTCATGTTTCACATTTCTTACCGTACTGTGAATAATCTTTCCAGACGCCCAAGTTCACATCCTAGACTTATCCTGGATTCCTCCTCCTTGGCCTCTATAAACAGGTAGACTACGACTTTTCCCTTTTTAGGCACATATGGAGAGGTTATTATGTGTGGGTGGTCCTCAGAGTTTCTGATGAAAAGTAGACGCCATCATCGTCCCCATTTTGTAGATGGAAGGTACAGAGAGGGTAAGTAACTTGCCATTCACACAGCTAGTGGGTGGCAGGGCCCGAATGAAATCAGATGTTCTGGTTCTAGAGCAATGCTGTCCCATAAAAATGGAATGCAAGCCACATTGGCAATTTTTAACTTTCCAGTATTAAGGATACTGTGTGGATCACCACAAACTGGAGAATTCTTAAAGAGATGGGAATACCAGACCACCTGACCTGCCTCTTGAGAAATCTGTATGCAGGTCAGGAAGCAACAGTTAGAACTGGACCAGACTGGTTCCAAATAGGAAAAGGAGTACTTCAAGGCTGTATATTGTCACCCTGATTATTTAACTTATATGCAGAATACATCATGAGAAACACTGGACTGGATGAAGCACAAGCTGGAATCAAGATAGCCAGGAGAAATATTAATAACCTCAGATGCAGATGGCACCACCTTTATGGCAGAAAGCGAAGAAGAACTAAAGAGTCTCTTGATGCAAGTGAAAGAGGAGAGTGGAAAAGTTGGCATAAAGCTCAACATTCAGAAAACTAAGATCATGGCATCTGGTCCCATCACTTCATGGCAAATAGATGGGGAAACAGTGGAAACAGTGTCAGACTTTATTTTTGGGGGCTCCAAAATCACTGCAGATGGTGACTGCAGCCATGAAATTAAAAGACGCTTGCTCCTTGGAAGAAAAGTTACGACCAATCTAGACAGCATATTGAAAAGCAGAGACATTACTTTGCCAACAAAGGTCCATCTAGTCAAGGCTATGGTTTTTCCAGTGGTCATGTATGGATTGTAGAGTTGGACTGTGAAGAAAACTGAGTGCCAAAGAATTGATGCTTTTGAACTGTGGTGTTGGAGAAGACTCTTGAGAGTCCCTTGAACTGCAAGGAGATCCAACCAGTCCATCCTAAAGGAAATCAGTCCTGAATATTCATTGGAAGGACTGATGTTGAAACTGAAACTCTAATACTTTGGCCACCTGATGTGAAGAACTGACTCATTAGAAAAGATCCTGATGCTGGGAAAGATTGAAGGTGAGAAGAGAAGGGGACGACAGAGGATGAGATGGTTGGATGGCATCACCGACTCAATGGACATGAGTTGAGTAAGCTCTGGGAGTCGGTGATGGATAGGGAAGCCTGGCGTGCTGCAGTCCATGAGGTTACAAAGAGTCAGACAAGACTGAGTAACTGACTGAACTGAACTGATCAAGGGTAAAAATAAAAAGGTAAAATGTGAAATTAATCTTAATGGTATATTTTATTTAACCCAATGCATCCAAAATATTTTCCTTTCAACATGTGGAACTCACATTAAATAAGAAGCTTCGGACTTCTCTGGTGGTTCAGACAGTAAAGAATCTGCCTGCAATGCAGGAGACATGGGTTCCATCTCTGGGTCTGGAAGATCCTCTGGAGAAGGAAATGGCAGCCCACTCCAGTATTCTTGCCTGAAGAATTCCGTGGACAGAGAATCCTGATGGGCTACAGTCCATGGGTCACAAAGAGTTGGACACAACTGAGTGACTAACACACGTGGAACTAACCATACTTCAAGTGCTTAATAGCTACATGTGGCTAGTGGCTGTCATATTGGATATCACAGGTCTGGAGTTGCTTTTAATTGTTATGGTAGGTCATCTCCCTAACCTACCAACTGCCTGCTTTCCCCTACTGATTCCAACTAATCAAAGCACTAGTAATTAAGAGAACATTGAATTAGGAGTTAGTAAACCAAGATATTACTAACTCCTAATTCAAGCAATGGCACACCACTCCAGTACTCTTGCCTGGAAAATCCCATGGACAGAGGAACTTGGTGGGCTGCAGTCCACGGGGTCTCTAAGAGTCAGACACGACTGAGCAACTTCACTCTCACTTTTCACTTTCATGCATTGGAGAAGGAAATGGCAACCCACTCCAGTGTTCTTGCCTGGAGAATCCCAGGGACAGGGGAGCCTGGTGGGCTGCCGTCTATGGGGTCGCACAGAGTCGGACACGACTGAAGCGACTTAGCGGCAGCAGCAGCAGCAAACCAAGATTAGTATCAGAGCTATATTTGGTTAAGTAGTTAATCTTTCTAAGGCTCATTATTTCATCTGTAAAATGGGAAGTGGAAGAGGAAAGTAGAGGAAGACGCCTCAATCACAGAATTGTTCTAAAAATTAAATGAAAGAAAACGTGCATGTAAAATATTTAACATAGTGCCTGGCACAAAATTTAAGCCTGTAATAAATATTAATTATTGTTATCATTACTTAGTATAATGACTCTTTGCCATATATTATTAATTATACTTCCAGATAATTCATTGGCTTAATTAGCTCATAGGCTGCTTATTCAATTTTTAGTTTTCTCTCAGCACTTAAAGCAAATAAAAGATACACACATGGGTGAGAGCGGCAGAAGCTTTACTGAATGTCTAAGATACTCCAGGCATTTGAGACTCCGCATAAATTCTATCAATAAATTGTCATAACAACTCTATCAGGTGCTTATTTATAATCCTATTTTGCATATAAGGAAATGGAGGCCCTTATGTTTTAAATAAACTGTCCAGGTGTGAAGAATCTGTAGCTGAACCTATGTTTCTCAGACTCCAGAGTTTCTGCCTTTGGACTTTATACTCTTTTCTAAGGATGAACAATAACTGGGATAAAGGCATTTTGCATTTTATAGTATATTCAAGTCTTCCAGCCTCTTACAAGCACCAATTAAGGCATTTTGCCAGCAGTAATTAAGACTACCTCCTACTAAATCACTCTTTCCTATCCCAGCCCATCTAGGTAAATCTGCCTACTGGCATGGCCTCAAGGATGAAAATGTTAGCATTTGGAAGAGCTATAATGATTTCTCAGTAAAGACAAAGAATCATGGACCTTATTTCAATAATGCAAAACATGCATGCCTATGATTTACTCTATATTAAGATCATCACATATGTGATCACAATTTCCCATTTTAATGTGACCAAGTACTTTCATGAAAACAAACTAGCTTGTTAAAATCAGAGGCAGGGCATGGCATGGTTATGAAATATAGAGTAATTTCTGTCCAATGTAAGCCAACTTTATAATTAAAGAATGCAGTTAAAAATATACATGGATTTTGTGCAGTTCAAGAATCTTAGTAATGTCAAAATACCACTGTGCTCAGGCTATTTTAACAGTTAATGGCACTGTGGCAATAAGACTGTTCTCTGCATTTTTGCTAATTCTTTCCTTTATTTCTACATTTGGATTATTACAGTAATTTCCACCTGATTATTTTTTTTTGCAATGAGAGTGTTCTTTGAGAGTTCATTAGTAATATAGCTTAGGCTTTGTGGGGGATGCAGCTACCATTAATTTTGCTTTTGTTTGCTACTGGGAAAATCATAATTGCAAATTTTCAGCAAGATGCGTAGATGCACCTATTAAATAAGCAGTTGGTTTTTTATTACTATTATACTAAAAGAATGAATGACATTTAAGGTGATTTTCTTAGAATTTTGCTTTTTTAAAAAATAAGCAACATACTCTAATTTAGGCTGTCATGCCTTATGCATACATGTGCAGTTGCTCAGTCGTGTCCAACTCATTGTGACCCTATGGACTGCAGCCCACCAGGTCCCCTGTCCGTGGGATTCTCCAGGCAAGAATACTGGAGTGGGTTGCCATTTCCTCCTCCAGGGGATTTTCTGGATCCAGGTATCGAACTTGTGTCTCCAGCATCTCCTGCATTGGCAGTGGATTCTTTACCGCTGAGCCATCTGGAAAGTCCTTTATAATAACAATAATAAAAATACTTTAATACATTGAATCTTATTATTTGTAAAAAATTTCAGTTTTTTAGAATAATATCACCTGTTCTTTTTTTCCATCTCTATGCACACCCACTTCTCTATCCACCATCTCCAAACTTACATATCAACCAGCAGCCTATAGTATCATCAAGAAATTTTCATGGGTTTAGCAGCACGGAATTTCTTTTAAAGTCTATTCAGAGTCCATATTTTTGCTTCTATAACCATTAAGGTATAAAATATCCATGTTCTGCTTAGGATAAGCATGGTGTAAGTCTTCAAAACAAGACTTAAAATAGTCTTTTCTATATCAATATAATTTAATAACAGAGTATTTTAATCTTCATTGCCCCACTGAGGACCTTCTTTGTTTTAGAATGATACTTAAGTCATTTAGGTATTTGTCACTGTTGATTCTGGAGTCAAAATCCTTGTAGCATCTTGGGGGGTGGGTAGGAAGGCACTATACAGTATTAGATTCCTGCATGATGTCACATCCAGGAAGGCAGAAAATCCTCTAAAAGCATCAGAAACACTGCTGCTCCCACTGTAGTTACAGACTGTATCACCCCACCAGGCTCCTTTTCTAGTCTAAGTTTGTAAATGCTTTAAGGAAACAATGCCAAGTTCATCGTGTCTAGATTGATAGGCATTCAGGATATTAAATATAGGGGCTCTAGGCCAATTCTTCATCTGCTTGGCTAACCTCATAAAAGATCATTGTGAATGGTTCAAGAGAAGGAAGGTGCCAGTGGATATATTTGTTATGTTACATTCATTTCTGGGAACAAGTCTGGTTTGTCTTAATTTGATCAAGAAAAATAACCTGCTCATGTATTTCTCTAAAGTTAGTAGGGAAAATTTTAACTGCATTATGTCTAAGGCATGTCCTTCATATACACGGCAGATCTCATGTGCCAACATCACAACTAGATGAATGATGTTTCTGTTACAGTCGAATGGGCAACTGAGTCTTTTCTCACTCTCGCCCAACCAGTTGAGCTTTGGAATTATTAAAGTAGTTTTGTTACTTATTGCATCATCTTCCACAGCAAAGTCAAAGACTGACTTAATTATCCTGATGATTCAGGCAAAAATACCAAATTCCTCTTCCTTGTGTTAATGTTCTCTTTCTCATATATTAATATAAAAGATAATTCCATTATGCTGGTAATGCTCGGTTGGTTCTGATAGCTTTAGCTTTTCTTGTACTTTGTAATATACAGCAGAAGTTATTAAATGCACCCTTTTCTCTGGTCTATTCTTACTAACAATATGAGTGTTAGATTTTTCATAAAAATATCAACTAATATGAACTAAATAGCATTAGGATATTTATAAGGCTATATTTCAGTTCAAATTTAACCTTTACATATGCCTACTTATTTAACTTTTGAAGTCTTATTAAAACATAAAGAATTTTAGGGCTCAAGAAATGATGCCTTTAAACAACATCAAATTAAGCACTCACTATTAGGTGACAACGCTAGAAGGAAAGCCTATCACAAAAGCAAATTAATGATACAAATGAACAGATTCCTTAGATTTGCTGACTTTTATAACCAATTCAATTAATCATTTAATTTTTCTCTGATATTGTGATGTTTCCTCCTACCAAGTGCCTTTGCATTTGTGGAGGGAGAGGTGCCTGGTGGTGGGGGAGATATCTTTTCTATATAAGCTGTAAAGAGGATAATTGAAGCAGTCATCTCTTAAAATAGAATCTGCAGCTTTTTTATTTCATAGAAGCCATGGTCCATATACAAAATACTCCATAAGACTGTCTTCATCTGGCTTATGAGATTTGATCAATAAAGGCCAAAAGCAATATGCAGAACCCAGCAGGCAGGTTATCTTTACAGGTCATTGTCAAGGACAGCAGTAACTTAAAATGTGCAACATGTTATCCACAAAGCAACACACCTTTCCATTTATTCATTCATCTTTCAATAACAGAAAAAGTATCTTCTCTTTGAATCCATGGACTAAAGAAGTCCAACTAAAAATCAAGTCTTGTTTTCCCAGGCTCAAATCTCAAAGTGATTAGGTGACTAGGGTAATTAAATGCACGACAGTGAAAATTCCAATTCCCAAATATTTTTCAATCAGAAACATTATGTGCCAGGCATCATGCTAAGGCTATGTACTATTTTTTTTAATATCCACATAAATTAGGTGTTATTACAATTCCCATTCTACATATGAGAAAACTGAGGCTTAGAGAAGTGAAATGCTTTTGCCCAGGGTTTCCTACTAGAAAGGGTGGAGTTGGAACTTCAACCCAGGACTGCCTAAGTCAACACCTCTGCTCTCAACTTTGAGGTCCAGAAACCATTTAATAAGACATTCCTCTTTCCATTTCTAAGGAAAAGGAAAGAACTAACTTTGAGAAAGGAGGTAATAAATACAGTACTTAATAATTTTACAAAATGAACAACTAACATCAGAAAGAAAGATCTGCTGACAGTAAAAAAGTTGCCCACAGCACTTGCAAATCATCTTTATCCCATGGGTTTTAGGGACAAAGTATAACAATTAACTATATAAATCTCAGCCCTGGATTAGCACCTTATTTGCAGTGGCTGTTGGCAAGTAATAAATAAAATCTAACTTGTCTTTGCCATTATTAAAAAAAAAAAACTTATACAGACCTTTTTTTCTTTCAGTAGTCAATTATAAGGACTGTGGACAGTAATGACAGTTTCCACAACACCTGCAAGGAATGGAGAGGGCACTTTCTTCATGTCTGAACGAGACATGATGGTTGTTAGTTGACAAAGGCTTGAAACATCCATTGCCCATACAGAGATATTCAGACTCAGTGGAAATCACTCCACTTTCCACTGGGAGCAGAGTGGTTTTCTTAGGCCCAGAGAGAGACTGCCTTTCTGTGGTCAAGTTCTTAAGATCTCGCCTGGAATCCAGGCAGAAGAAATCCTCAGAAGGTCTCCAAACAGGGAGAGCATGCGACTGACTCCTGGCACTCAAAGGCACAGGCACAGAGCTGTGTTATATGCAAGGTGGCAGATGGATATAAAGTTATAGGCCCTTTACATGCTTTGTGTAAAGTTTTATTGGGCATGTGTTCTGTGCTAAACACTGTGTGTGTGCACGTGCTGAGTCACTTTAGTCGTGTCCAACTCTTTGCAACCCTATGAACTGAAGCCCGCCAGCCGTGCCTGTCCATGGGATTCTCCAGGCAAGAATACTGGAGGGGGTTGCCATGCCCTCCTCAGGGGATCTTCCCAACCCAGGGACTGAACCTGTATCTCTTAAAGTCTCCTGCCTTGGCCGGCGGGTTCTTTACCACTAGTGCCACCTAGGAATCCTACTGAACACTGCAGATATTATATATCCATGTATCACACCTAGATAATGGATGTGGGTCAAGGAAACAAGGGAAACAATTTTCCCTTCCAACAAACCCTTCAAATAAGGTCCATTCATCTGCTCTTCCCCTCCCACAGAAGACAGTAGTGAGTAGGATATGAATACATGCAACAGGCAGATGGTACTTCATCATCAAACAGTACTGACTGGGGTAAATCCCCTGCCTACATGTGCTCTGAAGTTTTCTTCCTGAAGAGATGATAGGCAATGCTGAATCATTCTATAGCAGTCTTTCTTGTGTCTAAACCCTTCAGATCATGAACACCTTGAGAGCAGAGTAAGGACTTGGAGTATATGGTCTTGAATATCCTCTGCCTGGCCCTGTGCCCGGCATTTAGTAAACAAGCATTTAGAATGCTTGTTTACTAAATCAATGTTGGCAATACAGCAGGACTATCCTAGCAGAATGACTTTTAACTGTGGCTAGTTTTCTTTGGCATAAAGTCCGTTGATCATTAGGGAAGTAAACCTGAGCCTTGGTCTTATACAAACATCCATCTGAAAAGAACTGCCCAGATGTAAAAGTTACATGGAAGACATCAACAACTATTTATCCCAGGATCTTTGATCTCAGTTTCAAACAGAAGTTATATTGATGGCGAGCAGAAGTTCTGGACAAAGGTCAGGTATTTACTTTTTATTCTGATCCTTGTTCAGCCTGGTGTATTATGAACCTCAATGTTTTACCACATAAAAACGATGTATAAGGAGATTTTTTTGAGATGCGCAACTGTGAATGAATTCTAATTATACACTGTTGATAGACCTTTAAAGACAATATATAAAACTATGATTATAATGGACTTTTTCATTTCCTCAAATGCATACTATTATGCACTGATTTTTCCCAAGTGGTTTCTCCATGTGCAAGTGTGTTTTCAAAACAACTTGTCAAGAGAAGTTATGTGAAAATTCAGCCACTAGATGGAGTGGCTTTTAAAAGCCCTCAGGAATCAATTTGTTACTCTGTTCAGTGGATATAGTTCTTGCTTTGGTTGAGCAACTTCTGCTACAACATTTTATGCGTTTTACAACTGAATTAATTTAAACATATATAAGAAAACATGTTAGAGACGGTTAAAATGGGTTATTACTATTGCCTACAAAAACAAAATTTCTAATTATTTTTCTGAGGCAAAAGGGCATTGAGAAAATTTAATATACTGATAAAAATTAATTGTAAGTATTTGGAATTCTGCCTCAAGAAAGTAATTAAGAATGAGTAAAGGAAAGTAGTTATACTGAAAACAAATGACATGTTTATGCCAAGAGATGCTAAAAGTAAGAAGGGAATATCTTGGGAGCCCAAAATCAATTCTAATAACAAACTCAACTCATTTCTATTTTATGAAACATTTGGCTTTCCAATTTTCAATTATGAAATCACCAACACAGGTCATAACTCTGTGATGAAAAAGAATGGAAAATTATTTTCTATTCTTACAGAAGCTAAAATGGAATATTTCACAAGAGAAGTTAGTATCTGTTCAAATACTCATACAAATCAAGGATACAGTAGCTTTCTAAATAACTCAATTTCCTTCCTATCATTTTCTTGCTGGAATAATTTTAAACATTTTTATTGTTAAGTTCAGGGTTCCATTTAATCGTGATTTTAAAAACTAGGTACTTACAGATCACCTACTTTAGTTGAAAATCACCTACTTTAATAACAAAAATTTCAGTGTGTATGAGCAATACTTGATATAAGCAGAAAAAAATATGCTTTCAAGATGCAAATTATAATGTACAAACAGAACTAGAAGAACTTGGTTTCAATAACGATATAAAAATATGTTTTGGAAATGTAACAAATTGTATGAAAGGTCAGAATTTTCATGCCATTGAAACCATGAAGTAGTTCTATTATACTTATTTAAGAACTTGATTTTGAATTAAGGTTTGTGTGATACAGCTATATGATTTTGAACAGAGTTGAGGAACTAAAAGCATTGAGAAAAATGACATGAAGATAAAGAACTGGGAAATAAGATAGTTGAGCACAGGCTGGACATCTCAGCATACACCTTGAAGAATAGTCTGATAAATCACATGTGGTCTGGAAGTGCACACCTAGTTAGTTTATAAGTTGTACATGCGAGCTCAGTCACTCAGTCATGTCTGACTCTTTGCTACGCTATGGACTGTAGCCCTCTAGGCTCCTCTGTCCATGGGATTTTTCTAAGCAAGAATACTGGAGTGGGTTGCCATTTCCTTGTCCAGGGTATCTTCCCGACCCAGGGTCTCCTTCATCTCCTACATGGGCAGGCAGATTCTTTACCACTGAGTAACCTGGGAAACAATTTTATAGGTCAGTGGCTCTGAAGGGATGCTCTTCAACCAGTAGCATCAGCATCACCTGGGAACTAGGGAGAAATGTAGTCGCAGGTCAAACAACAGACCTACAGAATCAAAAACTGTGTTTCTGAGTTGGGGCACTTTTGTGTCTTCACAAGGCCTCCAGAAGAGTCTAAGACAGTCTGAGGTTTTAGAACTACTGTTAAAGATGATGGAGACCTGTGAAAAAGATTAGATGAAGGAGGAAAACAGAACTAACCTTTCAGAAGTATCGAGGTTAGATAGGAAGAAAGAATATTCTATGAGTATAGGTTTTTCGATCATTGAAATGGATTGCGAAGGAAGCATAAAATAATATAAAATAACCTCCCACAGATCTTTAAAACCAAGCTTTTTCTATTTGATTGAAATAGAACAATGTAGTCTAGCCTGAAAATGAGGGAAAGGAGTGAAGAATCTCTCAAGGATTTTCAGTCTCCAAGCTTCTCTGCACTTTTTCAGGGAACTTATTTGCTAGATCTTTTGTCCAGCAAAGGAAAGTGGCTTCAAGACATAACACGTACTTATTCAGCTGCAGATATAAATTAAAAACTGCATACCATTTTTTCTTAATTCTATTTACTCTGTGATACATTATTTTATGGTTTGGGGGAAAAGAAGAGCAAACAGAAATATTTCCAGCTTAAAAAGAAAATAAGCTAGAGTGTTACTTTTATTTTTTCCTGTTCTTTTATGCTCAGTAATCGCTGAGTTCCTTCACAATGGTGTTGAAAGACGTGGTTAGCGGTCCTATCAAACTTCGCCTCAGTTCAGTTCAGTCGCTCAGTCGTGTCCAGCTGAACTGACGCAAAGTTTGAGAGGACCGCTAACCACGTCTTTCAACACCATTGTGAAGGAACTCAACGATTACTGAGCATAAAAGAACAGGAAAAAATAAAAGTAACACTCCAGCTTATTTTCTTTTTAAGCTGGAAATATTTCTGTTTGCCCTTCTTTCCCCCCAACCATAAAATAATGTATCACAGGAGATGAACCCAGAAAATGACAAACTAAAATGGAAATTTTGCAGCAGGCCCAACTAATGCAAATCTATTGCAAATTATCTTACAGAACTACCCCGGTAATTATGCAATTTTCACTGCTTATAGCTGGCAGAGATCTTTCAAAAATACCTACAAGTTATAAATACATGGAAATATATTCCCAAACACTTAAATATATGACTCTGGGCAGACTGTTTCCTCTATAATTATTTCATCAATAAAAATGGATCACAGATTACTCATAATTAGTTTCCTTAGTCGAGGACTAAAATCATTCAAAGATTTCCCCCTTTTCTGGTGTGTATGAACTTAGATCTAATTTTCAAAAGTAGTTGTATATTTTCTAAAGTCATATTCCCACATAGGCAAAAACACAGAATTCTTTGGGCAATCATTTGCTTACTTTGGTTATGAGTTAAGTTGTGTAACTTTTTCAAGTCTTTTTTTCATTTTTCTTCATGTGCATATCACTTGTTCCCCACAACTTGTACAAAAGCTAGAGAAAACATTTGGAAATTCTGGTAGCCATGCATTGAAATGAGCTGAAAATATGGTCCGTTTAAGAAGTAATGCTGGAATAAACCAAAATACACAGATCACAGTGGTATTAAAATAAACTTCCCTTACAAAGGAATAAATCAAGTTGATTTAAATATAACTGAGTTAGAAGTAAACAAGAGTGACAAAGGCATACCACCTATGATATTGGTTCACTTGCTATATTAAAAACACCTTTTTTTAGCCGCCTGACCAATAGAGTTAGTTAGCATTAGTCGCTCAGTTGTGTCTGACTCTTTGCGACCCCACAGACTCTAGCCCACCAGGCTCCTCTGTCCGTAGGACTCTCCAGGCAAGAACACTGGAGTGGGTTGCTATGCCCTCCTCCAGGGGATCTTTCTAACCCAAGGATCGAACCTGGGGGTCTCCTGCATTGCAGGCAGATTCTTTACTACCTGAGTCACCAGGGAAGACCAACAGAAACCAAGGTTATAAAATTTCCCATTCAAATGTCTATATGTGAAAGTGGAAATTTGGTTTTATTTTTTTAAGCATACTGGAATTTATCACCAATTTAAAGGTAAGACTCCTTTTAACTCAATTTACAGAACTCATACTGACTCCAATTATCTCCTCTAAATATATGGCCTAAAGAATGGATAAACAAATGATAAAGGAAAGAGGGGAACCCTCCCATGTCAACATAAACTTTGAAAAACATTCTTTCCTAATTACATTTTTAAAAATTATATTTAAATATACTACTGACATACACAGTTTGTGAAAGCATTTGCCAGTATATTCAACTCCCACAACAGATTGCCTGGCACGTCTTTGAAAAACGCTTCTGCTTTTCTTTAAAAAGCAATAGCATAGAATTTGCGAGTGGGAATAAAAAAATAGATATTACACTGCTGAATTTTGGAAACTATGCTGTACTTTATCTCCTGAAGTGAAGAAAACTTTTAATGCTATTCAGAGTTGATAATGATGGTAAGGAATCATGCCAAAGGTATCCAATTTCTTTTCAACGAATCCAAACTCTAAACAATTAAAAATCCAAATCAGAGTGGAAAAATAAGACATTAGATAATAAAATATCATACTCCTAGGGGAAAATTATTTTCCATCTGTGTTAGAAGAAAAAGGAACTTAAATCCTTTCATTCAAAAATGCAAAATTTACTTTGAGAGGCTTATTCGAAAGTACAGACTATACTGCAATAATAGCACTAGGGGGTAAAAAACAATGAGTCGGCCAAAAAACCAAAAACACTAATTCCCATCTGACCAGTCTCAACTCACATGTTCACTAACAAAATAAAACAAGCAAAGCAAAACTTTGAAAGCTTTCCTAAAGTGCAGGTGTGAACATTTCCCCAGCTGGGGCTAAAACGGAACTCATAGTATTTCAGTACAACTGCAATGACTCTGCCAGACCCATTTGCTCAGATTAGGGGAGTAAACAGTTCTTTCCTCAAAAACCCATATGAATGCAACTCTGAACCTCAGAATTCCATGCTCCCTAAATTATGAAATTAACCTGTCCTAGTGAAACTTTCAAATTAGAGGAGATTCCAAAGTTATTCACCAATCATCTATATGAAAAGTACTTCAAATACATGGAAAGCAGCCATGAAAATTAGATCAAGAATATATTTGTCATCTCAACTGCCCTAGAAAAACTGTTACAATTAAATGTACTTCATTTTCCATGAGGCACCCTGTTCAGTAAAGAAATATAACCCGGGAGAGCTTTTTAGTAAATATTTTATGGTAAGAACTGGAGGTAATCACACTGATTGCTTGAGGCAACAACTTTGACCTCTGATCACTGGTATGTCATAGACATACCTATTATCCATGCAGGCCTGTTTGAGATAGAAGTTCATCTAACCTCAAATCATTTGAGGAGTACCAAGAGAAGCACTGGAAAACCACTAAAAGAGGCTTCCCCTTTTCTCCTCACAAATTTCCCAAAGTTTTAACTTACTTGTAATAGCATTATAATGTGTTTTATCCAAGAAATATAACTATATTAATATGCATCTTGTGACATAGTGATAATTTTGTATGTGTATGTGCGTGCTCAACTGTGTCCAACTCTTTGTGATCCTGTGGACTGTAGCCCACCAGGCTCCTCTGTCCATGGGATTCTCCAGGCAAGAATACTGCAGTGGGTTGCCATGCCCTCCTCCAGGGAATCTTCCCAACCCAGGGATGGAGCCCATGTCTCTTATGTCTCCTGCACTGGCAGGCAGGTTCTTTACCATAGTGTCACCTGAGAAGCCCATAATAACCTTGTGTATCTTCTCCGAACTTTCTTTCCAAGATTAATAAACAACCAGTGAAAACTGTGTTAAACACAATAGTCAGTGTTTACGAGAAAACTATAATTGAATGTGGTTCTGCCCATCCTGGCATCTTCATAAGATTCTTAGAACATAGAAGACTGGAATAGATTTCTACTCTCCTGGAAAATAAGAACAGTGTTGTTTTGATTCAAGGTGGGTACTTCCTTTGGCCTTGAGTTGTCCATGTCCATCTGCACAGTTCCCTTGAATTTGGACATTTCCCCAAATTCATAGAATTTATTTAAAATCTGAATCATATGTTCAAATATATCAAGGCAACATGTCTCAATTTTTAATTTAGTTGTGATTATACATCCAGGAAAAAATTTTGTTCATATACACATATAGAGGTATATTTATACATGCTGTCATCTTAAATTCTGCAATCTATAATTTGACATTACATATACTCTGGATAATATTTATTGTTTCTTTTAGTCCAGAAAATATTTGGGAGAAAACTAAGTTGATCTGCAATATGTTATGAGGTTAACCCAATCTAACCTAAGAATATAGATTAGTGGATAAATGGTTATAAAAACATTAAAGAGCAATTTAGTTACAAAATGCTGAACCTTCCAATCCCTCAAAAACAGGATTCATGTGGTTATACTGTAAAGTTAACATTATCATGAGAACAGGATTAGGAAAGAGCTGGAGACTCAGAGGGAAAACAGGAGGCTAAAATTTTACCAATGTAAAATATATCCAGTGGTTTTCATTTCCTCATTAACTTTTCCACCAGCCTTCATCCATGGAAAAAAAAAAAACCTCAGCAGAGTTTGCGGCCCCTCAAATATAGATATGCAATATAGAAACCTGGCCTTGGCATAGTTTTTCAAACAATGTTGGGTCCAGGTGATTTCAGAGTCAGAAGCAAAATTATAAATAATTTAAGCCCAAAGGCTGGCTTCACTCTAATTTGTTAGTTCAATTAGAAGATGATGAATACAAAAATAAAAGAGACAGACTTACACGGTGGTGACACAGCATCCCTTTTTGCAGGAATGAAAGCTCTCATCTATGTGCTTCACGCAACGGAGCTAACATCATTACCCCAAGAATAACAGGCAGCAAACTAACAGACAGGCCCCATCTTCCTAACCAAATTCAAGATGCTATAACCAAATCTTGTTTTACTCATCATGTGTTGTTAGGTATTTCCGAGTTTGATTTATTACTCTCTTTTGCAACATTCCTGGAGAGCTAATTATGGGAAATAATTCTTTGCCTTATTAGGCCAACTGTTTTCTGGGAAGAAACATTTGGTAAGCCCGGTGAACTAAAAACTGCTATGAGAAGTTCCATTTCCTAATAGTTTATTCTGATAAGCAGAGTACTCCCATTCTAATTCCACCTAATAGGCAAGACAACCTCGGAGCCTGTCTAAATTTTCTGGTGGTGAATATTAGTTCCGGGTTAAAGCAAAGAAGTATGTCACACAATTGTTTTGAAAGAGTTTTTCAGGCTTTGCCTTAGTAATTTAATAAGCTGACACTGCATACTAAACACATATCAGCACAACCACTGGGATTGCTGCTTTCTTGAGAAAAGAGGTAACCCGATTCAAGGAGTCTTCTTTTGGAAGAGGCTATGACAAGCCACAAATATAGTGGTTCTTCTGGAGAATTTCATTCCCAGCAGTTTCGTCTTGGTAACATTTAACAATTTCACTATTTTAACATTTTGAAATGCCAAAAAGAACACACTGATCCTGCAGCTAGGCTTATTAGAGAAGAACAATCTCACAGGCGAGACAGGAGGCACGTGGTCCACTGGGAAAAGGGTAACAGAAAAAGACAGAAAACAGTGGATAACAAACAAAGCCAAGCACTACTCCAGTGTAAGATGGGACTTTTTTTCACCGGAAGGTGAATCTTCTCTCTCCAAAGTGAATAATGTCATTTACAGCTTCTTTTAAGGGACAGGGCATAACATTCTTTTTAATATGCATGTATACTGATGCTGTCTATTAAAAGAGGAGATATGAATATAATGTGCCTTTTAACCATGAGTATGAAAGCATAGTAATTTTCTTTCTGAAAGGTCAGAACCAAGCATTATCCCACTGTGGCATTATTTTACCCCAGAGAGGCTTAGGAACACAAGGAACACCAACACTTTCCCGGTCAAACACTTGATACCTACCTGAGCCAAGACTGCTCCTTGCCTGGAGTAGGAGACATCTTTAGAATAAAAAGAGTTCGTTTACAGTAAGTTCTCTTGATAACCTAAAATAGTTTTTAAAAACCGTATCCAAGTGTCTTGCCTAACTGTGGTAACTGTTATTGCTCCTACAGTAACTGCCTGCAGTATGCAATGTTTAAAATTCTGGACATGCATGGATGCTATTCATGTATAGGTAATCAGAAAATAATCTGTGTCACTTAAGAAACTATACACAGCCTTTCTGAGAACATTGCTCCTAAATGAGTTAGAGAACATAGGAGGGCAAGGAGTACCAGGGAAAAAAGGACAGAGAAAAAAATCAATCAGTGTATCTTCTCCTGCAAACTGTCAGCAGGGTGGGATTAGAAAAACAACACTTTAAATCAGATAAAGTCCTATGGGAACCTTAAAGGTTGGTTACTCTGAGCTTCTCAGGATTCTGCAAAATAGATTGATGGCAGTGGTCACCCATTGATACTCAGTGTCCACTGAGTTTCCCCAGAGAAATTGCATTTCCCTCATTGTTCAAAAGATATTAACTTGGTAATAAAAATGAGAAGAAGTTATGGAACCCACTGAGATATATTTCAACACCTTTAAAACCAGTAGATCTGTTCTAATCTCTTATTGGATTAAATGCCTGAGGATGCTAATACGTGAAGAAAGCAACAAAGCCAAGAGCAGCACTTATCTGAAGGAAAATAAAAAAGATGCGAGACAAAATAACGAATAGGTGACTCAATTTTTTCTCATCTGTTCAACTGAAAACTAAAATCAGAAATATGCATGATGCTTTTAAACTTTCAAATGACCAAATGACAGTTTCTCACGTCTGTCACAGCAAACACATTCTCATTCACAGGAGCTGATCATTTGTGATTGTGAGCCTTGGCAAGAAATGTCTTTTAAACAGACAACATCAACTTTTTTTCATCTAATGGCTACTTCTGAATTCAATGGTTCCATCACCATTCAAATTTAATTATCAGTTAAATGCTAATTTCTTTTTCCTCAAAGAAAAGTGGTTCCTGTAGCTATATTTTTATATGTAAAAGTTTATTACTTGATATACATTTCTTTATATGACATTTAATAATCTGACTTTGGACAGCTTCTAGGTTTGGTGCAGAGATCGATGTATTTCTTCAGGAAGACTCAGCTGCTGATAGGGTTTAGAGACATTAAGCACCAACTCAAGCACCCGTTTTTCAAACATGCACAATTACACATTTTCCACAAACAGACATCAGTGCATACAGACAGCCAGGTGCTCACACATTCAATAACTAGTAAATGGTAGAAACCTCCAGAAGTAGCACAGACCACAGTTAACAGGCTAGGGCTCTACGGCTTAGTAAACACCAGTGCACAATTCGCTCACACGGAATCAGAACTCCACGAAGGACACTTGGGAACCACACTGGTCAGCACCCGAAGGGGCGGGAGGCGGAAGAAGTATTTACAAATGCAACTCTACCAGGTCTTACCCTTCGCATCCCCCGGTCCTCGCGGGAGAAGCTCCCTCGCCACCTCTCGCCCAGCGCAGGGGCTGCTTCTCTGCTTGAACGAAACGTCCCCCCACCTGACTCTACGGAGAGCTCTGCCGGGAACCGAGGCGCCCCGCCCGGGCCGGGGGAAGGCACTGGCGCCGCGGGAGCCGAGAAAGAGGCGGAGGCGGAAAAGAAGTGGAGAAGGCAGGGGTGGCCGAGGGAGTAGCGAGAGGGAGGCGGCGCCGGCGCGGGGATGCGGGCGAGGAGGGGTGGGGTGGAGCGGGGTGTGCCTCCGTCGGTCGGTCAGGAAGTCAGTCGGTCCGCTCAGCCCGTGCGCCGGCGTCCCCTGCCTCCAGCGCCAGCCCGCGACGGTGATCGGGACTGGCGCCCCCTGCGCTCGCGAGCCTCGCCCCTTGCCGGGGCTCCTCGCTGGGTCCTCCCGCTCGCCCTGCCTGGCCCGGCGTGGGGCCGCCCGTTTCCGCCAGCCCCGGAGCCCGTCGCCTCGCCCGGCGCGCGCGGTCCCCGACTCTCCCTGCGCTCGCGCTCTGGCTCCCTCTCGCTCCGGTCCCATTTATGAAGCGCGGTCCCATCACGTGTTAATGAGCCTTTGTCCTGCCCTGGCAGCGGCGGCGGCACAGACCCCGCCGAGGGAACTGCGCGGGGAGGGACCGGCGCGCGGCGCCCGCGGCTCCAAACTTTGCTGGCGCGAGGGGACCCGCCGCTGGCGCCGGCCCCGGGGCCAGAGGGGACGAGCCTCTCTGGTCCGCGTCACCTACTTCTCTTCCTCCTCCTCTGCCGCCGCCGCGGTCCCCGGGGGCCCCACTGCCATGACCTGGCTCTCCTTCCAGACACTCTCACACTCTGGCCGAGCCAAGAAAGGGCTCGTGCCTGCACCGTCCCCGACCTCGAGGCCATGAATCACGCGCGCCCAGCCAGCGCGCAGCGACAACACCTTGCGCAGGGGTCACGTCTGGGCCAGCGGGCTGAGCCGGAAGGGAAGGGGGAGAGGAGAGGGGAGACTAGGCGGCGGCGAGCCCCACCCAGACCCCCCCAGTTCCGGGCCGCTTCCGCGGCAGGCGGCCACTAGCCAGGCCCGGGGTCAGGCGAAGCCCGGGGACCGCGCCGCGCAGCCCCCGAGTCCCCGTGCTACCTGGCAGAGGCCACGCGGCCACCTGTCCTCCGCCCTCGGGCGCCGCCTGGTTCCGCGCCGGGCGCCTCCTGCAGCCTCCGCCTTCCCCGCCCGGCGCGGACCACTCGGGCGCGCCCCACCCGCCCGGCCCCGGCTGCAAACATTTGGGCTCCGTAGGCGGCTGGCTCTGCGCCTTCCTGCCCGGCGCGCCCCCTCCCCAGCCGGGGTTGGGGGCACCCCGCGCCTCGCACCTTCTCGCAGGAAGAGGACGCCCCCTTCCAACGCCGGGCGGGGGGCGCCCGGGGCTCGCGGGCAACCGCGGCAGGCGCCTGGGAATCCGTGGTGCACCCGGCTGCCGCGGCAGGAATTAGGGGACATGCTCGTTAATTGGTTCCACTATCAGCCGCTGTCTGCCTCCGGTGTGCACGGATCAAACCTTAATTGGTCTTTACATTTATCATGGTGAATTGCGAACCTACAAACAAGCCTCAGCCGCTGTTTCAGCAGAAAAGGCCCTCCCCCTTTCCCCAGGGCCGGGCAGGGCTGTAGCGGCGGCGATCCCGGTTATTTAGACATCTTTATCTCTCCGGAGTTGGGTCGGGGGAGGACTGCCTGGTTTCCACCTGATGCAGCCAGGTCCTCCGGCCCCAACAGCCCCGCGGAAAACGCTTGGTTCGGTTCCTTCCCAAGCTCTCCTCTCCTTGACAGCCTCAGCGTTCGTTTTATGACACCCCGCTAGGATCCAGCAGTTTCTGCCCAGTCCTCATACTGCACGCGCTCTGGTTCCGATCTCTAGTCTCGCCTTGCCCAAGCCCAGAGCTCAACAATCCGAACAGATTTGGGCCCCATATTTGGACTACGTGATGAGAATCCGGAAAAGCGAGTCTCTCAAGGAAAGGAGGAGAATTGGTGCGGAGGAAACCCATGGATGGTGGGTTCAGAGTCCTGGATAAGGGGAGGTTGTTGAGTGCCTTTTGGACATCTCAGTCCAAATCACAGAAAATACGCAGGGCTCCACTGAAGTCTTTGAAGATCCCCTAAATTGCTTTAGGCTAGAAAAAGTATTTCCTATTTCCCTATCAGGGAAATGGACATTTGCAATAGAGTACACAGCGGAAATGTTTACTTTCTGCTAGGTAGGTAGACGGAATAAGTTATAAACAAAGATCTGATGGACCGGTCAATCGATGGCGAGTGGGTAGATGCGGGATTAAATCTGATGCCTGAGGCAGACTCTGCTTCTGTCTGAAAAAGCCCTCTTCAACCACTTGCGACGGGAAGACAGCTCTACCTAGAGATTTAAAGGGGGGCGGCGGGGGGGGGGGGGGGGCATTTGTTCCTTTCTTTCTTTTCTTTTTGGGGTCATGGTTGTTTATTTTACTTTTACCTTACACCCTTGTCAGGAGGATATATTTGCAAAATTTTGCCCCCTTGTGACCTTACAGACTTTAATGTCCCAAGTGACCTGGCGATTTGATAAGAACTAGTTTGCCACTTCCTGGTAGTGTAGGTTCAGAGGTTTGCTAGTAGGATCTAGACAGCTCTTCTGATGATGATGAGGTCGTCTTTCGGATGACAAGAAAGGCTAGGGAGTTAGGCTTCTGGAGGGCTCTTAGGCAACAGGGGTTTGTTTCACATGGGAGCTGCCACCTTTCTCTGGAGCATGATGACCTATGCTCTTGGGGTGGCCGAGGTGTTTAGTATCCTTTGGAAATATGACACTGACACTTGCTGGGGTAGCCCTTATAAGACATTCTCCCAATTACCAGTCTGCCCCTTGGTGGTCAACCTCAAAAATTTAAGGGTGGAAACCATTTATAACCTAGGGAAGGAATTCCATGGAAATCTTATATCTCAACTCAGCCACACCAACTTTTGCTTTCTCCTAAAGAAGAGCAATCTAATTACTTTAATTATTTCTAAGTCATCCTATAGCTCTTTTGATTGATGGTGGATCTCTTCACTGAATTCTGAAATTCCAAGCAGCAA
This sequence comes from Bos indicus, assembly GCF_029378745.1. Lineage (NCBI taxonomy): Eukaryota > Metazoa > Chordata > Mammalia > Artiodactyla > Bovidae > Bos > Bos indicus. The sequence goes on along the minus strand of NC_091768.1, from coordinate 61,948,367 downwards.
CCGAGGATCCAAAATGACCTGAAATCTATTTGTTGAGTGACTGGCCAAAGTGACCTGTAGACAGTCACTCATTAAGAATCTAATCAAGTAGTGACTCCAGCAGCTATAACTGTTTAGCATGTTATTCTGTTGTTGTTCAAGATGAGGCCTCGGGAGGTCGGGGAGAGAAGGCTGGAGCCTGACAGCTGGTGAATTGTACTCACTTTCCATTTAGAGCTCAAGGATAATGCTCAATAATGGAGTCAAAATTTGACTTGTGACCTGGCATTTTATCACCACGAGTGAACGCTTTGTTGGAACTGAGAGAGTTATTATGTTGTTTAGAAAATGCCATTCTTGTAGGCATGCTTGTCTATCTTTAAAATTTAAAATCTGTCTTCAGCTCATCAGGGTGGTAGACTGTCAGTCAAAGAATGGCTATACTTTTCCCTTGAAGCTGGGCAGACGGCTGATAGTGTGAAAGCAAGATGCTCCTCTGTGCCTCCAAGTTCACATTTGGCAAGGATCACCTTTATATGGGAGGAAATGATTTGGTTTTCACATGTGGTTGGCCAGCCACTGCCCTCATAAGAGAGTCAGCAAGAATGACAAATACAAGCTGTCAGCATCCCTTTCAGGAAGACTATGTTGAAGGCACACATACATTTAATCTAAGACATTGGATGATCCTTGGTTATCACAAACCTACATTGAATTTGAACCTATGTCCTTCTGGGGAAAGACACAGAGTGCCCCTTAGTGGGTTTCACTAGTCCTTGCATTGCTACATACGAGGCTGTCTGGTTTTTTAGTTCTTTATCCTTTTAAAATTAGAACAGGGCTATGATGAGCCAATTTACTGCCGTGCTGTGTAATTTAGGTTATTCACTCAGTGAAATGTAGAGGATGAGAGAACAGTGAAGACTGCATATTTCAACTTCAAAGAAAGATAGATCTCAATTTATTTCTGCCAAAGTATTGATAGTTATATTGGACATAGAACATTAGAGAAGCGTGTTCTGCCTCCCTAAGATAGACACTGATCCAAAAGGAGCCGTAATTCACAGTTTCTTTTTATACTTGTTTTGGTTGGTGGTACCTCTCTCCCATTCCCCAAAGGAGTGATCTGTTGGGAATGATGAGTAATGGTTTACCAGTTTGGGAACTGGAAGCAGAAACATCACTTTCTTTTAGAGTTTTGAGAGTTCTTTCTGAGTTCGGGTTTCAAGTATTTGTTTTGTTTGTTTGGCCCTTTTTTTTTTTTTTTTGGTATTTTCAGTGTGTTGCTCACACCACAGGGCTGGAACGCTCTCAGATTAAAGACATTTTCAGAATGATGTTATGACGACACAATTCATTCTCATTTGGAGCATTGCTTTAGAGTTCGACAGTTATTAGTGGGTCTCCTTTGAAGCATTAAAGCAGGATGTTTTTCAGCGGCTTTGCCTTGTGAGATGGGAATTTATTCTTTATTCCCAATCTAAAAGGTGATTGACAGCAAGCCTGCAGACTGGGCTGAAGCTCTGTCATCCCAAGCTTGAGTTCTGAAATGTTTGTTCAGGAGATGCTCGATCAGTGATGCAAGCAACCTAAAGACCCTCCCGCACCACTTCTGCATGTTTCTCAAGAGCTACCAGCTGGTGATGGGGAATGACATTCTATCTCACTCCACCATTAGAAATTAAACTTCATGAAATCTGTTGTAGATGGAGAAGCTGGTTGCTAGGGTAGGAAATAAATGGGGTGAGGAAGGAAAGATGATGGGCTTCTCTGACCTTGGGGGACACTGCCTTATGTTAGGCACAAAGAAAATCACTGCCACCTCTCAGTGATCTTTCCATATAACAAAACACATTCTCATTAGGGCTTTTTTTATTTTCACCTTCTCACCTTCTTTCATTAAACCCCACTTTTAAACATCCCAGCTGAGCAGCAGCAAGGAAGGCTGAGAAATGACAGGAAGGCATTTTTCCTTTGTTCATATGTTTTGTTTTGTTTTTCATCACCAAGCAGAGGATCAGTAATGAGGAGATGGATCATCCTTTCATTTCAAATCATATGAGGAGTATGTTCTAACATATAATAAATAAGCACATGGTGCAAATAAGGGAAGTGAGAAAACAGGTTAATAAGGCTTTTGAACCCCCTTGATTGGCAAAATAGTCATCAAAACTCTATAATTTAAAAGGCTGCAAATATTATATGTCTAAATATTTCCTTTAAAACAATAGTTCAGGCAGCAGTATTATCACAACAAAATATGGCAAATAATAGAAAAATAGTGCTAAATAATACGTATGTCTTAAATAGTCATCTGGCCTGCCTTCTAAGTAAACCCTTTTCCCAGTATTCTTCATGGTTCTTTCAACTTCAGGTGGGAACATAGAATTGACCATCTATCTTGGATTATGAAAGTTAGGAGAAATAATGAACATAAAACTCCCAACCTGGTGCCTGAAACTGAGGCTCTCAATAAACTGTCTTGCTTTCTGTCATCACTACTGTTGCATTGTAGTTGAATTTGTATTCACTGTCTGGAGAGGACCGCAGGATGGCTGGAGGCGTTGAATTCTCAAACCAGAGGGCAGGCAGGCAGGCAGCTGATTCGTAAGCAAAGTGCTCACATTTGGTGGGTTTCTTCAGGCTCAGCTGTGACTTCTTTGCTGTCGCTCCCATTCTAAACAGATGCTGTAGATTATCTGCCTTACACGGTAGTCTGGATATACTGATTCCCATAGAAGTCCCCATTAGCCATTGCCTGCAGTTCACTAGCTTTTCCTTGAAATGCAGCTGCTAGTAAAAATGAGAATTGGCGAAAGCCAATGGGGTGTATGATTAGTCTGTGGATTCGTTTTCTGTTGAATCTAAAACATGTTAAAGAAACAGTAACAGCTCACTTTATTGTTTCAACAGTATTGAAGAATTGAAAGGATCTTATTGTTTTCTAATTTTAGTTTAAAGAACTATTGATTTAGACAGGATGTAGATGAATTCTGAGAATAGAACATCTTAAGGATATAGATTTGAATCCCTAGTTATGGCATCAATGACCCAGGCTATCACTTACCCTTCTAGACCTCACTTTTCTGTTCTATGGGATGGGAGTACCACTAACCTGCCTTAATTTTTTTAAACTATTGTTGAAAATGGTTAATAAGACAATAAAGGTGGGAACAAAATGGAAAAAGCTTTAGGTAAAATTCAACGAAAGATTTTATTACCCTTAGTACTTTATCTGTTGTCATGGTCCACTGATTTCTTAGCTGTATAAAATTATGTAGAATATTTTAGTTATTCTGCTCATGTCAATAGACAGTAATAAATAATGAATCTTAACGCTCCAAAGACAATGATTTTGTATTTAAAGCCCAGAGAAGAGGATGTAGGGTGCTAATAACCAAGTTGAAGACTCTTAGGCAAGAATACTGGACAATGGATAATTATGTACATTGAAGAGAATTTCAGTCCCTGGCATGATGGTATGTTTCTCTACACTGGTAAATTGATGGATGCACCTGTGCTTATCGATACTGCATGATGCAAATTGTTGCCCACTTTTTCCACTCAAGGGGATATACTTTCCTGATGCATAAAAATCTGGAAAATGTGCAATTTACTACTCCTTTAAAATGTAATTTTTCTCAAAACTGATTGCTGAGTGTTAAGGCAACATAACTTATATCCTCTCTATTGTAGCTATTGAGTAAAATAAGAGTAACTTCATCTTTATATAGTGTGTGGTTTTCAGGCATCAGAAGGACAACTGTAAGGGTAGAAATCCCATATAAGAAGCTAATTTAGAAGCTGTTAATACTTTTTCAGATATGATCGCATTTATCAATTCAACACAACAGTCTAGAAAAAGAAATCATGTGGCAGTTTTACACTGTCAAAGTTATGGAAGAATATGAAAGGGTACATCGAACCATCAGTAAATAGCATCTTTAAAAAACCCTTCAGTTCTGAAGTTTTCTATCATGATCCACTATGAGGAGAACACCAGTATCAAGGCCATGCCTCCACTCTGTCACCTTCTGGAGGAAGGTTTTCATTTCTTTCTCTAGTTCTTTCTTCCTTTAGTAGATGCTTTTGTTAATAAGGAGCTTGTCGAGTGGGAAGGTGGGAGAGATAAGAAAGGAAAAAGAAATAAAAGGAAAAAGAAACAGGAGGAAAGTAGAAAGGAAAAAAAGATTTCTCAAGGATATCACTATCTCTTAGAGTTCCTTAAATACTGAAAATGAGAAATTTGAGATGGTCTGTGAAACTTGTGATCTGACACTTTGCCTAATATGAAGCAGTAATAGTCCTCAGCTTTCACCTGCGGCCCCAAGGGTCTGACTTTGGAGAATTCCTGGCATATTCTGTGAGGGCAGCTCTTGACTAATTTGTTTCTACTCAGAGGCCTCAGAGAAATGACCTGGTATAGAAATAACCCTGAAAGTGAAGGCACACTGAGCTAAAATATGGACATTTAATTTTATTTTATTAAGAAAATGATTCAGACCACACAATGTCAAGACGACATCTTTTAGTGACATCACAGTAAAATGTTGGATCTAATGTACTCAGTGGGTTAGATCACTACTCAAGCTGATCATTTCATTCTCAGCCTTTATTATTATTTTTGAGTAAAAGTAGCATTTTAAAAACTACTGTTTTCATAAAAGTGAAACATGTTCATTATAATTAAAAATTTTGTGATAGGACAAAGTCAGAGTTCCCACCTCATACTCCAATTTCCCAACTCTTTACTCAAACGCATTTGCTATTAAGGGTGATATATATCCTGTTGTCCATTGTTTGTATATTGTCCATTGTTTGTATATAGAATTAGTTAAGTGAATGAAAGGACAAAGTCCTAGGAATGGAATTTAGGAGTGAAAGTTTTGTGTATTTCAAACACTGTAAGAAAATGCCAACCGTATACTGAGCCTTTTTTTAAAGATTTTTTTTTCATATGGACCGTTTTAAGTCTTTTTTGAATTTGCTACAATATTGCTTCTGTTTTATGTTTGGATTTTTGACCTCAAGGCATGTGGTATCTTAGCTTCCTGACCAGGAATCGAACCAGCATCCCCTGCATTAGAAGGCAAAATCTTTCCACCAGACCGCCAGGGAAGTACCTATACATACTGAGTCTTTTAAAATGGGCATAATCAATCATGTATACACACAACTGGAGTGAAGTGAGAACCCAGTCTTGCACCATCTCTCCAACAGCATGGAACCTATTCAAAGATGGTAGGCTGGTACTGCACCCTAGGGGCTTTGGAAATTTGTAGGAAGAAAGTTATTCTGTTGTCACCATGATTGGAAGGGTGGAATGGGGCTTGGAACATTAGACATGCTGCAATGCATAGGGCAAGTCTCACCCAATGAACAATTGTCCTCTGTCCCATACAGTATACAAATGTTTGGGTGGGCATTCATGTTGATGAAGAATCTTTATTATCCTGGACCCAGAGCCTGGCTACATTTTACATATAAATTCATCCAAAGTTTTTTGTTGCTTTTATTCCTTTGTCATGTTTTTAACACACATGGAATTTTCCAGGAATACAACCACCATGTAAATACAGAGTTAAACATTTTGGAAAATTGCATCACTGTGGCATTTTAAGTCCTAAGCCAACATGTCTTTACTGGTCTCTATTTATAACTGGTGCGTGCACAGTGATTCTATGTATAATCTGACTATGCCACCACTATGCCCAAGCTTCTACATAATGATATATATGATTATTATATAAATTACTTGCCTTTTGGTTCTTTTTATGTTGTACTTAGGGCATGATGTTCATTATTTTTAAAAAGTGAGGGACTTCCCTGGTGGTGCAGTGGATAAGAATCTGCTTGCCAATGCAAGGGACATGGGTTCTGTCCCTGGTCTGGGAAGATTCCACATGCCTAGGAGCAACTAAACCCATGTGCCATAATTATTGAGCCTGTGCTCTAGAGCCCACAAACCACAAGTACTGAGCCTGTGTGCCACAACTACTGAAGTCCGTGCTGCCTAGAGCCCACATGCCACAACTACTGAGCCCGCGTGCTGTGGCTACTGAAGTCCAAGAGCCTAGAGCCTGTGTTCCACAGCAAGAGAAGCCACCACAGTGAGAAGCCCGAGCATCTCAATGAAGAGTAGCCCCCACCTGCCCACAACTAGAGAAAGCCTGAGCAAGGCAATGAAGTCCTAATATAGCCAAAAGTAAATAAATTGTTTAAAAATTATTTTAGAAATAAAATAAAAACCATGTGTGTATTGAATTATATCATCTATGAATTTTTATTTCATTTTACTTAAGGTTTTACTACAAAATATTTGTCATTAAAAAACACTATGTCTGCCAGGTATGGAAACCCACAGTGGTAGGGAACATCCATCTTCCTCTGATCAGGTGGGTTGGGCTCAATTATCTTCTGAGCATGCTTAGGTCTGGGATGCCTTCTTCACCCTCCAGGCCCCAGAACCCACAGGGAGAGAGTTAGTCCAATCCTACCTACACAGCAGCTCCAGAGAACCAACCCAGCCAGGACAGCCCTGTCCCTGATCAGAAGGACAGTGCAGTTCGTGAGCAGAAGAGCTTCTCTCTGTTTCTAGGAGAAAGCAAACTGGTCAGCCTACTGACCATGAGTGTACTGAAGAGAACAAATAACATGAAGATGCTTACTGCCCTGAGTCTCGCCCAGTACATGTGTCATGGTCACCCAGGGGACAAGAGGCTGCATAGATCAGTGAAGATTCTCACCACTACTAGGTAGGTGGGTGGTAAAATCTTATAGGCAATAGAGAGTTGTTGCTATTATTATTATTTTCAACTGGAAATAGTGCCATCAATTTTTTTCATTATAAAAGTAATAAATGCTTACTGTAAAAATGTAGAGTATAAAAAGTATGAATAATAAAATCTAAAGTAATTTATAATCTGGTTACCCAGAAATGATCATTAATATTTGGAGCATATTTGTCTAAACTGGTTACTCTACCCCTGTACGTAATTGTACATGTCTATAAGTATGAGTAATATCGTACAGTCTGATTTCACTTTAAAGGGAATGTATCACCTAAAAATAAGCCCTGGATATTCATGTAATTATATATGTTAAATTATGTATGTTAATGCCATTAACCTACTGTGTTATTTTTTTCCTTTGTGGTTGCTTCAAGTTCATTTCATGCTTATCGTACTTCTAAAAATATTTATCCATGTTTGTCTAAGTTCCCTAAAATTAAATGTTTAGTGCAAAGACAATTCCTTTTTATTTGTTACATTCCCCTAGAACATAAGTTCTTATATGGAAGTAGGAATCTTGTAACCTCAAAGTCTAGAATAGAACTTGCAAGGAAAGTATTCAATAAAAGTAAATGAATCGAAATATATGCATCTATTTCCCCCCAAAGCAAGACACTGCATTTCTTATATAAGAACATAAGGAAATACATTTCTTTTATCTCGTATAAGACAAAACTTTTTTTAGTCATGAACAAAATCGACATTTTATGGAAATGTCTTGATTCCATGTGAGAAAGCTTAAAAAAGAAAAGAAAAAGATATGATGTGGAATGAGACTGAATACTCAGGGTGGCAACACCTTGATGGAGAGCCCATGGGCTATATATAGTCTGACCCTTAGCTCTGCATGAGAATAAACACCAGGTTGTCCTTGGGTCCTTAATTGATCTATATCCCCTAAGAGGTGCTGTGTTATGGTAACCAAACTCACAACAGACTGATGTATGTATGCTAAAATGACAGTGAATGATGAGAACTGCACACTTGTGATTCTTCTGATCATCACAGTCTCTTTCAAGGCACAGAAAGGTAAATGGCTATCAGAAGGGAATTGGTAGGCATGAGAACCTAGAAAGAAGGTTTGTTGACCTTGTGCTGTGCTTAGTCGCTTAGTCCTGACTGATTCTTTGCAACCCCATGGTCCCCACCAGGCCCCTCTGTCCATGGAATTCTGCAGGCAAGAACACTGGAGTGGGTTGCCATTCCCTTCTGCAGGGTGACCTTACTAGCAGCTATCATGAACCTAAGGGAGCCTAATACACCCACACCCATTACAAGCAACTCCTGATGGAATGAAACAGCCCTGTTAGCTGTCCAGGGCATCTCTCTCCTGGACCACATTCAGAGAATCCATTCTTGTTCACACCTCATGAAGCTGCCCCACTTTCTGGTAACAGAAAGAGAATATATGTGATGTAAGTAAATTAGGGAACATTATTAAAATAAATACTTATGAACATAGCTACCCAACTTAAGAGCCAGTCAATTTACTTTTTAAAATGTCCGTTTGTACTCTTTTCCTGTCCCATATGCTGTCTCCCCCATCAGAGTACCTGACATTTGTATTATTCTGCCTTGCTTTTTTCTTTTTAAGTAAGTGAAGTTGCTCAGTCATGGCCGACTCTTTGCGACCCCATGGATTGTAGCCCACCAGGCTCCTCCATCCATGGGATTTTCCAGGCAAGAACACTGGAGTGGGTTGCCATTTCCTTCTTCAGGAGATCTTCCCAACCCAGGGATTAACCTGGGTCTCCTGCATTGTAGGCAGACGCTTTACCGTCTGAGCCACCAGGGAAGTTCTTTTTAAGTAAACTTTATCACAAATTTATCACCAAAATTACTGTTTTCAGTATTTATAGAAATGTTGTGGTACTTTATAGATTGCTTATTTCCCTCAGTATTAAGCAGACAAAATTCACCCAGCTTGGTTTTCTTTTTTTAATACTTCTGTTTATTTTCACTTCTGAATAGTATATCTTTTCATGAATATACCACAATTAGTTTAACTGTTTTCTTTTAAAGGATTCTTGTTGCTACAAACATTGTGTGCATATCTCCAGATAACAAAGAAGAGTTTCTCATGAATAAATATACCAAAAAATAGAAATGCTGGCTTATAGTATATGGAAATATTTGACTTATGTTTATAATGTTAAATTATTTTCCAAAAATGTCTGTATACTTCACTCTTCTATATTCAGTGTAGAATATTTCTACTTGCTTCACATCACTATCAAACCTTGGTGTTGTCAGATTTTTAATTGTTTTCTAATTTAGAAGGTATATATTTTTCTTAAAATTTTTCATTTTATATTGGAGTATAATTCATTTTATATTGGAGTATAATTGATTAAAGTTGTGTTAGTTTCGGGTTCACAGCAGAGTTAGTTATACACATATATGCATCTATTCTTTTTCAATATGTTTCATATTAATATGATTTTTATTGATTACAATTGAGGTTGAACATCTTTCATATGTTTATACATGTTTATATTTCCCCTTTTGTGCATGACCTGTCCATGTCTTTGTTCATTTTTATTGTATATTAGATAGCATATTCAAAAGCAGAGACATTACTTTGCCAACAAAGGTTCGTCTAGTCAAGGCTATGGTTTTTCCTGTGGTCATGTATGGATGTGAGAGTTGGACTGTGAAGAAAGCTGAGTGCCGAAGAATTGATGCTTTTGAACTGTGGTGTTGAAGAAGACTCTTGAGAGTCCCTTGGACTGCAAGGAGATCCAACCAGTCCATTCTGAAGGACATCAGCCCTGGGATTTCTTTGGAAGGAATGATGCTAAAGCTGAAACTCCAGTACTTTGGCCACCTCATGTGAAGAGTTGACTCATTGGAAAAGACTCTGATGCCGGGAGGGATTGGGGGCAGGAGGAGAAGGGGACGACAGAGGATGAGATAGCTGGATGGCATCACTGACTCGATGGACGTGAGTCTGGGTGAACTCTGGGAGTTGGTGATGGACAGGGAGGCATGGCGTGCTGCGATTCATGGGGTTGCAAAGAGTCGGACACGACTGAGCAACTGAACTGAACTGAACTGAACTGAAGATATATAAGATATAGTTTGTTGTTTTCTTATTGATTTGTGGAAGAGAGATAATGAATGAGAGAAAGAAATTGGTTCTGGATAATAATGCGTTACAGGTTACATGTGTTTTGACTACCTTCTTTCATTTTGTAGCTTGGTTTTTTTTTTAACTTTTTTTTTTTTTTTACAGTCTTTTAATACACAGAAATTCTAATTTCACCTAATTTCATAGGAATGCCTTGGGTATACTTCATTTTTTGCTTTCTGATGTACATTTTAGAATTAGCTAGTCAAGTTTCTCTATATAACTTATTGAGATCTTGAAAGAATTATATAGAATCATTAGTTTAGAGAGAATTAACATCCCTATTATATTGAGTCTTCCTCTCTATAAGCATGATGTATAATTCTATTCATTTAACTCTTCTCTAATGTATTTCACTGTTTTATAAAGGTCACCATAAAGCCCTTGTACATTTTTGGTAAATTTCTTCCTGGGTATTTTATACCTTTTACTGGTACTGTAAATATCTCTTTTTTCAAAGAATTACTTTTTCTGTGTATTTATAGAAATGCAATGAATTTTATATATTGATTACATACCCAGTCATTTGGGTAAACCTTCTTATTTAACCTAGTAATATGTATTTTCTTTTGGATTTCCTATGTAGACAATCATATCATGGCAACCAAGAGTGGATTTATTTTTTTTAATTTCTAGTCATGCTGCTTTTATTTTCTCCTCTGTTGCCATACCATCTAAGATTTCTGATTCAGTTTTGAATGCAAATGAAGTCTTCCTCTTTGCTGGATACCTAGTTCCTATCTCCAGAAACAGTCATCATTTGTGACTTTTGTTTATCTTTAAAGACATTTTATACATAGAAATGTATAATCTCACTTCCTATACTAGTTTGATCATATTATTTGTGATTCTTTACCATGCTTTTTAATTTAATACTAGATTGTAGAGATTTTCCTTATGAGCAACTGTAGCTTTGTTGTTATGTCTACAAATATAATTTAATTAATTTCTGCTCTTATCTATATTATCTCTCCCTGTCTGCTTTATTTGAATTTACTTCTTTCATCTTCTTTATAATGGATACTTAACTTCTTAATTTTCAGTCTTTTTTTCCTAATAAATACTTTAAAGCTATATATAGTTCCTTTAAAATACATACTCAGTGTATCCCAGAGGCATCAATATGTTATTTTCATTATCTATTTGTTTTAAATTTACATTTTAATTTTTTGTGCTATGAGTTTTTAAAACATTGTTTACTTACCAAGTTTAAGGATGGAGAGTTATAAAAATTGATCTTTTTGTTATGGATGTCTAACATAATTGCATCATTTGTGGTCAGAAAACCTGATTACATGATACAAATTCTCTGAAATTTATTGAGACATTCTATGGCATGCAGTTCTCTCCTTAAATGTAATGAAAGCATTCCATTTTAAAAACAAACTGTGATGGGTGATGAAAAGTGTATGCTGTACTGTATTGTGGAACAGAAGAGATCTTGGGGCAAGTGAAATGAACCACCACCAACCACATCAAAGGCCGGTCTTCACCCAAAGAAGGTGATGTTGGGCATATGGTGGGATTGGAAGGGAGCCCTCTATTATGAGCTCCTTCTGGAAAACCAAATGATTAATTCCAATAAGTACTGCTAGTAATTAGACCGAATGAAAGCAGCACTCCACAGAAAGAGTCCAGAATTAGTCAACAGAAAACATATAACCTTCCATCAGAATAATGCAAGACCTCGTGTTTCTTTGATGACCAGGCAAAACCTGTTACAGCTTGGCTGGGAAGTACTGATTCATTTGCCATGTTCACTGGACATTTCACCTTCAAATTTCTATTTCTTTTGGTCTTTACAAAATTCTCTTAATGCAAAAAATTTTAATTCCCTGGAAGACTTTAAAATGTACCTGGAGCAGTTCTTGGATCAAAAAGATAAAACATTTTTGGAAGATGGAATTATGAAGTTGCCTGAAAAATGATAGAAGATAGTGGAACAAAACAGTGAATATATTGTTCAATAAAGCTTTTGGTGAAAATGAAAAGTGTGTCTTTTATTTTTACTTAAAAGATAAAGGAGCTTTTTGGCCAATCCAATGGCAATATTGATTCTTCCGATCTAAGAACATGGTATAGCTTTCCATCTGCTTGTGTTGTCTTCAATTTCTTTCATCAGTGTCTTACAGTTTTCAGAGTACAGCTGTTTTGCCTCCTTGGGTAGGTTTATTAGTAGGTATTTTATTCTTTTTGATGTGATGGTAAATGGGATTGTTTCCTTAATTTCTCTTTCTGATATTTGGTTGTTAGTATATAGAAATGCAACAGATTTCTGTATATTAGTTTTGTATTCTGCAACTTGACCAAATTCACTGAAGAGCTCTAGTAGTTTTCTGGTGGCATCTTTAGGATTTTCTATGTATAGTATCATGTCATCTGCAAATGGAGACAGTTGTACGTCTTTCTTTCCAACTTGTATTCATTTCTTTTTCTGTTCTGAGTGCCATGGCTAGGACCTCCAAAACTATGTTGAATAACAGTAATGAGAGTGGGCATCCTTGTCTTGTTCCTGATAATAGAGGAAATGCTTTCAGCTTTTTGCTGTTGAGTATGATGTTAGCTGTGGGTTTGTCATGTATGCCCTTTATTATGTTGAGGTATGTTCCTTCTATGTCCACTTTCTGGAGAGTTTTTTTGGTCATAAATGGATGTTGAATTTTATCAAAAGCTTTTTCTACATCTATGAAGATAATCATATAGTTTTTAATCTTCAGTTTGGTAATGTGGTGTATCACACTGACTGACATGCAGATATTGAAAAATCCTCACATCCCTGGGATAAATCCCACTTGATCACGGTGTATGAGCCTTTTAATGAATTGTTGGATTCAGTTTGATAGCATTTTTTGAGAATTTTTTCATCTATGTTCATCAGTGATATTGGCCTGTAATTTTCTTTGTGTGTGTGTGTGTGATATCCTTGCCTGGTTTTGATATCAGGGTGATGGTGGCCTCATAGAATGAATTCAGAAGTATTCTTATATGTAATTATTAGCAGCTTGATCTTGGCCCTTAATATCTCTATAAAATGTGGATAATTATGGTGGGTTGAGGAAGGGAATGGCAACCCACTCCAGTTTTCTTGCCTGGAGAATCCCATGGACAGAGAAGCCTGGCAGACTACAAGTCCATAGGGTTGCAAAGAGTTGAATACACCTGAAATGACTTAACAATGATGGTGGGTACTGTAAAGGATTATTTTGAGAATCCATTGGTTAATAAGTAAAAGATATTCAGCATATAATGAGTGTTATATAAGTGTTAGGTGTGGTTTATGAGTTAAATTTTCCTTTATTGAAAATCTGCTTGTGGTAACTTTCTCAGTTTCTGTTTGTCTGGAAATATATTTATTTCACTTCCATTTTTGAAAGACAGTTTCCTTGCAAGATAATCTGGTTGAGTACACAATTCACTCTAAAGGTAAATTACACTGTCATTGGCTTCCATTTGCTGTTGAGAAGTGTGTTTTGTCTAGTTGTCATTCTCTTTTAAATAATTGTTTTAAAGGGTACTTTTAAGACTTTTTATTTTCCTTTGATACTTGTATGAGTCAGAATTCTCCAGATAAGAGAACTAATATAATTCTAGGAACTGATCATGTAATTACAAGGATGAAGAAGTTCCATGATCTGCCATCTGTAAACTGGAGAACTAACAAAGTCAGTGATTCAGTTCATTCTGAGTCCAAAGGCCTGAGAACCATGAGGTTTGGACAGCAACACTGTTAAGTCCTGGTCTAAATTTGAAGGCTTAAGAACCAGGAGCATCGAAGTCCAAAGGCAGGAGAAAGTCATATCCCAGTTCAAACAGAGACAGTAAGTCACTATTCCTCCACCTTTTTGATATTTTATGGAGAAGGCAATGGCACCCCACTCCAGTACTCTTGCCTGGAAAATCCCATGGACGGAGGAGCCTGGTAGGCTGCAGTCCATGGAGTCGCTAAGAGTCTGACAGGACTGAGCGACTTCACTTTCACTTTTCGCTTTTGCCCATTGGAGAAGGAACTGGCAACCCACTCCAGTGTTCTTGCCTGGAGAATCCCAGGGTCTGGGGAGCCTGGTGGGCTGCCGTCTATGGGGTTGCACAGAGTTGGACAGGACTGAAGCTACTTAGCAGCAATACCCATTCACATTGCTAATACTTTACCAATTACCTGGGCATCCCTTAGCCCAGTCAAGTTGACACATAAAATTATCCATCACACTGTTCTACACTTACACTGCAGTGCTTCTAGGTATGGACTTATTTGTTTATTTGTTCTATTTAAATTATGCCTTCTCAACTCAAATTGAAGTGAAAGATTACCAGGTCATTGTTAATGACTCACTCTATTAAGAATATATACATTTTTGTAAAGGAAAAGCATCTGTAGATATTTAATCAGTACTATATTTCTGTTTTGCAGAGATAAAATGCTGCTTAGAGATCTCTTTAAATATTTTTAATTTTTGTGCTCAAAAATAGTTTCTGTTGATCTATGGAATGTTCTGAACCATATGGCTGTACTATTGGGCTAGATACTTTTGTTTTTAAAATCTGGACTTAGCCAAGTATATTTGACCATGTTAAAAATAGTATCTTTGTTATTAAATTTTTGATTGCATAAGAAAAAAATAAATTATGCCTTCTCTTTTTGTGGGTTCATGTCTTTCCCGAATCTGGGAGTTTCTCCAACATTATCACTTCAAATATTGCTTGTCTTCTATGACCTCTGTTCTCTGTCTGGGATTCTAATTAGATGAAGGTTAGACCTTATTCTATCCTCAAAATTTCTTAATTTCTCTTTTACATCTTCTAGCATTTTGTTTCTCTGTGCTGCATTCTGGGTAACCCCACACATGTATATTTATGTCAACTCATTTTCTCTTGAGTTGTGTCTAATCAAAAGTGTAGCTCATTTATATCTGTTTTTATTTATAATTTTCATCTAGACATTGTATTTAGTTCTTTAAGTATACTTGGTGTTTTGGACAGTCTCTTCCTTTGCTCATTTTTTTTATTCCACTTCCATTACTTAAACATATTAATCATAATTATTTCACATCTGTTACCTAATAGTTCTCATATCTAAAGTCTTGTATGGCCAGTTATCTTTTACGTGTCTTTCTTCTTTGCTCACTTTCGCTCATTGCACTTTGTTTCCTATGGTTTGTTTATTTTTAATTGAGAGCTCATATTCTATAGAATCTAATCTGAGGGAATCTTTAGGACCTAAATTGAAGATAGTTTCCTTCAGAGAGGATTTGTTTTAGCTTTTGCTTTTACTAGAAGCCAGGGAATGCTACTGATTTAGATCCATTTTAATCCTCTTCTAAGGTCCTGGCTTAGTAGGAAAATCTTGAGTTTTGCTTTCTCAGTCTACAGGATGTCTAAGGCTCAGTCTTTAGATCTTAAATACCCTCATATATGATATCCTCATAGATAGATGATAGACATATCTCTAGATCTATCTATCTATATATTGAAAGAGGTTATTTTTCTTCAACTTATGCTGTGCAATTGGTGTTTTTTGTAATTTTAGGTATGAAAGAGAATGTAAGTGCCCGATATATATGGTTTACTATACAAGGTACTAACTATAGCCCAGACTCTAATATTTTTAGAATGAACTTAACTTTTCATTAAATCACATAATTAAAATATTCAGTTGCACTTTAAATATTTTTCAGCCTCTCTCTGTCTTATCCTCCAAAGATGATCTATTATTGTTTCTTTTTACATAATGTGAAACTTTTTTCGCTAAAATGTTGACTATCTGTAATACTACCATAAGACTCTAAAATTTAAAAATAAATTAAGGAATGTGTAACCATCACCAAAATGTTAGTTCCATCCACCAGAATGTACATACCAGAACCAAAGTTCTGTATGTACAGGGTTCATATGTTTGTTCATTATTTTAGTCCCAGCTTTCAGAACAGGGCCCACAAGGTTTTCAATAACCTTTACTAAGTTAATGAGTTAATGCATTCAATAAGGAACCTTTTCCTTCTTTTGGAATTATGTTGCTCTCATTCACCATGCAACTATGCTTACATTTCAAAGATCAAAAATGGTTCTGAATAAACTTTTATTTAAACCTGAGCTACTAATCTACTCTAATGGTCATAAAGAATCAGTATGGTGCTGGAATGCTGATACACAGAAATATTTCAAAGGGCTATGCATATTTTCCTAAATAAGTATAATCTAGGATTAATGGATATCCCTCTTATAGCATTCACTCTTGATACTGGTTTTGTTCTGCTTTTCAGTCTATTACAAACCAAGTCTGTGATTCTTTTTGCTCTTCTAAAGCAATGTAGAAACTGAAAGCCCTTCTGTTTGATGACGTCAATAACATGGTAATTTATTGTTTAGGGAGTTTTGGTCCATCGGCTTTGTCACCTGTGTTCAAGAGTGCCCTAGAGTGTGTCAGGGAATTTTCCTCAGCCTGTACTGTTACTGGTACTTTTTTGCAGTCTGTTTGCTGCAAGGAGAATGCGCATAGCAGTGGACAGTGTTCTCAGACTACTCTGCTTTATCAGAAGTACATGTTTGAAAGGCTGGTTGTCCATACTTATGGTAGATAACATATTCTGTGGATTATCACTTAAATAAAAAAAGTTTGAGAAAGAGTATTAATTGATGCCAAAGGAAATGGAAAATAGCAACATTTTCCCTGTGTCTTCTTTTATCCACTCAAAGTCAAGGACTCTATTCCTGTTTCAACTTCTTCTTGTTTAAACCCACTTCCTTTTGTTGTATCTTCAGTGCAGCCAGAAACCATTCAGGATTTTTTTCTTATTCTTGAAGTGTTTCATGTTCCTTTACTTTATAACTCAAAGAATATTTTGTTTAAAATTAATGAAGTATATGAAAATATAATAATAACTACAACTAAAATTTGCATAGCAGCATCACAGTTAAAATGCACTGTTGTCTGCTTCTTTTGACGTAGATAAGGTAGATGTTTCAGATAAGAAAACTAAGAGCTTGTTTAAATAATGCACACAAGTTAAATGGCTAGAATGATGGAAATGGGACTTTGGTTCTACTCTCACGAATCAGTTTGCTTTTTTCTTGACACCACCATGCCTCCCTTGGCCTATTTGCAAGTCAGATGACTCATTTGCATATTTGTTTTCTCCAGTACAGAGAGAAAGAATATTGATTCAAGACTTAAGAAATAATGACACTTTAATAAAAATGACACTTAGGACTTAAAAACTTTAAACTAATCTTTTCTTTAAACCCACAATTTTGTAGAGTTGACAGTTTGTTAAAATAATGAATATTTAAAAGTTTGGATTTTTAAGTATGGAAATTTCTTTCAGTGACTACTTTAAAATCTCTTGAACTTTGAACTCATTCATTCTTTCACCCATCCATCAAACTTGTTTTTAACCAGATATTGTGCTAGTAATGCAAAGAGGAACAAGCAAAACATGGTTTCTGGCAGCAACTCAGGCTCCAGGTCACTTATGACTCTTTCCATTCTGGATTCTGCTGGTATCATCGGATGCCTCTTTTCCTTTACTATTTTAATCTAGACCCTGATGGCCCTCTGAATGAAGGATTTGGACATAAATTCACACCAGTCTCTGATACAACCTAAGTTTTGCTTAATTGTGAACCAAAACTGGGAAGCCTACAGCACTTCCCTGAATGATGAGTAAACAGAGAAATATCATATTGCCTATAAAGATACATTTAAACCAAAGAAAAGTAGGGGGGTAATCCAGCTCAGAGAACTGCCATTTTCTGTAAACCACTTTGAAAAATATTTGGTTTGTCTAAGTCATTAAGATTCAAGAGAGATGCCTTTATGTAACTTGAATAAACAATCATGAAAATTTGAAGTAATGAAAGATTGCTTGAATTTGAAAAACACAACTGCCAAGTTTAAAAGAGATGGAAACTGTCAATAGAAGGCAAATGTTGCAGGAAATCAATTAGTGAAGTAGAAAGAATTTGCAAAAACTCTCCCAGAACTTAGAAGAAATGGATAAAAGATTAAAATGATGATAGAAGTTTTTTTTAAAAAAATGGGGAAAAGATCATAGAGATTCAACCAAGGAATATAGAACTCCCAAAGGAGATAACGGAATAGATGGGCCAGCAAACAAGATCAAAGAGTTAATGAAAAAAAAGTTCACTGATCCAAAGAAATTCAGCCTAGACATCTAAAGATCAAAGTATGAATAATATTCCTAGTCAAAAGCCATAACAAAACAATAAGACTCAATAATACTTGACAATTTTCACTCCCAATAGGGTTATGTAAAAATTCTAGGCATTTTTCAGTTACCCCCCTCACATGCACACGCAAAATAGAACAAACAGCAACAATACACCAAGTTATCTACTGTGTCAGTTATGAGCAATGTAGGAAACAGCAACCACTTTTGATGGTTCATTGAAGAGACTTTAATAAAGAAATCACTTATAGAGAGAATCAACAACAAGGTGGTGGAGTAGGAGGATGTGCACTCATCTTCTCATGTGAGAACTCCAAAGTTACAACTCGCTGCTAAACAACCATCGAAGGGAGAATGACGGATCTCACCAAAAAAAGATAACCCACATCCAATGGCAAAGGAGAAGCCCCAGCAAAATGGTGGGAGGGGCAAAATCATGTTTGGAATCAAACCCCATACCCGCCAGAGATGCTTGGAGGGCTCAAACAAAACCTGTGTGCACCAGGACCCAGAGACCCCCACAGAGACTGAGCCAGACCTGTGTTTGACTCTCCTGTGGAGGTACAGGTCAGAAGTGGCCTGCTGCAGGGGCAGGGGTTCTGGGTACAGCTACCTGGGTCACATAGCCTGTGGCATAAGCCCTCTTGGAGGAAGTCACCATTAACCCCACCATAAAGTTGCCGAGCAGATTTCCCACAAACTGCAGAACAATTATATCAAAGAAATTCTTGCACTGTTAAGAAAGTTCTAGGACCCACAGCAGAGTTCCCAAACTGGGGATCTGGCAAAGGGACTGAGAAAACCCCAGAGAATTTGACTTTGGAGGAAAGTGGGATTAGATTACAGAGCTTCCACAGGACTGGGGAAACAGACTCTTGGAGGGTACAAACAAAACCTTGTGTACACCAGAACCCAGAAGAAAGAAGCAGTGACCCCACAAGAGACTGACCCAGACTTTCCTGTGAGTGTCCAGGAGTCTCTGGAGAAGGTGTGGGTCAGTGGTGGCCAGCTGCAGGGTCGGGGACACTGAGTGCAGGAGTGTATGCATGGGACTTTTTGAAGGAGGTCACCCTTATCTTCATTACCTCCACCATAGTTTGGTCTCAGGCCAAACAACAGGGAGGGAACAGGGCCACACCCATCAGCAGAAAACTGGATTAAAGATTTACTGAGCATGGCCCAGCCCATCAGAACAAGATGGCAGTTTCCTCCACAGCCAATCTCTCACATAAGGAAGCTTCCATAAGCCTCTTATCCTTATCCTTCAAGAGGGAAGACAGAATAAAAACCACAATCACAGAAAACTAATCAAACTGATCACCTGGACCACTGCTGCTGCTGCTAAGTCACTTTAGTCGTGTCTGACTCTGTGCGACCCCATGGACAGCAGCCCACCAGGCTCCCCCGTCCCTGGGATTCTCCAGGCAAGAACACTGGAGTGGGTTGCCATTTCCTTCTCCAATGCATGAAAGTGAAAAGTGAAAGTGAAGTCGCTCAGTCGTGTCTGACTATTAGCGACACCATGGCCTGCAGCCTACCAGGCTCTCTGTCCATAGGATTTTCCAGGCAAGAGTACTGGAGTGGGGTGCCATTGCCTTCTCTGATATAAAAGCTAGAGACATAAAAATCAGATGACCAAATGAAAAGGTAAAGTTTTTAAAAACATCTTTCAATACTCCCACTGCTCCATTGAGAAACTTAAAAGACAGAAAGTCAAAACTTTATAAAGCATGTAGGTCATAGGAAGTATGGTACAATATTTACTATATTCTTGTGCCATAGCTACAGAAATTGGGCAATAGCATCCACATTAACAATATATAACCTGATTCCACTTCAAAGTGGACCACAGCCTTGTCTAACTCAATAAAACAATGAGCCATGCCATGTAGGGCCACCCAAGATGGACAGATCATGGTGGAGACTTCTGACAAAATGTGGTCCACTGAAGAAGGGAATGGCAAACCACTTCAGTATTCTTGCCTTGAGAAGCCCATGAATATCATGAAAAGGCAAAAAGATATGACACTGAAAGATGAACTCCCCAAATCAGTAGGTGCCCAATATGCTGCTGGAAAAGAGTAGAGAAATAACTCCAAAAAGAATGAAGAGACAGAGCCAAAGCAAAAACATACCCAGCTGTAGATGTGACTGATGATGGAAGTAAAGTCCGATGCTGTAAAGAGCAATATTGCATAGGAACCTGGAATGTTAGGTCCATGAATCAAGATAAATTAGAAGTGGTAAAGCAAAAGACTCATGCTGGGAGGGATTGGGGGCAGGAGGAGAAGGGGGACGACAGAGGATGAGATGGCAGGATGGCATCACCGACTCAAAGGACATGAGTTTGGGTGAACTCCAAGAGTTGGTGATGGACAGGGAGGCCTGGCGTGCTGCAATTCATGGGGTCGCAAAGAGTCAGACACAGCTGAGTGACTGGACTGAACTGAACTGAACTGAAGCAGGAGATGGCAAGAGTGAACATCAACCTTTCAGAAATCGGTGAATTAAAATGAAATGGAATGGGCAAATTTAACTCAGATGACCATTATTTCTACTACTCTGGGCAAGAATCCCTTGGAAGAAATGAAGTAGCCCTCATAGTCAACAAAAGAGACTAAAATGCAGTACTTGGGTGCAATCTTAAAAATGACAGAATGATCTCTGTTCATTCCCAGGGCAAGCCATTCAATATCACAGTGATCCAAGTCTATGCCCCGACCAGGAATGCTAAAGAAGCTGAAGTTGCACTGTTCTATGAATACCTATAGGACCTTCCAGAATCAACACTCAGAAAAGATGTCCTTTTCATCATAGGTGACTGGTTTGCAAAAGTAGAAAGTCAAGAAACACCTGGAGTAACAGGAAAATTTGGCCTTTGAGTACAGAATAAAGCAGGGCAAAGGCTAATAGAGTTTTGCCAAGAGAACACACTAGTCATAGCAAACACCCTCTTCCAATAACACAAGAGAAGACTCTACACATGGACATCACCAGATGGTCAATACCGAAATCAGACTGATTATATTCTTTGCAAAGATGGAGATACATTCAGCAAAAACAAGACTGGGAATTGACTGTGACTTAGATCATGAAAACTCCTTATTGCCAAATTCAGACTCAAATTGAAGAAAGTAGTGGAAACTACTAGACCATTCAGGTATGACCTAAATCAAATCCTTTAGGATTATACAGTGGAAGTAACAAATAGATTCAAGCAATTAGATCTGATAGACAGAGTGCCTGAAGAAATATGGATGGACACTCGTGACATTGTACAGGAAGCAGTGATCAAGACCATCTCCTAGAGAAAGAAATGCAAAAAGGAAAAAATGGTTGTCTGAGGAGGCCTTTCCTAATAGCTGAGAAAAGAAGAGAAGCTAAAGGCAAAGGAGAAAAGGAAAGACATACCCATTTGAATGCAGAGTTCCAAAGAATAGCAAGGAGAGATAAGAAAGACTTCCTCAGCGATCAGTGAAAAGAAATAGAGGAAAACAATAGAATGGGAAAGACTAGAGATCTCTTCAAGAAAATTAGAGATACCAAGGGAACATTTCATGCAAAGATGGGCTCGATAAAGGACAGAAATGGTATGGACCTAACGGAAGCAGAAGATATTAAGAAGAGGTGGCTAGAATACACAGAAGAACTATGCAAAAAAGATCTTCATGACCCAGATAACCATGATGGTCTGATCACTGGGCTAGAGCCAGGCATCCTGGAATGCAAAGTCAAGTGGGCCTTAGAAAGCATCACTATGAACAAAGCTAGTGGAGGTGATGGAATTCCAGTTGAGCTATTTCAAATCCTAAAAGTTGATGCTGTGAAAGTGCTGCACTCAATATGCCAGCAAATTTGGAAAATTCAGCAGTGGCCACAGGACTGGAAAATGTCAGTTTTCATTTCAATCCCAAAGAAAGGCAATGCCAAAGAATGCTCAAACCACCACACAATTGCACTCATCTCACACACTAGCAAAGTAATGCTCAAAATTCTCCACACCAGGCTTCAACAGTACATGAACCGTGAGCTTCCAGAAGTTCAAACTGGGTTTAGAAAAAGCAGAGGGACCATAGATCAAATTGTCAACATCGCTGGATAATCGAAAAAGCAAGAGTATTGCAGAAAAACATCTATTTCTGCTTTATTGATTATGACAAAGACTGGTTATATAGATCACAACAAACTGCAGAAAATTCTTAAAAGAGATGGGAATACCAGACCACCCTACCTGCCTTCTGAGAAATCTGTATGCAGGTCAAGAAGCAGCAGTTAGAACTGGACATGGAACAATAGACTGATTCCAAATCGGGCAAGGAGTACATCAAGACTGTACGTTGTCACCCTGTTTATTTAACTTAAATGCTGAGTACATCATGAGAAATGCTGGGCTGAATGAAGCACACGTTGGAATCAAGACTGCAGGGAGAAATATCAACAACCTCAGATAAGCAGATGATACCACTCTTATGGCAGAGAGTGAAGAACTAAAGAGCCTCTTGGTGAAAGTGAAAGAGGAGAGTGAAAAAGTTAGCTTAAAACTCAGCATTCAGAAAACAAAGATCATGGCATCCAGTCCCATCACGTCATGGCAAATAGTTGGGCTCCAAAATCACTGCCGATGGGGACTGCAGCCATGAAATTAAGAGACACTTAGTCCTTGGAAGAAAAGTTATGACCAACCTGCTGCTGCTGCTAAGTCGCTTCAGTCGTGTCCGACTCTGTGCGATCCCATAGACGGCAGCCCACCAGGCCCCATCCCTGAAAAGTTATGACCAACCTAGACAGCGTATTAAAAAGCAGAGACATTAATAATTACTTTGCCAACAAAGGTCCATCTAGTCAAAGCTATGGTTTTTCCAGTAGTCATGTATGGATATGAGAGTGGACTATACAGAAAGCTGAGTGCCGAAGAATTAATGTTTTTGAACTGTGGTGTTGGAGAAGACTCTTGAGAGCCCCTTGGACTGCAAGGAGATCAACCAGTCCATCCTAAAGCAAATCAGTCCTGAATATTCATTGGAAGGACTGATGCCGAAGCTGAAGCTCCAATACTTAGGCCACCTGATACAAAGAACTGACTCATTGGAAAAGACTTTGATGCTGGGAAAGATTGATGGTGGGCAGAGAAGGGGATGACAGAGGATGAGATGGTTGGATGGCATCACCAACTTGATGGACATGAGTTTGAGCAAGCTCCGAGAGTTGGTGATGGACAGGGAAGCCTGGCATACTGTAGTCCATGGGGTCGCAAAGAGTCAGAGAGATGACTGAGCAACTGAACTGACTGACAGAGAGGATTCAAGTTCAAAAAAAGAAGGTGAATCACCCAGAGATTAACAATAAGGGGAAATTATTCAATTTTGGCTGAAGAAGCCAAAGGAGAAAATGTAGTTAGCGAAGTTCCATGAGCTTGAACCCTGGAAGGGGTTTTTTTAAATTGCGACACAGCTACTACCAGAGATGCTGCACTGAGCTGGGTTGGCAGGGGTTGGGGGGGGGGTGCAGCTAATTTTGATCTCTTTCTCTCTCTCCCTCCTACCTTCTGATCTCCTGTTGGTTCATTCATTGGCCAAATTCCATCAGGCCACAGCCAACAAGATTGCCAATGGGGGCAGAATGCAGTTGTCAGAAAATGGTGGTCAGAAAAGGGTAGAAAAACACAGAATAGATGAAGAGAATGGGATGAGGATGTGGAGAAGGAGAATAAATGGTATATTTAACAAAGAATATATGCTAGTTTTGTATTTAATTACTGCAAGGAGATCAAGCCAGTCAATCCTAAAAGAAATCAACCCTAAATACTCATTGGAAGGACTGATGCTAAAGCTGAAGCTCCAATACTTTGGCCACTTGATGCAAAGAGCCAACTCATTGGAAAAGACCTGATGCTGGGAAAGATTGAAAGCAAAAAGAGAAGAGGATGGCAGAGAATGAGATGGTTAGATAGCATCACTGACTCAATAGACATGAACTTGAGCAAATTCCAGGAGATAGTGGAGGACAGGGAAGCCTGGAGTGCTGCAGTCCATGGGTTCACAAAGAGTCAGACAGGACTTAACTGAACAACAACAAATACTAGTCTAATCAAGAAATATCCAGTTAACTTTGGGGGAAAGAAATATAGTACATAGATGCTAATTCCAGTTACTTTGTTGTTTATATGTGAATGAAATTTAAAAAATAGTCAAAGATAAGCAGGGGTTTAGGGAAGTTCTAAGAGATTCAGTGAGTAGAAAACAGACTCAATCAATCTCTGCATTCAGTGAGCTTATATTTATATTAAAACTAATTTGTAGTCAACAGTGCCACGTGTGGAGAAGAAAACCATTTCTACCAACTTAGGTCAGACAGTTAAGGGCTGAAAATTAACTGATAACAGAAAGATTAACAGGAGAAAAAAATTACTATGCACAAAAGAGCACCTTAATAGAGATAGTAGCTCCTAGAACAGCTAAGGGTAGAAGTGTATATTATGCCAGTTTAATAAAGGCTGGGATGGGGAGGAGTTTAAGGGTTTCAAAGGATGGAAAGTTCTGATGAGGCTTCTTCACACAGATTTTTGGAAAGTCCTGGTACCCACTGTCAGTGTCTTCTTGATTGGAGCCCTCCTGGAGGAGGGGGTACAAAGACTGGGGGAGGGAGATTTCAGACTGCTGACTCTTATAAAGTTCCATTCTAGTCAGATAAGGGAAGTTCAGGTAAGAATTCTTTCCACATCTTCTGAAAGTCAGATGTTCCCACTTTGAAGTAATCTCAATACCAGTTTGGTGGATTGGTCCCTCTTCAGGCTTGGCTTTGGACACAAAAGCCCAGGATACTATGGGAACAATTTGGAAAGAAACAACCTAGTCCAGGAGGATCCGGGAGTCTCCTGATGTGGTTGAGACTCCAGGTCTTGGTTGAGACTAAAGGATGAGTAAATGTTGATAAGGCAAAGCTGTTCGGAAAAAAGTCTGGGCCAAAGTGTAAGCTATATGCATTATCAAGCTGGCACTCAATAGGTATTCAGCAACCATGATACAAGTTAATGAAAACAGTATAATTAATAATGAAACAGTCTAATTATGAGGAAATTCTCATAGAGAACTGTCTTAGTCTGTGTGGGCTACTATGACAAAATCCCTGAGACTGGATGACTTACAAAAAACACACTTTTATTTCTCACAGTTCTGGAGGCTGCAAAGTCCAAGATCATGGCACCAGCAGATTTGGAGTTTGGTAAATCACTGCAGATGGTGATTGCAGCCATGAAATTAAAAGATGCTTACTCCTTGGAAGGAAAGTTATGACCAACCTAGATAGCATATTCAAAAGCAGAGACATTACTTTGCCAACAAGGTCTGTCTAGTCAAGGCTATGCTTTTTCCAGTGGTCATGTATGGATGTGAAAGTTGGACTGTGAAGAAGGCTGAGCACCGAAGAATTGATGCTTTTGAACTGTGGTGTTGGAGAAGACTCTTGAGAGTCCCTTGGACTGCAAGGAGATCCAACCAGTCCATTCTAAAGGAGATCAGTCCTGGGTGTTCTTTGGAAGGAATGATGCTAAAGCTGAAACTCCAGTACTTTGGCCACCTCATGCGAAGAGTTAACTCATTGGAAAAGACTCTGATGCTGGGAGGGATTGGGGGCAGGAGGAAAAGGGGATGACAGAGGATGAGATGGCTGGATGGCATCACTGATTCAATGGACATGAGTTTGAGTGAACTCCGGGAGTTGGTGATGGACAGGGAGGCCTGGCGTGCTGCGATTCATGGGGTCGCAAAGAGTCGGACACGACTAAGCAACTGAACTGAACTGAAGAGCCCCACTTCCAAGATGGCCATCTTTTTGCTATAATCTCATGGGCCAGAAGGGGTGAGCTTGCTCCTTGGGATCTCTTTTAGAAGTCCACTAATCCCACCTACCAAAGGCTCCACCACCAAATACCACCACATTGAGATTAAAGTTTTTTTTAATATTTATTTATTTATTTACTTGACTACTTTTGAGTCTTAGTTGCAGCATGCATGCTTAATTGCCCTGAGGCATATGGGATCTTATATCTTCAACCAGGGATTGAACCCATGTCCCCTGCATTAGAAGGTGGATTCTAAACCACTGGACAACCAGAGAAGTCCCAAGACTAAGTTTTAACACGTGATTAAGTTTGAGTGAACTCCGGGAGTTGGTGATGGACAGGGAGGCCTGGCATGCTGCAATTCATGGGGTCGCAAAGAGTTGGACACGACTGAGCAACTGAACTGAACTGAACTGAACTGAAGTTTACCAAATTCAGATAATAGCAGGAACTGATGTCATATTTACATTTCAGAGCCATTTACTGATCACTCATTAACTGGCACTGGGAACACAAAAACAAGTAAAATATATTCAATTCCTTGGTTTTTTTTGGCTGAGCAGTTCCAAGGGATACAGGTAAGCCTAACACCAAAGTGCTCTGATGAGAGCTGTGTGTTTGAAGTACAGGAGAGTGTGAAACCTGAGAGGCAGTCCATCTTCTTACTTACAAGCTGGCAAAAGGTTTGATTTGATATGCTGTTTGGCAGCAGATCATCTTGTTCTCACAATTTGGATGCTATGTTTAAAGGGACTCTAAATAAAGTGTCACTGGTAAATTTCATGTTAATACTATCCTTGTCAATGAGTCTTATTCTCCAAGGTATGTCAGCAAGTCCAACTCTACTGTCTCAATTTTTATCTGTTCATTGCGAAGAAAAATAGTGCAGCTAACACTGTTAAGTTTCCCAGAAATTTTAGTAAGTAAAGTTATGAAAGACTACCTTGTCAAGAAAATTTCTTAACAGTTTATTCAAATGAAAAGGACATTGGAAGTTCTTCAAATATTTCTAGATTAAAAGTATACCATGTATCGGCACATATTTTAGTAGATATCATTCTTAACATTTCTTTAGGATGTGTACAAGGAAAAAAAATTAAGCACAAAGAAAGCAAATAGTCACAAAAATGTATCTGGTAGTAAACTACATATAGCCTAAAATTTGGGTCAGCAATTAATTAGAACAGTTCAAAGTAGTTTGCCCCTGGAAAAACAAGACTTTTATTACATTTATAATTCAATTTATAATTAATACTCTATGCATGTCATGTTTTTGCAATGTAATTTAATCATTTTATGTTATTTCTCAATAAAATTAAGAAAAATGCAAGAGGACGTTGGTATTTAATACACAGAATCTTAGTTCTCACATGCTCTCATTTTTGTGGGAAAATGTAAACTGATCAGATAAGAAATATGCTGGTCTGGCTTACATTTAAGTTATGACAATAGTGTGATTTTTTGGTAGGTCTGAAACTAGAGTAATCTCTAATGAAATATATGCACAAAGAGAGCCATTAAGTCATACTTTATCTTCTTCATCTAGACTTGTGATACTGGTAAAAAAAAATGCCGTGAATTGAAGAGCTGAGCTCTCCATCAAGGGACTAATGATTCTTATGTTAAAATGTAAATGGAGCAGACTTGAGTGCTTCGAAATTTGTAAGGAAAGACTGTGGCATTGTCATTACTGTGTCATTACTGTGGCTTCCCATGGGAGCCATTGTAAAGGCTGGGGTGGGGATGGGGAACGAATCTCTAAGAGCCAGGGACTCTTCCTGCAGACTTGAGACATGAGGAAGAAGCCTGACAGCATCTCTGAGGATTTAAGAATGCTGGGAGATGACAAATGAATGTTGACTTTAAAAAATGCACAAGGTGGGAACTGCAACTTAAGTTTTATTTGGGGCAAAATGAGGACTGCAGCCTGGGAGACAGCACCTCAGATAGCTCTAAGAAACAGCTCCAAAGAGACAAGAGGGAAGGTCAGTATATATGATTTACATGCAATCTGAAATACAATGCAATCTGAAGTACATCTGGAGTACATGCAATCTGGACCTAGAAAAAAAATAAAGACCTCAAAGGCCTCGGGCCTGGAAAAAGAAGATAATGACCTCAAGGGCTCTTGCTGAACCACCTGACTTCGGGGATGACAAAACTGAGCTTTAACTCCCACCCCGATACTCCGGGCAGATTGCATCAGCCTGGGACCCTCCACGCCCGTCCCAGGACCCCTCGCCCCTGTTCATCTGCAAACTGCCATCTCAGCTAAAGATTACCCGGAACAGCCCAGCCTGACTAAATCTTCCAGTATCACTTCCCCAAAACTTCCCTTTAAATATGAAGCCTCCTTGATCCCGCATGCGCTCAGCTTGGTCACTGTCGCCCCTCCTTGCCTGAATAAAGGTAACCTGTCTCCGTGAGGTCGTCTTCCTTGCTTCATTGCCTCATCTCAAACTATACCTTACACAATCAGTAGCATATTTTTTTTTTGCAGAAAGTTTCTGCTATTCTTGAGGGATAGTCATCACTATGAAGAATTTTACTTTTTTCTAGGTAGAAGGAGATGTAAGAAATGGGCTCATAAAATGGGCTCCTGAAAATTTCTAACTATCTGAAGACCTGTTCTGTTCAATTTTGTCCCTTGGAGCAGAGTGCTTCTTTTCTGCTCTCCACCTTGAACTCCCTTCTGGGGGTGTTGAAAATCGTCAGCTGTTGCAGTACATGATCAGTCCTTGCAGAGGATGATGGCAAGTGTCAATGGAAAGTGCCAATTTGTGGTTGACAGGAAAAAAGAGCTGGGAATGTATTTTAGAAGCCTAGGTTAGATAGAAGTATCAAAATTAGGGGCAGAAGCCCAGGGCCACTGACTAGGTGTACGAAGCCCAGGCTGAAACGTCTATATGATTTTCTTGGAAGTCAAATTGCTTCAGTCTGGAAAGGATTTATTCTTTGAGAAGCTGAAAGGAGCTCAGTAATTTGTCTTTGGATTGGTAAGTAAAACTGGAATGAAAGTAGAGATCCATGGCCCAGTGGAATTACGTATAAAAATGTATATGTCTACATTTTTCTTGGGGAGAAGCTGAGACCTTTAGAAGGCATCAGATTCACAAAGAGAACAAGGACTCGTTTCCTTCTTCCTCTCCAAAAACAAACACAAACACAGCAAAACAGAAAAAAACAAAAAGCCCCTGACCTAGAAATGAACCTTTGCATATAGGGAGTTCTTATCATCTGAAAGTGAAATGTCCTCAGGGATTCCTTGAAGGCATTTATTGTTTTCTTGTGCCAAGAAAATTAAGCCAAGATTATATTTGTGATTTTTCCCTCATTCAACTATGTTTATTTCTAAATTTCCTCACATTGTAGTAAAATTTAATTGTGCATTTGAAATGAATGGGTTAAGTTAATGGAAAAGATGAAACAAAGGCATGTCTTCTGAAAAGAACTGAAAACCTAGAACTTAAAGATTAGACCTTCAATCTATTCTTGCACCCCTCTTCCTTATCTCTCCACCTCCACTTTCCCTGTCCAGGTGTGATGCCAACAAGATTCAGCTTTTTCCTATCAAAATGTCCTACCTCCATTCCTGTAGTCTTTACTTAAAAGATTTTGTTTCCATTGTGATATAAATATATTTGAACCCTTCTTTCTCTGTGCACATCCTATTTATGTGGAGTGATAAAACCTGTGTACCACACATGAACAAGATGTCATTCTCAGTGGGGCATTTACTGTCCATAACTGGTTGGACATGGCATCTAACATGCAGTCCAGGCATCTGACAACTGCTCTTCATGCAGGTTTTTCTCACTTCTAAGCCACTTTTTCGGGAGGCAGGTAGCATCAGAGGCCAAGTAGGAATGGAATTGGTGGACACTAAACTTGGTGACTGGACTCCTTTTAGATTAGTTAAGGATTTATTCATCATCTAGCCAGAGGGGAAATGTGTATGTGTTTTCAATAGTTATGAGTTAAATGCCAAAATATAGGCATACATTGCTGGCAGTCTTTTTAATGATAGGATGAAAAGCTTTCAGAGATGAGAAGGTAATGGTGGGGAGCAAGAGTCTGTGACAAAAATAGAGACTTCATAATTTGTCTCTCCTCCACACTCCTGAATTAGAATGTATGGGAAATTGACTCTGGGGTAAAGCTATTTCTGCTCTTCTCTGTGCTCATCCATTTAAAAGTGGATGAAAATGCATTGTACAGATGAAAATGCTGAAAAATTATGAACCCCCAAATTTTAATGTACCACGATACACAATGAAATATACAAAAACTGAGCAAAGATGTCTAAAACAAATTTTACTTGATACAAATCTGATACAACCAGGAAATTTGATAAGGTTAGAAGTTAATCAGCCTATTATTCTGAGAAACAAAACTAGTTAGGCTAAGGATACAGTGGTTAATGTAGGGGGAAAAAAGCTTTTTTCCCCTCTCTGGAAATATTGTTATTCAAAATAAGTTTTCCAATTTTTGAAAATGAAAATTGATACTAGAATTTTATGTATACATATCTTTCATGTGTGAATATTTTTAAAGCAAAAACTTAATATACTCCCTGAATTTTATATTTCTTACAAAGGATATTGAATTAAGTATGTTTTTTTTTCCAGTGGAATTACACTTTTTCAAAATCATTTTGTGGTATATGCACTTTTTCATATTTTGTATTTTTACCAAATATAGTTGTATACTTGTTTTAGTTTAAAATAAATTTGTATTAGGGGCAGTTCTGCTGCTTCTGCTGCTGCTAAGTTGCTTCAGTTATGTCCGACTCTGCAACCCCATAGACGGCAGCCCACCAGGCTCCCCCGTCCCTGGGATTCTCCAGGCAAGAACACTGGAGTGGGTTGCCATTTCCTTCTCCAATGCATAAAAGTGAAAAGTGAAAGTTAAGTCATTCAGTCGTGTCCGACTCTTCGTGATCCCATGGCCTGCAGCCTACGAGGCTCCTCCATCCATGGGATTTTCCAGGCAAGAGTACTGGAGTGGGGTGCCATTGCCTTCTCCAAGGGGCAGTTCTACTCTTCATAAATTTATCTGTAAGATTTTGAATATGCCTTTCAACTGAAGAGTTTATTTAAAGGAGGGACCTCATGTCATAAAACAATTGCTCAAGAGAAAACCTTTTCTCCAACCACTGTAATTTAAAGTTTGGAAGATTTTTTTTTAAGTATATATATATATTTATGAATTTTTATTTTATATTGGAGTATAGTTGATTTACAAAGTTGTGTTCATTTTAGGTGTACAATGAAGTGATTTAGTTATTTACATATATATACACACACATTTATCTATTCCATTTTAGATTCTCTTCCTATGTAAGTTATTACAGAGTATTGAGTAAGGTTTCCTGTGCCATACAGTAGGTTCTTGCTGATTATCTATTTTATATATAGTAGTGTGTATGTGTTCATCCCAACTTCCTAACTTATCCCTCTTCCCCACCTTGAAGTTCGGAAATCTTTAATAATGTCATTCCAAAAGTATATGTTAAAAAAATCTGTTTTAAAAGCAGGATTGCTTGAATAAAATACATGAAAAGTGTTTACCGTCTTTGTTTATGTTCTTAAAATAAATGTATTTTGTATACTACCCCTACATAGCTACTAAAATGACCTAGAAACAGTGGCCAACCCAATAGCAATGACCATCTCTCAGACTCATATTGTGTTCTCTAACCATTTTCAGTTAAAACAAACCAAGGCTTGTTAAAAAAATGGTTGGTTTCAGGTCAAGGGCAAGATAAACCTGGCATATCACATATGAAAGCCAGGAAGTTATTGAAGTCTATTGGAACTGTATCAGAAAAGCTCAGGAGCCAATGTGAAGAGGCCCCCATCCACTCATACAAACATAGAATCATTGGAATATCAAATATACTAGATGTTCAAATTAAAGCACATTGAATATATTTAAATTCTTATGTTTAAAAGGGTACTGAGGGGAAACTTCATTGGGAAAAAAAATTCATTGGTCAACTTTGGAAGAGACTAGGAAATCAATTCATTATTTTGAAAACTGGTAAATAAAGGGAAAGAGTCGAGCATTTATTTTGATTTTCCTATACAAACTGCCACAGGGCAACCAAATGTTAGAATAGGGTGAGTTTCTTTTTACAAAATTGCAATCAATAATTGTCGAAGAAATAATGGAATTTGAATATAACCATTTTGCAATCCCTAGTGAAATAACAGATCTAGGGAATGATTACCATGAGCTCCTAACATCACAAAAGAGACAATCAGACATTATGTGCCTCCTGATGGAAGTTGTACTGCCAATCAGGAAGTATTCCTGAGAAAAATTGAAGGTGAATTCAATTAACCTCTTCATATAGCTACCAAATTACAGAAAATACATACATAGAATAGGGGAACATGTTAAATTACCTCACAGGGAGGGAGGAAGCAAATCAAGAAACTGTGTAGGAAAAATAATCCAAATCTCTTTTCAAAAAATAAATTGCAAGGGAAAAGGAAAAGAAGAGGCACTCATTAAAATAAATGAGATCTGTGAAATCAACCAATTGCAGTGCATTGACCTTGTTTGATACTGACTCAAACAAACCATTTAAAAACTTTTGGATAAAAGGATAAATTTGAACACTAACAAATATTTGATGATAGTAAGGAATTACTGTTTATTTGCTTAGATGTGATCATAGCATTGTGCCTATAATTTTTTTAAAGATATCTTATCTTTTAGAATTATATCTTTACAGGTAGGCTTGCTTCAAAACAGTCCTGATAGTCAGCAGGGGTTGGAGGTACGAGCAGTGTTAAAGATGAAACACCTTTGGCTTTGAGTTGATGATTGTTTAAGCCAGTTGCTTATCCATGAAGATTCAGTATTCTACTTTCTCTTTACTCATATATTTGAAATTTTCTGTAATTAAAACCTTAACAAATATTTTGAAAATTGTTCTTAAAAATTGTTGAAGTATCTTTTCTTACCTGTGTATATTGAATTAATATGACCAAGTAAGATCTCCAGAAAAGATGACTCAGAAATCTTATTTCTTTTAAATAATAAACACAATCGAAACTAAGCTCTGTTTCTGAAATTCTTTTGCCACTGCCAAGACTTCCGTCAATCACTGTCAACTCTAAGCAGTTAGAAAAGGCATGAACTTTTGTACATTTCCAAAGGGAGACAAGCTTGGTTACAAAAGCAAGCTTATGTTACTGTAACATGGAACATAGCCTTTTACTCTTGGGTGTTTTCTCGAGAGGTACTGAAAGGTAAGGATAATAATTTAATAATGCATGATCACTTAATAAATGCCCATTTATTTAGAAGTCTTCAGAGGAGAATTTTCAAAGGGAAATATAAATATCTAACTGAAGTCAAAATTTCAAAATGTCATGAGGGAAAACTTTGTTTTTGTATTTATTTATTCATATATCTAACCACAAACTTTCTTTGAGTACCTATCATACTGGTAAACAAAATAAAATCTCTGTTTTAAAAGAACTCAGTCTCAAATTTTTTAAAAAATCAATGGTTACAATTTACTGTTATAAATAATAAAACAGTGTCTACCTTTTCACCATTTTGCCTCTCACAATATTTGTCACACAAAGAGTCTAAATAAATATTTCATAAATGGATGGATGGATGGATGGGTGGATGTATGTACGGATAGAGGCTATTATAGAGGGATGGAGTGGGAGATAAAACAGGAGAGAGGGAGATGAAGGTCAGATCAAAAAAGGCCAGAAATACTGTGGTAGAAAAATAATCTTGATTTTGAAGACAACAGTTTGTTTATTTTTTAATAAATTTTACTTTTTTAGAGCAATTGCAGGCTTACAACAAAATTGAGAAGGTAAAGAGATTTTCTATATACTCTGTACCTTCCCTGTACACAGCCTCCCCCACATTCTGTGCCACAGTGATATGCTTTTTCCAATCAATGAATCTACATCATTATCACCCAAAGTACATAGTTTACATTAGGGTTCACTCTTAGTGTTGTCCATTCAATGGGTTTGGACAAATGTATAATGACATTTATTTGCCATTATTGTATCAGACAGAATGGTTTCACTGCCCTAAAAAGTCCTCTGTGCTGTGCCTATTCAGTCCTGCCTCCCCTGACCTCTAGCAATCACTGATTCTTCCAGTCTCTATAGTTTTGCCTTTTCCAGAATATTGTATAATCAGAGTCACACGGTATGTAGCTTTTTTAGATTGACATCTTTCACTTAGTAGTATGCATTTAAGTTTGCTCCACGTGTTTTCATGGCTTGACAGCTCATTTCTTCTCACAGTTGAATAATATTCCATTGTCAGAATGTAACACAGCTTATTTACCCACCTACTGAAGGACATCTTGGTTATTTCCAGGTTTTGACAATTATAAATAAAACTATTATAAATACCCATGTGCAGGTTTATGTGTAGATGTAAGTTTTTGACTCATTTGGGTAAATATCAAGGAGCTTAACTGCTGGATCGTAAGGTAAGCGTAACCTCTATGCAGAGTACATCATGAGAAACGCTGGACTGGAAGAAACACAAACTGGAATCAAGATTGCCGGGAGAAATATCAATAACCTCAGATATGCAGATGACACCACCCTTATGGCAGAAAGTGAAGAGGAACTCAAAAGCCTCTTGATGAAAGTGAAAGTGGAGAGTGAAAAAGTTGGCTTAAATCTCAACATTCAGAAAACGAAGATCATGGCCTCTGGTCCCATCACTTCATGGGAAATAGATGGGGAAACAGTGGAAACAGTGTCAGACTTTATTTTTCTGGGCTCCAAAATCACTGCAGATAGTGACTGCAGCCATGAAATTAAAAGACGCTTACTCCTTGGAAGGAAAGTTATGACCAACCTAGATGGCATATTCAAAAGCAGAGACACTACTTTGCCAACAAAGGTCCGTCTAGTCAAGGCTATGGTTTTTCCTGTGGTCATGTATGGATGTGAGAGTTGGACTGTGAAGAAGGCCGAGCGCCGAAGAATTGATGCTTTTGAACTGTGGTGTTGGAGAAGACTCTTGAGAGTCCCTTGGACAGCAAGGAGATGCAACCAGTCCATTCTGAAGGAGATCAGCCCTGGGATTTCTTTGGAAGGAATGATGCTAAAGCTGAAACTCCAGTTTGGCCACCTCATGCGAAGAGTTGACTCATTGGAAAAGACTCTGATGCTGGGAGGGATTGGGGGCAGGAGGAGAAGGGGACGACAGAGGATGAGATGGCTGGATGGCATCACTGACTCGATGGACGTGAGTCTGAGTGAACTCCGGGAGTTGGTGAGGGACAGGGAGGCCTGGTGTGCTGCGATTCATGGGGTCTCAAAGAGTCGGACGTGACTGAGCGACTGATCTGATCTGAAGGTAAGTGTACATGTAATTTTGTAAGGAACTGCCAAACCATTTTGCTTTCCTACCAGTTCTAACACGTGCTTTCCCACCAGCACTGAATAAAGAGTTCCTGTTGCTCCACACCCTGGTCAGCATTTGGTATTCTCAGTGTTAACGGCTTTTGGCCGTTCTCAGAGGTACATAGTGGCATCTCATTGTTTAAGATTGTAGTTTCCTGATGACATGTAATGTTGAGCATCATTTCATATCCTTATTTGCCGTCTGTATATCTTCTTTGTGAAGTATCTGTTCAATCTTTTGCTGATTTTTTAAATCAAGTTGTTAACTTTCTTATTTAGTTCAGTTCAGTTGCTCAGTCATGTTCAACTCTTTGTGACCCCATGGACTGCAGCACTCTACGCTTCCCTGTCCACCACCAATTCCCAGAGCTTGTTCAAACTCATGTCCATTGAGTCGGTGATGCCATCCAACCATCTCACCGTCTGTCATCCCCTTCTCCTCCTGCCTTCAATCTTTTCCAGCATCACGGTCTTTTCCAATTAGTCCTTACTTCGCATCCGGTGGCCAAAGTATTGGAATTTCAGCTTCAGCATCAGTCCTTCCAATGAATATTGAGGACTGATTTCCTTTAGGATTGACTGGTTTGACCTTGCAGTCCAAGGGACTCTCAAGAGTCTTCTCCAACACCACAGTTCAAAAGCATCAATTCTTCGGCACTCAGCTTTCTTTATAATCCAACTCTCACATCCATACTTGACTACTGGAAAAACAATAGCTTTGACTAGATGGACCTTTGTTGGCAAAGTAATGTCTCTGCTTTTTAATATGCTGTCTAGATTTTTCATAGCTTTTGTTCCAAGGAGCAAGCGTCTTTCAATTTCATGGCTGTAGTCACCATTGACTGTGATTTTGGAACCCCCCAAAATAAAGTCTGACACTCTTTCCATTGTTTCCCATTTGCCATGAAGTGATGGGACAGGATGCCATGATCTTTGTTTTCTGAATGTTGAATGTTAAGTCAACTTTTTCACTCTCTTTCACTTTCATCAAGAGGCTCTTTAGTTCTTCACTTTCTGCCATAAGGGTGGTGTCATCTGCATATCTGAGGTTATTCATATTTCTCCAAGCAATCTTGATTCCAGCTTGTGCTTCCTCCAGCCCAGCATTTCTCATGATGTATTCTGCATATAAGTAAATAAGCAGGGAGACAATATACAGCCTTGACATACTCCTTTCCCAATTTGGAACCAGTCTATTGTTCCATGTAACGTTCTAACTGTTGCTTCTTGACCTGAATACAGATTTCTCAGGAGGTAGGTCAGGCAGTCTGGTATTCCCATCTCTTTAAGAATCTTCCACAGTTTGTTGTGATCCACAGTCAAAGGCTTTGGCATAGTCAAGTAAAGCAGAAGTAAATGTTTTTCTGGAACTCTCTTGCTTTTTCCATGATCCAACAGATGTTGGCAATTTGATCTCTGGTTCTTCTGCCTTTTCTAAAACCAGCTTGAACATCTGGAAGTTCACGGTTCATGTACTATTGAAGCCTGGCTTGGAGAATTTTGAGCATTACTTTTCTAGTGGGTGAGACGAATGCAATTGTGATTTTAAAATCGTGAGTTTTAGAGTTAATTTTGAGTTAATTTTTGTTAATTTTTTGAGTTAATTTAAAACCTTTGAGTTAATTTTTGTGAAGGGTGTAATGTCTGTGTCTAGATTCATTAATTTTGCATGTAGAGATCCAGTTATTCTAGCACAATGTATTTTTTTTCCCCTTTTAATTTTAGGAGCAAGATGATATCTCTTAAAAATCCAAAGGAGAAACTTTTGAATGTCTTTCATTTAATGTTTCAGGATAAAAATATGCTCTATCATAGTCAAATAAGAAAGTAACATCAGTCAGGCATTAAAGCAATTAAGTTCTCTAGTCTAGTCCTCCCAAAATACTGATTTATATATTCTAATGTCCTCAAAACAAAGATGACCTCACAGCTTTCAGGTGTTATACGGGACTGAAACTTATTATTATGAACTTTAAATATATGTTTGAATTAATAAAGAAATAGTCACATAAGAGATTTCTAACTCAAAACAATACAAATATTTTTTAAACTAAACTACAAGAAAACTGGATTCACAATATAGTTGTTGCTCATAGTAACTTTCAAATAACAACATGAGATTTTAATTTTATTGTTTACATAAAAATGAAAGCTATAAAAGTTAATTCCTTCCAATAAATTTGTTATCTTTAATAGCATAGATTTGTTGGTGCCACTCAAAAACTACAATGGAAGTGATAACTCTGTTATACTACGAGGAGACAAAGACATTACCACTGAATACAATTCATATGGTGCCATGACCTCAGACTGCAAAACTTGAAGTTCACATTCATAGTTACTCTAGATACAATATAGATAAAGCTAGTTTATACCATGATCAATTCTTTCCACTAAGATTTGGGAACAGAAAGTAATATTCATTCATTGATTCAATATTTATTAGATCCCTATGACAACTAAATAAATGAAATGACAGTAATTAATAGTAGACACAAAGATGTATTAGCCAGACTTTCACTCTCAGGGAGCAAATATTCTGCTAGGATAGATAAGAACCTACAGAAATGACTTTCAGTGCAAATAGAAAATGATCTGGAGATAAAAGAGTCATAAATTCATTGTTAGAGATGCCAGGGAAAAAAAGAATTACTTCCAGGTGGGAAAATCAGGATATACTCCATGGAGGAGAAAATATCAGAGTTAAATATTCAAAAAGGAAGAGACCCTATCATCTCTCACAGCCCTTTAACCTGGAGTCTGCTTGCTTTCCAAATCCCAAATACATCCCTCTGAGAAGGTGGGGTTGTCCTCTTCTTGCATCCCATTCTTGCTTCTACACCATTAGTACTCCTCCATCTTGGAAGAGTTCTGTTCCCCTGAAGCTCATGCTATTGTATTTTCTGCCTCATCCCTGTCCTCATTGCTATCAGCTGACAGCCTGTAGTCACTGTCTTTTTTGTCAGGGCAGGAGGGCTTTACAGTGTTGTGCTAGTTTCTGCTGTGGAGTGAAGTACATCAGGTGTAAGTACACACGTACCCCCTCCCTTCTGGATTTTCTTCCATCCAGGTCATCACAGAGCATCAAGTAGAGTTCCCTGAGCTATAGAGCTGGCTCTCACTAGTTATCTATTCCATGTATAGCAGTGTATACACATCAACCCTGCTCCACCAATTAATCCCACCATCCCCTCCCCATGTCAGTCTTGGTTTCTGGAACATCTTCTTCCTCTTCGCCTTGACCTCCTGATATTCCTGCTGGATTCAACACATACAAACAGGGTTGCCACCTAGACTTTCACAAGTGCAGGGGATGGTCTCCAGCAACTTCTCTACCATTGATTTTCTTACCTGTTTTGACAAATTTTGGTGGAAGATGGTAAAATACTTTAAGAAAGAGATGCCACTTTCTAATTTGCACAATGTCACCATGTGGACTAGTAGCAGGGTGGTATAGGGATAATTCATTCGACAGCTGGTCCCTTTGTTCTTTGACCTCCTCCCCACCAATCCCCTTGACTGATCATCATTGCACCTGGGCCATTCGAGCTTACAATCACACCCTGCATTTTATCACCTCCACCCCTAGAGGCTAGACTACCTTACAATGAATCTGAAGACTCTGTTTTTCTACCATATCCTCTTGCATTTTTAGCTCCATTACTCAAGTTTTTTTGAAATAATTTTTCTATGGATACCATTAATTCTATCTCTCTTCTATCTTTTTCTATTTGTTAGCTCCAATCATCTTTTATTCTTTCCTATCTAGCTTGTATTTCATGATTTATTGTTAGAAATATTCTGTTTCAAATACTTCCAACACTCTTGCCCTGTCTCCCTTTTTCACATTCCCTCAAGGGAAAAAAGGGCTTCTCAGGTGGTTCAGACAATAAAGAATCTGCCTGCAGTGCAAGAGACCTGGGTTCAATCCCTGGGTCAGGAAGATAACATGGAGAAAGCAATGGCTACCCACTCCAGTACTCTTACCTGGAGAATTACAGGGATGGAAGCAGGCTACAGTTCATGGGGTCACAAAGAGTCAGACATGACAGACAGGAAAATACAAAACAAAACAATCCTGATGAACCTGACATTTGCCTTCTCTGGACGGGCACTCATGCAACTGAGCATTTCTAGAGAAAGCCCACAGCCACTGAAGGGTTATCTCTCTCCTTAATTCCATGGTAGATTTCCCCTCACTCATGCAATTTCAGCCATGCCTCTTCTTATATCCTACAACAAACTCTATTGGCTTTTTACAAGCTACTTCTTCTTCTTGGAATGTTTTTCCCCTAAACCCTTAGTCTGATTGACTCTTACTTGGCCATCAGGCCTCAGCTTAATGATAATACTGATTAGCAACTAATATTTACTGAGTATGTTCTTTGTGCTGGGGAGTTTTATATAAATTAGTTCAATCTTCTCAGTATTCTCAAGAGGAGATGGTGTTATCACCTTCATTTTACAGAAGAGAAAATCTGAGGTCAAGATTTTCTCAAGTTACGGAGAGGTCAAGTAACTTACTTAAGTCACACACAAAGAGAGTGCTAACTAGAATTTGGATCCTTGCTAGCTGACTATAGGCTTGCATGCTTAGGTAACTTACTATTCTGTTTCCCTGTTTTGGGCTGTCTCCTACTCTCTCCTGTTATTCCTCCATAGATGCATCTTCCCAAAGACACCCTAAACATATTTTGTAATAATTTTCTCAATTTGTATCTGTACATTTATTCACTTCCTATGTCTTGCATTTTCATTGTCTCCCTCCTCTAATCAGACTTAAGCTCTGAGGGGATCATATGTTCATTTCACCTTCACTAGCAATTTGCCTGGGCTTTCCCGGTGGCTCAGTGGTAAAGAATCTGCCTGCCAATTCTTCTCTGGCTGCAGGAGAAGCAGTTTCCATCCCTCGGTTGGGAAGATTCCCTGAAGAAGGAAATGGCAACCCAACCCAGTATATGGGGTCAGCCTGGTCTATGACAACAATCAGCCAATGCTTGTTAAATGAATGGAGAAAATTGAGAACAAGTCAGGCAGAGTAGGCAATTGTGGCAGACCTGGGTGTGAACAAAGGCCAGGCAGGAAGATTTGACATTCCCTGATGTGACGGCCCCATGTAATTGGGACATAAGAGACTTTTCCACCCTGACATCAGTGAGTTGAACAGGACTAAAGAATTGACAAAGACCATGCAAAACTAAAAA
The DNA here is from genome assembly GCF_029378745.1 of Bos indicus. Lineage (NCBI taxonomy): Eukaryota > Metazoa > Chordata > Mammalia > Artiodactyla > Bovidae > Bos > Bos indicus. Next base: position 61,907,827 of record NC_091768.1, on the reverse strand, counting down.
GTGTGACGTATCCTATCTTCCAGGCGTCCCCGGTGGCTTAGTGGTAAAAAATCCACCTGTAATGCTGGAGTCACAGGAAACGCAGATTCAATTTTGCAGGAAGACCCCCTGGAGGAGGGCATGGCAACCCATTCCAGTATTCTTGCCTGGAGAATCCCACGGAGAGAAGAGCCTGGTAGGTTACAGTCCATGGGTCACAAAGAGTCTAACACTGCTAAAGCGACTGAGCATGCATGCATACATCCTATCTTCTAGGGCTGAAGAGCAGTTGTGAAATCACTGTTGTTGCTGGGTAAGATACAGCCAGATCACTCTGTCCTGAGTTGTGGGCTGAAGCTGTGTCAGAGGTTCTTCCTTCAGCCTCACATGTGGGTTCTAGCTGGGAGTCAAGGGCACTTCCCAAGCATGCATAGATGGAGCTATCAGAGCACAGATCACCACACTGGCACCTTCTGTAGAGTAGGCAGGAAATGCGAGATGGATTAGACAGGCAAGATAAGTAAGCTGCGATCAGGTAGAATTTTATTACATTTGACCAAAAGTCATTTCAACACACTTAACACAGCCAAAGGAAGGTACATATAATCTTTAAGATAATTTACAAAGATCAAAATGGAGCAAAGCTAAAGGCAAATTCTGAGTGTACAGAAAGGTGACATTTGCAGCATTAACGTTATGAGAAGAATCTCTAAGGCAATAGTATATCACTGGGTCATTTTAACTGCAATGTCTAATATAGCTTATACTCTAAATTTTAAAGTGAAAAATGAGAGTCGCTCAGTGGTGTCTGACTCTTTGCGACCCAATGGACTGTAGTCCTCCAGCCTCCTCTGTCCATGGAATTCTCCAGGCCAGAATACTGGAATGAGTATAGCCGTTCCCTTCTTCAGGGGCTCTTTCCAACCCATGAATCGAACCCAGGTCTCCCACATTGCAGGTGGATTCTTTACCAACTGAGCCACCAGGGAAGTCCACATTTTAAAGTAGCAGGTACACAAAGATAGTCTTTAAAAGTTATATGTATGTTCATGCTACAATAAGTTACTGATCTTTTTAGATTTTTTTTAAAGAATTAACTCAGTTTTAAAACGTCCCCAAGAAAACTGAAGCTTGCTACCCTTGGACAGCAAGGAGATCAAACCAGTCAATTCTAAAGGAAATCAACCCTGAATTGTCATTGGAAAGACTGATGCTGAAGCTGAAGTTCCAGTATAACGGCCACCTGATGTGAAGAACTGATTCATTGGAAAAGACCCTGATGTTGGGAAAGATTGAGGGCAGGAGGAGAAGGGGATGACAGAGGATGAGATGGGTTGAATGGCCTCACCAACTCAATGGATATGAGTTTGAGCAAACTCTGGGAGATGGTGAAGGACAAGGAAGCCTGGTGTGCTGTAGTTCATGGGGTTGCAAAGAGACCGACACGACTGAGTGACTGAACAACAACAGCAGCCATATATGTAAGGCAGGATAAAAGGCACTGAGGAGGTCTGAGCTTTATAGGGTAAGGAAATGAAGAGTCGAACTGGGGTTGTAGCGAGCATTCAAGCAGGGAAGACAACAGCATGTATCTCAGATTCCACACCCATTCCGTGCAGAGCTGCAGCTTCCAGGGTGGAACCCAGAGCTTGTCTTGGCTACTAATGTGGTCTTCTGTGAGAATGAGGTCCTTGGGATTCTAATTTGCCTTGGCTTTCTTTTTTAATGAAAGTGAGAGCTAGTCGTTGAGTCATGTTCCACTCTTTGCAATCCCATGGACTGTAACCCATCAGGCGCCTTTGTCCATGGAATTCTCCAGGCAAGAATCCTGAAATGAGTCGCCATTTCCTTCTCCAGGGCATCTTCTCAACCCAGGGATTGAATCCATATCTCCTGCATTGCAGGAAGATTCTTTACCGTTTGAGCCAGCAGGGAAGACCTTCTTTTTTAATAATTTTATTTATTTTTGGCTGTACTGGGTCTTCGTTGCTGTGTGGGCGGCCTCTCCTCTAGTTGTAGAGAGTGGGGGCTACTCTCAAGTTGCCGGGGGTGAGTTTTTTGCTGTGGTGGCTTCTTTTGTTGCAGAGCATGGGCTCCAGGGCATGCGGGCTTCATAAGTTGTGCACACAGGCTCAGTGGTTGCAGTTCACAGACTGTAGAGTGTGGGTCCAACAGCTGTGGCCCAGGAGCTTAGCTGCCTGTGTCATGTGGGATCTACTCGTGTTGGCAGGTGGATTCTTTGCCACTGAGCCACCAGGGAAGCGCCTGCCTTGACTTTCAGAAGGGGTTTGTGAAAAGGAATAAGAAGAGTCAAAAGAAATTTGTCTGTCTTCCCATTGATGAGCCCAAATACCATAGAAGGTGGGCAGTGCTCCTGAATGCTATCTCTGGGTTGGTGTGTGCCTGGGAGATTACATCTGGAGCACAGAAGACCCCCATCCACATCTGACCACAGCTCTGTGATCTTATTCCTAGAAGCATCTACAACTCTTGATCACAGGAGTGTGCTTGGCTCAGGCAAGGCAGGCCAAGTGTTGGGGCACAAATGCCTATGGAAGCATCTTTAAAACAATGTCAGCTGGGAGATGGTGGAGAAATGCATCTCTCTGGTACCACATCACTCATGTGTGTGGTACCCTGCCGGATTGGCTGCATATACCCTAGAAATCCCCTGTCACTCCTCTGTGCTGGCTTTCTTCCATCTTCACCCTTATTTCATATCCCCACCACCTCACCCATGCTCTATGAGATCACCTCCCAAACAAACAACATGCACTGGAATTCTTGTTCTCAGGCTCCACTTCTAACAACAAACAAACAGACTTGAATTTGAAGGTAAGAAATCCCAAAAGAAGTCGATAAATCTGTCTTTGTAATTTTGTAAGCAATGGTAAGGTTCTAGTGATCTACTGTAAGCCTGTGGCTAGACCATACCTGTCTTAGTCAATCTGGGGTGTTATAACAAAATAACAAACTGTGGAAAATTCTTCAAGAGATGGTAATAACCAGACCACCTTACCTGCCTACTGAGAAACCTGTATGCAGGTCAAGAAGCAACAGTTAGAACTGGACGTGGAACAACAGACTGGTTCAAAATTGGGAAAGGAGTACATCAAGGCTGTATATTGTCACCCTGTTTATTTAACTTATTATGCAGAGTACATCATGCAAAACACCAGGCTGGATGAAGCACAAGCTGAAGCACAAGCTGGAATCAAGACTGCCAGGAGAAATAGCAATAACCTCAGAAATGCAGATGACACCACCCTTATGACAGAAAGCAAAGAGGAACTGAAGAGCCTCTTGATGAAAGTGAAAGAGGAGAGTGAAAAAGTTGGATGAAAACTTAACATTCAAAAAGAGATCATGGCATCCAGTCCCATCACTTCATGGCAAATAGATGGGGAAACGGCAACAAATTTTATTTTCTTGGGCTCCACTGCAGATGGTGGCTGCAGCCATGAAATTAAAAGACACTTGTTCCTTGGAAGAAAAGCTATGAAAAACCTAGACAGCATATTAAAAACCATAGACATTACTTTGCCAACAAAGGTCCATATAGTCAAAACTATGGTTTTTCCAGTAGTCATGTACAGATGTGAGAGATGGACTGTAAAGAAAGTTGATCACTGGAGAATTGATGCTTTTGAATTGTTGTGCTGCAGAAGACTCTTTAGAGTCCCTTGGACAGCAAGGAGATCAAACCAGTCTAAAAGAAATCAATCCTGAATATTCATTGGAAGGACTGATACTGAAGCTGAAACTCCAATCCTTCGGCCACCTGATGTGAAGAGCCAACTCATTTGAAAAGACCCTGATGCTTGGAAAGATTGAGGGCAGGAGGAGAAGGGGACAATAGAGGATGAGATGATTGAATGGCATCACTGAGTCAATGGATATGAGTTTAAGCAAACTCTGGGAGATGGTGAAGGACAGAGAAGCCTGGTGTGCTGCAGTCCATGAGGTCACAAAGAGTTGGACACTACTTAACAATTGAACAACAATGTGTACAACTCGATGGTTTTTATTATACACAAAATCTTGCATTAACCACCAGAATCTAATTTTAGACCATATTTTGGGTCACTTCAAATGGACTTTGTTTCTGCATTAATAGAAAATGAACATTCAACCTATGTGTGAAATCTTGTGCCAGAACGTGCCAGGCACTGGGTCGTGTGGGTGAACCAGAAAGACATGATCCAACCCTCACGCAGCCTGAATCCCAGTGTGAGGGGACTGGTGCTCAGAGGTGAAAATGGAGTAACAAGAGAGTCGTATGCTCTGGTGATAAACAGAATGAATAAGAACAAGAAAGAGAGTTATATTACAGAATCAAGGACAGCCTCTCTGAGGAGATAACATTTAAGCAAGATCAAAAATATATTAAGGGTTCATTAGCTAGGGGTAGACAAGAACAAGAATGTTCCAGACTCCGGGAACAGCAAGAGCAGAGGTGGAGAGTGGCCTGAATTGACCTTGGAGAAATAAGAAAGCAGATCCTGCAGGCCTTTATACACCATGAGAAGGAATTTGAAATTAATTCTAAGTGCATTGAGAGACCACTGAATAGTTAAGTCATCAAGTGTCATGACTTAACTTGTGCTTTAAAGATATTTGTCTAGATGGTAACCAGACAACATGGTGATCTCATTTCACAGTGCATATGTATACTAAATTATTAAGGGGATGACAGAGGATGAGATGGTTGGATGGCATCACCAACTCGATGGACATGGATTTGGGTGAACTCCGGGAGTTGATGATGGACAGGGAGGCCTGGCATGCTGTGGTTCATGGGGTCGCAAAGAGTCAGACATGACTGAGCGACTGAACTGAACTGAACACCTGAAATAAATAAAATGTTACATGTCAGTAAGATATCAATTAAAACAAACCACAATACAGTGAAAATATTAGTGTAGTTGCTCTAGGGAAAATAGATATTAGGCAGGCAAGAGGGGAAATAAGAAGGCTGGATAGGAGACCATGGCAATGGTCTGGGCAAGAGGTGATGCTAACTTGGACCTGTGGTGGACTTTGAGATGGGAGGGAGTAGACTGAGTCAAATACATTTCAGAAACAACAGGTGAAAAAATCAATGCAGTAGGTAGGGTTTTCTATAAAAGGAACAGATAAAGGGGTTGTAAGCTGGCATCAAGGGAGGAATGTGAGAAAGTGACCCATGCTCAAATATGTGTGTGATGTTGGTGGGAATACTCCAGAGAAGAAGGTGAGAGAGTGCTGGTACAGAGGGTGAGCAGGAGAGCTGGAATGAGTGGGGTCCCAGTGAGGCAGCTGGTCAGCGTTAGAACTGGAGTCCTCAGTGTCCTTAGGGACCCTCTGACCAACTCAGAGGGAGGCTAGACTCTTGGGACCTTACTTCCGATTTAACCAGAGCCATTCCTGCTTTGTTAATTTCATACTTTTGGCTCATGCTTAAACTGCCATGTGAAGAAAATGATCTGGGCTCAATGAACTTTGAGAACTGTAGCACTGCTATGCTACTTGACAAGAAGTCATTTGCTTGGCAAAAAATTAGTTGCTCAGTCATGTCTGACTCTTTGCAACCCCATGGGCTGTAGCCTGCCAGGCTCCTCTGTCCATGGAATTCTTCAAGCAAGAATACTGGTGTGGGTAGCCATTCCCTTCTCCAAGGGATCTTCCTGACCCAGGGATCAAATCCAGGTCTCCTGGATTGCAGGCACATTCTTTATCATCAGCCACCAGAGAAGCCCTTGCTTGGCAAATATTTCTCTAAACTTGAAGGCATCCAAAGTCACACTTAGAGGAGGCAGTGTTTTCAGCTCTTTTTGTTATCCAGGACTCCCAGATCTGCTCAGAGCAGTGAAAACTCAAGCATATGGCAAAGAACTCTTAAAGGTCCATGAGACCAGACTCCAGCCAGCTGAGTTTGTTGGAGGAACCCAGGCTGACAAGGTTGCTGGTGCCTGTGGTCAGAGGTGTGGGCTGGATTGGGGGATGGCTGGGGCGACCTCCCTGTTGGGGGAAGTACACTGATTGAAACTGCCCACCCTGGCCAGGCACCATAGTAACTATTTGCATGAGTTGTTTTACAACAGGAGGTCCTGGTAAGGAACACGGAACTAATAAACCTCCACCAACTGGAAGAGTTCAGGAAAGGTCAAAACGAGACACCACATGTCCAACCACCTCCCAGAATCCTTCTCTCTGGCATTCATCTTGGCTGAACAAGGCGTGCACCACCAGGAAGGACTCTTGAGTTAGAATGATTGGCTAAAGACAACCCAGAAACTAATCCCATCTCTGTAAAACCCGAGACTGCAAGCCATGAGACAGAGCTGTTCTCCTGGGTTCCCTTACCTTGCTGCTCTCCGCCGGCGTGCTCTTTCCCAGTGAAGTCTCTTGCCTTGTCAGCACATGTGTCTCCTCAGACAGTTCATTTCCGAGTGTTAGTCAAGAGCCCGATTCCGAGCTCTGGAAAGGGTCCTCCTTCCTGCAACATCCCCATGCAGGTCATGGGATCCACTTTGGAGATCATAGTACCCTTCAGAACATGTGTGACTCCATGACAAACTCCTTCAGCAGAGGGCAGCTCTTCCAAGAGACAACATATCCAGGTGTTACTGAATTGGCTTTTTCTCAAGTTCCTCTGTGGAGGCAGGTCAGACACATGCAGGACACCAGGAGTATTTGTGTCCCCTCCTAGAGCACCCTGACCTTCATGTGGCTAGGCCTGGGTGAGGGGCTGTGCTTCGTTTTAGCTCAGATGCTTTTCTACCCTCATTCTCTAAAGGAACCTGTCCTGGTTCTGTAAGTATTATCAGAGCATCCCTACTGTTTTTGTTTTTGTTTTCCTTATCTTTGGCTGCATTGGGTCTTCGTGGCTACATGCAGACTTTCTCTAGTTGCAGTGAGAGGGGACTATTCTTTAGTTGTGGTGTGCAAGTTTCTCAATCCAGGGGCTTCTCTTGTTGAGCACAGGCTCTAGGGCACATGGGCTTCAGTAATTGCAGCACACAGGCCCAGTATTTGTAGAGCATGGGCTTAGTTGCCGCACGGCATGTGGGATCATCCTGGACCAGGGATTGAACCCATGTCCCCTATATTGGCAGGTGGATTCTTAACCACTAGACCACCAGGGAAGTCCCCAATTATTTTTTTATTCAATGCCATGAGATACTGGGCAACTCACACAAATTATTTGCACACATACACACATATTCCAGCATGACAGAAACAAACAAAAAAGAAACTGCCTGGCAATAGTTTATAACAAGAGTTTTATATGAACTCTCATGAATTGTATTATTTAGCAAAGAAATGTTTTACAAAACCATGGAGACCTTAAAGGAGTCAATGTATCCAAGACACAGATACTTCAATCTACCTCAGGGATTGGACAGGCCCAGAGACAGGCTGGCACAATAGTGGGAGGGATGTTTGGGTCTAGATTGTTGCTTTCTATGCTAGGGGGACCACTGAAGATTTCTAAGCAGAGAGAAGCAGGATCAGAGCCAAATTTTAGCAATATCCCTGTAGCAGAAGAGGCCTAGAGTGAAGCTGGGTGATCATAAGGAAACTGTCACAGGGACCCAAGAGACATGAAAGTGCTGCAAAAGGTGGGGGTAGGGCAACAGGAGAGGGGAAATAGAGCTTGAGACCCTGAGGGGTTAGATTTGAAAGATCAGAAGACTGGATATGGAAGGTGAAGGAAGACTTGTGATTGACTAGTTTTCTGCTTTGCTGACTTAGAATAGATCATGAGGCCATTAACTGGAAAAAAAAATGATAAGGGAAGAGAAGCTGGTTTAAAGTGAAAGAAGCTTAAGATTTAATGGTTATGTGTGCAAACACAAGAGTGGATGTGCTTCATTTAATATCTACATGTAGATTTTATCAAGACATTTACATTTAACTTGATAGTCTTTCTGGCCACCATTGATTTTGAATTCTTTTTCTGATAATAAGGATAGATTTGCACTGAGTCCTCTCCACTCGCCTGTCCTTCTTCTTTTGTAATCACATCTGTGTAAAACCTGAGACCAAGAGCAGAGCTGTAATACACGGAGGAAAAAAATCACTGCACAGGATGGACCCCCAGCTTTTGGAAGCTTCCACAGCATCCTCTCCCCAGGGAGTTAATTGACTATGGATAATATCACAAACAATGCATTCCTATTGCCACTGGATTTTTTTTTTTAAAGTACCCATTCTGCTATTTCCACATCAAAGCTTATAAGAAATAAGCTGTAAGTGGGTTTCACACCATTTAAGAAGCTCCTGACATTTTCGAAGTTCCCCAGGGCTTTACAATGAGAGCCTTTCTAGGAATACTGATCTCTAGGAAATGAGAGGAAAATTCCTTGCAAAATTTTGTCTAAATGAAATAACAAAAGGAACACTCGGTATTCAAACTATTCAAAGGAATTGCTTTAAAAAATAAAATGACAATAGTGGCTTCAGGTTGCAACTTGCTTTTTGCTTTTGCTTTTGTGGCAATGTGCATGCTGAGAGGGGAATTTGATGAGGAGGGGTTGAATATAATGAGAAGAAAATTGCAAGCAATCGATCTGTTATATACATTATCTCCGTGCCTAAGTGAAGAAGAGGGTGGTGAAATTATCCTTTGAATTCAAAAACCACGCTAATCATCCATTTAGATAATTTTTTCAATGGTGTGTTTTGTTTGCTTAATTATCGAAACTGGCCATCCAGTGACTTCAAATCCATTATGAACCACACAGCTCCCTGCTTTGTCCTTGTTGGGTAGATTAGTATTTCATCTTTCATTTCAAACAAGGATGTGCTTTTGATGTGTTCGCTTAAGACTTAGCCGTCAGGGAATGATTGAGTAAGCAGAGAGTTTACAATGTTTTATCAAGTTCTTGAACTAGGAAAAAAAATGTTGAGAGATCGTACAATGCACCTTTGGTTTGTATCTGAGAAACAGACTTTTAGTTTGCTAATTGTTCTTTGGGGGAATGGTTCATGAGTATATCTGTGCTGCTCATTACTGTATATGCAGCACTTAGCACAGTGCCTGGCTCAGTGGACCTTTGTTGAATGACTGAAGAAATGCATGAATGAATGGTGACTTACTACTCCTGCTCTCTACACCCACAACTGCTCCAAATATGATCACAAACAAGAGATATCATTTGTTGATTTTCTTCACATAGTATCTTAAAAATGTGATCATATGATTTATGGTCCAAACCAGGACACTTTTGAGAGTGAAAAGGATGCTGTAAATGGTTACACCAAAGCAACCGGCATAAACTAGGACATTTCAGGCAAATTAGGACATATGGTCACTCTATATACTGATTACAAAACACTAGAGGACCAGAGAGCATTTTTCTAGCCCATACCTCATGTCTTATCTATTTTCTTGACACCCTACTTGGCTTGAGACAATTGCTCTGACTTTTTGAGCTGATTACTAAATGTTCCCTAAGCTCAATCACTTTAATTTTTCTTTTTATGGCCTTTAGATTTGATTTTTGCACTAAAGTGGCAGAAAAAAAAATTTATGAGGAGAAGCAAAAAGCCTTTTGGAACACTATTCTCACCTCCATGCTTATCTGTGTTTGACATAGAGTTGGCTCAAGAAATTCTTCCTTAAAAAAAAAAACAGAAGTTCTGGTTTCCAAATGACAGAATATAGAATGAGTAAATACTGCTTCCACATAAAATCCATATAAATGATTTAAAAACACATAAAAATTGAAAAATTTGACTTGACAAGGGACTAATGAAAATTTGAAAAATAAAAGCACATGATTTAGGATGAAATTGGCTGATTCACTTTGTTGTACAGCAGAAACTAATACAACATTGTAAAGCAATAAAATGAAATACTGCTATTAAAAAAAGAAGATGAAATTGGAAAATCACTTCTCAGAACATGTGTAGGAGTAACCAAAGAACTCCATTGCTAGAGGTGGTTAGAGACAGAGGGCAGGTAGGCCACCAGGGCGGAGAAGGCAATGGCACCCCACTCCAGTACTCTTGCCTGGAAAATCCCATGGACGGAGGAGCCTGGTAGGCTGCAGTCCATGGGGTCGATAGGAGTCGGACATGACTAAGCAACTTCACGTTCATGCATTGGAAAAGGAAATAGCAACCCACTCCAGTGTTCTTGCCTGGAGAATCCCAGGGACTGGGGAGCCTGGTGGGTTGCCGTCTATGGGGTTGCACAGAGTCGGACACGACTGAAGCGACTCAGCAGCAGCAGCAGCAGGACACCAGGGGCAATTAGCAAGAACACCAGAGTGACAGCAGCCATACACATTGACCCCCTACACACACACACACACACACACACACACACACACACACACACACACACACCATATTTGTCCTCACCCAGGAGCAGTAGAAGCTTAGCATAGAGTAGACAAAGCAGAAGCATAGAGTAGACAAGGCAGTTCTCCCAAGTGTCTGCTGCTTCCCAGGGGCATCAGGTATGTTTCTGCCCTATCTGAGGCCATGACTCTTTCCTCCATCACTCTCACTGAAAACAAAGCAAGCTTCTCCCTCACCAGGCTGTGCAAAGAGAGTTAGAAACTTTACTAAAGCTCAGCTACCAAAACACACTCATAAGAAAGATGAAAATATTCTCCAACTCTGAGGAACGAAAACACCTAAAAAGGGTGATTTAAGAAGAAAAACAAAACTAGAAACTAGACATATGAAAGAATTTATCCTAGAGGAAGTAGCATAGAACTGTAACATAAGCTTATTTTATATCATCAGGCAGATAAGGAACAATTATTTAATTCAAAAAACTAGAATGAATGATTATGAAAAAGAACCAATTAGATATTATGGAAACAAAGTAAAGAAACTCTTTGAAATTTTAAAAAAAAGCCTCAAAAGTGGACTGAATACCTGAATAAACACAATTGAAGAGCAAATCAGTGATCTGAAAGACTGCACTGAGAAATCATCCCAGAATTTATCAAAAATGGAAACTATATACTTCTTAAAAAGCAGCACAAAAGAAAAGTTAAAACAAACCAGCAAACATAAAGAACAGGGCCGGAAATCAGCATCAATTCATTCAGTTCAGTTCAGTTCAGTTGCTCAGTCGCGTCCTACTCTGCAACCCATGAATTGCAGCACGCCAGGCCTCCCTGTCCATCACCAACTCCCGGAGTTCACTCAGACTCACGTCCATCGAGTCAGTGATGCCATCCAGCCATCTCATCCTCTGTCGTCCCCTTCTCCTCCTGCCCCCAATCCCTCCCAGCATCAGAGTCTTTTCCAATGAGTCAACTCTTCGCATGAGGTAAATTGAGAAAATACAGAGAATCCAAGGAAATAGTAATGTGACATAAAAGCAAAAAATTTCTACACCTGAAGAAAGACTTAAGTCCTAAAGTTGAAAAAGCCTGCTGAGGAAAAAAAAAAAAAAAAACAACCAAACATAGACAGTAGCAACAATGGTGACAAAACCCAGCTCAAGACATTTCAAAGTTGCATCAGGGCTAAATGAGAGCCCTAAAAGTTAGAACTGAGAAAAACATGAGAATACCCACCAAGAAAAGAGAATCGTATTGACACCATCCTCAGCAGCAGCATCACGGAGCATATACTGGAGCACCATCTTCAAAGAGCTTAGGGGAAATAGCCTTGAGTCTCTGCTTTTACATACAATGAAACTGTCACTCATAATTGAGGGCGGATAAAACATTTTTGGATGTATAAGTCCTCAGAAAGCATAGTGTTCATAAATCTTTTCTTAAGAATTACTAGACGATATACCCCAGGAAGAAGAAAATGAATTCTAAGAGGAAATAGTTGAATGCATTAACTGTGTAATCTATAATTGATAATGACAATGACTTTTCCCTTAAGGAAACTGTGTTTCATTTTTAAAATTGTAAATATGAAATTAGATAATTATGATTTTGTAACTTGCTTAAAATATACAGTATGTCACAAGCCCACCAAGGTACACAGTGAGGAATAATCAGAGGCTTGGAACTCTCCGATTAAACCAGACTGTGTTCTTAGGGGATGCCCTTCTTGTCCTGAGGCCAGAGGAGGGGGAGACCAGAGCCCAGGACCAGAGCAAGATCTAAACTCCCCATGTAGAAGACATGAGAACTAATGTAGCAACATATCTCTAACACAGAGCCACCACTAACATTTAATATAGCTTAATGAAGATCTGTATTTCTGTCAACAACTAGTTTTTTTCTCTCTGCCATTTTCAAGGACTCTTCAAAGGTTAGCAGGATTTTGATAGAGTATACATCTGATAAGTCAAATAAAATTGAGTATTAGCAGAATATTGAGATCCCAGAAATGCTTTGAGTTGAACTATAACTCTTTACCCAACATTCCTCAGTCTTTCCAAGGAAGATATAAGGAGTTCTGAATTGAAACCATACCCAAGCCCCTGAGTCCCCATTTTTTGAAATAAAAGGCTTTTATTTTAGGCCCCCAGGCCTCCCTTGAGTCTCCAAAGGCTAGCTCAAGAGTTAATGAGTAGGAAATGTGAAGATATAGAAACAAAGAATAGATATTGGGCTGAGAAACAGGTAATAATTTAGTCAATAAACCAGTCGCATTGCAGATTCATCTAACTCCCAGTTACCTAAAGTTATAGACAAAGGTCTCACACACATTCCTAAGTTGTTTTTACAGGAAGCAGAACCCCACCAGATGAAAACTGTTGATTGCAAGCATGTAGACCCTAGACTGGTTAAAACCCGAAGATTGGTGATCAGCTTGAAACTTCACCTTAATACCAATCAGTATGAGAATTGCACACACCGATCACACACACTACAGCCCCCTCTCTCCCACTGCCTTTGAAAGCCCTTCCCTGAAAGCCATGGAGGAGTTCTGGTCTTTTGAGCATGAGCTGCCTGTTCTCTTTGCTTGGCAACTGCAGTAAATGCTATACTTTCCTTCACCCCAACTTGGTGTCAGTAGATGAGCAAGCGGAACCAAGTCCAGATTTAGTTACATGATATAATTTTTTTTCCTCTGGGCATGGACCTCTACTATCCAGGTGGCAGATGGCCTCAAGTGAAGAGTTCTTCCTCTTGGCAGCATGGTGTAAAAGCAGAAGTTTGGTAAACGAGTGTTGCTTGTAATTACTACCAAAGAGAGAATGTTAGGTTTCCCTCTCATTAATGTCATGCTGGCATCATTCCTTTTGTGGACATCTGTTGTTTGAAACACCTGGCTCATCTCCATCTTCCTGAAAGCACTGTCCCACATCGTTTCCCTTTCTCACAGCAGGAGTTGCCCTGATCCTCCCTCCCAGGTCTCAGGAGATGAGCTCATACTTTGTAAGCCAAAATTATTCTCCAGATCTCTCTGTTCACCCCTAGACTTGAGAGAGGAGGGAGCCCTTCCTCTCTGGAAATCTGTGAGGGTGTGATCCTGGCACTGATTGTATCTCCCAGTGCATGGAAGAAGAAAGTGTTCAGATGGAGAGAATGAAGCCTGAGAGACAGGGATAAAGGGGCAGAGGGATAGAGTTCTAGTGGAATATGTCCCTGGCTCCTGCTTCACTAGTTATACCCCTTCCTATCCTGGATCCTTGGTCAGTAAATTCACCCTCTTACCTAGCTAGTTCAAATGGACTTTCTATCATTTGCAACCGGAAGAGTCCTCTCTAGTTCAATGCCTTCCCCAGAACAGGTGCACAGTAAAAGTCACTGGATCAAGAGGAGCAAGCCAATAATTAGTTCCACATGAGATCAGTCTCTGAAAGAGGAAGGCGAGTGGGCCAGAGCATCTTTTTAGGGGCACGTGTGGGGGGCAGGGGTAGACAATATGGGAATAATTTTGCCAAAAGGAGGCAAACAATCCAGCACATGGCAGTAGCTCATGCCAACAGAGCACAGCAGAGGTGACAGTAGGTCCCAGTAGGAAAAGGTCCCTTATCCAAAAATTGAAAATGACATTTGGGGAATTTCTGTTTAGAGTTTTGTAGGATTGGGGACTGCTATGATCTCTCTGTGAATACTTGATTTGCATTGCTTTTCCTTTCTCTTAAATAAACTCTTTTGTTACCAAATGTGCCAACGTACCTATGTATAAGTTTCTGGGTGTGATTCCAGAGGGGAAGGAGAGAATGGATGTGTTAAACTGTTGGGCCTCCTGATAAAGAGATATTCCAAGGTTCTGAGTGAGGAATCAAGCTAAGAAGAGTGTAACTACCCAGAAGGTAAATCCAGCCCTTGAGGGCACAAGAATCTCTAACTAAGAGCCACCTCTAAACTTTAGTATGGCTCTCTTTGTAGCTACAGTTTTCATTTTTAACAACTAATAATTCCCCTATGCCAGTTTCAAGGATCTTTCAAAGGTTGGTGGGATTTTTGTAGGAGAAATATTGTATGAATCAAATAAAATTGACTACTAGAGGACTGTTTAGATTCTGGCTGTCCTTTGACTTGTCATATATTTCTTATGCACTTTTTGACCTCCATTTCTTCATTTGTTTGTAGGTGTTAATCAGCTTTGATCTGAACCAGGAGCAGAGTACAGCAATGCTTTTTAACGGGTGGGACTCCTTTTGTCTCAGTTTTGAGTGAAATGCCAATAGAAAGCCAGAATGCATATGGAACAAACTCTCTTCTGCGAAATTTATGAAGGAGATGATAAAGAACTACAGTGCCTTATAGAACGCTCAACCAAATGAGAGACATAAACAGAGAAAGTACATGAAAAGGAGAGAAAATTTGGTGATGACATTTCTTTGAGAGAGATGTTATATCACTCTGTTCCCTACGAGAGACAGTGGGCTCTTGCTCTATCATCTCAAGCTTTGTAGAAGAGGCTCTTATGGAGTGACCTGGAGAGTTTTGAAATGTGTTTGAAGTTGGGAAACACAAAGACCAATGCCTAAGAAAGTTAAGGTATCCCTGTGTCAATACCAGGAGCAGCCTGAACTTCCAGAGTCTTCTGAGCTGAAAGATACGTCAGAGTTTCCTGCGGATTATATATGAGTCACGTAAGACACAGAATTAATGTGGGGTCGTCTTATGTCCTGTCCAAAAGGGCGACGCAGAGGGACACTCCCAGTAACAAACTGGAGGTGAATTCAGAATTTTAGGGTTGTAAGAGGAATTGCAAGTGACAGCCTGAAATGGAGTTCCAACCACCATGTGACAAAAAATGTAATCAGGGAGGTCAGTCAGGGAACCTCTGAAAAGACTATGGAAGCATCTCTTGACACAGAGTTGGCTTTTCTCATCAGCAAAACTCAGACATGAAGCCAGCTTACAACAGTACCAGTGTGACACGGACATTTTCTATTCTCCCACCACTCATCTCCTCCCTATTTCTCCTCCTAGAAGGATTAGGAAGTAAGAATGAGGGAAGGAGAATTCCAATGTGGAAAAATGAAAAAAATCCTATCCTGCCCCTCCCTCTACACTGCAGGCTTCCAGCATCAAGCAGTTCCAAGCTAGAGAAGTAGAAAATATTTCCAGTTTAATGCTAAATTAAGCTTAGTGGTTTGAATACTATCTCAGACTGGACATTGTAACTTTTCGATTAACTTTGTTTGGGGACTTAGATGACTCTAGAGCTGTCTAACACTTAAGAAAGAGTACAAAGCCAGGGTTCTTGACCAAGTTTCCATTCTCAGGCAAGCTAGAATTAACTCCACTTAATGTACCTAAAAAATAAAATTGCATATTGAATGTACCATCACTTAGATTTGCTTAACATAGCAGTTGAAGGAATATATAAAACCAAACAAATATAATACTGACTGAAATATATGAGAAATCTTGTCAATAATCATAAAGAGGTCATTTTAGTTATTGTCTGAACTAGGTATTCTTTCAGATGCTGTATTTATTCCTGGGTTTTGTTAACTTAAATCATAGTTTGCCATTAGAAGGATGATGAGAGTACAGAAAATTAAGGCCAGCAAGGAAAGCTAGAGGGCTTGGCTTATTTAACAGAGAGAAAAGAAACTTCTAATGCCACTAATTCTTAAAAATTCTGTATCACCTAAAGTTATAGCCATGCACCCATATGTCACAGATGAATTTTAATTACATTCCTAATATTGTGCTGCACTAAACAATCCAAAGAGCTTCAGGTGAAGCAATAGTGAGGAAGGAAAATCACAGAAGCATCAAGTATCCAAGGATCATAGTTTACAGCCTATGATTGCCAACATCCATTATATATTTATTTAGCAACTATCATATACCAGGTTCTGTAGATAAAGAAGCAGAGAGGTACAAAGAGTCAAAAAGGAATGTAAGTGGATACAGGAGGGGTGAGAGCCACTGCTGAAGCTGGGACAGTGGAAACTGTCTTAATCCACTTCTATTTAACTGATCAGTTAGATTGATAGACCCTCTTATTCCCTCTTAAAATGTATTAACTGAGGTCTTCAGCACTCTGAAGTGACTTCAGCTAGCCTCTCACACTCTTATGCACTTCTGTTCTCATGTATTGAGTTTCTGTTGTTTAGTTATTGATCAGGTGTTAGTTATGTTCATTTCCCAAATTTATTTATGCCAATTATGCTTATTATTATAATAAAGTAATTAAAACAAACACTACACAATCCAACAAAATATGAATAGGAAAATAAGTACAACTGTTGCTTTTGCAAATGGAATGCTTTGGAAAGATACAATAGAGCCAAGTCACTAAAAACGTCACTATTTAATAGTTCAGATTCTTAGAGAGTTCTTGAAAATTTACAACTAAATGGTAGAATGTACCTGTCATTCTCTTAACTTTTCTACGCAAAATGCTATGTGACTGAGCCAATTTTGTAGCTCTGTTTAATGCCAAAAGAGAACAAACATTGGCAGAGAACATACTTTCATCTTTTCACATTGAGGAGCACTGTCAAAGCCATTGTCTTGGCCACCAGCTAGGAAAAGTAATACCCTCCAGAAATTCTATTATTTGTGTGCCAGTAGGGCCATATGACCATTGCAAGGCAAGTCTTTCAGCATCACCCACCCCATACTTCATGTCAGTTCATTCATTCATTCAATTAATATTTATTGGGCTCCCACAGGGAAGCTGGCAGAGAGACAATGCCTTGTACTGAACGAACAGGAGAGAAGATCCCGTGATCCATCTAACTCCCTCACTATGATGCAGTGGAGGAATCCTGAAGAAGAATATAGCTTGTGACGTCCCCTCTCTTATGATGAAGCTCATTGTGCTGGAAAAGTTACTATCCCAGGACTGGCTTTCTAGGGTTTAGCATTCAATTATTTATATCCACTCCAGCCTCCTCCAGGTGGGAGGTTAGGCTTTACCAAACACAATGGAGTGCTGATTACACAGGGCCTTACAGACCTCTGGTATGGCCTCCAGTCTGACTGGAAGTGCCTGAGTGGAGCCAAGAAGCCCAGCCCAGGTAGGAGAGAGGCATCTTAGTGATTCTGAGTGTGCAGAGACAAAGCTGGTTCTTGTGCATAAAGCAAACTTTATCATCAACTTCTATAGCATTGATCAATTTCTATTGACTATTAATTTTCCATGACATTCTATGAAGTGTCAAAAAGTTCTCATAAATATTCATTATAGAGGATGTAAGATTATTGACTTTTAGTTAATTCTTTTTCTAACAGAGTTAGAAAAATGACTTTGATGTCATATAAAATTATAGATCAAAACCTTTCCAATCTCAGGAGGGTGTTTTAAAGACTGAGACCTTATTCACATAGCACATTTAACTTCTATAAGACAGGAATTAAGTACATGAAAAATAAATTGATATAAAGATTTGTAAATATTCTTGATAAATTTGAGAATTTGAAAATAATCCCCCCTCTGTGTGTCATATGTTTCTAATTATAAGAAATGCAATATCTTAAATAGGTATTGAGGATACATCCTATTTATTTCACATCATGTAGCTACAAGTTTTTATTTTGAAGAAACATCATTAGGATAGACAAAATTAGAATGGATATTCCACCAACTCTGTGTGTTGTCTCAAGTCACCTATTACAGTAGAGCAAATCAAATTGTCGTAATGGTTTCTTACTATTAATGTTTATTTCAAATTCTCTTAGAGTTCTTTCTCAGTTTACTGAATGCCTATCTATACAAGAATGAACTTTACTTGTAAGAACATTGGATTCTTACCTAATGTGTATTTGGTGATGGGAGGGAGAAATGAATGGGGTATCCAGATACTAGATACTCCTGGTGATCAGGAGTCCACATGGTTCTCTCATCTGCTCGTCAGTGGACTCATTCTATACAAGTTGTTGCTTATAGAAGAGAAACAGAGGGAACGAGAAATCCCTTTAGCTCATTCCCGAATCAGGACCTCCAAAAGAGAGATCAAAAAGATGCGTATTCAAACACAAGCAGGGAAAATCAAGTTACCCTCTGTTCTAATAGGACCTTGCATTTCTGTTTGCCTTTGCCCAGTCTCTCCTGGGCAGCTTTGGGTTGCTATGAAAATGTAAGTGTCCCTACATTCTTCCCTAGCCTCATTTTAGGTTCTTCCTTCCTTTAGGTGAAGTCAAAGGCACTTGCTGCGGTGTGGAGGCTGTGAGGAAACCTGGGAGGGCATGTCTGTGCATCTACTCTCCTTGAATGGAGGTGACCATTCTGGTAGGAGCAGATGCCTTTGCAACACACACAGAGAGGACATGGAAAATTTGACCAGGAAAATTCTAGCTAGGCAGAATTTGGTCATAGACAGGCAATTTTTACTATGGTTTTGTGTCAGTCAACAGTAATTCAGTAATAAGTAAATAAGTATAAACCTACCATATGAGAGTAATTGATAGCTGCCAGGGACAATACTATGGGTCTTACATGCACAGTCACATTCTATCCACACAATGTCCCCTTGTGCTGGGATTTTTTTCTAGTTTAGTATTATTTTTATGGCTACAGGAAAATTAAAAATCAGAGAGTCTTCTTAAGGCCCCATATCTAAGAAAAGGTGAGACTTGACTAAAGTATAGGACTATTTCAATTCAAGGTTCACTCTATTGACTCTCCCAAATATTATAATTAAAAGGGAGAGACTCTAAAAGCAATATTTAACTTTGAAAATATTTTTCTAATCTATAGAGGTATTTATTAGCTTGAAACATACAAAATTGATAATATTCAACCATTTGACCTGTAAAAATGGCTACCTCATACAGTTCAGCCTGATGTATTTATCACTTCTTTTGCAGAAGATTTTCACAGATGGGGAAAACAAAACATATTCATGTTGAAGAATTCCCCCCACACATTTCCTATGACTCACAAAGTTTTATTGTGTAAACTAAAAAGGGAAATAATGCAAATTCACTTAATTAAATCCACATAATTAAGAGCAAACATTACTTATGCATTAAAAATTAATGTTTTCCCATTTGGATGTAGAAATTGGGGACATTTTGGAATGAATGTATCAGCTCTGATAAAAGCTGCCAGCGTGACATGGTACTCCAGAATACCAAAGCAGGACAACAAAACAAGACTATCTAAACCAGGCCTGGGGAAGAGAGGCTCCTTGGGTTGCTGTTTGTTAGAGTTATTTCTTACAATAAGAGTAAACTTATAATTTACTATGCATTTGTTCCAGAGAAGGCAATGGCACCCCACTCCAGTACTCTTGCCTGGAAAATCCCATGGACGGAGGAGCCTGGTAGGCTGCATGCAGTCCATGGGGTCGCGAAGAGTTGGACCCGACTGAGCAACTTCACTTTCACTTTTCACTTTCATGCATTGGAGAAGGAAATGGCAACCCACTCCAGTGTTCTTGCCTGGAGAATCCCAGGGATGGGGGAGCCTGGTGGGCTGCCGTCTATGGGGTCGCACAGAGTCAGACATGACTGAAGCGACTTAGCAGCATGCATTTGTTCATGACTAACTTAATTATTTAATAATATGAATACAGGTATTTATACACATCTCATATATACCTAGCTAATTTCAGTTAATGTTTTGTCCTTGTAAATGTTCACAGAAGAAGAGTTCTTACTATTTCGTTTATGCCATTGGCCAAATATGTCACTTTTCTCTCTTTTTAGACACAAGAAAATGGGAATGATATTTCCGAGGCCCATGTGGCGGGGTGAGCCTGTGATTAGTTTTGGCCAGTGAGTCATGAGCAAAAGTAATGTGTGTCACTTCTGGGCTAAACATTGCAAGGCTGGTGTGAGATATTCCAGAGGACTCTTTTACTGCTGGCATGGTAGTTGGAAAAACTTGATCAGTTCAGTTCAGTCGCTCAGTCATGTCCAACTCTCTGCAACCCCATGGACTGCAGCAAGCCAGGCTTTCCTGTCCATCACCACCTCCCAAATCTTGCTCAGACTCATGTCTATCAAGTCAGTGTTGCCATCCAACCATCTCATTCTTTGTCATTCCCTTCTCCTCCTGCCTTCAATCTCTCCAAGCATTAAGGTCTTTTCCAATGAGTCAGTTCTTTGCATCAGGTGGCCAAAGTATTGGAGTTTCAGCTTCAGCATCAGTCCTTCCAATGAATATTCAAGACTGATCTCCTTTAGGATGGACTGGTTGGATCTCCTTGTAGTCCAAGGGACTCTCAAGAGTCTTCTCCAGCACCACAGTTCAAAAGCATCAATTCTTTGGTGCTCAGCTTTCTTCATAATCCAACTCATATCCAAACATGACTACTGAAAAAAAGTATAGCTTTGACTAGACGGACCTTTGTTGGCAAAATAATGCTTCTGCTTTTTAATATGCTATCTAGATTGGTCATAGCTTTTCTTCCAAGGAGCAAGCATCTTTTAATTTCACAGCAGTAGTCACCATCTGCAGTGGTTTTGGAAAGTTCTGACAAAATTTGGTCCACCTAGAGAAGGTAATAACAAACCACTTCAGTATTCTTGCCTTGAGAACCCCATGAACAGTATGAAAAGACAAAAAGATATGACACTGAAGGATGTACTCCCCAGGTCGGTAAGTACCCAATATGTTACTAGAGATCAGTGAAGAAATAACTCCAGAAAGAATGAAAAGACAGAGCTAAAGCAAAAACAATACCCAGTTGTGGATGTGACTGGTGATGGAAGTAAAGTCCAATGTTGTAAAGAACAATATTGCATAGGAACCTGGAATATTAGGTCCATGAATCAAGGTAAATTAGAAGTTGTCAAACAGGAGATAGCAAGAGTGAACATTGACATTTTAGAAATCAGTGAATTAAAAGGGACTGGAATGGACGAATTTAACTCAGATAACCATTATATCTACTACTGTGGGCAAGAATCCCTTGGAAGAAATGGAGTATCCATCATAGTCAACAAAAAAGTCCAAAGTGCAGTACTTTGGTGCAATCTCAAAAATGACAGAATGATCTCTGTTCATTTCCAAGGCAAACCATTCAATATCACAGTGATCCAAGTCTATACTCCAACCAGTAATACAGAAGAAGCTGAAGTTGAACAGTTCTTTGAAGACCTACAAGGCCTTCTAGAATTAACACCCAAAAAAGATGTCCTTTTCCTTATAGGGGACTAGAATGCAAAAGTAGGAAGTCAAAAAGCACCTAGAGTAACAGGCAAATTTGGCCTTGGAGTAGAAAATGAAGCAGAACAAAGGCTAACAGAGTTTTGTCAAGAGAATGCACTGGTCATAGCAAACACCCTCTTCCAACAACACAACAGAAGACTCTACACATGGACATCACCAGATGGTCAATACCAAAATCAGATTGATTATATTCTTTGCAGCCAAAGATGGAGAAGCTCTATACATTCAGCAAAAACAAGACTGGGGATTGACTGTGGCTCAGATCATGAACTCCTTATTGCCAAATTCAGACTTAAACAGAGAAAGTAGGGAAAACCAGTAGACCATTCAGGTATGACCTAAATCAAATCCCTTAGGACTATACAGTGGAAGTAACAAATAGATTCAAGCAATTAGATCTGATAGAGTACCTGAAGAATTATGGATGGAGGTTTGTGACACTGTACAGGAGGTAGGGATCAACACCATCTCCAAGAAAAAGAAATCCAAAAAGGCAAAATGGCCATCTGAGGAGGCCTTATAAATAGCTGAGAAAAGAAAAGAAGTGAAAGGCAAAGGAGAAAAGGAAAGATATACCCATTTGAATGCAGGGTTCCAAAGAATAGCAAGGAGAGATAAGAAAGTCTTTCTCAGTTATCAGTGCAAAGAAATAGAGGAAAACAATAGAATGGGAAATGCTAGAGATCTCTTCAAGAAAATTAGTGATACCAAGGGAACATTTCATGAAAAGATGGGCTCAATAAAGGAAAGAAATGGTATGGACTTAACAGAAGCAGAAGATATTAAGAAGAGGTGACAAGTATACACAGAACTATGCAAAAAAGATCTTCATGACACAGATAACCATATTGGTGTGATCACTCACCTAGAGCCAGACATCCTGGAATGCAAAGTCAAGTGGGCCTTAGGAAGCATCATTATGAGCAAAGCTAGTGGAGGTGATGGAATTCCAGTGGAGCTATTCCATATCCTGAAAGATGATGCTGTGAAAGTGCTGCACTCAATATGCCAGCAAATTTGGAAAACTCAACAGTGGCCATAGGACTGGAAAATGTCAGTTTTCATTCCAATCCCAAAGAAAGGCAATGCCAAAAATGTTCAAACTATCACACAATTGCACTCATCTCACACACTAGCAAAGTAATGCTCAAAATTCTCCAAGCCAGGCTTCAATAGTATGTGAACTGTGAACTTCCAGATGTTCAAACTGGATTTAGAAAAGGAGAGGAACCAGAGATCAAATTGCCAGCATCCATTTGATCACAGAAAAAGCAAAAGAGTTCCAGAAAAACATCTATTTCTGCTCTATTGACTACGCCAAAGCCTTTGACTGTGTTGATCACAACAAATTGTGGAAAATTCTTCAAGAGATGGGACTATCAGACCACCTTACCTGCCTCCTGAGAAATCTGTATGCAGGTCAAGAAGCTGCAATTAGAATTGGACATGGAACAACAGACTGGTTCCAAATCAGGAAAGTACATCAAGGTTGTATGTTGTCATCCTGCTTATTTAACTTATATGCAGAGTACATCATATGAAATTTTGGGCTGGATGAAGCACAAGCTGGGATCAAGATTGCTGGGGGAAATACCAGTAACCTCAGATATGCAGATGACACCACCCTTATGGCAGAAAGTGAAGAAGAACTAAAGAGCCTCTTGGTGAAAGTGAAAGAGGAGAGTGAAAAAAAAAGGCTTAAAACTCAACACTCAGAAAACTAAGATCATGGCATCTGGTCCCATCACTTCATGACAAATAGATGGGGAAACAATGGAAACTGTGACAACACTTGATATTGGGCTGCATTTTTGGCCTAGATCCTGGGTGGAGGAGATTTGGAGTGTAGTTCCTAGACCGTTTGTGATGGATATAGACAGAAGAGACAAAGTTTATTACTACAAATCATTAGGATTTTAGATTGCTTATTATGGAAGCATACCTTAGCCCATCCTGATTGGTAGAGATGTTTTGAATGGCCCAACTATGTTTTTGATCCCCATTCTGAAAATTAGAATTGGGTCTATTTGGTTCAGATGTTTCTACTGGTTCTGAGAGACAAATCAGACTTACAAAATAGTGCCTGAAAAGCTCATATTTCAGTAGCTTTCCTTTGTACTCCAAAGTGGGAGCCTTCTTGTCCAATGATAAGTCCCCCAAATGAAGTACCTACTGATTGAAGCAAAGGTTTCAAAGAGATAGGAATAGTAGAAAGCTTTATAAGGAAAATTCAGAACTTCCCTGGATGTCCAGTGGTTAAGACTTTGCCTTTCAGTGCAGGGGGTGTGGGTTGGATGTCTGGTAGGGGAGCTAAGACCCCACATGCCTTGGGGCCAATAAAGCAAAACATACAATAGAAACACTATTATAACAAATTCAATAAAGACTTTTAAAAAAACGGTCCAAATTTTAAAAATCATTAAAAAAATAAAAAAGAAATAAAATTTCAGAGGAAACAGGAGCTCCATCTGTGAGGGAATCTTGCTCCCTCCCCCATCTCCCATGCAGTCAGATGATCTCCAACCATATCTCTTATTTCACTTGCAGTATTGTTAGCAGAAGATTGTGATAACAAAGATGAGGCCTAGAAAGCTGAAAAGCCAACCTAACCCATTAATACATTAGCAAGAGTTGTTTATTAACTAGAAATTCTCAGAGCCTAGAGGGAAAAGTATATCTTATAAATAAATCTTAATGCAAAAAAGAGCAACCAAAGGTTCAAAGCACTGGGGAACTGGACAAATGAACTGATTCCACACTGTGAACAATAACACAGGAGACGCAGGGGACCAGGAAAAAACGATTTTGCCAACTTCATGATTTCATCTTGGAGAAGAGCCAGTTTTAACATTGATTCCAAATGAGGGTTTTCTTGAAAAAAAAAAAAAAATCCTCGTAATTAGAGATGTATATCAGTTAATATGATAGAAGGGGGAAATGGCTTTTTGTTAAGATCTCAGAGTCTCTATAAATGAATGTTTAAATTTGCTGCCAAATAAGCAGCATTTATTCCAACTGATAGAAAATTTCTATTAAAAGATGGAACTTTAGATCTGCCATGGAGCCTCCTTACATTTCAACAGAATAGTGCATCTTGTTATAATGTCTTGAGAACTGCAGGTTTCAAAGTATTGTTATAGGTCAGGCCATGCCTAGCAACCATGCAATAGGTTGGAGCATATCACCAAAACAAAACAAGACAAAAGAACAAAATGTTTATGAAGACAACATTCATCTCAAGAAAAAAAGCATGGGGTAAAACATGACAACATGTTTTGCTGACAAGAAAAATGGAGAGAGAGAGATTCCTTTTCTTTTCTCCATACTCACCATATCTGCCAGCAGGGATCATTGAAAGAGCTGGCCATTGCAATAGGTAATTCATGCAGCTCTTGTCACGCCCAGACACTAATGCAAATTCCCTGCTTAAGAATGCTGACCTTCACAGAATCAAACCAGGGCCCAGCGACCAGAAATCTCCCTTCAATCTTGCATGGAAGAGTCACATTTTTAAAGCCTGTCATCCTGCATAGGGAACTACCATTTAACTGTCATTAATATGGCTTTTAGAATTTAAATTGAATAGCATATAAAGTACTTCTTAGCAGTGGATAATTGTAGTTTATAATTTGTTTCCTCCTTTGAATGTTTCGCTACAAGATTCTGAGCCTTATGCATCGGTGCGTTCTCAGCTTTAAGGGATTGATCAAGAAATAAGGTTTTATAAATAAACAGAGGATAAATCATTAGACCCTAAAAGTTTTTCTTAAACCACACTGAACTTTTAAAAATGTGTTATACTTGTTTTTAATGCCTTGGTTTAATATGTGAAGTGGAATATTTTTCTATGACTGTCATAACAAAATACCAAAAACTGGGTGGCTTAAACAACAGAAATTTATTTTCTCACAGTTTTGGAATCTAGAAGCCCAAGATCAAAGTGTCAGCAGGCTTGGTTTCTTCTGAGGCCTCTCTCTGGCTTGCAGACATCCACCTTTTCCTCCTCACATGGCCTTTTCTCTCTGTGTGCACATCCCTGGGTGTCTTTTTGTGTGTCATATATAAAGACACCAGTCAGCTTGGATTAAGTCCACATCAACAGCCTCCTTTAACTTAATCACCTGTTTAAAGACTCTTTGTCCAAGTATAGCTACATTCTGAGATCCTGGGGGACTAGAGTTTCAACATACATACAAATGGAGGGGGCATAATTTATCTCATAACACTTAGCAGATGAAATATGTCATAGACTTTTTTGATTACTCAGGATCAAGCTTTGGACATTCATTTATTTTTCTATGCCATCAACATCTCTAGAAAGATAGAGGAGTAAGCGGGGGGTGGTGGTGGTTAATATATAATACTCTCTAGAAAGCGTGAGGGGTACAGGTATAAAATGTACTTTTCAGAGAAGTCCCCAGAGTTCTTTTGTCACCTGAAAGTACTAGGCTTTGCTACCCAAAATGACAATCACTAGCCACATGTGGTTATTTAAATTAATCACACTTGAAATTCACTCATTTATTTGCACTGACCGCAATTTTATTGTTCAGCAGCCACCTGTGGCTAGTGTCATCTACTAGGCAGTACAAACACTGAATACTTCTAAACTTAACCAAAGAGTTCTACTAGGCTGCCCTGCTGGATTGTTGCTCTTGTTCTGTTGACAGGGACTCACCCCTTTTGGCTCTGTGATACCCTCAAGAGAGTCTGACACGGCTGGAGGCTTTGAGAACTTCCATGTTTTAGCTGCTGTTTCTTTTCTTTTGCCATCACATTGATCTCATTCCCTCACTGCCATTGTTTTTGGTCACTGCCTTTACTCTTTAGCATTTTTCCCCCTAAATCCACTCTTTTGCCTTTTAATTTCCTGGGTTTTTTTTTCCCTTACCACCCATTTCTTAGGTTTCCTTTTCTCCTATCCTTTTTCTTCTAGTGGAATGGTACACTTTGCTCTCAAAGGTTCTGCCAGAGAGTAAGAAATCTCCCTTCTAAACAGTAAATGCCCATCATCTTCATGTCTTTAGCCTCTCTTGACATTTTTTTGGTATTTCATTCAGATACACCTTAGTGTAAGTGGGCCTGATGTCTGGACAGTGGATAAGATGAAGCCACTTAGGCTACCTGGAAAGCCCAACAATACAGGAAGCTTCCTGTTATTCTTCTAGGATTATTTCTTGGGAGGTGGGTGAGCCTAGTAATTGAGGACTTTGAAGTCAGCCTGCCTGAGTTCAAACAGCAGTAACATCACTTGTTGGCTATTAGGCCTTAATCAGACTTCTGAACTTCAGTCTCTTCACCTGTGTTTTGTAAGTTTTACAGCTTCATACTTTCCTGCTGCCTCAACATCCCCACAGACAGGCTCTGAGCACCCGCCCAGGTGAACAGGTGCACCAGTGTGACAAGGCTGATCCCTGTAACAGGTCCCCCTCTTGTCTCCCTTATTGTGATCCACAGTGTTCAAATGCACATGGCTTTTTGCTAGTGTATCCCTCCCTGAGCCCCCAACTAACCAGAACATGAAATAACTCCTGTGTAGAGGAAGATTTAATTGTTCATGGTTTTTCAAGATTAGTGCACATTAGGAGAGAGTCAAGCAATCAGTTTTATCTCAAGCTAACATGTGTTTGAGGTCCACAATATTCTAAAGATATGTATCTGGCATTTTGAAGTAAATAATAGAAATATAAGATATATCTCCATTTTCAAATGGTAATAGCACATTTGTGCAAAGGAAAACAAAGTGTTGAACAGTTTATGTTTATATGACAAAGCAGCAGTAGAGTATTAAATGCTATAAAAGCTTATTGTTTGTAGACTTTTTGGTGATGGCCATTCTGACTGATGTGAGGTGATACTTCAGTAGTTTTGATCTGCATTTATCTAATAATTAGTGATGTTGAACATCTTTTCATGTGTCTTTTGGCCATCTGTATGTCTTCTTTGAAGAGTTGTCTCTTTAGGTCTTCAATCCATTTTTTGACTGAGTGTTCGTTTTTTCGATATTGAGTTCCATGAGCTGTTTGTATGTTTTGGAGATTAATCCTTTGTCCATTGCTTCATTTGCAAGTATTTTCTCCCATTCTGAGGGTTGTCTTTTTGTCTCGTTTATGTTTTCCTTTATTAACATGTATATGTGGAATCTAGAAAACAGTACAGATGAACCTATTTCCTTGACAGGAAGAGAGATGTAGAGAATGGACACGTAGACACAGGGAAAAAAGGAGAAAGAGGAAGAACTGGGAGATTAGGATTGACATATATATA
This sequence comes from Bos indicus, assembly GCF_029378745.1. NCBI lineage: Eukaryota > Metazoa > Chordata > Mammalia > Artiodactyla > Bovidae > Bos > Bos indicus. The sequence goes on along the minus strand of NC_091768.1, from coordinate 61,880,125 downwards.
TGCTACCATGTGTAAAATAGGTAGCTAGTGGGAATTTGCTATAAAGCACAGAAAGCTCAACTTCGTGCTCTGTGATGACCTCGAATGGTGGGGTGTTGTCGCTGCTTAGTTGCTAAGTCATGTCTGACTCTTTATGACCCCATGGACTGTAGCCTGCCCGGCTCCTCTCTCCATGGGATTTCCCAGGCAAGTATACTTGAGTGGGTTGCCATTTAATCCTCCAGGGGATCTTCCCAACCCAGGGATTGAGCTCACATCTCCAGCATTGGCAGCTAGATTATTTACCACTGAGCCACCTGGGAAAATCAGATGGGGGTGTGGAGGAAAGCTTGTTAATAGAAGACATTAATGAAATGGGGACTAGTTAGATTACTCATGACAGTTGCTGATATTTGAGTGTACCTCAAAAGTTTGTAGTATTTTTTTACCCAGTTTTGCTTTGTCCATCTTAACATTTCTCTTAAATTTTCATCTCTTTCATTTTTTTTTTGTTTTTTGTTTTGTTTTGTTTTGTATCCAGCTGCCTTTTCACCATATGTCTTCCTTAGCATCTAGAGATATCCAAGGGAATTTTTAGCTCCATACTAAAGAAATTCCTTCTCCCTGGTTCATTTATTCAGCAAATATTTATTGAACACCTACCATGTTCTGAGAAGCTAGTCTAACTGCTTGAATAGATTAGTGAACAAAACAGATAAAATCCCTGATCTCAGAGGGCCTTCGTTTCAGTAAGCAGAGATAGTCATTGTCATCCCATTTCACTGGTAAAGAAACATATTCAGAGACATAGGTGAATTTCTGAAAATTATACAGTTACATAGAGGTAAAATAAAACTAAAATTCTGTGTAGGACCACGGCTACTCGCTGTGAAGTAACTGACTATTAAAATGTAGAAATGCAATCTACCAGTTGACTTTTGGCCTCTAAGATGCAGATCTTTTTTCTCTCATCAATTTTATTCATTCTCTATGTCTTGGTTTTGAAATATTAGAGCTAGTTTACGTTAAAGGCACAATGGGAAGTAGCATGAAGATCTCCAGGGTCTGAGTCTATTACTAATCCTTACCCTCTGGAAAATGCACTTATTGAGAACAGGTGGTATTTTGATCTCTGATCATGAACTCATTTCCCACTTAGCTCCACTGTTGTCAGTTCCTGGCCATCAGTACCATGGACAGCTGTTCTCAATCCAGATTCATTCAAACATTTTACAAAAAATATTGCACTGTCTTCTATTTCTCTGCATGCTAAGTATCACATGGTTATAATGATAATTATTTAAACATTTTTCTATAATTCATAATTCAGAACACATTACTTCTATATCCTCAATTAGGAAGCTGCAAATAATGCTTAAGAATATTATTTGAAATTAACATTCCAAACAGACTATCTCCCGGGATTTTTGCGGTTCCTGTTGTGTGTATGTGTTAACCAAATAGTAAATTTATGCATTCTATAGGAAATTATGCTATATTTTAATTTTTTCACTATTTCTGTTAATTGAGCATGGTTGCCACAAGTTGAATTATCAAAATATTAAAATTCAAACAAATATTTGGATGTATAATGAGATGCCAAGGAAGTCCCCTGATCTAAGTATACTCTATAAATATGAATGTTCTCACCATCATTTCACTGGCTGGAAAGATTATAATGTAGGTGACTTTACCACAATGAGCTTATTAAATAAAGCCATTCCAAAAGAGAGGCCAGCTTCACAAAGTAGAAAGAGCTGTTTAGAAAGAAACTCAGGAAATGAATGCAAGATAATCAGTTTTCATTTTGATTTGGTGCTGGTTGGGGAATTCTTCATTATTTATAAGTGGGGAAGTAGACTTTCATGCTGGCATTTTGATAAATGGTAAGAATTAGTAGAGAGAAAGCCTGTGAATGCCAAGCAGGAACTTCTATCAGTTACTGCCTGGTCATTTGTTTCAGGAAGGAATGCTTTTCCAAACAACCCATGTTATGGTCTGACCTTTGTGATTGGCTGTAGTGTGGTTTACACATAGAAGAACTGATGTTTGTAACTTTTAGAATCAGTCACCTAAATGAAGGTACACATGAGTATAAATCCTTGCTGAAAGATAATGTAAATAAGTTAGTTAGCTAATGCAAAAGAAAGGAAGGAAGGAAGGATCTTCTCTTCCATTGTGGGATAAATCATAGTAGCAAAATGAATGAATTCAGCTTTCTAATTTCCGCAGTGTCATCTAATTTCATGTGCATTGTGTGTAAACAAATAATTCTAAGTACAAATATGTGCTAGGCAATGTTGAGAACAGTGTTAAAGTTGTTATCTAGCCTGAAAAAAAATTTTTTGGCAGCCCCAAAATCTGTTTCTTTCGTGTACTGGTTGCTTTGATAGACAAATGATCATTTCCATGCCCCTGATATGATCAGCATCAATCATCCTATAACCTACAAGGCCAATCTGATCATAAATCAGCTGTGGGATTGGGCACCATGGTGTCAGGACTGTGTCTATGCACTTGAGCTTTCCTGCAATTAACGCCAGTGAGGTTTTGTGGGTAATAACTGAGAATAGAAATTAAAGAGGATTGGACTTTTAGGCAATGCAAAGTGCAGAAATGTCATCCACTGATTCATGGCACAGTCCTGGGGGCAGGGGTAGAAATATAGACCAGAAAAGTCATTTAGAAAGTACAAATACCTTTGATTTGGTTTGGAATCATGGCGCTGCTTCTTCCTAGCTATGACCCTTTGACAGGCCCTAAAACTCCCTGATGCCTTCGTTTTTTCACCTGTAGGCACACCTACCTCAATACCTCACTGTGAGGATTACATAAAACTGTTTGTGTGAAAGCACTATTTAAACTCTAAATCACTCTAGAAATATAAGAGATATTATATGCCTGAGAGGTAAGCAGAAAGGCTGAGATATAAATAAAACAATATTTCTTTCCATTTTTGTTTCATTTAAAATGTACTGAAAATCTAAGACCTCTAATTTTACCAAGACTTTTTTGTTTTGTTTTTCCATGACGTTTTTCTTTTTGTAATTAATTTTTATTAAAGTACAGTTGATTTACAATGTTGTTTTAGTTTCAGGCATACAGCAAAGTGAATCAGTCAAACATATATCCACTCTTTTTTAGACTCTTTTCCCAAGTAGGCCATTACAGATTATTGAGTAGAGTTCCTTGTGCTATCTAGTAGGTCCTTATTAGTTATCTATTTTATATGTAATAGTGTATATATTTCCTTCCCAATTTCCCAACTTATCTCTCCTAAAGTTATCCCTTGGTAACCATAAGTTTGTTTTCTACATCCATGACTCTACTTCCGTTTTATAAATAAGTTCATTTGTATCCTTTTTTTAAGATTCCACAATGTAAGTGATATCATACATTTGTCTTTCTGTGTCTAACTTAATTTGCTCAGTATGACAATCTCTAAATTAATCCATATTACTGCAAATGGCATAATTGTGTTCCTTTTATGGCTGTGTAATATTCCACTGTGTTATATGTACCACATCTTCTTTATCCATTCCTCTGTTTATAGACATTTAAGTTATTTCCATGTCCTGGCTATTGTAAATAGTGCTGAAATGAATATTGGGGTGCATGTATCTGTTTCTGAATTGTGGTTTTATCCAGGTATATGCCCAGGAGTGGGATTGCTGGGTCATATGGAAATTTTATTTTCAGTTTTTAAGGAATCTCCATAGTGTTCTCCATAATGGCTGTACCAACTTACATTCCCACCAACAGTATTGGAGGGCTCCCTTTTCTCCACACCCTCTCCAGCATTTATTGTTTGTAGTACCATGGCTTTTATTTAATATTCAATATGAGTGAAGAGTTCGGAAATATCAGGTCCAAATCTTCCTTGCAAACTTTTTTCAGTGTATGCAGTGGAGAAAAAGTAGTGAAAAATAATGGAATATTCTGCTGAGTCCCTTTCACTTATCTTAGGCAGATAAGTGATTGTGTACAGAACCATGTGTGTGTATCTGATGTTGATATGTGTGTGGGTGGGTGTGTATGTGGCTACATGTGCATAAGTTTGTGGTGTGTTTGTATCAGTATATATGTGTGTCTGCTCTGTGTGTGACCTGTATGCTTGCCTCGTTGTAACATCTGTGTCTGTGTGCCTGAAGGTGTGTGTTGGGGGGGTGGAGGGGGGAGATCTTCATGTGGTAGAGTAATGATGTGTGTGGAAGTATCTGATTTGAGGTTCTGGAATTGACATTTTTTTTTTTAATAAAATTTTATTTTTATTTATTATTTTATTTTATTTTTAAACTTTACATAATTGTATTAGTTTTGCCAAATATCAAAATGAATCCGCCACAGGTATACATGTGTTCCCCATCCTGAACCCTCCTCCCTCCTCCCTCCCCATACCATCCCTCTGGGTCGTCCCAGTGCACTAGCCCCAAGCATCCAGTATCGTGCATCGAACCTGGACTGGCAACTCGTTTCTTACATGATATTTTACATGTTTCAATGTCATTCTCCCAAATCTTCCCACCCTCTCCCTCTCCCACAGAGTCCATAAGACTGTTCTATACATCAGTGTCTCTTCAAATGTTCTCTGGGAAGAGAATTTCTGTGGGTCCACATCATTTTTTATTTTGGTGTCACAACTTGAATTCTACTCATTTCCCATGTCCTTGGGCCTAAAGTTGCCTTGGCCAAGCAACAGCAATCAACCTCTAAATTAAACAAGAGGGCTTGATCTTTTTCCTCCTATTCCATAAAGGACATATAAGATTTAAATGCTAAGATTGTGTGAAAAAAAGCCTTTCCAAGAAGCAATGATGATTTTGTACTCACTTATCTATTTTCCTAAATGTTCCTATAAAATATCCTTCAAACCAAATGTCACCTTCAAACCTTGGGAGACTTAAAATAATTAATCCATGAAAGGGGAAATCCAACTGAGAGAACTTAGCAGACATTTGTTTACCACGTGTATTTTTCAAATTTCTACAAAATAAACATTAAGATGATATGTAGCTCTAACTTTTCCAGAAGATCATTTCTTTTTCCACGCTCTTTCTCTGATTTATTTCCTGGAGTAAATAGTTATTGATTGATAATCTCATAGCATGAAGTAGTAAAATGATGTACTTAACACTGCCAGCACTAAAGAAACAGATGAAAGATATTTCTTGATAGTCACCATTACTCTTTTATTTTAAAGGCTGTATTTCTGAAAATTATGTCCTTCTGATCTCAAGTGGCTTCCTACTCAGCTCTCATGTGACAGGAAGCACAAAACTGAGGTAGAAAGTACATGCACAGAGTTTAGTTTTTATTAGAGATTTTTAAAGGGCACCATGGACAGCAGTCAACAGAAAATATGATTTAGATGGTGCATTTGTTTGAAACATTAGACAAAGTAAATGGAGCTGTTTTGCTGATTTAGCCATTGCGTAGACTGGTGGCTTGACCCTTATTATATTTCAGTATTTAAGATCATACTTTCTTTGGTAACATTGTATCAGTGACTGATGTAATATTTCCAAAATCCCTGTAGCCTCAAAAAAGGTCAGAAAATGTCCTCAAAATAGGCCAGTGAAAATATTTCTAGCCTAGGATTTACTTTCAGTTGTTGCAATATATGTTATCATTGTTTAATCACTAAGTCACGTTTGACTCTTTGCAACCCCATGGACTGTAGCCCACCAAGCTCTCGTCCATGGGATTTTCCAAGCAAGAATACTGGAGTGGGTTGCCATTTCCTTCTCCAGGGGATCTTCCCCACCCAGGGATGGAACTTGCACCTCCTGCATTAGCAGGCATTGGCAGCCTAATTTGTTATTGTTGAGCTGACAGGGAAGCTTATATAAACACATTAATACATGCTCATTAGGAAATCAGATATTTTCTATGTGGTGTTGTCAACAGGAAAGACCAAAGATCATATTCTTTTGTCCCAGGGCATTTCTGATTGCCTGCTTATTGTGTGTGTGTGTGTGTGTGCTTGTGTGCATATATTCACACATGCAATGCATGTCTATTATATTGTGCACACTCAGTCACTTCAGTCGTATCCAACTCTTTGTGACCCTATGGACTGTAGCCCTACCCAGGTTCCTTTGTCCATGGGATTCTCCAGGAAAGAATACTGGGAGTGGGTTGCCATTTCCTACTCCAGGGGCTCTTTCCAATCCAGGGATCAAACCCGTGTCTCTTACATCTCCTGCATTGGCAGGTGAGTTCTTTACCGCTAGCACCACCTAGGAAGCGTAGCTTGAGGTCCAAACCCATTTTCCAAAGCAAAAGTATTTTCTATATCTTTTGATAAACAAGTTGATAAGTTCTACAAACTCAGTGTGTACATTTTCTTCCCTTATTTAAGCAAGGGATTAAAGGGTTAGAACAACATAAAAGGGATTGGCTATCTATAGTGTATGCACCAGGGCTAACTTGCTGACTGCCATATGACGAAAGTGTTAGGAAGTCCTATCAACCAGACGGAATGCTCATTACTTACGCCTGGTGGGCATAGTTAAGAATGCAGGCCAGAAAAAAAGCTGTTTCTGTTTTCCTCATATCAGACTGTCTAGGGGGTATGTCTTCCCACTTTCCTTCCCTCTGTCCCTGTCACTGGTCTTCCATTTTCCCCCCAAATAAACATCTAATGATAAATATTCACAAAACTGTTGGGAAGTAGTAAATGAAGTTGGTTTCAAATCCAAGGCACAAGTGTAGTGATTCGTCCTGTGGTCAATGGAATGATGACACTGGTTGCTGTGTGTATTTACTCAAGGTTTTCCTCTACATCTTCCAATTTTATAACTTCTATGTGTTCATATTAAGAGGTGCTTCTTCATTAGTTTTTAATGCCAGGCTGTCACAAGTGTTTCAAAAATTACAACGTGATTACTGGTTGATTGTTACGAACAACCAGTTCAGGACTTCCCTGGTGGTCCAGTGTTTAAGAATCTGCCTTTCAATGCAGGAGACACGGAGAATTAAGATCCCACATGCCGTGTAGCCACTGAGCCCCTGTGCCACAACTAGAGAGTCCGGGTGCCACAATGGAAGATCTCACATGACACAGCGAAGACTCTGTGTGCCTCAGAAAGCAGCTGAGAAGATCTTTTAATCATATCTAAGTATAAGGCCCAAACATACAAAACAGTATGTAAGGTCATAATCGAGAAGATGTCAAAATTTAGAGCTTGTTTTCCTTTGGGAGAGGCATTTTGTCAAAAAACTGAAATACTTCTTTGAGGTTTGGTTGTATTAGGTCTGTAACCTAAATTCACACAAAGTGAGCATTCAGCATTAAAATTTCCTTTCTTTGCAAAGTGTTACACTGGAAATGAAGAACAGCCATTGTTGTCTTAACCAACCATCACTGCCTGTTCAAACAGTGGTGTTATGCAATAGCTTTTTTGAATAGAAGCCTTAACTGCATTGACCAGTTACATGGGAGGATTATCTATTTAAAAATTTTTTTTTCATGCCATGTGACATGTGGGATCTTAGTTCCCTGACCAGAGAGTGAACCCACACCCCCTACACTTGAAGCACAGAGTCTTAACCACTGGACCACCGGAGAAGTCCCTAGGAAGGTTATTTTTGACAAACCAGCATTTTTCACTTACAAAAACAAAGCAATTAGCCAATGGACTCTGCAATTAGGCCATTATTTACCATTCCTTGGCATACACTTTATTCCCCAAAGGGATGTAATGTACAATTGTTTGAATTTGGTACTGTAAACATGTATTACTTTTTTGAAAACTTTTTATTGACATATAACACACATGGAGAAAAGTGCACAAATCATAAATTTGCAACTCAGTGAATTTTGCAAAGCCACTACTGTAATCAGTACGCAGACTGAAAACAGGACATGATTAGCATCCTAGAAGCTTGTACATCCTTTCAGTCACTAATCCCTTTGTCCCAAGTATAACAGCTGCCATGACCTCTTAAACTGCTAATGTTTTGTTACTTTTTGAACTTAACGTAATTGGCATCATACAGTAGCTTTAATATACACTGGCAGTTTTCCAAAGTGGTTGTACCTAATTGTACTCCTCTCAGCTGTACGTGAGAGTTCCAGTTGCTCCCATCCTTACCAAGACTTCAGTGTTCATATATTACTTTTATAATAATAACAATAATAATGATGATTAATAATTATAAAACCATCTCAATTTGGAGGGAAAATATGAGACAGGCCATTTATAAGAAAATATACTAAAAATCATACTCAAGACCCCAACTATGTTATTTGAATTTAAAAATTCCACTCTTTTAATGACAACAACTAATTTGTTGAGTTAACCAGGCCAATTGTCCTGTAGGATATCCCACCTGTTAGATTTACCTGTTTCCTCAGTCTCACTTAGCTTGTTCTTTTATCCTGTGGATTCTTGTAATTTAAAAGTTAGATCAAGAACACTTCATAGAAGGGCAGTGACCTTCACATCTCACCACACAGGAGGCAGACACCACCTAGAATCTCACCATTAGAGATGCTAGGACTGATCTCTGGGTTAAGATGGTGACTCCCAGATCTTTTCCTTGTAAAATTACACATTTATCCTTCCAATCTTCAATTAATTTGGAGGATGACTCCAACTATTTTTATATTAACCAAAAAAAGTACTTTTAAGGAACATTAAGATATAAGATGTGCCCTGGCAAAATTGTCATGAGTTTATCTACAGTATATGTTTCCCCAAGTTTATCTCTTTGACTCTTCTTTTTCTTCTTCCCCAGCACCTCTCACACCTACTCCCTCCTTATTTCCTAGGTCTATGGTGGTGCTAGACAGAGATGACAACCTAGTAGGAAAGGTATACCAGAAGAGCTGTGGCTCTAAACTCCTAAATACAGACTCCATAGGTTGGAAAAAGGACATGCACATCCTTTTGCTGTCCTCGTTAGTACAGTGGTGAGTATCCCTGCCTGTCACGTGGGAGACCTGGGTTCGACTCCCTGACGGGGAGGCAACACACCCTTTGGGCTTCCCTCGTGGCTCAGCTGGTAAAGAATCCACTTGCAATGCGGGAGACCTGGGTTTGATCCCTGGGCTAGGAAGATCCCCTGGAGAAAGGAAAGGCTAACCACTCCACTATTCTGGCCAGGAGAATTCCATGAACCGAATAGTCCATGGGGTCACAAAGAGTCGGACACAACTGAGCAACTTTCGCTTCACTTCACTTGCATTTATTGCCTTTGCAGTGGCCTTCATTCTCAAGATGTTTTACAAACATGGATTGTTAGAGCAACCACTTTCCCCACACATAACAGTGTTCTCTAAAAACAATTTATTAACAAATATGGAATAAGCAGTTAACTATTAAAATGATAATTATTAACCCCACAAGAATACTACCAGCTGATGGGACCAATAATAATATAAGACATAAGAGCATAAAGAGGATTAGATATTTTCTTATAGTGTTTTCATAGTTTAGAAGAAAACATAATGAAAGGGAAAGATTCTGATTCTGCCAGTACACATAAGCTGTACAATTACTCACCAAACATTTGTCTTTTCAATTCACTGTGTCAATTCTTGATGTTGTTTTATTGTCCCATGAGGCATATTACTGGGTCTCAAGAGTGGAAAAATGCTAGAAGAATATTAAACCAGAACATGAATGATGGACATTCACCATGTGCTGAGCAGCCTGCAAATTATCATTTAATGTTAATTTATTAGATGATTGCTGAGCCAAAAGGACATAATACCCTTATGTAAATGTTCAGCCATGGACACTGTGCCCCAATACTTATTAACTCCAAGCTGAATATCAAATGGCGTGCGTCCAGAACTAAACATGCTCAAATAGGCAAGTACTTTGTCATGAAGAAGCAAGACCATTCAGTAAGGAGTACATGATGTCCTAAAACTGAGAGAGAGTTTTTTTCCCCCTTGAACAATATTAAAGGCTCAAGACAGAAAAAGTAGGCACTGAAGGAAAAAGCAAATAATGTGGTGGAAAAAAAAAGAGCATTTCATCACTATACATTAGTTCACATTCTCTCCTGCCTCTATGTGAATAAATATTCTAAAGGTGCAGTGAAATTCCAGTTGCAATTATATCTGCAAGTCTTTCAAGGGTTTAGAAAAGAAATTGTCCTCTTTATCATGTAATGCACGACAGTAGGTGACTTGTATAATTCACTGGTTTATCTGCTCACCTTAGCATTTTCAATAATGGACTTGTGACTCTGTGATGCAATTTTTGTGGAGCCTTGAGTTTTATACAGTTGACCTGACAACCCTTTATATATAGTTGCCCACAGAGAACAAAGAGATTTTTTCTATTTTATGAGTCTTCCTGTGGCTCTGAGGGAGTCCCTGTCACACAGGATTGCCTGCATTGGTTCAAAAACCCATATATCCTTTAAATGATCAGTGCAGAAAGAATTTTTTGCCCCTGTTTCCCATATGCAAGGCATATCTTTTTTTTCAGATTCTAGTACAGTGTTTAGCACAAAACAGATGTCTGCGAAATGACTGTTGAACGAATACATGAGAAAATGCTGTATGATAGCAATTCAAGAGTGTATGCTTGGGGAAAGTCTTTAAGCTTAAATGCCAAGAATGTAAACAATTTGGCCAGTTTGAGGATTTCCTGAGCAATTGAAACTGTTTAGTCTTTCAGATGATGCCTTTCAGTAGGAGTGGGGGCAAAGTGTAGGAGCAGAGTACACTAAGGGAGCTGTTCTTGTAATTATGTTCTTTTGCTCTTGGATGGAAGCATGGCATTCCTGTGAATCTCATATGTGCAACATACATTCTCAGAAAACACACAGCAACAAATAACCTAGCAGGAAAGGGCAGGCGTGAGCATTTTTATCAGTGCTGATTAGCAAACATGGCAGCTAGATGCATGACTTTGTCATGTATTGTCTGGGGAGGAGACTCGCATCCCTGAAAGAAGTACCTAGCTACCATCTGCTTTGTCCCTTGAAGACTACTGACTTCTTTTAGTCTACAAACTCTTGTGGCTCCATGTCTTACCTCCTGGGGAAGACTCGTTTGTGACTTTCACCTAGATCTCTCTAGGACTGGCAGTCTCCTTCTGGTTTTGCTGAGAGCCATTCAAATCATCTGTCACAGTCCACATCACCCTTTAGGTCCCCACCATCTCTCAACAATCCTGGCAAACTGGTCAGGATAGGAGATAATGATCATTTCAGGAGGAAGCTACATTGTTACTGTGTACTTTATTTGGGACTTAATTCCTATCTGCTTTACATTAACCACAGCATCTCATCAACCCTGCTCCGCCTTGCCATGTTCACTGACCCTCGGTATCCACTACTGGGTCTGCCGTCTCTCAGTCAGTGACATGCCAGGGGCTCCACAGTGAAAAGTGTGCTTACCTCTTCAGGTCCATTTGGATCCAACCAGTCACTCAGCGTAAAGGGTAGTAAGTCTGACTGTGTGTTGTTAAATCTGTTCTCCATTTGTTGGATGTGATTATAATAAAGCCATCACTTTCCAAAAGCAGTCAAAAGAAGAAGGGAGGATAGGACTATAAGGAACCTCTGAACACCACAAAATAAATGAGGAATTCAAGAGACCAAGGCCTATATATTATAAAAATACTACATAACAAAAGTAATCTCTTGACCAGTGGCCAATGTCTCTAACAGTGAATCTTTTGATATGAGTCCCAAAGTAAGAAACAATAGAGAGGAAGAGTTGGCAGAGGTGGGGGAAATGGCAACAAATCAGTGGAACTTACAGTAAAAGTGGGAGTGGTCAATTAGATGTGGTCATGGTGGCCATGAGAAGGGATCATTTGACCACTGAGAGAAAGAGCTAATGGGTGGCGAAACAGAGAGATTGGGCCACTTGGGTTGAAACTTGAAAGTGTTTGAGGGAAGGGCTGGGATGATTTTATTAATCACATGGAAAAGGCTGAAAATATATCTCTACTTCATGGTATACAGGAAATAAATTTCACATGGATTAAGGACTTTAATGTGAAAGTCAAAACTTAAAAACTCACAGAAAAAAATAGAATATAATTTTATGAGAAAAGAGCAAGGAGAGACTTCTCAAACAAGTTATAAAAAGTGCACAACTTATGGGAAGAGATTAATGTTTGACTCCATTAAAATTAAGAATTTCTGTTCCTCAAACGAAACCGAAAAGGGGAGTGGAAAGATAAAGCATCAACCAGAAGAAAGTATCTATACTTATAAATAAAAATTTTATTCAAAAGATTTAGCAATAAGTATTGCATTGTTTGTTGTGTCGTTCAGTTGTCTAGTCACATCTGACTCTTTGTGACCCCATGGACTGCAGTACACCAGGAGTCTCTGTCCTTCATTGTCTCCTGGAGTTTGATCAAACTCCTGTCCATTGAGTTGGTGCCATCTAACCATCTTATCCTCTGTTTCCCCCTTCTCCTCCTGCCTTCAATTTTTCCCAGCATCAGAGTCTTTTCCAATGAGTTGACTCTTCATATCAAGTAGACAAAGTATTGGAGCTTCAGCTTCAGTATCAGTCCTTCCAATGAATATTCAGGGTTGATTTCCTTTAGGATTGACTGGCTTGATCTCCTTGCTGTCCAAGGGACTCTCAAGAGTCTTCTCCAGCACCACAATTTGAAAGCATCAGTTCTTCAGTGCTCAGCCTTCTTTATGGTCCAACTCTCACATCTGTACATGATTACTGGAAAAACATAAGTTTGACTATATGGACCATAAACATCACCAATTAGAATGGATGCCAACCATAAACTACTAACGAATTCATCCAAACTTGGTATTCCTACATACCACAAAGGATTGGTACCCAGAATATATAAAGAAGCCATAAATAAATATATGTATATATTACACATACAAGTAGCAAACTGGGCAAAAGATCTAAATAGGCATTTCACAGAAGAGGGAACACAAAACACCAAAATAATATATGAAAAGACAGAGCACCTCATTAGTAATCATGAAAACATAAATAACAACCCACAGTAAAATCCCATTTCTCAGACTTCCTTGGTGGCTCAGTGGTAAGGAATCCATCTGCCAATGCAGGAGACATGAGTTTGATCCCTGAACCAGGAAGATCCTACAGGCCGAGGAGCAACTAAGCCTGTGCGTCCCAACTATTGAGTCTGTACTCCGGAACCCAGGAGCCACAACTACTGAACCCACGTGTTGCAACTACTGAAGCCCATACCTCAGAGCCTGTGCTCCACAGTGAGAGAAGCCACTGCAATGAGAAGCCACGCATCACAACTAGCGAGTAGTCCCCACTTGTATCAAGTAGAGAAAAGCCTGCTCAGCAACAAAGATCCAATTTTTTAAATCCCATTTTTCAGCCATCAGATGTTAAAAAGTTTAGTCAACTGCAGTGGTAGCACAAATGTGAAGTAATAGGAACACTCTTTCATGTTGATAAAAAGGTAAACTAGTCCAATCACTTTAGATGGGGAAACAGAATGTTTTATGAAAATTATTCAAATATTAATACATGATCTTTTTCAAATTGACATATGTATATTCAGATATACATATCTTTTACACAAGAATATTCACATTTAGAATTATTCACATTTTAAAAGGAAAAGCAGAACAAAAAAATTATAAGGTTGTTGTAGAAAAGTAGATACAGTATAAACTATTAGCTGATAAGTGCATCAGCATAAAGTGCATTAAAAAATCAGAACATTAATTACCTGTGAGGAGGGAGAATCATGGGAGAATAATAAGATGGGGAAGCTACAAAGTGGACTTTGCCTGGATCTGTAAGATTTTATTTCTTTAATAAACTCTGCAGGCAATATGGGGAAAGATTTTTATTTAAAAATTTAGATGTGTGACTAGATTGATGCTTGCTATATAATTTTCTGCACTTTTCTTTGTCCCTTATTGGAAAAGAAAAATTCCATTAAATAAAAGCCTAAGTTTTGATATTTTGGCAATTGAACAATGACGTTTCAATGCTTTGGAAAACTCATATATCTAGAATGACTTGTTCAAGAGATCAGGAAGACTAAGGGGGAAAGTAGAGGATACTTCTGCAGGAAATCAATTACTTTTAAATGTAATATATATTGCATCATCCACTACATAGAGTCATGAATTTATATAAAATTGTAGTTGGTTGAATTTAAGAGTTTTGCTTGTTTTATGCCTGTTTTTTGTGTGCAAACAAGTCAATATGAATACCATTCATTGCATACATCTGATTTGCATTATTAAAATATATCACCTTTATTGATTCTTTGCCTTATAACTCATATTTTTCTTATAGTTTTGATCATAATTTAAAACAAGTTTAAAAAATTTTACCCTAAATTGTTCCTTCTATATTTTAAATAAGGAAAATAATTTTTAGTTTTGTGCAATGGGTGATTTCAGTACTTAATGCATGCAATTATATAACTATTTTTTAAAGGCTAAAACTTCTCAGTGTAAAGCTAACATTCACAATTTATGTGTAAACATTTAATACATTTATTCACAACTAACATAATTATTTTTAAATTAATTTAATTGAAATTTCTAGTGTTGAATATTTCATTGCAGAAGATACTTTAAAAAAGGTTAGATCATTTTCAATTAATTGGGTAAATCCATTAAAAATTTCAAATTAGTTTTATAATTCTAAAATAAATTTATTTGCCAACAGATGACAATTTTAATCTTTCTGTATTCAAATATAGAGTAAACTGGCTTGATATAAGACACTCAAATTGCAAATTGATTTAGTAAGTATAAAATTTCAATTTACTATGTATATCTATTAAAGTGAGCTTAATAACCTGTAAGGCAATTATTGTTGAATTATTGTAAATCAGTAAAGAGATGTAGACACATATCCTTGTAATAATATTTTTCCCACTTTGTGAAAAATAAGTTTACCTGTATTCCTCTAATAAACTAACTTGTTTGAATTTTAGTTTTGATCTAGGATGGGGAGAAAATTCGTAGTGCTTTTAAGATTTGAATAAATTTACTTTACATTTCTATAAAATATTAGATTACTACTTTGTAACTGCTTTATACTTTTCAATATGCTAAAAGCACAGTATGCCATGAAATTTCCCTATTTTAGTTTAAAGGTTTTCTTCTTACATTTATTAGATGTAGATCATTTGCAATACAGTGGCATTGTTATATTTCATCTTTTAACATTTTTATGATGAAAAGGCAATGATCATTGTGTTCTCAATTTTCTATTCCCAGACAGGTAATTTTATTCTGGGCTTCAAGTATTAAGTCTCTTCCAGAAGTGTTGAAAAACTGTCATGTCATACATGCCTTTTATTCTTACTAAGTCTAGCATTTGGAAACTCCAGAAGATACTGTAAGTAAAGCTATTATCAATGCAGAATCAATTCTCTATAGAAACAGATTGAGATCTGGGACAATTGAAAGAAAGAAGACCTACCGTATGGAAATTAAAATAGCCTCTGAAAAATTCAACAATGAAACAGCTCAAATTACACTCCCAGGCAGAAATACCACAGGCTTCTGGCTTACAAAGAAAATCAATCCAAGAAGATGTGCTGATTTACATAACTGATATGGCTGTAAAATGGACATGGGGAGGACAGAGCTTTCAACACACAGAAAGGCAGGGGAAGAATTAGATTTGTGCTAGGAGATGCATAACAGGGAAAGAGCTCTTCAGAGCGAGTGCCATACAAAAGGGAAGTGAGTCTGGAACCAGGGCGAGGGCAGCTCTGCCTGTGTCCCAGCCTGAGAGCCACTCTAAGAAACCTCTGGTGACAATGATGCTTTAAAAGAGATTCATTGAACTCCATAATGGACACCCAGAGGTGATCACAAACTTGCTGTCACTTAGTGCTGTCTTATTACAGTTTCTACACGAGGTGTTATGCAATTTCCCATTCCTCTCACAGATTGCAAAAGCACACTTTGATGTCCCTTTTATTAATTTCACTGGCTTTTAAATTGTCTGAACTGTGGACACCCACTGCTCATTACAGTTCTTGTCTATTCACAGTTTCTAAAGAATGAATGAAACAGCCTAGAAATGGAAATATGTACAATTGGTAAATTACCCACAAGGGTAGTTTGCCTGCGTCAGAAAATGTAGAGACTTTATGTGTATAAAGTGAGGCATAGAGAAGTTAAACACCCTCCTAGGGCTTCCACAGCTTTAGAAGGCCGAACTTGGACAGCCAACAGATATTGGGCTCCAAGGGTGTGCTCTTTACCTTTACTTTTTAATACAGGGAATGCTTACAGCACCAGCCTCCTCAAGCCGTTGTGGACACTCAGTGACTCAGCGACTGTACAGGCTGTTGCTGCTGGGGTTGCTCTGGTCACTATCAAGAGCACAGCTTAGTCATTCTGCAAGGCAAGGCTGCCATGGATTTCAGAGCCAGATGCTGTCCCTCAACGTCCCCAGCCTGTGCCTCAAAGGAAGGAAGAAGCATTTGTACTGGACTTGCCTCTGCATCTGCCAATTTCCACTTCAGATCAGTCTCAACATCCCAACTTCATCACTTTTTTCTTTTTTTTTTTAGTATAGTCAATTTGTAATATTGTGTTAGTTTCAAATGTACAGCAAAGTGAATCAGTTATATGTCCACTATTCTTTAGATTCTTTTCCCGTATAGGCCATTACAAAGTAATGAACTGAGTCCTCTGTGCTATACAGTAGGTTTTTCTTAGTTACCTGTTATATATATAATACACATATATATAGAAGTGTGTATACGACAATCCCAATGTCCCAATGTATCCCTTCCCCTCTTAACCCTTGGTAAGTGTTTGATTCAAAGATTCAGAGAAATCAAAAAAAGATTACACATTCAGAAACAGAAGGGCACTTGATACACAAAAGGATCCTCAGATTTGGCTGCACATGGTATTTACCTAGGGAGCTTGACAATACCAACTGTGCCCAGGACCCACACCCAGAGATTCTGATTTAACTGGGGGTGAGACCAGGGTATTCAGTTCAGTTCAGTCGCTCAGTCATGTCCGACTCTTTGCAACCCCATGAATCACAGCACGCCAGGCCTCCGTGTCCATCACCAACTCACGGAGTTCACTCAAACTTACGTCTATCGAGTCGGTGATGCCATCCAGCCATCTCATCCTCTGTTGTCCCCTTCTCCTCCTGCCCCCCATCCCTCCCAGCATCAGAGTCTTTTCCAATGAGTCAACTCTTCGCATGAGGTGGCCAAAGTACTGGAGTTTCAGCTTTAGCATCATTCCTTCCAAAGATGGACTGGTTGGATCTCCTTGCAGTCCAAGGGACTCTCAAGAGTCTTCTCCAACACCACAGTTCAAAAGCATCAATTCTTCGGCACTCAGCTTTCTTCACAGTCCAACTCTCTCATCCATATATGACCACTGGAAAATCCATAGCCTTGAGTAGATGGACTTTTGTTGGCAAAGTAATGTCTCTGCTTTTCAATATGCTATCTATGTTGGTCATAACTTTCCTTCCAAGGAGTAAGCGTCTTTTAATTTCATGGCTGCAGTCCAGGGTATTGGGATTTTTCAAAGCCCCTTAAAGTGGTTCTAATGTGTAGCCAAGGTTTGGAATCACTGACCTAAGACATCTTTTCTCTTATAATCTATTAGTTCATGTCATGTTAAGTATTAGAGTTTACTGATTAAATTAGGGTGCTATTTTTATGTCACTGCAAGGTAATTAACCTAAAATTTACTCAATAAAAATAACTTAAAGTCATTTGGCAATTGAATGTGTGAAGAAGGGAATGAATGCCGGAGAGAAGAATTAGAATTTAGATTTGCTGTTTTCACGAATGCTGCCCAGAGGGTGATCCAATTTCAGATGAAAAGCCCTTGTTCTCTGAACAGAAACTCAGCAACAGTGGACCAGGGGGTTAATTAAGTAAAAACTTAAAATAGAGACTTCAAAGTCTAGAAATAAAGGATTGACAAAATAAACTAAAGGTCATATTCTAAAATACCCTGCTCCCATCAAGGTGGTTATTCTGAAGTAAATACACGGACACATAAAAATTCTCATAATCTGTTATTCAACAAAAATTATTATGAAATATTAATAGCATATACCCAAATGTCTTTTTTCTTTGTAAAGTAAAGAATAGATACCCATAGAAAAAACATCTAGAAGGATGTATTCCAAAATGTTAAGAGTGGTAATTGCTGGATGGTAGGGTTAAAAGTGATTATTTTCTTCTTCCTTCCTCTTGATGTCTTATAATTCCTCCACAATACTTAAGTATGACTTGTGTAACCAAGAATATAATTAAAAATAGAAAGCCAATACTCTTGTTCCAATTTTGTGCTCATGAAAGTGTTCCTCTGGTCTATAACCTGACTGATTGAATGGATCTAATCCCACACAAAAATACTATCCTAGCTGGTCTCATTCATCCAATCTCAGATTGCTTAAAATGACCAGTATAATTTTCACTGTGAATTTCTGTTGCTGTCAAGATCTGGTCTGCTACAAGTCAATGAGCCAGAGTCTAATCCCCCAGCCTGAATGGAGGGTGGGGGACACCTCTCTGCACAGGTACCCTAAGGCAGCCAGGTGGTCTTTCCTCCCCTCCTCACAAGTTTGATCACAAGCACGTGGCTCTGTGTGTGTTTTTCATTTAAGACACTTTGCCTCAGCTTCTGTTCCCCAGGTTGGGCCACTTGAAGATTCAGGTCACTTCAGTATGGGTTGATTTTGAGCTAGAGCTGGGCTTTGCTTTCCTGTTAAAGGAAATAGTAAAAGCAGCTAAAGATATGTTGCTAGAAGAATATAGACATCATCAAAATAGAGAAAGCCAGCTTTTGCATTAACAGTTTTTTATTTTGAAAGCCTGTGCCTAATAAAGCTGCTGGGCATCCCAAGTGGTGCTGGTAGTAAAGAGCCCACCTGACAATGCAGGAGATGTAAGAGACTTGGGTTCAATCCCTGGGTCAGGAAGACCCCTGGAGGAGAGCATGACTACCCACTCCAGTATTCTTGCCTGGAGAATCTCATGGTCAGAGGAGCCTGGTGGGCTACAGTCCATAGGGTGGCAAAGAGTCGGACACGACTGAAGCGACTTAGCACAAAATAAAACCATATAGCCAGCACAGGGTTTTGCATGGTGAATGCAGTGAATGCTTGGTGACTGAATAAATGAATTAGCAAACAAACAAACACAATCAAAAGTCATCCATGAAGAATGAAAATGACTCGCCTCCGTGTAGGGCCGCCCCTCGGTGGGCCAGGCTTATCTTTTTTTGCACTTTTAAATTCAGACTTCTTCACAGATGAGTGACACAGGGATCCTGTGCTTAGAAGCAATTGACAGACTTCTGTGCCAGAGCTCACATGAGAAGCCATGTGAAAATACCTTCTGAATGAAAAGGAAATGTGGAGAAAAACCCTTTTTCTACAATACATGCATTTGTGGGCTCTCCACATCCTTTTCAAAAGCTGTTTTTCTGGTCTGATACATCAACGTGTATTTTTCTACAATATTGGCTTAGTCATCACATTCAGGAATTAGAACTATCTTCAGAAAGTCATTTACTTCATCTACCCTCTACCTGCCCCTCCCCCACCCGTGAAGAAAACCCCCTAACCTCTTATACACAGGACCTCCCAGGAAGGAGATCCTATCATTTTTTTCTTAGTAACCTTTACTAAAGTCTTATTTATCAAAGTATAGTTAAAGGATTATTAATTTGATCCCAGGTATCATGGTTTATAATCATCATATGTTATCATCCTATTGAAAAAACCAAAAATAATTTCCTTAAATAGCCTTTCTAATCTGAGACAAATCTAAAATTAATCATCTATAATTATCAAACCTAATTTAATTAAAACTAGCTGTTCACCATCTGGTCTTATTTGTATAAATTCAAGAATCTACCATTTCACAAGAAATTCCTCTATTTAACCAATTATTTAAGCATAATTATTATGTAATTAATCTCAGTTCAAATTACATTTGTTGTCACTTGACAGAAAAGTAATTTATGTGATAAAAAAGCGGTTGACCAACTAATTACTCTGCCAAATTGGGGTCTTTTATCTCCATGTCTCACCATTTTTTTAAAAAGAAAAGGTATTTACAGGAAAACAGTCCTTTTGAAATATGAGAGGAGCTATTGTCAGTGCAAAAAAAATAGAGAAAATATTTGGAATGAATCATCTTTATGTCTTGCAGTTTTAAGACCTTTATTTGGATAAATTAGAAAGGATGGGAATAAATAAATGGTGGAAACAGAAAGCAAATTATAAAGTTATATGCAGTAAACCAAGAAAATTCATAAGGAAATTGGAACTAGGTAAGAATTTATGTACCCCCCAAAGCAATCTTCCTTCAGGACTCTTGATTGCCACTGCTTTCAGATGCCAGTTTCCCTCCTTGTGATGATAAACTTGCTAATAGAAGAGATGAATAGTTGTTGATTATGAAAAAGATACCTTTATAAATAATGCTTATCCCTATGCATTTCTTTTTGAAGACGTCCAGAAAATCAATGATGCTGTCCTAGGGAGTCTAAAGAGTACATGTTGTTCATCTAAAATCTTATCCTATGGGAAAGAGCTTGATCACTGAAAGAGTGGGTGAATTTCTCAGTGAGAAGAGACCATTTTAAAGACAAGACTGCTTCCTTGAATAAGGGCTGGGAAGAGAAACCAGAGGTGAAGGCAAAAGTAAATAAATAAATGAAACACTTAGGAGTCTTATTTTAGCTACAATTTTGCACTAGACAAGTGGGGCCAAAAAAGAAAGAGAAAATAAGAAATAAGAGAAAAAGAAATAAGAAACTGACTTGTGTCCAAATGCAATAGATGCTCCGTAAGACAAAGGAAGAACTTCTTTCTATAAGGTCAGTAAAGAGTCCAGTGTACAGTGTTTCTCTATTTGTTCCATACGTGTTGTGTGCTACAAGTTGGGATAAGTGTACTGGGCATTCAAAAGTTGTCAAGTTTCCATAGAAGAGGCCAAGAAGGGTTATAAAAATTTTTACCAACCTGATTAAGTGCAGAAACATGGTGGAGAATTTTTTGTAACTTTAGCACTGGTTTTTAAGTCTTAAAAATTTAAACTGCGTATTAGATAATAGTTTTATGTTTTTAAGTCTCCCGAATTTGACAGTTGCATTGTGGTTATATAAAAGAATATCTTGCCCTTAAGAAATATACACGGAAGTATCTAGGAGTAATTGGGGCAAATTAAAAAAAATTAACTCCCAAATTGTTCAAGATAAATATATATAAAACAAATATGCTAGAATGTAAGTCACTAATGACTGGGTGAAGAATGTATGGGAGTTTTTTGTACCATTCTTAGGATTCTGTAATTTGAAATTATTTCTGAATAAAACTTTAGCAAAGAAAGATGTTAACCCGAAAGAGTCATCATCCACTAAAAAACTAAAAATTCGTGATCAGCGCATTGGGCTAAATCATGAAAGATACTTAGGTTTGTGACTGGAGCAGTTTTCACCTCTTCTTTCTTCAACCCACATCCCAGCTCCACTCCATAGAGTAAAGGGCCTCTTAACAGTTATGATAAACCAACTCTAACAACAAAGGTATAAGCTAGGAGAAAATCTGATACAAAGAACACAACAGCTGATGCTTTGTCCCTAATGGGAGTGGAAAATGTTCCATTTTTTTTCTCTGAACACGCATCTCAGTGGTAAAACATAGACCCCCACTTTTCCTCCAGCTTCCTTGAAAACCAGATGGCATCTCTCGGATAGAATACTCATGACTACAAAGGTGGCATATGGGTCGGTGCCAAGATGATCACTTACACGGCATCTGCAGATGGTGGTCCACCATGTCCTGAGGCAGGAATAATGAGAACAACATGCACTTCATCATCATCTGCATATCCAAACAAACACCAGGGGAAAGTTAATGAAAACAGCACTGGGGCAGGTCCCGGGAGGGAGTGAGGGTCCGCCGGCCTACCTGAGATGAAATGAGAACTGCGGCAAAACATATGCAAAATATTGAGTTTGATTTTTAATTGAGAATTAAGGATGATGGATCTAAAAATGTGTTGCAAACTGTAAAGCACTACACAAAGGAATCAGTTATTTTTATGAAGCTGAAAAGTGAAAAAAAATATGGCTCTCAAAATTTGCAGAAATCAGTAAATCTTCTCTAAATTTAATAATAAACCTTCCATCAGGAAAGAGATGATGGATTTAATATACTTTCAGAACTGAAATGGCAGTTTCCATAATGTATACTAGTAATGCAAATGGTAAATAGAAAATTTTATTGAATTAAGCTTGATAATTATAGCTGATTGTGTTTAGTTCGGAGCTACAGTATGATAAACAAACTAGATGGCTACCAGGACCATAATAAATGATGTAATTACACATTCTCTGACTTGCCTGAAATTACACACAAAAATGCGTCCCTGATTTCCAACGCTATTTATTTATACTTCTGATCATCAGCAAGCAGTTGACTTTTGCTGGAGGCAAAGAAAACAGAGATTATGGATAAATGGGCAGATGGATGGATGGAAGGATGGATGGAAGGATGAATGGCTGGATAAGGGATGGATAGAAGGATGAATGAACTGAAGGATGGGTGGGTGCTAAAATGGATGGATGGAAAGACGACGGGTTGAGAAGTGAATAGAAGGAGAGAAAGAGAGCTGGATTAAAGGATGGAAAGGATGGAAAAACAGATGGAAAGAGGCTGGGTCTACTAACATCAGCAAGCACGTTGAAAAGACTTTGGATTTTAACAAGCACGATTTTTTGATGAAATACAGTTCTCAAATAATCCATTGTTTCTATAATAATAAAACTGAATTGGAAATCAAATCATCCAAAGGGAATGGCTAATGGTTTAGCAGAAAGTGAAAGTCGCTCAGTTGCGTCCAACTCTTTGTGACCCCATGGACTAAACAGTCCATGGAATGCTCCAGGCCAGAATACTGGAGTGGATAGCTGTTCCCTTCTCAGGGGATCTTCCCAACCCAGGGATCGAACCACATTGCAGACAGATTCTTTACCAGCTGAACCACAGGTTCTGCTTTTATCTCAATATCATTTCAATTTCCATTTTCCTTGGTTTTCTTTCAGTTTCTCTAATCATTTGTTAAATACAACATTGATATACTGCCTTTGTGAAAGTTTTATGCCTATATTTTATTCAGTTAAAAGTATCCATTCATTTGCTCATTTGCCATTTTATGCAATAAATACTGAATGTCTCCTCTGTACTGGGCACTGTGTCAGGTATGGAGATATGATGGTAAGCACCCAAAAGCATTCCCGCCCATCACTGAGCTAAGTGATCAGGCAGGAGGAAAGGATGGGTACTAATCAAAAGTTCATATACATGAAATACTTAGTAATTACAATTTAGTAAGTAATTAGAATTATAGCAAGCTATGAGGAAGGGGCACATTGAAATTAAATAAGGTAATGGGTTTCTGAGAAATCTGCTTGAGATTCACAATTAATTCAAGGTTTGTTTGTTTTTTTTTTTTTCCCTAAGCCCATTTTTGATGAGCTGAATTTACACACCGATTGAAATACTTAATTGCTTCAGGGCATTATGTATTACTGTGGTGTCTTCCCTGATTTCAAGATGGTTTAGGTGTGTATTTGATTCATGATTCATTTGAATCATCACTTCATGATTATGAAGTGATCTATGAAAACAAACGTTACAATCACCTAGGTCAAGTTGCTTTCATTGTTTCTTGTAGTGTCCTGGAAAGATCATCCAAATTGTCAAATATGTATTTTGCTTTAATGTCTGGCCCTCTTTTTTGCCTTGAAACTGAATCTGTGTTTATTTTTTTCTAGCTTTTCCCACCTTGCCTTGACAAGACCTCCTTTTTAAGATACTTGCTATACAAAAAGTTCTAAGATTCCTTTCTTCTCTCCCTAGGCTATGAAAACATGTCTGGCTGTTTTCTTCTGTTTATTTGTATTGTTTTCTGGTCCAAGTCATAGTTGATATTTATTTCTGTTGACTTAATTTTTTCAGAGATGAATGCCTTTCCGATGTCAGTCTCTCCCTTACCAACTCCAACCCACACACACTAGTTCTTACTCCAAGAATCAGCCTACAGATTTCCATCAATACCTAAATCTGCCTTTTAATGGTGTGATGGAAAGAGCACAGGATTAAGGGTCAGGAGACTTGGGTAAAATTAATTAGTAAATCTCTATGAGTCACAATCATCTCTACAACTTACCTGCCAGATAGTATGGCCTTCCATAGAGCTGTTGTGATAAATATGATAAAGTATACTCAAAAAGCATATGCTAATTTAAGCCATTTATAATGTAATTATTATTTGTTTATATTCCTTTCCACTGCCTTTGCCCATTTTGATTAAAGCGATGATTCAGCAGTCTTCAACAGAGTAGCACAATGCCAACTACATCATAAGCACTCAACAGGTTAACTTCCTCCTCCTTCCCTATTAAAAACGTCAAATGTCAACTCTAGTGAAGAATAAACATCGATTAATGGAATTGGTTGCACTAATTCCCCTAAGATATCCTTTGGAGGCAATTTTTTTCTACTGGCAGTTAGGTGTATGAATATGGCATTTGGCCATAGCCAAACAGAGTAGATAGCATATTTGGCACTTCTGTGCAAATATCAAGAAAGTGTCTCTTCCTCCCAACTCAGTTCTGTGCCAATTTCAGTGTTGTTAACATCCAGATGAGCCTCTTTTGTTCAGTGCACAACCTGCACAATCACAGATCCTGTAACTGTGCTGGAGCTGGGAACTTAGAAGTTTCTACCATTTAGCCATCATGATAATATCATGCAGACTGAAAATATTGGCCCAGTTATTCTTAGTTCCATGGATTTTTCACAAACCTTTCTCTCCTATATCTGTTGACTTAAAGTCATGATATAGAAGATAAATATGTTTGTCCCATCATGGAATGTTATCTTTTAAGATATTTCTCTCTCATTTTAAACCATGATAGCCATCAAAAGTGTACCTTATTATTGAAACAGAATTAGTTGAGATTAACAAGCTTATCTTTCACTTGATTGTTCTCCCCAAAATTGAAAATATCCCCTCTATTAAAATAACACAAGAATTTGCAGTCAAAGAATATGATATGGAGACCTCTAACTCACTGAAACTTCCCACTGAAAATATTGACTATGTATCCATCTGTCCTATGCTAAAAGAAGGAGTCTCCTACTCACAAAGTTTTTGGGAGGGACCAGACTGGCTAAGCCCTTCAATTACTTTCTCTGGCCCTTCCATCACATGACCTGGAGTTTCTAACAGTCATGATAGAAACATTCCCTAATGGTTGTATCTTCTTATAGAAAAAGAGATCTACTGTAGGAGCTGCAAGAGCGGAAAGGATTTCACCACAAAGCTTACCCTTTTAAAGAATTTGTTTTCAGCACTCATAACAATCCAGACAGGAAGTGTAGGCTTAATAGAGAGGACATAAGGACCCATAGTGCAGTGTGTGCTGGGTACAGGACCGACAGGTGTGTGGATATTCCAAGCAATGGGGCTTGCCTGGTGACTCAGATGGTAAAGAATCTGCCTGTCAATGCAGAAGACCCAGGTTCAATCCCTGGGTCAGGAAGATCCCCTGGAGAAGAGAATGGCTACCCACCCCAGTACTCTTGCCTAGAGAATTCCATGGACAGAGGAGCCTGGCAGGTTGTAGTCCATGGGGTCGCAAATAGCTGGACTTGACTGAGCAACTAACACATAGTTCCTTCGATCATGTCCTGGGGACGTGGGGTGGACATAACCATTATCTGAGGCACCAAGAGTCCTTTGTCCCATGTTCAAAGCAGCAGTTCAGTTCAGTTCAGTTCAGTCACTCAGTCGTGTCCGACTCTTTGCAACCCCATGAATCGCAGCATGCCAGGCCTCCCTGTCCATCACCAACTCTTGGAGTTCACTCAGACTCATGTCCATCGAGTCAGTGATGCCATCCAGCCATCTCATCCTCTGTCATCCCCTTCTCCTCCTGCCCCCAATCCCTCCCAGCATCAGAGTCTTTTCCAGTGAGTCAACTCTTCTCATGAGGTGGCCAAAGTACTGGAGTTTCAGCTTTAGCATCAGTCCTTCCAAAGAAATCCCAGGACTGATCTCCTTCAGAATGGACTGTTTGGATCTCCTTGCAGTCCAAGGGACTCTCAAGAGTCTTCTCCAACACCACAGTTCAAAAGCATCAATTCTTCTGTGCTCAGCCTTCTTCAGAGGCACAAATAAGTCCTCAGTCTCTGAAATCCCTCTTTTTACTACATTGTGATGCTGCAAAGTGGTTTGGTCTGGGACCCACTTGCAAAAAGCCTAACATTTCAGTTACTTTGGCTAAAGTAGTATTTCCAGTGTTCTGGGGGCTTCAGCATCATTTGTATCATTGTTTCTACAGGAAAATATGCCATGCATTTCAAAAACTAATTTACAAATGGATTTCAGAGCATAACACATGAGTAAATTGGAATTTACTTTCAAAAATAATCCCCATTCAGGGTGGAATTAAATAAACTGTTGAATATGATCATGAAGCTATTTGCTATTCCTTACACACACAAAAATGCTAATTTTTGATTCTCTGCATCAAAAAAATAATGTTAATACTTGTATAGGTAATTTAAGGTGTTTTGTTCATGGTAGTCTTTGATATCTGAAATGTTCACAACTGAGTTAACTCGGTGACTGTTATAATTCCCATTGTGTAAGTGAGGAAACTGAAACTCAGCGAGTTTACTCAGCATTGTTCAGGCATTCAGTGAATAGAAGAGGAATTCAACCCTAGATTCAGTGGCAAATCCTATGCAGACTCCTTCTATAGCATCCCACTGTATTGCACCAAACTTCTGATGATAAGAGAGAGAGAGGAATCAAATGATGTTGTTGTCTAAAGGGAAGGCCTTAATCACTTTTTCCAATCAGAAAACTATTAGCAGGTTGCTTCATTAACTAGCTGGAAGTCTTCCCCTTTTCTTATAATCAACACTTGGCTCGTCCTGGTACCACATCCTTTCCTGAGCAATCAGCAGCTTGCTTTTGATGCAGAACTGGAGCATTTTCTAAAAGCAGAAGTATACTTTCAATAATGAACTATTCAAAACATCATTTAAACTCCAAACTTCAGGTTTTTAAACAGAGTCTTACAGCCACTTACTTCTCTTTGAGCAATATCCACATCCTTCTCTGGTTACCAACAGGCAAAGAAAATAGAAGCCTTTGCGTCCAGCAAATGTACTTAGAGATCACCCACAGACAGGGATTGCAGTGTGAAAGCCTATTGAAACAGACAGAGTAAGGTAAATGGATCAAGAGGTGCAGTGACTCTAATTAGCATGATTTTGCTTTGGTCCTGAACCTAGTGCTTATTTCATAAATAATCAAATTTATTCTTAAAAACCTTCAAGAAATGAGACTCTATAAGCAAGTAAAATATCCTATTCCATTATTTGACAAATGTTGTCATCAACAAGCTCGTCTTTACTGCATGTATTTCTCTATAAATAAAACCAAATTTCTCCATCTTTTTGTCTGTGAAGGAAGCAGATAGAAATTCAGAATTCTTCTTTTAAAGAAACACTTGGTAAATTTTTTTGAATGTTAGAACAATGATTATCTCTTTGTCTCCATGGACCTTTGTCTAACCCATAGCAGGCACTGGCTAAATAATTGCTGATCAAATGAAAATTGATATGATTTATTCATTCAGTAAGTATTCATATTACACTATCAGTACATTGTACACAAGATATTGGAGTCAGAGAGAATAACAAGAAAGTTATTGTTCCAAAAGCTTCAACGGAGTGGTGACAGTGATAGTCAATGAACGTGAGAGGTACTGCAAAGGCAGAACTATTTTACAATTGAATCTAGAAGCAAAGAAGAGGGAGAAATCTAAGACAGTCAATCTCTTTGAGGCTGGGTGACTAGGAAGACAATGATGCTAACAGCAGAGTCGGGGAACATAAGAGAAGAAGCAGATCTTTTGAGGAGGAAATAATTCTCTTTTAAACCCCTTCAGCTTTAGATACTAGGGGGACATCCAGGAAGAGAGTGTAGTGGGTCAGATGGGGTGGAGCATGGAAAAGAAGTCTGAACAGGACAGTGACATGGGCCTCTCTTCACCGCGTGTCTGACATCTTAAATTGCATAAGAGAGCTGTGTGCAGGAGTGAAAAGAGAAGGGAGGTGATGACACTGAGGCTGAGAGGCAGAAGGAAGAAGAGCCAGAGAAGGGAAACAGCAGAGCCACAGAGACCTGAGGGGACAACCATGCCCCGGTGTTACTAGTAAGCAATGGCCACGGGGGAACTGAGTGAGAAAGAGCCCCTGGGAAAGAAGCCTGGGTAGCCTTTCTCAGAGTCCTCTTCAGGGATAAGAGAAGCTGAAAGAGAGGACGGGAAGTGAATGGTGAGATCACGACAGGTGTGAGCATGCGTACTCAGTCGCTCAGTTGTGTCTGACTCTTTGTGATGCCATGAAGAGGACTGTCCATGGGATTTCCCAGGCAAGA
Organism: Bos indicus; assembly: GCF_029378745.1. Lineage (NCBI taxonomy): Eukaryota > Metazoa > Chordata > Mammalia > Artiodactyla > Bovidae > Bos > Bos indicus. Next base: position 61,851,701 of record NC_091768.1, on the reverse strand, counting down.
ATACTGAGTGAGTTGCCATTTCCTTCTCAAGACAGGTGTGTAGATTCTGTTTTCAAATCATTCAGAGATTCAAGGAAGAAGATAAAGGCTATTTCAGGGATGATCCCAGAAACCCCAGTCACATTCACTCTTCTAAAGCCTGGCTTCTCTAAAATTCCAACACTACTTTTACGACATCATCTTTTTATGCCTTTTTTCCCCCTAAAGTCTCCTTTTAGAATCCATTAAAATGTTCCCCTTTTCCTTTCTGTTTCCAGGCAATTGCCATGTTTGCATTTCTTTCCTGTAGTATTTATAATTCTAAAGTTATTCTCTTTCTTGGCTTCACAACCAAGACATTCGTCTGCCCTTATTATCTCTCCCCTTGAGTATTGTGACCTCTCGCTTTATTATTTTTTCCTGCTCCAGTCTGTTTCCTATGAAAATCTGCCCACCTCTTTGGAAATGGATTGTACTTCCAACTATGCCTTTACTTAAACCTGGGCTGGGTTTGTACATTAAATCTTGTTCTGGACCCTTTTAAGTTAAGCCTAAAAGCTAGAAAATGATAAAATTGATTATTGACTTTTCTAATCATTGTATACCTTTGAACTGTGGTGTTGGAGAAGACTCTTGAGAGTCCCTTGGACTGCAAGGAGATCCAACCAGTCCATCCTAAAGGAGATCAGTCCTGGTGTTCATTGGAAGGACTGATGTTGAAGCTGAAACTCCAATACTTAGGCCACCTCATGCGAAGAGCTGACTCATTGGAAAAGACCCTGATGCTGGGAAAGATTGAAGGCAGGAGGAGAAGGGGATGACAGAGGATGGGATGGCTGGATGGCATCACTGACTCAATGGACATGAGTTTAGGTAAACTCCAGGAGTTGGTGATGGACAGGGAGGCCTGGCGTGCTGTGGTTCATGGGGTCGAAAAGAGTCGGACACAACTGAGCAACTGAACTAAACTGAACTGAATCATTGTATTTGCTTTCTAGACTTTGCAGAACTGGCATAATAAATATTTACTAGAATGAAATTTAGGCAAATACAATCTCACAAATGCATCAGTGGTAAGGTCTGACATTCTACATTTTCTGAATCCTTAAGAATTATCTGTAGAAAAATAAGGCCGCATGGTAGTATCATCAACTACTGCATAGCTTTTAGTGTGATTTTTATCTATTCTGTAACAAAAGAATTAAGTGATAGACTTGCTATTTGAGCAAATAGAAACTTACCAATCTATCAGTATTGAAGTTTGTAGTATATAGTTTTCCTTCTTTGAAGACATATGCACAGACTATTTATTGTCTGTTTGTCTGTCTACTTAGTCATGTGCAACTCTTAGCCTGCCAGGCTCCTCTGTCCATGGGATTTCCCAGGCAAGAATACTGGAATGGGTTGCCATTTCTTTCTCCAGGGGATCTTCCCTACCCAAAGATCCAACCTGTGTGTCCTGCCTTGATAGGCAGATTCTTTACCACTGTGTTACCTGAGAAGCCCAGACTGCTTATTAGAGGGCTGGAAAAATTAGGGTCAAATTTCAATAATTGAAACAGTTAATACTTTGAAATTTGTATTCCATAAAAAGATAATATTTGAATTTTACTTTTAAATAACTATTTTGTCTTTTGTAAGCACTCATGATTTTTCTTCAGTCTTTTATGAGATTTTAAGCCAAGATATGGATAATGTGATTGGACATAAACAGCCTTGAAATATTAAAGGGTATAGATAATGAATGCAGTACATTAATAAGCACAAAGAATATCTGGATTGCATCCATATTATGTAAATTCTGAAATATTTTGTAAATTTTATCTCTGGGGAAATTTTCACAAAAGGAACCTCTTCCTACTCTGGATTAACACTTAATTGTAAAAGATTTTTTTCCCTTGTAAATGACTTAAAAATCTTTACTTTTGCATCCCTGGAGATAGAAAAATGTTTTGCTAAAAAATCAGCTGTAGAATTTATTCCAGGCTAATTATGACTGCAAGATTTTCTGAAGAGTAACTTGCAGCCAGGGTTATCATTGGTTCATAGTTTACTCTTAGCATACGCTAACGAGTCTGAAATAAACCTGGCCCAAACATGTGAGGAGACAAAGCGTCATTATTACCCAGCTCTAAGCTATCATTTGTTCACTGGGAGAAAAAAAAAAACTTGGGAAGAAGCTTGCCAACAAACCAGATGTCACCATCAGTAGACAATTATGTTTCACAGTTTGGCACCTGGGGCCCACAGTCATCATCCAAGGAGGAGGAGAAATAAAAAGTAGAACATTCTGGCAGGCTAAAGATGAAAAGATTCCAAACAGCTTGTAGGAAAAATGTAGGCTGAAGGGCTGCTTCTTTCATTCTCAACAAGGGGACCCCGGGACCCAGACCTACTCTGTTCTACTTGTTGAGGATGTCAGGAGTCTGATAAGCAACCTAGAGTCTTAAAAAGGCACCCAGCACTCATGAGGGCTGCCACTAAGCAGGTTTGTGAGTGTTTCACACCCCCATAAAATTTGCCGTCTTGTAATGGCAAAAGACAATGGCAAAGACAGCTTCTTTGGGGGTAGATCATCAATGGAATCTAAGATGTTTCCTTCTTCAGTAACACTTAAGGACTGAAAAAGGAAGGAGTTGTGATTTTGTGGCTGGCTTCTGTGAGGTATTGCCCAAAACAAATGAGACGGCACTGCCTAAAATACCTTGTTAAAGCCTATCTCATCCCATAATTAACCTATGATTAAGAAATTAGACATCGACTCTGAGAATCTCACCAAGGCCTCCCATAGGCTTAACTGGGAAAAAGAAAATGAACTTCATCTACTTAAATATGTTTCAGTCTAAAATGGGCATTTTACAATCCTATCATGGCACCAAACAAGTACCTAGATGACCTGATACATATATCTTTTCTGCTTTTATGTAATCTAAGAATTAAATAAGTAATTTGAAATAATTCATCTTTCTTAAATTTTTGCTAGACACTTTTTGGTGTATGTATGTACCAGTTTGGAAAAGGCAATGGCACCCCACTCCAGTACTCTTGCCTGGAAAATCCCATGGACGGAGGAGCCTGGTAGGCTGCAATCCGTGGGGTCGCTAAGAGTCGGACATGACTGAGCGACTTCACTTTCATTTCTTACTTTGATGCATTGGAGAAGGAAATAGCAACCCACTCCAGTGTTCTTGCCTGGAGAATCCCAGGGACGGGGGAGCCTGGTGGGCTGCCATCATGGGGTCGCACAGAGTCGGACACGACTGAAGCGACTTAGCAGCAGCATGTACCAGTTTGTACATGTATATACCGATTTACCCTTACAGGAAAACTGCCCATCTGTCCATATTCAGATAAAAATGAAAGCTAGACATTAGGTTTATTAGTTATATCTGCACATAAAGAGAATAAACAGAATCCTGGTCAAGTAGAAACAACTTTTTCTATCTTTCTCTTCCTTTATAAGTCACCAAGTCCTGGAGAGTACAAAAGTATAATTTAATATAAGGATTATATTTTTTGTGTTTATTAGATAGTTATCATGTATTTCCATGACCAAAATCATATTTTTCTAAAATTGATGAAATATTTTTGTGAATTTAAAACAGTTCTTAATGTTTTGTTTGGACATAGCTAATTAGCCCACTTAAATTAGTCTATGAGTTTACAAACAATTGTTTTCCACAAATGAACCTTACCTTGTTTCGTAAAATATGACACCCTTTGGGCAAGGGGCCAGATTTTCCATTATACATGATGTATATAATATTGAATATCTAGCTAATTAATATGTATTAACTAATACCTATTGTTGTTTTGTTGCTAAGTTGTGTTCAACTCTTTGTGACCCCATGGACTGTAACCCATCAGGCTCTTCTGTTAATGGGATTTCCCAGGCAAGAATACTGGAGTGGGTTGCCATTTCCTTCTCCAATTAACTAATACAAATATATATAATACATATTATGCAATTAATGTAAACAATATAATTAATTATATACAAATATATGTCTAAAGGTTGTGGTTCTACAATATATCTTTCAGGCTTTCGATAATTGTATTTGTTCATTCACGATGAGGTAATATATTAGTTTGTCCCTGGAAATGCCATGCTTTTAACGCAATGGTTTTCAAACACTGATTTGTGAATCATTTTATCAAGAGTTAAAACAGTAGGTCATAAGTCCCTCGATTATGACCACAGCCTAATTCCTTGCCATTAGCAATCTCCACTGAAAACCCTCCATAAGCACTACTAGAAAAAGCATTGCGGGGTGTTTGAATGATACACATGAGCTATATCATGAATAATTTTCTAATTTGTCAGATGTGAAGAAACATTATGATCCTCCGATAATTGTGAACATTAATGCTATCAGCCTGCGTGGTACGCTTGATAGACGGGGAATTGTAACTGGAAACAACAAACGGAGAATCAGAAGTCCCTGTTCTAAGGCAGGATTTGCACGATCAGGTCCAGAGCCTTTCTGTGACTCTGAGTTTCCTCAATTTACATAGAGCATTGTTATTCCCAGGCTTCCCTGGTGGCTCAGACAGTAAAGAGTCTCTAATTCACAGCACACATTCTCAGAGTTGTGGGAAGTTCTGGTCCTTCCAACCTGTGGAAACTAAGTGGGGTTAGCGTCAGCTCCACAGCAGTCCCTGGGTCTAGCTGCTGAAGTCTTACGCCCCCTCACACTCCCTCCACATCTGTCTAGTTTATTTCTAAAATGAATAGAAAATGTCCGGAGTTAATGGCCACACTCATCACCAGCTCCAGCTGAACGATTCTTGGAATGAATGGAAAAACAAAAGAAGGACTGCTTTGGCTCAGCCTCAGCTCTCCCGGTAACTCTGTGGCACTCAAGGTCAAGGAGAATACTGAAGTGGGTGGAGAATTCCTGCAAAACACTTCAAGGCCCATTGAAAACTGAAAAGAACATGCTTTTGTAATAGTTCATTCAGTATTGTAAACTCTTCTGCAAAGTTTCTTGACAGAAATGACAGCTTTGGTACATCTCTGATATATAGTCTAGAAATGGTAGGGATAAGGCTAAAATAAAAGAGAAAATTTACTCAGCCATTCATGTCAGCTTTTTAAAAATTCGTATATAGAATCTTTGACTTAAGGAGTTTCTACCCTTAGTTTGAAGCTCCATGGTTAATTTCTTTGTATAATTTACAATCTAAAATGCTATTAGAAGTTGTGCTTCCCTACTGCTGAGTAGATTTCAGTAGAGGAGGGGAAATCCAAAAGAAAGTTTTAAAACTTACATAGAATTCACTATATGGTACAATGTTTCTTGGCATTAAAAAAAAAATGATTTCCTCAATTTCTTATCGTGTAGAATGAAAGTAATGGGGATAAATGTAGGGAATTCTTGTATTTTAGTGGAAATCAAGAGATCTGGATTGTTGCTTCCAGCATCCTCATCAACTCTCTGTATGCCATTGGGAAAGCCATAAACCTCTCCAGACTCCAGCTTAATCCTCTGTAAAATAAGTGACTCATTTATTCATTCATGGGAAAACATTTCCTAAGTACACTGTTTCCCCATCTATTTCCCATGAAGTGATGGGACCGGATGCCATGATCTTTGTTTTCTGAATGTTGAGCTTTAAGCCAACTTTTTCACTCTCCTCTTTCACTTTCATCAAGAGGCTTTTTAGTTCCTCTTCACTTTCTGCCATAAGGGTGGTGCCATCTGCATATCTGAGGTTATTGATATTTCTCCTGGCAATCTTGATTCCAGCTTATGCTTCTTCCAGCCCAGCATTTCTCATGATGTACTATGCATAGATGTTAAATAAGCAGGGTGACAATATACAGCCTTGACATACTCCCCTTCCTATTTGGAACCAGTCTGTTGTTCCATGTCCAGTGCTAACTGTTGCTTCCTGACCTGCATACAGATTTCTCAAGAGGCAGGTCAAGTGGTCTGGTATTCCCATCTCTTTCAGAATTTCCCACAGTTTATTGTGATCTACACAGTCAAAGGCTTTGGCATAGTCAATAAAGCAGAAATAGATGTTTTTCTGGAACTCTCTTGCTTTTTCCATGATCCAGCAAATGTTGGCAATTTGATCTCTGGTTCCTCTGCCTTTTCTAAAACCAGCTTGAACATCGGGAAGTTCATGGTTCACATATTGCTGAAGCCTGGCTTGGAGAATTTTGAGCATTACTTTACTAGCGTGTGAGATGAGTGCAATTGTGCGGTAGTTTGAGCATTCTTTGGCATTGCCTTTCTTTGGGATTGGAATGAAAACTGACCTTTTCCAGTCCTGTGGCCACTGCTGAGTTTTCCAAATTTGCTGGCATATTGAGTGCAGCACTTTCACAGCATCATCTTTCAGGATTTGAAATAGCTCAACTGGAATTCCATCACCTCCACTAGCTTTGTTTGTAGTGATCTTTCTAAGCCCACTTGACTTCACATTCCCAGATGTCTGGCTCTAGGTGAGTGATTGCACCATCATGATTATCTTGGTTGTGAAGATCTTTTTTATACAGTTCTTCTGTGTATTCCTGCCACCTCTTCTAAATCAACTAGTCAATCCCAAACTCCCTAACTATCCTGTTCACCCTAACCTTCCCCGCTCGTAACCATAAGTTTGTTCTCTAAGTCTGTGAGCTTTTTTCTGTTTTGTAAATAAGTTCATTTGTATCATTTCTTTTTAGATTCCATAGGTAAGGGACACCATATGATACTTCTCTTTCTCTTTCTGACTTACTTCACCCAGTATGACAATCTCTAGGCTTTGCTGTCTACCTGAACTATTACAACATTGTTAATCAGGTATACTTCAATATAAAAGAAAAAGTTAAAAAAAAAAAAAAAACCCAAGTAAAATGCTTTTCTTGTCTTCAAAGAGCATGCAATCAAGCAGGAGGTGACAGCAACACAACCAGGCACAAGACAGGGATAGATACATTCATGGAAACATTAATGGGGAACCAGGGCAACCCAGGAGACACATGAGTTGGAGTGGGCATGGAGTCATTTCTAGGGTTGGTGTGTCTCAAATTAAGGCTTTAAAATAAATAGGTTTGGGAACTTCGGTAAAGATGTGATTTATGTGCTGCCAAAGGACTTTGCAAGCCCAAGAAATAGTAAGAAAAAAAGCATGGAGGTGTGAAAGCTTGTGGCCTCCTAGGAAATACACAGGGGTTCAGAGGGGAAGTTGGGAGCCAGACGGCAGAGTTAACTAAAGAATCTAGGTTTTAGTCTATGAACATAAATTTCCAACATGGCCAAGCAGAACAGACCTACATTTGGAAAAATAACAGTAGCAACGAAATAGAGGAGAGTTGAAGGGAGAATTAATGGGGGCGTGGTCTTGCCTCACCTTCCATCCATTCTAGGAGAAGCTGCCCCACCCACTGGCCTTGATGAAAGCAAATCAGCAATATTATCTACCATGAGACTCCACCTTTCATTAACTACACGTGGTTGGATGAGGTCCAGGCACCTGATCCAAGAATGGCTTATTTTGGATCTGGATGAACTGGCTTGTAAAGAGCTGTGTTGCGAGTCCACTTTAGCAAAACATAGAAAGCACTATCATAATTATTCTTGTGTGTATTCATGTGTGCTCAGTGAGCACACTGCACTTACTCTTTGTGACCCCGTGGACTGCAGCCCACCACACTCCTCTGTCCATGGGATTCTCCAGGCAAGAATACTGGAGTGGGTTGCCATTTCCTCCTCCAGGGGACTTTCCCTGCTCAGGGACTGAAACCGTGTCTTCCATGTCTCCTGCACGGCAGGCAGATTCTTTACCACTGAGCCAATGGGGACACCCCAAGTACTCATGAGGATGCAGGAAAATGGAAGCCCTCAAGCACAGTAGGTAAGGGTGCAAATTTGTGAGTCATTCTTAAGAGAATGTTGGCAATATTTAGTAAAATTAATTACGTATGTATCTAGCATGTATGTAAATTATGTATGTAAGTGCACGGGCGGCTGCCACCGGCGCACTAAAGCGCGGCTGAGAGGAGCTACCCCACGTCCGAGGTCAGGGGCAGCAGCCGAGAGTGCCAGGCTGCGACAGCGTAGGAACGGCCGAGAGGAGCTACCTAAGTCTGAGGTCAGGGGCGGCGGCCGGGAGGAGCTACCCCATGCCGGAGACCAGGGCTGGCGCCCGGCTGGGAAGACCAACCCGCGTCCAAGGAGCGGTGGCTGCATGGGCGCAGGAGGGCCTAGAGGAGCTATCCCATGTTGAAGGTCAGAAAGGGTGGCGGTGAGGAGATACCCCTCATCCAAGGTAAGGAGCAATGGCTGTGCTTTGCTGGAGCAGCTGTTAAGAGATACCCCACGCCAAGGTAAAAGAAACCCAAGTAAGATGGTAGGTGTTGCAAGAGGGCATCAGAGGGCAGACACACTGAAACCATACTCAAAGAAAACTAGTCAATCTAATCACACTAGGACCACAGTCTTGTCTAACTCAATGAAACTAAGCCATGCTTGTGGGGCCACCCAAGACAGGTGGGTCATGGTGGAGAGATCTGACAGAATGTGGTCCACTGGAGAAGGGAATGGCAAGCCACTTCAGTATTCTTGCCTTGAGAACCCCATGAACAGTATGAAAAGGCAAAATGATAGGATACTGAAAGAGGAACTCCCCAGGTCAGTAGGTGCCCAATATGCTACTGGAGATCAGTGGAGAAATAACTCCAGAAAGAATGAAGGGATGGAGCCAAAGCAAAAACAATACCCAGTTGTGGATGTGACTGGTGATAGAAGCAAGCTCTGATGCTGTAAAGAGCAATATTGCGTAGGAACCTGAAATGTCAGGTCCATGAATCAAGGCAAATTGAAGTGGTCAAACAAGAGATGGCAAGAGTTAATGTCGACATTCTAGGAATCAGCGAACTAAAATGGACTGGAATGGTGAATTTAACTCAGATGACCATTATATCTACTGGAGGCAGGAATCCCTCAGAAGAAATGGAGTAGCCATCATGGTCAACAAAGGGTCCGAAATGCAGTACTTGGATGCAATCTCAAAAACGACAGAATGATCTCTGTTCGTTTCCAAGGCAAACCATTCAATATCACAGTAATCCAAGTCTATGCCCCAACCAGTAATGCTGAAGAAGCTGAAGTTGAATGGTTCTATGAAGACCTACAAGACCTTTTAGAACTAACACCCAAAAAAGATGTCCATTTCATTATAGGGGACTGGAATGCAAAAGTAGGAAGTCAAGAAACACCTGGAGTAATAGAAAAATTTGGCCTTGGAATACGTAATGAAGCAGGGCAAAGACTAATAGAGTTTTGCCAAGAAAATGCACTGGTCATAGAAAACACTCTCTTCCAACAACACAAGAGAAGACTCTACACATGGACATCACCAGATGGTCAACCCCGAAATCAGATTGATTTATATTCTTTGCAGCCAAAGATGGAGAAGCTCTACACAGTCAACAAAAACAAGACCAGGAGCTGACTGTGGCTCAGATCATGAACTCCCTATTGCCAAATTCAGACTTAAATTGAAGAAAGTAGGGAAAACCACTAGACCATTCAGGTATGACCTAAATCAAATCCTTTATGATTATACAGTGGAAGTGAGAAATAGATTTAAGGGCCTAGATCGTAGAGACAGAGTGCCTGATGAACTATGGAATGAGGTTCATGACATTGTACAGGAGACAGGGAGCAAGACCATCCCCATGGAAAAGAAATGCAAAAAAGCAAAATGGCCGCCTGGGGAGGCCATACAAATAGCTGTGAAAAGAAGAGAAGCGAAAAGCAAAGGAGAAAAGGACAGATATAAGCATCTGAATGCAGAGTTCCAAAGAATAGCAAGAAGAGATAAGAAAGCCTTCCTCAGCGATCAATGCAAAGAAATAGAGGAAAACAACAGAATGGGAAAGACTAGAGATCTCTTCAAGAAAATTCGAGATACCAAGGGAACATTTCATGCAAAGATGGGCTCGATAAAGGACAGAAATGGTATGGACCTAACAGAAGCAGAAGATATCAAGAAGAGGTGGCAAGAACATAGAAGAACTATACAAAAAAGATCTTCACATCCCAGATAATCACAATGGTGTGATCACTGACCTAGAGCCAGACATCCTGGAATGTGAAGTCAAGTGGGCCTTAGGAAGCATCACTACAAACAAAGAGGGTGGAGGTGATGGAATTCCACTTGAGCTATTTCAAATCCTGAACGATGATGCTGTGAAAGTGTTGCACTCAATATGCCAGCAAATTTGGAAAACTCAGCAGTGGCCACAGGACTGGAAAAGGGCAGTTTTCATTCCGATCCCAAAGAAAGGCAATGCCAAAGAATGCTCAAACTACCGCACAATTGCACTCATCTCACACGCTAGTAAAGTAATGCTCAAAATTCTCCAAGCCAGGCTTCAGCAATATGTGAACTGTGAACTTCCAGATGTTCAAGCTGGTTTTAGAAAAGGCAGAGAAACCAGAGATCAAATTGCCAACATTTGCTGGATTATGGAAAAAGCAAGAGAGTTCCAGAAAAACATCTATTTCTGCTTTATTGACTATGCCAAAGCCTTTGACTGTGTGGATCACAATAAACTGTGGAAATTCAGAAAGAGATGGGAATACCAGACCACTTGACCTGCCTCTTGAGAAATCTGTATGCAAGCCAGGAAGCAACAGTTAGCACTGGACATGGAACAACAGACTGGTTCCAAATAGGAAAAGGAGTACATCAAGGCTGTATATTGTCACCCTGCTTATTTAATTTCTATGCAGAGTACATCATGAGAAACGTTGGACTGGAAGACACACAAGCTGGAATCAAGATTGCCGGGAGAAATATCAATAACCTCAGATATGCAGATGATACCACCCTTATGGCAGAAAGTGAAGAGGAATTAAAAAGCCTCTTGATGAAAGTGAAAGTGGAGAGTGAAAAAGTTGGCTTAAAGCTCAACATTCAAAAAACGAAGATCATGGCATCCGGTCCCATCACTTCATGGCAAACAGATGGGGAAACAGTGTCAGACTTTGTTTTGGGGGGCTCCAAAATCACTGCAGATGGTGACTGCAGCCATGAAATTAAAAGACACTTACTCCTGGGAAGGAAGGTTATGTCCTACCTAGACAGCATATTCAAAAGCAGAGACATTATTTTGCCAACAAAGGTCCATCTAGTCAAGGCTATGGTTTTTCCTGTGGTCATGTATGGATGTGAGAGTTGGACTGTGAAGCAATCTGAGCACCAAAGAATTGATGCTTTTGAACTGTGGTGTTGGAGAAGACTCTTGAGAGTCCCTTGGACTGCAAGGAGATGCAACCAGTCGATTCTGAAGGAGATCAGCCCTGGGATTTCTTTGGAAGGACTGATGCTAAAGCTAAAACTCCAGTACTTTGGCCACTTCATGTGAAGAGTTGACTCATTGGAAAAGACTCTGATGCTGGGAGGGATTGGGGGCAGGAGGAGAAGGGGACGATAGAGGATGAGATGGCTGGATGGCATCACTGACTCAATGGACGTGAGTCTGGGTGAACTCTGGGAGTTGGTGATGGACAGGGATGCCTGGCGTGCTGCAATTCATGGGGTCGCAAAGAGTCGGTCATGACTGAGCAACTGAACTGAACTGAACTGATGTATCTAGCAATTTCACTCCCTTATCTGTAAAGCAGAAGATTAACATACACAAAATTGTTTGTTGCAGCATTATTTTGTGAGCAGGAAGTGATGTCTATCACTATTGGGCATGGATAAGTAAAATGTGATAGACATACACACTGAAAAAGCTTGTAGCAGTCAGAATTAGATGTATATACAGAAACATGAATTTTAAAAGCAGTGTTGACTGAAAAAAGAAATAGAAGGAGAGCAAAAATATAATAGCATCATTTATATATCTTTCAAAACCACATACCATCTAAGGACATATATTACACATATTGGAATCAATGCTTTTGATGAAGTTCCATCAAAAGATGGAAATAGTGAGGATAAGAAATGAAAGAAAAAATTAAAACAAATAATTTGGCCTTGCATAGACAAAATATGGAGCAGTGGGCTGGAGTGGCCATGACGAGATAACCCACTTCCAAGGTCAGAGAAACCCCAGCAAGATGGTAGGAGGGGTGAATTTGCATTTAGAATCAAATCCCCTTCCCACCACAGATGCTTAGAGGGCTCAAACAAACCTTGTGTGCACCAGGACCCAGGGACCCAGAGACTGAGACAGAACACTGTTTGAGCATCTCCTGTGGAGGTACGGGTCAGCAGTGGACTTCCACAGGGACAAGGACTCTGGGTACAGCAGACTTGGGTATGGCATAAGCCCTCTTGGAGGAGGTCGCCATTAACCCCACCATAGAGATGCCAGAACTTAAGCAGGACTGGAAAATAGACTCTTGGGGGGCACAAGCAGAACCTTATGTGCACCAGGATCCAGGAGAAAGGAGAAGTGACCCCACAAGAGACTGACCCAGACTTGTCCGGGAGTGTCCACGTCTCCAGTGTAGGCTTGGGTTGGTGGTGGCCCGTTGCAGGGTTGGAGGCAATGAGTGTAGCAGTACATGAATGGCATCTTTTAAAGGAGGTTGTCATTATCTTCATTACCTCCACTATAGTTTGGCCCAGAAAATAGCAGGGAGGGAACACAGCTCCACCTATCAAGAGAAAATTGGATTAAAGATTTACTGAGTATGGCGCTGCCCATCGGAACAAGACCCAGTTTCCCACTCAGTCAGTCTCTCCCATCAGGAAGCTTCCATGAGCCTCTTATCCTTCTCCATCAGAGGGCATACAGACTGAAAACCACAATCACAGAAAACTAACCAATCTGATCACATGGACCACAGCCTTGTCTAACTCAATGAAACTATGAGCCATGCCATGTAGGGCCACCCAAGATGGATGGGTCATGGTGGAGAGTTCTGACAAAATGTGGTTCACTGGAGAAGGGAATGGCAAACTACTTCAGTATTCTTGCCCTGAGAACCACATTAACAGTATGAAAAGGTAAAAAGATAGGACACAGGAAGATGAACTCCCCAGGTCAGTAAGGGCCCACTTATGGCAGATCAGAGGAGAAATAACTTCATAAAGAATGAAGAGATGGAACCAGAGCAAAAACAACACCCAGTTGTGGATGTGACTGAAGATAGAAGCAAAGTCCGATGCTGTAAAGAGCAATATTGCATAGGAACCTGGAATGTTAGGTCCATGAATCAAGGCAAATTGGAAGCGGTCAAACAGGAGATGGCAAGAGTGAACATCGACATTGTAGGAATCAATGAACTAAAATGGACTGGAATGGGTGAATTTAATTCAGGTGATCCTTATATCTACTACTGTGGGCAAGAATCCCTTGCAATAAATGGTAGAAATCAGTCATCAAAAGAATCCTAAATCCAGTACTTGGATGCAATCTCAAAAACGACAGAACGATCTCTGTTCATTTCCAAGGCTAAGCATTCAATATCACGGTAATCCAAGTCTATGCTCCGACCAGTAATCCTGAAGAAGCTGAAGTTGAACGGTTCTATGAAGACCTACAAGACCTTCTAGAACTAACACCCAAAAAAGATGTCCTTTTCATTATAGGGGACTGGAATGCAAAAGTAGGAAGTCAAGAAACACCTGGAGTAATAGAAAAATTTGGCCTTGGAGTACAGAATGAAGCAGGGCAAAGACTAATAGAGTTTTGCCAAGAGAACGCACTGGTCATAGCAAGCATCCTCTTCCAACAACACAAGAGAAGACTCTGCACATGGACATCACCAGATGGTCAATACGGAAATCAGATTGATTATGTTCTTTGCAGCCAAAGATGGAGAAGCTTTATACAGTCAGCAAAAAAACAAGACAGGGAGCTGACTGTGGCTCAGATCATGAACTCCTTATTGCAAAATTCAGACTCAAATTGAAGAAAGTAGGGAAAACCACTCGACCATTCAGGTATGACCTAAATCAAATCCCTTACGAGTATGCAGTGGAAGTGAGAGATAGATTCAAGGGCTTAGATCTGATAGACAGAGTGCCAGATAAACTATGGATGGAGGTTCATGACATTGTACAGGAGACAAGGATCAAGACCATCCCCATGGAAAATAAATGCAAAAAAGCAAAATGGCTATCTGAGGAGGCCTTACAAATAGCTGAGAAAAGAAGAGAAGTGAAAGACAAAGGAGAAAAGGAAAGATATACCCATTTGAATGCATGCAGAGTTCCAAAGAATAGCAAGAAGAGATAAGAAAGTCTTCCTCAGCGATCAATGCAAAGAAATAGAGGAAAACAACAGAATGGGAAAGACTAGAGATCTCTTCAAGAAAATTAGAGACACCAAGGGAACAATTCATGCAAAGATGGGCCCAATAAAGGACAGAAATGGTATGGACCTAACAGAAGCAGAAGATATCAAGAAGAGGGGGCAAGAATACACAGAAGAACTATACAAAAAAGATCTTCACGACCCAGATAATCACGATGGTGTGATCACTCACCTAGAGCCAGGCATCCTGGAATGTGAAGTCAAGTGGGCCTTAGGAAGCATCACTATGAACAAAGCTAGTGGAGGTGATGGAATTCCAGCTGAGCTATTTCAAATTCTAAAAGATGATGCTGTGAAAGTGCTTCACTCAATATGCCAGCAAATTTGGAAAACTCAGCAATGGCCACAGAACTGGAAAAGGTCAGTTTTAATTCCAATCCCAAAGAAAGGCAATGCCAAAAAATGTTCAAACTACTGCACAATTGCACTCATCTCACATGCTAGTAAAGTAATGCTCAAAATTCTCCAAGCCAGGCTTCAGCAATACATGAACTGTGAACTTCCAGATGTTCAAGCTGGTTTTAGAAAAGGCAGAGGAACCAGAGATCAAATTGCCAACGTTTGCTGGATCATCGAAAAAGCAAGAGAGTTCCAGAAAAACATCTATTTCTGCTTTATTGACTATGCCAAAGCCTTTGACTGTGTAGATCACCACAAACTGTGGAAAATTCTGATACAGATGGGAATACCAGGCCACCTGACATGTCTCTTAAGAAATCTGTATGCAGGTCAGGAAGCAACAGTTAGAACTGGACATGGAAAAACAGACTGATTCCAAATAGGAAGGGGAGTATGTCAAGGCTGTATATTGTCATCCTGCTTATTTAACTTATATGCAGAATACATCATGAGAAACAATGGACTAGATGAAGCACAAGCTGGAATCAAGATTGTCCGGAGAAATATCAATAACCTCAGATATGCAGATGACACCACCCTTATGGCAGAAAGAATAGAAGAACTAAGCAGCCTCTTGATGAAAGTGAAAGAGGAGAATGCAAAAGTTGGCTTAAAGCTTAACATTCAGAAAACAAAGATCATCCGATCCCATCACTTTGTGGCAAATAGATGGAAACAGTGGAAACAGTGTCAGACTTTATTTTGGGGGGCTCCAAAATCACTGCAGATGGTGACTGCAGTCATGAAATTAAAAGATGCTTTCTCCTTGGAAGAAAAGGCATCACCAACCTAGATAGCATATTACAAAGCAGAGATATTACTTTGCCAACAAAGGTCCATCTAGTCAAGGCTATGGTTTTTCTAGTAGTCATTGTATGGATGTGGGAGTTGGATTATAAAGAAAGCTGAGCACCGAAGAATTGATGCTTTTGAATTGTGGTGTTGGAGGAGACTCTTGAGAGTCCCTTGAACTGCAAGGGGATCCAACCAGTCCATCCTAAAGGAAATCAGTCCTGACTGTTCACTGGAAGGACTGATGCTGAAACTGTAACTCCAATACTTTGGCCACCTGACGCAAAGAACTGACTCATTGGAAAAGACATTGATGCTGGGAAAGATTGAAGACGGGAGGAAAAGGGGATGACAGAGGATGAGATGGTTTGATGGCATCACTGACTTGATGGACATGAGTTTGAGCAAGCTTCGGAAGTTGGTGATGGACTAGAAGGCCTGGCATGCTGCAGTCCATTGGGTCTCGAAGAGTCGGACATGAGTGAGCGACTGAACTGACCTGAACTGAGACAAATTATAGTGTGCCTCAATATAGTTAACTCAATTCTGTATGTCAGGGGGAGAAAAGTAAAATATGAATTTAAATAATCATGTTCTCTGTTAAGAAACAAAGAAATGAGACATGAATTTACATTTCTAAGCAGCTTAAAAGGGATGTGGTTATGTCACATTTACAATGGGGCATCAGAATGAAGAGCTGCAAGTTTGCACATGCTTGCTTCTAGCATCCTGAGCACACGTAAAGGCAGAATGACCATCCAGCTCCCAGCTCCTTGAGGTCTTTCCCTGTTGTAGCATGTTTCCTGAACAATCTTGAGCAGTTTTCTGTTCCTGCTCTCAAAAGCGCCAAAATAAAATAAAAATATGCACAAAAGTGCCCGTAGTTAGGGATACCTGTCAGGACTTCACTGACAATCAAAGGAAGAAACAGGGAATAACTCAGGAGAGAGGTCAGTCCTGGAAATGCAGATTTGGGGGTCAATAGGTTGCACAGTATTATTGAAATCCTGTAAGAATAAGACCATGGTTATAAATGTAGAGAAGAAAGCAGTCTTTTAAGGACTGTGTAAAGAGAGAAAAACAAGCAAAAGAGACAGACCAAAAAAAAAAGAAGAAGAAGAAGAAAGAAATAGCTGGAAAGAGAGAAGAACTAGAAGGGAACACTTATGGAAACCAAAAAGAGAAAACAGGTGGCCAGTTTTATTCACTGCTAAGCCAGCAAGTCTGTTGAAAAGTCAAAAGTTTCCATTGATCTTCCAATTGCAAGGGCATGGTGATTTTCTCCAGAATAGTTTTTGTGCTGTGTTAGTGGCAAGCGTTCACTATCCCATAGTCCAGGAGGTCAAGAATTAATGGGGTGTCATTCTGGCCAGTGCCCAGGCTGATGTTGGCTTAGTCAACACCAAAGAGCAAAATCCAACTCTATTTCTATTCTGACATAAGGAAGAAAATAGCTGAGAGAAAATAAAACTTGGGCTTCCCAGGTGGCACTAGTGGTAAAGAACACTCTTGTCAATCAGTTC
This sequence comes from Bos indicus, assembly GCF_029378745.1. Lineage (NCBI taxonomy): Eukaryota > Metazoa > Chordata > Mammalia > Artiodactyla > Bovidae > Bos > Bos indicus. The sequence continues at coordinate 61,834,733 of NC_091768.1, read as the reverse complement.
AGTTCATGTTCGATTCTTTGCGACCCCATGAACCGCAGCTCGCAGGGCCTCCCTGTCTATCACCAACTCCCGGAGTTCACCCAAACCCATGTCCATCGAGTTTGTGATGCCATCCAACCATCTCATCCTCTGTCATCCCCTTCTCCTCCTGCCCTCAGTCTTTCCCAGCATCAGGGTCTTTTCAAATGAGTCAGCTCTTCGCATCAGGTGGCCAAAGTATTGGAGTTTCAGCTTCAACATAAGTCCTTCCAAGAGAGATCACCCAGGACTTATCTCCTTTAGGATGGACTGGTTGGACCTCCTTGCAGTCCAAGGGACTCTCAAGAGTCATCTCCAAAAGTACAGTTCAGAAGTATCAATTCTTCAACACTCAGCTTTCTTTATAGTCAACTCTCACATCCATACATGACCATAGGAAAAACCATAGCCTTGACTAGATGGAACTTTGTTGGCAAAGTAATGTTTCTGCTTTTGAATATGCTGTCTAGGTTGGTCATAACTTTCCTTCAAAGGAGTAAGCGTCTTTTAATTTCATAGCTGCAGTCACCATCTGCAGTGATTTTGGAGCCCCCCAAAATAAAGTCTGACATTGTTTCCACTGTTTCCCCATCTATTTCCCATGAAGTGATGGGACCGGATGCCATGATCTTAGGAGATGTAAAAGACCTGGATTGGGAAGATCCCCTGGAAGAGGGCATGGCAACCCAGTCCAGTATTCTTGCCTGGAGAATCCCCATGGAGAGAGGAGCCTGGCAGGCTACAATCCATAGGGTTGCAAAGAGTTGGACATGGCTGAAGTGAATGAGAATGCTTGCAAAAATAAAACTTAATGAGATTAAATTAAATAAAGGTACTTCTAATAAAAATGAAACCAGAATTACCTTAAGTGTAACCAGGAATTACACTTAAGTAATTGTAAAGTATTGGAGACAATAAATGCAGACTGTCCATTAAAAGATATGTCTAGGAAGTTTCACTTGAACTCTCTCCCAATTCTGATAGTGAATGATTATAGTTCATAAACATGAAATGAATTTAAATATGTTAAGAACTAAAAAATAATTTATTTTTTAATCTCAGGATGCTTATTATGGAAGGAATACATGTTCATGGTAAATTTTTTTTTGTTTTGCTCCTGGTAAATTTAAGCAATACAAATATATTGTGTCAAAATTAAGCTCTCAGTTTCACTTTTAACCATCCACATCTCATTCCCCAGAAAAGCCATTTTCTAGGCACATACAGATATATATTCCACCCTCCCTTTTCCCCTTGGTATCTGTCTGTTTGTTCTCTACATCTGTGTCTCTATTTCTCCTTTGTAAATAAGATTGTCTATACCTATTTTTTCAGACGCCACTTATATATGTTAATATATGATATCTGTTTTCCTCTTTCTGACTTACTACACTCTCTATGACAGTCTCTAGGTCCATCCATGTATCTACAATTACCCAATTTTAGTTCTTTTTATGGCTGAGTAATATTCCATTGTATACAATTGGTATGTTAGATCAGTTTTCTCTCCCACAGTTCTTGTCTTGTTTCAGCAAAGACTTGAAATGATAGACCAGGATAACTCAGGCAGGCAAGGTTTACTGAGCAAGCAGTAAGCAGTACTCTCAAGTTGTCCATTCTCACATTTAGAGAGTGTACCAACCCTGCAGGAGTGATCCTGCCTCATTTTTGGCTTCCCTTTTTTAATCCTTTGTTCGTTCCCGGGGGGTTCCCTGGAGCCTGATTGGTTCTGCCCTATGCAAATAAGTTGTATGCCTGAGACCAATCAGGGAAGGGGGCGTGTTGGGAGCCTTTTCCTGCCCTAAGTCTTCACTCAGGTCTTCTAGCCTGATCACTTCCCCTGATTGCCATTTTAGACCCCTATTTTTCCCTACTCTAACTGCCTAACAGGGAGATTGGGATTGATATCTATTCATTATCGCAACTACATATAAAATAGGTAACGAATGTGTACCTAACGTATAACACAGGGAACTCGGCTCATGCTCTGTGGTGACCTGAATCGGAAGGAAATCCAACAATAGAGGGGCTATATGTATACTTTGCTGTACAATAGAAACTAACATAACATTGTAAAGCAACTATACTCTAATAACAAATTTAAAAAACCAAACATATACGTATATAATATTTTATGGAATAGAATCAATCACTCCATTAAAAATATAATATGTACAGGCATGAGTGATATTAAAAATACTGTGTAAAATCAGTGTGACAGGGCACCTACTAATTGGAATATATGCCTGTGGTAAGCGGCTATGCTGCCTGGTGTGCCATATTTTCTTTCACATGTCTCAGCACAGACTGGGACAGATAGCATGGTGGTGAGAACTCTGTGTCTGGCCGTGGTGATCTCTCCACTGGAACCATCCTCTGTGTGGTCTAGACATGTTCCTGGCTGCACAGCCACCCAGCTTACTCTTTGGTTCTTTAAGATTTTCCTGTCATACATAACATGCTTTAATAAATTCCCTTTCTATGTAAATTAGCCAGAGCAGCTTGGTTTTTTGCAAGCAAAGGCAGAGGTATATTCAGTTCAGTTCAGTCGCTCAGTCGTGTCTGACTCTTTGTGACCCCATGAATTGCAGCACACCAGACCTCCCTGTCCATCACCAACTCCCGGAGTTCACTCAAACTCACATCCATCGAGTCAGTGATGCCATCCAGCTATTTCATCCTCTGTCGTCCCCTTCTCCTCCTGCCCCCAATCCCTCCCAGCATCAGAGTCTTTTCCAATGAGCCAACTCTGTGCATGAGGTGGCCAAAGTACTGGAGTTTCAGCTTTAGCATCATTCCTTCCAAAGAACACCCAGGGCTGATCTCCTTTAGGATGGACTGGTTGGATCTCCTTGCAGTCCAAGGGACTCTCAAGAGGTATATTAAGAGAATGTAAAACCAGATTCTCATTTCATTTGAACCAAGAGTTTTGAAGACCAGCAGACCTTGTGATTTGTTGCTATCTGCAAGGAAGTGGCTAAGTCCCTGAGATTACTACCTTTCTTTCTGTTCCACATAAAGTGTTGGCATGTAGCAGGTGTTGACTGCCAGACCCTAGTTGGAGAGTGATCTATGATCAGGACAATTATTTTGAACAAAACAATTTCTATACTTTAGTTTTAAATAAATAAAAAAATACATATTACTTCATTTTTTATTTTTATTTTTGTGTAACTAAAAAAAAGCAATCAAGAGAAAAACAAGGTAATATCTTCATTTGCAATTTTCTGTCTGCTCTGGAGGAAAAATCTACTCTTTAAAAACATTTTTTTATTGATTACATCAGCAAAAAACATTCAGAATACAGCATTTTCAAATTACTGCTTCAGGTCCTGATTATTTTTGAAGTCTCCATGAAAAAGTAGTTAAAGAAAAAGTAAAGAAGGAAAAATTTCAAATTTCTCGAACATAACAACAACGTGTATTCTCACGTTACGAAAATTGACTTTTTAATTTTTGATGTAATATAACACACTGAGAATTGTTATGTACTTGAAGAAAAAAGGAAGGGAACATTCCAAGTGCAGAAATACATTTCATATGTTCATTGTCTTTGGTTTTGATTTATGCTTAACAGTATTGCATTCTAGGAGCAGCTAATTTCCATATAAAGTGTAGCTACTTTTCAATTTTGCTGTGTCTTGTCTGCAGTGGAAGCTTTGATTTGTATGCCTTAGGCTAGATCAGAGCAATGCATTTTTTTTTTAAGTTCCTCTGTCTTGTACAATCACTGAGTTCCAACACCGATTAGAACATGGATATTTAGGAAGACATTACCCAAAAGGGAAAAAATAATAAGCAAATGGCATCAAGAATGGTTACTAAATCAAAGCAAGATTATCAGAGAGAACCTAATGGCAATTGTCTTGAATTGTATGCATTTGAGCATAGGCCCACATGGATCTTGGTCTATTTTGGTGATTATAGCAGTTATTTCAAGTCTAATAGCAGAAAGGAAATTGTGCATGCATATCAAAGCATCTGCCATCATTCTGTCCTTGTTTAACATTTACTGAGTGCTGGTAAGGGTCTGTTTCCTGACAGTGCTGTGCAGAACCATTGATTTCACATGCGGTGTGACTCAGGCAATAGCATGACCTCTCACTCCCAAATATTTCTTAATGGCGTTCTTTCATTCAATTTTTTCCTTCAACTCTCTTTGAAGATGTGTACTTCTGAAGTAGATTAAGGAATTCTATTCCCTGGAGGAACAAAATCAACCATTCACACAATAGCAGCCTATGCTATAACCTAATGACTTCTGATTACCATTTAATGGAAAGAGCTCCAAACTGGGAATCAGGAGATCTAAGTTCCAGGCCATGAGCTGTAGCCATGCACCTCTGAGAAAATTGCTAATCTTCTTTGAGTCTCAGTTTCTTCATCTATAAAATGATAAGATGATCTTACAGTTTGGAAATTCTGACCTTGTGACTGGATTATCATCCTTGGAATTTAGCATCCTGAAAGAATGGGAATCAGAAGAGTTCAGTTTTGATGAATTTGGGCATGAGGGAGGGAAAACAGATGCTCAATCATTCCCAGGTCAAGAGCAAGTAAAGTGATTTGTTAGGGAAGAGACAGAACATTGAAAAAATTTAAATTAGGGAAGAAAACAAACTTCCTTGGCTTCTACACCTTGAGTTGTCATATATTTTTGAAGTATTTTGAATATTTCTTTTTGATAATATTAATAACATTAGAATCTGGTTCGTTTCCCTTTTTAAAAATCTTTTTTGGGTAGGCTGTATTCGTATTATTATTTTAAAAAGAAAGTGTCTTTCCATCTTAATTATTGTATATCCTACAAAATAATTATTGTTAACAGGTTGGATTTTCTTCCTGTGGATTATTTTCATATCTATATACTATGTAAGAAGATTGATATATATTTCTACACTCCCTCTCCCATAACTTGGTCCTTTTCATTTAATACTATTACAATGTGATTCTTTCTGCCTACTATAAGGAATATTGCAGATACACATTCCTGTATGTATATCCCTGAAGCATTTTAGTAAACTCTTCCCAAGAAATGGTTCCAGAAAGTGGTAATGCCAGGCTAAGCACATGCACTAAAGCAGGCTAGCTAGTACCAGCCTTAACCCGGTTATCACAGAGCTTGAGACAAAGGTTTCCACGTTAGTACTTTCTGAGGAGTGTGATCTCAGAACACAGAAATGAGAGAAGGGATTGATGTGTATAAGGAAGGAAAGCCTATCATTTCAGTTCAGTTCAGTCGCTCAGTTGTGTCTGACTCTTTGCGAGCCCATGGACTGCAGCACGCCAGGGCTCCCTGTCCATCACCACCTCCCGGAGTTTACTCAAACTCAAGTCCATCGAGTTGGTGATGCCATCCAACCATCTCATCCTCTGTCATCCCTTTCTCCTCCCTCCTTCAATCTTTCCTAGCATCAGGGTCTTTTCAAATGAGTCAGCTCTTCACATCAGGTGGCCAAATTATTGGACTTTCAGCTTCAATATCAGTCCTTCCAATGAACACTCAGGACTGATCTCCTTTAGGATGGACTGGTTGGATCCCCTTGCAGTTTAAGGGACTCTCAAGAGTCGTCTCCAACACTACAGTTCAAAAGCATCAATTCTTTGGTGCTCAGCTTTCTTCATAGTCCAACTCTCACATCCATACATGCCTACTGGAAAAACTATAGCTTTGACTAGACAGACCTTTGTTGTCAAAGTAATGTCTCTGCTTTTCAATATGCTATCTAGGTTGGTCATAACTTTCCTTCCAAGGAGCAAGTGTCTTTTAATTTCATGGCTGCAGTCACCATCTGCAGTGATTTTGGAGCCCAGAAAAATAAAGTCTGTCACTGTTTCCATGTTTTCCCATCTATTTCCCATGAAGTGATGGGACCAGATGCCATGATCTTAGTTTTCTGAATGCTGAGTTTTAAGCCAACTTTTTCCCTCTCTCTTTAACTTTAATGTCATCTGCATATCTGAGGTTATTGATATTTCTCCCAGCAATCTTGATTCCAGCTTGTGCCTCATCCAGCCCAGCTTTTCTCATGATGTTATATGCAGTGTTTCCCATATGCAGTGTTTCTGCATATAAGTTAAATAAGCAGGATGACAATATGTAGCCTTGACATACTCCTTTCCCAGTTTGGCCTATAAAGAGGAGAGTGAAAAATTTGGCTTAAAGCTCAACATTCAGAAAACAAAGATCATGGCATCTGGTCCCATCACTTCATAGGAAATAGATGAGGAAACAGTGGAAACAGTGTCAGACTTTATTTTGGGGGGGGGCTCCAAAATCACTGCAGATGGTGATTGCAGCCATGAAATTAAAAGACACTTACTCCTTGGAAGGAAAGTTATGACCAACCTAGACAGCATATTACAAAGCAGAGACATTACTCTGCCAACAAAGGTCTGTCTAGTCAAGGCTATGGTTTTTCCTGTGGTCATGTATGGATGTGAGAGTTGGACTGTGAAGAAAACTGAGCACTGAAGAATTGATGCTTTTGAACTGTGGTGTTGGAGAAGACTCTTGAGAGTCCCTTGGACTGCAAGGAGGTCCACCAGTCCATCCTAAAGGAGATCAGTTCTGGGTGTTCTTTGGAAGGACTGATGCTGAAGCTGAAACTCCAATACTTTGGCCACCTGATGCAAAGAGCTGACTCATTTGAAAAGACCCCGATGCTGTGAGGGATTGGGGGCAGGAGGAGAAGGGGACGACAGAGGATGAGATGGCTGGATGGCATCACCGACTCGATGCACATGAGTTTGGGTAAACTCCGGGAGTTGGCGATGGACAGGGAAGCCTGGCGTGGTGTGATTCATGGGGTCACAAAGAGTCAGACATGACTGAGCGACTGAACTGAACTGAACTGAACTGAAAATGCTTTATTGAGCTGTCCACCACTACAGGTAGCTGCATGCTTAAATTTGCAGAAATTTCTGAAGAGCCATATGAAATGTATTCCAAACCCATCCATTTGGGCAGGGAGTGGGGAAAGAGGGAAGAGGAGAAACGTTTAAATATCACTTCTGGCCCCCACTGGTCAGAGATTTGCCTCAAAGGATATTCACAGCCCAGCACTTCTGGTTCACACATGTGTTAGCAGTTGTGTTTAATCTTGTAGAGTCCTGAGTTATAAGTCATCCAAGAAACTCTAGGTTGGGGCAAGAGCTAGCTCAACTTGCATCTGAGCCCACACTGAGTCACCACAACTGTGACTGAAATAAGATATAGGTGAGGTGAAGAAGACTGGAAACGGAACACAAAAGATTTCAAGTACACTATCAACCTATCACAGGAAAAGGTAACAATTTACACTCTACCCAACCATGCCAAAATGTCCTTCTCTTTAACAATAGTGGCTGGTTAATAATTTTTGCCAGTATGACAGATGAACGTTGGTATTATTTCCTTTTCTGTTGGATTTCTGTGTAACTGAGGTTGAATATCTTTGCATACATATACTAGTCTTTGCATTCTATCTTCTCTGCGTTGTCTACTGTTTTCTTTTCCTTTTTTTCTATTGTGTTGTTCTTTAGGGTCTCATTTTTTAAAACCAAGAAGACTGCTTTATGTAGTTCATTTTCATGGAGCTTTGTAAGTACACTCCTTTATAACCTAAAACACTAATGTACTGATTCCCATTGACCAGTTCTTAGCATCTACTGTAAATGAATGACAGTACTTAATCACATACACATTTTTGTATTAGCAAAATGACTATTGTATTTTTTCAGTATTAAAATAAGAATACATCGTATTTCATACATAATAGCAGATATGGTTTTTATTTAAGAACGAATGCATTCTACTTACAAATGTGTTCTAGAACAAAACCACAATTTTAAGCTCCTCTTTACATTCTTTGTTCCTTAGGATAACAACTGCACATCATTTTTTTTTCTGGCAGAGAAATCTATTATCCTGTCATAGCCCAACTCCACTCTTATTTGCTACTTGTTCAATGGCTTCTGAAAGAATAAAAAGACTTTTCTATAACATACTCATGATTTCACTTCAGATCTTATAATGTAACTGCCACATATGATCTTGTTTTTCAGTTATCAACCAACCAAGCAAGGTCTTCTTGGTTTGATCCCATATTCTACAGATCCGACTTTGTGTTCTCCTTTGCTATTATCATTGCCCTAGTAAAGCATTAAGTGCATGGAGTTTCAAGTAAAGCACACATTGCAGTAATATTATAAAAGATAAAAACAGGAGGATCTACCATATAATTTTATAAACTGTGTGTGTGTGTAATTTTAGGAATGATGAACCTGATTTTCTATCTATGGGTTAGAAGAAAACTAACTGGAGAGAACGATTGTGTAGGTGTCATTATAGAAATTAAGTTAGCACATGTTCTCTTCCCTGGTGGCTCAGATCCTGCGATGCAGGAGGACTGAATTAGATCCCTGGGTTGGGAAGATCCCCTGAAGAAGGGAATGGCAGCTCACTTCAGTATTCTTGCCTGGGAAATTCCATGGACAGAGGAGCCTGACAGGCTACAGTCTATGGGGTTGCGAAGAGTCAGACACAACTGAATGACTCACACTTTCACTTTAGCACACATTCTTTGATAAACAGAAACTATGAATATAATTTCTTTTCCTGGTCTCAAAAGGTTGGTTGTGACTCAAAGGAAGATACCCTACCTCCAACTCCAGGTATAAGAATTACTCCAGCTTCCTTGCCTGTTATTAGTTAAGCTTGTTTCCCAACTCTGACTAACAAGACAAAAACATAAAGTCATGCTGAGAGGCTTCTGGGGAAAAAAATAAAAAGCTTCCTTTCCCTGAGAGACAACCACGGAAGGGTACTTTCTCTCTTCTCCTCTGTGTGTTGTCATCCTGGATATTTTACTATATATGGTATGGCTGTACTTGGCTTGCTACCGATTTGACATGAAGCTGATACAGAGAAGAGCAGTGAGGGGGCATGGAAAGCACTTGAGTCTCTGATGACATCAGCGAGTCACTGACTCAACTGCCCTTGGAAGCTGCCTTATCTCTGGATTTCCTGTGAGATAGTGCATTTTCTTCTTGCTAGAACCAGTTTGATTTGTGATTTCTGTTTCTTACAACCCAAAGCACCTAACTAAATCTGTTCCTTTCCACATTTTCCACATCCCATCAGAGGGATGTCTGGAGAAATATCTAGGCACCATTTTTCTTTTGAGGTCCAGAGAGACCATGTAAGGAAACTGACATATCACAAAGCTTGCAGTAGAGTCTTCAGAATTTTCCAAGATGAAACCACAAAACTACACTCTGCTACTTAAACACTGTGTTACCTTGAGCAAATCACTCTGAACTTGAATTTTTTCTGTTGCAAATAGACATGATAATCAAATTAAATATCATTATTCTGACTCAGGAATTGAACCTGGGTCTCCTGCATTGCAGGCAGATTCTTTACCATCTGAGACAGCAGGGAAGCCCATAATTATTTATATCTTATTGCTTATTTTATGATCATATATAACACATTATGAATCTTATGTATGCTATGATTATTTCTCAATTGTAATATGGGCATAATAAAATCATGATAAATATTATTATTAAATAGTAATATAAAATAATAATAATAAAAAGGTAAGAGTTTAATGAAGATTAGAATCACGATTGTGGGGAGAAATATCAATAACCTCAGATATGCAGATGACACCACCCTTATGACAGAAAACAAAGAAGAACAAAAGAGCCTCTTGGTGAAAGTGAAAGAGGAGAGTGAAAAATCTGGCTTAAAACTCAACATTCAAAAAACAAAGATTATGCAACATTCCCACTGCTGGGCATACACACCAAGGAAACCAGAATTGAAAGAGACACGTGTACCCCAATGTTCATTGCAGCACTGTTTATAATAGCTAAGACATGGAAGCAACTTAATTGTCCATCGGCAGACAAGTGGATAAGAAAGCTGGGGTACATATACACAATGGAGTATTGCTGCTGCTGCTGCTAAGTCGCGTCAGTCGTGTCCGACTCCGTGCGACCCCACAGACGGCAGCCCAACAGGCTCCTCTGTCCCTGGGATTCTCCAGGTAAGAATACTGGAGTAGGTTGCCATTTCCAGCTATTAAAAAGAATGTATTTGAATCAGTTCTAATGAGGTGGATGGAACTGGAGCCTATTATACAGAGTGAAGTAAGTCAGAAAGAAAAACACCAATACAGTATATTAATGCATACATATGGAATTTAGAAAAATGGTAACCATGACCCTATATGTGAGACAGCAAAAGAGACACAGAAATAAAGAACAGACTTTTTGGACTCTGTGGGAGAAGGTGAGGGTGGGATGATTTGAGAGAAAAGCATTGAAACTTGTATATTATCATATGTGAAATAGATCGCCAGTCCCGGTTTGATGCATGAGACAGGGTACTCAGGACTGGAGCACTGGGATGACCCTGAGGGATGGGATGGGGAGGGAGGTGGGAGGGGGGTTCAGGATGGGGACACATGTACACCCATGGCTGATTCAGGTCAGTGTACGGCAAAAACCACTACAATATTGTAAAGTAATTAGCCTCCAATTAAAATAAATTAATTAATTAAAGAAAAAAGATTATGGCATCCGGTCTCATCACTTCATGGCAAATAGATGGGGAAAATATGGAAACCATGACAGACTTTATTTTCTTGGGCTCCAAAATCACTGCAGATGGTGACTGCAGCCATGAAATTAAAAGACGCTTACTCCTTGGAAGAAAAGCTATGACCAAACTAGATAGCATATTAAAAAGCAGAGACATTACTTTGCTGACAAAGGTCCATCTAGTCAAGGCTATGGTTTTTCCAGTAGTCATGTATGGATGTGAGAGTTGGATCATAAAGAAAGCTGAGCACTGAAGAATTGATGCTTTTGAACTGTGGTGTTGGAGAAGACTCTTGAGAGTCCCTTGGACTACAAGATCAAACCAGTTAATTCTAAAGGAAATCAGTCCTGGATATTCATTGGGAGGACTGATACTTGAAGCTCCAATACTTTAGCCACCTGATGTGAAGAACTGACTCATTTGAAAAGACCCTGATGCTGGGAAAGATTGTAGGCAGAAGGAAAAGGGAATGACAGAGGATGAGATGGTTGGATGCCATCACTGACTCAATGGACATGAGTTTGAGCAGGCTCCAGGAGTTGATGATGGACAGAGAAGCCTGGTGTGCTGCAGTCCATGTGTTGCAAAGAGTCAGACATGACTGAGCAACTGATTTGATTGAAGAGGTGTCATAAATGTCTCAGGTTTATTAAAAGGATCAAATAAGATAACATAAGTGAAAGAATATACAAACTCAAAGTATTTATAGCTTTTAATTATTAATTACTATGAAATTTTCTTTAATTCTAATTTCATCGATTATAAGGCACACTATTAAGAAAGCTATGACATTTTAGCTTTCTTAATAGTGTGCCTTATAATCGATAAAATTAGAATTAAAGAAAATTTCATAATAATTAATAATTAAAAGCTATAAATACTTTGAGTTTGTATATTCTTTCACTTAATTTAACTATGTCTTTATATTGTGCCCAAGAAGGCAATGGCATCCCACTCCAGTACTTTTGCCTGGAAAATCTCATGGATAGAGGAGCCTGGTAGGCTGCAGTCCATGGGGTCGCTGAGAGTCGGACTCGACTGAGCGACTTCACTTTCACTTTTCACTTTCATGCATTGGAGAAGGAAATGGCAACCCACTCCAGTGTTCTTGCCTGGAGAATCCCAGGGACAGGGGAGCCTGGTGGGCTTCCGTCTATGGGGTCACACAGAGTTGGACACGACTGAAGTGACTTAGCAGTAGCAGTTACATTGTGCAACCAGTATCTTATGGCCTTGATTTTGTTTCTCATATATTTGAATGATTTTAACACTATCTCCTTCCATTTCCATGGTTGACATAAAATAGGCAATCTTTTTGCATGTAAAAATAATAATAACTCAGCTTCATCTATTTGTGAGTTTGTCCTTAGGTCCCAGAAAGCATATGGCCATTGCTTTGCAAATAAATGGAATTGTGGTTACTTCTTCAACAATGAATATTTACTTCATCAATATGAAATTTATGCCCTATTTTGTTTTCATTCACTTCTCTGTACACAAAACTTTCTATTTCAATCTCAAATTATATTATAATCTTTTAAAACACATTTAAAGTGACAAACTCAGCATGTGTAGTACGAACTGCACACCATCGACAGTAAAATGACAAATGTGAAAATCTGTGTCCTCGAATTGGTAAAATAGGGTATCTACTGAATGATCACAAAAGAAATGAAGTGATCAAGTAAAAGGGAGATACTCGAGGTATTTTTTTTTCCAGTGTCTATTTTATTGAAGGAGAATAAAACTAATTGTGTAAAGATGTTGAAACAAATAATAGATAAATGATTTTTTTAACTTTTTATTTTGTATTGAAATATAACCAATTAGCAAACAATGTTGTAATGGTCTCAGGTGAACAGCCAGGGGACTCAGTCATATGTATACATGTATCCATTCTCCCCTAGTAGGACTTCCCTTGTGGCTCAGACGGTAAAGCATCTGCCTACAATGCGGGAGACTCGGGTTCGATCCCTGAGTCACGAAAATCCCCTGGAGAAGGAAATGGCAACCCACTCCAGGACTCTTGCCTGGAAAACCCTGTGGACAGAGGAGCCTGGTAGGCTACAGTCCATAGGGTCGCAAAGAGTAGGACACGACTGAACGACTTCACATTCTCCCCCAAACTTCCCTCCCATCGAGGCTGCCACATAACATTGAGCAGAGTTCCATGCGCTATACACACATCCTTGTTGGTTATCTGTTTTAAATATAGCAGTGTGTACACATCTATCCAAACTCCCTAACTATCCATTCCTCTTATCCTCCCCCTCAGCCATAAGCTTATTCTCTTCAGTCTGGGAGTCTGTTTCTGTTCTGTAAGTAAGTTCAGATAAATGATCATTTAAAAAAAAAAAGATTTTTAAATGAAGATACCATTTTCCCCTCTACTAAATTTGCAAACATTAAGAAAATGGAAAATATTCAATTTAGTGCAGAAAAACAGAAAAGAATGTTTCCAGGAAAGTGTTAATTTTTATGGAAGAAGATGCTGAAGCCCGCCTGATTTTATCTCTTTTGTACCTGGGTACCTGATGGAATAATTTCTTTGACCTTAATTTCTCTCTCTAATAGAAAATGCCGAAAAGTAAAGGTAATGAGGTGGAGAAGAATACTAACAAGTGACACTAATTCTCAGGAAGAAGACAGTCTTTGGAAAGGTGTTCCCACTCTAGCCCACGTCCTGGACGTGGGCAGGAGCCATGGCTTTGATGGAAGGGAAATTACACTTGGTGAGGCAAGGGGAGGAATATTTTATTTGTTCTTGAAGCTCCCTTCAAGAGAGAGAAAGTGGCAGACAAGAGAAGAGAGGAAAGGGAAGAGGAAGAGGGAGGGAGCCAGCGAGGTGGAGAGCCTCTGGAAGCAGGAAATCAACAGTGGTGGGGAGAGCAGGCACTTTCAGAATGAGGAAGATTTAATGTTTGCCCTGAAATCTGTTGCTTTTCCTCTCTATTTTCCCCCGGAAACCCTCACTAAATTCAGCTAAACCCACAAAGACTTGTTATCGGTGATTTCTTTTTTTATTATTTTTATAATTTTTTAATTGGAGTATAATTACTTTATAATACTGTTAGTTTCTGCTGTACAGTGTAGTGAATCATCTATGAAAGTGAAAGTGTTAGTCATTCAGTTGTGTCTGACTGTTTTGCAAACCCTTGGACTGTAGCCTGCTAGGCTCTTCTGTCGATGGGATTCTCCAGGCAAAAATACTGGAGTGGGTTGCCATTTCCTTCTCCAAGTGACCTTCCAGACCCAGGGATCGAACCCCTGTCTCTTATGTTTCCTGCATTGGCAAGCAGGTTCTTTACCATTAGTGCCACATGGTTATGAATAATACATTTTAAAGAAATATTGTCCTTTTATGATGTATTCTCATGCTCATGATTAGCTGCTTAGTCGTGTTGGACTCTTTGCAACCCCATGGACTGTAGCCTACCAGGCTCATCTGTCCATGGGATTTCCCAAGCAAGGATACTGGAGTGGGTTGCCATTTCCTTCTCCAGGGGATCTCCCTGACCCAGGAATCAAACCCTCATTCCCTGTATCTCCTGCATTGCAAGCAGATTCTTTATCCACTGAGCAATCAGGGAAGCCCTTAAGATGTATTAAGAGATGCTCTGTATGAAAGTGTAATTCTTTTTCATGTTTATTTATTTGGCTGTGTTGGGTCTTGGTTGCAGCATGTGGGCTCTTTGTTGTGGCATGCGGACTTCTCTCTAGCTGTGGCAGGTAGCCTCTAGAGTGTGCAGGCTGAGTAACTACAGAGAGCAGGGGCTCTAGTTGTGGTGCAGGGGCTTAGTTACTCTTTGGCAAGTGGGATCTTAGTTCCCCCACCAGGGATCAAACCTGAATCCCCTAAATTGGAAGGTGTATTCCTAACCACTAGACCACCAGAGAAGTCTCTGAAAGTGTAAATTCTTAAGTACTATTCAGATGTAAGGTACAATCTGATGAGTATCACTGTTATTAAATATAACCATTTTTAGAAATGAGAAAATACAACATTTAAATGGCAGATTAGTGATGAAATTTGAATGAAACTGGAGAGGAAGTGCTACACTGTTTCCAGCATTAGAATAACAACCCACAAATGGATGAGCCTGAGGTGCTACACCCTTGTTATTGCTGGAAATACAATGGATTCTTTAATCCTATTTATCATTAACTAACAGTTCCCTCACTCCCAAGTCCCTTAGCAAAGCAGAACTTCTTAAAATTGACATCAGAACTTAAATTTATATATAAAGTATAATTTATATATCAACATAGGTTAACTCATTCTCAGGTAAGCATTTCTCCTTTCTATGTCTCTCTAGGTTGAGAGAGGCTTTTCTAGTCAATATCCTGGTGTCTGGATAGATTTCTAGGGCAACTGCAAGTTGTACCTATTCATTTCAATACCTCAGAAGACGATGTTTTTTAAAAAGCACCACCAGTTTCTAAGGAGCACTTTGTAGCACAATCATGATGCTTATAGAAAGTTACAATGAAAGAAAAGTCAGGTGTCCATCATGGTAGGGGGAAAAAAGTTACATAAACTTAATGTATCAAAGACATTTTAAAAACCTTATTTTATTGAAATATAGTTGGATTACAGTGTTGTGTTCATTTATGCTGTACAACAAAATGACTCGGTTATATATACATCTACATTCTTTTTCATATTCTTTTCCATATGGTTTATCACAGGATATTTAATATAAGTCCCTGTGCTATACAGTAGGACCTTGCTGTTTATTCATTCTATATATAATGGTTTGCATCTGCTAATTCCCAATCCATCCTTCCCCCACCCACCTTCCCCCTTGGCAACCACAAGTCTGTTCTCTTTCAGAGACTCTTTTTTTCCTTGACAATCTAACATTTTTGTCCTGTGGAACCTAAATCATAAATTTCCAATAATCAAACAGCAACAACTGAATAAGGACAACGCGTGTGAGTATTAAGTCATTTCAGTCCTGTCTGACTCTGTGTGACCCTATGGACTGTAGCCCATCAGGCTCCTCTGTCCATGGGGTTCTCCAGGCAAGGATACTGGTGTGGGTTGCCATTTCCTCCTCCAGGGGGTCTTCCCAACCCCAAGATCGAACATACATCTCTTAGGTTTCTGCCTTACAGGCAGACTGTTTACCACTAGTGCCACCTGCGAAGAACAAATTCTAAAATCACTCATTCAGAAACGCAGAGCAGAAGTTAAAATGACACCCTGGGAAAGCAACTGCTTTTATCCAAGAGCTCTGACAACTGAGAAACAAGATCAAATCAATGAAATACAGAAGAGTAGAAATGCACGTACTATTTATAATTAATTTATAAATAGTATATATATATAGAATTGGAAGGACTGATGCTGAAGCTGAAACTCCGGTACTTTGGCCACCTCATGTGAAGAGCTGACTCATTGGAAAAGACCCTGATGCTGGGAGGGATGTGGGGCAGGAGGAGAAGGGGACGACAGAGGATGAGATGGCTGGATGGCATCACTGACTCGATGGACGTGAGTCTGAGTGAACTCCAGGAGTTGGTGATGGACAGGGAGGCCTGGCGTGCTGAGATTCATGGGGTCGCAGAGTCGGATACGACTGCGCGACTGAACTGAACTGATACATATGCATATGTGTATATATATAATTTATAATCTAGCAGACAGCTCTTGATTCTCTGTGCAAATTAAGGAGATATGAGTCAATACACTGTTTGTAATAAATGTAGTAATTAAGGATTCCTGAAGGTCTCTTGCCCCAAGGACCTCTGTCTCTGTACCAGCTCTCTTCCTTAAATGTTTTCAACATGGATGCTTCTGCTTAAAGGCTTCTATTTAAATGCAACTGTATTAGGATAAAGTGAATCAAAAAAAAATTGTAACTCCTTCTCTCCCTCACGGTTGTTTCATAGAAGGGGTCATATATTAAAAAATAAGCATCCTTTAACCTCTTCGTTTACCAGATTTGCTAGTCAGTGGTATATCAAGAACCTGAAGCAATGGATCCCTAAATAGAAACTTTTACATATTAAAAAAATCTTATTAAATTAATATATAATGTGATTTACAAAAATCAGCAATACAGAAAAACTTGTAATGAGAAGAGTAGCTACAATTTGATGGAGCTCTTTGGAGAAAGAAATAGTCTGTAGTATTCAGGATGCTGCCTAAGTGTCTCATAGCAAGGTGAGGAGATACCAGAAGACAATAGAGAAGATGTGCTGAGGTCAAATTTTACCTACTTAGCTATTTTGCCTGGATCTAGCTCTGAGAGAAAGAAAGAGAAATAGGAAAAGTTAATTTGTAGTTGCTTTGTCTATTTGGCTCAGTCTTCCTTAATCAGACCTATAAAGTGTTGTTTCACCTCTTATATTTCACCTCTTACATTAGGTAGATGTACTAACTGTAGCAAAATGATCTTAAGGCATCTAAGTAGGCAAGGAGAGGGCAAAGGAAAATGCCCATGGTCACCCAGTGGAAGCAAGTGGTGCCCTTATTCTTACACCAGGATAGTCTCAGCAGGGTCCAGGGGGTGACTAGGCCTCCATCTCTACCTAGCATCAGTAAGGTGGAATGAGGTAGCACAAGATGAGACTAACCGCCACTCTACTGGCCTCATTTCCAGAGCCTGCCAGGCCCAGAGGAGAGCCAACCTACACCAGCAATATGGAAAGAGAAGGTATTCAGTATTCTGCTTCCTTCCAGAAAGAAGTGGCACAACATTTTTAAAGTGCTAAAATAAAAGAACAATTAACCCCGAATTCTATAAATAGCAAAACTGTCCTTTAGAAACAAAGAGGAAATCAAGACATTTTCAGATGAAGGGTAACTAAGAGAATGTGTTGCCAGCAGACTTACCTAAAGGAATTTCTCTAAACAGAAAGTAACTTCCTAGAAGGAGACTGGGACTTCTAGAATGGAAAAAGAACAATGGAATAGGCAAAATCAGGGTAAAAATAAAAAAGCATCCTTCTCCTCACGAGTTTTTAAAATTATGAGTTTAGTGCTTGAAGCAAAAGTTACAACATCATCTGCGGTGGTGCTCAATATATGTAGAGGAGACTGTGAATTTATACCTTTCACTTATTTGTCAAATATTTTTGAAGCACCTATTATGTGTTGGTGGTGATGCAGTGGAGCCAAAGGACATAGAGTGGGTACTGTGAAAATAAATAGCAGGAGGGAGAGAAGAAAGAAGACCCTACAAATTTCCATTAAGGATGAGAAATCTCTGAGGCCAAGAAGGCTTTAACAATCAGATGGGTAGAAGAAACATTTACCTTGGACAGAGAAATATTACTGAGGATGAAGAAAACAGATTGAGAGTGAGCTTTTGATCTCAGTTCTTTTCTGTACTCCACATGACCTACGGTAGTTCCCAGTTTCATAGCTCTCTATGGGAGATCAAATTGTCAACATCTGCTGGATCATCGAAAAAGCAAGAGAGTTCCAGAAAAAACATCTACTTCTGCTTTATTGACTGCCAAAGCCTTTGACTGTGTGGATCACAAGAAACTGTGGAAAATTCTTCAAGAGATGGGAATATCAGACCACCTGACCTGCCTCTTGAGAAACCTATATGCAGGTCAGGAAGCAACAGTTAGAACTGGACATGGAACAACAGACTGGTTCCGAATAGGAAAAGGAGTACGTCAAGGCTGTATATTGTCATCCTGCTTATTTAACTTCTATGCAGAGTACATCATGAGAAACTCTGGGCTGGAAGAAGCACAAGCTGGAATCAAGATTGCCGGGAGAAATATCAATAACCTCAGATGTGCACATGACACCACCCTTATGGCAGAAAGTGAAGAGGAACTAAAAAGCCTCTTGATGAAGGTGAAAGAGGAGAGTGAAAAAGTTGGCTTAAAGCTCAACATTCAGAAAACGAAGATCATGGCATCTGGTCCCATCACTTCATGGGAAATAGATGGGGAAACAGTGGAAACAGTGTCAGACTTTATTTTTCTGGGCTCCAAAATCACTGCAGATGGTGATTGCAGCCATGAAATTAAAAGACGCTGACTCCTTGGAAGGAAAGTTATGACCAACCTAGATAGCATATTCAAAACCAGAGACATTACTTTGCCAACAAAGATCCATCTAGTCAAGGCTATGGTTTTTCCAGTAGTCATGTACGGATGTGAGAGTTGGACTGGGAAGAAAGCTGAGTGCCAAAGAATTGATACTTTTGAACTGTGGTGTTGGAGAAGACTCTTGAGAGTCCCTTGGACTGCAAGGAGATCCAACCAGTGCATCCTAAAGGAGATCAGTCCTGAGTGTTCATTGGAAGGACTGATGCTAATGCTGAAACTCCAGTACTTTGGCCACCTGATGCGAAGAGTTGACTCATTGGAAAAGACCCTGATGCTGGGAGGGATTGGGGGCAGGAGGAGAAGGGGACAACAGAGGATGAGATGGCTGGATGGCATCACTGACTCAATGGACATGACTTTGGGTGAACTCTGGGAGTTGGTGATGGACAGCAAGGCCTGGCGTGCTGCGATTCATGGGGTCACAAAGAGTCGGACACAACTGAGCGACTGAACTGAACTGATGGGAGATCTATCAGCATCAGAAGTCCAATCACTCAGTACTGATGTTGAAGGGGAATAACAACAGGTCAACCTGATTCAGGTGAACATCTGATTGACAAAGTTGTTTGCAGGGAAACCAGACATGTGAACTAATTTACATGATTGGATATGTGAACCCATGTTCACATCTTTGAAAGCTTGCAACTTGAAGGTTCATTTGTAGGGGACTTACTGTAACTTAAAAAATCTATTGTCTAATATGTACACCTATGGTTGATTCATGTTGATGTGTGGCAGAGGCCAACACAATATTGTAGAGAAATTACCCTCTAATAATTGTATATGTTCTATACTCTCAGTATTATACAATTATCTTTCATAATTATTACTCAAGGACAGTTATGTTTTATGAGTATTGTTCAAAATTGTCATCACCAATAGAGTGATACTCTTATGCGTTCCTTCTATAAAACTTTGTAAGTAATTTAAAAAATAAAAAAATCTATTATCTCAAAAAAGCAAAGATCAAAACATTAAAAAATAAAACAAATTCACAAATATTAAAGAGACATCCGTAACTCCATAGCTGAAGTTCTAGATGATAACATCTTAGATGAGGTGCTGATAGAGACACCGAAGAAGATGACAGAGTGCTTATGCATTTGTCCTGCTCAGGAAAAAGATGAAATGGATAGATTAATTGACAGGTTTGAGAAATTAAATTTATAATATGCATAAGTCTTGAGCAGTTAGGCACAAGTGTGTGAATGACCAAAGGGGGTAAAAATGTATAAGTTTCAAACTAGGAGAACAAAAGTTGATCTATCCAGTGAAAATTTTCAGAGGAGGAAAAAATAAAGTACGATAAACACTGAGGATCTTTCCCAAAGCAGTGCCTCACTGAACAGCAAAACTGGGGAAATTTTACACTAAGGGTACATGCATATTCATGAAGGGGCTTGAGCAGAGGAGAATTCAGCACAGGATTGGGGAAAAGATCAACAGAGTCCAAGCCTTAGTTGATTGAAGTCATGAAGGTCAACAGCCTCATTCCACCCTCCACATGGATGGGGGCCTTGGTTCCTGCACAATTCGAAGATATATTATTATGTGTGTCCCTTGAGGAGAAACCAGGATTCTGTTTCATCACTGAACTATTGCTTCTTGACTGTTTTTCCTTTGTTCCTGCATTCCCTTGCTTCCTTGAAGATCACCGATTACTGAGACCTGTTCAAGGGCAAGATCATGGCCAGACTTAGATCACAGAATGGCTTTGGCAAAAAAAAAAAAAAAAGGTTTCTTTCATGTCAAGAAAGCCATGCCTGGTTCTCTTTCTCCAAGAACCTCTCCCCCCACCCATCAGCTTATAGGTTTTCAGATGCCTTTTAGCCCAGCATTTAGTGTGCAGTCAGTTGAACCCTGTGTGCCTTCCCCCATACATCTGTGATGTTCAAAAATGATTGCTAGGAGTCTAAATTACTATTACCTTGAACAAGAAGCAAAAGAAAGGAAAGTTTCACATTCCATGACCAAAGTGCTTAGCACTTCGCAATAAAGCTTGCTTTTTGTTCTCCTATTGGTGTATGAAGTTTCCCTATTTACTCTACTGTCTCTGGTGAGTTTAAAGATAGAAAAAATGGAATGTTTAAAATTCAGGCTAAGTCAAGAAGTATAACATATATAACCCAGATTTCTGATCCAGCTTTCAAATCCCAGAGACACTGCTAAGCTTTGAAAGCTTGGATATACATGCGACCTAAGCCTTTGAAATGTCTGATGTTTGCCATCTCTGATGGAACGGTCTGCCTCAAGAACGTTGCCTTTATTACACTGAGAATGAAAACCATCCATTACAGAAAGTGGTCTGATGTCTTCATGAGGGACTTGAAAATACATGAAGGGACTCTTGCCCAGTGAACCACAGTGCTGAGGTGCAAAAAGTCAGAAACACAGACGGCTTAGTCAGGCTTCCTTAGTCTAAAAAAAAAAAAAAAATTTTTCCTGGAAAAAAAACCAGTGCAACATGTTGTGCCTGGAGGAGAGAACAAAAGTTGTTATTTTTCCTTAATGACAGCACTGGATTCTGAAATTGAGCACAGCAGGTAGGAAGAGCATGTGTAAATTTCAAAAGATATCCAAATGTTACACAGGCACCTCCCATACGGATGAGCAACACAAAACGTATTAGCAATTTTCTTTATTTTTCCCAAAACAAGACGTTCTGAGAAAAAGAACCCCCTCTTTTTGCCTCTCTCTGCCTTGATTTACTGTCAGAAAGGAGAGATTTGGCTCTGATGAAGTTAGGGGCTGGGAAAGGCCAACCTGCCTGTCTGGTAACTTCTCACCTTCAATTAATTCCCAGCCTCCGGGGATGCATCTCCTGATCCTCTCTTTGTTTCTATAATTGTCACTTTTGTTTGTTAAACATATCCCTGTGTGCTCTTTATTGCAATACACTGTTTCAGGATCCTAAATCTACACCAGGATGTTTCACAAATAAATCACGGAAAGGGAGAAGTTTAACCTCCCAATCCTGATGCTATTTGATGCATTTACAAGAGACTCTAAGAAAGGAGATTTTTTTTTAAAGCATTGATCAAATATGCAAAGTATAACAAAAAGTAGGCAACTGGATCATATTCTAAAAAGATGTTTGTGACAAGAAAATTTGGATTAGAAATTAGATGGAAGAGAATAGAATTTGTAAAAGTATGTACAGAGGAGTTCTAAGAAGACACGAGAGTCCCAGTCACCGCTGGATATCAGAGACCAGAGGCTGGACTCTGTCAATCAAAAGACTGTATCGATAGCTGGTAGGAAACAAAGATGAATATCAGAGCTGTGTCATGATTGGCAGTGTAAATGCAGGGCGCAGGGGCATGATTCTAGACTTCAGATATTTAAGAAAAGATTCTTCCCTTTATTTATTTATGGCTAGATCTGCAGACAGATGATTTTTGTGGGAGGAAAGAAACATGTCAAGTGCTTCTGTGAGAGGAGTGGCAGAGTGGGTTGTAAGTGGTAAACGAATGAAATCCTTGGTAGTTAGGCTAAGAGAACAAATCATTCTGTCGAGGAAGTACATAAACGAGATTTCCTAGGCACGATGGATTCATTTTGCCACCGTCAGATGAAATAAAATCATGAAAAAACCCTTTTAGATAAGGGTGGGATGGATAACAATGAAAACAGGGGGACAGGAAGACAAGTGGATGAAACAGGTACCAAGATCCCCAAAGTGTAGGCATTAAAATGACTGGAGATTTCTTTAAAAAAAAAAAAAGTTTATTTACTTGGCTGTACCAGGTATTAGTTGTGGTGCTTCCTGCGGCATGCTAGATCTTTCAGTTGTGGCACACAAATTCTTAGTTGTGGCACGTGATATCTAGTTCTCTGACCAGGGGTCAAACTCACTCTCCTTGCACTGGGGGCGCAATGTCTTAGCCACTGGACCATCAGAGAAGCCCTATGAGTGGAGATTTCAAACGCAGCCTGACAACTGCATTTGTGCGAAGGTCTAATGCTCCTGTGTTAAGCTTCACTCCTCTCCCCCACCCCCCAAAAGGGGAGGACAGAAGTGCAACTGCCTAAGAAAGTCTTGCAATCCCTTACAGTTTTGTGACCTCTTTGTGCACAGATAGACGTCTTTTTCTAGGTATTGCAGTGAGAAACTTCAGTCACATTGAGTTTCTAACATGAAGCTTATGTCCTCAGAATTGTGGAGATCATACTCTAGGCTGGCTGACTGTCTCTGGCTGTGTGGGCATTCACTACATCTATAAACCCAACCAGTGAAAGTAGGGGTGACAGGGGAGATGTTTCAAATGCTGGCACACAGAGGCAAAGCAAGCAGACAAGGGCTATTTGATCTCCAGGAGAACTCTTCAGCTAATTTGGCTTCCTAAGTCACCCTGTTTTCTTTTTTGTCTGGGAGCTTTCTCAGATGAGGCAGACAGATGGTATACTGGGAAACAGGCTGAAATGAATGGGGGGAAAAAAGTGGGTGGTACTTCAGTAGAAGGTGAAAAAGATGAGAGACTCAAGTGGACCAGATTCCCAGTCTCCTAGATATCTTATCAGCATCATCTGTTTGTTTTTAAATCAATTTCCTTCTTATTTCTTCCTCAGTAAGACTGCTTTCACTTTAGTGTTTAAGTGGGGGGGTGGGGGGTGGGGGGGAGGGGGGAAGCGTATGGGTTATCTAATGCTTCACCTGAATGGAAAAGAATTGCCTTTAATATTTCCTCTGTGTTAACTGACTGTCTCAGCTCTTGGTGTGATAAAAACAGATTATACAAAGAACCATTCCACTAAAAGCAGGTACCATTGGACTGAGCATCCATTCGAATGTTTCAGCCTCTCAATTTGCCTCCAGCAGAGGGTAGAACACTCAAAACAAAAAGAAAAATGGTAGTGGGGGTGGGGTGGCCATTGTAGGCTCCCATCCAATGGTTGAAATTTCTCATAACACTATCACCAGAAAACCATTTGCTAGGGTTGTGACAGTCATGTCAAAATTTTGCTTAAGACTGAAAAATTGCAATAATTTCTTTTCTTCTTCCCCAGGAAGCCAGCTAGGTAAACACTGTCAACTGCAAAGCAGATGTAAACCCTTGAAGGAAAGAAAAGCTATAGAGATGAGTACAGGACAAAGGCGCCGGCATCATGTTGGGGCTGGGGCTGCCAGTTCAATTCCTCCCAGCCAAGATGCCTCACAGGCTGGCTTTGGGTATCCTATTTGAATGTGGTGCAATTACTCTGATTGTGACCCTGGAAAATGGCTTAAAGGACTATCTTTCAAATACCACTCAATTGTATGTTGCCGGAAAATAGAAATCTCTCCAGTAACTAGTCTTGTTCAGAACTGAGCTATTTTTCTATGATTAGCTTCCTCTCTGTGTTAGTTTCCCGGGGCTACTGTCACAAGCACCACAAACCCGGTGGCTTAAACCACAGAGATGTATAGTCTCACAGTCCAGAAGTCCAAGAACAAGGTGTCCGCAGGATTGGTTCCTTCCGAGGGCTACCGGGGAGAATCCGTTCCCTGCTTCTCCCAGAGCTTCTGGCAATCTTCGGCATTCTTTGGCTCATAGGTGCAGCCCTTCAATCTCCACCTTCACCTTCACTTGGCATTCTCCCTGTGTATATGTCTCTGGTTCAAATTTCCCCTTTTTATTAGGTTTCCCGGGTGGTGCTAGTGCTAAAGAACCCACTGGCCAATGCAGGAGACATAAGAGACGCGGGTTCAATCCATGGGTCCGGAAGGTCCCCTGGAGGAGGAAATGGCAACCCAGCCCAGTATTCTTGCTTGGCAAATCCCTTGGACAGAGGAGTCCGGTGGGCTGAAGTCCATAGAGTCACAAAGAGTTGGACACGACTGAAGGGACTTAGCATAAGGAAATCTGTCCTATTGGATTAGGATCCACATCTTTTTAAAATTTAAATTTATTAATTTTTAATTGGGGGATAGTTGATTTACAATAGTGTGTTGACTTCTGCCATATATCAACATAAATCAGCCTTAGGAAGATCCACACTTCTGATCTCATTTTAACTCTATTATCTCTGTAGATACCCTGCTTCCAGGTAAAGTCATATTCTAAGATTCTGGGGGTTAAGACTCCACTGTATCTTCTTTGAACGACACAATTCAATCCAAGACACCTCTTAAGTTAGCTGGTGATAATTCAGCTGTTTGTTATCCTTCAGTTCAGTTCAGTTCAGTCGCTCAGTCGTGTCCGACTCTTTGCGACCCCATGAAAATGAGAATACCCACGGACAATTTTAATGTAAAGCTGGCTCTCAAATGACTGTTTCCAGATCCTTCCAGAATTGAGCTGTGACTCTTCTGGACCTAAGGAGCAAAGGTAACAATTAAAGTGCCATTTAATTCCAAGCTCCTTTGGAGATGATTACCAGGGCTCCTCCTTTCTAGTACCTTGCCTTTGCTGACAGAGCTGTGTTACAGTCCATGTCACGAGGGGCTGATGGTAGTAGGCCTCTGGTATCGGCCATGGAAGACTTACCTCTCTCATCAACAATGCCCCCTCCACAGCTGCGGTTGTTTGCATGAGGTTGGAAAGGACTTCAATGTTGTTATCCTGATGGTATCAGCTCTTGGAGAAGTTAAAAAGCAATCCCATTCCCTCAACTTGTTATCCCCTCTACTGAGAATATTGGGAAAATTTCCCAGGATTGGTGCTGAGGATAGTTGAGGACATTATTTAATGTCTGCATCACCTGATATCACAAAAGTAATGCAATTTACATCATGAGGCTCTCAAAAGCACACCCATGACAAGTAGTCTGATAAACTACATCTGGCTTGGACTTAACAAGGAAGGAAGATGACATCACAGAGTTTCAAAGATGATTGCATGATGGCACGATGAAAAAGTGGTGTGACAACACAAAGTCACTATTTAGGCATTAGATGAGTCATCCCCTCATTATGCACGTAATTCTCCTCCTGTTCTTGGGCCTGGCTCAGAAACCAGAATGCTAATGAGCTTGAAATAAGCTTGAAGACCTTTGGCTTTCACATCAGTGCCTGGATACCACATTCTCATCTGTGCCCCAAGGCCAATGGTTGCAGCTTTTCCTTTAGCTCTTGGTCTACCAAGGCTCTGCCACACGAACACTGAAAACACCACTGTGGAGACCTTGCATACAGCAGCTCAGGGATTCAGGAAAAGGAAAATTAGGATGGAAACCTCAGATCGCTTGAGGGATTAGTTGTGGGGTCACAAATACTGATTGCATGGATCACTCACTTTGATACTTATGTATAACCTGAGTTCACCCGACCTAATGGCAATAAGGATGCTCTGCAGGCATTCAGAGGGTTGTGTGTGGGTGTTATGGAAACCATAGTAATAAAAGTCAAATGGTCTTCTTTATGACTGTGGGAAGAAAGAGAGATTTCTTGAGAAAAATGGCAGTTTTCCACTTCTATTATTCTTCTCATGAGTCAGATGGCTATATCATGTGGATTTTGTAAAAATATAGAGAAAGGTAGTAAAAAATAATATCACCAGGAGAAGAAAGTATATTTCAGCTGCAGCTTTTAAAACCTGTATTGCAACACATACATTTTGTTTTTATTATAAACACAAGGCCATTATTTCTGGCAAAAGGAGAAAAATGCTTATGATTTGTGCTGAGATTTCAAGCAAATAAGAAGAACTGAATTCTATTATCATTTAGTGAAAAAAGGTTGCTTCTCTTGATTGAGATCAAAAATTTTTCCTACAGTCTGTTAAAAAGTCACTTGAAATCAGTAGCATAGACAAGCTAGCTGGGTTCTCAAGATGAAGAGCAGGAGGCTGAAGTTGAGTTCATGAAATACTTTTGCTGTCCCACCTATTTTCATAGTACTTAGAATAGATTGACCAAAGAAAAAGAAAAATACTTTTGTCTCAGTGATAAATGAAGCAGAATAAGTCATGGGAGAAAATAAAAGATAAAATCCCCTGCTGGGGAACCAGGCTTTTTAAACATGTTCATTCTGATATTTCCCCAAGGCTGCTGAAAACTCCCTGTAGTCCAGGTTCCCTCTGAACACAGAGGTCAAACAACAGTTCTGGACATGTCCTGCTTTAGGAAAGAAACTATAGTAGGTTTATTCCTTGTTCTGATCACAGAACAGAAGGAAGGATCACAAGGAGGCCCACACAGAGAGCAAGTGATAACAGGGAATCTGCACACGGCAGAGTGAGACCCTCCCATCACTTATTATTGACAAGAATAAGAGTGGCTAGAAGTGAACCTTCTCTCAGAAAAGTATTGATGATCTGGTATGGTGACTGAAGCTCAGAAACCCTGAGAGGCAGGTCAAGTTCTATTGTTACCAGTTGTGTGGTCTTGGGCAGGTCACAGCTGGTCTAGAGTCTCAATTTCTTTCACTTTATTGGTAAGATTAGACAGATGATGATTTTCAGGGACACATATATACACAAAACAGTAGCAACAGGAGTGAAGACCACTTCATTGTTAGCTGGGTTAATATCTGGATGCCGTAGTAATTTGAACTACAGTGTATTATATAATCTCAGTTAAGCTTAATGGGACTTTTCCTTCTGCTCAAAGACCGAATCTTACTGCCATCTAGTCTCTGGGGACCAGAACATAGTTTTGGCACACACACAAAAATAAAACTAGAGAAATGGCCAGTCTACTTTCCAAATCCCAAACTGGGCAAGCTTGCTGCATAAGGCTGGATGAAAAAGTCCAAGAGGTACCATTCCTCTAAAGGAAGTGTCTTTTAAAACAATTGTCTTTTAAACCCTGATCTCCTTGATGGCTCAGATGGTAAAGAATCTGCCTGCAACGCAGAAGACACAGGTTTGACCCCTGGAGAAGAAAATGGCAACCCACTTCTTGCCCATTCTTGCCTGGAGAATTCCATTGACAGAGGAGCCTAGTGGACTACAGTCCATGGAGTTGCAGAGTCAGACACGACTAACACTACTACTACCCTGATCACCTGTAAGCATGCCCCAGTAGATATGGAGTTTGGAGATGATGGAGACAGGAGATGGAAGGGGCAGATTTCCCATCCACCTTCATCCACCTGGAGAGGCAAATGGCTACCCACTCCAGTATTCTTGCCTGGAGAATCTCATGGACAGAGGAGCCTGGTGGGGAAAAAGCAGATACAGGATAGGCTATCTGTACCTATCTGCTTTGCTCCATCTGCCTGAAATCAGGACATAAATTCTCCTTGTGAAACTGTCCACTGCAACTTCCAACACCAGGAAGGGGATAAAAACCCATCACTGGAGACAGAATGGCATTGAGAAAACAGTAGTCTACACAAACCTTACCAATTAGGCCTTATCCTCCAGTAGATGCCCATGTATTTCAGTTCAGTTCAGTAACTCAGTCGTGTTCGACTCTTTGCAACCCCATGGACTGCAGCACATCAGGCCTCCCTGTCCATCACCAACTTCTGGAGTTTACCCAAACATGTCCATTGAGTTGGTGATGCCATCCAGCAATCTCATCCTCTGTCATCCCCTTCTCCTCCTGCCCTCAGTCTTTCCCAGCATCAGGGTCTTTTCAAATGAGTCAGTTCTTTGCATCAGGTGGCCAAAGAATTGGAGTTTCCATTTCAACATCAGTCCTTCCAATGAATACTCAGGACTGATTTCCTTTAGGATGGACTGGTTGAATATCCTTGCAGTCTGAGGGACTCTCAAGAGTCTTCTCCAACACCACATTTCAAGAGCATCAATTCATCAGTGCTCAGCTTTCTTTATAGCCCAACTCTCACATCCATACATGACTACTGGAAAAATCATAGCTTTGACTAGATGGACCTTTGTTGGCAAATGTTTCTGCTTTTTAATATGCTGTCTAGGTTGGTCATAACTTTCCTTCCAAGGAGGAAGCGTCTTTTAATTTCCTGGCTGCAGCCACCAACCACAGTGATTTTGGAGCCCCAAAAAATAAAGTCTCCCATTGTTTCCACTGTTTCCCCATCTATTTCCCATGAAGTGATGGGACCCTAAGCCATGATTTTCTGAATGTTGAGCTTTACACCAAATTTTTCACTCTCCTCTTTCACATTCATCAAGAGGCTCTTTAGTTCTTCACTTTCTGCCAGAAGGGTGGTGTCATCTGCATATCTGAGGTTATTGATATTTCTCCCATGTATTTATCTTCCTACAATTTGCCAGCTCCAGAAGCTCAAAGCCCTCTTCCGTTGACCTGTCACTTATAAACATATTGCTCTTTGCCGAGATGCTAAGCCCAAGTTCTAGCTACACTTTCAGATGTTCATTATTGAGTTCTCCCATGTGACCATATGATGCATGTGTTAATAAATTTATATTGGCCTTTTCTCCTGGTAATCTATCTTTTGTCAGTCTGATTTGCAAAGTCCCATCAGAGTATCTATGATGGTAAAGAGCAATAGTTTTTCCTCTCATACACTGCCAAGACACAGACATCCTTTGCTGAAACAATGCATTCTTAAATAGGGAGATCCCCAGACTGGTTGATTTGGTCAAGAACCCAGTCATTCTGTCTCTGAGCTCTGCCATCCTGTGTTGGAGACAAGCTGACTTTGACAGCATCGTCCACCATATCCAGACATGACTCAGTCAGAGGAGAACAGGTCCTATTTGAGTCTTTAGCTCCCTAAGAGTGAGAAAGACTTCACCAGGCTTCCTTTCTTTCCTTATTGACCAGTTTGGGTCACCTACCTATTCTCCATCACTGGGAAAGGGACTGGGATCATCACCCTTAGACCAGTTAGACTCCTTCAGGGACAGGCAGCTTGCCCTAATGCATCATGTGGCTACACAGGAGATTGCTGCTGCTGCTAAGTCACTTCAGTCGTGTCCGACTCTGTGCGACCCCCATAGACGGCAGTGCACCAGGCTCCCCCGTCCCTGGGATTCTTAAGGCAAGAACACTAGAGTGGATTGCCATTTCCTTCTCCAACACAGGAGATTAGAGGATGCCAAAACACCAGGGTTCATCAAGAAGGACAAAAGAGTAGTTGATTTTGATTGGATCACAAAAGTGTCTACCACACCCCACTCAGTCTGAACTCGTTCTCTGGTGGGTGGAAAACTATGTTTCTTGTACCCACTGGCTGAGGATGCTATGGATTGAGAGCTGGGAACTCATGCTCCAAAGATAGATGGGAAATTGGCACTACTTTTTTACATGAAAAATTACACATGTAATATATTTTATTGTTAACGATTCACACAACACGGAAGAATGCAGAATAAGGCATAAAAATGCCTGTGCTTTCCACTTGCCCTTCCAGATCCAGTTTTCACCCCTTCTTCACCTGATCTCTGCTCTGTATGGGCTACATTAATGGGCCCCTTACCTCTGACTTCCAGGAGGGTTTAGCTCCTGAGGAACTCTGGAGGAGAAGGTAAAGAGGGAGGAACATGCAGTTGGTCAGAGTATTTATTCCCCTGGCACCTTGCCCAAGTGGTCCTCATAGACTGTATCCCTTGACTGCCATAGCTTCTCTCAAAGCAGCACCCCCACCCGCCACTCTCCCCTACTGGGTTCCAGGGACTACAATCTTCCCTTGTCCCTTCAGATCTAAAGATGGTGCCAGTCCAGCTGTTTCTAACCGCTGGGCAGGCACCATACGAACCCTGAAGTCCCCATACAGTGAATGTATATCTTAGTATATTATTAAACCCTCCTCAAATTATTCTAATTTAAGGGCATTTAATTAATTTAAAGAAATTAAATTGAAGTAATTTTCTGTTAGAACATTGATACTGCTTCATTCACACTGCCCATTCCTACTCCAGTTATCTACTACAGAGGAAATGACAGATATAAACTTAACATCCTTCCAGACCATTTTTCCTACATTTTCAAATTTATATGTGTAAGTGTGTAATATATGTATATATACATATGGAAATACATATACATATATACATGTGTATATAAACCTTTATGTATATACACGTATGACATGTTTATAGTTGTTTTATTTTTTTTTTTAATTACCATCAAGTTATACATATTGCTCTGTTACTTGCTTTTCAGGTCACAATCTATTAGGAGACAGTTCCATGTCAATGCATACTGATTTATCTCTTTTTTAATGGCTGAATAATATTCCTTGATATGTATTACCATAATTCATGAAACCTCTTATCATAAACTTTTATTTTCTTTATAATTTTTAACGAATACAAACAATATCACAATATAATCCTTTGACACACATGTTTATGTATTTGTTTAAGTATTTCTTGAGGAAAGATTCCTAGGAATGAAATTGTTGGGTCAAAGGGCATTTTTTAAAAATTTTTATTGAAACTGCCATATTATTTTCCAAAAGGGTACCACCAATTTTCACTCCTGCCAACAATGGAAAAAAACGTCAATTCTTCATGCTTTCTTAAACTCATGGACTCTGTAACATTCTGAGATTACTTTCACTGTGCATAAGGTCTCTGAAATTCAGTTAAGGTCTTGCATGTATCAGTAGTTCTTTCTTTTTCATTACTGGATAGTAGTCCATGGTGAGGATATAACCGTAGTTTATCTGTTTACCATACTGAAGTTTCATGTGGGTTGTTTCAAGTTTGGGGTGCTTATGACCAGAAGAATCATCAATATTCATATTTTTATATGTATGATTTCTGTGAGCATATAAGCAGAAGCTTTATATTTTTATAAGAAAATTTAAATTTTCTAATTCTTCTTTCATGGATCGTGCTTTTGTTGTCATAACCTAAGAAATCTTTGCTTAGTCCTGCCCACAAAGATTTTCTCCTTTGTTTTCTTCTAAAAGGCTTCTAATTTTATTCTTTACATTTAAATCTATGAATTGTTTTTCAGTTAATTTTTCTGTAAGTTATGAGGTCGAGATCAAGGTTCATTCCTCTGGATTTAGATGTCCAGTTTTTCTGACACTTTTTGTTGTAAAAACTTCTTTCTCCATTGAATTGCCTTTGAAGATTTATCAAACTCAATTAGCCATAATTGTATAGCTCTATTTCTGGACTCTATTCTGTTTTATTAATCAATGTGTTTAACTCTTCAGCAATACCACACTGTCTTGAATAGCATAGCTTTATAGTACATATTAAAATCAGGTAGTGATTACTTTCTTTTGTCCCCCCTCAAAATGATTTTGACTATTCTAATTCCTTTGACTTTACATATAACTTTTGGAACTGACTTGTCTATATCTCCAAAAATTTCTGCTGTAGATTAGAATGAGGAATATTGACATCTTTAATATCTTGAGTCATCCAATCCATATAAACTGTGTAGTTTATTTTTTATTAAGGTTTAAATTTTCTTCTCTTTCATCAGCATTTTGTAGTTCTCATTATATAGATTATATACATGTTTTGTTAAACTCATACCGAAGTTTTTTTTGTTTTTCTTTTTTAGAGCTACTGAAACAATATATTCAATCTTTCACTACTGGCGTTAATATGTGAATTATATTGACAGATTTTCAAATATTGGTCCAGCTTTAAATTTGCAGATAAACCCCTTGGTCATAGAGTATCTTTTAACATATTGTTGGATTTAAATTGATAATATTTTATTGGCAATATTATTATCTTTATTGGCAAGATAAATAATTCTTTACCTATGATTTTCTGTCTATGGTTATTAAAAAAATCTATGATTTTTTTTTGGTTTATGTTTTCAAAAATATTGATACATAGTTTTTTTTTCTCTCTCTCTCTTTTTTTGAAATGTCTATCATTTTGGTATCAATGCAATGTGGTCCTCCTAAAATGAGTTGGGAAGTATTCATTCTTCTATTTTCTGAAGTAGAATGTGTAGAATTGATGCTCTTCATTTTTTAATGTTGATAAAATTTGCAAGTGAAATCATCTGGACCAGGGGATTTCTTTTTCAGAAAGTCTTGAGCTACAAATTCAATTTCTTTAATAGTTATAGGACTAATCAGGCTACCTATCTCATCGTGGGTAACTTTTGGTAGTTTGAGATTTTTTTGAGAAAATTTATCCATTCCATTTAATTTGTCCAATTTATAAACATACAGTTGTTCATAATATTCAATTATTATCCTTTTAACATCTGTAAGACAGAGTGATATCCCTTCTTTCATTCCTGACATTGGTAACTTGCATTTTCTCTCTTTTCTCCTTTGTCATTTTTGTAGACATTTATCAATTATGTTGATCTTTTCACACAACTAGTTTTTGGTTCAAAGAGATTTTCTCTATTTCTCAATAGAGTTTACTGTTTTCTATTCATTGATTGCATCTCTTGTCATTATTATTTCCTTCCTTGTACTTGCTTTGAATTTGTTTTGTTTTTATTTTTCTAGTTTATACAGGAAAAAGCTTAAGATTATTAAGTTGAAACCAGTTTTGTTTAAAAATATTATAAATGTTTAATGCTATAAATTTCCCTTTTAGCTACATCTCACATTCTGATACTTTTAATTTTTATTTTTAATTTCATATTTTTAAATTGAGAGTTGGTGATGGACAGGGAGGCCTGGCGTGCTGTGATTCATGGGGTCGCAAAGAGTTGGACACGACTGAGCGACTGAACTGAACTGATAATTGTTTAATTAGATATTTTCTAATTTTCTTTGACTTTCTCTTAGATTGGTGAATTACTTAGATGTGTTTTGTTTAATATCTAGTAGTTACAAAGTTTTTTTTACTTTTATGCTATTGGTTTCTAGTTTATTTTCATCATGGTCAGTGAATTCACTTTGTATAATGTTGAATACTTTTAATTTGTTAGGATTATGGTCTCTCTTGGTGAATGTTCCACATATACTTGAACAGAATGCCTGATCAGCTATTGGGTAAATATCAACTAAATCCACTTATTTGATGCTGGCCTTCAATATTGCTATTGCTTCACTGATTCTATGTCTATTTGTTCTGTTGATCACTGAGAAGGATCAACAGAACAATACTGGAGTTTCCAAATATACTTGTGGATTTGTTTATTTTTCTTTTCTTTTCAGTTCTGTTAGGTTTTGTTTCATCTATTTTGATGAACTGATGTCAGATGCACACATATTTAAGACTGTCTGTCTTCCCACTGAATGGACCATTTGTTCATTGTATCCCCTTTTTCTTTATCTCTGGTACATTTATCTATTTAATATAAATAGGTTCACACCAGTTTTCTGCTAACTAAAGTTTTAAAATGTATTTTTTTATCCTTTGACCATGAATTGTTATATCCACATATCATTATACCAAAGTATGTTTCTTAAAGCCAGTGAATAGTCAGGTCACGTTTTTTTAAAAAATTCACTCTGACAATCTCTTTTAATTGGTGCATTTTTATTATTTCATTTAGTGTAACCGTTTATATCTTTTTATTTAGGTGTGCCACATTATTGATTGTTTTCTGATTTTTTTTCTCAGTTTTTCATCCATCTGCTGAAAGTTTTTCTATTCCATTTTAATTTATCCTTTGTGCTTTCATTATATTTCTTTGCTTAACTTTTCATGATTTACTTAGAAGCAATATTTTACCACTTCAAATAAAACATAGAAACTTTGTCATATATGCATCCCTCCCTCACCTAATGTAGCTATGTCATATATGACATCTGCATACACTGAAAACGCCATCTTCAACAAATGTTTAAACTATTCTTTTATACATTTGCTTCCTTATAACTTTATAATCAGCTTGTCAATGTCTTTAAAACATTCATCTGGGATTTTAATTGGAATTGCAGTGAAATTATCACTATATTACTGTTGCTTAATAAAGTGTTTGACACATAAGAGATCCTCTGTTAATAATTGTTGAATGAATGAGCAATTTGTATCACTGAGAGTTCCTAGAGATGAACATGATATGCCTTTCCATTTGATTATATATTTTAAATTATCTTTTAAAAAACAGTTAGTCTATTCTTATGTCATAGCAGTTAATCTGCACTTGAATGGCTCAAGTTGAGCCAACCATAGTACTCTGTCTCCCTTTGTCATAACTGCTATGTCCAAGAATGGATATCTGATTCATGTTGCAACAACCAAGGTTTTCACCAGATTTAAAAATTCAAGACCATACACAGTGAAGTAGCTGTAGTTTTCCTGAGGTTGTCGATGAACTTAAATGGGGGCCCTGTCACTCAGGACAGACATGGCATTGTCCAATGTATGGGAAGACTGCCAAAGGCAGGAGAGAGAGCCCTGTGGTCATTCTTTTCTTGGTTCCAGTTATTCTAGGAACCCAGCTGAACTCTTATTCTTCCAGCAAAAGAGTGACATAATCATCCTTTCTAAGCTAATTTTGTTTCTGTCTCTTAAAACCAAGAGTCCTAACTATCATAAATATCCATAACGATACAAAGAGACTTATCTCTAAGGTACCAAATAAATATCAGTAGAGAAGTTTCTTTCATGAATAGGTAATGGTTATTATCATAATTATCAGCTAAACATTGATATATAAATGGTAGCTTTTAAGGTATTTGAGTACTTTAAAACTATTTTCAAAAGTCATTTAAGCATTTTCTTTTCAATCTTGTCCAACTTAGTTAGCCTAGTAAATGGTAGATACTGCAAATCTATCAAAGATAAACTTCAGGCTACCCCTTGTCAAATTATCTAAAATCATGACTTAATTAAATACTATAGTGCTAAGTTTTTTCACAGAGATTTTCTAAAAATATGAAAAGTCTTACAAACAGGCAGGACTGACAAATGACTCACTGCTGATATCATATTCCACCAATGTCATTACTCAAAACGCTAAGGAAACCTGTAGCAGTTAATATTCTAGAATGACAAGGAAGAACTGAGTAAATTATACTGACATATGGACATTCACTGGCCTCCCTGTTCCCCATAACTGGAACATGTTGTTTCCTCCTACAGTCAGAACCTTAAAGGTAAGGCACAGCATTCTATTCCACCGTACATTCCAAGTGCCTAGGCATACTTCTTGGAGAAGGCAATGGCACCCCACTCCAGTACTCTTGCCTGGAAAATCCCATGGATGGAGGAGCCTGGTGGGCTGCAGTCCACGGGGTCGCTAAGAGTCGGACACGACTGAGCGACTTCACTTTCACTTTTCACTTGCATGCATTGGAGCAGGAAATGGCAACCCTCTCCAGTGTTCTTGCCTGGAGAATCCCAGGGACAGGGGAGCCTGCTGGGCTGCCGTCTATGGGGTCGCGCAGAGTCGGACACGACTGAAGTGACTTAGCAGTAGCAGCAGGCATACTTCTAAACCTTCATAGATACTCAGCAAATGCATATAATAGTAAAGTTGAGATGTCATAATGCTTCAACATTTTTCTGTATTTAATAGTATATTACCCGTTACAGAAGAGCTATAGATCTCTTTGTGATTGATAATCTCATATGATAAAATTTCCTCCCTCTCCTAAGCTCCATAGTACACAGGAAAAAGAAACAGGACTCCTACTTCACTCCATCTAAATCAGTCTTGAATACCTGTAATGATGCCGTTCTTCAGACCTAGGTAGTAGGGAATTCAAGGCTAAAGCTGCATTCTTCCAACCCCCTTCAGTGCTTGACTTTGATCTTTTGCTCCTGAGCATTCAGCCATTTTAACAATTAATTCTGGCATATGGGATATCATAATGATGACATTAAAGCACTATTGCTAAAATGTCAACAACTATTATTTTTTTTCAATTCTGCTTACTGAGTTTTTCTTTTTTTAATCAACAACCATTATAAATGATAGGAATGTATGGTATAAAGGTGAAGATCACAGGAATATATGATATAAAGGTTAGGACCACAGAATTGAGAGTCACACCTGTGATTAAATCCTGAGTATGACTATGTACTATTAAGCTGATATTGACTTAACCTCAGTAAGGCTCAACCTTGTCCTCTTCAGATGAGGACAAGATTAAATGAAGAAATGTATTTAAAGTGCCAAGCATTGTGCCAGACCTGACACATGGAAAAACCTTTTTAAAAGTTAAAGCTGTTGCTTATTGCTAGTAGCTACTATAGGTTTTTAGAATCAGCAAAGCTTCTTTACTTTTTGTCTTGATATTTTTAATTCAAAGCTGTTTATTGAGTACCTTACCAAATTTGAAACACTAAGCAAAATATCTTGGAAATACAAAGCTGTAAAATGCACGGAGTATGCCTGCTTGAGCTAATAATCCAAACATGGTATTTGGATAGCTAATAATCCAAACATTGCGTTTTCCCACATAGTACATAGCGGAAAAACTACACATGAGGAGGGTAGATAGGAAGTGCCCCCCAAAAGCCACTGATCAGTTGATGGGGGGAGAGCACAGACGTCTAAGAGAGAGTCCTGTGTGCTCCGTGCAATGATATGCATGTAAGAGTTGTCCCATAAGTTCCCGCTCTTTGCCCTACACCAGGAATATTCTCAAAAGCTAAAAAGTAGCTGCTCTGATAAAAAAAAAATGCCAATCTGAGTAACTTGAGGGGTTTTTTCTTCTGCTGCTACTTATGATTCTACCACAGTGATATTTAATTGTACGGTATTCTTTCAGAACATGTAACGGCATCCTTGCAAGTCTGCCTAATAGGTACTCATTAATTCAGCCAAGCTAAACGAACTGTAAATGAAACTGACAAATGCTATTATCCCACTTGCTGTATTTTTCTGTATTTTTCTTTTTATATCCAGCAGAAGACAGTTTGAGGATCTCAGAACTCCTGACACGATGCAGGGAGCCAAAGGGCCACAGATAATTAATGTGGAACTGATGCTGAACCCGTTTCTCTTTCATCTTTAATGTGCAGTAAAAGCCACTGGAATATCAGTCCAAAGGCTTGGATTCAACAGTCTTAACGTCCCTTAAAAGATCAAGGATTTGATTATCCCATTCTTCTATCCTCCCCTTCCTGACCCGAGGCTGGCAGTGATAAAACACCAGTGTTGTAGAGGGAGCTAGCTTTCTGTGCTCCTTGCTCTAGAGAGGGGTGAAGCTTCTTTTACCCACCTGGCCGAGTAGGCAGAGAGATGCTTTCTAAAAGTTTCTGCCCTTGGGGATGTAGATGATATCAAGATTATGAAATCCATGCTAGGCTTACACAGAATCAGAGTTTGTAGGTGACCATGGGACAAGTTTGGAGGACTTAGAGCCAGTCCCCTACCCATCTTAAAACACCAGGGCCGCAAGTTACACCATTATTCTGCATATCTTCACTTTGTACATCTTTGCATATATCTTCTGTTTGCATTGTTGTTTAGTTGCTCAGATGTGTCTTACTCTTTGTGACCCCCATGGATTCCTCTGCCAGGCTCCTCTGTCCATGGGGCTTCCCAGGCAAGAATACTGGAGTTGGTTGTCACTTCCTTCTCCAGGGGATCTTCCTGACCAAAGGAATGAACCCAGGTCTCCTGCATTGCAGGCGGCTTCTTTACCAGGGAAGTACTTTTCTTTGCATATCTTCTTAATGCCTTTGAAAATGAAAGTTACTCAGTCATGTCTGACTCTTTGCAACCCCTTGAACTATACAGTCCATGAATTCTCCAGGCCAGAATACTGGAGTGGATAGCTGTTCCCTTCTCCAGGGGATCTTTGCAACCCAGGGATGGAACCCAGGTCTCCTGCATTGCAGGCAGATTCTTTACCAGCTGAGCTACATGGGAAGCCCTCTTAATGCCTCTGGGAAAGGTAAAACATCACTGAAGTATTGTTATGCTCTGTCACATATCTGTTTATCAATATCCTTCTAATCATCGCCATCCTGTCTTCCTCTTGATCGCAGACATCATTTATCAAGTACCTATTTTATCCCAGGCATGCTGTATCTGGGCTAGAAATGGCGAGAACCCAAAGACTTAAACACAATTTTAAAATCACTTATAACTTTACGGATGGAGCAGACAATTCTAAGTCATTTATCAAAATTCTTCAAGCTGAATAAGTTATTTTTCACTGGTCAACCTCTAAATATCCAATTTTGTAGATTAACACAAATGATATATATTGGGGCTTGAAATGCACTTTGTGCTCTTGTTTAACTGTAAATATGCCCATTATTCTGAGAATTCAGGAAGACATCTGCAGTGGTATGAATGTTTGTGACACCCCCTGCCCCCGCCACCTCCCCCCCACCGCAACACAAAATTCATATGTTAAAATTCTAATGCCCAAAGCAATGATCTTAGGAAATGGGGCATTTGGGAGGTGATTAGATCATTAAGGGTGGAGCCCTCAGGAACAGGCTAGTGCCTTTATAAAAGTGATCCCCCAGGGTTCCCTAGCCCCCTTCCACAAAGTGAGGACCCAGTGAGAAGTTGGCAGTCTGCAATTGGGAAGAAGGCTGTCACCCTGCCATGCTGGCACCCTGATCTCGGTCTTCCAGGCTCCAGAACTGTGCGAAATAAATGTTTATAAATGTTTGTTGTTTATAAGCCACCCAGTCTGTGATATTTTGTTACAGCAGCCCCAAAAGGACTAAGACAGCTTCTAAGCAAACAAGAACATTGCACTACATGCATGTTTCTCTCCCGAGGCACTGGGGAAACTGTCCAGGTTCCAAACAACCTTCTTGATGCTGACTGGCTCAGCACTCCACTTTGGCAGGGAAGAGTACTCTGCCTTCCAGACTGGCATGACCTCCCCTCAGACTTGGTTGTCCATGTGGCACACTTCTGGATGCCCACGTGGGACAGGGACAGACTGGGAAAAGAAAGGAAAGACAGCCATCACACTTTCCCAGGGAAAGCAGATATTGTGAACGGTGGGGAATTCCCAGGTGGCACAGTTATAAAGAATCCATCTGCCAGTGCAGGACACGGGTTCCATCTCTCAGCTGGGAAGATGCCCTGGAGGAGGAAATGGCAACCCACTCCAGTATTCTTGCCTGGAAAATCCCATGGACAGAGGAGCCTGGCGGACTACAGTCCATGGAGTCATAAGGAGTTCAAACTCGACTGACCCCGCAAGCACGCGTGACTATCCTGTCACTTATCTATCTGTCTACCTGTCTTTATCAGGAGATATATGCTGCAGTGTAGTCTCCTGCTCTGGTCACAAATTCCTGGGCAGAGATTTTAGTTGGAATGGTACTTTGTGTAATCAGAATGGGACTGGTCAGCTTCATCTCATTGGCTCTTTGGGCCCTTTGGTCCCCATCTAAGTTGCTCCCCATGTGCAACAGAAACACTACCTGTTCTGTGATTCTACAGTGATGCCTGAGTTACTCTCAGCTTAATAATGACTTATTTTTTGAAACTACCTGTGGCCACCAGCAAGGATGTAAAATTCAAATATACTCAGTTGAAATCTATATACACTTACACAGCACAGAGCCTTGTCTTACTTAAAGTTGCACTCCCTTCCAGTCCATAGCATGCCTAGCTCCCTTCCCTGGTTTTCTTTTTTCCCCCCAAAACATATATTATCATCTGATATATTATATATCTCATTTGCTCATTTGTTTCTTTTCTGTGCCTTCACCCCACTAGAAATAAGCTCTGAGAGTAAAGAAATTATCTTGCGTTGACTATTGTGTCCTCAATTTATCATTATATATGGCACATGATAGGTGCTTAATAAATAATTACTGAAGAGATACATAAAAAGTTTTTATAACTAATTGTTCTCTAAATACAAGTAGTATGATATGGATGGGAATTTTTTAAGAATAGAAAAACACCAAGAAAAAAATAAAACCATCACTTACAAC
Source organism: Bos indicus (assembly GCF_029378745.1). NCBI lineage: Eukaryota > Metazoa > Chordata > Mammalia > Artiodactyla > Bovidae > Bos > Bos indicus. The sequence goes on along the minus strand of NC_091768.1, from coordinate 61,794,470 downwards.
ACCACCAAATGTTAATATTGTGGCATAGATATGTCCAGTGGTTTTTTTTTTCTCATTTTCTTCTGGGCGGGGTTAGAATTGCATTGCGCACACTGGCTTGTAACCTGTTTGTCACATGTGAGCACTTTCTCATATATTTTCTTCAATGGCACAGTATTTTTTTTTATTGACGTATAGTTGATTTACAATATTGTGTTAGTTTCAGGTGTATAGCAAAGTAATTTAGCCAGATATGTATTTTTTCAAGATTATTTTCCATTATAGGTTATTACAAGATATTGAGTATCGTTTCCTGTGCTATACAGTAAATCCTTCTCCCTTTCCACTCTGGTAACCATATGTTTATTTTCTATGTCTGTAAATCTGTTTTTGTTTTGTACGTAGATACATATGCATTATTTTTTGGATTCCACATGTAAGTGATATCATGTGGTATTTGTCTTTGTCTGACTTACTTCACAAAGTATAATACTCTCTAGGTCCACCCACGTTGCTGCAAACAGCAAGATTTCATTCTTTTTTATAGCTGGGTAATATATTACATTGTGTGTATATATACCAAATCTTCTTTATCCATTCATCTATTGATGGACCCTTAGATTGCTTCCACATCTTGGCTACTTAGCTACTGTAAATAGTGCCACTGCATAGTATTAATGGCTGCATAATCTTCTGTGGCATAGCCATATCATAATGCTTTTATTTAATCATTTGTTGACTATTGGATTATTATGGGAGACTTTTTTGAAAATCCCCTCCACTGCCATACATTTTACTCTTTCTATAAGAGGCATGTGGGATGAATAAGCTAAGACAATTTCTAATATTCTCAAGCCAGATTTGCATAGATCATGTACATCATCCTAGAAATAGCTTACATAAATGCCTTGAAGTCAGATATTGTCCGCAAATCCCATGCTTAAATGTTCCTCTTTGTTGAAAAAAGCTTGCTTGGCCACGTGATTGCTTACTTTTAAATTTTGTAGTAAAAGAAGGGGAAATCTTCCTTTGAATATCCCAAATGAGATTAGAGACCTTCCCTTACTTTCTGTTTAAGGAAAAGCAATAGCCTCAGTAAAGGGATCAAATCACCCTCACTTTTCCCCTGACAGTGGCTGCTACAGGCTTGGGGAGAACCAGCCAAGCCTCAGTCAACCTTGTCAAGGTCACCTCCATCACTAGGGGAGGCTATCTAGGGCCCGGGACCACAAAGATAAGATAGATTCACACTCTGGGCCAAGGACAGGGGAAATGCGGATGAACTCCTTGTTACTGGATGTTACTGTACATCACATCTTAAAGGGAGTAAAAGTTTTTAAGGGGGTCTATGTCTGCTCATGCGTGTTCAGTCGCTCAGTCATATCTGACTCTTTGAGACCACGTGGACTGTAGCTCACCAGACTCTTCTGTTTATGGTAATTTTCAGGCAAGAATACTGAAGTGGGTTGCCAGGGGATCTTCCCAACCCAGGGATCACACCTGCGTCTCCTAAGTGTCCTTTGGCAGGCAGATTCTTTAGCACTGAGCCACCTTGGAAGCCCCTATATCTGCTGCTGCTGCTAAGTTACTTCAGTCGTGGCCGACTCTGTGCGACCCCATAGACGGCAGCACACCAGGCTCCCACGTCCCTGCGATTCTCCAGGCAAGAACACTGGAGTGGGTTGCCATTTCCTGTCCTGCAATTTCCATGTGCTTCTATTTAAAAAAAAAAAATGTGATCTTACCGGGAGAAGAAATGATTCCCAATTTAAGCAGCTCTCTAATGAGATGGTTTCTAATTTTTCATGTTTATAAATAGTGCTGCTTGATTTTCTTTGTTATACATTTTTGTGCACATCTATGATTGTTTTATTAAGGTAGGTTCCTGGAAGATGAATTAATAGATACAAGGATATTGAGGACTTTTTTATATGAACCATATTTTAAGTCTTTATAAATTTGTTACAAAATTGCTTCTGTTTGTGTTTTGGTTTTTTTTGGCCATGAGGCATGTGCCAGAGATTGAACCCACATACCCTGCATTGGAAGGTAAAGTCCCAACCACTGGACCACAAGGGAAGTCTCAATATTGAGATTTTTAAGGCTTTTCATCATATGTTAATGTGTCCTCAGAAAGTTTATGCCAATATTGCCACCACCAACAACTGAAGAACACCTCTTTCATGAACAATATTGTCAGTTATCTTTTTGGAGGAAAAAAATTAAGCGTACCTTTGTATTTATTTAAAAGGTTGGTAGACAGGTTTAAGGCTGCCCTGATGAATATTCCTGGAATGCAGGAGACTCAGGTTCAGTCTCTGAGTCTGGAAGATCCCCTGAAGAAGGAAATGGCAACCCACTCCAGTATTCTTGCCTGGAAAATTCCATGTAGCCTGGTGGGCTACAATCCACAGGGTAGCAGAGTCCGACACAACTGAACGCAGATGCGGTGACAGCTTTAAACTCATTTCACAGAATCCTTTCTCTAAAAATGGGCTTCATAGACCTCAGATGAAATTGTGATGAGATTTTAGAGCATGTTACAGTCGGCATTCCCAGAAGAACCCATTAGAAGCCTTTGTCTCTGGTCTCATGCTATATCTTTGAAACGTTTCCCTCTTATTTATATATACTTCCAAGAAAGGTAAAAATCAAATTCTAAAAGTAGTAGGTAATTTTAAAAGGAAATCAAAGCATGACTATGGTATTATAGACAAACCAAAATCTAAGAACTTAGATTTGGGGGCCGAACATAAAAATTTTCTACAGACAGTACTATGAGGTTCTTCCTTACACTCATGAAATAGGGACTGCATTTGTAGTCCAATTTTCCTGCAGAATTTTGCAAAACACCATATTTTAAACAGCACAAGTACATTTATTTTTCTGGGAAGAACCCAAGAACTATGAATCTCAGCTTTTAAAAGGGGTATGTAGATGTTTGAAGCCAGTGTCAATCAAATGACCAGAGAATCTTTTTGCTCTGCATTTGCCCTCTTGGAGGTTGGTGGGGAGTTCAAATTTGTCCAGCTGTCTTGTTGCTTTTTGGCATACATGCATGCTGGCAGTCTTTCTCTTTGCCTCATCAGCCCCAGCTTGAACAATCACAAGAGGCTGACATTTCCCTATACCTCCTCTGAGATGGTCTGAATCAAACTGGGCCTAATTCAAGACTTATTTTATCTGTTAAATGAGATTGCACATCTCAAATCCTATGTTTTGGGGTTTCAATTAGTAAAGCTTTGATATCTTTCATTTGGTTTGGATCTTTGCTGTATCATGTTATTGAGGATTAAAAATATCTTTAATTAGTATATCCAAAGCTACCATTCATTCGGTTTTCCAAAATTTTAACCTGTCTTATTTGCATCCAGGACCTGGAAGGCTGTCCCTCACATGATGAGCTTCTTCATTCTACCAATCCTGGTTTAGGAATGTGGTGTAAAGAGTTTAAAATACCCGTCCCCTGACTCGAGGAGGGCAGGGCAACCCACTCCAGTATGCTTGCCTGGAGAATCCCATGGACAGAGTTGCCTGGCGGGCTACAATCCACAGGTCCAAAGAGTTGAACATGACTGAAGCAACTGAGAAAAGCACAGCACAGCATCCCCTGACTTACAACCTCAAATTCACAGAAAGTCTCTAACAATATTGTGATCTGAAAGATGCTGTCCACCAAAATGATTGACCTGAAACTCCAACTATGCTTACGTATTTCTTTGTCTATGATACACTCACCGGAAATTAAAGAGAAAGTCTTGCCTTTGATGATAACATATTAGTGATTAGTGTTTAATAGATTATCATGTTAATTAAGCAGAAACTAGGACCATAAGGGAAAAATGGAAAAATATGAATATTTTGAAGAGGGTAGGAGCCAGAGTATAGGAAGCACAGGTCCAAATGAAAAGCTGCAATGAACCCTCAGGACAGCCCCTCAGATGGGGGAAAGCATAACAAATAGTCACAATGTCCACCTTTTATTGAGAACATAGTGCATTTCAGGAAAGCTACAAAATTATTGTATTCTATTCAAATTCATACAGCATTATGATCTCTCTGGTGATTACTCTCTAGTTAGAGGTGAAGAAACTGGGGCTCAGCAAAGTCCAGGAAGTGGCCCAGCTTTAAGGTGCCAGTATCTATGGGAGCTGAACCGGGGGTGGTGCTGCCTGGCCCATCACCACCATCACATGTTCTTTCCATTTGGTCACTGACACCCTGAATGGGGGGAGAGAGAAATAGGGGAAGGGGAGGCTCCTGCATATAAACAGTTCACAATGCCTAGCATCATCTCTGCCCAAGACTACCATCCAGGACATTTAGCATTTAAAGAATTTATAAAACATTTTTATTGGAGTATAGTTGATTTACAATGTCATGTTAATTTCTGCTGTACAGCAGAGTGGTACAGTTATACATATATGTATATCCACTCTGTTTTAGATTCTTTTCCCATATAGGACATTACGGAGTATTAAGTAGAGTTCCCTGTGCTACACAGTAGGTCCTTATTAAGTATCTATTTTATATATTGTAGTGTGTATGTCAGTCCCAATCTCCCAATTTACCCCTACCCTCTTTTCTCCCCTGGTGATTATAAGTTTGTTTTTTACATCTGTGGCTCTATTTCTGTTTTGTAAATAAGTTCATTTGTACCATTTTTTTAGATTCCACATATAGACAGTTGTCATGATATTTGTCTTTCCCTGTCCGGCTTACTTCACTCAGTATGACAATCTCTAGATCCACCCATGTTGCTGCAAATTACATTATTTCATTCTTTTTTATGGCTGAATAATATTCCATAGTATGTATGTACCACATCGTCTTTATCCATTCATCTGTTGATGGACATTTAGGTTTCCTCCATGCCCTGGCTATTGTAAATAGTGCTGCAGTGAACACTGGGGTGCATGTGTCTTTTGAATTCTGGTTTTCTCCAGAATTAAAGAAATATTTTTTAATCAACTAAAAACAAGAATTTAATTCATGTAACTTTCAATGCTTTATAGATCATGATATTTAGTGTAATCTATTGTAAAGTGAAATTATATGTTTTTCAGATCCAAGATTCTTTTGGAGGCAGATGTAAAAGCATGATCTTACTTCTTATTATTCCACCTTAGAACAAAAAGTATTTAAGGCAGATTCAATAGTCTGAATAGGACATCAACTAGAAATATATTATAAATAAAGATAACGGCATGATTTGGAGTCATTATTGAGATTAATACAAAAATGGCTCCATCAGTCTGATAAACTTGCTCTAGGTAGACTCTTGGCTTTCTAGTACAGGACAAAAAGGAAAGCTGGGTAATAAATCAATTCAATGTGCATAAATATAAGACAAACCAATTGCTTAGATGGCAATCAGGAAAAAATATGTCCAGTAGTCCCTTAAATGAAGAAAAAAGTGTTCCAAACAGTATCGACATTTATCATCAAGGCCTAGAAGACAATATATGCTCAATAAATAGACATTTTTAACAAGACCATAGATTTTCTTTCTTTTAAATGTTGTTTATGGCTGTTGGTTTACAATGACATCTCTCTACCAGTGGGGGGAAAAAAAATCCTATGAAGCAGAAGACAAAACTTCATATCAATACTAAAAGCGAAAATTGACGTCTAATCTATTCTAAGTAGCAAGAGAATATAGCAATTAAATACAAACCCTGTGAAGCTAAACTAAACAAAGCAATCAGTACCCAAAGCATGCCATTTTGCCAGAAACAGAGCAAATCTGATGTCCAAAAAGAAAGCAAGAATTCATTGTCTGCTCCCAACTAATTGCCTCTGGCTCAGAAATAAAGTCTGTTCTAACTAACAACCTAGCTATGCACTGTTTTTGAAGAGGTCAAAATACTGTGGTTCAAATATAGCTATTAGAGCCTCAAATTCCAGAAAACAACAGGTTAGTCAGCAGGAGTTGGACTGATACAGTCCATTTGTTGTTGTTCAGTTACTAAGTCATATCCAACTCTTTGCTACCCCATGGACTGCAGTGCACCAGGCTCCCCTGTCCTCCATTATTGCACAGAGTTTGCTCAAATTCATGTCCATTGAGTTGGTGATACTATAACCATCTCATCCTCTGCTGCCCTCTTCTCCTTTTGCCTTCAATCTTTCCCAGCATCAGGGTCTTCGCATCAGGTATTGATTGGAGTTTCAGCTTCAGCAGCAGTCCTTCCAGTGAGTATTCAGGGTTGATTTCCTTTAGGGTTGACTGGTCTGATCTCCTTGCAGTTGTTGGTGCCTTACTAAGTGTAGTTCAAATAGGTCAAAGTGGAAGCAGAAGCAATGAGCAGAGGATAGAGAGACAACCAGCAGTCAGGGATGTAGGCTTGGGGAAGTCCAGTTTCTCAGGGGTCAGGAAAACAGTCAATGGCTATAGAAGATAATCCCATCTCAGTCTGCTAGCTCCACATGAGAAGAGCTGCCAGAGTTTGACTATGAAGCTAGAACTAAGATCATCAGCTACAGATCCAAGAACATCCACGGGGAGAGGGAGCAGAGCCCAAGGAGTGTCTGTGGTCACTGTCTGGGTCTGGATGGAGATTTCTGATGGGAATTATAGAAGGGAAAACAGGTAACGATTACAGAACCAGGGAAATAGATTTTAATAAAACACGAAAGGAAAAAATGCACCTCTGAAAAAGACTCCTAAAACCAGAAACAACAAGAAAAATGGGCATTCTCAGTTGTATACTAGGTGACACAGTCTTATGCTGCAAGAACAGAAAAGCCTAAAAAAGACCAATTTATCAATTAGAACAAAAATTAATTGGTTTAAAATGTCCTGTTCAAACATAACTAAACCTATCTGCTTAGGTTAAGGGGAAAAAGTAATCAATTCTATCTACTTGTATTAGATACACCTAAAAGCAATGAATACTGAAAGATCAGAAATTACATACTTCAAAGACTAAAGGGGATAAAACACAGGATGAGCGTATATATTGGGGAAAACAAATGACAAAGCATGGATGAAAATGATAATGTCAAAAAATTCAAAACAAAAGCATTGAACAAGTGAAAAATAATCATTTATGTTGATGGAAAGTAAAACTTTTAATAAAATACTGTATATATGAGTCTATAAATCCTAAATAACACAACATTACTATAAATTATAATATTCTATTACATATTCAAAAAAAAGAAAGAAAAACAATTTTTAAAGTGTTAAACTAAAAGCAAATCTTATACTCCCTAAATTTCTTCTCAAATATCATGCAAATTTTGTAAAAATTGTTATGTATTGAGGCTACCAAAAGTCTCAATAGTTTCCCAAAAAAATTGAAATTAAGTAGGTAATCTGTCTATGGAGTATTAAGTTTAAGGAGCAATGAAGACAAACAACTTTTTTTAAAATAACAAATACAAATATATCTTCCCCCAAACAACACTCTTTAGAAACTATCTGACCAAAACAAAAATAACTACAGAATATTTTTTAAACTACAATGGTTAAAACAATAGTTTCAAAGTTAAGAAAGAAAAGAGATTAAAAATAAATAGCAATTTAGGGAAGAATACCGGAAAACATAAAGAAAGAGCTGAAGCGAATATGTACCTTTTAAACAAACAAACAAAAAAAAAAACAGAATAAATTTAACAAAGCAGACTTAACCAAGAGAAAAAGAGCAATAATGGAAATAGCAAATAGATCTACATAGGGCTTCCCTGGTGGCTTAACTGGTAAAGAATCTGCCTGCAATGCAGGACACCTGAATTCGATCCCTGGGTTGGGAAGGACATAGAAACCTACTCCAGTATTCTTATCCCCAGGGACAGAGGAGCCTGGTGGGCTACAGTCCATGGAATCGCAAAGAGTCAGGCACAACTGAGCAACTAACCACACACAGCATACCACACACAGGAATGGTATGGAGGATGTTAACAGAAGACGCAATTTAAAATGATAAGAAAATATGTTATTTAATGATAATATTAGAAAATTCTAGTGAAATATAAGCTTGTCTTTAAAAACTAAGTCACTAATTGACTCAAGAAGGAATCCAAATCACATAGTTATACAACCACAGATGACATGAAAAAGCCATAAAAGAAATACTGGCTCTGAAACCAATGAAGGAGACATGGATTCGATCCATGGGTCAGGAAGATCCTCTGCAGAAGAGAATGGCTACCCACTCCAGTATTTTTGCCTGGAGAATCCCATCAACAAAGGAGCCAGCCTGATGGGATTACAAAGAAGAGAGGAGTCCATGGGGTCTCAAAGAGTAGGATACAACTTAGCAACTAACACTTTCACTTTCAGGAAGAACAGAAAGATATAGATAGCTACATAATTTGATTTTTAAAGCTAACATAGCTCTGATACTCAAACAGAATAAAAAGTCAATCCCTTTTTGATACATTAAAACATCTGAAGTAAATTCCTAGCTAACTAAATTCAAGAGTATGTTAAAAATCAACCAAGCAAGATTTATCTCCGGAATTCACAGATCCATTAAGTAGATTCAAAAAAAAAAAAAATAGTAGGGGATAGATAATAGATACATACTGAAAGAGATTTTGCTACAAACTATTCTTATTTTTTTTTAAAAGATTATAGAACTAGAAGTTGAAAACTTTCTAAACATTATCAAATCATCAAAGAAGGAAGCCACTATCACATTTCAGGATAAAATATTACAGGCAGTCCCATTAAAATCAGGAGCAAAGCAAAAATCCCTGCTATAAGTGTTATTGTAAAAATTATATATTGAGTTTATACCAATGAAATAAAATATGAAACAAAATATAAAATATGAACTAAACATTGGAAATATAGGAGATAAAATTATTATGGCTATTGATAATGTACAGGCCAAAAATTAAAATCATGTTTCAAATAAACCTCTTGGAACTAATAAGCTTAGTAAATTAGTCAGAATAGGAAAAAGTATATTTTTATATCACTGGCTCTCCCATATCCCCAACAATCCCCAGTCAGAAAATATAATGGAAAATTATCCATTAGACTCACACTAAATTCTGGATATTCAACCTCACTTGCAACCTCCAAACTTCTGAAGAATCCTATTCTCATGGACCACTTCCTCTCCCATTATGATTGTCCCCCCCGCCTACTCCTCCTCCAGCTGAGCAGGTAACTGCCCCAACTTCATGAGAGGGAAACCCTTCCAGCTTCCTCCATTCATCCAACCCACTTACCTGCCTCTGGCCCCAACTTCTTCTTTCTTTCCCATAAAATGCTAGTAATCTTACCCTTCTTATCAGAAGCTAAACCTTCATCTGTCCTTACATCCTATCACTTCCTGCCTTTTAGAAAACCTTACATTATAAACTATCCCTTCTTTCTATTATACCATTAATCTCTCCTTCCTTCTGTTTCTCTATTGCCATTTAAATATGAGAAAAATCTCTCCCATCTTTCCACATTCCCTGCTCCTTCTTTTCTGGTTCCAATTCCTTTTCCCCTCCACAGCTTTTTCTCCATTTAAACAAGTCTGGAAAAGTTATTTATGCCTATCAGCAGGAACATCTATTCAAAGAGCAAATTGGATCATGTAATTTCTCTCTTTAAAACTCCTTCCTGGAATGTCCTCTCAAGACCCCAAACCTTCAGCCAGTTAACTCTTCAACTCTCAGATCACATGGCACTGCCTCATGTAGTGTGATCAACACTAAGACTTGAATACAAGGAGAAATAATATGTTCCAAGAATAGACTACCAAATAATAAGTAGAGGGAAATTTTTCTAAAATAACTTGTGAGTATAACACAAGTCCAATTAAAATCCCAGTAGAAAGGTCCATCTAGTCAAGGCTATGGTTTTTCCAGTGGTCATGTATGGATGTGAGAGTTGGACTGTAAAGAAAGCTGAGCACTGAAGAATTGATGCTTTTGAATTGTGGTGTTGGAGAAGACTCTTGAGAGTCCCTCGGACTGCAAGGAGGTCCAACCAGTCCATCCTAAAGGAGATCAGTCCTGGGTGTTCATTGGAAGGGCTGATGTTAAAGCTGAAACTCCAATACTTTGGCCACCTGATGCAAAGAGTTGACTCATTGGAAAAGATCCTGATGCTGGGAAGGACTGGGGGCAGGAGGAGAAGGGGACGACAGAGGATGAGATGGCTGGATGGCATCACCAACTTGATGGACAAGAGTTTGGGTGAACTCCAGGAGTTGGTGATGGACAGGGAGCCCTGGCATGCTGCGATTCATGGGGTCGCAAAGAGTCAGACACGACTGAGTGACTGAACTGAACTGAACTGAGAAAGCAGCACTGACACTAAAGCTAACAATGGTAGCACAAAATGATAAAAGAAACTCACTTTTAATAAAGTTAAAATTCTTTAATAAAGTTGTAGAAAATAAGATCCTCTCTTTTAATGAAAATAATGTACTATGGTCTAAGATGATTTAGGAAAAGAAAGGAAAATGTTTCAATATTGGGAGCTGATTTAAAAAATTTATCTCACCAACTGAATAAAGGAGAAATATTTATATGTTGATCACTGGTTAAGAGGCATTTGATAAAAGTTATGCTTTATTCATAATAAACTCTCAACCTAGAGACAATATCAAATGCAATGTAAATATTAAAACCAAGACAAAAATGACTGTTGTCTTATCTAGTGTAGAGGAGTAATGCAACAAGGCCAAAAGAAAAGAAGGTCATAAATACTGTAGAAAAAGAGATAAATTTTCTATTGCCTATTAATAATAGGGTTGTCTCTCTGTAAGGTCAACGAGAGTCAATTGAGTTGGTTCTCATAAAGAGATCAATACCTTTATGAACTACCATTATATTCAGTGCAAAGATTTAAAAGATTCATTCTGAATGGAACCAAATATATAGAATATTTAAGAATAAACTTATCAAGTAATGTGCTAGAGGGGTTTCCCTGGTGGCTCAACGGCAAAGAATCTGCCTGCCAGGAGACGAAGATTCAATCCCTAGGTCAGGAAGATTCCCTGGAAAAGGAAATGGCAACCCACTCAGTATTCTTGCCTGGGAAAACCCATGGACAGAGGAGCCTGGCAGGCTACAGTCTGTGGGGTTGTAAAAGAGTCAGACATGATTTAGCAACTAAACAACAGCAACAAATGTACTAGAGTTACATATATTTTTAAGACTACAAACAATTTTACTGCAAGACATAATAGAAGATTTGAAATAATGTAAAGATATATCATACACCTGAAAGCTTTTATAATATCAAAATATCAGTTCCTTTTTAAACAAAATCTCACACAAAAATAATTGGCAAGGGCAAAACAGGCTTCTAAAGTTATCTAAAATACATTTAACAATGAGAATAGCTAAATATTTTTGAAAAATAAAAATGAGAAGCAGACCTTCCCCTGCCAGAATTTAAAACATATTATGTGTGCATGCATACTAAGTCACTTCAGTCATTTCCGACTCTTTGTGACCCAATGGACTGTAGCCCAGCAGGCTCCTCTGTCCGTGGGATTCTCCAGGCAAGAATACTGGTGTGGGTTGCCATTTCCTTCTCCAAAACATATTATAGAATAAAAAAGTAAATAAATCATAGCAGAACCAGCATAGAAGTGGTTTTTAAAAACTCAATGAACTTTTGTAGAACATTTATAAGATTTTAGTATATGATACATTTCCTACTTCAAAGCCATTAAGAAATGATAGTTTATTTAATAAATAATATTGAAATATCTAGCTACTCATTTGAAAAAAGAGATCATTTCCATAAGACAAAATCATATAAAGCTCAGAGATTTAAATGTTTAAAAAGTATTTTCAGAATATATAAAATTGAAGTGTAGGCATTTTCTAAGCAAAAAACTTTATGAAACAAAATATTGAAAAATAAATACCTAAAGTTAAAAACGTCTATATATTTTGAAAACAAAAACAAGCATAAAGAAAAGAAACAAACTAACAAGAAAGAAATACTTGCAATATTTATTACAGGAAAGAGTATTTTTCTATCAAAAGAGACGTAATTTACAAATCAATGAAAAGATGAACAATGCCATAGGAAAGGGAGAAGGAATATAAATTGACAGGATAAATATATATCCAAATAAATATATATATATATAAATAAATAAATATTAAAAATATTCAACATTATACACAATGAAAGGACCTATTTGATATAGCTTTTATATTTCAATATAGTATATTAAATTGGCAAAAACCTGTATAAATTATAATAATCGATTGTGATAAAGATGTGGTAAGACAAACGTTTAATTACAAAATTATAGTAATTTGGTGACTTGATATCAGTCCTCTCAAAATTTGTTTTTACACTGTATATCATAAAAATCTTGATAACTTTTAAGGAAATAATATAAAATTTGGGAAAAGTTTATTTATTGTTTATGTATAGAAAGTGAAGTTGCTCAGTTGTGTCCGACTCTTTGCGACCCCATAGGCTGTAGCCTACCAGGCTCATCTGTCTTGGGATTTTTCCAGGCAATAGTACTGGAGTGGATTGCCATTTCCTTCTCTAGGAGATCTTCCGACCCAGGGATCAAACATGGGTCTCCTGCATTGTAGACAGACGCTTTACTGTCTGAGCCACCAGCCAAGTTTTATCACATTATTTTTATTATTGAAAAATGTTAGCAATCATGACCAGTTACAATGGAATGTTTAAATACATATGAAACATCCACCATGTATCCATTGAAATTCACATTTTTGAGAAATGTGCGGTAATATACTGATGTACCAATTGAAAATGTTTTAGTTCAAGTGGCAGAATGCAACTCTATTAATAATCACCATATTAGAAGGAACCTGGGCTATCTTACAGAGTCAAAATAAAAGCTGAACAAGGAAGCTTCAGGAAGGACCCAAGCAATGATTGCCCAGAGGTCCTTAGCGGCAGAATCTCCCAAATCTCACGTGAGCACAGCTATCAGAAGTATCTAAGACTGACACTGTCCATCTCTGAATGGTCCAGGCAGTTCTCATGAGAGGATCTGGTTTGTTCCTCTTTGGTTAGTTTTTCTCTTTGTTTGACTCAATCAGTCAGGCAAAGATTTAGGTTAGAAACTTTTATAAAAAGAGAGCCTCTCCAATTTGTGTCTGCTACAACCTATGTAATTTTTCAAGACAGAGTCCAAAAGTGTGTTGGCTTTGTTTTACGTGGGTATGTGTGTAAGACTGGGCTTTCCAAGTGGTGCTAGTGGTAAAGAACCCACCTGCCAGTTCCATCCTTGTGTCGGGAAGATCCCCTGGAGGAGGGCATGGCAGCAAACTCCAGTATTCTTGCCTGGAAAATCCCATGGTCAGAGGACCATCGCATGCATCTTCATTTTGCTAAAATCCTTACATTCTGGGAGTTGGAGGATAATAAGAAAATTGAAGAGAAAGTCTAAGAAAATGGCAGATAATCCCTTCTTGAGAAACTGAAAGCTTGATGTGTGCATCCTGTTGTCTCCAATATCCTCATAGCCTGATTTCTCCAGATCGAACTGAAGGAAATAAAGGGAGGTTGGGGCGGTGGGGGGGTGGGGGCACCAATTCACTAGGACTTTCCTGGAAGTCACAGTCAGCAAGAGGACCCAGAAACATCATCAATATTTTTGTCAGAGTGGGCATGCACCACCAGATGGCATCAGACCTCATCTGGGACAAGATGGGATTTGAGTAAACAAGATTGGACTTCCAGAATATTAGGTGGGCTAGTTACATAAGCTTGCTCAGACCATTCTGCATGTTTGATTTTTATGTATTATTTTTCTGAATTTTTAAAAATTATCTTTTATTAATTTTTTAAATAGATGATTCACTCACTTAGTTCAGATCACCAGTGAAATGATGATGTAGGCAATGTTCAGCAATCTGCTAACATCACCGAAAGAAAGACAATTTGACATTTTCTATCTTGTGATGGAAGAATTGTACACCATACATAAAGTTTTCCTATCAAAATATGATACCTGCATCTGCTCCAGATCTAACTTGCCTGGATCATGACATGTACAAACCAACTAAAAAATAAAATTGATGAAAAAATAATGAGGACACATGGAACACTATTTTATGATATTTGAAATTACTGTTAAAATGTTAATATATAAAAATAATATATTGTTTATATTTTTAATGTGTTCATATATTTAAAAGATAAATGCTAAGTATTTGTGGATAAAATTGTATGATGTCTAGAGTTTGCTTGATAATAATCCAATTGTGACTGAGAGTATAGATAAAACATGATCGGCCATTAACTAACTGAGAAAGTTAAAAGTTGGATAATGGATATACGATGATTCACTATCCTATTCTATTTTTTCTGTTTTAAAATTTCTGTAATTAAAAAGCCAAAAAAAAGCTAGAAAGTTTCCATTCTATTCTCCAATCCCAAGTTCCAAATTCTCCCTATATAATAACTATTTGTAGCTTCTTGTGCATCCTTACAGTTTTTATGCAATCAATTCTTTTAATAAATAGAAAAGCATTCGTATCTCCCTAGTGGTCCAGTGGTTAAGATTCCAGGCTTCCACTGCTGGGGGCACAGTTTCAATCCCTGATTAGGAAAGTTCTGCATGTGGTGTGGTATGGCCAAAAAAAAGAAAGAAAGAAAAACAAACAAACAAAAAAACACATTAAGATATATTTTTTAAAAAGACAGATTTCTTGGGACGTATCTGACTTTCAGCCTATCCGTTGACATTTATGTGAGTTCATTCCATGAGACTGATGCTCATTTCCTTTCCGACTTCCATGGACACAGCACCGAATCCCTGGGACCAGGGCAAATGCTTGAAAATAATGACAGCAGAATCATTCCTGGTGACTGTTTCCATGGGAATGGGAATGAGTCAGTGGCAGAACACTCTTAAATTTCAGCCTGAGGGTCACAGAAGGCCATTCTATTTCAAAGGGTTGTGGCTGTTTACAGCTTTTATGTTTGGGGGGGATGAAAAAATATCAAACATAAATTTATTTTATTGAAGACCATTACCTAATCCTATGTGTGAAAACTCAGCCATTATTCAGGCAGATCTGATGAGCATTCTGCCTACATCTAGGTCTGGTTGTGAGTGGCTGCAGACACCAACATCTTTGATGTGACTGTGATTGTTCTGCAAGTCTGCTAGTCAATAGTTTTTTAAAGTGAAGGATAGATTTATGAGGGTCTTGAAGAGTACTGGTTTACAACCTTGTGTGTTACTGAGTAGGTTTTCTGTGGGCTGATTGGATTGCAATGAATGTAAAGCTGAAAAACTGGGATTGACTCAAATTAATTTTTGACAAGAAGCAATACAAAAAGAGTTTGGGGAAAGATCACAGTGCCATAAATTCTCAAATGGAAATAAGTTTTGAGAGAAGCTATTTAAGGACGCTGCAAATAATTTAAATAATTATACTCAATCCAAAAGCTGTTTGTACATCTGTCTTTTTATTGTTTAATAATACTAGACTGTGGTTGCAGAACAATACGTGGTCTCTTCCTTATGCACAACCAGCAGTGTGAATCTTGGCAATATATCATCTGGGAAAATTGTTTTTTGGGTGATGAATTGCCAGGTTAAGAGTATTATTTTCCTGCTCTCATGCCGTCATTATCAGAGCATTTTAGAAAATATGTTTTTTATATGATACAGGGGCACTGTTGTGATAAGAACTAATATAACACTAAACCAACAGCTTAAGAAAGCCAATGTGTGGTATTATAACTTTAGATGAATATTCCAGGGTAATACACAGGGTAATATTAATAACACCTTTTTAAAAAAAAACTGTGCAATTAACACCTTCTTCTGTATGTGAAACACAAGCATAGGCATGAGGTTAAGGGGTGTTTTTTGCTACTTTGTTTAAATAAATAAAGGATAAATGAGCTTTGTGTGTACTGCCAGAAGATAGTAAAATTAATTCCACTTTCTTGGCTTTGGAAATTGTGTGTGTGTGTGTGTTTTGAGACAGGGGGCAAAGAAGGTGATGCTGCTTTAATGGAAAATCATTTTCTTGCTGCATTTGAAAGCAGTAAGTAATCAAGTTTTGCAGTGACTGTTCGTGTAGGTAAACTTCAGAACCTCCTTAGAGGCGTGAGATGTTTAAAACTAATTAACAGTTATTAATATTGAAAATTCCCCAGACATTAAAAATACTTTCTTGTAGAAACGTGTAGTGAAGATATGTGTTGAGGTAGAGTTCAGTCCTTTCTCCAAGTGAGAGAGACAAGACAAAACAATGGAAAGTGACAGTTAGCAACCAACAGCAACAAGCTGAGAAAACAACAGCGACCCCATTTTGGGCAGAGGGACATAGAGGAGCATTAAACAATGGACCAGCATCATGAAGAAAAAGAATGTCTGAAACATGGCATAAACTCTCAGTGGCATTCCTCAGATTGCTGTGTCATTTCTCCATTTTTTCTTATAGTTTCATGGTTCTCATGTAAAAAGCACTATACAAATATATACAAAAGCAATATTATTTTTTGCTTTTTATTAGTTTGTCCCGAGACTTACTTGTAATGTTTTTTCACAACCAGTAGCCGAAAAAAACTATTGAAAAAGGACACAAATGCAAAAATCACTTACTAATTTTCAAGCTCTTCAGGTGCCATTTGCATGTTTATACATACATGTTTAGAGTACTGTTTTTGAGTGTTATTCTTGTAATCTTTGAACTTCCCTGATGACTCAGATGGTAACGAATCCACCTGCAATGCAGGAGACCTGGATTTGATTCCTGGGTAGGGAAGATCCCCTTCAGAAGGGAATGACTAACCACTCCAGTATTCTTGCCTGGAGAATTCCACAGACAGAAGAGTCTGATGGGCTACAATCCATGGAGTCGCAATGTTGAACACAACTGAGAAACTAACATACGCTGGTAATCTTTGGTTTCATACTTTTAAATGTGCACACTAAGAATTGATTTGAGGTAGAACCTGAGTTATTTTCTATTTTTTTGGTCCTTGCCATGTACCAAAGAAAAACAGCAAAACCTTTGGTACTGAGTGCTGGCTGTGTTTCAACAGGTACTGTCTATGAGAACCCTACAATAGTCCTTTCCTATTGACATAAAGCCCCCACCTATACAATGCCTGGCCCCAGGTTAGCCAGCTGTGGACACAATAAATATATGTTGATCTGTTGAAAAAATTAACATTCATTCAAAGTCATTTGCTGAGTTAGTGGGGTTTTTTTTTATTCCACACCCACGTCTTTACACTCTGTAGGGCTCTTTGAGCATCATAACGTGTGCCAAGTATTGGACTAGAGTCCGTTTAAAAACAATGGAGTCATAGGAAGACTTGTTTTTGAAGGCACTATATGAAAAACAAAGCAGATTTTTTAACTATGTATAAGATCTATATAATTTATCTCTGACTTTGACTTTAGAACCCTGAATTCAGAACTCATCACCCCAGGAAATCAATAAATCACCAGTCAACTAGGCTCCAAGATCAGGGTTCTTTATGGGAAAATTGTTTGGTAGCATATTACAGGCATATGTCTGGAGTGTGCTTTGGAATCAGAAGATGGACTAGAATAATGGAAACCTTCTCCAGAACATAAAATGCAACAGTTTATGCCAGAATAACATATGGGGCTGGCGGCCTTCCTGCAGTGAACTAAATTCAGAGGGATATTTCAGGGTCTTATTCCCAGGAAGAGGACTGAGTAGTTGGGCATTCATCCATTTTTCATGTTTCATTCAATAAATATTTGCCAAGTGCATTTCAGTGCATTTAATTATAATTTAAGTAACATTTCCCCATAAAGTTGGGGGGAAGGGAGATTAGAGCCTATCTCAGGGAGTTGTGAGAATTAAATGAGAATGTGTGCAGAGGACTTTGAACAACATGTAAACTGTGGCTGTTTGGTTCTTACAACGCCCTTGTCATTCTGCTGGGTGTTGAAGATTCAAAATGAATCTGACTTTGGCCCTTTTCTCAGAAAACTCAGTTCAGTAGAGGGAGAAACATGTCAACTCAAGTCATGCAAATAAGTTAGTAGCTGGTTCCATAGGGTGTAGAGTTAGCACAAATAAGGGAGAAGCCAAATGTACTGGAGGGGTCAGCAAAAGCTCCATGCAAGAGGTAACTCTCTGAATCTTGAAAAGTGAGTAGATATTCCACAGGAGGGCAGGGAGTGAGAGCATTCCAGGCATGGGGACTTGTAAAGCAAGAACAGATTAAGAGTCATGGAAAGTCTGGTCTACAGGAACTGCTTGTTCAAGAGTCTGGCTGAAGACGGGTGCTTCTTAGCAAGAGAAAAGAAATGAGGCCACAGATTGACCAATTCAGGGAAGCATTTGTTCTGTCAGCAGTGAGAAACCACTGAAGCTCTCTCAATAAGAAAGTATTGTAAACAGATGTGTGCTTTAGAAAACTCCTGAATGAATATATAGGAATAGACTAAGGGGTTGCAGAGAGAAAGCTACGAAATTGAAGATGGGAAGAATAGTTGAGAGGTTACTGAAACAGACCAGGTATGACATGAAAATGGCTTGAACTAAGCAGTGACGATGGGCTGGGACAGGATGATAGATTCAAGAGACATTAAGAGGGTAGGGCAGGATCAACTGGGCAGGGTGACTCCAATGTCTCTGAGTTAGATGCTTCAGAATATATTCAGCAATGTGGGGAACAGAGGAGGAAGATCATGTGAAAAGGGTTAATGAATTTTTGAACACAGAAAATTCAAGACCCTGGTGAAAATGTGCATTACTCAGAATATGCCCGGACCCCATCTTAGTAAGAAGATCCAATAGGCACGCAGAGGGTTGATCAAGTCAGCTCACTAAGAAGCAATGTTTTCCAACTTCTACCACAGAATGCACTGTTTCAAAAAGTCTTAAGAAATTCTAAAGAGATGATTCTTATGTAGATTTCTTCATGATGAGAACAGGATCTCAGCCCTGCTGACTCCAATTTCACTCATACAAACTCAAAAATAGAAATCCACTTTTGAATTTTTAACTTTGAAAATAATTATAGAAGCAATGGAAAAGAGAGTGTATAGAGAGGTCCCAGTTACCTTTTCCCAGTTTTCCCCAATGGTAACATCTTAAGTAACTATAGTATAATACCAAAGCAAGAAGGTTGACATTGGTGAAATATGTGTGTATAATATATTCTATGCAGTTTTAGCACAAGTGTAAATATGATAAAACTGTAGTCACTATAGCTATCCAGATACAAAACTATCCCAGCACCACAAAAAACTCCCACATGGTACACTTTTTGTTACTTCAAAAATGTTATATAAATGGAATTTTACAGTACATGATCTTTTGAAATTGGATGTTCGTCATGCCGCATAATGGCCTTGCTTGCATGCAAGGTCACTCAGTTGTGTCCGGCTCTTTGTGACCCTTTGGATTGTAGCCCTCCAGGCTTCTCTGTCCATGGGACTCTTCTGGCAAGAATACTGGAGAGGGTTGCCATTTTTCTCCTCCACAGGATCTTCCCAACCCAGAGATTGAACCCACATCTCCTGTGTCTCCTGTTTTGTCTTCTTTACCCACTGAGCTGTCAGGGAAGCCCATAATGGCCTTGAGGTCCCTCCAAATTGTTGCCAGTATCAACAGTTTATTATTTTTTATTGCTGAGTGATATTGAATGGTATGGATGTACCACAGTATGTTTAACCATTCAACCAGTGAAAAATATTTGGATTGTTTTCCAATCTTTTAGCTTATACAAATAAAGCTGTTATGAATGTTCATGCACAGATTTTGGTATGGACTTAAGTTTTAATTTCCTTGAGATAAATGCCCAGAGATGTGATTGCTGAGTTGCATGATAAGCATATATTTAGTTTTCTTAAAAAACTGGACTACTATTTTTCTGAATGGCTGCGTGCATTTTGCTTTCCCAACAGCAGTGTATATAAGAGATCTAGTGTCTCCACATCCTCAAAAGTATTTGATATTGCCATTATTTTTTATTCTAGCTCTTCTATTAGGTATGTAATGATAGATCACCATGATCTCAATTTGCATTGCTCCAATAGCTATTTTTCCACAAGCTGTGGAAAATTCTTCAAGAGATGGGAATGCCAGACCACCTGACCTGCCTCCTGAGAAATCTGTATGCAGGTCAGGAAGTAACAGTTAGAACTGGACATGGAACAACAGACTGGTTCCAAATAGGAAAAGGAGTTACGTCAAGGCTGTATATTGTCACCCTGCTTATTTAACTTCTATGCAGAGTACATCATGAGAAACGCTGGGCTGGATGAAGCACAAGCTGGAATCAAGATTGCCCGGAGAAATATCAATAACCTCAGATATGCAAATGACACCACCCTTATGGCAGAAAGCAAAGAGGAACTAAAGAGCCTCTTGATGAAAGTGAGAGAGTGGAAAAGTTGGCTTAAAACTCAACATTCAAAAAACAAAGATCATGGCATCTGGCCCCATCACTTTATGGCAAATAGATGGGGAAATGGTGGAAACAGTGACAGCATTTATTTTTTGGGGCTCCAAAATCACTGCAGATGGTATCTGCAAGCCATGAAATTAAAAGACGCTTGCTCTTTGGAAGAAAACTTATAACCAACCTAGATAGCATATTAAAAGGCAGAGACATTACTTTGCCAACAAAGGTCCATCTAGTCAAAATTATGTTTTTCCAGTAGTCGTGTATGGATGTGAGAGTTGAACTATAAAGAAAGCTGAGCACTGAAGAATTGATGCTTTTGAACTGTGGTGTTGGAGAAGACCCTTCAGAGTCCCTTGGACTTCAGGGAGATCCAACCAGTCCATCCTAAAGGAAATCAGTCCTGAATATTCATTGGAAGGACTGATGCTGAAGCTGAAACTCCAATACTTTGGGCACCTGATGTGAAGAACTGACTCATTGGAAAAGACCCTGATGCTGGGAAAGATTGAAGATGGGAGGAGAAGGGGACGACAGAGGATGAGGTGGTTTGATGGCTGAGTCAATGGACATGAGTCTGAGTAAACTCTGGGAGTTGGTGATGGACAGGGAGGCCTGACGTGCTGCAGTCCATTGGGTTGCAGAGTCGGACACAACTGAGCAACTGAACTGAGCTGTACTGATAACTAGTGATGTTAAACATCTTATCATGTACTTATTTGACATCTGTATATCTTCTTCAGTGAAATGTCACTTTATGCCTTTTGCTCATTCTTTAATTGAACTGTTAGGGCTTTTTAAACTGTTGACTTTTGAGGATAGATAGAGAGATAGATAGATATAGAGTTATCTACCTAACCTTTGTCACAGTTATAATTTGCAAATATTTTCTCACAGTATGTACTTTTGTCTTTTCATCCTCTTAACAAAATCTTTCCCAGAGCAAAATTTTTACTTTTAATTTAATTAATTTTAATGAAGTCTAATTTGTCATTTTTTCTTTTATGTTTTATTCTTTTGCTGTCATGTCATATTTGAGCTTTAGGATTGAAAATTCACTTGAATTTCTGGAAGACAATAAGACCATCAGTACTGAGTCCAAAGAATTACCATATCTGAAATGATAGCTGTATGGAATTTGCTTTGAAATAATTTTAAAAAGTGAGTATGCATATAGATGAACAAGAATGGCCATCAGGTGACAATTGTTGAAGCAGGAAGATAAGCTCATCAAGTTTATTATATTATCTTTTCCACTTTTGTCTTTGTTTGGAATTTTCCATAATAAGTTTTTTTAAAAACAGTGCATGCATTTTGACTAAGTAATCCAGTTTGGGGAACTTTGCCCTGAGGAAAAGATTGAAATGATGGAAAAACAACTCTTTGTACAGAGATGTTTATAGCATCATTATTTATGAAAGTGGAAGGAAAAATGAGAAATACAAATAGCTAACGGTTAGGGAATGGTTATATAATCTATGGCATATCATCTCACGGGACCATTATGGAGCCATTAAAGTGATGAACGTTAAGCTAAAGATACATGAAAAGTTTCTTTACAAAATAATCTTAGACAGAAAAAACAAAACGCCATTCTTCAACTGCAATTTAGCCAGGCATAGTATTAGAATAATGTGATGTTGTATTTCTGTAGCAAAGTTTTAATTCATGCCCCTTAAACAATTTAATTATTTCAGTTGCCATAAAAAAGGCTATAGCAACAAGAGCCAGACCCTTCTAGACCACATCAGTGGGTCAAAGCAGTAGGACAGGTAAAAAGGTCTCTTGGCTCCACCTCAGTGTGAGGGCAGATGGCCGCAGCACACGCAGTCCCCACCCCCCAAATATACACCCTTAAGCATCTGAACAATGTGTTGAAATTCCTGGCAGTTACACAAGCATTTTATTAAAGCTTAAAAAAATTAAAAGGAAAGCAAATGCAAAAGACATTAATTAAATTTTAAACTGATAAAAGGCTAATTTTTTTAAATGCTAAAGATATATCATTTATTTATAGTTTCATTTACTTTATTTATAACTCAAGGGAAAAATCTGCCTTAGAGTGTGATAGTGTTCACAAATACTTATTGGTTCTTATTGGTGAATAAGAACCCACCAGATTACGTTCTTAAAGTCAACAAATCTCATTTGTATTGGAAACTCTGATGGTTTTAAAAGATGTCCACAAATTCTTTAATATTCCTTCACTGGAAAGGTGAAACCCAATCCCCATTCCTATTAAGTGTGGGCTGTACTTAGTAACTTGCCTCCAAAACCTAAAAGGAGACAGAAGTGAAGGTATATGACCTCCAAGATAGGGACATCAAAGACATCTCACTTTCTCCTTGCTCTTTGTCAGATCCTTTGATCTGGGAAACACAACTACCATTTTGTGAGGTAAAACAGTCCTATTGAGAGGCTTGTGTGAGGAGAAGCTGAGGCCCCCTGCTACAAGCCATGTGAGTGAGCTTAAAAGCAAACCTCCAGACCCAATAAAGCCTTCTTATGTCTGAAGATCCTTAGCTGGAGCCACCCAGCTAAGCTGCTCCTGAATCCATGACCCACAGAGGGACCTATGAGATAATAACTGTGAGATGATAAATATTTGTTGTTTTAAACCAGTAAGTTTTGGAGTAATTCGTTATTCTGCAATAGATAGCACAGCAACTTCAAGAAATCTTCTAGAACTTTTATTCAACGTTATTCTTAAGGATATGTGTTTAGGAGAATTTATTGATTTCTCCTAATCCCTGAGAGTCTCCTATGAGACTGAGATTTTGCCAGAAGAAGTTTTGCCAATGAGAAAAATTTTCAGAAACATAATTCTACAAATGCAAAAACAATTCTGTATCAAAACCTCTATACCTATGTGATACAGACTAGGAAATATCAATAATATCAATGATAATGTTAAAGTGGAAAGGACTTGTATTTTTAAGTTATCTGAACATTAATAATTTTATCTTTTATAATATTATTAGTTTCAAAAATTTTGTCTATAAAATGTTTCATTGTTTGACATTTGTTTTATTTGTTGTTTTGTTTTTAATATTTATACTGAAGAGAAGGAAAGAGAAAAGAAAGATGAATAGATTCTAAGGCCTGAGGAAAAAATCAAACCCCTCATTTAGGGAAAGTACTTAGAGAAAACATTTCTCATGTGACTGGTATCACCTCTTTTAGTTGTTTAGAACAACATCCTTTCTGGGAAGACAAAAACACTATTGTCTAAAATGTACCCCAGTTTTAAATTATTCATTTTTAAGAAAACAACACAATGGGCCCAGCCCTGGGTAAGATTTAAGAATCAACCCCTTTCAATGCTGTTTGTGACAGTAGGTCAAATTTAGATTATTTCACTTGATCAAGAGTTTCAGCTATTAACCAAAACACCAGAGGAGTAGTCTGGGTCTGGAAAGAAAGGCTACTAAGTCTGATTCCTTCATACAAGAACATGAACAGGCAGGCTTATTCTATACTCCATGAGAGAAGATTTGAATTTCATTTCAGGAGGTAATTCAATGACAAACAGGCTTTCTTTCAAATATGTCCACAGAAATAACCTAATGGAAAGTCTTTGCACTGAGGGTATGAGGATATTCATCTGTGTTGGTGGGAGTGGGGAAAGTTGAAGTTCGGGATTCAAGATTACACATCACAAAGGCCAGACTTTATTAATTCAGGACAAACAAAAGCCTTCCTGATGCTGAACAACTGTGAAAATGATACATTATAATCATAAAAACCAAGCCTGATTAATGTCTCTGGGATTAAGAAGTAAATTAATGTAGCTGAGATATGATATGAGATATGATGAAGTAATAAATGGCTGGAAACTTCCAGTAGTCATGTACAGATGTGAGAGTTGGACCATAAAGTAGTATGAGCAGTGAATAATTGATGCTTTTGAATTGTGGCACTGGTGAAGACTCTTGAGAGTCCCTTGGATTACAAGGATAGCAAACCAGTCAATCCTAAAGGAAATCAACTCTGAATATTCATTGGAAGGGGCCTGATGCTGAAGCTGAAGCTCCAATACTTTGGCCACCTGATGCAAAGAGACGACTCATTGGAAAAGACTTGGAGGCTGAGAAAGATTGAAGGCAAAAGCAGAAGGGGATGGCAGAGGATGAGATGGTTAGATAGCGTCAGCGACTCAATGGGCATGAATTTGAGCAAACTCCGGGAGATAGTGAAGAACAGGGAAGCTTGGGTGCTACAGTTCATGGGGTGGAAAAGAGATGGACATGACTTAGTGATTGAACAACAACAAAGTACCACAAATCATAAAATAACTTATATTAAGTAACCTGAAATTATATAAGTATTAGTTGCTCAGTCGTCTTCGACTCTTTGTGCTCCTGTGGACTGTAGCCTACCAGACTCCTCTGTCCATGGGATTTTTCAAGCAAGAATACTGGAGTGGGTTGCCATTCCCTTCTCCGGGGGATCTTCCCAACCCAGGGATTGAACCCAGGTCTCCTGCAGTGCAGGCAGATTCTTTACCATCTGAGCCACCAGGGAAGCCATAGAGGATACCAAAGAAACTTCTAGAAGCAGAAACATCTGCTTTTGATTTCTGGACTTGGGAGAATACAAAGGAAGGAAAGCCATGCATTAACTGACAGGATGGTGGGGACACCTCCACGCTGAGTGTCTTTTAGTGATGAGTGAAATTGTTCAGAATATATGCTTATGCCCACAGATGTTTAACATATTCCTAAGTAGCTTCTATGTCATTGAAATTATACTAATTAATCTTGCAAATAGATGACTTATCATTCAAAGCATAGGTTTAAACCTCACAATATGGGAGAATTAGTAGCCAAGGCAGATTGTCAATAAAAATAAGGGAAGCTTCACTGGGGAAAATACTTAGACACAGGAAAATCAGATGTGATGTACAACATGCAGTTTATCAAGAACAAAAATATAAGATTAATAGTTGGCCAAAGATTACCATAATTTTTTGTTTTTAAGAAGAAAATGGTGGTGAAATATACAATTAAGAATGGAACATATGACACAGCCTTACAATTATATTGTGTCTTAGTCGTATTCATTACTATTGTTTGCTGAGCAATGCTACGTATGCAATACTTCATTCATTCATAATAAAAACTAAACTTAATCAAAACTTAATAAGGTTTACTAAAAACATAATAAAAACTAAATGCATAACTAATCTTAAAAATTAAACATAGAAAATAGAGTTTTACAAACAGTGTTTTACAGATAAGAGCTCCAGAAATTAAGATGCACAGAATACCTGAAGCAAAATTCCAAGGAGTAACTAAAATGTCCACATGCTGCCTTTTATCTATGAAGATGACTCTATTGTCCTTCTATGTGGAGGCTTTGAACTTTGCACTGTTCCCAGGAGTGATGCTGCCTTATCTGGACTCTTTCTTTTGGCCTATGTCATGTTTTTATTAGCTGACTGATGGGGTGGAGGTGAAGGTCAGCAGTGCAGAACAAATGGAGGCTGACTGGGTCCTATCAGGTCCACGTGCACTTTTATCTCACAGAGCTCTAACTAAATTCTTTGACTCGGAAACTCTGAAGCAATTAAGTTTATTGAGTTTGAACAATAGAAAGCCATGGCCTATCCTGACGACAATCTTAGTGTTTCAAGCTGCTAGCTAAATAAATGTCCCCCTTTATTCAACAGAAAATCTTAAGTTACACAGAGGAGATGATCTTTAAATGTAGCTGATGAAACTTCAGATGCAACATGAATAATTGCTGCAATTTAGAGGTTACCTTCTTGAAAATGAAGGAATGAATCTCAAGGGAGTCTATGATGTCCAAAAGTGCAGAAGTCTGCTTCTAAGGGTAAAATGAAATAAGAAACAATGTTGCTATTGATTTCACAACCCAAAATATTAATATCAAGAAAGTAGGTTACTTTATGAAAGCCATACTGGTTCATACTCCGAGTTTTGTTTTGACAGTTTTTTTTTAATCTGAAAAATAATCGTATATTTGAACCATATTGGTTAACTTCTTTTAAAATTAAATTTGCCTTCCCAGAAGTTGCCTAACATATCTGAATGGGTGGTAAACATTTGGTAGGTGGGTGACCCCAGATCCCAGAAGAGAAAAGGACCTAAAAGAAAACCCCGAAGATGAGGATGGCCTTTTAAAACTACTTCCCCGCATTTACTCTAGCCACCCCCGATCCCTGAGAGTGCCTGTAGAATGGACAGAGAAATGATTGAGCATCACTCATGCGAATCAGTACAAGATGAAATATGACTAAGACCTCAAGCTGAGAGGGTGGACCAAATTTTGACTCTACTGCTTCCCACATATGTGACTTTGGGCAACTTACTTGACCTCTCTAAGCCTCACTTGCCACATTTGCAAAATGGGGAGCACAACAGCAATGAGCTCTCAAGGGAAGACAAAAGGTTTAAATGAGATAAAACAAGAAAAGCACTCAGCACAGCGACTGCCATATAGTAACTAGCACTTAATGAATAATGGTATGGTTATTGCTTCCCCAAAGCAAAAAAAGTCTCAAATCTGAGAAGAGTGATTGCTGTCCTAAAAATTGCATTCAAGAAATGTCTAGATAGAGACTGAATGAATGGCACTTTCCCTTGGAAATAGCAAAGGAAATGTTTCTATTGGGTGGATTTTAACTACATTGTCTCTAAGTTTTCTTGTTACACTAGAAGACTTTTTGAAATCCTGGTTGAATACAGGAACTTTTGCCCTTTGGCAGTCTCTGTAGAGTGAGCAATGGGTGAGTGTATGATTACGTACTTAGTAATTTCAGTGTACTTCAGAGTTCACTGGTCAGGGTCATGCCTACAGTTCCTTATTTCATTCGTCCTCAGATGGCCTGATTCTCATTATCTGTAGAGATTCACTTGGAATAATGTATCAGACTGAAAACTTCTAAGGACAGCCAGCTGGTTAAGGAGAAACAGTCCAAGCTAAATTTTATTTTGCCTGAAATATTATCACCCTTGGTGTCTCTTTGCTATTGAAGGAGTTCACAGCCCTTCCTAAATTGGTCCTAAGTTATGTGACCACCTTTACTTCCCTATCTATTCACTCAAAGCTCCAGAACACGCCTTCTTCCTGGTCCTCTCTTCATCTCTCTGCTCTTTCCTTCAAGGTCTTTCAAAGGGCAGGTGCTCTGCTCTGGCCTTGCAGAAACATGACTTCTCTTTATCTCTCCCCCTCTGCCTTAGTCTGCTCAGGTTGCCATAACAGAAAAGCATAGATTGGGTGGCTTAAGCAGTATGAATTCATTTTTCACAGTTCTGGAAGCTAGAAGCCCAAGGTCAGATGCCAATATGGTCAATTTCTTCCTTTTTTAAAAAAATTTATTTATTTTAACTGGAGGATAATTACTTTACAATATTGTGATGGTTTTTGTCACACATCAGCATGAATCAGCCACAGGTATACATGTGTCCCCTCCCTCCTGAACCCCCCTTCTTACCTTCCTCCCAGTATGGTCAATTTTTAATAAGGGCTCTCTTTATGGCATGTGGACAGTCAACTTCTTCTGTGCCTCAAGCAGCAGGGGGAGAAAGAAGGGAGAGAGGATTCTGTGGATTGAATTGTGTCTCCTTCCCGCCCCTAACATTCATTACATTGAAACCCTAATCTCCAATGTGACTGTATTTAGAGATAAGGTCTGTGAGGAGGTGATAAAGGTTAAATGAGGTCGTAATCTCATTTAATATCTCTCTTACTCCCCTCACTATCTCTCTATCTCTTCTCTTCTTCTCTGCTTTTGAGTCTCCATAACCTCTATGATCTATCCTATTCCCTTTCTCCTTCAGACAACAACTTTTCGTTGGATAATTTATGTCTGTATCTTATCTCTTCAACTGAACAGTACATTCCCTGAAGAAGGCACTGTACTTTTTGGCTTCCTCACAGTCAGGAAGGTAGAATTTTACTTTCTATTGCAGGGAGAAAAACTTCAATACAGACGTTACTTGATTGACTCATAAAGAATGCATTCAAGTGGTACATGCCTACTCAGCAATGTACCATTACATGGACTACTACTCAGCCATAAAAAAGAATGAAGAATGCCACTTGTAGCAACATGGATACCAAGAGATTGCCATAATGCGTGAAGTAAATCAGGCAGAGAAAGACAAATATAATGTGATTATTGCTTATTTATGGACTCTAAAGAAAAGGTACAAGTGAACTTACTTACAAAATAAAAGTAGAGTCACAGGTGTAGGGAAAAAACTTTTGGCTTCTGGGAGGACAGGAGAGAGGAGGGATAAATTTGGAAATTGGAATTGACATATGCACACTGCTGCTGCTGCTGCTGCTAAGTCACTTCAGTCGTGTCCGACTCTGTGCGACCCCATAGACAGAAGCCCACCAGGCTCCCCCGTCCCTGGGATTCTCCAGGCAAGAACACTGGAGTGGGTTGCCATTTCCTTCTCCAATGCATGAAAGTGAAAAGGGAAAATGAAGTCGCTCAGTCGCGTCCGACTCTTTGCGACCCCATGGACTGCAGCCCACCAGGCTCCTCCGTCCATGGGATTTTCCAGGCAAGAGTACTGGAGTGGGGTGCCATTGCCTTCTCCATATGCACACTACTAAGACCTACAGTATAGCACAGGGAACTCTACTGTGGGTATAACATGGGGTCTCGAAGAGTCAGACATGACTGAGTGACTGAACTGAACTGATTCGCTCTACTGTACATCTGAAACTAGCACACTGTAAATCAATCATACTCCAATAAAAGGGGGGATGCCTTCAGTTCAGTGACACTATCTACTGAAGTATCAAAAAGCAGAAAGAATGATTACTGGCATTCACTGAAAATTTATTATGAACCAGACACTGTTCCAAGTGCTTTAAAAATGTTAATTTGGCTAATCTAGCTAATGCATTTTATTTAAATATGAGATGAGTGCTTTCCATAAGACAGGTGCTTGGCACATATGTCTCACACCTCACTGAATCCTCAGCACAACAGTGCAAAATACCTATTATAGTAACTATTTTAGAGATGAGGAAATTGAGGTTCGGAGAAAGCAAGTCCCCAGGCTTCCATGGCTAGTTAGATGTGGAGCTGAAACACAAAGCATATGGGTCTGATTCTAATACGAACTGAAATCATACTTTGGGCTAGCATTACAGATGGCCCCTAAGCTAACTAGAGGGAAGGCAAACACACGGGGGAATGAGAATCCTCTTTTTCAGTGGCCCCACTTCCACCCATGATAACCAATTAGATTGAATATGTTTAGTGAATTCAGGAGTTTTGAGGGGGAGGTATATTTTATATTATTTTTTGTTGTAATAAGCAACTCAACAAGATGAAAAGAATACACAACTTGGGATCTCTACCACACCCCACTGCGGTAGGATCGACATGCTGGGTAACACAAGCCAGCAAAGAACTGACTCCCTGGGAGCTTTGACGACAGCATCTTGACAACTCTTGGGACTGAACCATTGTTCAGACACCATTGGACTTTCGCTGCTCGCCAAATTTTTGTGCAGAATTGAATGTTTCAAGCAATCCAACAGTGGATGAGAAATTCATGCCATGTTGATGAGGCTGCCTTCAGAGGCCAAGTTGATTTTGTCTGTCATGCAGAGTAATTCAGCTCTTCATTACGAATACTACATGGGGACAATTAGTATTCTGCAGGTTCCAGAACAACAAAATCCTAAGGTGAACAGAAAGAGTGTGTGGAGCCTGGCCATGAGCAGGGATTTCACACCGAGATGCCCGTTGGCCACCAGGTTGTGCAAACTCCAGTCTGTGTCCGGATAAATTAGTACCAAACTCCAAACAGAAACGGCACGTCCCTGAGTATTGCACAGTAATTTCATCTCCAAATAATGTAATAATGTAAAAGAAATAAAAAGATCAGTCTATGGAGTGATTTGCTCAATCTTTTGCTGGTGGCTGGATACGCTGGAACCACCCTTCAGGAAACTAATTGGAAATACATACTGAAATCATACTTTGAGCTAGCATTACAGATGGCCCTTAGGGTAACTAGAGGGAAGGCAAACACACGGGGGAATGAGAATCCTTTTTCAGTGGCCCCATTTCCACCCATGATGGCCAATCAGATTGAATATGTTTAGTGAATTCAGGAGTTTTGAGGGGGAGGTATATTTTATATTATTTTTTGTTGTAATAAGCAACTCAACAAGATGAAAAGGATACACAACTTATAATGAAAATGAACAGCCTCCTTCTCACACCCCATTGCCACCCAGTTCCTCTTCCCAGAAGCAATCAGCACTGGCTTTATGGATCCTTCTAGAAATATTCTGTGCAAACACACACACACACGCATTATTCAGGTAATTTGTGTTTTCTTCTGTATTAGAGTCAATAAGGATTATAAGCTTTAGTGTAAACTTTTATATTAGAAATCTATGAGGCTTCCCTTGTGGCTCAGTGGTAAAGAATTCTCTGGATCCAGGAAGATCCCACATGCTCAGAGCAACTAAGCGCGTGTGTCGCAACTATCGAGCCTGCGCTCTAGAGCCTGGGCGCTGCGACTACTGAGTGCCGCAGCTCCTGAAGCCCCTGCACCACGGAGCCCATGCGCCTGAAGGAGAGACGCTACCACAACGAGAAGCCTGCACGCTGCAACAGAGAGTAGCCCTGTTCACTGCAATTAAAGAAAGCTCAGTGCAGCAAAGACACAGTGCAGCCAAAACAAATAAATAAAATTATTTTTTATAAAAGAAACAGACTTTATTTTAGACATAATTGTGTGTGTGCTCATGCTTCTTTGCATCTCCATGGACTGTAGCCCGCCAGACTCCTCTTTCCTTGGAATTTCCCAGGCAAGAATACTGAAGTGGGTTGCCATTTCCTTCTCCAGTCTAATTATTGTGCATCTCATCAATCCACTGACTTTCATTATGTCTACCTGGAAAAAATGCTATGAATATAGAGATGTATGGTCATAATGCCTAGCTCACAGGGTAGCTGTGATAATTAAATGTATTAGAGGCAGTTGTTTAGTAAACTGTACAACAAAGCACTGTATACATGTATGGTAATCTTATAATAATTTAAAATAGATAATGTTATCTAGAGTTCCTTGGAAAGCTGCTTTAGTGTATATGAAAGACTGTGTTGTTTGCATATTTATTTATATTAATGTCCATCTAGTTTGCTGGGTAACTATCCTTCTACCTAATTAAAATTTTGGCCATCCTAGGTGGCTTAACAAATCCTTTCTTCATAGAATTGTAAAAATAATCTTTAGCCCAGTTCCTTGTCCAAATTATTAGAAATTTCAAACAGACCAATTTTATTGCAGTTTTACTTTTTTTTTCATTTAGAAAACATAAAATTGTTGCTCTGGAGTAGTAAGACTTTTTTGAGAATAACATTACTGAAATAACAGTGGAGTTCTGGTGATTTTAAATAAATGGAACTTTGTTATTATTACATGAAACTGAATTGGACTTTTTAATGGAAAATAAAATAGGACAGAAAAGATTTTAAAGAAGAAGTGACAATTTTATTTTAGTTTTTTAGGCAAAATTGTTCAGACATTTCTTATTAAAAGTCCCAAACAAGGAAACAATGACTAAAGATCCGATTGAAACAGGTTTCATGTGCCAGCTACATCTGACATTGTACCTAGAGAGGACTCTTGTCCTTTCTGTGTACTGCTGTTGAGGTCAAAGAAATAAACAAGAAGCATCTGGGAGGTCTGTCATTCAGGTAAGAAATACAGCTGAGCGCAGGCATGCCTCACTTTATTGTGTTTCACAGATACTGCGTTCTTTTACAAATTGAACTTTTATGGAAACTGCATTAAACAGGTCTGTGGGCACTATTTTCCCAGCAGCATTTGCTCACTTGGTAATTCTCAAAATATTTCAAACCCTCCAACAGCAAGAAGATTATGACTTACTACAGATTCAGATGATGGTTAGTATTTTTTAGCAATAAAGTATTTGTAATTAAGATATGTCCATTTATTTTAAAATAATGCTATTGCACACTGAGTAGACTTCAGTAGAGTGCAAGTGTAATTTTTATGTGCACTGGGAAACCAAAAATTCACCTGACTCAGTTTATTGTGATATTCACTTTACTGCAGGGGTCTGGAACCGAACCTGTAAGGTCTCCAAGGTCTGCCTACACTGCTAAATATAGAAAATGAGATTCATCCAAAGTTGAAAGCAAATGAGAAAGGTATAGTTGTCTTTTTTCTTCCTATCACACATTTCTCTTGTCAAAATTATTATTTCTCTTATTTCTAATATATTCATAGTTTTATGTAAAGAATTTGATTTAGTTCAGTCTTTGATTAAATCGTGTCATTCATTCATTCATCCCACATGTTTACTGAGCACATTTTATGTACTGAACATAGTTCTAGATGCCGTGAATGCAGCAGTTAAATAAACATTCTCTGCCTTGATGGATCTTCCATCCCAGAAGCACTCAAAGTTGAGTTGAGCAAGGCATGGGTGGGTGGCAGGCTTACAAAAAATGAGAGGAAATGATCCAAATTAGTTCCTTCAAGCAATGCTTGAAGGAACTAAAAGCCTTGAGAATCTTTTGACTCCAGACCTGATTCCAAAACGTGTACTTCTGTATATATCTGGAAGGCAAGGAAAAGATTCAAGGTGTGCGGGTCTACAGAACCTGAATGAATATGAAGAAAGCAGATCATTTAACTGTAAGATCCACTGGTCCTCTCCTTTCTCCAAAGAATAACAAATTGCCAGATTGATCTTGTGTATCACGGGTGTCCCAGAACGGCCTTAATTTCGGTGTCACAGAAAGGCCTTAATTTCTAATATGCTGTCTTACCCTACTCATGAGTACATTCATACTTGTCACACCATGTTTTCTTAAATTTTGTTTGGGAAAATATGGCCTCTGTCACCATAAAGCAAATGCTAGAGCCACAGCCAAGCTGTTGTAACTGCTCTGCCAACACCTCGCAACTGGACAGGGGACAGCAGACTGATTAACCGAGGCAGTAAAAGCCTGAGATCATGAGAGAAATATCCATAACTCTTAATATGTCAGGAAGTACAGTGGCATCTGGGGAGAAGGAATGACTCGTGTTTTTAAAGAGAGGAATATCAAATTGTCTAAAGCCATTTCGAGAGCCTTAAGAGACAATAGAGCACTACCTACCAAGTAACCTTATCTTCCCATTCCCTGGGGCTTTCCAGATTAGGGGAGGAAGAACTCTGCCCTCCTCCTGGGTCTCCCCAGGTGGAATTTCTAGCCCCAACTAGCCCTTTCAGCCCACTGTTTGCTATTGCAAACTCACCATGCAGATACTCCACGAGGGAACAAGGTCACAGAGGCAGAACCTCAATCAACATCCATCAACCTAAAACAGAACCTCTTAGTTTTGTCTCATTTGACTGAAGATTCCATTGCCTTTTAATAACAAAAATTACAACGTACTGGAACATATATTTGTAGGTTTTGAAGTCCACTTGGATCTTGCAAAGATGGCTATAATTTTGTTCTCCCCTCTCCTTTCTGCTCACATCCAGACAGGGGGACTCTTACTAATTTACATTTCTTGATCCCATTAAACATCATGTCACAGATGATAGAAGCCAAATCAGACTTGACAGGTCACCTAGCTCAAACCCTCATTTCGTAGTCGAAGAAACTGAGACCCCTGGAAGTGATATAACTGTCCCTGGCCACAAACCAATCAATAACAGGGTCAGGGGCCATTGACTCCAACCCCATAGTTATTCCTCTAACTACAGGAATACACTCAATAACATTTCTGACAGACTTCTTGTATCCCTGAGATCCTCTGCTTCTTTGGGGGAGGAGGTGGAATCTCTCTGGAAACACAGGGAGGTAAGAAATGGAAAGAACAATTTACCCACTAAGAGCCCCCTAAAGCTCCCCACGACATTGGAAGGTGCCTCTGACCACATTCGGTGACTCTTCAGCCTGTAGATGGCGCAGCTGGGCACAGAGTGATGGAAGGTAATTGTCTCTGTGATCTCCTGTGCTAAGGGACTTTGATTCATGTAAGCTGCAATAATTATTCATCAAACTATAAAATTTATATGATTCTTGACACTTAATATAGTTCCAGCCAATAACAAAGACATGCTATCACATGGGGTCTAGACAGCTTAACTTGGACAAGTATGAACAGATACCCCTTTTTATTACACTGGATTCCTAAAACTGATTTTGTATAAAGATAACTGCAATAAAATGGGCTATAGTTGCCATAG
Source organism: Bos indicus (assembly GCF_029378745.1). Lineage (NCBI taxonomy): Eukaryota > Metazoa > Chordata > Mammalia > Artiodactyla > Bovidae > Bos > Bos indicus. The sequence continues at coordinate 61,759,945 of NC_091768.1, read as the reverse complement.
GAACACAGTCTCTGATGTTTGGTAAAAGTGTTATAAGTGTGTGTGTGTATGAGTGTGTGAGGGGGAAGGGCATATTCTGGACCAGAAAGGAGCCCCAGGAGATGGATAAAACCTAAAATGGATAAAATTGATGTGCGTAAACAATAGTTGTGGATCATTTGTCTTCAAGATGATCTATTAACTCTAGCATGAATAAATTAAATATTTAATTTGCCATCATTTGATTCACCGCCTTAGAATTTAGAAAGACTTTGAGGTATTAATTTAAATATGCCAGTTCTCTTTAATATGTTACCCACTAAATTTCAGCTACTAACTTTTTCACGTTTGAAAAATGTCTCCATAACAAACAGAATTATTATTATTAAAATAATTCTGTCATCCAGAGTTTCTTTTAAAGTGGTGATTACTCCACAAATCTCTGTTGGGGATAGTAGCTGAAAAGAATCCCAAAAAACAGGAGTTCTCCTACAATTCTCCTCGTCTTCTTTTCCTGCCTTTTCAATGTATTTAAGTTACAAGTTAGGGCAACCATTCACCTATCAGTCAAAAAGCACCGCAGTCTGGAGATGATCAGAGTTGCTGAGGATCCTTCCGTAAGACCAACCTGACACTTTGTGGCTAAGCTTTTTGAGCACTTCACACCCCACTGAAAAGCATCAAGCCAATTACCAGACTTTTAGAACAGGCACTTTATAAAGAAGTTCATAGAATTACTAAGACAGCCATGACTACACTGGTACTAGAGTGGGTACATTGTCACCGGAAATGCTAAATAAAGAGGAGCAAACATGGAGAATTTAATTAAGGGTGTTGATTAGGCAGTTAGATAACTAGGGCTGACCAAATGGTCTGTACAGCACAACAAAACAGAAATAAACCTGGTTAATGTAAAATCACTAAAATTTGCTGGATTTTTCTGTCTCTGAAGATTTGACTTATGACTGCAATAGTCAAATACGTTTCCCAATTGTGTCCCATATATAAATGTATCTGGAAGGTGCTTATCCAGGGACTCCATGAACACCTCAAAATATTAATGATTAGTAAACCTGAAAAAAGTCCATGTAGTACCTAATAAAGAATATAAACAAAGGTAATAATGCTCAGGCATTTAACCATATTCATCCAAATACTGCCAAGGATGGGGCTAGCTAAGTTTGGTGAGTATGATATGTCCAAGTCAAAATATAAAGCAAGCAGTTGTAAATACAGATCTAGAGCTCAACAGAGAAGTCTTAGTTGACAGTATGTTTGGGAGACTATGTAGGTTTACTGAATCCCAGGAAGGAAATGGAAATTTTAGGAAAAGTCTATAGAGCAAGAAAGGAACTAGAAAACGAATACCTAGGACCAGACTTGAAGAACCCCAGAATTGATGGCATGATTGGCAGAGGGTGAAATAGACTAGAGACTGGGAATAAAGGAGTGGTAAGAGGGGCAAAGAGGAAGCCAGAGGATGTCTGTTATTGCTGTTTAGCCACTAAGTCATGTCTGATTCTTTTGCAACCTCATGGACTGTAGCCTGCCAAGCTCCTCTGTCCATGGGATTTCCCAGGCAAGAAGTGGGTTGGGAGTGGGTTGCCATTTCCTTCTCTAAGAGGGACAGAGAGGAAGCCAGAAGGTGTAGGGCTACCGAAACCAAAGAAAGAAGAGCACTGAAGAAGTGGGAGCTTCTGGCAGCATCAGGTGCTGCTGGGGAGAAGTGACAAAGGGTAGTTATTGTGAACCTTGGTGTATAAGGGAGAGTAGAAAATGTTTTCACTTTATTTTGTTTTTTTGTTTGTTTGTTGTTATCTTTTCAGAATTTTCCTTTTCTTGAACTCCACAAGAGATTTTGGTTGTCATCACATCTCAGGTTTGCTGGCCTCTGGGATAATGTGTCATCCAGGCTGTGCCATTCCCCTATGGTATTTATCTCCAGTGGCTACTGTAACAAATTACCAACAACTCGGTGGCTTAAAACAACAGAAATTTATTGTCTCACTATTACGAAGGCCATAAGTCTGAAATCAAGATGTCAGCAGATCCATGCTTCCTCTGGAGGTCCTAGGGGAACATCTATCTATTCCTTGCCTCTTTCAGCTTCTGGTGGTTCAGTTCAGTTCACTCACTCAGTCGTGTCCAACTCTTTGCAAACCCAGGGACTGCAGCACACCAGGCCTCCCTGTTCATCACCAACTCCTGAGTTTGCTCAAATTCATGTCCATTGAGTCAGTGATGCCATCCAACCATCTCACCCTCTGTCGTCCCCTTCTCCTCCCACTTTAAATCTTTTCCAGCATCAGGGTCTTTTCCAATGAGTCAGTTCTTCACATCAGGTGCCCAAAGTATTGGAGTTTCAGCTTCAGCATCAGTCCTTCCAATGAATATTCAGGACTGATTTCCTTTAGGATGGACTGGTTGGATCTCCTTGCAGTCCAAGGGACTCTCCAAGAGTTTTCTCCAACAACACAGTTCAAAAGCATCAATTCTTTGGTGCTCAGCTTTCTTTGGAGTCCAACTCTCACATCCATACATGACTACTGGAAAAACCATAGCTTTAACTAGATGGACCTTTGTTGACAAATGTCTCTGCTTTTTAATATGCTGTCCAGTGTGGTCATAACTTTCCTTCTAAAGAGTAAGGGTCTTTTAATTTCATGACTGCAGTCACCACCTGCAGTGATTTTAGAGCCCCAAAAAATAAAGTCTGTCACTGTTTCCATTGTTTCCCCATCTATTTGCCTTGAAGTGATGGGACCAGATGCCATGATCTTAGCGTTCTGAATGTTGAGTTTTAAGCCAACTTTTTCACTCTCCTCTTTCACTTTCATCAAGAGGCTCTTTAGTTCTTCTTTGCTTTCTGCCATAAGGGTGGTGTCATCTGCTTATCTGAGGTTACTGATATTTCTCCCAACAATCTTCATTCCAGCTTGTGCTTCATCCGGTCCAGCGTTTCTCATGATGTACTCTGCATATAAATTAAATAAGCAGGTGACAATATATAGCCTTGAGGTATTGCTTTCCCTATTTGGAACCAGTCTGTTGTTCCATGTCTGGTTCTAACTGTTGCTTCCGGACCTGCATACAGATTTCTCAAGAAGCAGGTCAGGTGGTCTGGTATTCCAATCTCTTGAAGAATTTCCACAGTTTGTTGTGATCCACACAGTCAAAGGCTTTGGGATAGTCAATAAAGCAGAAATAGATATTTTTCTGGAACTCTCTTGCTTTTTTGATGATCCAATGGATGTTGGAAATTTGATCAGGTTCCTATATTTTTTCTAAATCCAGCTTGAACATCTGGAAGTTCATGATTCACGTATTGTTGAAGCCTGGCTTGGAGAATTTTGAGCATTACTTTAGTAGTGTGTGAAATGAGTGCAATTATGCAGTAGTTTGAGCATTCTTTGGCATTGTCGTTCTTTGGGATTGGAATGAAACTGACCTTTTCCAGTCTTGTGGCCGCTGCTGAGTTTTCCACATTTGCTGGAATATTGAGGGCAGCACCTTCACAGCATCATCTTCTAGGATTTTAAATAGCTCAACTGGAATTCCATCACTTCCACTAGCTTTGTTCATAGTGATGCTTCGTAAGGCCCACTTGACTTCACATTCCAGGATGTCTGGCTCTAGGTGAGTGATCACACCATCGTGATTATCTTGGTCATTAAGATCTTTTTTGTACAGTTCTTCTGTGTATTTTTGCCACCTCTTCTTAATATCTCCTGCTTCTGTTGGGTCCATACCATTTCTGTCCTTTATTGAGCCCATCTTTGCATGACATGTTCTCTTGGTATCTTGAATTTTCTTGAAGAGATCTTTAGTCTTTCCCATTCTATTGTTTTCCTCTATCTCTTTGCACTGATTGCTGAGGAAGGCTTTCTTATCTCTCTTTGCTATTCTTTGGAACTCTGCATTCAAATGGGTATATCTTTCCTTTTCTCCTTTGCTTTTAGCTTCTCTTCTTTTCACAGCTATTTGTAAGGCCTCCTCAGATAGCCATTTTGCTTTTTTGCACTTTTTTTTCTTGGGGATGGTCTTGATCTCCTGTACAATGTCATGAACCTCCGTCCATAGTTTCTTCAGTCACTCTGTCTATCAGATCTAATCCCTTGAATCTATTTGTCACTTCCACTGTTAATCATAAGGGATTTGATTTAGGTCATACCTGAATGGTCTAGTGGTTTTCCCTATTTTCTTCTGTTTAAGTCTGAATTTGGCAATAAGGACTTCATGATCTGGGCCACAGTCAGCTCCCTGTCTTGTTTTTGCTGACTGCATAGAGCTTCTCCATCTTTGGCTGCAAAGAATATAATCAATCTGATTTTGGTGTTGACCATCTGGTGATATCCATGTGTAGAGTCTTCTGTTGTGTTGTTGGAAGAGGGTGTTTGCTATGACCAGTGTGTTCTCTTGGCAAAACTCTATTAGCTTTTGCCCTGCTTCATTCTGTACTCCAAAGCCAAATTTTTCTGTTACTCCAGGTGTTTCTTGACTTCCTACTTTTGCATTCCAGTCCCCTATAATGAAAAGGACATCTTTTTTAGGTGTTAGTTCTAGAAGGTCTTGTAGGTCTTCATAGAACCATTCAATTTTAGCTTCTTCAGCATTACTGGTCAGAGCATAGACTTGGACTACTGTGATATTGAATGGTCTGCCTTGGAAATGAAAGGAGATCATTCTGTCGTTTTTAAGATTGCATCCAAGTACTGCATTTCTGGCTTTTGTTGACTATGATGGCTACTCCATTTCTTCTAAGGGATTCTTGCCCACAGTAGTAGATATAATGATCATCTGAGTTACTGAGTTCTGGTGGTTACTGGCATTATTTAGCTGGTGCCTGCATCACTCCACTTCTAAGGCCATATCACCTCATTTTCTGTGTGGGCATCCATATCTCCCTCTATATCTCTGTTATAACAACACTTCTAATGGCATCTAGGGCTCACTTATTGCTCATTTACGTTCGTCATTTACAAGATCTGCTTTCCATTCAATTGTAGGTCACAGTTCAGCTAAGTTTCTGCCACTGTATAACAATGATCACCTTTCTTCCAGTTTCCAATAAAATGCTAAGTCTTTATCAGATGTGCCTTTAATGTTTGTATTTCTACCAATATTTAACTCAAGACAATTTAGTATTTTTTTGCTATCATGCACCTCAAAATTTTTTTCAGCCTCTGCTATTCAGTCCCAAAGTCACTTACAAATTTTTGGTGTTTATTACAGCTACACCCACTTTCTGGAACCAAAATCTGTATTGTTTCCTTTGGCTGAACATTTTCTCCAGTCACAGGACCAGTCTGAGAAGGTATGTGGCCTTAGGGATCTTCTTTGAGATTTTAAAAACTTGACCTTGAAAGATAAAATCCTTATTTATTCTCTCATTAAGACTGTTAAGCTATCTGTGTAGGCTGTGGGCATCCAGGCTCCCTGTAGAAAGCCTGTGCTCACTAGGAAAGAATGAAGCCAATACACTAAGAGACAGACATGGAGAATGAAGTTCCATTCTGAGTTCTGGTTTCTGAATCCTTTTCCCCTTGAGGTCAGGACCAAGCCATCTAACTCACTTAGAGGTTGGAAAAATATGGAGTACCAGCTAACAAGATTGAAAAGAAGTGGCTTTCTGCTAGGGGAGCAGAAAGACACCTGGAGTACCTGATTTTCCAGAAGCCAAAAGAAAAAAATGACTCAATAAGAAGTAGATGGTGGGATGGATCAGTTATGGCAGAGAGATCTAGAAGGGAGAACTGGAGAGGCTCTCCTGGCTTCAGCAATCAAGAGTAATTGCTTACACTATTTACAATAGCCTAGACATGGAAACAACCTAAATGTCCATCAACAGATGAATGGATGAAGATGTGGTACATATATACACAATGGAATATTATTATTCAGACATAAAAAAGAACAGAATAATACAATTTGCAGAAACATGGATATAACTAGAGACTATCATACTAAGCAAAGTAAGTCAAACAAATATCGTACAATAACACTTATATGTGGAATCTCAAATATGACACAGATGAACTTATCTGTGCAACAGAAGTAGACGTACAGGTGTAGAGACCAGATTTATGTTTGCCAAAAGGGAGTGCGGTAGGATTGGGAGTTTGGGATTAGCAGATGCTAATCTGCTAATGTGGACTTCCCTGGTGCCTCAGATGGTAAAGCATCTGCCTACAGTGTGGGAGACCCGGGTTTAATACCCTAGTTGGCAAGATCTCCTGGAGAAGGAAATGGCAACCCACTCCAGTACTCTTGCCTGGAAAATCCCATGGACAGAGGAGCCTGGTAGATTACAGTCCATGGGGTCGCAAAGAGTCAGACACGACTGAGCAACTTATTATAATCTACTTACATATAATAATATGTATTATTAGTATATATAATATATATAAACTGTATAACATAATATAAACTGTTATATATAAAATAGATATACAACAAGGTGTTACTGCATAGCACAGAGAACTATATATACTCAATATCATGTAATAAACCATAGTGGAAAAGCATATGAAAAAATACATATGTATAACTGAATCACTTTGTACACCAGAAACTAACACAACATTGTAAATCAACTATACTTTAAAAAAAGAAAGAGTGACTAGACTATTGAGTGCTCAGGAAGCCCATTTTTGGGAATGATGAGAACTGAGACAGGACTAGAAATGGCTGAAGGGAGAGTGGGAGGTGAGGAGGCACAAAGGGATTGAGAGCATATGTGGAGAGATCACTTTTGGTAAGATAATGAAGAAAATGGAGTAAATGCCCCTAGGATTGGCAATTTGTTGGCAGGAATATGAGGACTTCTATTTTCTCTGTCACATATGAGGCCAAGTCTATTGTGGGTGAAAAAGAGAAAAAGCAGTGGATGGAAAAAGTTTGATGGAGAGGGGATAATAGTCAGAAATTCAGAGGGATTCCCATCCATTTTTGAAGAAAATGGAGAAGATATTAAAGTTATTGAGGAGGATTATGGGAAAGTACTTTTCTCAAAAAAACATCCAAAATTGCCTAGAAATTTTAAAAGCCTGGTTGAGTAATTCCTGTAAACCCAAGTAACACTGCTGCTCATATTAAGCTAAAGTCAGACAAAATCTCGTCTCAGCCATGATCATTAATTCAAGCCCCCTCCACTAGAGAACTGTTTCAGATTCCTTTCCCCCCTTATTAACACTTAAATAACCACTTGGGAGCAATACTACAGCTCTGAAGCCTTGGAAAAGGAGGAAGAGAATGAAGAGAGGACAGAAAAGGTAACTCAGAGGTGCTAAAGACATCCTTAGTCAACGACAAAAAATCCTACAATATGAATATTCTTGGTCTTTCTATCCTGCTCACTAAAGAAAATATGGTCTTGCCACCTCAGCCCCGAGCTTTAGTGATATTGAATGAAGATTGAGTAGAAAGAAGTAAAAGTAGGAAAATGAGGAGGAGTTGAGTGGTTTAGTGTTGAGATTTATTCTTGGTCAAGAATAAAGAATAAGAGCAGAAATAAAAGAAAGGAAGACCAAGGACTTCCCTGGCCATCCAGTGGTTAAGACTTTGCCTTCCAATGCAGAGGGTGTGGGTTTGATCCCTGGTTGGGGAACTAAGATCCCACATGCCTTGTGGCCAAAAAAACAAAACATAAAATAGAAACAATGTTGAAGCAAATTCAGTAAAAACTAAGAATGGTTCACATCCAAAAAATCTTTAATTTTTTTTAATTAAAAAGAAAAGAAGGCTAAAATTCATGCTGGAAGATTAAGGGGATCATTGGCTGCCAGTGGAGGATGTTAAACAGAAAGAGGTGAAGAGAGATGACTTTTAAGAAGTTTCAGCCTGTGCTTAGAATGCATACCTGCTGGGAGACTATTTTGGATAGACAGATGGATTTTGCTTCCCTAGTGACTCATACAGTAAAGAATTCACCTGCAATGCAGGAGACTTGGGTTGGATGCCTGGGTCGGGAAGATCCTCAGGAGAAAGGAATGGCAACCCACTCCAGTATTCTTGCCTAGAGAAGTCCTTGGATGGATTTTGCATGTTTTGGATCTTGCATGTTTCTGTACTGCTTGCAGATGTTCCAGGCTAACTTTTCAAGGATGTTTGTCTGGCAAAGAGTCTTTGAAAATGGAGATGGTGTCTCCCTCCAGAGCAATGAGGAGGCATGCTTGCTCCCCAGTACAGCCAGTCCTCTGTATCTGCAAATGTGGAATGGGAGATACGAAAGGCTGAATGCAAGGGTCTCAGGCGTCTGCAGATTTTGGCATTTGCAGGGTGTCTGGGAACCAATCCTCCATTGATATTGAGGGATAATTGTATAAAAGGTTCAGATTCCTATTCTGTATTGCAACCCACTGGGTATGTAGGTGTGCCAGTTTGACTCTCAGTTTGACTCTTGTTAGACTCTCTGAGCATCATGTGGAAAATGAAACCTGGGGGCCCAGAGTAAAAATGCCTACCATCTGGGTGTTGCTGTTGCTGTGAGTAATAAACTGTCCTTCGCCTCTGATCCAGGAATCTCCTGTCTCACGTCTTGGAAATCAGGAATTTTGTGACTCGGTGGCAAGGAGACTTGTTAACTTGCAAGTAGGTTAAATCTCAGATCCACCACAGTTCTTGACAAGAGCATCTATCCATCCATTTGTCAGCTTCTTAGAACACTAAAGCACAAATTTGAATTCGTTAAGTCGTATTTTTTTGTCAAAATTTATTTCAGCTGACATCATGAAGACACCAGACTCTCTTAGCCATGCCCAGGGACCCCACTTACATTCAGATCTTACTGCTGTCTTTTCTTGTAGTCAGATCGTATTAGTCATTAACAGTGGGTCATTAACACAACATGCTTTTTATTTCTCTTGTCATGTTTACCCTGTCACACTCCAAAAGAGGACTTACAGTGCCTTACACAAATTCATAGAATGCAACAAATAAAAAGCAAGTTAAATGAGGAAATCAGGTTAAAAGAAAATGAGGACAGGAGAAATCATTATGAAACCAGGTACGCAGCTGTCACTTTCTGGAGATGGGTCACAGATTTGGTGCTGAGCTGTCTTACCATCATGACAAAGATAAAAATATGTAAGATTCAAATACACTTGTTTTTCATGTACTTAAGTTAGTTATCAATCATTCCTACAGAATTTTTATATCCTCATAAGTCTAAGTGTAAATTGTTAAATTCGAAGACTCTTTCCTTTTTCCTCCCATAAGCATTATTGGAATAGGAAAACTAGCATAGGACGTTAATACCTACTATTTGTATGAACTTCGTAGAGTCCCTTACCTTTCTGAATCTCTCGACTGTTAGCTGTAAAATAGGGATAGGGCCAAATACACAAAGCTTATTCATTCATTTGTACATTAATTCAAATATTTACTGAGTGTACAATGTGCAACTCTATTCTGAAAATTGGAAATAGAAGTAAACAAAACAAACATCCTTGCCCTTATGGAGTTTATTTGGGCTTCCCCAGTGGCCCAACCAGAACACGTGTATACCTACGGCAGATTCATGTTGATATATGGCAAAATCAATACAATATTGTAAAGCTAAAAAATAAAATAAATAAATAAATAAAAATCAGGGAAAAAAAAAAAAACAGCCTGCCAATACAGGAGACACAAGAGATATGGGTTCCATCCCTGGGCCAAGAAGATCCCCTGGAGAAGGAAATGGCAACACACTCCAGTATTCTTGCCTGGAAAATTCCAAGGACAGAGGAGCCCATGAAGTCGCAAAGAGTCGAACACGACTGAGTGTGCACACATGAATGCACAAGTATGTCATAAACCATATAACTAAACAAATAAAGATTATGTTAGATGTTGTTATTAAGGGAAAAAAATTAATCAGAGAGTGGGACAGTGAGTGCCTGGAGGAGACATTTTCTGATTTTTACTTAAACAAAATCACTCTGACTGCTGTGCTGAGAATAAAATGATTAAATGTTAGAACAGGAGGAAAGACAAAAGCAAGAAGGCTACTTATGAGACAATCGCAATAATCTGGGTCAAGATAAATTGGTATCTCGGTCCAAGGTTTTAGGCATAGAAATGGAAAGATGTGGTGGACAGGAGTTGATTAAAAACATTAAAATGAGATGATGCATAGGAAATTTGAAACCTATGAATTCCCATTAAAAGATCAAGAATTATTTTACATTGTATTTTAAAGGAAACTTTTCAGTACAATCTTCCCAAGAAGTGATATAATCAATATAAAGGTCTTTGGCAGCCCCCAAAGGAGATATTGCAACTAGAATCCAACTGGGTAACTTGAAAGAGCAAAACAGAAAAGTAGGGAAATCCAATCCAAGGTGCATTATTAAGCTGCAATTTATCTGTAAGTATTTTCTATACTTTTCCTTAGTTTCCTTTTCTTCCCCTTTTCTTTAGTTTACCATTTTAAATGTATACAAGTCTTCCCTGATGGTTCAGACTGTAAAGAATCTTCCTGTAATGCAGGAGACCCAGGTTCAATCCCTGGGTCTGGAAGACCCTCTGGAGAAGGGAATGACAACCCACTTCAGTATCCTTGCTCGGAGAATTCCATGGACAGAGTAGCTACGATAGGCTACAGTCCATGGGGTCGCGAAAGAGTTGGACGCAACTTTTAAAATGTATACTAGATGTACAAGCTGGGTTTCAAAGAGGCCAGAGGAACCAGAGATCAAATTCCCAACCTTCTCTGGATCATGGAGAAAATAAGGGAATTCCAGAAAAATATCTACCTCTGCTTCATTGACTATGCTAAAGCCTTTTACTGTGTGTATCACAACAAACTGTGGAAAATTCTTAAATAGATGGGAGTACCAGACCACATTACCTATCTTCTAGAAACCTATATGTGGGTCAAGAAGCAGCAGTTAGAATCTTACATGGAACAACTGACTGATTCAAAATTGGGAAAGGAGTATGACAAGGCTGCATATTGTCACCCTGCTTATTTAACTTCTGTGCAGAGTACATCATGGGAAATACTGGGCTAGATGAATCACAAGCTGGAATCAAGATTGCAGGAGAAATATCAACAACCTCAGATAGACAGATGATGATATCACTCCAATGGCAGAAACTGAAGAGGAATTAAAGAGCCTATTGATGAGGGTGAAAGAGGAGAGTGAAAGAGCTGCCTTGAAACTCAACATTCAGAAAACTAAGATAGTGGCCTCTGGTCCCATCACTTTATGGCAAATAGATGGGAAAAAGTGGAAACAGTGACAGGTTTTATTTTCTTGGGCTTAAAATCACTGCAGACAGTGACTGCAGTTATGAAATTAAAAGATGCTTGCTCCTTAGAAGAAAAGATATGACAAACCCCGACATACTTTGCCAACAAAGGTTCACATAGTCAAAGTTTTTCCAGATGTCCTGTACAGATGTGAGAGCTGGACCGTAAAAAAGGCTGAGCACTGAAGAATTGATGCTTTTGAATTGTGGTGCTGGAGAAGGCTCTTGAGAGTCCCTTGGACTGTAAGGAAATCAAACCAGTCAATCCTAAAGGAAATCAACTCTCAATATTTGTTAGAAGTACTGATGCTGAAGCTGAAGCTCCAATATTTTGGCCACCTGATGCAAAGAGCTGACTCATTGGAAAAGACTCTGATGCTGGCAAAGACTGAAGAAGGAAAAAGGCAAAGAGGGTGGCAGAGGATGAGATTGGTTAGACAGCATCACTGACTCAATGGACATGAATTTGAGCACACTCCAGGATATAGTGGAGAATGGAGGAGCATGGCATCCTGCAGTCCATGGGGTTGAAAGAGTCAGACATGACCTAATGACTGAACAGCAACAACAGTTTCATACCTGAAATTTTTCCCCTATACTAACCCACTGGGGAACCACTTGGGGGCCATGTAGAGCACACCTCAGGATCATCCACCTGAGATGGGAAGGGGTGATATTTACCCATGTGCTGTGCCCCAGTGGCCCACGGGTTGCCCTTGGGTGTTAGCCCCCTTGAACATGTCCTGAACAAGCTCCAGCTGGCACCCAGGCATCGTGGCAGAGGTGTGGCTAGTCACTGCAGTCCCGGCTGCTTGATAGATGGTTACAGAAGATGTGACACAGGGCACAGGCGCCTCTGCCCTCACAGCACAGAGCAACCTGGAGTTTGCAAAGTTGCATGTAGAAATATTTTCCAGAATCAGGAAATAAAATGATAGCTTCTTAATAAATGCAGCTATGATTTTGTGACCAACACCCCTGACATGGTCAAGAGATTTTGTTTCTAGCATGGCCCACGCCTCCTAACAAGCTTGTGACATCTCCACATCCTTTTCCAGATAAGATTTCTTTTTCAATTTTTTTTCAGATAAGCAATCTTATCTGAAAAGGAAGAGCAGTGATAACTTTACCAGGCACCATAAAAATTAAATTAGATGGCACTTATATACACGTACATATGTCATCTAATACATCACACATACACATAGGCTTCCCTCCCACTCAGTGGTAAAGAACCCACCTGCCAGTTCAGGAGATGTGGCTCCATCCCTGGATCAGGAATATTCCCTGGAGAAGGAAATGGCAACCCAAACCAGTATTCTTGCCTGGAAAATCCCATGGATAGAGAAGCCTGGCAGGCTAGAGTTCATGGGGTCGCAAAGGGTCGGACACGACTTAGCAACTAAAACAACACAAATATCTAGTGCTAATTCATAGAATTTTATAAAATGTGAATCCCAATGGGCAATGCTGTTGTTGTACCCCACTGCAGTGCTGAGCAAACCTCAGGTGGGATCAGGGTTCTGGGCTAGGCTTGGACCAACACAGCCAAGTTCCTACTTCCTGAGGAGTAGAGGTGGGATCTCGGCCACTGTTCCTCCCACTCCATTCTCTTTCCTCCTCCCCAGCATCTCTCCTTTCTGATACAGCTTAGCGAATGCGCCCATCACAAAACCTGAGTGTGGCCACTAAAATGCTCCTTTACAACAATATGCAGGGTAGTTCAGCCAAAGACCTACACACCTACACTTATTTTGTCAGAGAAAACTAGTGATGATGTCCAGTCCCCTCAAGGGTATCGAATGTTCACTCTTGAGGTCCGAGGTAAGTGAAATCTTTAATCCACGCCAATCAAGAATGTTGAATTGTTAATAGTCCTTTAGAAGTTTTACTTCTTCCTTTTAATTAGCACACCACACTTAAAAGAGGCAAAAGATTGTCATTTGTGCTTATAAATTTATGTCCTAAAAAGTCTATTTCCTTAGTTTGATGTTGATGTATTTCAAGCTATATCTTATATATATGTGAGAATAACTGTGTGTGTGTATATATATACATGTATACACACATGTGTTCCTTTTCAGATTTTTTCCCTTATAAGTTATTACATAATATTGAATATAGTTCTTTGTGCTATACAGTAGGTCTTTGTAGTCCTTGTATATTCTGTTTTACTAAATAACTTTACAGTGAGCTTATTTTTATATATAATCATTTTATAGGATTTTTTAACAATGATTATTATTTCTCATGTTATTTATTAAAGACACAGTGAAAAAATTAGAAGGTAGTAGCAGAAAGACGAATTAAAGGGGAACTGAGCTCAGCATCTCTGGCAGGGGACAGATGGGTACTGTAAGACCTGGCCATGGAATAGGGCTAGTGGCAGGTGGTAAATAACAATGGGCCATGAAAGACTAGTTGTTTCGTTGTTGATGTTGTTGTTGTTGTTTAGCCACTAAGTCGTGTCTGACTCTTTGTGATCCCATGGCTGTAGCCTGCCAGGCTCCTCTATCCATAGGATTTTCCAGCAAGAATTCCAGGTTGTTTTGCCATTTCCTTCTCCAAGGGATCTTCCCGACTCAGAGGTCGAACCTGCGTCTCCCACGTCTCTTTCATTGCAGGTGGATTCCTTACCGCTGAGTTACCAGGGAAACCCAACTGAAGACTAGAGACTTCTGAAATGGACAGAAGGGATGAGAATATTCCCCTAATTGTCCATCACACATGGCTCAATCCTAACCAGGCTCAGAGCAAAATCCTACATGCCCACTTGGTAGTCTGATGCTGTTTCTAAATGAATCCAAGGTCCAACTTATTCCTATTGGCTGTCCAGATAAGGTTTTATTGTTTATTGCTGTACAAACCTCCAGAAGTCAGATTTATGCTTTTGGCTTCACAGAGTTCCTCATGTGAAACTCAAAGAAAATAAGCTAGAAGATATGGGAGGGAAAACATGATAAGCTTAGGGAGTCTCTATTCAGTGAACAATACCCTCATTTTCATTGACTTCAAGGTTATACTGACTTTCATAGATCAGGATGCTGGTCTTTACATTGGGATTTCAAGGAAGACTGCACTTATAAATTAGTAAAATGTATGAGTCATTGCAAAGTTGTGTTTGATCCAAGATTCAGCTACCAGCCTAGCATAACACTCGGCATCTGTCCTAAATGCTTGGGCCCTTCATTAAAACACCATTCCTGGAATCTAACCAGTTTTGGGGTTAAACTACAGAATTTTTATTGCTGTCCAAATTAATGTTCAATCACTTAAAAGGCTGGGCTTTTGTTACAGGGCAGTTGCCATCTGAGCATGTGTGTTTAATGTAAATGCATGGTTAGGTTATAAGGTAGAGCTTCTTAAAGGATCACTGCAAGCGTAGTTTTTTAAAAAATGAACTTTGTGTAATAACCTTGACCCCTGTGTTCTAAAGACATTAGTAAGTTGTGAACCACACTGATGTGTGGTTGTGGCTTTTGGAACGGAATCAGTCTGTTGGGTTTTATAAGGTTCAAGAGGGAAAAATCAAGAAATGCTAGATAACTCAGTGAAAAACATTCAAAGATGGGCTGCATTAATCCAGTAGAAAGTTTCTTTCAGTGACAATTAACCTCACAGATCATAAAGGTTATTAAGTTGAGTTATTTATTCAAAGGATTACACTCTAAAAAGACAAGAAAAAGATCTTTAAATGGCACTGCTTTGCACAGATTTTAGGCAGTGAACCAACTTCCCAAGCAATTTCACTTATTAATGGGCTCAACTGTGTTAGATTATCAAACCAAGGGAAAGAGCAGCGCATTCTACATTTGGGACCCAGAATATACGTACATTATTGCATTCAGGCGTGTCTCTGTTGGTTTAGGAAGAGAAGCGCATGTTTCATAGGTCAAATAATTTTCCAGCTTTTAGTCCCTGACTGACACAATGCTGACACCAAGAAAATTGGTAGAATATCACTGAAGCTTAAATTCTGTAAATATGAATCTAGTGTGTTCCTTTTGCATCCAGTACAAAAAAGAATAGATTCTTCTCAGAGATTAAGGTCTGCAGCAGGGGACTAGGAGTGAGCCTGAGATTGGCAGTTGTGTGCTTTTGTACAATCAATATTGTTTATGGATTGCTCTGACATGGCTGCATCCATTTGAAGGGCAGAGAAAAGAAACTACAAACACACACACTTGAGAATTCCAGGAAATTACCCAAATGCTCAAATCCTTCCCTGGGGGCAATGGCTTTCAATAGGAGTTTACGTGATAAATCCATGTGGTGAATACATTTAAAAAATAATAATCTGGCAGCCTCATGGAACAATAGAACACCCATATCGGATGCTTATTTTGAAAAGAGTCCTTAGTCAGAATGTGTGTGAAATAGGGTATCAAAAAGGAAACAAGACAAAGGAGTCCAGAATGACTAAGCCAGGCAAGACGGCTTATCCACAAGTTGCTGACAATGTCACACACACTGCGGAAACTACTCGGAACAGGGCTTACAAAGAGGGACACAAAGCCAGTGTGGAAATGGATGATAAGCAGAGATCTGCAGCCATCAAGAGTGGGAGAAGAACAGGCAGCTACAAAGAGAGGAGGCTGCAAATGACAGAGTCCAGTTGTCAATAAACACATCCATAGGAACAAGATGTGCTATTGAGAGCCAGGAAATGTTAGCTTGGGGTCACTGCCATTAACTGGTTTTTTGCCATCTCCATAGCCTATGTGCTGCTAACAAACAAGGTCAACTTCCATGGCCAAGGTTGTGTTAGGGTTTTGATCAGGAGAGAAAATCCACTGCAGATTCCAAGAGAGTCCTGAAAAATATCATGTCTGAAACTAGAGTAAACACCAAAGGCTAAATTTTCAAAAACAAAAAAGGAGGGCCAGCGTTTGTGAGAAAGCCCATGCACACCCACACACTGGCTGGCACCAGAGACGTGGCATATCTTGCAGGGTAGCTGCTTCCAAAGTGAGAACCCACTGACAGCCATCAGTGCTCTCCCGCACAATCTTGCGTTTTCAGCTGCATCTTCTCTGAGTGCAAGATGCAAAAACTCTCCAGGTTTTCAAGAACTTTTTTTTTAACACTTGAGTCATTTCTTTACCACAAGGGAAAAGTGTTCCCACAAGGCAAGTGTCATTCAAGGTATAAGCCAAGAGGAGATATTTTTGAAAACATTAGGAATGTGCAAGAATCCTATTTCCAAAATCTCTTCTCTGTATTGACAATCTCCATTTGCATGCCTGCAGTTTTCTAAGTGTGGCTTCAATGTTCCATTTAGAGAAACTTGCTGGAGGGGAGGGATAAAGTAAGAGTTTGGGATTAACATATACACTTCAGTTTAGTCATGCAATTATGCCTGACTCTTTGAGACCCCATAGACTGCAGCATGCCAGGCTTCCCTGTCCATCACCAACTTCCAGAGCCTATTCAAACTCATGTCCATCGCATCGATGATGCCATCCAACCATCTCATCCTCTGCCATCCCCTTCTCCTCCCGCCTTCAATCTTTCCTAGCATCAGGATCTTTTCCAGCAAGTTGGTTCTTCACATCAGGTAGCCAAAGTATTGGAGTTTCAGCTTCAGCATCAGTCTTTCCAATAAATATTCAGGACTGATTTCCTATAGGATTGACTGATTGGATCTCCTTGCAGTCCAAGGGACTCTCAAGAGTTGTCTCCAACACCACAGTTCAAAAGCATCAATTCTTCTGTGCTCAGCTTTCTTCATAGTCCAACTCTCAACCCATACATGACTACTGGAAAAACCATAGCTTTGACTAGACAGACCTTTGTCATCAAAGTAGTCTCTCTGCTTTTTAATGTGTTGTCTAGTTTGATCATAGCTTTTCTTCCAAGGAGCAAGTATCTTTTAATTTCATGGCTGCAGTCACCATCTGCAGTAATTTTGGAGCCCCCAAAATAAAGCTTCTCATTGTTTCCATTGTTTCCCCATCTATTTGTCATGAAGTGATGGGACCAGATGCCATGATCTTAGTTTTCTGAATGTTGAGTTTTAAGCCAACATTTTCACTCTCCTCTTTCATTTTCATCAAGAGGCTCTTTAGTTTACATACAACTACTATATATAAAATAGATAATCTGCAAGGACCTATTGTATAGCACAGTGAACTCTACTCAATATTTTGTATATAACCTAAGATTATTATATAATATATATATGGCTTACCTGGTAGCTCAGCTGGTAAAGAATCCACCTGCAATGTGGGAGACCTGGGTTCGATCCCTGGGTGGGGAAGATCCCCTGGAGAAGGGAATGGCTAACCACTCCAGTATTCTGGCCTGGAGAATTCCAAGGCCTGTATAGTCCATGGGGTTACAAAGAGTCAGACACAACTGAGTGACTTTCACTTTCACATATGAAAGGGAAAGTGTTAATTGTTCAGTTGCCTCCAACTCTTTGAGACCCCATGGACTATAGCCACCCAGGCTCCTCTGCCCATGGGATTCTCCAGGCAAGAATACGGGAGTGGGTAGCCATTCCATTCTCCAAGGGATCTTTCTGACCCAGGGATCAGACCTGGGTCTCTTGCATTGCAGGCAGATTCTTCACCTTTACTGTTAATATATATAACTGAATCACTTTGCTGTACACCTAAAACTAACACACATTGTAAATCAAGGATAAGTCAAAGTAAAAAAATAATTAATAAAAAAGAAACTTGCCAACTAATCATGTTTCCCCCCTCCCCACTACTGCTGCTGCTAAGTCGCTTCAGTCATGTCCGACTCTGTGCGACCCCATAGACGGCAGCCCACCAGGCTCCCCTGTCCCTGGGATTCTCCAGACAAGAACACTGGAGTGGCTTGCCATTTCCTTCTCCAATGCATGAAAGTGAAAAGTGAAAGTGAAGTCGCTCAGTCATGTCTGACTCCTGGCGACCCCATGGACTGCAGCCCACCAGGCTCCTCCATCCATGGGATTTTCCAGGCAAGAGTACTGGAGTGGGGTGCCATTGCCTTCTCCTCCCCACTACTATGGATAGACAAAAAAGCAGGTCTAAACTTGAGGAATCAAGGCCATCAAGCCAAACCAATCGCGGTACAACATAAACCATCCCCCCTTGATTCTCAAATGGATATAAGCATATAGCAAATTACTTTATATTTTCAGTTGTAAAAGAATAATTTGACAAAAGCACTGTAAGTAGTACAGTTCATTCCCTGGTCAAAACGTTGAAGGAAAGGAACAAAGAACTTGCCCTGAAGAAAAAAAAGAAATCTCTATGATTCTGGTTTTATGAGCTGCTCTTCAGCTCTAGCACAAAAGAACGATGGGGAAGAATGGACAGAGAGCATTGTTTTCTCCCTGGTGTGTCTCACTCCTGGCTCCATATTTACTTGGAACAAATCTCATGTTTTATAGCTCCACGCTGAGTCAACGTCTGCAGAATCATGACTGTGCTGTGCTTTCCTGGTTCAGAGAATAGACACCCTGGGAAAAAGGGATGGGCAGTGTCCCTAACTCAGCAAGGTGGCAGTTTGGGGGATGGAGCAGTTGAGGGGAGTCATGTGATTGTGGCTTCACTGTGCACAGGGTGAGAAATGCCCTTTGAAGCTCAGCCTTCTTTTTCGAGGGAAAGACAGTCTTTGAAAAAAGTGTCAGTGGAAGGTAGTCTCCTTAATAACAGCAGGAAATTATTTCCCCAGCATTTGGGGCTCTGATGATACCTACGACGTCTCCTCCCAGTTCAGCAGGCTCCAATCCTCAGTTTGGATTACAAAAAGGTGATAGCAGACCCAGGGCCTCATTATAACAAGACCCCAGGGCAGGGAAGAAAAGAGCTTTTCTCCAATCTCTAATAATTGTGTCAGCTGTAAAAACTGTGTTTGACTCCCCCTTTTTTTATATATCAAAGGTCTTATTGTGATGAAGAGGCATCTTTCTTTCTTCATTGTCGATTTCTTTCCAGCTCTAGAAGAAAAGACTTTCTGGTGCTGTTGCTAGCTCGAGGGGGACCAGTGTCCTTAATGACAGGCCAGTCCAGCCCAGATTCTAAATGTTAATAGGCCAACCACCCTAGGGGGAGCGATTCTGCTCTCTACCAGCCCCAAGGCCAGGAATGGAGCTGGCAACCGCCCATCTTGCAGTGTTGACTCATGCCTGAATCACAGCCAGGCTGGCAGGATGTTGTTTTGGGGAAGTTCGCAGGCCTGTCAAAAACCTGCTGTTGCCATTGGTTGATATTATGCAAGATTCCAAATGATATTTATTTATATTCTCCTTTTGGGTTTGTTGTGTGTGTGTGTGTGTTTTTCTTTCTCTCCCCCTCTCCATAGGCACTAGAGCTTCAAGTGACCAAAAAGGAAAAAAAATAAAAATAAAAAACAAATACACATTTAAGAGACAGGCAAGAGCCCATTAAAAATAAAAAGGACGTTGCCCCCAAGCTTCCTTCGGCTTTCGGGTCAGAGCAGTGCCAAGCAATTTGGTCTAATGCTTTAAACGCCTCTCCTCCTTCCTCCAGATGGATGCAGTTGGAAAATGGGGCTGGTGAATGAGACAGAGCCCCTGTTTAGAATTCCATTGATGGCAAAGAGCAGCTCACAGCTCCGTCCAAGCGTATTCCTTTCCATGCTGGTAGAAATCTTTCTAACTTGTTGGACTGACAGTTTCTCACATCAGACGAGTAACTTTCCTGATGAAGTTGGGCTGAAGACGAAGAGGATTTCCTTTGTTCTGTGTCTGACTGATGATGGGGGTGAGGGAGTGGAGGGGGCAGTGCCTCTCTGAGGAGACTTAAGCTTTTCCATCTGAGTTTCTCCCACTCCCTCCCGGAGTCCGTAGGAGTTTCACTGTAGAGCTGAGGAAATTCTCCCAACTGTATCATGTAGTGCAGAGAAGTTCCTTTGCAGAAACTTGGTGTTTCTGCAGAGAGGCAGAGAGAGTGTGAGTGAATTCATTTATGTGCCTAATTTAAGACACAATTGAGAGGCACAGTGTTCTAATAGATGGAGTTCTGGCTGAGGAGGTAAGAAGCCTGAGTTCCATTCTTAGCTCAGATGATGGCTCAGCTCAGTGAAACCAAGGTTTGGCACTTTCCAGAAGAATTTGAACTCCAGAGACAGTCAATTCAGGACAAAATTATATATAAACACAACCATGATCCCCATTATCTAGAGCTTTCATTGTTCTGATAAAACCCAAATTTTGTTCTTTAATTCTTAGAGAAGTCCTAATGAAAAATGTTCTTTGAGTTGAATCTCTAGGGGAAAAAGGAGTTGTTTAGCATTCACTGGGCAAGGGGGGAATTTCTTCGGGAGGTTGTTAAAAGCAGATGTGTGGTGCAGGGGAGGGGCACACCCCCCACACTAGCAGTGGGGAGACAAACAGGGTTCTTTCAAGTCCTGCCTAGGGCACTGGAAACAGCTGCATCTCTGCCCTGCTAGAAAAATGACCTTGGCCGTTAGGTTGAGTGCTTGATGGTTGTTTCCATCTGAAGAGCACACTCCAGGAAGATTTTAGATTTAGACAACAAGACAATCAATACCCGTATTTCCACTGACCTGACATCCACTACAATCTACTCATTGGCTACAGTCTACTTTCTCAGGCCTCCATAATGGCATAAAAATAGATCTCAAGTACAGATATAACCATATTGTACATGTGTGCCCGTGCATGCTCAGTCACTCAATTCAGTTCCTTTCAGTCACTCAGTTGTGACCGACTCTTTGTGACCCCATGAACTGCAGCATGCCAGGCCTCCCTGTCCATCATCAACTCTCAGAGTCCACCCAAACCCATGTCCGTTGTGTCAGTGATGCCATCCAACCATCTTATCCTCTGTCGTCCCCTTCTCCTCCTGCCCTCAATCTTTCCCAGCATCAGGGTCTTTTCCAATGAGTCAGCTCTCTGCATCAGGTGGCCAAAGTATTGGAGTTTCAGCTTCAACATCAGTCCCTCCAATGAACACCCAGGACTGATCTCCTTTAGGATGGACTGGTTGGATATCCTTGCGGTCCAAGGGGCTCTCAAGAGACTTTTCCAACACCACAGCTCAAAATCAATTCTTTGGCGCTCAGGTTTCTTATAGTCCAACTCTCACATCCATACATGACCACTGGAAAAACCATAGCCTTGACTAGACAGACCTTTGTTGGCAAAGTAATGTCTCTGCTTTTTACTACGCTATCTAGGTTGGTCATAACTTTCCTTCCAAGGAGCAAGCGTCTTTTAATTTCATGGCTGCAATCACCATCCGCAGTTATTTTGGAGTCCAGAAAAATAAAGTCAGCCACTGTTTCTAATGTTTCCCCATCTATTTGCCATGAAGTGATGGGACCAGATGACAGGATCTTAGTTTTCTGAATGTTGAGCTTAATCCAACTTTTTCACTCTCCTCTTTCACTTTCATCAGTCTTGTCCAACTCTGCAACCCCATGGATTGCAGACCACCAGGCTCCTCTGTCCGTGGAATTCTCCAGGCAAGAATACTGAAGTTGGTTTCCATTTCCTACTCCAGGGGATCTTCTCAACCCAGAGATCGAGCCCACATCTCCTGTGTCTTCTGCATTGGCAAGCAGATTCCTTACCACAGAGCCACCTGGGAAGCCCATTATAACTAAATTACAAAGCCTAATTTTCTCCTCAAAATAATGATTGCTTCATGAATTAATGCCATGTGCCAATAAATAATGTTAAAATACAATAATGTTTCACTCAAAGTAGTCCTTCCCCCTCTGGCACTAAGAACATCTTTTGATTCCTTTTTCCCCAAGCATTTCAATTTTTTCAACTGTCAAAAACATCTGTATTTGTATCCTGATTGACTTTATCACTGATAAGCAGTTTATTTGTGTTATAATTATCATTCAATGAATATTTATCATTACCAACTATTGGTCATGCACCTTGTCAGGTATTTGCGATACAAAGATAAATGATTGTCTCTTTCCTTAAGAGCAGACAGTCAAGGTGGGAAAATAGATGGATTGGAGCAGGACTGGGGGACTTCCCTGGTGGTCCAGTAATTTAAAAATCTGCCTTCCAACTCAGGGGACTAGGGTTTGATCCCTGGTCAGGGAACTAAGGAGAAGGAAATGGCAACCCACTCCAGTATTCTTGCCTAGAGAATCCTGTGGACAGAGGAGCCTGATAGGCTGCTGTCCATAGGGTCTCATAGAGTCGGACACAACTGAAGTGACTTAGCATGTGTGTATGCATTGGAGAAGGAAATAGCAACCCACTCCAGTGTTCTTTCCTGGAGAATCCCAGAGATGGAGGAGCCTGGTGGCTGTCGTCTATAGGGTCACACAGAGTCGGACACGACTGAAGCAACGCAGCAGCAGCAGCAGCAGGGAACTAAGATCCCACATGCTGCAGGGCAACTAAACCCAACCACCACAACTAGAGAGAAGCCTACCACCACAATGAAGAGTCTGTGCACTGCAACTAAAGATCCCATATACTGCAACTCAAACCAAAAATTAATTAATTAATTTTAAAAGAATAGGACTGGGTCACAGGTGCTCTGATACAAACCTGTGTAGGCTTGGGGGAATGCAAAGGCAGGATAAGATGAGAAAGGAGTTGGGAGAGAGAAGTTAATGCAAAGATATTTTCTAGGTGGAGACACAGCTATTTTCTAGGGTTTGGCTTCTGGAGAAAATTCAAAGTAGAGCATAGTATAAGGTGTTTGGGGAATCTCAGTGGTTGGAGCCAAGGCAGAGTGGGGAAGCAAGAGGGAGAGGCAGAACTTTCCAAGTAGGCAGAGGGCAGACCTTGGAGTGTCATTCATGCTTTTCCAGATCTTACTATGTAGAGGATAGGAAATTTTGGAGGGATTTTGGCAAGAGGAGGGTGTGATTCAATGTCCAGAAAATGATCGATCTGGCCCCTGGATAGAGTTTGAGATAGAAAGAGTTTTAGTGAATGTTTACACTCAAGTACACGTTCTCTTGGTGCTTTCCAGGTGGCTCACTGGGTAAAAGAATCTGCCTGAAATGCAAGAGACACAGGCAGACACAAGTTTGATCCTTGGGTTGGGAAGATGCCCTGGAGAAGGAAATGGCAACCCCACTCCGGTGTTCTTGCCTGGGAAATCCCATGGACAGAGGAGCCTGGAGAACTACAGTCCATGGGGCTGCACAGAGTCAGAAACAACTGGAGCAATGTACACATGCACACATTCTCTCTCCTTCTACTAACAAAGTCTTTATTTTTCTTGAGGAACCAACTGTTTCCCATGCCCAATTGACAGGGTTCATGTAGGCTGATCTGACTCCTCTCCTGGCGCAGTGGGCATCAACATGGTAAGAGTCAAGAAGAGCTGATCCCAAGACTTCTGCTAAAGCATCTAAGGAAGAGGCTGTCTCTGAACTGGGATTGTTAGAAGAACAGACCTGAAACTGAGCTGGCAGCACAATCCATGTTGGGATCACACCTGAGAGCCTGCCTGAGACAGAACCACAGAGAAGAAAGTAAAGTATAAGAATGAAGTGACGCCAAGCTCTAAATAAGTCTTTTAGATCCTGAATTGAGCTGCTCTAAATCTTCTGACTTCTGTGTTATATAAGCCCACTAGGGTGAGTTTTCTGCCACTTGTGGCCAAATATTCCTAATTAATGCAGTGAGGCAAAAAGGTCCATTAGAAGGCTAATGCAATAGTCCAGGTGAGAGACAAGAAGACATTGAACTAAGGCAGTAGGAGCAGATGTGAAGAAAATAGTGGAAAAAGTTAATTACACTAAAGAGATAGAATCTCAGAATTTAGTGACTGGTTCAATGTAAGGGTGAGGAGAGGAAGGCATCTAAGATGATCCTCAGGTTTTTAATTTGACTGCCATAGCAGTAGCATTCAGCAATAAAGCAGGTATTTGAGAGGAAGAGTTTTGAGGGAGAAGAGAACGAGTTTGATTTTTGGATGTGCTGAATTAGGTCCTCTGGAATATCCAGACCCAGATGGAGATGGAAACAGTTTGGATAATGATTCTGGAAGTCAGGAAAGAAGTCTGGATGATCTAGAGGTGTGAAATATCAAATGTGATTCACAATTCTCACAACTCATGACAACGAAGACACACAAAGATCTTGAGATGGGAACAGTCAATGGATATGAACTAAAAAAAATAGCTGTTTCCCAAAGAGAGAACAATTTACATTTTTGGCAAGACAATTCTTGTTTGTGCAGAACTGTTCAGGATGTTGCTGAATTTTTAACATCCCCCAAAGCTAGGCACTGAATGCTAGAGCACCTTCCACCCTTCAGTCAATGTGGCAACTGGAAATGCTCCTACAGGATTCCAGACCTCCCCCTGAAGAGGCAGTGTCGTCCTCCACAGCCCTTGTGAATTACTGTACTAGCATGTGGGCCTGTATGCTAGCATGGGCAGCAGTCTTCTGCTACTGTGCCATTCACACAAATATAGATGAGATGGCTTATTTGTAAATATAATTGAAAAGCTACACAATGAATCTAACTCTGATAAAGTAGGGTGCTTCCTCACTGTGTCATCTTGCCCGTCTGTTCTGCTGTTCTCAGGATTTCAATCTTCTCAGACCACTCAAGGGTTCCATCTCCTCCCTGGACCATCTGGAGTGCATCACTTTCAAATGCAGAAATGACCATACATGTAAAAGTGCATGAGCCCTGTGTTACCAACTGCATCCTGACTTTGGGCTTTCAGGCGGGCATCCGTATATTACCTACCTGTACCGTCTCTAAGTTTGGGGAAATGGTTAATATCTTACAAAGCAAAGCAATATGGCAGTATGCTTTGAGAGTGAGATTCTAGTAACGTAAAAGTCACCTGCAAATGAGCAGGTTTCTATGTTAATAATGTACTTATGTGTTGAGAATGACATATAATGTGGGAATTATGTAAACTTCTGATGAAGATGAATATATAAAAGATATTACTGAAGTATACTGTGATTGGCTCCTTGATTCAATGACTAATAGGTGTCTCTCAGACTAAACTGAAAGCCTTCATTTTGGTGACAAGTCCTTTAATTTGCACACTACCTTGAATTAACTTGTATGTAAACACTGCTATTTGATGAATTAAATAAAATGCACCAAATGCATCATATTATATACACTTGTTGTTGGAGTAAGAGTCTTGAATAAATTAAGATGACTTTATAAATCAGAAACGGTGGGAGGTTAATTTTTTTCTCCATTTCTATCGGGATTAAAGAGAGCCTGAGGGGAAAAAAGGGGGTCGGGGGTGAGGGGGCGGGGCGGGGGGAGAGAAAAGCAAAAGTAACAGGGAGATAGAATCCTGTCGGTGTAGACCACACCTCTGGGTTGATAGTGGAAGAAGGGTCATTGTCTGTCAGTGTCATGTCTACACAGCCTACAGGACAGTTTGCAGGCCCAAAAGAATGTGAAGATAAAAAGAAAACCTTAACCCAATATGCTTGTGAATAACCTAATATCTGGTCAACTTTTTCTGCAGTCATTACTTACTTACCAAATTGAGTCACTTGTGTAAGTTACTAGTTAAGACTTCCCTTCCCAGATCATTACCACTGAAATAGAGACAACAGAGGAACAAACAGAATGAACTAGAAAATGTCTTCTGTCCGCCATATTGGATGGTGTGTTCTATCACGTTGTGGTGAAACGGGAGCAGAATATATTTACTTCCAGATATAAAAAGGAAGCGAGGAAGAGTGAGAGAGAGTGAGACATGTGCTCTGGTTCTCAGTTTCCAGGTGGGGAGTTCTCCAAGGGCAGAGCCATTTACTAGAAAAGAGAATGGCTTGTAAGTGAGTAGTGGAGAGATTTGGTGACTCTTTGAGTCTTTAATCTACTAAAGCATGAAAGAAGGCAAAAAAAAAAGTCGGGATAAAAGATGTTTTTGATGCACACTCAGCCATTTTCTTCAAAGAATTGTGCTTGGCTTTTTATTCCACGGTGTCATCTTCAAAGTCCCAGGACATGGTGCATTTGTCCTGGGCAGAATTTTATTCAAAAGAAGCTGCCACATGGTGATGCTCTCATCAACGTGGAGAGTTTCCCATGAATTCACAAAGCAGCAATATTTTTAAATGTGCTTTATAACTAGACAAGTGGAATCAGGACCATTTTTGTGATATTCCATGAACTAAGGAAAATTATTTACCTATTATTATTTCAGTGAAAACTAGATTTCCAAATCTCATTCTTTTTATTCAATAGTTAACTACAGGGATTATTCTTCCTATTTATTATTGAGAAAACTCAGCATTCAAAATCAAGGGACTTGCCCAAGATTATCCAATTAAGAAGTAGCAAAACAAGGATTAAGGCTAACTCCAAAGACAGCGTTTTTTCTGAATCAGTGCTTCCCTAATGCCAGTAGTTCTTCAACATGTTTCAGAATTACCTAGAAGGCTGGTGAAATCACAGATTGCTGAACCCATCACAGAGTTTCTTTCTCAGTAGGTCTGGATTGGGGTCAAAGAATTTGCACTTTGCTTTAATATTTATTTATTTGGCTGCACTGGGTCTTAGTTGCAGCAGGGTGTTAGTTGCAGCACTGGGGATCTGGTTTCTTTACCAGGATTGAACCTAGGCCTTCTCCATTGGAGCACAGAGTCTTAGCCACGGGACCACCAGGGAAGTCCCAAGAATCTGTATTTTTACCAAGTTCCCCAGTGATGCTGATGCCTCTGGTCCACAGACTGCAATGCACTTTGAGAAATACTTACTCATTACCCATGTATTTTTTTTGTCATCCCTTGGTTCTTTGAAAGCTGACTGCCCCTGAATCTGGAAAACAAAAGTACTAATTACTACCTGGCATTATTGATTTTTTTAGTATAGTCTGGAAACATAAGTAAAATATGGATTCACACTAAAGATAGAAAAGTATTTGATAATAAGGCATTACCAAAAATGTATGTCCCTGTCATTTAAAAAGTGCTCAGGCTATGAAAAGCAATTGGACAAATAACATATGATATTGTTTATATGTGGAATTTAAAACAGGACACAAATGAACTTATCTACAAAAGAGAAAACAGACTCATAGACAGAGAGAACAGACTTGTGATCACCAAGGGGGAGGGAAGATGGGGAAGGGATGTACTGAGAGTTTGGGATTAGCATATCAGATCAGATCAGATCATATCAGTCGCTCAGTCGCGTCCGAGACTCTTTGCGACCCCATGAACCGCAGCACGCCAGGCCTCCCTGTCCATCACCAGCTCCCGGAGTTCACTCAGATTCATGTCCATCGAGTCAGTGATGCCATCCAGCCATCTCATCCTCTCTCATCCCCTTCTCCTTCTGCCCCCAATCCCTCCCAGCATCAGAGTGTTTTCCAATGAGTCAACTCTTCGCATGAAGTGGCCAAAGTACTGGAGTTTCAGCTTTAGCATCATTCCTTCCAAAGAAATCCCAGGGCTGATCTCCTTCAGAATCGACTGGTTGCATCTCCTTGCAGTCCAAGGCACTCTCAAGAGTCTTCTCCAACATCACAGTTCAAAAGCATCAATTCTTTAGCGCTCAGCCTTCTTCACAGTCCAACTCTCACATCCATACATGACCACAGGAAAAACCATAGCCTTGACTAGACGAACCTTTGTTGGCAAAGTAATGTCTCTGCTTTTGAATATGCTATCTAGGTTGGTCATAACTTTCCTTCCAAGGAGGAAGCGTCTTTTAATTTCATGGCTGCAGTCACCATCTGTAGTGATTTTGGAGCCCCCAAAAATAAAGTCTGACACTGTTTCCACTGTTTCCCCATCTATTTCCCATGAAGTGATGGGACCGGATGCCATGATCTTTGTTTTCTGAATGTTGAGCTTGAAGCCAACTTTTTCACTCTCCACTTTCACTTTCATCAAGAGGCTTTTTAGTTCCTCTTCACTTTCTGCCATAAGGAGGGTGTCATCTGCATATCTGAGGTTATTGATATTTCTACCGGCAATCTTGATTCCAGCTTGTGTTTCTTCCAGCCCAGCGTTTCTCATGATGTACTCTGCATATAAGTTAAACAAACAGGGTGACAAAATACAGCCTTGACGAACTCCTTTTCCTATTTGGAACCAGTCTGTTGTTCCATGTCCAGTTCTAACTGTTGCTTGCTGATCTGCATACAAATTTCTCAAGAGGCAGGTCAGGTGGTCTGGTATTCCCATCTCTTTCAGAATTTCCCACAGTTTATTGTGATCCACACAGTCAAAGGCTTTGGCATAGTCAATAAAGCAGAAATAGATGTTTTTCTGGAACTCTCTTGCTTTTTCCATGATCCAGTGGATGTTGGCAATTTGATCTCTGGTTCCTCTGCTTTTTCTAAAACCAGCTTGAACATCAGGAAGTTCACGGTTCACGTATTGCTAAAGCCTGGCTTGGAGAATTTTGAGCATTACTTTACTAGTGTGTGAGATGAGTGTAATTGTGCGGTAGTTTGAGCACTCTTTGGCATTGCTTTTCTTTGGGATCAGAATGAAAACTGACCTTTTCCAGTCCTGTGGCCACTGCTGAGTTTTCCAAATTTGCTGGCATATTGAGTGCAGCACTTTCACAGCATCATCTTTCAGGATTTGGAATAGCTCAACTGGAATTCCATCACCTCCACTAGCTTTGTTCATAGTGATGCTTTCTAAGGCCCACTTGACTTCACATTCCAGGATGTCTGGCTCTAGCAGATACAAACCATTATATTGCTATATAGAATGGATAACAACAGAATCCTACTGTATAGCGTGCTAAGTTGCTCAGTAGTGTCCAACCCTTTGCGACCCCATGGGTTGTAGCTCACCAGGCTTCTCTATCCATGGGGTTCCCCAGGCAAGAATAATGGAGTGGATTGTCATTTCCTCCTCCAGGGAATCTTCCCAACCCAGGGATTGAAACTGCATCACTTACGTCTCCTGCATTGGCAGGAGAATTCTTTACCAGCTAATGCCAATATCCAAAAGAATGTGAAAAAGAATTTATTTATATGGATAAATATAATATCTATATAAATATAAATAAATATAAATGAATATAAATAAATATAAATGAATCACCTTGCTGTACAGCAGAAATTAACCAGAGTATTGTAAATCAACTATACTTCAATAAAATCAGTTTTTAAGAAAAGAAAAAGTAATTGAATTTGTGAGTCTCATTGAAGTAGTTCCTTCAGAGAAGTCCCTTGGGGAATACACGCTAATTTCAAAGATAATAATTATTGAATATCCTTATGATAACAAATCTTTATCCTTTGAGGGGGAAAAAAGCCCATGCCACGTTAAGTCTAAAGAAGTAAGGAAACAATTAGAATAGAATATAGTATTTTGGATTTTTTAAAAGGCACACTATCTTGAATGCCCTTTAGACTAATCATGAATAAAATTCTGAAGGAAGAGGTTCAAACATTCACAAAGTTGTAGCAGATTTCCAATATAACTGCTTTGTATATGTGGAAGAATTTTGAATTAAACTATAAATTTCCTTCAAACACTGAAATACTGTACAATTCAATAGCAAGTTAGATCAGAAGTTCTTGGTTTTTTATTACTATTTCATTGTCTACTGCAAGATCCACAAATTTCAAAAGGAATCAGTTTCATGGAACATTTTAAAGTAAATAGGTGTTGAAGTATAGCATATGTATGAAATGTATATGAATTACAAGTGTGAAAGTCTATGTATTTTCAGAATGAACACATTCATGTACTGAACACAAGGCCAAAAAAAGAACATTATCAGCATCCCAGGGGTCTCCACCCTGGTGTCCACTACCAGTCACAACTCCTCTTAAGGTAACCTCTTTCCTGGCATTGATCAAAATTGATTAATTTTGCTTAGTTTTGAACTTTCAGTACTCTTGTGTCTGGTTCATACCACTCAATACTATACTTAAGCATTTCATCCCAAATTGTTGATGTTGCCATAATGGTTCACTCTTGACACAATATAGTATTCCATTGTATGAATATACCATGATTTCTTTATCCTCTGCTGTCAAAGGGTATTTGAGTTGTTTCCAGTTTAGGGATATTACAAACAACACTTCTATGAATATTGGGGTGCCTGTCTTCTGATGTCCGCCCCATGTTTATCCCACCCAAGAACAGAGTCATCGGGTCGGCTTATATTCGGCTTAAGTAGATGCTGTCAAACAGTTTTCCAAAGAACTGGGTCAATTTACCTTCCCTTCAGTAATGTATAAGACACCACTGCACATCCTTGCCAGCATATTGTCTGCATTCTTAAGTTGAGTTTTTTAAGGCGCATGGTAGTATCTGGTAGCTTCCATTTGCATTGTCCTGTTGACAAAAAACTAATTACCCTTTCATATGTTTACTGATATTCTTGGATATTCTCTGTTGTGAAGGATCTCTTTAAAGTTCTTTGCCCATTTTTCTACTGGTTTGTATTCCTTTTTCTTATTTACTTTTGGGAATTTTTAAATATATTTTCAATATGAATCCCATGTCAGATGTAGGCTTAGAAAACATCCCTTCCCTGCTTGCCTTTTCACTGTCTTAATGGTGACTTTTAATAATTAGAAATTCTTAATGTAAATGTAGTCCAATTTATCCTGATTTTAAGACATTCCTTTTTTTATTTGTATATGGACCCATAAATTTCTCTTCAAATAAGTTTTAACCCCACATTACAAATTTTGATATGTCAAATTGTATCATCATTTAGCTCATAATATTCTCTCATTTTCATTTAATTTCTTCTTTGGTCCATGGATTGTATAGAAGTATACTGCTTAATTTCAAAACTTTGGGGAATACTTTATTTATTTTATTGTTGTTTTATTGTTATTTATTTCTAATTTAATTTCACTGTGGTCATCAAGCATATTTTTAACTGCCTCTGTCTTTTAAAACTGCTATGTCTTGCTTTACGCCCCAGAATACAGTCAATTTGGGTTAAATGTACTTTGAAAGAATGTGGATTCTGTTCTGTAGCTGTTTGCCATATATTCCATTTACATCAAGTAATTATGTACTTAAAATTTTTTATGTTTTCACTTATTTTTTTTGCCTTTTTATATCAGGTATAAAAGAATTGTGTTATTATGCTCTTTTCAGCATTTCCACCCTTTTTTTTCCTTTGTGCTTTAGTTAATATGTTTTTTATTGTCCTCTTTTCCAGTCTGCTAATGTTCTGTATCCATCTGATATTGAGTGCTTTATTATCGTAAATGTACTTTTTAGTTCTCAAAATTCTACTTTATCCCTTTTAAAAGATTCTAATTATCTGGTGAAATTTTCCATCTTGTAGCCTGTTTTGTTAGACATATCAATCACAATTACTAAGAGAAAAATGTATGACTGATAAATTCAGTAGCTTAAACACCCATAAATATGTATCTATTGTCTATTTCTCATTTTGTGCTCTTTCTTATGATGACCCCTCACTTACAGGGATTTTTTTTTTTTTTTTTGGCTGTGCCAGGTCATAGTTGCAGCATGCAGAATCTAGTTCCCTAACTAGGGATCAAATCTGGGCTCCTTGAATTGGGAGAGCGGAATCTTAACCACTGGACCACCAGGGAAGTCCCTTTGTTGTTTCTTTGTATGAGTGGTAATTTTTTATTGAATGCCAAAAGTTGTGATTGAAATATTGTAGAGGTGCAATGCTATCTTCCTCCACAGTGAATTTACTTTATCTTTTGCCAGGAAGTAAGCAGATGACTTTCATACTCTTTGACAGTTTAGTCTATTTAGCCTTTATGGTGTAGTCAACTCAGAGCCTAGGGTATTGACTAGCTCCCACATTTTTGGCAGGTCACGCACTCCAATTTTTATCTCCTTAGCATCAGTGAAACTGCTAAACAAGAAAACTTTACTCTGCTTTCTGCACAACTTCATACATCTGACCCTGCCCAATTTAAGAATCAGAAAATATGTAAAGGGGAAGACTGGTGCTAAGTGTGAACTTACCTCTCTGTACCTCCTTTCTTTCTGGGACCTTGGACCTTCAACATCTAGCTGCCTTAGCAGGCCCAAACTTAAATTTGGCCGTCCGGCTCTTTGAGATCACCTATAATTCAGCTGAGCAACTCAACCTCTTTCTCTAGCCAAAAAATTGGAAAAGTGCCCCAGGAGAAAATCAGCACACAAAATATTCAACTCACCACAGTAAACTTGTCTTTTCTCTCTATTGGTCCCTCAAGTCTTGGCTGTCTTGGCAGCTCCCAAGTATTCCAAATAACTGGTTTTGCTTTACCCCCTCTGACTTTGCTAGTTGTTGTCAGTGGAACCATCAGTCTTTAATAAAGCACACCATCATATCCAGAAGCAAAATCCTCAACTTTTTGGAATACTTTTGCTATATAACATCTGCACTCCTTTCCATCTAACTCCAATATCCTTACAGATATCCATAGTACAGGATAATGATCTCTATATCTCTTCTGACAACACTGGTACCTAAAATTGATTATGAAATAACTCTAACAAAATAAACATAGTAAAGTTGAACACTGGAACTTGCATAAGGAAGCTGAGTTTCCTATGAAGCAACCATGTAAGCATGTCTTTGTGATCTACCGTAATGTTGAATTAAGGACATGGGCAATCCTGGTCAATGACAGAGCGTGGCAGGAGGTACTAGATCCTGACCATGTCTACCCAACATGGAGATTCTACAGGGAATCTTACATAGACCTAAACTCTCTTGGAATAATACCCAGGTCTAGGCACAAGAAAGCCTTCTTCAGCAATCAATGCAAAGAAATAGAGGAAAACAACAGAATGGGAAAGACTAGAGATTTCTTCAAGAAAATCAGAGCTACCAAAGGAACATTTCATGCAAAGATGGGCTCGATAAAGGACAGAAATGGTATGGACCTAACAGAAGCAGAAGATATTAAGAAGAGATGGCAAGAATACACAGAAGAACTGTACAAAAAAGATCTTCACGACCCAGATAATCACGATGGTGTGATCACTGACCTAGAGCCAGACATCCTGGAATGTGAAGTCAAGTGGGCCTTAGAAAGCATCGCTACGAACAAAGCTAGTGGAGGTGATGGAATTCCAGTTGAGCTATTCCAAATCCTGAAAGATGATGCTGTGAAAGTGCTGCACTCAATATGCCAGCAAATTTGGAAAACTCAGCAGTGGCCACAGGACTGGAAAAGGTCAGTTTTCATTCCAATCCCAAAGAAAGGCAATGCTAAAGAGTGCTCAAACTACCGCACAATTACACTCATCTCACACACTAGTAAAGTAATGCTCTAAATTCTCCAAGCCAGGCTTTAGCAATACGTGAACCATGAACTTCCTGATGTTCAAGCTGGTTTTAGAAAAAGCAGAGGAACCAGAGATCAAATTTCCAACATCTGCTGGATCATGGAAAAAGCAAGAGAGTTCCAGAAAAACATCTATTTCTGCTTTATTGACTATGCCAAAGCCTTTGACTGTGTGGATCACAATAAACTGTGGGAAATTCTGAAAGAGATGGGAATACCAGACCACCTGACCTGCCTCTTGAGAAATTTGTATGCAGGTCAGCAAGCAACAGTTAGAACTGGACATGGAACAACAGACTGGTTCCAAATAGGAAAAGGAGTACGTCAAGGCTGTATATTGTCACCCTGCTTATTTAACTTATATGCAGAGTACATCATGAGAAATGCTGGACTGGAAGAAACACAAACTGGAATCAAGATTGCCGGGAGAAATATCAATAACCTCAGACATGCAGATGACACCACCCTTATGGCAGAAAGTGAAGAGGAACTAAAAAGCCTCTGGATGAAAGTGAAAGTGGAGAGTGAAAAAGTTGGCTTCAAGCTCAACATTCAGAAAACAAAGATCATGGCATCCGGTCCCATCACTTCATGGGAAATAGATGGGGAAACAGTGGAAACAGTGTCAGACTTTATTTTTGGGGGCTCCAAAATCACTACAGATGGTGACTGCAGCCATGAAATTAAAAGACGCTTCCTCCTTGGAAGGAAAGTTATGACCAACCTAGATAGCACATTCAAAAGCAGAGACATTACTTTGCCAACAAAAGTTCGTCTAGTCAAGGCTATGGTTTTTCCTGTGGTCATGTATGGATGTGAGAGTTGGACTGTGAAGAAGGCTGAGCGCTGAAGAATTGATGCTTTTGAACTGTGATGTTGGAGAAGACTCTTGAGAGTGCCTTGGACTGCAAGGAGATGCAACCAGTCGATTCTGAAGGAGATCAGCCCTGGGATTTCTTTGGAAGGAATGATGCTAAAGCTGAAACTCCAGTACTTTGGCCACTTCATGCGAAGAGTTGACTCATTGGAAAAGATTCTGATGCTGGGAGGGATTGGGGGCAGGAGGAGAAGAGGACGACAGAGGATGAGATGGCTGGATGGCATCACTGACTCGATGGACATGAGTCTGAGTGAACTCCGGGAGTTGGTGATGGACAGGGAGGCC
The DNA here is from genome assembly GCF_029378745.1 of Bos indicus. Taxonomy (NCBI): domain Eukaryota; kingdom Metazoa; phylum Chordata; class Mammalia; order Artiodactyla; family Bovidae; genus Bos; species Bos indicus. The sequence goes on along the minus strand of NC_091768.1, from coordinate 61,725,402 downwards.
TGGCGTGCTGCGATTCATGGGGTCACAAAGAGTCGGACACGACTGAGAAACTGATCTGATCTGATCTGATCTGAGGCACTTCCTACACAAACATCCTTCCTTTCTTCTCTCCTTTCACAAGTGTCAAACCTGCACTGCACTCTGAAGGCTTTTCCTATCTACTCCTGGTCCTTCTTCCTCTGTCCTTCATAAGTGTTACCCCCCAAAAGCTTTTGTACTTCTGACCCACTTCAGTGTCTCCTTCCTAGGGGACTTGAACTGACACACACTCACAGAAATCCCATTCTCTTAGATATGTCCCCTTAACTTATTCGTGATGACTGAAGAAGTAGAAAACTTTCTGGTTGTACTTCCTCCCTAGTTTTTAATGCACAAAATATGGCAAGATTCATCTCACTTCTCTGGAAACCCAACAGTAAGCACTTCTCAGATACTAACATCTCTTTTCCATGTAGTTTATTGTGTTGTTGTTGCTGTTGTTTTGGGGAGTAAACATTTGTCAATTTATTCTTCCCTTTATTCTTTCATTAAAAAAAAGAAATCTTATTGAGTGTGTAACACATACCAGGGAGAAGGCAATGGCACTCCACTCCAGTACTCTTGCCTGGAAAATCCCATGGATGGAGGAGCCTGGTGGGCTGCAGTCCATGGGGTCGCTAAGAGTCGGACATGACTGAGCGACTTCACTTTCACTTTTCACTTTCATGCATTGGAGAAGGCAATGGCAGCCCACTCCAGTGTTCTTGCCTGGAGAATCCCAGGGACGGGGGAGCCTCGTGGGCTGCCGTCTATGGGGTAGCACAGAGTCAGACACGACTGAAGTGACTTAGCAACATATACCAGATACTTAAAAGCCTTAAGAGTACAAGACAAAACTTATCATCTAGCAGGTCATGTTCAACCCCTTTTTGATGTCTCTCTGACCCATCAGATAGTCTCCTCTATCATTTCCTATTCATGTTGCAGTTTTTGTCATCCTGGGGTTTTAGACTGTAAATAGGCTGGCTGGCTGCTTACTATTCATGGCCCAATTATAGCCATGTTTCAGAACTAACACCTAGGGCACTTTGGGTTAAGCTATGTAAGTGGCTCTGGAAGTTTGAGCATCACTTCTTTCTACTATCAAACAGCATCTAATCAGTACTGTGTTCCTTTGCCCTTACGATTCTGATATGAATTACAGAGTCAGGGCAACAGGGAGCTATGGCTAAAAGAGAAATTATAACACAACTGCACTAAAAGAAAATCTGAGGAAAAGCCTTGCCAGTGAGTAGGACTTAAAGGGAAGAAGACGTCAGGCAACTACCACAAAGCTGATCATATCCCAAGGACTTGTGTTTCCCCAGGAAGTATGGCCAGGGAGCAGACTCCTGATGGCCTGTGGGAAACCCGTAATGATTTCCTGGTTCCCTTCCATTATGCAGGCTAACATGGCTCTCATTTCAGAAAACATTTTTCTCAGTCATTCTCCTAAAATCCATGGAAGTCAGGCTGAACAGTTTCATTATCATTACATGGCAGAGAGGAAAAATTGGTCTGTGAATAAAAGCTGGCTCGAAGGCAGTCATGAGCACAAATGGGGCAGTGACAGAATTGCAAAGAGAGTGATATTATTCTAACACATTATACATCTCCAGGCTTGCCAATCCCTTCCAGGGTCTCACGGCCAACTCCAGACTTGCTGAATAATTTTAAAGAAAAAGCTGTGCCTTGACAGCTTGAGTAAGATGAGCTTTCATTCCTTCACAGTGTCTGACACCAGAGTTCCAATTTTGATTGGCTTACATGGATCAGTAATTTTCTTCCGTCTGAACAGGGACCCCACACTGAAGTCTGCTAAATAGTATGCGGTAAAGTGTTCAATAAAATATGAGTACAATAAACTCCAAGGAGAATATTGAAAATATAACTGATAAGCTGAAGGATCTCAAGATAAAGAATTGAAATACCTCAAAGAAATGATTACAGAAGGGCTACGTGTTCAGAAGACAAGCACAGTTTAAAGCTCACCGATTCATTTTCCCAGTCCGAAAAGGACAATATATCAGGAATATTCCAGCCACTAAAGGTGAGATGATACTGAAGCAATTTTTGCCATCTTAATTACAGTGAATTCTTTCTTTTTGGCCTTACATCCCTCTGTGGATGAGTCAATGCTTCTTTTTCCTTTTAAATTCGGTATGAAATGTATGGTTGAGTTAGATAAGAAAAATGTGCAGTATTTGTCTATGTTGATTCCCCACTAGTGTTTGCCATTAGGAGGGTGTGTGTGTGTGTGAGGAAACATTCCTGACCAAACTGTGAGGTAACCCTTTGTAGTACCATTTACCATCCCTTTTGCACACTCTTCTGGGGAATGGGGAAATATCCAGATGTTCCCACCCCAGGGAACCAATTCTATGTACTCTTCTTACTCTCCCCTGCCTGTCATCCTTGACCTGCTGAGGTGTTTTTCCTACCAAGCTGTCAGAACAGAGCATGGCATTTTGGCCTCCAAACCTTGGCTTAACTCCTGCTCTGCCTAGAATTTCCTCCCCACTCTTCTCCATCTGTTTAATTTCTGCCTTTTCTTAAAGGCACAGATATTGGTTTGGACTCTTTAGATCATAAGTAGCTAAAATCATACTCAGCTTAGGCCAAAAGGGCATTTCTTAAACATGAGTATCCAAGCCACGGGCAGAGTAGAATCTAGGTAGCCGCAGGATGTCTGGAACTGGACTCTCAAACGCTGTCTAGACCAACTAACTCTGTTTTCTTTGTTTGATACCTTTAAGAATTTGGCTAGCTTCTTTTCAAGAGGCTTTTATACAATGTGGGAAATATGGTCTTATGCAGCTCTATTCTTCCCAGCTTTGCCAACAGAGAATAACTGTTCCCTTTCCTTAGGTCAATTTTTTTAATTCTCTAGAAGACTGGGTGGTCTAAGTTTGATCACTGACACATATTCATGTGCATGGGAACAAGTCAGTACAGTTTGCAGCCCTGATTAGGGCTACGTGGTTGGAAAGATTAGAGAGAGAATTCTCTGAAAGAATTTCCTAAAAAGATGGAGCTTTTTACTTCCAGAAGAAAAATACGATCGGTGAACCAAAACATGAGTATCCTCCTATGTGGAGTTTAGTTCTGTCTCTGTTCCAGTAGCAGCCTCATGTAGTTGGGTAAGTCACTTGTACTTTCTTAGCCTCAGTCTCTTCATCTATACAATTAAGAAGTTGAGTTGAAATGTTTTCAGCATCCTTTAACTTTAAAATTTTATAATTCTGTGTTTCAAAGAGCCTGTAGATGATCTCAAAAATACAATAATAATTGTATTATTATCCCTTGGGTTGAAAAGATTCCCTTGGAGGAGGAAATGCAACCCACAGCAGTATTCTTGCCTGGAGAATTCTATGGACAGAGTAGCCTGGCAGGCTACAGTCCATGGGGTAACAAAGAGCAACTAACACTTAAACACTAACACTTTTTCTCTGAATCTAAGCATTGCTGATATAATTTTTATGGACTATGTAAAACAAGTTTAGATTGAACTTTATAATAAGCTTGAGTTAATTATTTGGAGTGCTCATTTAGGTTATTAAGAATGTCGAATGAATGTGACTACTGCAAAACAAGTTGGAGAATTATTCAGAGCATCTATGGAAGCAATGTGTGTTTGTGTGAGCTCAGTTGTGTCTGACTCTGCAACACCATGGACTGTAGCCCACCAGGCTCCTCTGTCCATGGGATTCTCCAGGCAGAAATACTGAAGAAGGTTGCCATTTTCTCCTCCAGGGGATCTTCCTGATCCAGGGATCAAACCCACATCTCCTGTGTCTCCTACATTGGCAGGTGGATTCTTTTACCACTGAACTACCTGGGGTTAAATAAAAGCAACTATTAATAAGATAAAGTTGCCACTATGAAAGGAAGAAGGAGTTAGAAAGAAAAAGAATTATTCTTGTGATCACAAGGTAAAATAATGACTGAGCCCAAGTATTAAATCTGTCTTCAAATCATCACCATATTCAGACTGCAATAACCAGTGGAATGGAGAGGATAGGAATATGGAAGAAATTTCATGGCAATTCATGGAAATGGACAAATTAAAAATTAGGCCATCTATGAGGCACAAACTCCAAGGAATTTTAGCTAGACATATTACATATAGAAAGAGAATTTTTGAAAGATATTAAGATACATTCCTGAGAAAACAATGTTAAATTGTAAGGGAAAAAAAGAAGAGATATCAGAAAATTCCCCACAAATATTTGTTAATAGGATTTTGGCTAAAAGCAAGTATAAAACAAGAGAGAAATAGAAGCCAATTCTTTTGAACTTATTTCAACAATTCTGATCAACAATACTTAGTGTTATTACCTTCACATGCCACTGAATATAACTGATGGAAGCTAATAAGAGGTACTTCTTAATGCAACAAGGTTATCCTGGGAAGGAACAGCTAGTGGAACTAGGATACAGGCAGACATTCTTTTCCTGAATATCAGAAGCAACACCTTAGACAAAATTGAAAACTAGATGTAATGAGCAAGTCCCCAGTGCACTAGCATCACAACAGAGAAACTAGGCGAAGATGCATTTATCTTTTGAAAATGCAGAGAAAATGGAATTAGAGACTTAAAATGCCAGAAAGAACTTAATAGATACTGTGGGCACTGAACAGTAATCAGAAAACAGGTACAAGTGCTCATGAGACTCCACCAGGAAAAAAAAGAACAAAACAAGTATTAGAAATATAATAAAAACAAACTTAGCTAAGGTGAAGAAAATTGAATTTAAAGCTGAAATAATTCTTAAAGTACCAAGCAAAATCAATGAAATGGGAATCATATTTAGACATATTCTGATAGATTGTTGAACAAAAGAGAGAAAAAAGTCTACAATTGTCCAAGACAAAGGTGACCAACAAAGGGAAAAAATGTCTTTTTATTTCAGATTTCTCTCCTACCACATAAAATGAAGGAAATTTTGTTATAGTAAAAAGAAAAAGTTGTAGCCATGTATATATATCCAAATCTATATCTAAATCTATATCTAAATAGGAAAAAAGAAATGTACATAAAAAGAAAACAGACATTTTCAAATGTGCAAGTGTCAGAAATTTATAACTTGCAATTGAAAAATATCCAAGAAAAGAGGAAGCAATAAAAATAAGATTCCTGAGATGAATAAAATAAGTTCCAAATAATTGTTGCTATTTGGAAAATATTGTTATTTGGGAAACATGGTAAACAAAATCAAATAACACAAATGATTTTTAATGCCAAGACACAGTTAAAAATGCTAATATATTAATGCCAATAATAAAGCAGGCAAAAATCTTATGGTATGCTACCTCAAATCAAGATGTGACAATGAGAAAGTGGGATAAAGACAAACTCATTGAATATATACTAAAATTGGGGAATTTAATTCTATATAATTTACATGTAAATAGATCTGAATACATATGCAAGCATACACATATATACAAAGAATATTATGGACAACTTCATGCAAATAAGTCCAACTATTTAGAAGTAATAGACACTTTTTTGGGAAAACACAATTTTGCAAATTTGACAAAAGTAGAAATAGAAAGCAAAATTTATCATATACCTACTAAAGTAATTGAATCTGTAATTTAAAACTTTCCCATGAAGCATTTGACAAAATTCATTGCTAATTCATAATAAAACTTTTAATGAACTAGGAAAAACTAAACTTCAATAATCTGATTTAAAGTATTTTTAAAAACCAAACAATCAAAATCATATTAAACAGTGAAATTTGATATCTCTCTGAGATTAGAAATGAGACAGACAATAATGCCTAGAACTAGCACTTCTATTCAATATTGTATTGAAGAACCAAGAGAGTGCCAAAGGCCAGAAAAATAAGTACAGGATTTAAGGATGAAAAAGAAAAATATATTCAAAGTCATATATAGATCAACTGTGTGAATTCAAAGTAACTTCAGTTTTGTAAGTTCATTTGTATCATTTCCTTTTAGATTCCATATATAAAATATATGGAACTTTGCTCAAAGTTATGTGACAGCCTGGATGGGAGAGGGCTTGGGGGAGAATGGATACAGGTATATGTATGGCTGAGTCCCTTCGATGCTCATCTAAAACTATCACAACATTGTTAACTGGCTATACTCCAATACTAAAAAAAAAAAAAGAAAATTCAGCAAAATTGCTAGACACAAAGTCAATATACAAAAATCAATTTTATTTCTATATATCAACATAAAACAATAAGAAAATTATATTTGAAAAACAGTTAATAATAATATCAAATAAAAACGTCAAATACCAGTAATATATATAACAAAAAATGTGCAAGATTCCTACCCAAAAAACTAAAAACCTTTATTGAAAAAAAGTGAGAAAACCTAAACAAATGGACAGATATATTATATTTGTGAATTGGAAGATTGTGTATGGTAAAACTATGATTTTCTTCAAATTAAATTATTCATTCAATTCAATCCTAATAAAAATTTCAACTAGGCTTTTAGAATTGCTGTTATTTCTTTTTTCCTATTTCCTACTCTTTATTTCATCCTTTGAAAATTTCAATGTTTATGGGTACATAATATGTAAACCTAGCAATAAGGTGACTATGGTTTATAAGTACATTAATCCACAAATTCTGGAACGTTTCCTAGGGGAGAAACAGCCCCTCATCCCAGTCAGTTGCACCCAGGAATTCACACTTAACAGGTGTCCAATAAGCATTCTGTGCTTGAAAGTGTGCCAAGCATTTATGGTTGGAAAGCAGCAGGGAGGGGGTTCTTCCTGCTTCAGGAGGTATGCTACCGCCCCTCTGGGGGCCCAGGCCTGCCTGTAACCTGCAGCTGTTATTTCTAACTGACAACATAATTCTAAGCTGTACATGGACTTTTAAAGATCCAAGAATAGTTAAGGCATTCTCAAAGAGATAGTGTGAAAGCTATCAAGACTCATTATAAAGCTACAGTCATCGCTCATGTGCATGCTAAGTTGCTTCAGTCGTGTCTAACTCCTTGGGACCCTATGGACTGTAGCCCGCCAGGCTACTCTGTCCATAGGATTCTCCATGCAAGAATACTAGAGTGGGTTGCTATGCCCTCCTCCAGAGCATCTTTCCCACCCAGGGATAGAACCGGAGTCTCTTACAATTTCTACAATGGCAGGTGGATTCTTTACCAATAGTGCCACCTGGGAAGCCCATGGGGTATGGAAATAGGCCACTGGAACAAAATAGGGACCATAGAAACAAACCCACAGTTTTATGGTCATTTAATTTATGATAAAAGTAACACTGCATAAAAGAAAAATATCTTCAATGTAGAGAAAAACAAACAAATCATGACCTCACACCATGTTTAAAAATCAATAAATATTATTCCCAGATAAAAACTAGATCTAAATGTAAAATTTTTTTAAAGTTTTCAGATTATTTTCTTGGAGTATAACATTCTGACTTGAAATAAGCAAAGCTTTTTATAATAACATGAAAAGCTGTAACAATAAAGGAGATGATTGAAAATTGTAAATGTTAAAATTTTGATTCATCCAAAGACACCTATAAAAGAGTAAAAAACAAGTCAAGATATAGATGAAAACATTAATATATATCTGACAAATGACTCCCATCCAAAATATATTAAACTTCCTAACAATAAATTTAAAAATATTTCCAAATAGAAAAAAAAAGTAAAATAGTTGAACAAGAACTTGACAAAAGAAAATACCTAAATAGCCATAAATATATATATTTTTTAAAGTGCTCTGCCTTTTTAATACCATGATAATACAAATTACCACAATGAAATGCTAGCATACTCAGCATAATGATTAAAATTACCAAGAGTTGGGACTTCCCTGGTGGTCCAGTGGTTAAAACTACATCTTTCCATTGCAGGTGGCACAGGTTATATTTCTGGTTAGGGAACTAGACATCACATGCCTCTTGGCTTGACCAAAAGATTAAAAAAAGAAATTAGCAAGTGTTGACAAGGACATGCAGCAACTGAAAATCCCATACATCACTCCTAACAGCTGTAAACTGGTGACAAAACTTGGGAAAACTTTCCTGGCATTATCTCCTAAAGCTGAACACATACATACCCTGTGACCCAGCAACTCCACTCCTTAGTATAAAGCCAACCAAGATGCATACATATTGTCTCCAAAAGACATGTATGAAAAAGTTCATGACAACACTGTAATAGCCCCAACTGGAAATAAACCAAAAGTCCATTCACAGTCGAAGGAAAAAATAAATGGTGGTGTTGTCAATGAAATATAATTAAAAAATGAACACTACCAACAACAGCATGGAGGAACCTCACAAATACAATGCTGCACAAGAGGAGCAAACTTAAAAGAATGCAAAGTGCGTGGTTTGCTCACATCAAGTTTGAAAATGGTCAGAACCAATGGGTAGTAGAGAAGTCAGGAAAGCGGTCATTCAGGGCAGGGAACTGGTAGTTCAGGGAGAAGTTCGTGGGAGATCTCCAAAGGCTGATGATATTCTTCTCTCTGTCCTGCATGGTGGTTCACCAGATGGTTTACTTCATGAAAAATTAATCAAATGGCACACTGATGATTGGTGTACTTTGTTATATACAGCAATAAAAAATTAAAATCGGTTGATAAAAAATTGTAGTATAATGTCAGTTTCAAGGACAAAATGATGATGTGTATAAAAGAAAAAGTCAAAATGTAGTTGTTCCTGTGTATTAAAATACCTAAGAATTACTTTGGAATTAATTGCTTTAGACTTAATTTGCATAGTACTATTTTTTTCTTTTCATTTTATTTTCTGTGTTGTTCTCTATTTCCAATTTTTTCACAGTGCCCAGGAATCACGTTTCTATTTTAAAAGAAAACTAAAAGTACTTTAAATACAGGAAAAAGGCCTTCTTCAGGCTTGACCCATCAGATGGCTTGACCAGGAAGGCTGTAGTTAACAGATGGATCTGTGAAAGAAGGTGCTTCCTTAAAAAGTTATTGAGCTGAGCAGGAATGACTGATGAGCAAATAAAAAATGAATCCCACCAGGTAAGTATAAAGCATTGTACTTCAGGTTAAACTCAGTGAGAAATGATAACATCTCATATTTCAGAGGCTCTTTATGGTTTCAGTACACTTTCATGTCCATTTTCTGATTTTAGCCTTGCAAAATTCTGTGAAATAACTGGGACAGGTCTATTATCATCATTTTGTGAATAAGAAGTGAGTCCTAGAGAGAGAAAGCAACATGCCGCAACCTAGAACTGGGTAAATGACTGATGGAAAATAATAGTGACCCAGAAATTTTTGTCCCAGTTAGGTTGCCTTTTATGAGAAATGGTGATCAAAACTTTAGAATATTCAAATATACTCAAAATACATCTCTCAAGTAACTGTTCCAAAAAATTACTGGAAAACCAATTCTACACCAAAAAAAGCAGTAAGTAATAATTTAATAGCAATAAATCAAGAATTCATTAAAAAGAATGCATTAAAAAGTATATGAAAAGATACACATTAGCCTTAAAATCAAATAAAATTATGGAGTTAAATATAAATAATGATAAATATTTCCAAATTTAATCTAGAAAATGTTTTAAAATCTTGATATCTTGTATTTCTAAGTATATAATAAACTAAGTGCACAGTCACTAATGTAATTAATATTGGTAAGTGTTTGACATATCAAGAAATTAAAATTTTTTCTTTTATTTTTAAACTTTGAAAATTAAAGATATTCTTATAGGTATTTTTAAAAACTTAAAAAATCACCAACAGAACTTGAAATACAATGCCCTCCTTATTATATTCTTTGTAAAGGATATAAAAGCAAAGCAAATGAAAAAGGCACCAGTAAACATAAAACAAGGTGACAGGAATAAGAACTAGTGATTCACTTGGATCAATACAAATGACATAAACACTAACTTAAAAACAAAAATTCTAAGATTCTATTAGAAAATAAATTTACCAGATGATTCTTACAAAAAGCTCAAAAAGTAAGGGTAAAACTTTAAACAAATTCTAAGTGGGTTTATATCACACAAAAAGAAAGAAAACTGTAGAATAATAAATACCAGATTAAGTAGAAGGGGACGACAGAGGACGAGATGCTTGGACATGAATTTGAGCAAGCTCTGGGAGGTGATGAAGGACAGGGAAGCCTGGCCTGCTGCAGTCCATGGGGTCTCAGAGCTGGACATGACTGAGGGGCTGAACAGCAACAACAAAGCCAAAGACACTGAGTATGTCAAAAGAGAATTGTTTTATCATGAATTATCTTCACAATGAATATATAGCCATTTAAAATATATAAAATGAATCAAGAAGTATATAAAATAAAACCTTTTTGATAAGATTGTCAGGGAGGCAATTATAGTGAAAGGTTTAATTCAGCAGTCAGTCTCTGACAGGTTAAAGTGGATAAAAAATAAGGACATGAAACTTTATATAATTTAAACACTAGCCTAGAATTAATAGATCTATATTATGTGTCCCCTACAGATAATATTTCATCTTTTTAACTGTCTATGGATCATTTACAAAAATTGACTACAAACACAATTTTTGAATTCAAAAAGTAGGCCTTCTATGACCCACATTTCAAGGAAGTCAGACCAGGCAATATGTCTACAGCCAGTAAGTAACAAATGCTTAAGCCAAAAATCTCAAACAACCTGAACAGTAAAAAAAAAAAAAAACTCTGTCCTAAATAAATAATGGGTCAACAAGGACATCAAAAGTAAAATCAGAGACTCTTTTTAAAATAGTAAAGTCGAAAACATTATCTTCCAGAATTTTGGAAATGGGGCAAGAGCTATACTTATTTCTTTAAATTAAAGACTTTTTCTCTCTTTCCAATAAAGGGGTAAACATTTATTTTTAATCTTCATATTTCTGATTATGTTTTCTTAGTTGAGATTTAAACTCAGTCATCTAATTGTCCCTTTTAAAAGCTGAAAACTGAGACCACTTTCTCTTAGGATATTTGAACCCACAACTGATCGGAAGAACCAACTGGACTTTTGCAGGTACTGGAGATGACCCTGTACAGAGTTTGTGTCCAATGATTTGAAGAGTCATTCCTAATAACACCATCCTGTGTCCCTTGCATGGGTTTCTTTGCTGGCTACAAAATGTGAGAGTGATACTCGCCTTTCTAGAAATGATGCTCTTGGATGATATCATCAGGGTGATGGCAGAGAGGCCAGAAGAAAGGGAGAATTCTCTAGCTGAGACAAATTTAACGCTGCTGCTACCAGATTAACGTAAGCATCAGGGCTACAGTGGCCCATGGGGTCCCACTCTGGCCAGGCAGTGATAACACACATGGGACAGAGAGGGAAGACTGCACATTCAGCTGGACGGCTCTGATAACGGGAAGTCAGCTGTGGCGTGTGGTCGCCCACTGACAGACAGCACGGTCCTGTAATGAAATTCACTAAGTACAATGATAAACAAGTTTCACCTGCTCCATTTCAAAAGAGGAGTTAAGAAATCTGAATCTGAGAGACTCATTTACACTCCATTGAAGGCAATAATCTCAGTATCAGACTGGGCCAAATTTTCTCCATACAATTTGGAATGAGCAAAACACTTCTGCTTCCAGAGTATCTAATATCCCTATGCTTGCTTAGAATCTGTAAAACGCACGTCCCTCACTACCATTTCCATAGTGATCACAGCAAGTGGGTCCCTGACTCCAAAAAGCTCCCAGCAGATACCCGTGGTTCTCTCCAAGCAACAGTTCAACATTATTTCCTGATGTTTAAGACTGAGAGATTTGCAGAGTAGAAAAGAGTCTGATCATATTCCTTAAATGTAACCTGCCTTATCATATGACATCACTTACATGTGAAATTTAATTTAAAAAAAATCACAAATGAATTTATTTACAAAACAGAAACAGACTTAGAGATATCAGAAATAAACATATGGTTATCAAAGGGGGAACATGGGGAGGACTAACCAGGAGCTTATGATGAACATACACACACCACTATATATAAAACAGATAACCAACAGAGACCTACTGTACAGCACAGGGAACTCCACTCAATACTCCATAATAATCAATATGGAAAAAGAATCCAAAAAAAAAAGTGAATGCATGTATATGTATAACTGAACCATTGTGCTGTGTACCTGAAACTAACACAACATTGTAAATCACCTATACTTCAATAAAATTAAAATTTTTTTTTAACTATGACTTGCCTTGGAAAGATGCTAGAAACCAAAATAATATCATGGCGAAATATCTCTGGTTATTTAACAAAGACAGATGATAAGTACAGTGATTATGAATCTACAGTTTACAAAGTGCCTCCAAATACTGAGAATGGAAATCGGTGCCCCTTTATTGGGAAGACAGAGTTGGTGGCAGGGGGAGGGGTGTTGCAGAAACACCTAGTTTGCTGTCCAAACATTTAACCAAGATTCTACCCTTTCAAACCTTGTTTATTACCTGAAAGTGAAAGTGAGAGATGCTCAGTCATGTCTGACTCTTTGCGACCCTGTGGACTGTAGAGTCCATGGAGTTCTCCAGGCCAGAATATTGTCTGACTCTTTGCGACCCTGTGGACTATAGAGTCCATGGAGTTCTCCAGGCCAGAATACTGGAATGAGTAGCCTTTCCCTTCTCCATGGGATCTTCCCAACCCAGGAATTGAACCAGGGTCTCCTGCATTGCAGGCAGATTCTTTACCAATTGAGCTATCAGGGAAGCTAGGGCTGCTCAAATACAAAACCAAATAAAATCTTAGTTTCCTGTCTAGTTTTCTTACCTCTTAGCAAGCTCTCTCCCATTTACATAATAAATATATAATTTGCCATTGCTAAACCAGTGTCATTGGTAAATAATGTGACATAATGCCTTGGATTTTCTATCCTTTTTATCCTTGACTTTTATTGTTGATATGGATAGCAAATTATGCAATTCCTTTACCTCCCTTGCAGACAAGTGCTCTGACTCATCCACATTACTTTGCTGAGTCCACTGGGAATAAAGGCACATTTTTGAGGTGATTAGCTGAAGTCAGGGGGTCTGAATTTGACCTAGCAGTTTTTCTTCCAAGAAAAGTCAATGAGCTGGTGTTGGCCCTAAATGAAGACTCTGAGCCTGTGGATTTCTACAGTTGTCTTTTGACTTGTGATTCTTTTCATCGCTTTTTTTTTTTTTAATTACAATTGAAATCCTGTAGAAAGTGGTTTATGGCTCATTAAGCTGAAGATTGTAAAATTATAATGCAAAGTAAGGAAACTATGGCTGAATCAATTTTATATATTTTCACGGTATTGAAAGAAAATATATTTTATGTTATGGATTCTCAGAGATGGCCACATTATCTAACAACAGCCATATGGACCTCTGTAGCTTAGGTGTGAAAAATGCTGGACTACTGGAATGTATTTGCAAAAGTAACTTTAATGTTGTCTTCCACTGTCACTTTAAATTTACTCTAAAGAGTTTTGTCTTATTATCACTGGGAGGGACCCCATGATTTTTCTGCTTCCTTCTAAAAATAATTTCATTAAAGTATTATTTGCACACCATAAAAAGACTCATTGTGAATGTACAGTTCCATGATACTGTTAACAAGTTTTAGTGAGTTATACTTATATCATGACTCTCCCCAAATTCCTTCAAGCCCATTTGCAGTGGATTTCTGCTCCCTCCCCAGCCCCAGGAACCACCCAGCTTCTGTTTGTCTCTATAAATTTGCTGTTGCTGGATGATTTATATAAATGGCATTATACAATTTATCATCTTTTTTCTGGTTTGTTTCACTTATCATCAGTTTAGTTTAGTTCAGTCACTCAGTCTTATCCAACACTTTGTGACCCCATGAATCGCAGCACGCCAGGCCTTCCTGTCCATCACCAACTCCCGGAGTTTACCCAAACTCATGTCCATTGAGTCAGTGATGCTATCCAGCCATCTCATCCTCTGTCGTACCCTTCTCCTCCTGCCCCCAATCCCTCCCAGCATCAGGGGCTTTTCCAATGAGTCAACTCTTCACATCAGGTGGCCAAAGTATGGAGTTTCAGCCTCAGCATCAGTCCTTCCAATGAAAACTCAGGACTGATCTTTAGGATGGATTGGTTGGATCTCTTTGCAGTTCAAGAGACTCTCAAGAGTCTTCTCCAACACCACAGTTCAAAAGCATCAATTCTTTGGCACTCAGCTTTCTTCACAGTCCAAATCTCACATCCATACATGACCACTGGAAAAACCATAGCCTTGACTAGACGGACCTTTGTTGGCAAAGTAATGTCTCTGCTTTTGAATATGCTGTCTAGGTTGGTCATAACTTTCCTTCCAAGGAGTAAGTGTCTTTTAATTTCATGGCTGCAATCACCATCTGCAGTGATTTTGGAGCCCAAAAAAATAAAGTCTGACACTGTTTCCACTGTTTCCCCATCTATTTCCCATGAAGTGATGGGACCAGATGCCATGATCTTAGTTTTCTGAATGTTGAGCTTTAAGCCAACTTTTTCACTCTCCTCTTTCACTTTTATTGAGAGGCTTTTTAGTTTCTCTTCACTTTCTGCCATAAGGATGGTGTCATCTGCATATAATCCTTATGAAATTCATCCATGTTGTAGCATGTATTTTATTCTATAGATATGCCACAGTCTTGTTTATTCATTCAACAATCATTGGACAGTGAGGTTGTCCTCATTTCGTGCTACTATTAATAACAATGTCATGAATATCCATGTACTAGTCCTTGTGCATGTGTGCTCAGTTGTTCCTGACACTTTGTGACCCCATGCACTATAGTTTATGAAGCTTCCCTGTCTGTGGAATTTTCCAGGCCAGAATAGTGGAGTGGGTTGCTATTTTCTTCTCCAGTACAAGTCTTTGTGTGTACATAAATTTGCATCATTAATTGGCCAAATATAGAAGGTTAGATTTTGACCCCTTGATTCTGTCTCATTGATTTGTATACCTATTTTTCCACCAATACCAAACTGTCATGATTACTGTAGCTTTATGTTAAGTTTTGAAATTGGGTTATGTAAGTCTTCCAACTTTGTTCTGTCCTAAAATTGGTTTAAAAAAAAAAAATGTTGAAGCTCCAGTACTTTGGCCACCTGATGCAAAGAGCTGACTCATTGGAAAAGACCTGATGCTGGGAAAGATTGAAGGCAGGAGAAGGGGACAACAGAGGATGAAAATGATTGGATGGCATCACCAACCCTATGGACATAGGTTTGATCACATTCTGAAAGATGGTGAAGGACAGGGAAGCCTGGCATGCTGCAGTCCATGGGGTCTTAGAGTTGGACATGACTGAGTGACTAAACAACAACAGCAAAAAATTGGCTTGCCCAATCTGGATTCCTTGCATTTCCATATAAATTATTATATCAGTATGTCGATCAGAGTTCAACAAGAAGTAGAACCAGTAGTATAGCTATATGTTATTAAGAGATGTATTATGAGAAATGGGCTTATGGAATTGTAGGGGCTGACTAAGCAAATCTGAAACAATAGGCAGGCAGGCAGGCAGGAAAGTCAGCCTAGAATTCAGGGATGTGGGCTGAAGCTACTGTCTGCAGGTAGAATTTCTTCTTTTTCTCAGGAAAACATCAGCCCTGATTTTAAAGCCTCCAGCCAAGTGAATCAAGCCCATCAGGATTATCCATCATAATCTTTCATAAAATTAAGTGATTAAGACATTAAGTACATCTCCAATTTTTCTTCATAGCAACATCTAAATTAGTGTTCTATTTGAAATGCTGGATATTATAGACTGAAGTGACTTAGCACACACATATACGTAGCCCATAGACTAGCAAAGTTAATACATCAAGAAAAAGACCCAAAACTAACCATCTGGTTGGCAATTTCTATAATAAAAGTCTGCTGGGATTTTGAAAGGAATTGTGTTGTTTCTATAGGACAATTTGGAGAGAACCTTCATCTTAACAATTAAGTCTTCCAAACCAAAACACAAAATATCTCTTCATTTATTTCTTTCTTTATAATGCTAGCAATGCTTTGTAGTTTTCCATATGGGAAGATTTTTTATTTTATTTTTGTTTTAGTTTTTTGTTGTTGGTTTATATAAGTTTAATGTGTACAGTATTATATTTCAACTTCCGTGTACACTACTGGGTGCTCACCATCAAAAGTTGAGTTTCTATCTGTTGCCATGCAGTTGACCCTCTTTATTCATCTCATCCTCCCTGTTTTCTCTCCCCCTCTGGTAACCGCTATTGTGTTCTCTGTATCTGTGTCGGTTTGCATGTTTGCTTTGGTTTGTTCATTTATTTGGAGTTTTATTGTTTTTTTTCCTTGTCTAGTTGCTCTAAGCCTTCCAATACTGAGTTGAGTGGACATACTTATCTTATTTCTGATTTTAGAGGGATAGCTTTCAGTATTTCACCATTGAATATGAAGTTAGCTGTGAATTTGTTATGAAAGTGAAAGTACTAGTCACTCAGGCATGTCTGACTCTTTGAGCTGCCATGTGATGCCACTGTAGCCTGCCAATGTCCTCTGCCCACGGAATTCTTCAGGGAAGAATACTGGAGTGGGTAGCGATTCCTTTCCCAACCCAGGAATCAAACCCAGGTCTCCTGCACTGAAGACAGATTCTTAACTAACTGAGCCACCATAGCTATAGGGAACCCCTATAGCCTCTATTCTGTCAAGGTCAGTCAATCAGTTCAGTCACTCAGTCATGTCCGACTCTTTGCGACCCCATGAATCACAGCACACCAGGCCTCCCTGTCCATCACCAACTCCCGGAGTTCACTCAGACTCACGTCCATCGAGTCAGTGATGCCATCCAGCCATCTCATCTTCTGTTGTCCCCTCCTCCTCCTGCCCCCAATCCCTCCCAGCATCAGAGTCTTTTCCAATGAATCAACTCTTCTCATGAGGTGGCCAAAGTACTGGAGTTTCAGCTTTAGCATCATTCCTTCCAAAGAACACCCAGGACCGATCTCCTTTACTTATCACAGCTCTATTCAGATAATCCAGTTCTTCTTGCATCAGTTTTGGTAATTTGTCTTTTTAATAACATTTGGCTTTATTAGTTTTCTCTACTAATTTTTTTTGTTCTCTTTCAATGATTTGTCTTAATAACTTTAATAACTTTTGGTCTTATTAGTTTTCTCTACTATTTTTTGTTTTCTATTTCAGTAATATCTACTACACTCTTTGTTATTTGCTTTTCATTAAGCAAGTATACTCTTTCTGTTTACTTTTAGTTAAGATTGCTCTTCTTTTTCTAGTTTTTAAGGTAGATATTTATATTTATCAGTTTTCTGCCCAGCACTACTTCAGATTCTTTCAATATTTTTTTATTTGTTATTCTTTTGTTTCATTCAGTTTAAAGTATTTTTACTTTTCTTTTTGATTTCTTCTTTGACCCATAGGTTGTTCAGAAGTATGTTATTTAATTTCCAAAGAGATTGGAAATTTACCAGATATCTTTCTGTTGTGAATCTCTAATTTAATTCTGTATTGTATCAGTGTTTGGTCTAACCTAGAAAATGCTACATGTGCACTTGAAAATAATTTGTATCCTGAAGTCTTTAGATGTTCCATAAATATCAGTTAGATTAAGTTGGCAAATAATGTTGTTGATGATTCATATAACCCTGTTGATTTTCTGTCTTTTCTATCATTTATTGAGATTGGGCTGCTGAAATTCCAACTATTACTGTTAAATTGCCAATTTCACCTTTCAATTTTGTCAATTTTTACTTCATACATTTTGAGGATCTTTTGTGAGGTATGTATGTAAATTTATTTTCTATAACAACTTTTCATTTTAATTTTTTAGTTGAAGTGCAGTTGATTTACAATATTGTATTAGCTTCAGGTATACAACATCAAACTCAATATTTTTACAGATTATACTCCATCAAAGGTTATTGGAAGATGATGGCTGTAATTCCTATAATTTTTAATCAGTTGATTTATTGATCCTTTTATTAGTATGAAATATCCCTTTTCTTTCAGTGATATTTCTGGCCATAAAGCCTATTTTAAACCACTTTAAGCCACTGTAGCTCTCCTGTAGTAACTGTTTCATGCTATATCTTTTCCATCCTTTTACCTCCAAACTATTTATGTTTTTGAATCGAAGGTGTATTTCTTGTAAACAACATATAGTTAGATCTTGCCTCAGCCTGACAATCTCTACGTTTTGAGTAGGGTATTTAGTTTATCTACAATTATATAATTATTGATATCACTGGATTAAGTAGACAAATTTGTTGATGGTTTTCTATTTGTCTCAGGTTTCAGTTATTCCTCTGTTTTCCCTTTGCCAACTTCTTTTATATGAAATACATATTTAAGTGCTCTAACCCAAGAGAAAGAATATCCTGGGCATAGAGCTAAGTTAAGAGGTTTAGACATGAATCCAAAAACATAGTTTTTAAGAGAAAAAAAATGGACTTTATTGAAATTAAAATCTTTTGCTCTGTGAAATACCTTTCTAAGAGAATGGGAAAACAGGTTACTGATTGGGAGAAAATATTTGCAAACTATATATTTCACAAATAACTTGTATTTGGAATATATAAAGATATCTCAAAATTCAATAGTTAAAAAAAGACATAAATAGACGTTTCATCATTAAGTAGGTATGGATAACAAAGAAGCACACAAAAAGATGTTCAATATCATTAGCCATTAGGGAAATACAAAGTAAAGCCACAAGATATTACTACACACCTGTTAGGGTAAGTAAACTAAAAAATAATAATACCAAATGCTGACAAAAATGTAGAGAAACTGGATCTCTTATACATTACTGGTAAGTTTGTCATATTTTTAAAAAATTAAATATGCACTTATCATACAACCTGGCAACTTTCAGGCATTTATTCCAGAGAAATGAAAACTCATGTTCATACAATAACTTGTATATAATATTTATAGCATACATGAAAGTTTATTTGTAATTGCCCAATACTGAAACAACCCAAATATCTTTTAATAGGTGAATGGTTAAACAAAATCTGGAACAATCATATAATGGAAAACTACTCAGTAATAATACTGAGTAATAACACCAGGGAGTGATAATGTTCCCTGGTGGCTCAGAGGTAAAGAATTCACCTGCAATGCAGGAGACTGAGGTTCAATCCCTGGGTCAGGAAGATCCCCTGGAGTAGGGAATGGCTACTACTCTAGCATTCTTGCCTGGGAAATCCCATGGACAGAGGAGCTTAGCAGGCTACAGCCCATGGGGTCACAAAGAGTCAGACACAACTGAACAACTAACACTTTCACACTCGGTAATAAAAAGGAACAAACTATTGATATAGACAACAATTTGGATGGATCTTAAGGGCGTTATGCTTGGTGAAAAAAGCCAATTTCATTATGTAACATACAATATGATTTCATTCATGTGATATCCTCAAAATGATTAAGCTATAGAAATGGAGAGCAAATTAGGGATTTCTAGGGAACAAGGATGGGCTGGAGATTGCATATGACTGTAAATGTGCAGCATACAAGATTTTGTTTATGGGGTTAGAACAGTTCTATATGCTGATGTTCTCTGATTATGATGGTGGTTACACAAATTTATACCTGAGAGTAAATTGCACAGAAATACACACAAACACTGAAGAAGAAAATGGCAAGTCACCCCAGTATTCTTGCCTTGGAAATCCCATGGACAGAGGAGCCTGGCTGGTTATAGTCCATGGAGTCTCAAAGAGTCGGACATGACTGAGCGCCTGAACACACAAACACACACACACATGAGTACATGTGAAACTCAGTGAAAACCAAATGTAGTCTGTAGCTAACCATATTATGCCAACGTTGATTTCTTGGTTTCTCATATTGTAATAGTTATATAAAGGCTTCCTTGGTGGCTCAGAAGGTAAATAATCTGCCTGCAATGGAGGAGACCCGGGTTCGATCCCTGGGTTGGGAAGATCCCCTGGAGAAGGGAATGGCAACCCATGCCAATATTCTTGCCTGGAGAATTCCAGGGACAGAGGAGCCTGACAGGCTACAGTCCATGGGGTCACAAAGAGTCAGACATGACTGAGCAGCTAACACTTTCACTTTCACTAGTTATATAAGGTGTCACCATTGGGAGAAGCTGGTTGAAGGATATAGTGATCCTATATACTATTTTTGTACCTTCCTGTGAGTCTAAAACAATTCAAAATAAAAAAGTTAGAAACAAAACACACATTCACACATGTGCGTACAAAAAGTGTCTAGTCCATCATATCAATGTATGGCAAAAACCACTACAATATTGTAAAGTAATTATCCTCCAATTAAAATCAATAAATTAAATTTTTTTAAGTGTCTAGTCCAATATATTAATTTATACTTCAGTTTTCATCTGATGTCTTTCATCTGATGACCAGTTTTCAACTGGTCTTTTCCTTTACCCGCGTTGGGGGTTGTGGGTGAGTTAGGGGTACAGAATAAGGAGGAAAGCAGGAAGACAAGATGATAGGACAGTTCCTGTGTGATGGGTGCTGTACTGGGATGGCCTCATGTTCTTCAAGTTCGGCCGGAAGTTGAAAGTGGGTATTCTCTCATCCTCACTTTCAACTTCCTACGTAAAGTCAGCATACCTTCACTGGCTGCCCTGCCCAGTCTCCTCTCTGACTTGCTTCCACTGCTACACCCACAACTTCTGAATGCTGAGCCCTGGTGGCTCCCTCCTTAGGAAGAATTCCTTTCTTAAAAAATGTTTATTTGGCTGTATTGGGTCTTCACTGCTGCATGGGCTTTCTTTAGCTGTGGCAAGCAGGGGTTACTCTCTAGTTGGAATGTGAGGGCTTCCCATTGCCCTTATCTTATATGCAGTGGCATATAGAATCTTCCTGGACCAGGGATCAAACCCATGTCCCCTGCATTGGCAGGCAAATTCTTAACTGCTGCACCATCAGGGAAGTCTGGAAAGAATCCCTTTTAAAGAAACCCTATGCCAACATTCTCCGTGAATTCCACCTCTGATAACTGGGACTCCTTTGCCTTTGATCTGCTGAGGAAATTGGGTGAAATTACTGCCCAAAGGCAGTATCCACTGTGTGGCCACAGGCCACTTGAGCTTTCTCAGAAGTGAACTGGTCATCAGTTATTACCACTTTGGTAAGATCTTTCTAAAATATTCGTGGAATACTCATAATAATGTGAAATGAAATACCATCGGTACCTCAGCAAATATCCATAATACCTCTGAGAGCACTGCTGCATTTGGTTTTAGAAACAAAAACCAATGACTTGGTTGAATTAGTGTTCACTGCAACTTGTCTGATTTATTTCCCATACATAATAAAGAAATAGGGCAACATCTTGAAAATAGATGGAGTGGGTCATTTGTATTCATACTACAAAATTTGTGCCACCAATCCTGAAATGTGTTTCTGGATCATTAAAGCACTACAGTTTAATCAACAATTAAACACACACTCACCCATCAACCTTAACCAGACAAAGTGTACATAGGCATAGATCTTTGCAGAGTCTGAAGACAGCATGGAACTCTGAGGCTTGAGCAACATGCTGTAAAACAACACACTAATAAGCACAAAAAAACAAACAGAAGAAGAAGAGGGAGTTATAGCGAATGATCTGGCAGAGCTTACAGGAACTAACAGGCAGCATCCTAAATTGGATGCGTCACATGTTGGCAATAGCAGCCACTTGTGATTAGTGCGAAACAAGGCACTAACAGGCTAAAGTGCTCACAAGAAGCCAAAATAAGTGGAAAACAAATGAACCTCCAACAAAAGATGAAAACGAAGACAACTCAATTGCTGCAGCTTCCTTTCCTCGTCAGCAATTCCATGACTCCCCAGTATACAGATTTGAGCTCGTTTTTTCATTCTTTTCTCACCTTTACACTGTGTAGTCTTTCTGTGCCCTGAGTTTACCTCCTCAAGCCCCGCTTCTGCCCCTTTATTGAGATTCATCCTTGTCAGCTTGGTCCCTCTGTGTTCCATCTGCAATCTCTGATTCCTCCTGTACCAAACATCAGAACTTCTTCGAATGCCACTTTTTCCTCATCACTCCTGGGTCAAGAACTTAATTCAATTTTAGGAGTAAGCACAGATTATCTCTACAAAGTGTACCTTTTACATTAAGGCACAGACTCATGGAGAATACATAAAAGCACATTTTAATGCTGTTTGGTATTTCAGAAGACTCAATCAGGGAGAAAAGTAAGACCTCTAGCCAGAGGGAGGGGGTTTTAGTCCCTTATCACCACCCTAGGCAAGCTGCAATGCATGCTGATGCATAGAAGGGCATAAGCATGGTTCTGACCACCTGGGTCCTCCCTTATCTGGACTAAGAGGGTATATCCCACCCTATACTTGTACATAGGTACGCAGCTCCAGCAGTACAACAGGAGCAGACCAAGTGGCCAGTGCATGTTCTACTGTCTCAAGACGTCCTCAGAAGTTGGCCATCATACCCTCCTTCTTATGGCTAGAGAAGCTCTGCATACAGATACCAATTCAGTGCAGAATGTCCAAATATTAATATCAACATATGACCAAAGCCACCTGGGTTGAATGGTGTCCCGCAAATAGATATGTCCAAGTTCTAATCTTCTGAACCTGTGAATCTGACATTATTTGGAAATAGAGTCTTTGCAGATGTGGGCTTCCCCAGTGGCTCAGTAGGTAGGGATTAAGCCTGCAATGTAGGAGACACAGGAGATGCCAGTCCAGTCCCTGGGTTGGGAAGATCCCCTGGAGAAGAAAATGGCAACCCACTCCAGTGTTCTTGCCTGAAAAATCCCAAGGACAGAAGAGCCTGGTGGGCTCCAGTCCAAAGACTTGCAAAGAGTCAGACATGACTGAGCAAGCAAGAAGATGTAATTAAGTTAAAAATCTCCAGGTAAGATCATCCTGGATTTAGTGTGAGCTACAAATCCAATAATTGCATACTTAAAAGAAAAAGGAGAGGGAAATTTGAGACACACATATAGAGAAGGTGGCCATTTGAAATGACATGCAGAGATGGGAGTTACGTAGCTACCAGCCAAGGAACACATGAAAGCCAGATGAAAGTGTACAAACTTTAGTTGTACATTTGATGAGTTTGGCAAACATACACTCTTATGTAACTATTACCAATCAAGAAGGATTTGTTTCTGTCCGAAAATGTTTCTCATGCCTCTTTCACGTTCAGCCTCATCCACTTCATGAAAGGTAACTACTGTTTGTTTGTTTTTCCCACCATAGAATTGTTCTGTTTGTTCAGATACTTCAAATAAATGGAATAAAAAAGTATACTCTTCTCCATCTAACTTTTTTTACTTAGTAGGATCGCCTGAATTCATCCATGTTGTTAAATGTATCCATAATTCATGCCTTCCCTTTGCTGGCTAGTATTCTATTGTATGAATATACCACAAGTTGTTCATTCATTTACATATAGACAAACATTAAGTGATTCTAGCTTGTGGCTAATAAGAATGAAGTTGTTATAAACATACTCATGTAAGTCTTTATGTGGACAGATGCTTTCATTTCTCTTGGGTAAAAACTAAGGAGTTTAATTTCAGGTTCAAGGGCAGATATACAATTTCATTTTTTAATTTGACAAACAATTTTTCAAAGTGATCCCACCATTTTATACCTACATCAGCAATTTATTATAATTTTAGTTGCTACATGTACTGACCAACATTTAATTTTTCTTTTTAAAATTTTAGCAATCTTGTGGATATGCAGTGGTATCTTATGATGGGTTATGATGGGCTTCTCTCATAGCTCCATTGGTAAACCATCTGCCTGCAATGCAGGAGACCTGGTTTGATTCCTGGGTTGGGAAGATCCCCTGGAGAAGGAAACAGCAACCCACTCCAGTATTCTTGCCTGGAGAATCCCATGGACAGAGGAGCCTGGCGGCTACAGTTCATAGGGTTGCAAAGAGTTGGACATGACCTAGAGACTAAACAACCACCACTATCTTGTGATTTTAATCTGTATTTCTCCAGTGTTTAATGTTATAGAGCACATTTTCAAGTTTTTTGGCCATTTGTGTAATTTTTTCAAGTATCTGCTCAAGTCTTTTGCTCATTCTTTAAAAATTGGGCTGCTTTTTCAATATTGACTTTTTGGCATTATTTTTATACTCAGGATACAAGTGTTCTGTCAGATATATAGATTGCAAATACTTAATCCCAGTCCATGGTACACTGTTTCATTTTCTTAATGGTGTACTTTTACAATAAGCCATTTTGATTAAGTCCAATTTATCAGTGTTATAGTTAGTGCTTTTTGTGACTTAATTAAGATTAAGTTAATTAATCTCTCTCAAAATTGCAAAGATAGTCCCTTATGTTTTCTTCTAGAATTTTTATAGCTTTGGCCTTTCTATTTAAGTCTATCATCCATCTTGAATTATTTCAGTGTGTGGTGTGAAGAAGGGACTGAGGTACATTTCTGTTTTCATAAGAACATCTAGTTCTTCTAGAGTCAGTTCTGTTCCCTTTCAAATGCTTTACACCTTTATTTAAAATCAATTGACTGTCTATAAGTGAGCTTATTTCTGGTATCTCTAGTTCATTCCTCCAATCTATTGGATTGGTTTAAAAGTTCATTTGGGTTTTTTCATAAAATGTTAAGAAAAACTTGCATGAACTGTGTGGCCTACCCAATATTTGTCTGAACTTACACCATTATCACACTATCATCATTGCTACAGCTTTACAGTATATCTTAATATAACTTTATTTTAATGCAAAATAATACATCATGAACATCTTACCAGGACAGTAATTCTGCTGTGATATCTTCAGCTTTTATGAAGGCATAGTATTCTCTTTTATGGATAAATTATAATTTAGGAAAGAAATTCCTCATTGTTGTAATATCTTAGCCTTTCTATTTTTAAGAATCACTTAAAATACTGCAGTGAACATTGTTCTAAATTATTTCCTAAGAATAAACTCTTGGAAATAGAACTGCTAAAATTAAAATGCATGTTAATTTTAAGATTTTCATATATATTACCAAACTACTCTATAAAAGTTGTGTCTGTCTACACACCAGTAGAGTATGAGGGAGCAATACTGTGAGTTATCATTTAAAATGCTGCTGTTTAGTCGCTAAGTTGTGCCAGATCATTTTGTGACTCCATGGATTATGGCCCGCCAGGCTTCTCTGTCCATGGGATTTCTCAGGCAAGAATACTGGAATGGGTTGCCATTTCATTCTCCAGGTGATCTTTCTGACCAAGGGATCAAACTTGCGTTTCCTGCATTGGCAGGCAGATTCTTTACTGATGACACCATCCTTAAGGCAGAAGGCGAAGAGGAACAAAAGAGCCTCTTGATGAAGGGGAAAGAGGAGATAGAAAAAGTTGGCTTAAAACAACATTCAAAAAATGAAGATCATGGCATCAGGTCCCATTACTTCATGCAAATAGATGGGGAAACAATGGAAACAATGAGAGACTTTATTTTGGGGGGGCTTCAAAATCACTGCAGATGGTGATTGCAGCCATGAAATTAAAAGACACTTGCTCCTTGGAAGAAAAGTTATGACAAGCCTAGACAGCATATTAAAAAGCAGAGACATTACTTTACCAACAAAGGTCCATATAGTCAAAGCTTGCTTTTTCCAGTAGTCATGTATGGATGTGAGTTGGACCATAAAGAAGGCTGAGTGCCAAAGAATTGATGCTTTTGAACTGTGGTGTTGCAGAAGACTCTTGAGGGTCCCTTGGACTGCAAGGAGGTCAAATCAGTCAATCCTAAAGGAAATATATCCTGAAAGTTCATTGGAAGGACTGATGCCGAAGCTCCAATATTTGGCCACCTGATGCAAAGAGCCAACTCATTAGAAAATACTCTGGTGCTGGGAAAGATTAAAGGCAAGAGAAGAAGGGGATGACAGAGAACAAGATGTTTGGATGGTATCACTGACTCAATGAACATGAGTTTGAGCAAGCTCTGGGAGATGGTGAAGGAGAGGGAAGCCTGGCTTGCTGCAGTCCACGGGGTCGAAAAGAGTCGGACACAACTAAGTGACGGAACAACAACAACAAATCATTTAAAATAAAAATTACTGTGTAATTTTATTTGATAGATGACACTGGTATATCACTGATGCTTTAATGTGATTTTGTAATTCATATTTCTAGTAAAACTGAAAGACTATTTTATGCATGTTGGCCATGCAAAAGGCCACGCAAATACAAATTTCATCTTTTTTGAACTGCCTGTTCATGCTATTTGGTCTTTTTTCTATTGCCTTTAGTTCCTTCATAATGAACTAATGATCAAAGCTAATTGTAGCCTCAATGTAGAAATCCTTTCAGGCTAATTACAGGATAAATAAATAAATCATTTTTTTCTAGAAATAGTGTAAATGAAATGAAATCAGAGGAGAGATTTTATGAAATGTAGCTATTAAAAAATAATTTATTCATTATAATTATATTATGACCTTGTCCCAACTACAAGCTCATTTTCCTTACTTTGAATGGAACTCTGCTACTTCAGGGCTTTGGCACCAAACTCAGTTGGTCCAGATGGCTCCAGACTTCCTATTTCACCCTTGCTTTGCCCTGAAAACTTGTCATTTCTGTCCTCGTGACTTGTTTCTTCTAGATGTATGCCTTTGCCATCCCCTTGTTGTCCCTTTCAGATTTCCCCTAAAAATTATCTTTTTTAGCCCTGCCAAGGTTTTGACCAGTATAATCTGACTGTCCAATTTTTGTTATTGAAAATTATAATGGAGAAAAAAAATACTGAAAAAAAAATCTCAAAAACATCACAGTGGAGAATCGTATGTCACTTATTCAACAGTCGTGCCTGCTTCTCTTAATCACTTGGCTGTCATAGTTTAGAACAGGAAATCTCCCTCTGATCTTAGTCCCAAGAATAGTTATGCTTGGAGCAGTTGGTTTGTTTTTACGTATGGACTTCGTGAATCATTTAACCGATCATGCTCTCCTAAGCTGGCTGCTAGAAATCGCAGAGTCAGATTTGCAGTCCATCTGTAGCAAGTGGATTGCATCTCAAGACATCCTTTCTGTCTATTCATTCCACTCTTGTTTTTCATCATCTTATTTTTTCTACTTTTCTCTTACTTTTTCAACTACTTGTCCATTTATGCTTTTTTAACTTAAATTTTTAATCATATATTTTGAACACTGACTTAAAACTCTTTTTACAGAATAAGACAGATTATCTATAGATAAACATCTCCTATTTTCTTTTTTTTTTTTTCCTCGAAGAGAGTAAAGGGAAATATATTGCTGTAACCTAATGCCATAATTCATGTCTCATCTATCATAGGCTAAAGCTCCTAAAAGCGGTACCTCTTGTACCCTAATCTTATCCCCATTTGCAAATAGAGAGGTAGATATCAAGAAGTTAAGTGAATGGCCCAAGATCACAAATTGAGTCAGTGACAAAGATTCATAATAAAAATTCACCCCAAAAATTGTTTGTGTGCCTAGCACTTCACAGGTACTCAGATCATGACTATTTGGGATAGCTAATAGCTTTGAAAATTTATTCAAAGAGCACCAGTCCATGACTTTTAGATCAATGGGTTTTAGGACCATGGAGATATGGCCTAAGGTTATTACAAAGTTAGTTGTTAGGATTTTTTTTTTTTTTTTTTTTTTGGTGGAGGGGAAAAAAATCATTGTATCTTGATTTTTTCAAAATCTATAACTTAGGATTTAAAAAATTCCTTTGATTTTGTTGGTCCTTACAGCTCAAACTACAAAATACTTATATTCCAAAGGAAAATACTGTTATATTAACGAAAGTATTAGGCTTCCCAGGTGGCGCTAGTGGTTAAGAGCCCACCTGCTAATTCTGGAGACATAAGAGACATGAGTTTGATCCCTGGGTCAGGAAGATACCCTGGAGGAGGGCATGGCAATCCACTCTAGTATTCTTACCTGGAGAATCCCATGGACAGAGGAGCCTTGTGGGCTACAGTCCGGGGGTCTCAAAGAGTCAGACAGGACTGAAACGACTTAGCCCACACTCTTGCAATGAAAGTATTAACCTGATGTGTTAAAACCTTCCAAGATGCTAAGGAAATTCAAAGGTTAAGCCAAAGATGATTTTAGTTAGTTGTCAGAAGAGATTGAAGAGCATGTTTGAGTTAGGATTTGAGAGAAGGGAAAGACTTGAAATGTTTAAGTCAGGGAGGAAAGTCTTCCAGGACTTTGAGAATACAGAAGTAGGAATGAGGAGGCATTCTGGAGACAAAGGAAGGACACCATTTGGCCAAGGTGAAGGGACGATTTTGGAGATCATGAGTTTAAATCATACTTCTTACCTTCATGGGGCAAAATAAAAACTCAAGGGAAAGTTTCAATATTCTGAAAGGCTCCTGGAATCACCATAGGCTCTTGAATAAGACAGTAATGGGTTTACCTTTGTGTTGTTTGAAAACACAGCTGAGAGAAGAATGGGACACAGTGCTGGGAGGGGCTGTGTTGGTTAGTAATGACTCACACCAACCCTGTGAATGGAAAAGTGAAAGTGTTAGTCGCTCAGTCGTATCTGACTGTTTGCAAAACCCATGGACTGTAGCCTGCCAGGCTCCTCTGTCCATGGGATTCTCCAGGGAAGATACTGGTGTGGGTTGCCATGCCCTCCTCTGGGGATCTTCCCAACCTAGGAAAAGATATGTTCAGTTTCAGACTCATTGTCCAGAAGAAGCAAAGAGGACTTAATTATTGGTTAGATAAAAAGATAGTGGAATAAAGAGCATTTGTAATACCTGAAATGTTAGCAATAAGGCAGTTTTGAGATGTTCAGAAAGCATTTGCACACATGAACCTGGGCACTTGATACGAAGTCAAAACTGGAAGTGATGATATGATAGTTTATTTTCTCTCTCTCTCTTTTTTTTTTTTTTTTTTGCCAGATGGCCTGCAGGACCTTAGTTCCCTGACCAGGGACTGAACCCATGCTCCCTGCTTTGAAAGCTCAGAGTTTTAACCACTGAACTGCCAGGGAAGTCCTTGATGTGACAATTTTAAGTCATTCAGTTTGGTAACTTAACTATTGAGTTTCCCCTTAATATATAATCTTATGTTAAACACTATAGAAGGTAAAGAAGAAGGGAAGACGTGGTAATGCCAGGCTTAACGAGGTGTGCAAATGAGAGCAAGAAACATAGATCTAAATTAAAAGCCCAGCTGAAGTATGATAAAGTCATAAATAGAAGAAAACTCTAGACAGCAAAGAAAATAGACAACAGAGTGAAACAGCAGAATGTGAGGAGATAATTGCAAACCATATATTTGATAAGGAGTAATATCCAGAATATGTTTTAAAACTCCTACAACAGCAAAACAAAGAATTCAGTTTGAAAATGGGCAAAAGACTTGAAAGTATATTTCTCCAAAGTGAAATGAAAGTGAAGGTCACTTAGTCATGTCCAACTCTTTGTAACCCCATGGACTATAGAGTCCATGGAATTCTCCAGGCCAGAATACTGAAGTGGGTAGCCTTTTCCTTCTCCAGGGGATCTTCCCAACCCAGAGATCAAACCCAGGTCTCCCACTCTGCAGGCAAATTCTTTATCAGATGAGCCACGAGGGAAGCCCAAGAATATTGGCATGAGTAAGCCTATCCCTTCTCCAGTGGCTCTTCCCCACCCAGGAATCAAACAGGGGTCTCCTGCATTGCAGGAGGATTCTTTACCAACTGAGCTATCAAGGAAGCCCATTTCTCCAAAGAAGATATACAAATGGTCAATAAGCATGAAAAGACACTCAACATCACTAATCATTAGAGAAATGTAAATCAAAACCACAGTGAGACATCTCTTCACACTCATTAGGATGGCCACTAACAAAATAAAACAAGACAGAAAATAAGCATTTGACAAGAATGTGGAGAAATTGAAATTTGGTGTACTATTGGTAGGAATAGAAAATGGTGCACCTGCATAGAAAACAGTATGGAGATTCCTAAAAAAAAAAAAAAAAAATACTGTATCATCCAAAGAGGCTGGGGTGGAAGGGGGCACTATTTTATTTTGTATTTTTTTTAATATAGTAATCAGAGGGTCACCTGAGCAGAGATGTGAAGGAAATCCTATGAATATATGGGGAAGAGAATCAAGACAGAGGGAGGACCAAACGCTAAAGCCGGAAACAGGGGCACACTTAGCAGTAAGAAGCAGTAAGGAGGCCAGTGTGGGTGAAGGCCAGCTTGAGAAACAATGAGATGAGATCTGAGAGGTGCCAGGAGGGCTGTGCCCCAAGAATCAAGAAAGGAGGGATAGGAAGTTCAAATTCAGAGGGTTTCCTACTGAACCAAAGGAAAGATGGAATGAACTGGAGTTGAATGGTTATTGGTGTCACAGGAAGTTTTTATTGTTTGGTTTTTGAGAAAAGTGATATGTCCGTATTTGGGAAGTAAGTACTTTTTTCCTCTCCAGAAGGAGATCAAGGGAGATATGAAATAGGAGGGCATTATTATAGAAGAAAATTTCTTCAGAAAGGAGGAAAAATGAAACTGGAGATAGAGTTCAAGATAATAGACTAAGGAAAAGGAAGACATGCCTTCCTTCCTCCAGAGACCCTGGGGTGAGATCCAAGAATAAAACTGTAGCCACTGATGCCTGCTCTCAGCATCTGCTTCTTTACAGCCAACCCCCCAAATCTATATATAAATATAAAGTCAGACGGTATAGATTCAATTCAAAGAAGAGACAGATGGTCCTAGAAGTCTGTAGCTATGGACAGATATTTGAGGTGATTCATTAGAACAAAGTAAAGGAAGCCTTTGGTGGTTGACTTAATAAATTACTACAGGATCTTTACAAAACCTTAGGCTTGACTAGATATGGGGTTAATAAGTGGTAATCATGACAAGAAAAAGAGGAATGGTTTGATCTTCCTTTTCCTTAAGGCTTCTAAAATGATTGAAATCATCTTAAAAGAATTTTAAAATTAATACGTTACAATGTTCTAGAAAGTTCATAAACACACCAGAATATATGCGCAGCATGATTTTACAGGAAAAGTCGTGTCAGATAAAACTAACAATCCTGCTCTAAAAAACAACAGTGATACTAAAGAAATCCGAGGGACTTCCCCGGCAGTCCAGTAGTTCTAATGCAGAGGATACAGGTTCACTCCCTGTTCAAATGTAGGGTGTGCGGTTCGATCCCTGGGAGGGGCGTTAAGATCCCCTATGCCTCGGGGCCAAAATACCAAAGTAAAACAGAAGCAACATTGTAACAAACTCAGTAAAGGCTTTAGAAATGGCCCACATTTTAAAAATCTTAAGAAAAAGGGGGATTGAGAGATTTAAATAATACTCGACCATACTATTCAACATTAGAGTTGTTAGTTTAAATAGTCTCAGATTCATGGCCCTTCTGTCCTAAAAAGTTTTGCAGTAAACAAGGTGCTTTGCATTTGTGATCAACAGGCAACACACGTCTTGAAATTTAATGTGCAGTGTTGGCTTAATTGACTAAAGCTCAGGCCCCATACTAAAAACCATTAGAAAAAGCTCAGAGAAGATGAGAGACAAATTAACAGCATATGCCTTTCTGTCAACCATAACGGAAAACCTACCAAGTATCAGAACGACTTTTGGTATTAGCTGATACCAGCCTTTAACATCATTCATATTTTTCTTAATTGTGAAACATCAGCATCCCTACAAAAAAGTGTATAAATGATACATGTGTAGTTTAATAAATTATAACCATGACCCTCCCTTCTCTTTCCCCTAAGAAATAACTGCCATCCTGAATTTTTTATTACTCATTCCCTTGCCATTCTTTGTAGTGTTTCTACCTATATGTGTGTACATGAATGCTTAGTCTCTCAGTTGTGTCTGACTCTTTGCAACCCCATAGACTGGCTCCTCTGTCTATAGGATTCTCTAGGCAAGAATACTGGATTGCCATTTCCTTCTCCAGGGGATCTTCCTTACCAAGGGATCAAACCCAGGTCTCCTGCATTGCAGGTGGATTCTTTACCACTTGAGCCACCAGGGAAGCCCTTCTACCTATATAAGCATTCCCAAATAGCATATTGTTTCACACCAGTGGTGGACAAGAAATCCTGTTTCATCTACACCCTGCATTGGTATTGACCAGGTTTTTAGCTTTTCACCCTTCCGTTCTAGTGTCTATGAAATTCTACTTCATTGTGGTTTTAATTCACATTTCCCAATTACTGAGTTTGAGCCTCTTCTCACATGTTTAAGGAATATTTGGAATGTTCTTCTGATAGTAGCTTTTCTCATTTTCTTATGGGTTGCTTCCTTTTTTTCCCTGTTGATTTCTGGGAGTTCTTTACCTAATCCTTTGAGTTACACATCTTGCAGATTTCTTCCCCTAGTTTCTGACTTGCTTTTTCACTTTCTTTTTGATGTATTTCAGTGAACATCCATTCTTAATATTAATGTAGCCAATATTTACCTACTTGTCCCCTATAGTTTTCACCTTTCCTACTCCAAAATTAATTTTGTGATGGTCCGAGAATAATTATAAATTGTTGAGCTGCCTCTTGCCCCAGCAAGAATTCAGTTTTTATAAATGCTTCATGTGGGCTGTACATTAGTATGCAGAATGTATATTTTCAAACTGTTAAATGTACTGTTTTAAAATGTCCATTAGATCGAACCTAATTGTTCATTGTTAAACTAACTGCTAATTTAATTTATTACTTTCTTACTAATTTTTCTCTACTTGATCTATGAGTATTTTAGAGATTACTATTGTAATAGGTTTGTCAATTGTTCTTCGTAGTTATGTCAACTTTTGATTTACATAAATTGAAACTATGTTATTTGTGCCTGTCTTAGATTTGCTTTAACTATAGGGTGAACTAAAATTTTTAGTGTTATTTTATGGTTTTCTTTATTTCTTCTTTCATCCATTGTTTTGTCTATTGTTAAGATAGCTGCCCTCAGTTTCCTCTGACTGTTGGCTAATATATCTTTATTCTATCTTTTGGTTCTATATATCTTTGTGATACATGTGGTAGTGGTGGTGGTTTAGTCACTAAGTCATGTTGGACCCTTGGGACCTCAAGGACTGTAGACTGCCAGGCTCCTCTGTCCATGGGATTTCCTGGGCAACAATACTGGAGTGGGTTGCCATTTCCTTCTCCAGGAGATCTTCCCAACCCAAAACTCACTAGCAGTGGATCCTATACCACTGAACCACCAGGGAAGCCCCTATGTTTCCAATATTGCAAAGCAAGTAACTGCAAGAAATACATTTGTTGGGGAAAAAATGCTGTAAAATTTTTCTGATAAAACAAGACAATGACCTGCAAAAAATTAATTCCAAATGAGCAAAAAACATACTAATGTGAAGAATACTTAGAAGGGAGAAGAACCATGGGAAGAATGCGCCCTCATTGTAGAAAGTACTGATATACATGAGTGGGTTGAAAAGTGGTGTTCTCAAGCAAACTGTTCAACACAGAAGCTGATAGAATTCCTCTATCATTTGGAACTGCTGAAGAAGCTCCTGAACAAGAAAGCCATGAGAAATTTTCAAAGAAGGTGACCAACTTACAAGGATGAAAAAATTTGTAAAGTGGAGCTTGGCTCAAACTATTGTTTACATTTGTTTTTTTCACAGTCCACACTTTTGTTTAATGCTTTTTTGGAGATTGTGCGTGCGTGCGTGTGTGTGTGTAACTCATTCATCACTAGTCCAAAATGTGGGCTAAACAGAGAGGCACTTTGGAAATGTGCTCCAGACAGGTACACAATGGCAAAGGGCGATTCCCATTGAGTGTAAAGCTGTGATATTTTGCTCAGAACCAGCATCACCCTTGGTTGGAACGCTACATGCTTTAAAAAAAACTTCATGTGATTTATCCATTATATTTGGAATGTAACCTGATACCTTTCCAGCACATCTTTCTGTTAAAAACAGATTAATTTGGAATATAATTAGACATTGCATCTGTATAACCACTGGCTGATTAAAAAATATATATTCAAAGGTATATAAGTTGTATGATTTTGGTTACTAAGAACTGAGAGGTATTCTACTGAAAATGTGTTAGTTGAGAAAAACTCTACAATGCATACTTGTACTTGGGTTTCCTTGGTGGCTTAGATGGCAAAGAATCTGCTGGCAATGTAGGAGACCCAGGTTTGATCCCTGGGTCAGGAAGATGCCCTGGAGAAGGGAATGGCTCCCCACTCTAGTACTCTTGTCTGGGAAATCCCATGGACAGTAGAGCCTGGCACGCTACAGTCCATGGGGTAGCAAAGAGTCAGACATGACTGAGCAAATAACACTTTCACTACTTTCATACTTGAATTTACTCTCAGAATCTTATTCTCCTATTTGTATCTCATTTCTCTGTTCTCCTCCCTCTCTACTGCTTCCTTGTCTTCAAAGCCCAGCTGTGGGCTGGTTTGTGGTTTTAAATTATTGAGGGAGATAGGACACATTGTTTTCTCATTCCCACACCAAATTCAAGGCAGGCAAATCCCCTGCTGCCCCCTTCTATCTGGCGGGCTTCACTTCTCATTTTCCATCACCTTGAGAGTATAGCCTTCAAAGTCCTGGCTTATCTGACATCATGTCTTGATACTTCCCTAGCTTCAGTCTGCTCCGTTCATCCACCTCTGCCAAAACACAAGTACAAGTTTCCAGTTCAGAAGCCAGCCTGGGCACTCCTTTGCACCCAAGATTTTACATTTATTCCAGTTCTCATGTCTGAGAAGAACTTACTTTCATGCCAGCTTAACAATGAATTTATATGATTTTTTAAAGTATTTTAAAAAAATAAAGTATTTAATATTTAACTTGTTTCTGTCAAGAGGGCTGTTCAGGGCATCCAATCTGCTGGCCCTGCTGGAAACAGAAGATGCTCCTCCTTTCTAACATCTTTATTATTGCCCACACCCAGGGAGTCAGAACACTGTCAATTAACTCCTCTGTTCATGCTAACTGAATCCAGAAAATAAACCAAGCAAGTCAAAAACTGCCATAATGTTTTAATGTGACGGAATGTGACTTAAATCATAAAATTAAGGTGAATTGCATATCCAACCGTCACAGATGGTTTGCATGCTTAGTGGGGTGTGCCACTCACCAAACTCAGCAGGTTTACTGCTACTGGGATTTTGGAATTTTATTTTCATGGCTCCAGAATCGCTGTGGACATGGGACTGAAGCCACGAGATTAAAAGACGCTTGTTCCTTGGAAGAAAATCTATGAGAAACCTAGAGCATGTATTGGAAATCAGAGACATTACTTTGCCGACAAAGGTCTGTCTAGTCAAAGCCATGGTTTTTCCAGTAGTCATGTATGGATGTGAGAGTTGGACCATAAAGAAGACTGAGCGCTGAAGAACTGATGCTTTCAAACTGTGGTGCTGCAAAGATTTTTGAGAGTCCCTGGACTGCAAAGAGATCAAACCAATCAATCCTCAAGGAAATTAACTCTGAATATTCATTATAAAGAGTGATGATGAGGCTGAAGCTCCAATCCTTTGGCCACCTGATGCGAAGAGCCAACTCGTTGAAAAAGACCTGATGCTGGGAAAGATTGAGGGCAGGAGAAGTAAAGGGCAACAGAGAATGAAATGGTTGGATGGCATCACTGACTCAATGGACATGAATTTGAGCGAACTCCGGGAGATGGTTGAAGACAAGGAAGCCTGGCGTGCGCAGTCTATAGGGTCACAAAGAATCAGACACAACAATGACTGAACAACTGGTATTTGGGGGTACATGTAAAGAATGTTATCTTGTGTTTATTTAAAATAAGAATCTGCCTGCCAATTCAGGGTACGTAGGTTTGATCTCTGGTCCTGAAACCAAGATCTCACATGCCACAGGGCAACTAAGCCCCTGGTCTAGAGCCTATGAGCTGCAATAAAAGAAGCTACCACAGTGGGGCGCTAGAGAGTAGCGGGCCCCCCCAACCGGACCCCCCCCCCCCACCCCGCTACTCTCCCCAACTAGAGAAAGCTGGCGCACGGCAAAGAAGAGCCTGTGCAGTCAAAATAATAATAATGATGATAAAATTACTTTGAAAATTAAAATAAAATAAGAATCCTATGGGCATAGAAAGCAGACTGGAAAAAATAGTGATCTATGGGTGATGGGAACTATGGCTCATTAATTATCTTTTCCCCCCTAAAATATCCGTAATAAACATGTTTTATTTTGTTTTAAAAATGGCAATAAGTTTTTAAGGCAAAGATATATGAAATTCAGCCATCTGGGGAGTAGGAGGCAGGGTCTACACAGGGCCTTCAGAAGGGCAGGACTCGACTATAGACACCACTGTGCAGACAGTTGTCTCTGATCAGAAGGAACAGAAAAAATGATAAAATGACTTATGGGAGTAAATGGTGCAGAAAGGTTTAAGTAGGCGAACATGGCAGGGAACAGTTTCTAAATGTTAGAGGTCTAAACACTCAGGAAGATGTATTGCTTTAACTCACAATAAAATGCTATCATTAGACAATGTAAAATGAAAGCAGTTCTTTTGAAGGCTGACAATGAAAAAAAACACTTCCTGAAATTGCCTAAGATTGGAAAATACATTTAAATTTTAATTAGGATGATTAATCAGCTCAATATTTTTACACATACAGGAAGGTACAAAAAGAAAAACTTTTTGTTTTTAAGGCTTTTAAGGATGCCCATAGTCATGTCAGCAAAGAAGTTACCTTACACAATCCATCCATTTTCCATCAACAGACATCACTGAGTACGTACTGTGTGCCAAGTACTGTGATGGAGCCTGGAATCCATAGACAACTGGTCTACCATTTATGCCTTCAAGGATCTTAAGCTCTTTTTAGGAAAACAGATTCATACATGAGCTGTGATATAGCATGATAGAAGCATGTTCATTTGGGACTGAATCCCTTCCTGAGTTTGCCAGTGATCCCTCTTTAACTATCTCTTACCACACTATCAAGGAACCAGTGTCTGGTCTTTGTACCTGACCTATATTCTCCCAACCAGATCCACAGGCTTCATTTTACCTTGTATATTTTTGCTGAAAGCAGTAGAAGCAATCCTTGTCACCTATCTTCTGCCGAGGGACCTTAACAAAATTTGCACTCAGGAACTAGAGTCCTAGTTTGTGGTAGATTTGACAGGTCCAAGCCCTGCCCTCCCAGGTCATTAACGGTTAAACTATTTGGCTCCCAAATGTGGCCAAGAAAGAGAATTCAGGTACTGGTGTTTTGAAGCAGAGAACATACAGATTGACAGCCCTGACCTAGAAACTTCCAGAAACTGCTTCAGTTGTATAGTTTCTGCAGAACTGAAAAGCTGTAAATCAATGGCAGCTGGGTGTTTATTCAAGAGTTCAGGCATGTAATATAATTGCTCCTATTTCCAAAGCAGCTTGAAGTAGTAATTGCAGGGCAATAGCATGAAGTCAGAGCTCAGGATTTGTTGGGTTTCATGGCCTGTGCTTCTTAGGGCCCCTTCTAGAGGACCCCCTCTATCCATGGGCCTTGGAAACTGCATCACAGAGGTACCATTCCCATGGAGAAGGTAGACCAACCAGATTCTTGGAGAAGAGTTTGAACTTAGCAATAGAGACTGTAGTAAGGCAGAGATCATGATATAGAGTTGGAGCTGTGTATCTTACTGGGTCATGGGCAAAACAAGAGAAGAAGCTGACAAGACGGACATGATAAGAGGAAAACAGAGAGAGCCAGAGATAAGAGGGATTATATGTTCCTGAGATAATAGGGAGCATTGGCTCTTTGTGTCAGCCCTGAATTCATATGTAGCCATGAAATGACCTGACACCCGACATTTCCCTTTAAGAGAGCCCTCTTTACTGAGGCTAGCTTGGGTGGATTTGTTTGCTTTGGATTCTAAAGAGCCTTGACTAAGACAAATCCGAACACAGTTGAGCAAAACCATTTTATTACTTGGCATAAGTAACATTCAAATGCTTCAGTGGGTAAACACGCTCTATTAGTGAAAATCAACAGAAGACTGCAAAGCAAAATGGTGAAAAATACACTGCTAGCTTCCATGATACCTAAACATGAGAGGGTGAAATAAACTGTATGTTCAACTTGAGATTCAATGGGAAACCAAGAGACATGTCCCAGGGGATATTTTAAGCCCTCGTCTCTGATAGAAGTAACAGCTTGACTGCCTTGATTGACTCCTGGGCTCAAAAATGTTATGAAATCAGGTGCTTCCAACAGCAGAAATAGTGACATGAATTTAAGGGTAATTCATAACTCAAGACAACAGGCTGAAGCTTCATGACAGGCCTCTGGATTTTCCAAATCAAGGTATGGTCTGATGGACTGAATACATTAGAGTTTGTTTTCTCTGTGGCAATATCAGAACAGTGCTTATGTGCCTGAATCACAAATATATTTTCACAATCTCTTTTGATGCTTACAACTCATCCATTAAATGGTAATGTCCTATTCCTCCAATAAAGACAAATTACTCTTTCGTTTAGGAGATAAACTTATAAACTTGTTTCTTGTCTGCAGCACTCATCCATTATAGAGGTTGTGCCTTCTGAAAGATAAACAATTATAGTCCCTGAGAAGATCTGCCGTATATACATATATTTATTTATACGTATATATATCTCACTGTGGTAGTCATCAAATTGAAGGTTAGTTTGATAGGTGTGGGCAACAGTGGTAAAATGTACAGCCTTCTTTGCTGCCAGGCAACAAAGTAAATTGCTGAGCAGAGCCCTCATTACTGAAAGTGAAGGGGATGTGTGGTCATCTGGTTTCTGGGCAGGTACTCTCTTTCTCTGTGATAAAATAAATCCTATGCCATAAAGACTTACGTGTCATAAACATATTCATCCAGTGAGTAAGTAAAAGAAAGATCATAGATGACTTATGGATGAGTTCATTGGGGGCCTCATTTTATATAAATAGGCTGCCCTTTAAAATAAAATAGCCATATTATTTTTACCACACTGAAAGTCTATATTCCTTGGGGAAAAAATGGCAGATCAGAAATCAGAATATAACAAGCTGTGCATAATGAATGTGTAGCATATGTTACGGTTGAATTCATCCCTCCAGTTTGCAGCTTATACATTTTACCCAGAGCTGCAGAAGTGCTTGTTAGGCTGGTGACACTGAGGCAAGGAGAGAAGGTGACAAGAAGAATGCCATCTAGAGCTTGAGATATTGCCTCCTGGGACCATGTCAGTATTTCTAGCAATAAATCCACGGGAATAAATTCAGGAATCACTAGAGTTTAAAATTGCTGTATCCTAATTAAAGGCTGTTTTTAGAAGTGCCGTAAGTTCTGTGGATATGTTTTACAAATTATGCTGATTTCAATATAATGTATATTTTGTATACATTACAAAACGTGGTTATAAATGACTCATGCCTCCTGTTAATTCAATACATCCTTTGGATGATTTTATCCTACCAGTTCTTCCTGGTAAAGCAAATCCTTTTCTCTCCTGCTTCAAAATCCCCAGTTTCTTCTCTTTAAAATGTCTACATGATTTATTATCTTA
Source organism: Bos indicus (assembly GCF_029378745.1). NCBI lineage: Eukaryota > Metazoa > Chordata > Mammalia > Artiodactyla > Bovidae > Bos > Bos indicus. Next base: position 61,685,973 of record NC_091768.1, on the reverse strand, counting down.
TCCTTCATTCAACAAATATTTATTAACTGCCAACTCTGTGTATCACATAATACTAGACACTAGGAATGATGTAGATGCATAATGCATTCTTGGAGTCCTCTAGAAAATTTCTCTTTTTCAGGACAATAGAACATGCACACATGAAAAGGGAAAAATCCACACAGAAGTTAAAATAATGCAAGACAATAAAAGAAATATCACAAAGCTGTATGTTTTCAAATGCCAAATATTTGGTATAGACAAAAAATAAGAGAATAAAAGAAGCAATGATCTTTCTGTGCTGAGTGATCAGAAAAGGATTTCTTTTGGAGCAGAGAAGATTTGAACCATTTTAAAAGAAGCAGTTGAGCATGGACAAGAGCATGGATGGACACACGGAGAAGAGGGAGGCATGGAATAAAGGCAGAAAATGGACTATGCCTTAGATGGGAGGCATGGAGTAGAGGAAGGAAATAGACCACTGCTTAACAGGAGTGCAGGAGAACAATCAGGTGAGTAATTACAGGGTAGTCTGCAGAGCATCTTGACCAGCAGTCTGGGATTCATCTTAAAGGTTAATGGATATCCATAGCAGGTGTAACTATTAAATCAAATTTATCAAGGTGTACTTCATATACAATCAACTGCACACATTTTGAGTGTACCATTAGATGAGTTTTTGCAAATGGACAATGTCTTGAGATCACCACTGCAAGCAAGGTACAGTCCATCTCCATCACTCCAGAAAGTTCTCTTGCAACACCTTCTAGTCAATCCCTCCAAACCCTCTCTTGCTCATTAACACACCATAGTCCACTAATTACCCATGACATTTTGAATAGTTCCAGTTCTAAGCTGTAATATTTTTAAGCTGTTCAAATATTTTTCATACAACTTTGGCATGCTTAGTCACTCAGTCATGTCTGACTCTTTGCAACCTCGTGGACTGTAGCCCACCAGGCTCCTTGTCCATGGGATTCTCCAGGCAAGAATACTGGAATGGGTTGCCAAGCCCTCCTCCAGGGGATCTACCCGACCCAGGGGTCAAACCTGTGTCTCCTGCATTGCAGGCAGATTCTTTACCCACTGAGCTATCAAGGAAGCCCAATATATTTCATACAGATATAAACACTATCAAACAACAAAGGTTTTATCAAAAGTTTTGTCAATTATTGTCTTAAGCCTGGCCTCCCAAGTGGTATTACCGGGTTAAAGTGCATGATACTCCATTCAACCACAAGATTTTAAGTGTGATGTGGCATCTGATGTCCTTTGTCTACCTTATTGGTTTCTTCTTTGGTTTTTTATTTATGTATATTTAAATATCAGCAAATGTGGATTTTTTTTTAAGTTATTATTTTTTTTTTACTTTGTTGCAATATTGCTTCGGTTTTCATGTTTTGGTTTTTTGGCCATGAGGCATGTGAGATCTTAGCTCCCTGACCAGGGATTGAACCTGCACCCCATGCATTGGAAGGCAAAGTCTTAACCTCTGGATCACCATGGAATTCCCTTTCATTGGTTTTATTATCAGCACCGATAAGCCCATTTAATACTTGGGGTTAAACACAGCAGACTGATCACAAACATATACTTCCTCTCACCCTCAAACCTTGATAAAATGAAAATAAAAGAATAAAATATATCTATAAATATATTTATCCACAAAGAAAGAGAATGGAGGATAAGACATTAGGAGACAGGAATTTTTAACACTTCTTGCGGGAACGGAGGCAGATAGAGTTGCAGTCACTGATCTAGCAGAGGAGACCGTATCTAAACAAGCCTTATGGATGACACTTCACCGTATCCAGAGGATCTCTGAGATTCTCAGACTCTCAGTGAGATACTACATGGTGGAGCTGAGGCATAGGGTTAAAAAAAAGATGGATTGTTTGAAAGTCTGTGTGTATGGAGGGGCTACATCTCAAGGTTCTCTCTCCCACGTGATTTTGTCAGGAAATAAAGCAAAATCTCTCCATCCCAATTTCTGCCCATAAGGAAAAGAAGGGAGCTTTAATTTATGGAGAACTCAGGAAGAATTACTGAGTCAGATCTCAGACTTCAGTTCAGTCGCTCAGTCGTGTCCAACTCTTTGCGACCCCATGAATCGCAGCACACCAGGCCTCCCTATCCATCACCAACTCCCGGAGTTCACCCAGACTCACGTCCATCAAGTCAGTGATGCCATCCAGCCATCTCATACCCTGTCGTCCCCTTCTCCTCCTGCCCCCAATCCCTCCCAGCATTAGAGTCTTTTCCAATGAGTCAACCCTTCGCATGAGGTGGCCAAAGTACTGGAGTTTCAGCTTTAGCATCATTCCTTCCAAAGAAATCCCAGGGCTGATCTCCTTCAGAATCGACTGGTTGGATCTCCTTGCAGTCCAAGGGACTCTCAAGAGTCTTCTCCAACACTACAGTTCAAAGGCATCAATTCTTCGGCACTCAGCCTTCTTCACAGTCCAAATCTCACATGCATACATGACTACTGGAAAAACCATAGCCTTGACTAGATGAACCTTTGTTGGCAAAGTAATGTCTCTGCTTTTTAATATGCTGTCTAGGTTGGTCATAACTTTCCTTCCAAGGAGGAAGCGTCTTTTAATTTCATGGCTGCAGTCACCATCTGCAGTGATTTTGGAGCCCCAAAAAATAAAGTCTGACACTGTTTCCACTGTTTCCCCATCTATTTCCCATGAAGTGATGGGATCGGATGCCATGATCTTCATTTTCTGAATATTGAGCTTTAAGCCAACTTTTTCACTCTCCACTTTCACTTTCATCCAGAGGCTTTTTAGTTCCTCTTCACTTTCTACCATAAGAGTGGTGTCATTTGCATATCTGAGGTTATTGATATTTCTCCCAGCAATCTTGAGTCCAACTTGTGTTTCTTCCAGTCTGGTGTTTCTCATGATGTACTCTGCATAGAAGTTAAATAAGCAGGGTGACAATATACAGCCTTGACGTACTCCTTTTCCTATTTGGAACCAGTCTGTTGTTCCATGTCCAGTTCTAACTGTCGCTTCCTGACCTGCATACAAATTTCTCAAGAGGCAGATCAGGTGGTCTGGTATTCCCATCTCTTTCAGAATTTCCCACAGTTTATTGTGATCCACACAGTCAAAGGCTTTGGCATAGTCAATAAAGCAGAAATAGATGTTTTTCTGGAACTCTCTTGCTTTTTCCATGATCCAGCAGATGTTGGCAGTTTGATCTCTGGTTCCTCTGCCTTTTCTAAAACCAGCTTGAACATCAGGAAGTTCATGGTTCATGTATGCTGAAGCCTGGCTTGGAGAATTTTGAGCATTACTTTACTAGCGTGTGAGATGAGTGCAATTGTGTGGTAGTTTGAGCATTCTTTGGCATTGCCTTTCTTTGAGATTAGAATGAAAACTGACCTTTTCCAGTCCTGTGGCCACTGCTGAGTTTTCCAAATTTGCTGGCATATTGAGTGCAACACTTTCACAGCATCATCTTTCAGGGTTTGAATAGCTCAACTGGAATTCCATCACCTCCATTAGCTTTGTTCGTAGTGATGCTTTCTAAGGGCCACTTGACTTCACATTCCAGGATGTCTGGCTCTAGGTCAGTGATCACAGCATCGTGACTATCTGGGTCGTGAAGATCTTTTTTGTACAGTTCTTCTGTGTATTCTTGCCATCTCTTCTTAATATCTTCTGCTTCTGTTAGGTCTGTACCATTTCTGTCCTTTATTGAGCCCTTCTTTGCATGAAATATTCCCTTGGTATCTCTAATTTTCTTGAAGAGATCTCTAGTCTTTCCCATTCTGTTGTTTTCCTCTATTTCTTTGCATTGATCGCTGAAGAAGGCTTTCTTATCTCTTCTTGCTATTCTTTGGAATTCTGCATTCAGATGCTTATATCTTTCCTTTTCTCCTTTGCTTTTCACTTCTCTTCTTTTCACAGCTATTTGTAAGGCCTCCCCAAACAGCCATTTCGCTTTTTTGCATTTCTTTTCCATGGGGATGGTCTTGATCCCTGTCTCCTGTACAATATCATGAACCTCATTCCATAATTCATCAGGCACTCTATCAGATCTAGGCCCTTAAATCTATTTCTCACTTCCACTGTATAATCATAAGGGATTTGACTTAGGTCATACCTGAATGGTCTAGTGGTTTTCCCTACTTTCTTCAATTTAAGTCTGAATTTGGCAATAAGGAGTTCATGATCTGAGCCACAGTCAGCTCCTGGTCTTGTTTTTGCTGACTGCATAGAGCTTCTCCATCTTTGGCTGCAAAGAATATAATCTATCTGATTTTGGTATTGACCATCTGGTGATGTCCATGTGTAGAGTCTTCTCTTGTGTTGTTGGAAGAGGGTGTTTGCTATGACCAGTGCATTTTCTTGGTAAAACTCTATTAGTCTTTGCCCTGCTTAATTCCATATTCCAAGGCCAAATTTGCCTGTTACTCCAGGTGTTTCTTGACTTTCTACTTTTGCACTCCAGTCCCCTATAATGAAAAGGACATCTTTTTTGGGTGTTAGTTCTAAAAGGTCTTGTATGTCTTCATAGAACCGTTCAACTTCAGCTTCTTCAGCATTACTGGTTGGGGCATAGACTTGGATTACTGTAATATTGAGTGGTTTGCCTTGGAAATGAACAGAGATCATTCTGTCGTTTTTGAGATTGCAATCAAGTACTGCATTTCGGACTCTTTTGTTGACCATGATGGCTACTCCATTTCTCAGACATTCCTCAGACTTAGTGGAGGACAAGAATGAAGGCATTAACTGTAGGAGTGAATACTGAATGGTAGGTGGTCCCTACTTTGCTCACTCCCATGCCCTTGACCGCCAGGCACAGGGTGCTCAGACAGGAAAAGAGGGACTCTTCTTAAAGAAACTGAAGCCCTCAGAGAACAAAACTCCAGAGGATGACTTTTAGGTGTCACTTCAAACTCAAATAGCCAAGCTACTGCTCTTCACTGATGAATTTCACCCATGCATACAGAGATTCCAAGAAACCCTTTGTTGCTTCTTCCTCCCCCAACCCCCCTCCCCTTAGAAATGGACAGTCAAGAGTTATTGTCATTTTAGAGACTGATGAAAACAAAGAGCAAAGAGGAACACAGGGGGGGTGGGGGAAAAGAGTGGAAAACAGGAAATTTTCCCCTTAAAAAGTAAATACCCATAGAGAAGTAAGTGAATATGTTGAATTAATAAAATAAGAAAGTCTTCCAAAAGAAACAGTTAAGAATCAGAAAGTGCTCTTGAAAATTAAAAATTAGAATCAATGAAATGTCCCAGAAAATTAAGCACAAAGTGGAAAAATAAGAGAAAAAAATATGCTAATGTTTCAACCTAGAAGAAAGAAATGGCAACCCACTCCAGTACTCTTGCCTGGAAAATGTCATGGACAGAGGAGCCTGGTGGGCTACTGTCCATGGGGTCACAAAGAGTTGGACATGATTGAATGACTAAACAAACAACAACCTAGGAAATACATCCGAGTTCTGAAAAGAGAAAACAGACAAGGTAAGAGGAAGAAAATTACCAAAGAAATAATGTAAGAGAATTGTATGAATATCTGTTTGGAAAGGGCTGCTCTATAAATTGCAAACAGACTCATGTGAACATATTAAGATAACATATATAACATATTATTGGAAAAGTCTAGCATACCAGAGATAAAGTAAAGATTAATAATTTTTTTGAAGTTTTCAGAGATAAAAAACAATACTACATTCATAGAAACATGCATCAAAATGGAGCTGGACTTTCCAATAGCTACACTGGACACCAGAAAACAACAAGAGCAATATCCTAAAAATTCGGAAGGAAAATTATTTAGAATCTTGAAATGTATGCCCAAAGTGTCGATCAAAGGTCAGAATAAAAATAGGAAAAGGAGTACATCAAAGCTGTATATTGTCACCCTGCTTATTTAACTTATATGCAGAGTACATCATGAGAAACGCCGGACTGGAAGAAACACAAGTTGGAGTCAAGATTGCTGGGGAAAATATCAATAACCTCAGATATGCAGATGACACCACCCTTATGGCAGAAAGTGAAGAGGAACTAAAAAGCCTCTTGATGAAAGTGAAAGTGGAGAGTGAAAAAGTTGGCTTCAAGCTCAACATTCAGAAAACGAAGATCATGGCATCCGGTCCCATCACTTCATGGGAAATAGATGGGGAAACAGTGGAAACAGTGTCAGACTTTATTTTTTGGGGCTCCAAAATCACTGCAGATGGTGACTGCACCCATGAAATTAAAAGACACTTCCTCCTTGGAAGGAAAGTTATGACCAACCTAGATAGCATATTCAAAAACAGAAACATTACTTTGCCAACAAAGGTCCGTCTAGTCAAGGCTATGGTTTTTCCTGTGGTCATGTATGGATGTGAGAGTTGGACTGTGAAGAAAGCCGAGCGCCGAAGAATTGATGCCTTTGAACTGTAGTGTTGGAGAAGACTCTTGAGAGTCCCTTGGACTGCAAGGAGATCCAACCAGTCGATTCTGAAGGAGATCAGCCCTGGGATTTCTTTGGAAGGAATGATGCTAAAGCTGAAACTCCAGTACTTTGGCCACCTCATGCGAAGAGTTGACTCATTGGAAAAGACTCTGATGCTGGGAGGGATTGAGGGCAGGAGGAGAAGGGGACGACGGAGGATGAGATGGCTGGATGGCATCACTGACTTGATGGACGTGAGTCTGGGTAAACTCCGGGAGTTGGTGATGGACAGGGAGGCCTGGTGTGCTGCAATTCATGGGGTCACAAAGAATTGGACATGACTGAGCGACTGAACTGAACTGAACTGACCATCAGAAGGATGAGGTTTCAAAAACTTACTTCCTGTGCACCCTTTCTTAAGAAATAACTGCAGAGCTTCCGTAATGGTCCAGTGATTAAGACTCTGAGCTTCCGCTGCAGGGAATGTGGGTTCAATCTCCAGTCAGAGAACTAAGATCCTGCATGCTACATAGTGTGGCCAAAAAGAAAGAAAGAGCTGCAGGATATTCCCATAGAAATAAGGAAAATTATCAAAATAGTGGAAGACATAGAAGTCAGAAAATATGGGAATTCAACAGGAATGTGGAAAATGAAATTCCCAAGATGATGTTCCAGCTGTGTGGGAAGTATCAAGACCAGCAAGTCCAGGGTGGGTCAGAAGAGCCAATGGTTCTAGGAGGGAGTCTCCAGGAAAACAAAATGGAATTGATGGACTAGCTAAAATGTTGAAATGTCTTACAGAAAATTTTATGAGGATATTAAAAGAGCAGTTAATAAACTCAGGTTGAGGGCACAGCAAGTGCAAGTTAGAAATGAAAGTGAAATTAGTAGGTGAAGAAGGCTTTAAATAAAGAGATCTGAAATGAACATGGAGTGGGAGTAATGGGAGATATAGGTGTGTAAATGTGTGTGCATGCATGTGCAGATGAGTGTGAGTGTGTGTGTGTGTTACAAGAGAGAAGTGAGACAGAGCAAGAAGGAAGATCTGACACTGTATTCAGAGGTCCCATTGCTGACATAACGGGCTTCCCTGGTGGCTCAGTGGTAAAGAATCTGCCTGCCAATGCACGAGCTCTGAGATCGATCCTTGGGTCCAGAAGAGCCCCTGGAAGAGGAAATGGCAATCCACTCCAGCATTCTTGCCTGGAGAATCCCATGGATAGAGGAGCCTGGCGGGTTACAGTCCATGGGCCCACAAAAGAGTCGGACATGACTTAGCGACTAAACAACAATTGCTGACACAAAACTCAAGTTCCTTTAGGGAAATGTCTTTGAGGTGATTTGTTTGTTTGTTTTTCAGTTTGTTCTAAGGTTAGAGATCACTGCTAATTCTGCCAAGTGGCCTGTGATGTGTTGTGTCTTCTGGGCATTGAACTTTCCCAAGCACTCCACCCACACAGCACAGCGCTGATGGAAGGCTGGAGGAGCCTGCTGGCCTTGTGAAGTCTGTGGACATGAAAGGGTTTCTGGTGCCGGGTCAGGGTGGGGGTGTCCATTGAACGGATAGCCCTCATATGGAAGTCTGTTGTCACATCCTAGAGCGAGCTGTGTAAAGAAGACTAAGTCAAATCCATCTCAAAAGGGACCTTTCAAGCCTCCACGTGGCACTTCCACTGGTTAAAAGAATTTCAGCAAAGAGTACAGGAGACATGGAGACTTCCACCTGATTTTGAGAAAACAGATGACTCTGTCTTTTAATAGTCTGAGTGGAAGCCACAGTGGGAATGCTATTCTGCAAAAATGTTCACCTTTTTTTTTTTTTTTTCAACTCCCTGGACTAGTATTACTGATGGTTGTTATTTGACATTAAGATCTGGGACTCACAGCCTCACACACAAATCTTTATCTTTTTTTCACACAACATAGTCTTATGGCAATGCTGAAGATGACACCAGGATGGAGGAGGGAGAGCTAGCTGTCTGGCCAAAAGAAATGGCAGTTGTGCCAAGGGCATTGGCCTGGGGGCAGGACTAGACCACTGAGGTGGGTCCTAAAAGGTGGGTGTGACAATTGAGTGGTGGTCCCTGGAGCCTGGGATCTGAGACCTGGGGTCAGGGCGTGGCTGTGAACACAGGTAAACAACTTAACAGGCCTCAGTTTTCTCATCTGTAAAATAGAAATTATTACTCTTCCCATGCCAACAAGGGTCCATCTAGTCAAGGCTATGGTTTTTCCAGTGGTCATGTATGGATGTGAGGGTTGGACTATAAAGAAAGCTGAGCGCCGAAGAATTGATGCTTTTGAACTGTGGTGTTGGAGAAGACTCTTGAGAGTCCCTTGGACTGCAAGGAAATCCAATTAGTCCATCCTAAAGGAGATCAGTTCTGGGTGTTCTTTGGAAGGACTGATGTTGAGGCTGAAACTCCAATACTTTGGCCACCTGATGAGAAGAGCTGACTCATTGGAAAAGACTCTGATGCTGGAAAAGATTGGGGGCAGGAGGAGAAGGGGACGACAGAGGATGAGATGGTTGGATGACATCATTGACTCAATGGACATGGGTTTGGGTGGACTCCGGGAGTTGGTGATGGACAGGGAAGCCTGGCGTGCTGGGGTTCATGCGGTCACAAAGAGTCGGACACGACTGAGCGACTGAACTGAACTGAACTGTTCCCATGGGATTAACTTCAAAGGTGGCAGATGTGAAAGACTTTTAAATGTGAGGAATTACTAAAGTGTAATTTATTATTATTATAATTCATATCATAATACATTATATAATATATAATTGGTATGTGATATATAATTATGTTACACTTTATAACAATAAAGGCTTCCCTGGTAGCTCAAATGGTAAAAACATCTGCCTGCAATGCAGGAGACCTGGGTCTGGGTCTGGAAAATCCCCTGGAGAAGGAACTGGCAACCCACTCCAGTATTATTGCCTAGAAAATCCCATGGATGGAGGAGCCTGGCAGGCTACAGTCAATGGGGTCACAAAGAGTTGGACATGACTGAGTGACTAACACTTATAACAATACATGTTGAGTATATATTAAACATCTTCCCGTTTTTCAGCATTACCGCAATGCATTGTCCTCAACATGTAGACAAAGTGCAGCCCATATGTAACTGGACTGTCTGAGGTGACAGTTCTCTCACGATGCATTTGATGCAAAGGCCAATTTCTCAGCTGAAGCAGCTACCAAGTAGTGACCTGGAAGTCCTTAGAACCCAGGACCAGATGTCTTGGTTCTGCCATACGGCCTGGTCAGGTGAGTCCCCTCTCTGAGCCTGAGCCTGCACATTGTATATCTGTGCAAGGGAGGAGTTAGATGGATGGCCTCTGAGGTTCTCTACCTACTCAGGAATTTTGTGTCTCACGTGAGGCATCTGGGTTAAGCATTGGGACCATGAGCCACTGTGTTAGTCATCTATTACTGCATAACAAGTTATCCTAAAACTTATCAGCATCAGCAACATTTATTATCTCACAGTTTCTGTGAGTTTCCTAAACTTAGGCTTAACTTAAATGGGGGCTTCTGACTCAAGGTCCCTCACAACCTTCAATCAACCTCATGACTAGAGTTGCAATCACCCCAAAGCTCAGTAGGGGGAAGATCCACTTCCGAGCTCACTCCTGTGACTGTCAGCAGAATTCGGTTCCTCCAGGGTTGTTGGACTGATGGCCTCAGGTCCTGCTGGCTGTTGGCCAGAGACACCCATCCTTCTACCCCTGGGCTTCTCCATAGGGTTACTCAACAAGGCCGCTGATTGTTTTGTTTTTTGTTTTTTTTTTTTCCCCCAGTGAGAGAAAGACAGGGTGGGGAGGCAAAGAGAGAGAGAGAGAGAGAGAGAATGTGCACAAAATGGAAGCCACAGTCCTTTTCTAACCAAATCTCAGAAGTGACATCCCATTGCTTCTGCCAAATTCTGTTCATTAGAGGCAAATCAGTAATTCAAGCTGACATTCAAGGGGAGGGCATTACACAGGGCATATCTGGCAGGAGGCTGGGACTCATGGCATATTTTAGAGCTAGACAACCACAGCAGCTAAGGGGAGAGTCATCCATGAACTGTCACTTAGTTGGCATCACATGACACTATTTATCCATTGGTTCATTGCTACAGTGAACATTCTTTACACCCTTCCATGACAACACCTTGAGTAGATGCTCCAAGATAGTAAAGACAACAAATCAGAAAGTCCTTGTCTCCATCTACTCATATTTGTCCTCGGTGAAGTGGGAGTGTCGCCCGGAGCTGCTTCTCAACTGTGTGTCCCAGAGGGCCCTCCACCCACATTGATTCTAATATGCTTTTCTGTGAAGAACCGCTAATAAGAGAAAGGCTTAAATTGGTTCTCAAAGGACCATACAACAAAGCAGAAATAGGAAAGGACTGTAAGAGGGTTCTCCTGCAGCCAGACCCAGAATGTGCCTCCTAATGGCTGTCCCTTGGAGATGTTATTGGAAGAAGCAGATGAGATGCCAAGTTCCAATAAGATGTCAAGTTCCAATAAGAAAACAGGTGGCTGCATGCTAACCAAACACTCCCAGCACCTCCCCTATTTCACTGTCTTGTATCACTTTCTATGCCCATTTTCCCATCAGATGTCAAACACTACTGAGGACAGCGTCTCTGTCATTTTCACATCACCTCCCACAGCCCTGCCCCCTCCCCAGTCCTTCCCCAACAATCCCTTCTAGTCAATGTCCCTCTTTAGTTCATTTAGATTAATGTTTTACATGTAGTACATGTTCAATAAATTGATGTTAACTTTAAAGGTAAAGCAAAAGGAGAAACAAAGTACTAGAGAGGGGTTGAGAGGAGGTAAAATGCTTACCAGAGAATAGTATTTGAAGTCTTTCCAAGAAAGAAATGGAATTCACATTTGGTTTCCTTAAAATTCACTTTGGCCAGTGACATTTTGTTACAAATCTCTGTTGGGAAGTGAGTTCCTTGTGAAAAACAATAGTGTGAGAGGGGATGAGGACCATGTACTCCAGTTTTAAGCATCCTGACACTTGGAGTTTTCTGCCTCCTTTTACCTTTCTTTTTTTTAGTTAATTTATTAGTTTATTTTTGGCTGTGCTGGGTCTTTGTTGCTGCTTGAGGGCTTTCTCTGGTTGTGGTGAGCAAAGGCTGCTCTCTAGTTGCGGTCTGCTGGATTCTCATTGCGGTGGCTTCTTTCGTTGCAGAGTGTAGATTCTAAGGTGCGTGGGCTTCAGTAGTCGCAGTGCACATGCTTAGTTGGCCCTTGGCACGTGGGACCTTCTCAGACAAGGGATTGACCACGTCCCCTGCATTGGCAGGAGGATTCTTAACCACTGGACTACCAGAGATTTCCTCTCTTTATCTTTTTTGATGCCCAGACCCAATGGGAAAGCGGTGTCTTCATCAAAAGTCCCTGTGTATTGAGGGGCACGTGTCAGCAGTCACTGGAGAGGGCTCTGCATGGCACAAGTGTGCATAAGTGGGTCAAACAGTATCCCCCAAAATTCACGTCCACCCAAAACTTCAGAATGTGAAATCGGATCTCTGCAGACATGATAAGGTAAGGATCTAGAGATGAAATCAGCCTGGATTTAGAGAGATCCATTGATCACTTGGGATTCCTGGGTGGCTCAGATGGTAAAGAAGCTGTCTGCAATGTGAAAGATCTGGGCTTGATCCCCGGGTCAGGAAGATCCCCTGGAGAAGGCTACCCAATCCAGTATCCTGGCCTTGGAGAATCCCGTGGACAGAGGAGCCTGGTGGGCTACAGTTCATGGGCCACAAAAAGTCGGACGCAACTGAGCGACTAACACTTTCACAGGTGTTGAGAGGGTTATTCCTTCACAGAAATGGAAAAATTAGCCAATTCTACCAGGCACTGACCATGAATATGATCACAGAGGGTCAGAGAAGGAGGCTGATTGGGAAAGTTTGGGGAGGAGTAAGGATGAGGCTGGGCGGGCCTCAAAGGGAGTGAGGAGAGCAGACAGAGCCTCTGCTAGTCAGGCACACAGACCCTGGTGCTAGATCAGCTCTGGCTTTGAATTACCACCTGTATAGTCTAAGCTGACTCTAAAACTTTCTAATCTCCAGGGACTTCCCTGCCAGTCCAGGGAAGTCTGCACTTTCAGTTCAGCGCTGATCAGGAAACTAAGATCCCATATGCTGTGTAGTGTGGCAAAAAAAAAAACAACATTTTTTTAATAAATAAATTTTTTTTAAAAAACTCCACCTACTTACTCGTTCATAGGTTCATTCTACCACTGCAGTCCTCTGTGCTGGAAGTACTACAATAAATGTGGCAGTCTTTGTCCACATGACAGGGTTTAGAGTTTACTGAATTAGGGCAGCATGAGTGGAGCCAGTAGCCCCAGACACCTGTGCACTGGGTTGAACGGCCCATTCGTCCTCATCACCCTGCTCTTTGCCTCCTCCCACCGGCTCTGTACTGCTGCTGTTGCTCTCTATCTTGATCACAGACATTCCTTTCTTTTCACCTACTCCTCTACCACCGTGTCTCCCAGCTCCTTAGGGAATTTGACACTGGGATCTATACTCACAGGACCACACACACACACACACACAAGAGCCACCTTCATCTTTCTAGAAACTACTCCCAAAGAGCCAGCTCCCTAAGAGGCGAGTCTTGTGTGTCTGGATTCTTTATTGAGAAGTCACGGAGTCCTTTGTTTGAGAGACTGGTTTTCTTTAGAAGAAGCTATCCCAGATATGCATAATTCTTTGCCTCCTTTTTTCTTCCCTTCACCCCCTTTTCTCTCCTCTTCTCCCCTGCCTTTAAAAGATTCCACAATCTTCCTTTTGATAACCTCATCAGGATCTAATAACACCACATAAGAAAGTGACTGTTTTACACAGGCATCTTTCCTGCTGCAGTTTAGTCCTTACCCTGTAGCTTCTCACAGTAGGGAAATAACACCCTCCCCGGTCGGTTGAGCTCTGGCCACTTAGTCAATGAATTCGCCTTTCTTCTTTGTTCATTTCGAATAAATATAATTTTTTAACTTTTTTTTTTTTTGGCTTTTGGTTTGTTTAATTTTGCTTTCTTACACCCTCACTTTGTTCAATTTATGTTTTAAGGTAGTGAATTATTTCACATATTTTCAAGTTCTTACATTTCTAAAACTTGTTTATGTTGGTCTTTTTAGAGCCCCCACCCTTTCCCCTGCAATGATCTTAATATTCCATTAAATAAATGAAAACAGTCCTCTAAAGTACAACATACTGAGGGAAAAAGAACCCTTGTTTTCCACTTTTTATTCTTTTCTTTATCCTCACTTAGTATGCCACATGGTAGTAATGAGGCCACAGTATTGATTCTTGTTCGACTTCCTGGCCACCCCCATCCCTATCTGTCACTCTTGTATTATCTGCAATTCCCAGCAGAGTATTTGCTTCACTGTTTTTTCCCATTATCCTGTACTTTTTTAGTCTTGGATTCCATTCTGCTTCCTTTAAAGTTGGCAAAGAAAAAACATTAAGAATGATTGTTTTCAGGTTGTAAGTGAAATTGTATAAAATAGGAGCCTTAGTCTTTTTTATTGTTTTAGTTTATCTTATTCCCCAAAGTGAAAAATGCACCAGCTACTTAAACCATAATTTTTTTGGCAGTGGTTTCTTGGTCAGAATCAAATTCCCTCCTTTACTTTCAAAAACAGCAAATATATCAAGAGTGTTGTTTCACTCTATATATTGAATTGTGGAATATCCATAATATTTTCTGGTCTTGCAGGTTTCTTGATGTTTGCAGGACGTACTGCCAGAACACTACTGTTTCCAGACACCACAGCTAAATATACTTAAAGAGCATGTGAATTTAGAGTCAGAAAAAGACATTGATATACATTGTGTTTATTTTTAGTATGTTGATACATAAGGACAATTTTTGAATTGTAGCTCACAGGGTTTTATTGTGACTAAAAATGAAACTGATAATTAAAATAGCTTTGCCTAGTTGATAAGAGTTTTTTGATCAAAAGCTAAATTATGGCAATCTGAAAACCGTATGTAAAATGAAGATAAGTTTTAAAAATAAATGGAAAAGAAACCTGAGATAATAACCATTATTGAAGTGCCCTAATGCAAGAAATAATACATTTCCATTATAGAAAATATGACCATTCAAATAAAGGTAAAAAAATAAAATAAAATTATTTCAGTGAGCTTTCATTTTTTAATATTTTTAATTTGCAAAATGTTTTTAATGTCTGAGAATCCTTCTAGCTCATAGTTCTCCTTTGGCGTGATAACCTGCTCTCTTTTTAGAGATGTCAACACTCAGTGAGGATGCTACTTGGCTTTCTTTTCAATCCTCTAATAACCACCACTAATTCTCTTTCCCTAGAGCAATTACTGTTTGTCCAGCTAGATCTTCTTCTAGATTAGTTCCTGATCTTTCTCAAATGCCTAACGATTTTTCTAATAATTTTGCATGTTCATGGGTTTAGTATTAGTTGGTCGGGAGTGGATCCTCTGACACTCTGCTAACTGTGGTAGTCGTGCTGGTTAACTTCCCTTGGCTGGCCTCTGCTCCAGTTTATCTTCACAGGAATACAGTCAACCCCTCAGCTACCACCATCCTTGCTGCCTCCCAAAATAGACGAGATCTGGGATCAAACCACACATCCCAAACCACATCCTGGCTCTGCTCTTGCCAACTTCCAGGTAACTCTGATATGAAATCAGGAATCCATAACTTTCGGGCAAAGTGGGAGAAGACTCAGCCAATCTAAGTGTTAAACATTAGTCTCTCAGTCGTATCTGACTGTTTGCGACCCCATGGACTGTAGCCCACCAAGCTTTTCTGTCCATGGAATTCACCAGGCAAGAATACTAGAGTGGGTAGCCATTCCCTTCTCCAGAGTATCTTCCTGACCCAAAGACCAAACCTGGATCTCCTGCATTGCAGGTGAATTCTTTATCATCTGAGCCACCAATCTAACACGTTATTAATTTACCACCATCACCCCCACCAAACACTGTAAACTTGTGAGTGTCCTAGAAAAGCTAAGATGCTTCCAGGGTGCCATAAATGCAATCATATCAGTCAGTCAGATAGCATATGATATGACTTACATGTGAGATTTAAAATATGATACAAATGAACTTATCTATGAGACAGAAACAGACTCACACACATAGAAAACTTACCAAAGGGGACAAGGAGAAGGGGAGGGATAATTAAAAGTTTGGGATTAGTAGATATAAACTATTATATATAAAACAGATAAATAATAAGGTCCCACTGTATGGCACAAGGAACTATGTTCAATATCCTCTAATAAAACATAATGGAAAACAGCCCATGTAGCTCAGTTCAGTTCAGTCCCTCAGTCGTGTCCGACTACTTGCGACCCCATGAACCACAGCATGCCAGGCCTCCCTGTCCATCACCAACTCCCGGAGTTCACCCAAACTCATGTCCAATGAGTCGGTGATACCATCCAGCCATCTCATCCTCTTCCATTCTCTTCTCCTCCTGCCCTCAATGTTTCCCAGAATCAGGGTCTTTTCAAATGAATCAGCTCTCCACATCAGGTGGCCAAAGTATGGAGTTTCAGCTTCAACATCAGTCCTTCCAATGAACACCCAAGACTGATCTCCTTGGTTGGATTTCCTTGCAGTCCAAGGGACTCTCAAGAGTCTTCTCCAACACCAGAGTTCAAAAGCATCAATTCTTCATCACTCAGCTTTCTTCACAGTCCAACTCTCACATCCATACATGACTACTGGAAAAACCGTAGCTTTGACTAGACGGACCTTTGTTGGCAAAGTAATATCTCTGCTTTTTAATATGCTGTCTAGGTTGGTCATAACTTTCCTTCCAAGGAGCAAGCGTCTCTTAATTTCATGGCTGCAATCACCATCTACAGTGATTTTGGAGCCAAAAAAAATAAAGTCTGACACTGTTTCCACTGTTTCCCCATCTATTTCCCATGAAGTGATGGGACCAGATGCCATGATCTTAGTTTTCTGAATGTTGAACTTTAAGCCAACTTCTTCATTCTCCTCTTCACTTTCATCAAGAGGCTCATTAGTTCTTCTTCACTTTCTGCCATAAGGATGGTGTCATCTGCATATCTGAGGTTATGGATATTTCTCCCAGCAGTCTTGATTTCAGCTTGTGCTTCCTCCAGTCCAGCGTTTCTTATGATGTACTCTGCATAAGCAGGGTGACAATATACAGCTTTGACGTATTCCTTTTCCTATTTGGAACCAGTCTGTTGTTCCATGTCCAGTTCTAACTGTTGCTTCCTGACCTGCGTACAGGTTTCTCAAGAGGGAGGTCAGGTGGTCTGGTATTCCCATCTCTTTCAGAATTTTCCACAGTTTATTGTGATCCACACAGTCAAAAGCTTTGGCATAGTCAATAAAGCAGATGTTTTTCTGGAACTCTCTTGCTTTTTCCATGATCCAGTGGATGTTGGCAATTTGATCTCTGGTTCCTCTGCCTTTTCTAAAACCAGCTTGAACATCTGGAAACTCACGGTTCACGTACTGTTAAAGCCTGGCTTGGAGAATTTTGAGCATTACTTTACTAGTCTGTGAGATGAGTGCAATTGTGCAGTAGTTTGAGCGTTTTTTGACATTGTTTAATATCACTGATATGTTGAATCTAGGAAAAAATGACACAGATGAACTTATTTGCAAAGTAGAAATAGAGACACATATGTAGAAAGCAAACATATGGACACCAAGGGGGAACGGGAGGCAATAAGATGAACTGGAAGATTGGGATTGACGTATATACCCTACTGTGTATAAAGTAGAGAACTAATGAGAACCCACTGCATAGCACAGGAAACTCTACTCAGTGCTCTGTGGTGATTAATGGGAAGGGAATCTGAAAAAGAGGAGCTGATTCACTTTACTATACAGCAGAAACTAACATAACATTGTAAAGTAACTATACTCCAATAAATTTTTTTAAAAGATCAAACTAAAGAACATTAATAGAAAAGAATATGTATATATGTGTGTGTGTGTGTGTGTGTCTATCTGAATCATTTTGTATACACCTGAAAGTAACACATTTTAAATCAATTATACATATGTATAGGCTTCCCTGGTGGCCCAGCCGGTAAACAATCCACCGGCAATGTGGGAGGCCTGGGTTCGATCCGATCCCTCGGTTGGGAAGATCCTCTGGAAGAGGGCATGGCAACCCACTCCAGTATTCTTGCCTGGAGAATCCCCATGGACAGAGGAGCCTGGTGGGCTACAGTCCATGGGGTTGCAAAGAGTCAGACAAGACTGATCGACTAAGCACAGCACATACATATATATTCATATACATGTATATATTCTTTTAAAGAGAAACTAGAAACTTAGCTACCAAGTAGAGATGTTAGAGGACTTGAACTCAGCTTTACACTCATGATACACCCTGTGAAAAACAATTAATTGGCAACAGGAACTCAAAAGAAAAGTGTATACTTGTCAGAAAGTCCTTTACACCCTGACCTGCAATGAGGTTATACCAAGAACACAGGTTAAGCCAATTACTGCCAGAGGTAAATTTCAGAAGATGTCAACATGAAACTACATCCCAAGGGAAGAAAAATAGAAATTTTAGTTACATGGATAAATAATTCCGTCGAAATGGCAGCAAATACCCAGGAGACTATACTGTTCACTTTTCAAACGTATTTTTGTCAAACGTACAAAGACCTTATGTTTCAGACCTTTGGTTTTTTCCCCTATGTGTGTCTTCTCTCTGAAGATATCCTGCAGTATCTTCTATTATATTCTCACCCTAACTCCACTTCCTCTTGATCTCTGTTCCCATTCTGATCCAGCTTTTGAAGAAACTGAAAGCAACGCTTGCTCCAGCCTGACAGACACAGAGCATGAGCTAGGAATCTAACATACGTGGGTTTCCATAGCAGCTCTATCTCTTACCAAGTATGTGACCTTAGGAAATTACCTGACCTCGCTTATCCTCAGTTTCCTCACCTGTAAAAAGTTAATGACGGTGTCCAGGGTATGAGTGACACACTTCCAAAGAACCAAGAATGGGGGGCCCCATTAAAGATGAGAGAAGTATGAATCCTCCAATTTTTAACTGGAGCCTTTAGAAATTGGAGAATTCCAGAAGTTCCTTTCATGTACAATACCCCGCATGGGTGTTCAGAGGAACACAAAACCTCCAGTGTAATCACATACCTGCTCTCAAGGTGCTCACAGAAGCCCAGGCTGATCAAAATGGAGCTCTGAATAGAAGAGGAATAAAAGCTCCTTTTGCAGAGAGAGCTGTCCCAGAGACAATGCTGAAGCTTAATCCCGAACTTTTCTCTATTCCTCTACCAGGAGCAAGGACAGGTGACAATTTCACTAAGCTCTGAAAGCCACTTAATCCCCTTCTGGAAAACATTGAAGGTCACCTCACTCTGTTGCTTAGGATCCTCTCTTGGGTACATGAGGCATTCAAGGATATCTTCTTCTAGTTCTGAAAACTCCTGGCTCTGGAACACAACAGGGCCTTCTTTGCCATGGGGGAAAATTCCAGTGATGTATTCTTAAAATTAATATTCGATTCACCAAGCTTGGATTTCTTACCATTACAAATAAAGAAGTTTTCCTGCAGAAGGAATTCAAATACTATAAAGAGCAGAGATACATGAGAAGATTACAGATTTCCATCTTATTCTTATTCTACTACTTTTGAATTTTACTTTAACTTGATTGTACTAAAATTAAACTCACACCCATGGATCAGAACATGTGAAAAATAAAACCCAAATATATGGCAAAAAGGGACATTGACTTTTACCAATTACTCTCCTCCTACTTCTTTAAGAAAGATTTTTCTTCAGTATCTTTGCTATCAAATTGGGACCGAGGGCATGGCAACCCCCTTCAGTATTCTTGCCTGGAGAATTCTAGGGACAGAGGAGCCTGGTGAGTCACAGTCCATGGGGTCACAAAGAGTCATACACGACTAGGTGTCTAACACTTTCACTTTCTCTCAATGTGGAGAAAAGGGAATCCTCCTACACAATTGGTGGGAATGTAAGTTGGTGCAGCCACTGTGGAGAACAGTATGGAGGTTCCTCAAAAAACTAGAGTTGCCATATGATCCAGCAATCCCACTCCCGGGCATATATCCAGACAAAACTATAATTCAAAATGATACATGTGCCCCTATGCTCATAGCAGCATTATTCACAATAGTCAAGATGTGGAAACAACCTAATTATCCACTGACAGTGAACGAATAAAGAAGATATAGTACATATATATCAGAGAAGGCAATGGCACCCCACTCCAGTACTCTTGCCTGGAAAATCACATGGATGGAGGAGCCTGGTAGGCTCCAGTCCATGGGGTTGCTAAGAGTCGGGCACGACTGAGCGACTTCACTTTTACTTTTCACTTTCATGCATTGGAGAAGGAAATGGCAACCCACTCCAGTGTTCTTGCCTGGAGAATCCCAGGGACGGGGGAGCCTGGTGGGCTGCCGTCTATGGGGTCGCACAGAGTCGGACACGACTGAGGCGACTTAGCAGCAGCAGCAGCAGCAGTACATATATATAATAGAATACTACTCAGCCATAAAAAGGAATTAAATAATGCCATTTGCAGCAACATGGCTGCAACCAGAGATTGTCATACTGAGTAAATCTGAAGGAGGAAGACAAAGAAGAAATAGAAGGACAAATACCACATAATATCACTTGTACGTGCCATCTAAACCGTGACACAAAGGGACCTATCTGTGAAGCAGAAACAGAATCAGGGGCATAGAGAATAGGCTGCCAAGGTGGGGGTTGGGAGAAGGATGGATTGGGATTTGGGGATTAGCAAATGCAAAGTAATATATAGGATGGATAAAAAACAGGGCTCTACTGTATAGAGCAAGCGACTGTATTCAATATCCTGTGATAAACCATAACAGAAAAGAATATGAAAAAGAACATATATATATATATTATATAATGAACACACACATATATGTATAACTGAGTCACTTTGCTGTATAGTAGTAATTAACACAACACTGTAATTCAACTATACTTCAACAAAAAGAAAAAAAATTGGGACCCACTCACCAGGTTAAAGTCTGAATAAAAAAAAGTAGATTCAATATCCTGTGAATAAACCATAATGAGAATATGAGAAAGAATATATGTATTATGTATATATATAAACATATATGGGCTTCCCTGGTGGCTCAGCGGTAAAGAATCCACTTGCAATACAGGAGACACAGGTTTGATCCCTGGGTTAGGAGGATCCCCTGGAGGAGGAAATGGCTACCCACTCCAATATTCTTGCCTGGAGAATTCCATGGACAGAGGATCCTGGCAGGCTACAGTCCATGGGCCACAAAGAGTCAGACACAACATGGCAGCTGAACATGCAACACACACCCATGAACATATATTTATATATTGAGTCACTTCTCTGTACTGCAGTAATTAACATGGCAATGTAAATCAACTTACTTCAATTAAAAGGCTTTCCTCATAGCTCAGTTGGTAAAGAATCCACCTGTAATACAAGAGACACTGGTTTGATTCGAGGGTCAGGAAGATCCTCTAGAGAAGGGATAGGCTACCCACTCCAATATTCTTGGGCTTCCCTTGTGACTCAGCAGGTAAAGAATCTGCCTGCAATGTAGGAGACCTGGGTTCCATCCCTGAGTTGGGAAGATCCCCTGGAGAAGGGAAAGGCCACCCACTCCAGTATTCTGGCCTGGAGAATGCCATGGACTGTATAGTCCTTGGGGTCGCAAAGAGTCAGACATGACTGAGCAACTTTCACTTCATTTCAACTAAAAAAAAAAAAAAAATTGACACCCACTCACCAGGTTAAACTTTGAATTGAAAAAAAATAAAAGATTCCAACACTCTCAGTGCCAGTATTTGGAAGAGTTTTGCCTAGACTTAAGTTCATGGGAGGACAAGCAATTTCAGGGAGGCAGACTTTTGTTTTGCAGAAAGTTTTCACTTTCATCTCAGGTTCAAAGGGTTTAACAAAATAAGCCACTCATTATAAGTCGCTCAGTTGTATCTGACTCTTTGCAACCCCAAGGACTATACTGTCCACGGAATTCTCCAGGCCAGAATACTGGAGTGGGTAGCCATTCCCTTCTCTGGGGGATCTTCCCAACCCAGGGATCAAACCCAGGTCTCCTGCATTGCAGGTGATTCTTTACCATCTGAACCATCAACGAAGCCCACATACAAATAAATAATGCCAATATTTATTAGATAATTATCGAGCTCACTTTTAATATCCTAACATTAAAAGAAACGAGAAATAGAAAGAGCAGAGGATACATCACCAAATTGGGTATTGACCAACAACCAGACTCAAACAATGCTGTAAAGTCCCATGACACAGCACATCTGGACTCCTGTTGGAAAAAGGCCCCAGGCAGCCCATTTGCTCCCAGGGTGAAACTTCAAAAATTACAGTTCTGGGTTTACACTTATAATCCCACAAATTGATATTATCATCAACCTGTAAGCAAATTGCATCTCTGGTTTCATGTTAATGCTGTTTGTTTTGTTCATAGTGATGCTTTCAAAGGCCCTCTTGACTTCACACTCCAGGATGTCTGGCTCTAGATGAGTGATCACACTATCGTGGTTATCTAGGTCATTAAGATCTTTTTTGTATGGTTGTGTTTATTCTCGCCACCTCTTCTTCATACCTTCGGCTTCTGTTAGGTCCATACCGTTTCTGTCCTTTATTGTGCCCATCTTTGCAGGAAATGTTCCCTTGGTATCACTAGTTTTCTTAAAGAGATCTCTAGTCTTTCCCATTCTATTCAGTTCCGCTCAGTCACTCGGTCATGTCCAACTCTTTGCAACTCCATGGACTGCTTCCCTGTCCATCACCAACTCCTGGAGCTTACTCAAACTCATGTCCATCGAGTCAGTGATGCCATCCAACCAACTCATCCTCTATTGTCCCCTTCTCTTCCTGCCTTAAATCTTTCACAATATCAGTGTCTTTTGCAATAAGTCAGTTCTTTGCATCAGGTGCCTAAAGTATTGGAGTTTCATCTTCAGCGTCAGTCCTTCCAATGAATATTCAGGACTGATTTCCTTTAGGATGGACTGGTTGGATCTCCTTGCAGTCCAAGGGACTCTCAAGAGTCTTCTCCAATACCATAATTCAAAAGCATCAATTCTTTGGGCCTCAGCTGTCTTTATAGTCCAACTGTCACATCCATACATGACTATTGGAAAAACAATAGCTTTCACTAGCAGCAGCAACAGCAGACGGACCTTTGTAGGCAAAGTAATGTCTCTGATTTTGAATATACTATCTAGGTCATAGCTTTTCTTTCAAGGAGCAAGCATCTTTTAACTTCATGGCTGCAGTCACCATCTGCAGTGATTTTGGAGCCCAAAAAAATAAAGTCTATCACTGTTTCCACTGTTTCCCCATCTATTTGCCATGAAATGATGGAACCAGATGCCAAGATCTTAGTTTTCTGAATGTTGGATTTTAAGCCAACTTTTTCACTCTCCTCTTTCAGTTTCATCAAGAGGCTCTTTAGTTCTTCTTCACTTTCTGCCATAAGGGTGGTGTCATCTGCATATCTGAGGTTATTGATATTTCTCCTGGCAATCTTGATTCCAGCTTGTGCTTCATCCAGCTCAACATTTTGAATGGTGTACTCTGCAGATAAGTTAAATAAGCAGGGTGACAATACATAGCCTTGATGTACTCCTTTCCCAATTTGGATCCAGCCTGTTGTTCCATGTCCAGTTCTAACTGCTGCTTCCTGACTTGCATACAGATTTCTCAGGAAGCAGGTCAGGTGGTCTGGTATTCCCATATCTTTCAGAATTTTCCACAGTTTGTTGTGATCCACACAGTCAAAGGCTTTGGCATAGTCAATAAAGCAGAAATAGATGATTTTCTGCAACTCTCTTGGTTTTTCGATGATCCAATGGATGTCGGCAATTTGATCGGGTTCCTATACCTTTTCTAAATCCAGCTTGAACATCTGGAAGTTCATGGTTCATGTATTGTTGAAGCCTGGCTTGGAGAATTTTGAGCATTACTTTACTAGTGTGTGAGATGAGTGCAATTGTGCGGTAGTTTGAGCATTCTTTGGCATTGCCTTTCTTTGGGATTGGAATGAAAACTGACCTTTTCCAGTCCTGTGGCCACTGCTGAATTTTCCAAATTTGCTGGCATATTGAATACAGCACTTTAACAGCATCATCTTTTAGGATTTGAAATAGCTCAACTGGAATTCCATCCCCTCCACTAGCTTTGTTCATAGTGTTGCTTCCTAAGGCCTACTTGACTTCGCATACCAGGATATATGGCTCTAGGTGAGTCATCACACCATAGTGGTTGTCTGGGTCATTAAGACCCTTTTTGTATAGTTCTTCTGTCCACCTCTTTTTAATATCTTGTGCTTCTGTTAGGTCCATACCATTTCTGTCCCCTTCTATTGTTTTCCTCTATTTCTTTGCATTGTTCACTTAGGAAGACTTTCTTATCTCTTCTTGATCTTCTTTGGAGCTCTGCATTCAGATGGATATATGCTTCCTTTTCTCCTTTGCCTTGTTTTGTCATGTAAAACTTGGAATGTTGTTAAGCCAGAATCTTGGTTGGCCAGACCTGGGCTCTATAGTCTCAAGATTCTTCCCCTATCTTATCTATGGTGCTGCAAGGCTTGCACTCAACAGCAGTCACTCACAGTCAGAGCAGCCTCCAGGCATGTTAGAAGCAAAGTCAGAGACCTGCTCTGCTTTGTCTTTGAAGCCTGAACAAGACTATCTATTTAATTTCCCTAACAATTTCTGTTCCCATGTGATTGGCCTGACAGAGTCCCCAGGGAAAGCATGAAAGGTCCCAAGTCAGCCATTGTCTAGCCCTTTGTGCCCATGACCATCCTGTCCACACATACTTTGCTCTCTGCGGCAAGGTCCATAATGTTCTGTGTAGTAAATACAGCTCTTTCCCATACTCCTCTGAACTTCCCAGTTATGATGGGATGATGGGTCTCACTTCTGGGCAGAATACGTGGGCTTCCTTTCCTTCCTGCCCTGCTGCGGTGGTCAGTGGCATTCCAAACTTCTGGAGAGCAGCCAGAAAGTCTAAGTGACAACAGCCAGCCGAGCCCCCTCCAGCTGCCACCACCACTTCAGTTCAGTGCACTTGCCATGTGTGCCAGCGGTAAACATTTGGGACAGCAGGTTCTTTGCTCCCACGGCATGAACTAATCTAATTCCCCATTAACACATCCTTTAACTCAACCCCTGGTTCCTGCTTCAGACTAGGAGAATTTCTGTTTCTGTTCCTTCAATGCAGCAGCCTGAGCCACCCACCCAGAAATGAGAGATGACAGTCACAACAGTGCCGAAATAACATCTGACCAAAATGAGCATTGTGCATTAATAGTTGGAAATATTCCCAAGAATTATCTCAGGATGGTGGGATTATGGGCAAACCTTATCTCCGTTCTTTATACTTTTCCATATTTTTCCAGTTTTCCTCAATGTAAATGCAAGCCTTTTATAATTAGAAAATAATATTAACATTATTTTTAAAAGAAATTTGTTTCATTGAAATCAGCAAAACACATTATGACTGATAGGCATTCCAGAAAATGGCCCTCCACTGCTGCTAACATGGTTTGCTTACACGCTCCCTGCCCTGGCTTTCATCTTACCCTTGCTCACCAAGGTCATCCGTGGCTTCCGTGTGACCATGGGGTGTCTCATCACTCTGATTGTATGTCACATGTTTGTCTCTGTCCCTGAACTAGACTACAATCTCCTCGAAGGAGGGCCAAAGTCATGTTGAAAGAAAGAGTCAGCTGGGCTGGGGCCCTCCCAAGACTTGAGGGGAGAATTTGTCCCAGCCTCCCTCCTAGTTTCTGGTGGCACCCAGCATTCCTTGGCTTGAAGCCACATGGCTCCCCCCTCTGCCTCTGTCTACTCATTGCCTTCTCATCTCTCATAAGGATACACGTGATTATTTTAGGACTCACTCAAATAATCCAGGATAAGTTCCTCCTCTCAAGATCCTCATCATAAGGACTTCTCTGCTGGTACAGTGGATAGGAATCCACCTGCCAATACAGGGGACCCAGGTTCAATCCTGTTCCAGGAAAATTTCACATGCCACAGAGCAGCTAAGCCCACGCACCGCAACTACTGAGCTTAAGTGCTACCAGCTATTGAAGCCTGCCTGCCTAGAGCCCGTGCACTGCAGCAAGAGAAGCTACCGCCAAGAGAAGCCCATGCTCTGCAGTGAATAGCAGCCCCTGCTCATGCAACTAGGGAAAGCCCACGTGCAGCAAAAAAGACCCAGCACAGACCAAAAAAAAAAAAACAGATCCATAACATAATCACACCTTCTGCCATATGGTGTTCTAGAGATCAGGACACAGACATGTATTTGGTCGGGTAGTTCCTTGGTGGCCTAGTGGTTAGGATTCTAAGCTTTCATTGCCATGGCCTGGGTTCAATCCCTGGTCAGGGAACTGAGATCCCACAGGTTTGCACGGCTTCTGGCAAAAAAACAAAAAACACAAAATAAAACCCAACTAACTACATATTTGGTGGGGCTACCATTCAGCCACTATGCCTAGCATAAGATGAAATTGGCATGCCATCATATTTGTTAAATGGATCAATAAATTATAAATAAGTGAATGACTCCTTCAGGCTCGACCCCTTCTATAAACTCTGACTTATTCTTCCATAGCTTGACTAGGCACGTCTTTTCTACTCCAAACTCACTATGTCCAGTACTCCCATTACATGCTAGGGGAGAAAAGTGCATTTGGAATCTATGGTTCTTGACTGGCTAACCCATTTTGGCCACAATTCCCTTTTGGAAGAGGAAATGTCTTGCTTCCTTTGGTCCAGTGAGTTGTTAAAAAGAATCCCTCCAGCATCATCCAAGATCTACATTTCTTTCCTTTTTTTTTTCTTTTTTTTTTTTTTAATGTGGCTGCACTCAGGTCTTAGTTACAGCATGCAGGATCTAGTTCCTTGCTGCTGCTGCTGCTGCTGCTAAGTCACTTCAGTCGTGTCCGACTCTGTGCAACCCCATAGATGGCAGCCCACCAGGCTCCCCGGTCCCTGGGATTCTCCAGGCAAGAACACTGGAGTGGGTTGCCATTTCCTTCTCCAATGCATGAAAGTGAAAAGTGAAAGTGAAGTCGCTCACGTCGTGCCCGACCCTCAGTGACCCCATGGACTGCAGCCCACCAGGCTCCTCCATCCATGGGATTCTCCAGGCAAGAGTTCCTTGACCAGGGATCAAACCCAGTCCCCCTGCACTGGGAGTGCAGAGTCTTAGCCACTGGACCACCAGGGAAGTCCTTAAGATCTGCATTTCCAGTCAAGCTGATTCTCGGTATAATGTTAGTGTTATAGACCCAAACAATAGCTTGGAGGTAAGACATATCTCTCCTCGTATCAAATTTCAAACTTCATATTAGTGTGAATTCTCATCACCTTTGATACATAGTAAGGCCATAAATGGCTTCCCAGGTGGCGCTAGTGATAAAGAACCCGCCTGCCAATGCAGGAGCTGCAGAAGAGGAGGGTTCGATCCCTGGGTCAGGAAGATCCCCTAGAGAAGGGCATGACAACTGACCCCAGTATTCTTGCCTGGAGAATTCCATGGCCAGAGGAGCCAGGTGGGCTACAGTCCATAGGGTGGCAAAGAGTCAGACACAACTGAAGTGACATAGCATACACACAAGGCTGTCAATAATGAAGGAATACTTTTGCAAGAACACAGGATTAGGAGCCTGCTCCTGCCCTG
Organism: Bos indicus; assembly: GCF_029378745.1. NCBI lineage: Eukaryota > Metazoa > Chordata > Mammalia > Artiodactyla > Bovidae > Bos > Bos indicus. Next base: position 61,658,799 of record NC_091768.1, on the reverse strand, counting down.
TAACTTCCTGTTGAGGACAGAAACACCGAATTTAGAGCGTTGACATTTGACAATCTGACAAGCACCCTCCTTGTCCAGACAGACATGACATAAAGACACATTTGCTGTGACATGAGTCTTCCCTGAGGAGCCCTCGGTGTTTAGAGATCAAAGCGGAGGTCAGCGCTCCTACTGTCAGGGGGGCCAGGACCACTGAGAAGAAAACACGAGCAAAATGACCTTTCAGCAATGAGGCAGCTGGAAAGAGTTGCAGTTCTCCACATGTGATTTGATGGCCTGTGCTGTGCAGAGATGGAGCAGACCAAGGGCAGTGAGGAAAGGACCTGGGGAAGCAAAGGGGACTGTGGCTCTCTCTGCTGACTCCAGGCTGGCCCTGGATCTTACCCTCTACTGAGAGGATTTGCCACGAAAGCAGTCACACCATTAAATGGAAGTGTGGCACGTAGTTCCCTGAGTCACTTTCATGTCCATTTCGTTATCTTAGTTCTGCCTTCCTGCACACACTCCCTCTTTAAGAAAGCTGTTGCAGCTCCTTTTTGCTTTCCAGCTTATTGCTTCACCCAACATAGCAGCAAAGCCTTGAACTGCCAAGGGAAAAGACAGCAATCTCCAGTAATCCATTGCGTCAAAACTACCAGTCAATTAGCCTGTCAGCCTGTCATCTGACTTTTTAAAAACTAAAATACATATTCTTTGGCATATACCTGGGAAAAAAACTGTCAGAATGTACACCCAAATGCGAACAGTGGTGCTCTGATGAGGGTTCAGAAAGGAAAAAAAGAAAAGACTTTCACAACATTTTTCTTTTGCTTGAGATTTTTTGCAGTCATTCTATATTACTTTTGTAAGTAGAAGAAATCAATAAAGACTGTTTTCTGTTTAAAAAATTTAAAGAATTGAACAAGTTCATTTTTGCTCTCTGCTTGGCCCAGGGAAAATGAGATCATTCTGAAATGGCAAAGTGTGAGGAGACGCATGAGTTTGAGGATGTGCGTGTGCTTGCACTGCTCAGAATGACAAAGTGTGCAGGCACAGGAGGAGCTCAGAGAAAACAGAGCCCCTGAGGGCTTCGGCGTCCCATCTGTAAGAGCCTGAAGTGTGAATGCTTCATCTGCACGCCAATGGTGGTGCTGAAGAAACAGCCAGCACCTCCCCTCCCTCTCACAACCGAGCAGCAGGGACCTTGTGCCCCCAGGGAGGAGGGTTCCCTTGGGTATATACCAGGACCTTCATGGAGAAGGCAGTGAATTGTGCCGGACTACTGGCGCGATAAGGGCTTCCCTGGTGGCTCAGCAGTAAAGATGCTGCCTGCAATGCAGGAAACCCAAGTTCCATCTCTGAGTTGGGAAGATCGCCTGGAGAGGGGAATGGCAACCCACTCCAGTATCCTTGCCTGGAGAATCTCCATGGACAGAGGAGCTTGATGGGCTACAGTCCATAGCGTTGCAAAGTCCAACACGACTGAGCAACTAACACGTTCACTTTCAGGTTTATTAGTAAACCTGTCAAAATTTAAATACAAATGCTTGTAATTCTACCACAGATCCGCTGATTAGTAGGTTCAGGAGAAAAAGACTTTCCTGCTTACCCTGTCACCTTCCATTTCTTCAGTCTCTTCTTTCACTGGCACAATAAAGACGTACAAAAATCCAAAGGGCAAAGGGAAAGGGAGGATGTTAGAAGTTTGGGATTGACATATATATACTACTATATATAAGATAGATAACCAACAAGGACCCGCTGGGTAGCACAGGGAACTGTACTCAATACTTTGTAACAACCTATAAGGTAAAAGAATCTGGAAAAAAAAAAAAAAAATATATATATATATATATCTCAGGACTCCCTGGTGGCTCAGATGGTAAAGAGTCTGCCTGCAATGTGGGAGACCTGGGTTCGATCCCTGGGTCAGGAAGATCCCTGGAGAAGGAAATGGCAACCCACTCCAGTATTCTTGCCTGAAAAATCCCATGGATGCAGGAGCCTGGCAGGTTATATACCACAGGGTGGCAAAGAGTCGGACACGACTGAGCGACTTCACTTTCACTTTCTTTCACATATATATATGTACATATATAACAGTTTGCAGTGCTATACACCTGAAACTAATACAACATTGTAAATCAATTATACTTCAACTTTTAACAATGGCTGATGAGGATGTGCACACACATTTACTAACACAGCCAACAAAAATGTACATGGAATAAATATGAAAACAAGGAACCAGAAAAAAATAAAAGTGAGACTAGATAGAGTTGACTAAATATGCCCTTGTGTTAAGGAAGATGAGAAACAACAAGGGAAATGGGAGTCAAAATTTCCTCTTCTTTATTTCTTGCCCTAAAAGCATGGCTGGGAAATAGAACAATTCTCAAAAAGCAATTGATATTTCCAGTTTCACTTGGAAAATGGAGAAAGCTGAAAAGAACATCACAATCTCTTACAAGAAGAAAAACTGGGACCAAAAAAAAACTGGAAAACTTTTCCTGAACCCGTGGGAGAGCCGAGGTCAAAGGGCAAGTATCCAACACAAAATCTGGGGAGAGACAGGCACCTGCAGGGAGAAAGGAGAATCAAAGTCAAGCATCTGCTTACCTGGGGCAAACACTGCCATCTACCACATTAGCTAATAAGAAGATTTAGTTAAATTTTAAAGAATCACTAATATGCCAGCAAATCTGTGGCAATAGGACTGAAAAAGGTCAGTTTTCATTCCAATCCCAAAGAAAGACAATGCCAAAGAATGCTTAAACTACCACACAATTGCACTCATCTCAGTTCAGTTCAGTTCATTCACTCAGTCGTGTCCGACTCTTTGAGACCCCATGAACTGCAGCATGCCAGGCCTCCCTGTCCATCACCAACTTCCGGAGTCCAACCAAACCCATGTTCATTGTGTTGGTGATGCCATCCAACCATCTTATCCTCTGTTGTCCCCTTCTCCTCCTGCCCTCAATCTTTCCCAGAACTCATCTCACACGCTAGCAAAGTAATGCTCAAAATTCTCCAAGCCAGGCTTCAACAGTACGTGAATCATGAATTTCCAGATGTTCAAGTGAGAGAGTCATTTCCTAGGCAGGTTGATAAGGAGTCTAGGGGTCCCCAAGGAGAGAGGGGTCTGGAATTCTCAAGGAGGAAGAAAGGACAAACTTTTTTTCCTTCTCTACATTCCTTAGGATTATATAACAATAATGTATCCTGCCTGAGGACAGTCTTTGGATTAAACCTTCTGGCTAATTCTGTTATCTTAAAATGTAAATTATGGGAGGTCTTTACAACCTCCAGACAGTCTTTGGCGTATATAACTTCATTGTTAACACTAGCAAGCGGGTACTCTTTCTGCCCCCTTCTGATGCCTATGTCAGAAGCTTTTTCTATCTCCTTTATACTTTAATAAAACTTTATTACACAAAAGCTCTGAGCGATCAAGCCTCGTCTCTGGCCCTGGATTGAATTCTTCTCCTCTGGGGGCCAAGAATTCCGGTGTATTTGCGTGATTCGACAACAACATTTCACAAGCTGGATTTAGAAAAGGCAGAGGAACCAGAGATCAAATGCTAGATCATCAAAAAAGCAAGAGAGTTCCAGAAAAACATCCACTTCTGCTTTATTGACTAGGCCAAAGCCTTTGACTGTTTGCATAACAACAAACTGCAGAAAATTCTGAAAGAGATGGGGATACCAGACCACCTGACCTGCCTCTTGAGAAATCTGTATGCAGGTCAAGAAGCAACAGTTAGACTCGGACATGGAACAACAGACTGGTTCCAAATCGGGAAAGGAGTTCATCTAGTCTGTATATTTGTCACCCTGCTTATTTAACTTATATGCAGAGTACATCATGAGAAATGCTGGACTGGATGAAGCACAAGCTGGAATCAAGATTGCCAGGAGAAATATCAATAACCTCAGATATGCAGATGACACCACCCTTATGGCAGAAAGTGAAAAAGAACTAAACAGCCTCTTGATGAAAGAGGAGAGTGAAAAAGTTGGCTTAAAGCTCAACATTCAGAAAACTAAGATCATGCCATCTGGTTCCATCCTTTCATGGCAAATAGATGGGGAAACAATGGAAACAGTGGTAGACTTTATTTTGGGGGGCTCCAAAATCACTGCAGATGGTGACTCCAGCCATGAAATTAAAAGACATTTACTCCTTGGAGGAAAAGTTTTGACCAACCTAGACAACATATTAAAAAGCAGAAACATTACTTTGCCAACAAAGGTCCATCTAGTCAAGGCTATGGTTTTTCTAGTAGTCATGCATGAATGTGAGAGATAGACCATACAGAAAGCCGAGCACAGAAGAATTGATGCTTTTGAAATGTGGTGTTGGAGAAGACTCTTGAGAGTCCCTTGGACTGCAAGGAGATCCAACCAGTCCATCCTAAAGGAAATCAGTCCTGAATATTCATTGGAAGTGTTAGGTAGGTAGAATAGGGAAAAGGAGTCCAAAATGGTGGTGGCTAAAAGACAAGGAAGGTCAAAGGGAGGTCCAAGGACCAGAGTGAAGACTTCAGGCAGAACAAACAGCACTCCTGGCTAAGCCCAATTTGCATAGGGCAGGCCCAGGTGGAGGAAAAAAACATATAAAAGGAGGAGCCAAAGTGCTCTCTCATGGACTCTCTCTCCCGTGTGCGTGCACTCTTTTCTTTCTATCTCTCTCTCTCTCACTTTCCCGCTATCTTCTAAATAAAATAGAGCTGTAACACTGATTTGCCCAAGAGCTGTAGCACGGTTTGTCCAAGACCCAAGAGCTGTGACGCGCCGAGGGCTTTAATGTCCGTTGCTCCAAATCTTTGTTGTGACAAGACAAAGAACCGAGGAATATACACTCGTGTGACAGAAGGACTGATGTTGAAGCTGAAACTCCAATACTTTGGGCACCTGATGAAAAGAACTGACTCATTGGAAAAGACCCTGATTGGGAAAGATTGAAGGCGGGAGGAGAAGGGGACAACAGAGGATGAGATGGCTGGATGGCATCACCGACTCAACGGACGTGAGTTTGAGTAGGCTCCAGGAGTTGGTGATGGACAGGGAAGACTGGTATGCTGCAGTCCATGGGGTCACAAGGAGTCGGACACGACTGAGCAACTGAACTGAACTGAAAGAATCACTAAAGGCTGGTTGGAGAGCATCAAGTCTCTGGGACTCACAGACTTAGGGGAGTTCATAACTTCCTGCAGATTTTAGTTCACAAATCCTACCAGGTACTTACAGGGAAAGCTGGGGAGAGTCCTGAGAATTGGGACACTGAAACCACTGCTGAAACTCCCCCCAGATGTATTTTTTCCATCTCCTCTACAGAACAAAAGCTTTCATTTGCAGAGCAAAGAGCAACACAGTTTGATGCCTTAGAAGTCTATTGCAGCAGTGAGAAGGGAACAGCTTTTTTAAACACTCTGCCCTTGGGAGAAAGATGAGCTCACTTGCTGCACCAGCTCTACTGCCGGAAGTAAGACAAGGACACTTGTGAGGACCACACCCCTGAGAGCCAGACTCCCAGCTCCTGCCTAAAGCTGAGCCTAAATCAAACCATCAGAAAACTGGACCCACCCATCACCCTTTCTCTGTAGCACAGGAATGAGCATTGAGAAAGTAACAGTAGAATACAGCTGGAAGAAGTATAAGTGACAGATTCTCTCTTGAGAGTAGACACCAAGGAAAATCCTCTGGCAAAGTAATCCATATCCTTAATGAAAGGTAATGACAGAGAAATTTGAAGTGCATAGGTACACTAAGGGTAAGCCAGTACAAAAGAATCTCAAATTCAGCCCAATAACTGATTAGATTAACATAAACATTCACACTAAAGGCATAGAGGAAAAAAACAAAAAAGACATATTCTTCTCCAAGCATAAAAAGCAGTGCTGTGATCTCCTATCCTATAAACATGTACAACTTTCTACAAAAAAAAAAAAAATAATAATAAGGGAAAAGGCATACAAAATGGTAAGAGACAAAACAATCAACAGGAACAGACACTCATATATGATACAGATGTTGGAAATTCAATAGAGAATTTAAAACAACAATGATTAATATGTGTGATAGGCTGTAATGGAAAAGACAGACAACATGCAAGATCAGATAGGTAATTTCAGCAGAAATCTAGAAATTATGGAAGAGTCCAATGAAAATGAAATCAAAACCACAATAACAGAGATTTTTTTTTTTTATGCCTTTAAAAGAGCATCCAGGAGCTATGAAATAACATCAAGTGGTCTATCATATGTAAAACTAGAATCCCAGAAATAGAAGATAGGAAGAACAAGCAAAATATAAATAACGGCTGAGAATTTTCTAAAATTACAGAAACTAATCACAGATACAAAAAAGAAAAAAACCTTTGGAAAACACCCAGGCGAATACAGTAAATACATACACGTGCATGTGCACACACACACACACCTACACACCTCCAGGCTTTAGCATATCAAAACCAGAAACCAAAGACAAAGTCTTATAGGCAGCCAGGGGAATAAATTAAAACCACATAAGATACCATGCATATTGCCAACATCTGCTGGATCATGGAAAAAGCAAGAGAGTTCCAGAAAAACATCTATTTCTGCTTTATTGACTATGCCAAAGCCTTTGACTGTGTGGATCACAATAAACTGTGGAAAATTCTGAAAGAGATGGGAATACCAGACCACCTCACCTGCCTCTTGAGAAACCTGTATGCAGGTCAGGAAGCAACAGTTAGAACTGGACATGGAACAACAGACTGGTTCCGAATCGGAAAAGGAGTACCTCCAGGCTGTATATTGTCACCCTGCTTATTTAACTTATATGCATACATATTAGAATGGTTAAGAATAAACTGACAATATCTAGTGCTGACAAAGATGAGAAGAAACTGGCACTTATATTGTAGTTTTCCAGTTACTTATAAAGATAAATATACCCTAAATTTATGAAATCCCACATCTAGATATATTTATCCTAGATATAGGAAAATAAATGTATGTTCACGTGAATTTTTGTATTTGATTGCTTTTGGTAACTCTATCTATAATCACCAAAAGACTGGAAACAATTCAAATGTCCCTTCAATGGGTGTATAAACAAAATGTGCCACATGCATCAGTACAATCGGTCATCAATAAAAAGGAATGAATGATTGATACACGCAACAACGGTGATGAATCTCAAAGGCATTATGCTAAATAAAAGAAATCGGCCTCAGAAGTTTACAAACTATATCATTCCATTTATATTAGAATTCAAGAAAAAGCAAAGCTGCAGTGATGGAGAACATCAGTGATTGCCAGGATTTAGTGGTTAAGGGAGGGTGCAGCTACAAAAGGGCAGTATGAGAGACTGTTTTAGGGCAATGAAGCTATTTTGTATACAAATTGTTATTCACACATTAATGCACAAGTGTTTAAACTTATAAAACTGTACCCCGCTAAAACTCAATTTTACTGTATGTTAATGTTTTAATATAATTCTAACCAAAAAAGAAATTAAGTAGGTTGAGACAAATACTAAAATTTTTTGCTTGTTTTATTTTTTAATATTTTTTTATTTGGCTGCTCAAGTTCTTAGTTGCAGCACTTGGGCTCTAGTTCCCTGACCAGGGATCAAACCCAGGCTGCCTGCAGTAGAAGCATGGAATCTTAGCCACTGGACCACCAGTGAAGTCCCAGAAACACTGAAATTTTAAAACTAGTAATCTCATGCTTCAGTTAATGTGGTTTATTCCTAAACGATCCTTGGACTAATTGATCCAAGTCCTGATTTTTTCGCATAGGGTTATCTTGATAGCTAGTAAGTTTCTATTTCTGTGCTAAACCATTCTGCTTTGCCTTGCTACAGGTATCATGTAATTCTCACTGGGTCAGAGAAATTTTCCTCAGCAGAAAGGTGAAATCCTGGTGGCACACTGGAAGGTCACTAATACCATGGTAAAGATACAAATGAAAAAGCTGAGATTTCTGACTTCTGATTTAATTGTGGCAGAATATTTTTGAGTATTAATTTGTCTTGCTTTCATATTTTTCTGTCCTGCCTCCAGTCTGAACAGGTGGACAGACTTTTGTTAGCCTTTGTCTCAAAGGATGTTGGAACAGGAGACTGCAGAAGTAGCCTGAAGTTTTCCTAGCTTTGGTTTGCTGGAAGCATGAGCCAAATTGGAGGACCATGTTCTGGGTTAAGTGTGATAGGCAGCTGTTAGAATTCCTTTGGAGGGTAGCAACAGGGGTCAGAAGGAGAAGAGCCAATGCAAACTATCAGGTTTCAACAAATGAGGAGCCACAGCATTTGCCTTCCAGTGTCCTGGGATGAACTTGGGGTCTAAGGAAAAGCAAAATGTGCCCAAGGAGGCAAACCTTAACACCATTGATTCTAATCATCACAAAACTTTCCAGCAAAGCTTCCAGACACATAAGAAGCATTCTAATCTAAATAATCGTGGCACAACGACCAGGACTATCCAAATATTTTGCTTTGAGTGCATTTCCTGGAACCTCTGCTCAACCTAAAAAGGGCCAGAAAGATATCTATTAATAGACGATGTTATATTTTCAGGCAAGCTAGGTGAGGGCCTGGGGTTAGGTTAAGTCACCTTTAAAGAAAATGAAATATTGTAACATTTCTTGAGTATCATCAGCACAGGACCCCACCCATATACATTTAGCACCTACTGTTTCTATACTTGCTGACACAGTTTCCAACTGCCAAAGCCCCCAAGCATATGCCTAAGAGTTCTCTGGCTGCTGGAGACAGCTGTGCCTGCATGAGACATAGATTTGACATTCCAAAAAATTAATGGCCCCAATAGCAACTTTCAACCAATAAATATATTGGATAAAAAACCAAACTCCCTTTAACTCAGGCGGGATAAATCTAAGGTATGTTTTCATAATGTTTCTCAAAGTTCTCTAATGAAATTAAATGCCTGTTTTCAGTAGTGGGAGATTCCTTGATAAAACACCTTCCTTCCTTTTTCTGTCTTACTTTCTCAGTGACTAGTATTTTCTGAGCTCCATTCCTAAATGAAATGCTATATATGCTAAAGTCAATGTAGTATATCCTAAAGTTTGTATCCAGCCTTCCCCCAAATTCACATGTTAAAACCTAATTCCCAATGCAATGGTATTTGAAGGTGGGAGTCTTGGGAGGTGTTTACATTATGAATGCAATTAATGCCCTTATTGAAAAAAAAAAAAAAAAAAAAAAACAGAGAGATCCCTCAACCCTTCTGCCTCCTGAAAATACAGCAAAAGGATGGCTATCCATGTCCCAGGAAACAGGCTGGCACCTTGACCTTGAACTTCCCAGTCTGTGGGGTATAAATTACTGTGATGTTTCACCTTAGCAGCCTAAATAAACTAAAACTCTATATAAAGCACTTACACTCAAACTCTTATCTCGCTCTGCTTCTAGACAGCCCAAAATGAAGACTCCCAAGGTTTGGTTGCAAATTAATACCAATTATATTTTTTATTTTTAAAAAATGGTCTTTTTCTTGATTGTTAGTGAGGAGAACATTTATTCCCTGACTACTTCTGTTTCCATTAGGAGAAGTCTAGCCGAAACACTTGCAGATTTTTACTGTCCATTCACACTTCTTGCCTGGAGAATCCCAGGGACGGGGGAGCCTGGTGGGCTGCTGTCTGTGGGGTCGCACAGAGTCAGACACGACTGGGGCGACTTAGCAGCAGCAGCATTCACACTTCTACACGGAAGGAGTGAGTTATCTAGTTGTTGAGTTCAGGAAAAGGAATTGAGCATGTTTGGCTCAATTCAGTCCATCTGGGCCCTTTGTCACAGATCTACCTGCCCTCAGAGAGGGTGACGTCCAGTCTTCTGGTCCAGTTCTTTGGCAATTATCAGGGCAAAATACCACTGCATAAGTAAAACATTGCATTCAAAGGTGAAGGATTGATACTAACCCAATTTGATATTGATCTAAGCCATTCTTTAATTAACTTTATCAACTATAAAGCTGAATATTCATCTGTCTATCTCTTGTGTTTGGATTTTCAACTGATTCCAAATTTAGGAGAGAAAGAAGGAAAAAATGTTATATAATTATTATTTAAAAGTTTTCCCAAGTATTCTTGAAATTAAGCATACATTTCATTTGTTTATTGATTATTTGTATCATTATATAATTCCTGGTTGACAGAGTTTTATCTTTCCTTTCATATCTTTAATGATGTTGCTTCACTGGTTCATTACTGGTTAGAAAAATTACTGTCATCCTTAATTTTTTGTTCCTTTCAACATGTCATGTCTCTTTTCTGGCTGCTTCTAATAATTTCTCTGTTGCTGGTGTTAAGTAGTTAGAATAGTATACGCCTTGGTTAGACTTTTTTGTATTTCTTGTGCTTAGAAATTGCTGAGTTTCTTGGATCTATGGGTTACTGCAGCCATGAAATTAAAAGATGCTTGCTCCTTGGACGGAAAGCTATAACAAATTTAGATAACAGTAAAAAAAGCAGAGACATCATTTTGCCAACAAAGGTCCGCATAGTCAAAGCTATGGTTTTTCCGGTATGGTTTTTCCGGTAGTCATGTAGGAATGTGAGTTGGACCATAGAGAAGTCTGAGTGCCGAAGAATTGATGCTTTTGAACTGTGGTGCTGGAGAAGACTCTTGAGAGTCCCTTGGACTGCAAGGAGGTCAAGCCAGTCAAACAATCCTGAATATTCACTGGAAGGACTGATGCTGAAGCTGAAGCTCCAATACTTTGGCCACCTGACACAAAGAGCCAACTGACTGGAAAAGACCCTGATGCTTTGAAAGATTGAGGGCAGGAGGAGAAGGGGGTGACAGAAGATGAGATGATTGGACGGCATCATCAACTCAGTGAACATGAGTTTGAGCAAACTCCCAGAGATATTGAAGGACAGGGAAGCCTGGCAGCTACACTTCATGGGATCATAAAGGGTTTTCAACAAATTTTGAAAATTTCCAATCATTATTAACTTCTTCAAATTATTTTTCTGTTCCCTTCCTTCAGGACTCTAATTACACATGTTTTAGGCCATTTAATGTTGTCCCATGGCTCATTAATATTCTTTTAGTGTTTTAAAATCCTCCTTTCTCTAAGTGTTTCATGTGGGGTAGTTGCTATTATTATGTCTTCAAGTTCACTAATTTTTTCTTATGCAATATTTAATATAACATTAATTCCATCCAGAATATCTTTCATCTCAAACATTGTACTTTTAATCTCTAGAAGTTTAACTTGGGTCACTTTTATATCTTCTAGGACCCATTTAATGCTTTGAATATCTGTATTACTTATAATAATTATTTCAATGTCCTCATGTGCTAATCTTAACACCTGTGTCAATTCTCAGTTAGTTGTTCTTGATTGATTATTTTTTCCTCTTCATTATTGGTTGTATTTTCCTGCATCTTTGCATGCCTAGTAATCTTTGTGTTTCAAAGACTATACATTTTCACCTTGTTAGGTGCTGGATATTCCTATAAATATTCTTGAGCAACTTTTTTAGGGAATGCAGTTAAGTTCCTTGGAAAAATGATCCTTTTTCCTCTTAGCTTTATTGAGGCACAATAGATCAATAAAAATTTGTACACATAGTGATGACTTGCTATATATATAAACCTTTGAAAGGATTCTTATCGAATTAATTATGCATTAATTATTCTCACCTCACACATTTATTTGGTGAGAATATTTAAGTTCTATGCCTTTAGCAAAGTTCAGTTATACAATACAGTATTAACAACTACAGTCCCCATGCTATACATTAGATTCCCAGAACTCGTGAACTATGTAACTTTGTATCTTTTTATATCTTTTTTGTATCTGATCTGATCTGGTATATTTTTATATCTTTTTGAATCTTATAAAAGTTTGTACCTTTTTACCAATATCTCCCTATTCTGACCCCTCGACCACTTTTCACCTCTGTTTTTGAGTTTGACTTTTTTTGGATCTTGTGTCTAAGTAAAACCACAGCAAACTGATCCTTTTGGCTCTTACTTTTAAGACTTGTTAAATGGGGTCCAGGGGCTGGTGACTCAGATGGTAAAGAATCTGCCTGCAATGCAGGAGACCCAGGTTCGATCCCTGGGTTGGGAAGATTCCCTGGAGAAGGAATGGCAACACACTCCAGTATTCTTGCCTGGAGAATCCCATGGACAGAGGAGCCTGGTGGTGTACAGACTATGGGGTTGCAAAGAGTCGGACACAACTGAAGGAGTAACACTTTCACTTCAAGTGGGTCCAGAGAAGCATTTAATCAAGAGTTAATAAATTCCCACAGCTGAGGCAAGACCCTTCTGAGTGCCCTCTCCTGGGAACTACAAGGTTTTCCAACCTGGTCCGTAGGTCGAGGCACTGTGTGGGTGCTGGCCACTGCTCTCACTCATCCTTGTGGTGCTCTTCCCCAGGTCTTTCACTGTTTCCTCAGATGCTGATCAGCACTGTGCTGAAGACTCGGGGGGCTCCTCACGTCTCTAGAGTTCCGGTTCTACCTCCATTGCCCTCCTGTGCTGTGGCCTGAAAACTCAAGGCTATAAGCTGAAGCAGTTGTTAAGTTTCACTTAGTCTGGTTCCCATCTGTCAGGGATTACTGTCCTTCTTTTCAAAAACAAAGATGGAACAAAGTCTTTTTCAGACAAGAAAAAAGCTAACAGAACTCATCAGCAACTTATCTTTAATCAAAAATGTTAAAGGAAGCTCCTCTAGAAGAAGAAAAATGATACTAGATGGAAATTTGGATCTACCCAAAGGAATGCCGTAAATGGTAGATCAGTTCAGTTCAGTTCAGTTGCTCAGTCATGTCCAACTCTTTGTGACCCCATGGACTGCAGCACGCCAGCCAGGCTTCCTTGTCCATCATCAACTCCCAGAGCTTGCTCAAACTCATGTCCATTCAAATCAAAATTTGTTGAAAATTATGAACCTGTTGCTGTAGTTTTGTAGTCTCTAAGTTATGTCTGACTCTTTATGATCCTGTGGACTGTAGCCTGCCAGGCTTCCCTGTCCTTCACCATCTCCTGGAGTTTGCTCAAATTCATATTCATTGAGTTGATGATGCTATCCAACCATCTCATCCTCTGTCACCCCCTTCTCCTCCTGCCCTCAATCTTTCACAGCATCAGGGTCTTTTCCAATGAGTTGGCTCTTTGTATCAGGTGGCCAAAGTATCAGAGCTTCATCTTCAACATCAGTCCTTCCAATGAGTACTAAGGGTTGACTTCCTTTAGGATTGACTGGCTTGACCTCCTTGCAGTCCAAAGGACTCTCAAGAGTCTTTTCTAACACCACAGTTCAAAAGCATCAATTCTTCAGTGCTCAGCTTTCTTTATAGTCCAACTCTCACATCCATACATGACTACTGGAAAAACCATAGTTTCGACTAGATGGACCTTTGTCAGCAAAGTAACGTCTCTGCTTTTTAATATGCTATCTAGGTTGGTCATAACTTTTCTTCCAAGGAGCAAACATCTTTTAATTTCATGGCTGCAATCACCATCTGCAGTGAGTTTGGAACCCAAGAAAATAAAGTCTGTCACTGTTTCCATTATTTCCCCATCTATTTGCCATGAAGTGATGGGAATGGATGCCATGATCTTAATTTTTTGAATGTTGAGTTTTAAGCCAACTTTTTCACTCTCTTCTCTCACTTTCATCAAGAGGCTCTTTAGTTCTAAATGGTAAATGTCTGGGTGAATATAAAATTCTTTTATTCAAATATATAATTGGTCCCATGACCACTTATAGACTAGTACATTATTTTCCCACTGAAATGAGATACTTCCTTTATTATATATCACATTCCTTAAATACACTTGGATCTGTTTATATACACTCTGCTTTATTTCAATAACCTATTTGTCCATAACCATATAATGGTACCAATCTGTTTTTATTTCAATCACTACAAAATTTATATAATATTTGTTAAGTCAAGTTCATCTCATTGGTCTTCATTTTTAAAATATTTCCCCATGTTTATCCTATGATAAAAGATTTAAAATCAATACATCCACCACAAAAAAATTAATTCCTGTTTGGATTTTGACTAAAGTTATAATAAATCCATGTGGTAATTTGCATGCAACAGTTGGCTGAGATCAAGTTTGCATTAGGAGAAAGAGATCAGAAGGTTCTGGGCCAGGATAAAAGCTTGAGACACTCTATTTCATACGGAAGCAGTGCCAACTCCTGACAGTCACTCAGGAAATGCTTTGTGGGATGCTGACTGGGAAGGGGTACATCCGGGTCAGCAAAGGGAGCCAGGAGAGAGGAGTGTGTGCCTACAGTGGCCCTTTTGACTGACCCAGGTCAGTGGTCCATTGCCCTCTCTTAGAAACCTGATCAGCTTTTCTTTTATTGCTGAAAGATTCATCTAAGGAAGAAATGGAGAGGGTGATTGCCATCGACCTAATTAAGGATATAGACCCATCTGGAAAGAAAGGTTTCAGTCCTTGGTCATGAGGAGGGGCACCAAAGTCAGCCTTGTCTTAGCCTTGGCTGTGCTGGCAGCTGATAGTTCTCCGTCCCTGAGGTGATTGTATTTTCCAGTTGAAACTGTAAACCACGAAGGCTCTGAGATGAAAGCTTATAACACTTCTGTATAAATGTGCTCATATTTAGCCTAGATCCTTTCATGCAAGAATTTCAGAGCACTATAAAAACTACAAGGTGTCAGAGTTCATGGATCCCTGCCTTTCAAGGGAAGGAACAAAGAGAGGAGAGTGGAAGCTGCTTTGAGCTAGAGGATGGCTCAAAGCTGAGAGGGGGAACTCACACGTGGAACGGGCACTGGGAGCCACCTCTGACTGCAGCTTCCTCCAGCTTGAGTGGCAGTTCATAACTATTCCACTTGGTTTGGAGCTCTGCCCAGAAAGTGGCCTGGTAACCGTTAATATATACATCAAGTATTCCTTAGTTTGGAGAAGGAAATGGCAACCCACTCCAGTGTTCTTGCCTGGAGAATCCCAGGGACGGGGGAGCCTGGTGGGCCGCCGTCTATGGGGTCGCACAGAGTTGGACACGACTGAAGCGACTTAGCAGCAGCAGCAGCATTCCTTAGTTACATTAGTTACTGAGTAGATTCAAAACAAGGGAAAGATGGGGTTCCTGTCATCAAGGGGCTTATGATCTACTCAAGGAAGAAAAGACACAGACACATGTAAACTTTAATACACAAATCCCAGGCACAGGGGAGCCTGGTGGGCTGCCGTCTATGGGGTCACACAGAGTTGGACACGACTGAAGTGACTTAGCAGCAGCATGTGTGCTTAGTCGCAGAAACCTCAGTTAAATAGAGTGGGGAGACCAGAGTGGGGAGTACTCACATCCTGAGATGAGAGCCGAGCCCAACAGAGAAGGGAAGACTCCTCTTCTTTCCTGGCAAGGACTCAGCCAATGGAAAACCGTGGACTCTTTATTTTACAACTGCCCTCCCAACTTCCTTTTTCCCCTCCATAGAACTCTCTATAAAAGGATTTTCTTTCGTTAGCCTAGAGGGAGACTTGCACATGACTTACCATGATTGCAGACCCCTAATTACAATTCTCTGCTGATCCCAGAATAAACCCATTTTTGCTGCAGAAATTTGTTTTAGGTCAACATACATTACATGGTTAAGTCACATCATGAGTTTCTTGAAGTGGAAACTGTTTTACTCAGCTTTGCACCCCTAGAACCTGGCTCAAAAAAAAAAAAAAAAGGTAAACTGAACATTTGCTTAGTACACAAGTCCACAGGATAGGTAATCAGTGCTAAAAGGTTTCAAACGTGACTCCTGAGAGATTACATGGGGAAGGAAGGCTGTATGTTAGAAGAAGGATGTGGTCCAGACCCCCACATTCTTTGAGGACAAATTCCTATATGACCATTGATCTTAAGCCCTTCTTTCTTACTCTGTGCTGTAGAACATAAGAAGAAAATTGATGTTCCTGTTAACATTTTCCTTTATCTAATGAGAACCACCTCATTCATTCATTCTACTGATGATCTTGAGCACACTTTATCTGCCTGGAGCTGCCCAAAGGCCTTAAGATGTAAAAGTGAGGAAGTCAGACATTTTATGCCCCTGATGCTCCTGAGAATCACAGGGGCCATGCACTGGCCTGCCCTTGCTTCCAACCTCTCTCTTGTGTCGGATCAAAAGACCATCTTCATGTTGGAGGCTAAGAGAACTTTTTCTTTCACCTTCTGCTGAAAGAAGAGAGGAAAAAACCCATAGGATCCCTCCGTGTAGTGAAAAGCTTCATGGTGACTGTAAACAGCAGATTATTCCCAGGCCCATGGGAATCTCTAATGAGAAGAAACTGTCACACTCAAATTCTCCAGTGTCAGTTTCTTTGGAGAGCGTCCCTTGGGAAACATTGACTGGACAAAATGCACTTTTTTGTACCATGCCTCATCCATTACTCCTGGGAAAAGGTACAGTAGAAAATAGTTCCCTAGCTCTATAATTAGCAGCATGATTCTCAAAGCAACAAGGAAATCAGATGGGGAATCTGGCTCCAGCCTTATGCCTTCCTGCTGTTAGATTTCAGTTCCATCTTCACAGCCACCTCTCAGAGGTAAAATGTGGACTTTCTCCCACAAACACCTATTCTCTGAGTCCTGCTTCCACCAGATCCACTCTCTGACTTCAAAGATTTGTACCTGTTCTCCTGTCTTATTCACTGAAGGCCAGTAAGAGTTCCAATGAACAATATTATCATAAAAGAGGGATTGGAAAACTATGACACACAGGTCAAATCTGGCCCACTCCTTGTTTTGTAAATAAAGTTTTATTGGAACACAATTCTACCCATTCATTTATGGATAGCCTAGGACTGCCTTTGTACTGTAACAGCAGGGTTTAAGAGCTGTTATGAAGATTATAGGGTCCACGAGACCAAAAAATATTTTCTAATTGGCCCTTTACAGATAACATTTGCTAACTCCTGCTATACAGTGAGAGAAATTTAAGACATACATTCTGTGTTTTCCATTGTATTTAAAATGCAGTTGATTTTATAAATAAAATTACATTTAAATTTAGTCTTTATAGATAATATAAATTTTATACACCATCTTGGGTAATTTATCTTTAATTATAAGAATCCAAATGGAATTTATATCTGTACTCCTGGTCTGTTTGGTTCCCAGGGTGACAAAAGCTAATGATTCATTTCATTGGGTTCAAAATAAGGCTGGTAAATAAAGAAGTAAAACATTTGGGGTGGCCGCAAATGAAGTTCCTCAAAATAGTATTAGAGAAATAGAATTTGGAGTGGCATCTTGTCTTGACTTGTGCCCTTCTTCCGCAGGTCAAACTATCAAGTGGCCCACAGGCAATTTTTTTTAAGTCATAGATTTCATAAGATTAGTACCATTTTCAGTTCAGATGGAAAGAAATAATCTCAAGTAATACAAAGAAAAATCTAGAGATCATCTAAAATTAAGCCCTGTCTAGGAAGCAGGAGACATCACTTTGCCAACAAAAGTCCATATAACCAAAGCTATGGTTTTTCTAGTATCATGTACAGATGTGAGAGTTGGACCATAAAGAAGGCTGAGCACCAAACAATTGATGCTTTCTAACTGTAGTGCTGGAGAAGACTCTTGAGTGTCCCTAGGTGAGCAAGAAGATCAAACTAGTCAATCCTAAAGGAAATCAGTCCTGAATATTCATTGGAAGGACTCATGCTGAAGCTAAAGCTCCAATTCTTTGGCCACCTGATGCAAAGAGCCGACTCATTAGGAAAGACCCTGATGCTGGGAGAGACTGAGGGCAGGAGAAGGGGACGACAGAGGATGACATGGTTGGATGGCATTATTGACTCAATGGACATGAATTTTGAGCAAACTCAGGGAGCTAGTGAAGGACAAGGAAGCCTGGCATGCTGCAGTCCTTGAGATCACAAGGAGATGGACACCACTTAGCAACTGAACAACAACAACATTTTAAAATATCTAAGAGGATATCTGGGGATATATCTGGAGGAAACTCTAAATCAAAAAGATACATGCACTCCAATGTCCCTAGCAGCACTATTTACAATAGGCAAGACATGGAGCAACCCAAGTGCCCATCAATAGACAATTGACTTAAGAAGGTGTGGTCCTTGTATACAATGGAATATTACTTGGCCATAAAAAAGAATGAAATAATGCCAACTGAAGCAACATGAATGGACCTCGAGACTACCATACTAAGTGAAGTAAGTCAGATAAAGACAAATATCATATGCTATCACTTATATGTGGAATCTTAAAAAACATGTAAATGAACTTATTTACAAAACACAAACAGAAAGAGACCTAGAAAACAAACTTACGGTTATCAAAGAGGAAAGGTGGCAGGAGGAGATTAACAAACTATGGCCATTGGTATAAACCACCGCAGGAGCACTGACAAGTGCCTGGCAAATCAAAATGCGGCTTGGGACAAAAAAAAAATCAGCAACACTGATCCTACCTTTATTTAAAATGTTGATTCTTTTTCATCATGGATTTTTGCATTAATTTTTATCTTTAAAGCATTGCATCACTCTTTTCATGAGTTGGGGGTGCCCCCTTAAGTTTTACAACCCACTCAGCTCATCCTAAGAAGTGGCTCAGTGGTAAAGAACCCGCCTGCCAATGCAGGAGATGCAAGAGACACAGGTTCGATCCCCAGGTTGGGAAAATCCCCTGGAGGAGGAAATGGCAACCCACTCCAGTATTCTTGCCTGAAAAACTTCTGGCGTGCTACAGCCCATGGGGTCATAAAGAGTCAGACACAACTGATCATACGTGCTTTCAATCAGCTCATCCTAGCCTGGCCCTACTCAGGCCGAGGCAAAATAAAAAGAGGGATCAGAATCGACTTCTCCCAGGAGTCCAGAAACTGCCAGAGGTGTATGCACTGTCCAGGGCCACTGGCTGCATCGCTCCTGCCTACCTGACTGGAGCACGAGATGCAATCGGTTTTGCCTCTTATGCTAGAGCTACTCTGTCCAGTACAATGGATTCTAGCCACAGGTGGCTATTTAAATTTATGTTAATTAACATCACAAATACAGACAAAGGAAGAAGAGACCCCCCCTGAGGCAGTTCCACAAGGACTGATGGCGGTAGGGGGTACCATGGGAACAATGTTGGACAGAACACAGTGCCCCGTACATAGTGGATACAAAGTCATTTTTCCTTCCTTTATTGATAATCAAACATTCACTGAGCACCTACTGTGCTCTAGGTACCAGGGATGCAGCAGAAACAAAATAGGACAGAAAGCCTCTGCTAGTTTGGAGCTGACATTATAGTAAGGGCATAGAGCCATAAACAAAATAAAAGCAAAACGTATAGTACTTTGCTATGCTAAGTCACTTCAGTCGTGTCCGACTCTGTGTGACCCCATAGACGGCAGCCCACCAGGCTCCCCTGTCCCTGGGATTCTCCAGGCGAAAACACTGGAATGGGTTGCCATTTCCTTCTCCAATGCAGGAAAGTGAAAGTGAAGTCGTGCCCGACTCGTAGAGACCCCATGGACTGCAGCCTACCAGGCTCCTCCGTCCATGGGATTTTCCAGCAAGAGTACTGGAGTGGGGTGCCATTGCCTTCTCCAAGTATAGTACTTTGGGTGGTGATAAATGCTAAGAAGAGAAAGAACGCAGCGAAGAGGGAGGGAACTAAGACCCCAGGCAGCGAAGATCCTGAGGCGGGATGAACTTGCTGCCTTTGAGGAACGGTGAGGGGACCACAGGCTGGAGCGTTGCTGAGGAAAGAAGGTGATGGTGTGGCCACCATTGGACTGGCGGGCTTCAGCCTCTTCTGCCTGGGGAGTAGATCTGGCTACTCTGTGGAATATTTATTTCTTTCTGTGCCCGTCTTGTCTTCAGCTACCACAGGAGGCTCAGTCGCCATTCCATCCCTTCCTAACAGCCATCTGGGACCCGCTTTTCAACTGCTCCCCTAAAGCAAAACACTGCCGCCTCCCTCTGGAGCACTGAGCCTTCATTGATTTTTCTCCTTTCTTTGGGAACATCTTGCCTTTTCAAAGTTCCATTCTTCGGGTGTCAGCCAACGAAGTGCAGGCGGGCTGTGTCCTCAAGTTGGACCTCTAGCCAGGGCTCTACTGTATAAGTTTACAATTCTCCTTGCTCTCTCCAAGTGAATCAAAAGTATGAAGACCAGACGCACTATTCCAAATGGTCCATAACAGGTAGGATGGGCCCTGGCGAAGCACAATAGATCCCTGGCAGGGTTGTGGACCCCACGATGCCAGGGTACCCTTTGCTGCTGGGTGCACAAGATCTGGGAGGTGACAGAAAGGGCGGGCGACATTCAAGACTCAGGGCAGTGGCTGTTTTCCAAGCCAGCACAGAAGCATTGACTATTTAACAACTGGTACAGCCCTACCAGCATCTGTCAGCTGAATATGCACCCTGCTTAAGGCCACATTTACAGTTTGATACAAACCGATCTGGATTCCCCTCTGAGGGCCTGACTTTCAATTTACAACCACTGGGCTCCTGCAGCAATGATTATCAGGAGAAGGTAACTTTGTCTCATTTGTCAGTGAGTCAATTACTCTCAGCAGCACAATTCTCATAGAAGGGTCAGGAGTTTTCTTCCTAGAATCATCTTCGCGGTTGGAGAACGATGGGTGCGTGAATGAAATTCATCCTCTCCAAGTTGTTCAGAGATGGTTTCCCCGGGTGCGCCACCACCCACCAGCCACTCCGTGTTGGATCCAACATTCAGATCACGTTCACAGTCACTGGAGCAATAGTACACAGGCTTCCACAGAGATCAGACAACCAGCATCATTTCTGAAACACGCAGAAGCTTCTTTGTGACCACAGGTGGAACCCAAGTGAAAGACAAGAGACCTCCTCCAAGTTCATCCGCCTTCATGTTTCTCATTAAATCCGAAACCACAGTCACTCCCTGAAAAACTCCTTAGTCCAGGCGATTCTCTGAAATGTTCAGCATCACATAAGATTGTGCTTTTGGTCAGCTTCCAGCACAAGGCATGGTGAGAGTGGCAAAAAGAGAGAGGGGGTGGGGGGGAAATGAAAGGCGTGGAACTGGATGGGTGCTCCTCCTCCTGCTGCTCAAAAGTCCTGCCCCCCTGGAACATTTCACATAGGAGAAATTGTTCAACTGGGAGCTCTAAGGCAAAGGAAGTCACTGTGCCTGTATCTGGGTTTTTCATTTGTTTGGTGTACTACTTGGCAAGTTAAAAAATGTTGGCAGGGGTTTCTGTTCCATGATTGCATACTGGACAAAGGTATTTGCCTGCCAGCCTTCCTAGGAGACTCCCACATCACCAAATATAAACATGTCAATAATGCTGTAAGAAAGTTACTTACAGTTTTGTTAGTGAAAGACTCTAAGTAGAAATTAGAAAGCATAGTCGGGGCAAGGGGCTGGGGTGGTTAGAATTTGGAAATTAGGCAGTAGCTCTTAGGAAATCAAGAGTCCAGAGGGGTTTCCAGTAAAAGGTTATTGGTGTTCAGACAGTTTGAGCTTAGCTAGTCTCATCTGCCATGGGTTTGGTACAGTTCATCCGATTTGCAAGTCATATTATGACTGCTTGCTACAAACTTTGGTTCTGTTTTTGAAATACAAAAACTTTTTTTTAAAAAAGAAATCCATAACAGGGAACAAAACAGAAAAGGGGAGTCATCAGAAAATGAGAAATTGCAGCAAATTTCTAGAAAATAAGAGCAAATGCAAGTAGTTTGATGGATGCAACAGGTAGAGAAGAGGCAGCCTAGAACACCCCAGGGAGAATTGTAAGAGGGCCCACCTTTGCGTGTGACCAGACATCTGGTAGTAACAGCTGCTGTGTGGTGGCATGCTTACTGGGCCACCTGCTTTCCATTTATTATGTCATTTAATCTTTTCAGTGACCTGATACTGTAAGAATGACTACCCATAGCTTACAGATTGAGAATCTGAGACTGCGACTCAGAGAAATGAAATAATTACCTAATTTCTCACAGTCAACAAGTGTTAGAGCTTGAATTCAAACTAACAGGACTTGAACACAACTTTCATAAAGCAAAGATTGCCTCTCTGGTTCATTACCAACCACAACTCCAATACATAGCTGGCACGTGGCATCCATTGGTGGGGGTAGGGGGGTGAGGCAGGAGGAGAAAGTGTGTATGTACTGGAGTATTGGATGGAAGGGTGGACAGATGGATAGCTGAACCAACCCAAATCCAAATGACTCCAAATCCACCATACCACACCATATTGCCTCTCCAGGGCTCTGAATGTTAGTAGCTAAGTCATGTTCAACTCTTTGCAACACTGTGGACTGTGTCCAGTCCTCCTCTGGCTCCTCTGTCCATGGGATTTCCCATGCAAGAATACTGGAGTGGGTAGCCATTACCTTCTCCAGGAGATCTTCCCAACCCAAGGATTGAAACTGTGGTCTCCTGCATTGCAAGTGGATTCTTTACCATCTGAGCCACCAGGGAAGCCCCCAGAACTCTGAAGTACCATGTAAGTCAGTCTAGAGGCTGTATATAGAGAGAAGATGTTCATTAAAGCCAGAGGGACTCAGAGGCTATGGAACCTTATAAAGCCACATTCAGACACAGGGTGAGGAGGAGGTAGAAGCAGAGAAGCAAAACCCAAGAGACTGTGGTCAGACAGTAAGGGACGAAGAATCCCAACCAAAGTGTTCAAGCAAGAGGAAGCCAAGAATTGAGAGAAGTCCTGAGTGGCAGGCCTGGGGCACCAGCCCAGCCCAGGAACGGAGCCCATTAGCTTGTGCTTGGATTGAGCCGAAAGGCCGAGAAGCAGTGAAGCGTGCTATGGAGCCAGAGGCTCAGGAAGACAGGTGCTTGCTATATTTATTCATGTATTTATACCCTGCCTGGCTCCAGGAAGAACATAAGGCACCTTACAAGGACACAAAAGTACAAAGTAGCACACATAAGAGCTACGTGAGATAGGAAAAAGTAAATAATACGGAACGGAGTAGAAGAGGAAACCAAGAAGGATGCAAACGTGCGTATCTTAAAATCCTGCACACTGGCTGCCTCTATGCTTGTTTAGGAAAGGACAGGAGAGGAGACCCGATGGTCTCTTTCTTCTCTACCCAAGCATAAAATTACCTAAGATATAGATGTGGACATCAGACCGACAGAAATGAAAACGACAACAGCGTAGAATATATGTCTAAGTCGTTTGCTCTCCTTGGGCACAACCCTCCCCTTTAGCCTAGCGCTCAGGACTGCCCTCCTGTGGGAGAGTTTGGAACTGCATCCGGAGCGCTTCGCCAAGAGGTCTGTGGCCTACAGGGGTGCAAAGAACCCAAGTCCTCATGCTCACAGCCCTTTCCAAGGTAAGCTTTACCCAAACAAGGAACATTAACTGTTAGCCGTCCATTCCCTCCCCTTCAACACTGTCCAGGGACTCCTACATTATGAGACAGTGAGAGAATCCACCTGGTCCTTGAGACAGAAACAAACCAATTGCTCAGCGGAGGCCCAGTTCTTCTGGTACTAAAACCAGACAGACTGTATCCTTGATTCATCATTATAAAGTCACTCTGAACACCCTCAGACCACGTCTTTGTGGGAGCGTTCCCCATAACCTCCCCATCACCCGAGACTCAGCTCTCAGGCACAGGATTCCCCTCTAACTGGAGCAACAGAACCACAAAGAAAGATTCCAGGCAATTCTGCACATAATGCTGAGATAAGTCACCATGGCTCTCCCCCGCATGGCCAAGTCTCTCTCGCTAGGCTAGACTGAACCAAATTTTCTGAATTGCCCCTGGTGCATATTTACTGCCGATAGAAGGAGAGGAGGTGAAAAAGAACAAAGAAGTAAAAGACCAAAAAAGGAGAGAAAATGAGCAGGCCCTTTCATGTGGATAGCAAGCGAGTAGCCCCAGTCCTGTGTCAGCACATTGGGGACCTCCCCTGGTGAGATGCTCCCGGCTCTCCCCGTCTCTCTCACAGTGGGAGATGAGTCTCTGGCTGGTCCTTGGCTGTAGAGTTACCTGGTTGGTAATGCTTCTTGTTTGGACCAAGTTTACCGTAAGCATCAAAGATCTGGTTTCCACCCTGCTCCCTGGCCCTAGGACCTCTTGGCTTTGTGAGCCGGCTGCAGTTCTACATTCTCCCATGGGAGGGCAGTCGAGAGGGCTAGGACGGGTGCCGGGGGAGGGCATGGACAAATCAACTCGGTTGCACACCTTAGCCATGCATTCTATTGCTGTTGTCATTTTCATTTCCAGCTATCTGATTTTCACATCTGTATCTGAAGTATTGATAATTTAATCCTTTGGCAGGGGAGAAAGGGACTATTGCATTTCCTCAACCCCCTACCAAAAGATACAGAGGATTTCTCTAACTGAAAGTCATTAAATCTGAGAATGCGTTACTCTAGGACAGGTAGCCATACTTAATCTTTGTACTGATTAGCAAAATGCCATGCACCGAGTAGCATTCAGTGATTGTTCATGTCAATTTCCCTGTGATTTTTAGTGAGCTGTTAGAGTAGGATCCAAGAAAAATGGCATCCTAGAGTTATCCAGTTTTCATCATCAAAATCTGCATTTTGGTCAATCTCATGCCTGAAATATCTATAGTGAGGGTAGTGGAGATACAGTGAGTGAGAGGAAGCTCATTCTCACGTGAGGGTCAGAGCTTAAATCTTATGGCTCCTGGTATCATGCTGAGCTGTGCTGTGCTTAGTTGCTCAGTCGTGTCCAACTCTTTGTGACCCCATGGACCATAGCCCGCCAGACTCCTCTGTCCATGGGGATTCTCCAGCTAAGAATGCTGGAGTGGGTTGCCATGCCCTCCTTCAGGGAATCTTTCCAACCCGGGGATCAACCCAGGGATCAACCCAGTTCTCCCGCATCGCAAGCAGATTCTTTACCATCTGAGCAACCAGGGAAGCTTTGGTGTCATGACACTTTTCAAAAAGTCTGACTCAGAACATGAAGGGACATTTCCTAAAGTAAATAAAAGTGTGCCCTGTGCTCAGTCTCAGTCGTGTCCAACTCTTTGGACCCTATGGGCTATAACCCACCAGGCTCCTCTGTCCATAGATTCCCCAGGCAAGAATACTGGAGTGGGTTGCCATTTCCTACTCCAGGGAATCTTTCCAACCCAGGGATGGAACCCAAGTCTTTTGCATTCACCTGCATTGGCAGGTGGGAGAAGGCAATGGCACCCCACTCCAGTACTCTTGCCTGGAGAATCCCATGGGCAGAGGAGCCTGGTAGGCTGCAGTCCATGGGGTTTCAAAGAGTTGGACACGACTGAGTGACTTCACTTTCACGTTTCACTTTCGTGCATTGGAGAAGGAAATGGCAACCCACTCCAGTGTTCTTGCCTGGAGAATCCCTGGGACGGGGGAGCCGGATGGGCTGCAGTCTGTGGGGTTGCACAGAGTCGGACACGACTGAAGCGACTTAGCAGCAGCAGCAGCATTGGCAAGTGGATTCTTTACCACTGTGCCACCTGAGAAGCCTGTAAATGCAGGAGGATACTTAAAATCTGTAGGGAGAAAAGGAAACTGTAGCTCTTACGCATAAGACAAATCTCTCTCTCCCACTACTTTTCTTGAACAAACTCAGAGATCCTCATTTGACCTGAGTTTTAATCTATTTCTGGATCCATGTGGAAGAGCAGATCTGCTGCTAGGAAGCATTATCATTGTGTTATTTTTAATGTTTTGGCACCAAAACTTCCCTGGCTAATCAATTATTTCCAGCTCAGCTGAGCCTTCCACCTAAGACTCGATATTCTGTCAGTACCTCTTTGCTCTGTTTCACCTCAGAGCCTTTAGAGCAGACAGCAATCATGGATACTTCATCTGTAAAGTTCTTCTCAGAATGAGAAGAACTAAGATAAAACTTCTGAAGGCCATGGGGATAACTCCATTCTATATGCCAGTTTTCTTCAAAATCTTTTCTTAATGTTCCCCTCTCTCAAAGAATTATTATCAATAAGCTAATTTAAGGAACTGATGTAACTAATAGAGGAGGAGGAATTAAAAAGTATTCAAATCTAGTCACTTCCTGCTACAATAGAATTGAAAAAATAACAAATGAATAGCCACATCCCACTCGATAAATGATAAATTCCACCAGTTTACACATAAGAAAATACAAGCAGTAAACTAACAAAGATAGAAATGCTTGCCTCAGTAACAAGGAAACTAATGGCCAATTTAAATTACTTCAGGTTACCATTCAGTTCAGTCTGTCAGTCATGTCCAACTCTTTACGACCCCATGGACTGCAGCACGCCAGCTTCCCTGTCTATCACCAACTCCCAGAGCTTGCTCAAACTCATGTCCATCGAGTTGGTGATGCTATCCAACCATCTCATCCTCTGTTATCCCCTTCTCCTCCAGCCTTCAATCTTTTCCAGCATCAGGGTCTTTTCCAATGAGTCAGTTTTTCGCATCAGGTGGCCAAAGTATTGGAGTTTCAGCCTCAGCCTCAGTCCTTCCAATGAATATTCAGGACTAATTTCCTTTAGGACGGACTGGTTTGATCTCCTTGCAGTCTAAGGGACTCTCAAGAGTCTTCTCCAGCACTACAGTTAAAAAGCATCAATTCTTTGTCACTCAGCTTTCTTTATAGTACAACTCTCACATCCATATGTGACTACTGGAAAAACCATTGATTTGACTAGACTGACCTTTGTTGGCAAAGTAATGTCTCTGCTTTTTAATATACTGTTGAGGTTGGTCATAGCTTTTCTTCCAAGAAGCAAGCATCTTTTAATTTCATGGCTGCAGTCACCATCTGCAGTGATTTTGGAGCCCAAGAAAATAAAGTCTGTCACTGTTTCCATTGTTTCCCCATCTATTTGCCATGAAGTGATGGGACAGGATGCCATGATCTTAGTTTTCTGAAATGTTGAGCTTTAAGCCAACTTTTTCACTCTCCTCTTTCACTTTCATCAAGAGGCTCTTTAGTTCCTCTTCACTTTCTGCCATAAGTGTGGTATCATTTGCGTACCTGAGGTTATTGATATTTCTCCCAACAATCTTCATTCCAGTTTGTGCTTCATCCAGCCTGGCATTTCGCATGATGTACTCTGCATATAAGTTAAATAAGCAGGGAAACAATATACAGCCTTGACATATTCCTTTCCTAATTTGGAACCAGTCTGTTGTTCCATGTCCAGTTCTAACTGTTGCTTCCTGACCTGCATACAGGTTTCTCAAGAGGCAATATATACCAATATATATATTGGTATATATTATACCAATATAATATATATACAATATAATATATATACCATTGTGTATATATTATATAACAATATAACATTATAATTATTGCTTTAAGCATTTTTAAAAATTAAGATATAAAAAGAGAAAAGAAAACCCTACTATAGTCTCATATTTACCCACATATTTCACATTTTTGGTGCTTTTCATTTCTTCCTTTGGATTCAAGCTACTGTCTTCTAAAATTTCATTTCAACCCTATTGACTTTCTGACTTCTTCAATATCTTTTTAGGGAGGGGGTTCTAGCAACATATGCTTTCATTTTTTTTTGTTTTGTTCATCTGAGGATGTATTTCTTTCACCCTATTCTTGAAGGATCATTTTTCTTGACACAGAATTCTTAGTTGACAGATTCTTTCTTTGAGCACCTTGACTATGCCATCCCACTTCCTTCTAACTGCCATAATTTCTAGTGAGAAGCCAAACCTATTGCTTTCCATTCTATATGCTTTTGCTCTTATTGTTTAGCTTGTTTTTATATTTGGATCCAGCCAGATGTGAGAGTTGGGCCTTAAAGAAAGCTGAGCACCGAAGAATTGATGCTTTCAAACTGTGATATTGGAGAAGACTCTTGAGAGTCCCTGGACTGCAAGGAGATCAAACCACTCAATCCAAAAGGATATCAAGCCTAAATATTCATTGGAAGGACTGATACTAAAGTTGAAGCTCCAATACTTTGGGCACCTGATGTGAAGAGCCAACTGGTTGGAAAAGACACTGCTGCTGGAAAAGATTGAAGGCAGGAGGAGAAGGGGACGACAGAGGATAAGATGGTCGGATGGCATCACCAACTTGATGGACATGAGTTTGAGCAAGCTCTGGGAGTTGGTGATGGACAGGGAGGCCTGGCGTGCTGCAGTCCATGGAGTTGCAAAGAGTTGGACACTACTTAGCAACTAAACAACGACAATTAATTTCCATATATTTTCATCTCTTTAACAAAGAAAAGTTTTTTTACCCCCATCTTTTCTCATTTTTGCAACAATTTGTGGTATGTGACTGTTGTAGCTATTCATTTAACTTTTCAACCTGTTTGTATTGCTTTGTATGGAGGGTGAGTGGGTCCAAGTTCATTCTCTTTCAGAGTCATAGCTTTGTGGGGCGGGGTGGTGGGGGAGGTTCAGGATGGGGAACACGTGTATAACCGTGGTGGATTCATGTTGATGTATGGCAAAACCAATACAATATTGTAAAGTAAAAAAAAAAAACAAAAAACAACAAAGTCATAGCTTCTAGTCCTGGTACTGCTTCAAATCTATGAAACATTCAGCTGTAGGAGGTTTAACTGAAATGGGGATGAAGCAGAGCTAAGCACTAAGAACCTGAAGAACCCAGACAAGTAGATAGATGATATTCACAAGGTCCAGCAAGAGATGGCAGGAGGAATGACAGATGGGCAAGCCTGCATAGAGATCCAGCAACACCCAGAAACATGAGCAGGAGGTAACCAGCAGCATGGGCATCTACAGTCAGGTTCACTGAACCTAGCCAAGTGCTGGGCTGAAGCAGGAGTCTAGTGTGACTCTGTGGAAAGGACTAAGGTTTTGGCATTAGAGAAGCATATTTCCCTCCTGCTGATGTGTTCTGGACAGAGGAGTCTGGCAGGCTACAGTCCATGTGGTTATAAAGAGTCAGACACAACTGAGCGACTAACATTTCACTTCAATGTGATCTGGAGCAAGCTCTTAGCCTATCTGAGCCTTATTTTCTTATCTATAAAGTAGGGTTAGTAATACATTATTATTGCAGGGCTGCCATAAGGACTAAAATAAGTAGTGTACAACGTGAGACATTAAGGTGTTTAATAAATGGTAACTGCCTGTAGTATCATAATGAAGGGACTGACAATATAAGGCCTCACTTCTAGAGGACCTGTCAAAGCTGGTACTGGATGAACAAGGCAAAGATTCAAGTCTTAGAACTCAGAACCAAGATATGAGTCCATTTACCTTCAAAGCAAAAGATACATGGAAAGCTGGACTCTGTTCAGAAGTTACCAAAATATAAATTCAGGACTCCTCATATTCTAATTTGAAGCATCTGATGACACTGAAACAGACATTACTTAACAGTTTGTGAAGTTTTTTTTTCTATAATGGGACCAATACATTAACATCTTGTTCTGATTCCCTTGACTCAGCAACAAATTGCTCCAGAATTTAGAGCTTAAAACAGTGACAACATTTACCTTGCTTACAAAGCTTCAATTTGGGCAGGACTTGGTAGGGTGGCTTGTCTGTGTACCACTCAGTGTCAGGAAAGGTGTCTGGAAGATGAAGACAGCAATCATCTGAAGGCTTTCATTCACATGATGCTGACTACCAGGTGAGGGTTTCACAGGCTGTTGCCTGGAACCCCTACTTGTGGCCTCATCATGTGACTTGGACGTGGATCTACACCTACTTATAATATGATGGCTAAGGATAGGTGGTGAGAAAGAGGAGGATCAATGGGAGGAAACATAAAACCCTATCCGTGATGGAGGAGAGTCTACATAACAATTTTAACAGAGCATGTTGGGTGGAATGTAGTGATATAATCATCTCTATAGGGAAAAAAGTCTGCCACTCAGCTTTTTAAAAAAATATGCAAAAACTTAAAATGAAAAATAAATGAAATTAGAATAGTAATTTGATCTAAGTGAAAAGTCATGGTTCACAAAATGATATGTAATGCACTTTTTGCAACTGTACACATTAAATCATTATTTGGGGGGACAGACTTCCTAATAACTAAGTTTTGAAGTAAATGCTAATGCTTCTTTGGTAGACTTATATCTCCTGGTTTTCATGTGGTGGTGATATTGTTACAGTCTCCTGTAGTGAATTCTAAATTTCAGCATATATTTGTACAAATTATACATTATCACCAACTTTTTTGAGAAATAAAATTCAATATTTAGTATTTCATAAAACATGAACTTTTAAACTCATTGCTAACAAAAGTTCATTGCAAAATAAACAAGAAACCTCAAGGAAGAATAAAGTGATATATACATGCAATGGAATATTATTCAGCCTTAAAAAGGAAGGAAATTCTGACAGCATGACACAGAGTAAACTTAACGTTATGATAAGTAAAATGGTGTATTAGTCACTCAGTTATGTCCAACTCTGCAACCCCATGGACTGTAGCCCGCCAGGATCCTCTGTCCATGGGATTCTCCAGGTAAGAATACTGGAGTGGGTTGCCTATCCCTTCTCCAGAGAAGCTTCCTGACCCAGGGATCAAACCTGAGTCTCTAGCACTTCCTCCATTGGCAGGTGGGTTCTTTACTACTGAGTCATCAGGGAATCCCAGTGAAATAAGTCAATCACAAAAGGACAAATATTGTATGGTTTCACTTATGTGAGGTCTCTAGAATAGTCAAATTCATAGAGACAAAAAGTAGAATCATGGTTGCCAGGGGCTGAGGGGAAAAAGGAATGAAGAGTTAATGTTTAATTGGGTGCAAAGGTTCATGAAAAATGTTCCGGAGATGGATGGTGGTGGTGATTACAGTATAATGTGAATATACTCCATGATGCTGAACTATACACTTAAAAGTGGTTAAAATGGTAAATTTATGTTACATATATCTTTCCACAATAAAAATGTAAGTAAATAAAATAACTGATGCGTTTTTATTCCACATACTAAATAGCAAGCTACTGTTAAAGAGATATTCAGAATACAAGCCCTGTGGAAGGACAGCTCTGCACCCATACCTTGAACATATTTCTCTTGTTATACATAGCCTATAATTTTCCAAGTTCCCCCACTGACATCTCCAGCTGGGAGCCTGATGGTTTCATGCAACTGGCTCATATGAGCAGCCAGTTGGCACACCAAGTTGCTGGTCAGAGCCATTAGCAACACTCAATACCTCTTCCATCAAACTGGAGAGAAGTAGCTTTTAATGGAAACAGTGCACTTTGTTTTACTGGTGAGTATGTTCTCATCCAGGATGCTGCCCTTAAAAGGGAGTTGTTAGTAACTTTGCAACAAGCATGGGTTAGGAAAAGGGAAAATATTATCATGTTCATCTTTCAGATTTAGCACATATTAGGGGAGAATTCTTTTCCCTATATGCTCCTTATCCATTACTAGATAAAACCATGACAGAGGTAAGAAGTTTCTCCATGGAGAAGGTACCAACCTACCCTAGATTATTTTAATGCAACTATTAACAATAATACTCTCTTTAAAAATTAAGACATCTAGGAAAAATATTAAGTGATGGAGGGGCATTTGAACCATAGCATGGGACTACCCCAGGTGTGGTCACCCTAAAACAGGAATAATAAACATACCTCATTATAGTTGTTGTAAGAATTAAATGATAAAATGATGTGAAAACATCTTGTAAATCCAAAGTGCTATATAAATTCTTTCTATATATTAATCCATAGATGCATTCTCATGCACTGATTATTTCAAAAAGGATGTTAGCATCATTTTGTAAATTTCCATAAAGTATCTTGCTGTGATTTTAATAGGCATTGCACTAAATCCAAGTATGAACCTCAGGAGTTGTGTCATTTTCACTACTTTTACGATTTTAAATAAATAGTATGGTATAGCTAGCTCCCTACTTATTCAAGTCTATGTTTATTGTCTCCATTAGAGTTTTATAGAGTCTTCAAATAAATTCCTTTGTCCTGAATTA
This sequence comes from Bos indicus, assembly GCF_029378745.1. NCBI lineage: Eukaryota > Metazoa > Chordata > Mammalia > Artiodactyla > Bovidae > Bos > Bos indicus. The sequence goes on along the minus strand of NC_091768.1, from coordinate 61,626,936 downwards.
TATCAATAGCCAAGGATTTCATGTCCTGTTGCTATTTTAAGAGTATCGACATTCTCATTGCATTTTCCAGCCTTTCAGAACTAGTGTATAGGAAGATGTTTTTGTCCATACGGTAAATTAATCTTATATCCTTTTCTCACATGTTCACCCCATTTGCTATCTTTTGCCTCCTTCCAGTTCTAAAGTCTCTACCCTTAAGTTTGTTCTCAGAGCGTCAAACCCTCTGTACAACTCCCTACTGCCCAGATTACCCACAGGCACTTCAGATTTACTATAACCAGAAGAAAATCCATCTTTCTCCCCGAATTCCTCCTACTACTTTGATATTTGAAATTTCAGTGAACCAAATATCCTGCTGTACCCAACAGAATCTCACAACTCAAGCATGACCCTTCTTATCTTTCACAATCACCTCTTATCACACACCAAGTCCTGGACACGCCATATCCTTCATATCTCTTGAATCCAGGGTCTTCTCTTTCTTCAACTTCAGGTCTAGAAACAAAGATCATTTTTGTTTGTTTGTAATGTTCTTCCTCCTTCCACTTTTGTCTGACTCTCTCCTTCCCTCCAACTCCTCCTCACCCTTACGCACCCTCAACTTGTTCTTCATACCACAGCCAAAGGGCTCTTTCTGAAATCACACTACTCCTATGCTCAAAATCCTTCCAAAGTTACCCATAACTTTTAGGAAAAACATACATTTCATGTTCCTTTGAGGAGGATGCACAATACCAGTGACTTGGTGCCTGCCTATATCTGCATCTTCATCTCTCAACACTGAGCTACCTGCCCAGCCTGCCTCTCCTTTATCACAGTCACGTTGATTTATCTCTGCTACCCAAGGCAGCCAGTCTGTTCTCTGGACTTATATGATTCCCCTTCCCTCTATTCAGGAATAATCAAGTCCTTCAGGTCTCCTCTAAGAGACGACATATGTCTCTCACACACTCTTCTGGGTTAGACTCCATAGTCAGTTTACACGTCTGTCTCCAGAAGCAAAAATTCATGTGCACAGGAGGTAGGCATCTCTGCAGTGGGCTTATACCAAAGACAACACAAGATGCTCTCTGCTCCTGAAGTCAGAGGAAAAGCAGATCACAGCTGAAACAGATCAGACCTTGACGTTTGTTGGTACATAAAATCGGGTACCTAAAATGGAAAGTGCAGCTCACTCGTATGTGTTTCACATGCCTGGTAGGAAAGCAAAATATTTGTCACATGGACTGAAAGCAAAGGTCAGTCATGGAGACAACTTCTAGCTCTGTGTGTCAAACCAAGGCTCTTCGGACTTCTGCCAGGATCGCTGATGAGAGGTTGGTCAGTACAATAGAGTGTGACATGAGGATCAGAGGGTCTGGGACATGTCCTCACCAACGTGAGAAACCCACTGTTCATTTCTTGTTTGTTAGTTTTTAATTAGCAACAACTTAAAGAACAAGCTGTTTCATTTTAGGGTTATCATTTCCAGCAGTACAATGATTACTCATGGTCCAGAGAGAGTTTTGGGATGATTTAAGAGAATAGCATTGAAACATGTATATTACCATATGTAAAACAGATGACCAGTACAAGTTCGATGCATGAAGCAGGGCACTCAAAGCCAGTGCTCCTGGACAACCCAGAGGCATAGGGTGGGGAGGGAGGGGGGAGGGGCATTCAGGATGGGGGTATACATGTGTACCCATAGCTGATTCATGTTGATGTATGGCAAAAAATACCACAGTATTGTAAAGTAATGAGCCTCCAATTAAAATAAATAATTTTTTTAATCTATAGCCTAGACCTCATCCTAGAATTTTTTTAAAAAAGAATCAAACCATTCAATTAATAATGAATGTTTTCCAAGGATTTTCCAGTCACATTTAATTCATATCAATTCTCTGTATAGCAAGAATAGAAGTTTTAACAAAGAATTTGATGAAAGAGGGGAAGGGAACGTTAAATTGAGGAAACTATGTTCTTCAACTTATTTTTCTTCATGTTGGGAAAATATTTAGATCATTTTATTAGTGGGACACCTTTGTTTTACAGTAGGACATATGAGAATGACATATCTAATTTGCCTATTGATTTTATCTTATAGCATTAATCTCGCCCTTCGGGGAAGTTCTGGTCTACTTATCTCTTATTAGTGTCTTTCATTCACTTAAGATCCATAAAATCCCTTGTAATGATCTTGCCAACTGTGAAACTTCACTGATAACCCACATGGGCATCTCCAGTCTTGAAATCATTTTCTCCTACTTTAAGGGAGTCATGTCTCCTTGACAAGGCTTTATAATTATGGTGATAACTCTATTTTTCTTTATTTGCAGAGGTCATTTTCCCCTCAAGCCCTTCATTTCTCTGGAGCTGAGGATCAACAAAACTATCCTTATTTTAACATATTTAGAAGTTTTTTCTTTTCTTCTTAATAACTTGTATGTGTCCTTTAAAGTTGTTAATGCTGTGATGACTGAGCGACTGAACTGAATATTGTGACAAGAGTGTATCTACTGAGTGAAATGCTGGGCCTCCTGTGAGATCCAAAGGCTTTCTCCCATGCATTCAGTCAGTTCAGTCGTTCAGGCATGTCCGACTCTTTGCGACCCCATGGACTGCAGCATGCCAGGCTTCCCTGTCCATCACCAACTCCCAGAGCTTGCTCCAACTCATGTCCATCAAGTCGGTGATGCCATCCAACCATCTCATCCTCTGTCGTCCCCTTCTCCTCCTGCCTTCAATCTTATTCACCATCAGGGTCTTTTCTAATGTAGGTCAGTTCTTCACATCAGGTGGCCAAAGTATTGGAGCTTCAGCTTCAGCATCAGTCCTTCCAATGAATACTCAGGACTGATTGACTGGTTTGATCTTCTTGCAGTCCAAGGGACTCTTAAGAGTCTTCTCCAACACCACAGTTCAGAAGCATCAATTCTTCGTTGCTCAGCTTTCTTTATGGTCCAGCTCTCACATCCATACACGACTACTGGATAGAGTGTTTATTGAGTGCCTACAGTCTGAAAAGAATTCTGAGGGACATTATTTATAGGAGTTACCAAGATGTCTTCCAAAGCCCTCAACTACAACCACACACTTATTCTCCTAACTCTTCTAGTTCTTCACATACTCTTACTGTTCACAGATTCTGTCTTGTGTATATTTTCTTTGTGTTAGTTCTCTCTTGAGAAGTTAGCTCTGGTGGAGCGTTACTGAATTATGACATTGATCATCTCAGTTCTTCATGAGTCAGTGCCTTGAAGAACTGCCACTTCCTGAGGACTTTGCCACTTTTATGGATTTTTTTTTTTTTTTTTTTGCATTAAGCATAATTTGAATTGCAAATGTCAGTTATGTTGTGACAGGATGGTGTACAGTGCTGACTATTCACTAAACTAGCTGAACACTGAAGCTGGTAAAGGCTCTCTAAGCTTAAGTCCTAGAGAAACATAGAGTGTATTATTCTACCCAGAGGCAGGAGCATGACCACAGTTCTTTCCAAGAAAAAAAAAATCTTTGTTTAAATTGTGAATTGTATTGCCACTTACACTGCCAGTTCCAAAGCTGATTGACATGATGGCACTTTGGTTGAACTCTGAGGCTCTGGATGGAGTTCAAATTTTAATTCCACTTCTCGCCTGTTATATGACACTCACTTTCTAAGTCTCAGTTTCTTCACCTGTATAATAGGGGTGATCATGGAATCCAACTTAGAGGGCTGCTGTGGAGAGTAAATGAGACAATCCATGTGAAGAATTTGATATTCTACCTATAATGAATTAAAGACTTAATAAATACTAATTACTCCTACATCTGTCTCCAATACTGGCATTTAATACATGAAAGTTACCTCATTTTTCAGAAGTGTTTCATTATAGTTTATGAATTTGGCCTCATCAACTCTTCTCATGATGTATTCATATCTCTGATCAGGAAGAAATGGTGACCAACTAAGCTTTGAGGACATAAATGTGAAAAAAAAGTAAATTTATTTCATCCTGATTGTGAGCATTGGCTAATGTTTGGTCACTGGTCACATATATCCTTACATGAATTTGAATAGTACTCCAAACAAAAACAAAAATATTCGTTGCTTAATAAATGCTATTTCATAAATCATTAGAAAAGTAACTTACCATGAGTTATATAGTGAGATGGAGGAAAATTCCAGCATTTCTGATTTACTTATAAGACTTTAGATACAAATCTGAAAAAAGCATGACTTTCAAAACTCACAAGCAAAACAAAATAATGATAATACTTAGCTTTTAGAATTTAGACTCAAAAGCTTTCATACAATTTACAATTTAAAAAATCAACACTATTGTACAGAGAGATAATATCCTTATAAAACCATAACAGTAAAATTAAATGACCAATATAAATTCTGAGAACAGCCAAAGAGAAAATGAAATGCAATGAAAATTTGTATTATTGGGTTTTCTCATTCAGAGCAAAGCTGTTCAGTTTCTGCAATATTTGAAGCTCTGAGAAAGTTTTTCACACCACTGTTTTATCGTTGAAATATGCAAAATGCATGTGACAAATCCTGAGGAGACTGAGAAGGCAAAAGTGAGTTTACTGTGAGATAGAATCCCCCTCCCAATCAAGTCACTAATCCTGGGGTTTTATGAAGGTTTCAGTGCCTGAAAAGGAGTTCAGCATCGTGTTTCTCTGAAGTCCCTAAAGCAAGTCTGAGGTAAGTCACTGAACAGCTTGTGCGTGATTCTAGGGACAGAGCCTCTCAGAGAGCAACACAGATGTAGATAAAGAACTTTATCCCCTAGTAGAGTTTGAAAAAGAAGACCTGATGTTTGAAGACACTAAGAAGATTAAAGCTTAACTTTTTTTTTAAGCTTCAAAACAGAATCATCCAGATGGTCCTTATTTCGAGTAGAGAGTTCGTTGGTTTTAAATGTATAAGATAAGAAATCCTTCAACTCCCAGAGCGTGACTCTCACCGAACATGACTTTTATTTTCACTTCCTGGTCTAAGCTCTTGTCTGTGGCCCCCAGTGCAGAGTGAAGCCTCAAAGACATTCCACACTGAATCGCATGTTGTCAGGAAGAAGAGATGTGGCACCCGGAGGAAGGCTGACATGGTAAGCAGTTGTCAGCAAGTGTCAGTGGGATTCAATCAGCAGCTACTGCCAAGTTCAGGTCTGAAAAATAAACCTCATCACCACTCCCACCAATTTACTCAGAGCTTATGGTTGCTGCAGGAAGGATCGGGGAAAGGGATAGTTAGGGAGTTTGGGATGGGCATGTACACACTGCTTTATTTAGAATGGATAACCAACAAGGGCCTACTGTATAGCACATGGAACTCTACTCAAGGTTATGCGGCCACCCAGATGGTAGGGGAATTTGAGGGAGAATGCGGTGGTGGGGAAGAATGGATACATGTGTATGCATGACTGAGTCCCTTCACTGTTCACCTGAAGCTATCACAACATTGTTAATTGGCTATACCTTAATACAAAATAAATGTTAAAAAATCTTACTCTTTGTTCTCTTTGCTGATTATATAGACCAGAATGGAGGGAAATGTCTTGTTTTATTTATGTCTACACAGGACAAGTTTTAACAACCAAACTCTCTATGCGTTTGAGATGGGACTTCTTCCCAAGGAAGTGATTTCAGGTACAGGAAAGAACAAGAGGAAGGTTGAATGTGGAAGGGGATTTCACCAAAATTTCATTCACTTAGGGTCTAATTGAATGGGCTTCCTCAGTGGCTCAGATAGTAAAAGATCTGCCTGCCAATGCAGGAGACACAAGAGACGCGAGTTTGATCCCTCAGTTTGAAAGATCCCCTGGAGAAGGAAATGGCAATCCACTCCATTATTCTTGCTTGGAGAATTCCATGGACAGAGAAGCCTGGCAGGCTATATAGTCCATGGGGTCGCAAACAGTGGAACACAACTGAGCGACTAACAAGTTCACTTTCACTTAGGGTCTAATTAAACACGGTGACTGGAGATCTCCCTGGCAGTCCAGAGGTTAAGACTTTGCCATTCAATGCAGGAGGTGCAGGTTCGATCCCTGGTCAGAGAGCTAAGATGCCACATGCCTCACAGCCAAAAAAAAAACAAAACATAAAGCAGAAGCAATATTGTAACAAGTTCAAATTCAATAAAGACTTTAAAAATGGTCCATATTTTTTAAAAAATCAAACATGGTGACTATAGTCGATAACATCAATCAAACAATTTTTTTTAAGACTTCATTCAGGTCTGTTCTCAGAGCAGACCACCGCACATAAGATAGCCCCGTCCATCATCCTCTTCTCTTGTCCTACTTCATTTGTCTCTGTAGCACTTATCACTCTGCAAAGTTGTATCATGTAATTATTTGTCTATTGATTTTTCTTTTGGTGCATTCATCAGTGTTTCCCTGCTTACTGCCTCTTGTAGGCCTAATTCCAGGCACTGAGATCGCTGTACTGAGTAGAACAGACCAAGTACCTGCTCTGATGGAACTTAGATCCCAATTAGGAGAAAGATTGACAATGAGTAAATAAGCAAATAAATAGACAGTCCGTCAGGAAATGATAAACGCTCTAGAGAAAAAATAATGTGCCAAACAAGGAGAGCGCCTGACAGCATGTAGTGAGTAGCAATTCAGACAGAATCAGCGAGAGGCCTCACTGAAAAGATGGCATTTGAACAGAGCTACTGGAAGCCAGTAGAGAAGGAAATGGCAACCGCCTCCAGTATTCTTGCCTGGGAAATCCCACGGACAGAGGAGCCTGGAAGGCTACAGTCCATGGGATCACAGAGAGTCAGACACCACTCGGTGACTAAACCACCATCACTATCATCACCACCACTAGACGTGAGGGAGGGAGACACCGTGACTCTCTGGGAGGGGAGAGAATTCCAAGCAGAGGGAACAACAGTGCAAAGGCCCTGAGGTAGGCATGTGCTTAGTGTTCAAGGAGCCCAAGAAAACGGTGAGCAGGAGAGGAGGCAGCCAGAGGGTGACGAATGATGAGATCAGAGAGACACAGGCATCAGATCATACAAGGACTTGGTCTTTAACTCTGAGTGAAAAGGGAAATCATTGGTATAGGACTGCAAGATAAAATATAGGGCACACAGTAAATTTGAATTTCAGATGGACAATGATTTTTTTTCTAGTGTAAGTATATTCCAAATATTGCATGAGTTATATTTTCAAGTATTTATAGTTTATTTAAAACTGGAATTTAATTGGTTATCCTTTATTTTTATTGGTTAAATCTGGCAACCCGATGTTGGATGGTTTTGAGCAGAGGACTGACATAGTCTGATAAGTTTTAAACAGGATTTCTCTGGTTGCTGAGGTGGGAATACACAACAGGGACAAAAGTGGAAGCAGGGGGCCTTTTAGGGGCTATTGGATAATTTGAGAAGATGAGGCTTTTCCCCAATGTCAAAGGAATGAACCAACAAATGAATGGATAGATGAGTGGTACTTGAGCTTGACTAGAGGGTAGGGCACATTGAAGGGAGCCATGGAGGTCATGTTGAAAATGTCTAGAGGGACCAGGTCAGAGTGGGGAGCTTTCAGTGTCAGGCGGGGGATTCCTGGTGGCTCAGATGGTAAGGAATCCACCTACAATTTGGGAGACCTGGGTTCGATCCCTGGGTTGGGAAAATTCCCTGGAGGAGGGCATGGCAACCCATTCCAGTATTCTTGCCTGGAGAATCCCCATGGACAGGGCACCCTGGTGAGCTAGTAGTTGGGGTTGCAAAGAGTCAGACATGATTAGGTGACTAAGCACACAAAGGATTTCAACTTCACATTTTAAGAAATGGGAAAACTCCTAGAGGCTTTGGAATGGGTGAATGAGCTGGGTTTTAGAAGGTCACACTGCTACCATTGCATTGAGGAAGGGAGAAATGTTATAGGACTCTTCCACCTCTGGTGCAGAGATGCTGAAGGCATGAACTAGGGTGGGGCCTGTGGGGTTTCCATTCATTTAGGGACCTAGGCTCTCCCATGATGTGTCTCTGCCATCCCTGTGTTAGTGCCAGATGCAAGATGGAAGCTGCGTCATGGCCACATCGCATTCCAGTCCACGAGGAGAAGCGATGGTGGAGGAACAGATGCCGAATGTCATATGGCCACGACACAGAGGTGTGATGCACGCTCACCTCCACTTCACTCCAAACCAGCCCCGTGGCCACCCCAGACTCCAAGGCAAGTGTGCCTCTAGCCTGGGGGTTCTACTCCCTAGACCTCCCATTTCTTTGGATAAGTCATTAACTTCAGGGTTTACCATCTGCCTCCCCTCACAGCTCAGTTGGTAAAGAATCTGCCTACAACCCAGGAGACCAGGGTTCGATACCTGGGTCAGGAAGATCCCCTAGAGAAGGAAATGGCAACCCATTCCAGTATTCTTACCTGGAGAATCCTATGGACAGAGGAGCCTGGCAGGCTATAGTCCATGGGGTTGCAAGAGTTAGACATGACTTACAGACTAAACCACCACCACCATACCCAGAATAGAATAATAAAGTCCACTTAGCTACACAATACTGGGCTATAACTGAATATCAGTGAAAAATGTGGTCCTTTCTGGACAATGTGATTCCCTAGAAGCAAATCCTTTGTATGGATGCTTCTCAACCATGCTTCATGCGCTTGTTTTGCCCAAAGTTTTCACGTTCATCCCAGGTTCAAAGGATTTGTTAACAAAATAAGCCACTCATTATATACAAATAAATAATACCAATATTAATTAGAGAATTACCTACAGTACTTTCAATATCCTAACATTGAAAGAAAAAAGAAATAGAAACAGCAGAGGATACATCACCAAATTGGGTTTTTGACCAACATCCAGGCTCAAACAGGACTGGGAAGTCTCGTGACGCAGCACATCTGGAGTCCCAACTGGGAAAAAGTCTCAGGCAGTGCATTGGCTCCATGGGTGAGACTTCAAAAATTGCAGTTCTGGGTTCCCACTTATAATCCCACAAACTGATATCATCATCAACCTGTGAGCAAATTGCACCTCTGGTTTCATGTTAATGCTGTTTGTTTTGTCATGGAAACTTGAAATGTTGTTAAACCTGGGACTTGGTTGGCCAGACCCCCTCCAGGGGCTCAACAATTTAAGGATTTATCCCCTGTCTTATCTATGGTGCTGAAAGTCTTGCACTCACAGCAGGGAGTCAGGGCACTCACAGTCAGGGCAGTGTCCAGGTGGGTTAGAAGTAAGGTCAGGGACCTGCTCTGCTTTGTCTCTGAAGCCTAAACAAGACTCTTTATTTAATTTCCCTATCAGGGCTTTTCCTGCCTGTTCTAGGAGATGAAGGAGCTGAGCTTTGTCCACCCAGCAGCCATGATTGGGAGCCAGGTCATAGCCTTCCTTGGTGCACAGTAGATGCTTAAGAGTTTCAACAATGAATGAATAACTGGGTGGATGGGTGGATGGGTGGATGAATGGACTGATGGATCGACTGATCGATCAATAGATAAATGGATGGAATCAATCCTCTTCACAGTCTAACACTCTTTCCTAGGCCAGAGGACCACACCTGTTCCAAAGCAGGGCATCCGTCAGCAGGAACATTCTGGGGACTGACCAGCAAGAAGCAGCACCTACGTGGAGAAAGCACGCCTGAGAATAGCACTTGATTTAATATCCTTGTTCTCTGTTTTCTTTGCTGTGAGGAGTCTTGCTAGAAAGATGACTCTGACCGTGATCTCTCTAAAATCTGAAAGTTTCCCCCAAATCCCCGTCTCTGAAGTTTCTGCAGCCTGACGTTGGCTATATTCCTGGGATTTATGTCAAAGCAGGAGAACAAGTGTCAGTTTGTGCTCCAGGGTTGTAGTGGGTGTTTCTCTGCAAAGGCAGGCCCTGGGGAGAAGCAGGTCTTCATATCTGCTGGCACCGCTGGGACTCAGCCCTGACCAGGCAGCAAGTCGGTCCCAGCAGACAGGAGCAGAGGAGCATTCTATGGACCACACACTAGGATGCTCCAGTCGGCAGCTAGAGCAAGCCAGCCTGCAATCTCACAGCAGCCCAGGCTCCATGAACAAGTTAGGTGCTTCAGTTTCCCCTCGCATATAAGAGGAAAGTGAAACTGTTAGTCACTTAGTCGTGTCCAACTCTTTGCGACCCCACGGACTATAGCCCACAAATGTCCTCTGTCCTTGGGATTAATTAGTGGCTTCCCTCATAGCTCAGTTGGTAAAGAATCTGCCTGCAATGCAGGAGACCCAGGTTTGATTCCTGGATCAGAAAGATCCCCTGGAGAAGGAAATGGCAACCCTCTCCAGTATTCTTGCCTAGAGAATCCCATGGACAGAGGAACCTGGCAAGCTACAGTCCATGCAGTCACAAGAGTCAGACATGACTTAGTGACTAAACCACCACCACCATGGACAGATTAAGGAGATTCCTATGGGATTAAGGAGAATCCCATGGACAGATTAAGGAGATTCCCATGAGATTAAAGGGATTTCCTATGGGGTTAAGGAGAATCCCATGGACAGAGGATCTCGGCGGGCTAAAGTCCATGGGATCACAAAGAGTCAGACACGACTAAGTGACTAACACTAGAAAGTCAGGTACCAATTCATCACATCAAGTTGCTTTGAGGAAAATGAATACATAAGTAAAAGCTGTGTCAGCATCACCTAAAGGAGACATTGGACTTGTATGGCTCTTCCCAGGCTGCTGCCAAGGTCAGTCCTCAGCCTTTGGTTCTCTCTCTACAACCCCACCATTTACATCACTAGTCTTTCTAAACAGCTCAGGCCCCTGGAGAAAAATAATCTCCTTTTCTGAGTTACCATCCGAAGAAGTTCCTGGAATGTGCAGCGTGAGGCAGGACCATGAAACAGCTCTAAAATCATGGGTCTGCACTCTTGGTAGTGTCCTTTGACAGAATTTTAAAAAACTTCCTTCTTACAAGAGGACTTATCCTAGTCAGCAGGTTAGATACCTAAGGAATAAAGGAGACAATTTTCCATGGAAATACTCTTATCCTCCTGAGTAACTCCCTCCAGGGTGGAGATCAAGCTCCAAAGGGTTACAAAGTGAGCACTTGGGCTCACTCTTCTGTCTGCCCTGAGTTGAAAGGGAAGGATATTATTATTATTTTTTTAGACTGTTCTGGTGATTACAAAAAATGACAGCCCTCTGCCCCCTCCTTCATGAAAGGATGGCTACAGGGTGTGGCAAAGGTCACAGCGAGGATGGACTCGATAGGATACCTTGCCTTTAGCCAGATGCTTGAGACAGAGGGAGAGAGACAGACACAGATAGAGAGAGAATCCCTTAAGCAGAGTTAACAGAGAGCTTTCATCCAACCAGCCATCCTAGATCCATCAGAAGTTATTCCTCTGCCAGTCTAAGGTGAACTGGTTGTTCATCTGACTGATTTCCAGTGAATTAACAGGCGCTTTCCATTCAAACCCCTGTGCATTACCCTGTGCCTCCTGTCCCATCCAAGTCCAAGCACAGATCCTACCGTGGTATGAATGCCTCTTCACTTCCCTCATGCAACGGACTGTGAGCCCCTCAAGGGCAGGCCCCCTCCCCACCCACCCCCACCCACCGCTTCCACTTTGTGCCTCCAGCACCCAGCACAATAGCCCTCTGATGATTAGGGTGACCTTAAAATTTATCATTTAACCCAGGAAACACTGACAGTGGGAGTGGGGCTAACTTGATGGGAGAGTTGGAAAAACAACATAAACCAGAACTGTCTTGAGCACTAAGAGTCATGACCACTCTATTTGTAGTAGACGATCAAATGTTGGTGGGATTACTAAAGTCACTTAAAAAACATTCATTCAAAAAATTAATAAAATAATATATTTTAAAAATTTTGTTTAAAACTAGGGAATTCCCTGGTGGTTTCCCTAATTTTGATTTAAAATTCAGAAAAAAAAATTCCCTGGTGGTTTCGGGCTTCCCTGATAGCTCAGTTGGTAAAGAATCCACCTGCAATGCAGGAGACCCCAGTTCGATTCCTTGGCCAGGAAGATCCATTGGAGAAGGGATAGGCTACCCACTCCAGTGTTCTTGGGCTTCCCTGTGGCTCAGCTGGTAAAGAATTTGCCCACAATGAGGGAGACCTGGGTTTGATCCCTGGGTTGGTAAGATCCACTGGAGAAGGAAAAGGCTACTTACTCCAGTATTCTGGCCTGGAGAATTCCATGGACTGTATAGTCCATGGGGTTGCAAACATTTGGACACGACTGAGTGACTTTGACTTCACTTCACTTGTGATTTCAATGGTTAGGACTCTGCTCCCTCACTGCCAAAGGCCAGGGTTCGATCTCTGGTTGGGGAACTAAGATACCACAAGCCGCACGGCATGGCTAAAAAAGAAAGTAAAATTTAGAAAGGAAAACAAAGGACTTCCCTGTGGTACAGTTAATGAGAGTCTGTCTGTAGATGCAGGGGGCACAGTTGCAACCCCTGGTTTAGGAATATTCACAAGTGTCCCTCATGCAACAATTACTGAAGAGGAACTGGGCCCCAGAGTCAGTGCTCTGTAAGAAGCCCAAGCACTGCAACTAGAGAGTAGTCCCCACTCTGCAACTAGAGAAAGCCCATGCACAGCTGCAAAGACTCAGCACAGCCAAAAATAGATATATTATTTTTTTAAGTAAAATAAAAAGTTTGACAGGATTGGCCCATTTCCTGTCAATTGTATGGTTTGGGTGCCTCTCAGTTGAGACAGGGCTTTCCATGACAAACCTGGGTAATAGGAATCACCCCACTGAGTGCCCAAAGTACACAGATAGGCTGTTGGTATAGCACCCAGCACAGAGCAAGCCCTCATAAACCTGCTTCCCTGCTGAAGCAAATTAATACACTCGGTTAACTCGTTCATGTGGTTGAGGTCAAAGATGGTGTCATGGGTTGAACTGTGTCTCCTAAAAAGATAAGTTCAAGTCCTAACTCCCTTTAACTGGGAAAATGACTTTATTTGGAAATAGGATAATAGGGTCTTTGAGGAAATACTCAAGGTGAGATGAGGTTATACTGGATTAGGGTGGAGCTCGAATCCAATGACTGACATCCATATAAGAAGAGAAAAATTTGGACCCTGACATTGACCCAGAGGAAAAATCTATGTGAAGACCGAAGCAGAGGTTGGAATAATGTATCTCTATTGATGCAAGCCAAAGAATACGGATGATGGCCAGCAACCAGCAGAAGTTAGGAGAGAGGCACGGATCAGATTACTCCCCAGACTTTCTAATAGGAACCAACAAGATGATGACATCTTCATTTTTTATTTCCCACCTCCAAATTGTGAAAGACTAGGTTTCTATTGTCAACCGCCCAGCTTGTGGCAATTTTTGGCCTAGGAAACTAATACAGATGACACATGTCCCTTGTGAATGAGAATAGAAATGGCAGTACACACATCACCTGGCAGGCACGATTCTTCACTCTCACCACTGCCGGCCTCTACAGCCGCCTTTCCCGCTACACTCCTCTGGGCTGCATCTGCTCCAGCCACGTGGACTTATTCATGGTTCAAGAACATGCTTTGCCATCTCTTAATTCTGTGCCTTTGCACATGCTGTTCCCTCTGCACTTGTCTTTCAGATTCTCAGTTGGTAGCTAACTCTGAAATGGAGCAGCATGCTATGGTCCTTCCCCGGTCATGTCCTCCATCTGCCTTTTGTCTGTGGAAAAACTTTAACCAAAGAATAAGTTTCATCAGAGAAGTAAGAAAATATAAGAGCAAAGGAAGACAGTCAAACAGGACAAAACAATAACAGCTTAGACAGTAAGCAAAGTCAAGCACCTTTAGCTCCTTCTCAAGGGCTGTGGATAATATTCTGATAATATTTGAGCTGTTCTGTAGATACTGAAACCCCCCAGGTGGAAGAAGTTAACTACATGATGACCAGACTGAAGCCATGACATAAGCAGCCACAATTCCCAGTACTGGCCTCAAGAAAATGGGAACAAACTTACCCTGAAACTGAAGATTAACTGTATGTAAAGCAATTAACAGGATGCTGGTCAGACCACTGCATGAACAATTTCAAGATGACTGTCAGAGTTGACTGTGCCGTTTCTGCATGGAGCCACCTCTTTTTGTCTATAAAAGCTCTTGCCCCCAGTGTCAGTGGGGAGAGTCAGCCTCTGGACAGGTGTCCACCCTCCATCCCCACCCTCGGGTGCCTGCATCCAAAACAAAGCAAACCTTCTTTTCCACCAACTGGCCTCTTTATTAGCTTTGGAGCTGCAAGCAGACAGACCCCACTTGTGGTTACAACTCCCCAGAAGCCATCTATAAGCCTCTCAGGGGCAGCTAAAGCTCCCTCTGTGAAGTCTACAGAATGTTCTCCTTTCTCTCCTGGTGTGCTTTGCCACAATCTCTATTCTTGTCTATTTACTCCTTTGAGTCTTGAGTGCTTCCAGGACCTGTGCCCTCCTCCTCTCTCAATCTGGGGTGCCTAGCAGGGTGCTGGGCACAAAGTAGAGACACCATAAAAATTCAAATGATAGAAAGCCCAGAGTGCCATTTTTTGAGGGAAGCTAAGCCTAGCAAGGTAGGTTTGAGCCAGATTGGGAAGGGTCTGAGATGCCAAGAAGAGAAGTTTGGACCTTCTCTGGCAGACTTCGAAGAGCCTGTGGAAGTTTCTTATCTGTGGCCTTAAAAGACATGTGCTGTGGAACAATGGATCCCACAGTAGTGGAGAAGACAGACAGATCCTACAGCAGTGGAGGCATCCACAGGCTCAGCTGGGAGGTACTTGTGTCCAGGTGAGAGGCGGCAAGTGAATGAACTAGGATGGAGCTGGTCCAGACTGACTCTGGAGGTGTGTCTGAGATCCAATCAGGAGTCTTTATGGCAAATTGTTGGGCAAAATAATGGACAAAAGAAACCCCAGAGAACTCTGTGGTTTCTGGTCTATGAATATAGTAGGTGATAGTGTTATTTATCTGAGGGGATATTTATCTGATCTGAGGGGATCACTCAGAAGAACAGCATGTTTGGGTGACAGACTAAGGGCGTCCAGAAAGTGAATTCTGTTTTGGACATGCCTGGAGATTTCCAGAAGGATGTTGTATAAGTGATTCTGGAGCTGAAGGAGAGAGCTGGGTGGGGATATTGGGGGTGGTCAAAAAGTTCCTTTGGGTTTCTCTGTAATCCAGTACAGAAAAACTAGAACGAACTTTTTGGCCAACCCAATACAACAGTGGGAGGTGTCAAGAGGTACAGCTAGGGAAAGGCAGAAAGGGTGGATGAGGTCCTCCAAAGAGAGTGTACACCGCAAAGCCAAAGTTGGCTGTCAACAGACCCCTGAAGACAGCACAGCGAGCCAGAGCCCCTCTGTAAGGTGTTTTCTGCATGCTCTTGCTCTGAACTGGCACTGGAGCTGCCCTGTCATCGTTCTGTGAGTGTCTGTCCCCAGGGCCCTCTGGGCTGCCTCAGGGACAGTGCTCCTACGAGGAACCAGTTTTTCAGTCTGCTGTCTCTCCAAATTATTTTCCCATTTGCTAATAATATTCAGGCATGAAAAACTCTGGCTTCCTAGCTCGGGGTTTCATGTGATGAAAATCCATATTCACCTTGAAAGGGAGTGTTTCAGACAACAGATCTTTATTTGATCACACTCCATTATGCCCTCAGCACCTTCTCTGCTATGAGAAGAAAGGCTCAGTCCAAGGTTTTGGAGACCATTGTTCAGGGTCCTTCAGTCCCTGGAACACAGTAACCACAAGAAGAGACAGATTAAAAATGGATGAATGTGCTGTACTGGATGTCTTGCAGTCAAGGATATTTATGAAGAGAAAAGAGCAAAGGGGAGGGGGAAGTGTCATTGCTAATGTTTTTCTTTATAATTATTAAGTGGGGAAAATTGGTGAAGAAATTGGAGGAAAGGACAGGATGACTGAAACAAAATTAAAGACTTGCATTAAGGAGCAAGGCAAGCAGAGATGAGACAGTGCAGACAAATGGTCTTTTTAGGCTTGTGTCATGTGGAGGACAGCACACAATAAACCATGAAGGATATCAGGGTAAAAAGCAAAAAAACGCTTCCACACAGGCAGCTTCGCCCAAGGCCTGGCCAGCCCTGATTTGAATGATGCGGCTGTTTGGGCTAGCCGGAGGCCAGTAGCAGAGACTTAGGTAACAAAACAAAAAAGTCTCAGCTTATCTACTTCCCTACAGAAAAGAGGAGGCTTCCTACACATTTTAAATTTTTGTGGCCATGGAGTAATTTTGTGCAGGTGCTGCGTTGAGACTGGGGTTTCCCTGGTGATTGAGTAAAGAATCTGCCAACAATGCACAATACCCAGGTTCAATCCTGAGTCGGGAAGATCCCCTGATGAAGGGAATGGCAACCCCCTCCAGTATTCTTGCCTGGAGAATTCCATGGACAGAGGAGCCTGGTGAGCTATAGTCTGTGGGGTCACAGAGAGTTGGACATGACTGAATGACTAACATTTTCACTTTCTGTGTTGTGGTTACCACCAAAAGAAATGTGTGTTTTCTAGCAAGAAATGAATTAAAATGCCAATAAAAAACAAAACAAAGTCATCCCCCACCTCCAAACACACACAGACACACACTGAATCCTGAAACAAACCGATATTTTTATGATCTTGTAAGATCAATAGACTTCCCCCCTCCAAAACAAAAAGGAATGTGTAGTGAATTAAAAGCAAATCTAAATACTTTCCAAAACTACTGAACTATAATAAACTCAGAATATGAAAATGTTTTTCAAAGCAGGCCTGAAGCAAACAAAGATTGCATTTGGTTTGAGACATGCTTCATAAAATATACCATACTCCTATGCTATTGTGAGCAGACAACTAAAATTTTGTTGATTAAATCCCAATAGAAACCAGAATATATGCATCTAGGATGAGGAATTGGTTGAATTTTACAACCTGTATTTTCTCTGAAACAGACAGGCTTTGGGCAAATTAGCTCAGTGGGTAGAGCTTACAGAGCAGCAGAGCCAAGATTAGAGCTACGATGGCTTCCAGAGCCAAGCAGTCACTGTTTTGTTTGGGACCTTGAACCAAAAGACCAACAGGAACACGAAGACTGTGTTCCCTGTGAGGTGGAGCTGATAGGAATGTCCTTTTTCAAAGCACGTAATCCAACCCGCAGCACAGAGCCTGCTGGGTTTCCCAGCAGCACAGAAGTTTGCGATGTTCACTGTTCATCAGAATCACCCAGGGGAGCTCTGTAAATCTACTGACGCTCAGGCCTCACCCAGAGTTCCAGACCCAGTGGCTGGAGGCGGTTATGCGAACCAGGAGTCTGTGGTTCCCATGTGCCATCACCACCAGAGCCCTGCCTTTGCCCATCCGAGCTGGTGGTTGAGTCCCCTCCTTCCATTCCATTTCTTCCTGGGTCAGCGATCGCCATCACTACCCCTGCTCCACCAAGCGTCTACAGATGGTGTGAACGCCTAGTCGCACCAAAAGCTAAAGAGAGACAGGCATTGTCTCTAAACAAAGAGTGATATGATCTGATATGTTAGGAACCTGACCATGCAGGCAGGATGGCAGGACTGAAGAGGGAACCTGGGGGCAAGGAGTCCAGTGGGCACATGACCAAAATCGGCTCTCAGGGCCATGGGGGCCGGGCCCGGGCAGGGACTGGAAGCACATGGGAGCAAGTCTGAGATTAAACCAAGAAATGCGTTGAGTATTAGAAAGGGGAAAGGGCAAGGAGAGAGTTGAGAGCAAAAATACAAAATGGGAAAATAAGGCTAAGAGTGACAAGATTAACTAAGAAGAAGACCAGCTGACTGGGGGAAAGAGAAAGAGCATCCTTCTGCCTGGAGGGTTTGCCCTCCATTCTCATCCACAGTCCTGAAAGAGCTGCCATTAGACCCAGTGGTCTGGACCCCTATTGCAATAATCTGCATTTGTGTCTAGACCCTGAGCCGCTGAGGAGTGGAAACTGGTGGTGTTCATCTCTTTTTAGTCTCAGCACCCAGCACGTATGCATGAAATAGGCACACAACATGTTTTTGCTACAAAGATGAGTGACATAATGGAACTGGGAACAACCTCACTGGGAAATCTCACTGTTGTCAAGCCAGCTTTATGACAAAGACTTCCACATAAACAGGAGCCAAAATGCCTTACTCACCTGGGCTGCAAATGGCTTACATGACACAATGATCCCAGTGACTTCCTTGGGGAGGAAGTGTTAATGAGGAAAGGTTTTCCGGCGTAGGCATCATGCGTTGGTGCAATGTGTTCTCCAGGGCAGGCAGTCTCTGACAAAAGCTCTTGTCCCTGGGAGGTGCCATCTTCCTGGATGCTGGGGGTGGGAAGGCTGAGACAGAGCCTGGTCTGTCATTTGTCACCGACATGGTGGGGATGGGGGTGGGGTGGGGGAGGTGGCAGTTCAAAAAGTGAACTTGACCAGCATATCCTGGGGAAATGGGTTTACGCCCATTCGGCTCAACCACACAGAAAACTCTCTGGAGGCATGACGACGGTGCTGATAGCTCCAGAAGCAGTAATTTCTAAGTGCACGGGGAAACAGATTCTATGGTTCTGTTAGAACTGCCAGTCTTTGCTTTCAGATCTCCCTGCAACACTCGTTTCTTTTCCCCAAGCTCCCTGAAATGACACGCTGAATATGGTTAATTAATCAGTCAATCAATAGCCAGTGATATTCAGACAGCTGCTAGATGCCCACCAGACAGGAATCTACCAGCATGCAAACTGGGGAGGGGGGCGGATCATCCAGACCAGGGGACAATTGACCCCAAATGTGCCTGGGGCAACGTTTAGCCAGACACTCCATCCCCACCCTCCGCACAGACACTTTCTAAGTAGCTTGATCCTTCCTGTACCAAGAAATTGATCATGTCAGTTACAGTTCTGTTTTTCAAATAAAATCTCCCTGTGTGTCTTTTTATTGTGAGGGAGTTCTCTCTTCTCACCATCATCAACCCACACCATCTCCCGTGGGGGACAGGACCTCATTGCCAATTAGAAGCATGAGAGGCAGACTTCTCTGTCTTCAGTGCTGTGAAGGCTTCATTTTCACATTTCTCTTTGGCTGGAAGTGTTAACTCGCAGTTTCCAGTTTCCAGGAGTTCAGAGTGGGTTTTCCTTTCCATCTCTATGAAAATCAGTATAAGTCTGGACTCGTTTTCCCTGCCCTGAAGATTTTCCTTTTCCATTTCTTATTTTCTTCATGCTAGAAGTTAGCAAAAATTCCATGCTTGGTAGTGTCTATGGACTATTGTCGACAGCTTGGGAGGCTAAAACAGAAAGAAGAAGAAGAGAAATAGAGAACAGATCAACAGGAAAAAGGACTCAAGGCCAGAGGGAGCTGTTGTCACCGACAACAGCTTTTTGGAAACAGCCTACTGCCTCCTGTTGTCTGCTAAGGGCTTTTGTTTTCAATGTCTTGAACTCAGTCGCCACTTGATTTATTCGGCTCTCCAAGCCTGATTTTGCTTTCAAGTTACCTGATACCTGTCTAAGCATACTCTCTACCAATACATCCATTGTGGAAATGAAACCATCTTACAAGAAAGCACTACTAAAATGGAAGAGCAGAGTATAAACTATGAGACAGGAAAATATTAACATATAAATATTCAGAGCCTTATTCTCTACCCCACTTGAAAGAGTTCTGGGCTTTTTTTATGTGCATGCTGCTGCTGCTGCTACTGCTAAGTCACTTCAGTCGTGTCCGACTCTGTGAGACCCCATAGACAGCAGCCCACCAGGCTCCCCCATCCCTGGGATTCTCCAGGCAAGAACACTGGAGTGGGTTGCCATTTCCTTCTCCAATGCATGAAAGTGAAAAGAGAAAGTGAAGTCGCTCAGTCGTGTCCGACTCCTAGCGACCCCATGGACTGCAGCCCATCAGGCTCCTCCATCCATGGGATTTTCCAGGCAAGAGTGCTGGAGTGGGGTGCCATGATGTGCATAGCAGAGGCCACGGGAGAAGAACCTCCAAGCTTGACCAGATTTGTTTTAGAGAGAGCAGAGAATAGATTTTTGGGTTTTGTTTTTGGCTGTGCTGAGTCTCTGTTGCTGCATGTGGGGCTTCTTTCTCCAGTTGCCTGCTTCAGAGGAGTTGGGGGGCCCTTCATTGTGCTGCTCAGACTGCTCATTGTGGTTGCTTCTCTTGTTGCAGAACATGGGCTCTAGGGCACACAGGGCTTAGTAATTGCATGGGCTAGAGCATGGGCTAGAGAACTAGCATTGCTAGTTCTAGAGCATGGGCTCAGTAGCTGTGGCACATGGGCTTGGTTGTTCTGAGGCATGTGGGATCCCCCCAGACTAGGGATCAAACCCGTGTCTCCTACACTGGAGGCAGATTCTCACCCACCATGCTACCAGGAAAGTCTTCATTTCTTTTTTTTTTTTTGTAATAAATATTGGTTTTTTTTTTAAAGCCTTTATTTTTTTTAATTCATTACAATATTGTTTCTGTTTTATGTTTTAATTTTTTGGCCAAGAGATATGTGGGATCTTAACTCCCCAACCAGGGATCGAACCCTCACCCACTGCACTGGAAGGCAAAGTCTTAACAATTGGACCACCAGGGAAGTCCTGAGAATAACTATTTAAAGGCACAAAGCGTTAAGGGACTTAAGCAGTAGTTAGAAGCACAACTAGGGGGAAGAGAGAGACTGGGGAGGAACTGCTGTACTGAGGGGTGGAGAAAAAGAGAATGTTTAGAAATGTTCTTTGCATTATGATAATTATCTGCCTTCATCATTTTCTCAATAATGTAGTGAAGATTCCAGTTAAAGTGTTTTGGGGTAATACTCAGATTTTACTCCACGCTTAGAAAGGCTCCATGTGGCAGCTTTGGTTACAGACAGGTGTGACCAACAGCGTTGCAGAAACTAAGTTTTGAGTAAGAGCTGGAAAGGAAGACGGTGTAGAGAGTGTTGTTTAGGTTAAAAAAAAAAAAAAAAAGTGAGGGCAGTAAGACTGTCACAATGGTGTGTTGAAGTTAAACTCCATTTTTCTACCAGATAGGCCTTAAATACTAAACTAGCATTTATAAAGTAATGATAATCATGAAGAGCCCCAGGGCCTCAGACCTCCTCTCTGTAAAACCACCTCCTTCGCGTTACTAAATGCTAAAAGTTAGTTTGAGGTTTCCTCTGGTCAAAGCAGCAGTCCCTCCCACCATTACAGGCTAATTAGAGAAACCACAGCAATGAGGTCAGGACTGGGCTCCCGGAAAGGCTATTAGCCACTTCACAGGAGATGAGGGACCTGCTCTCTGCCCTCTGTTGGCAGTTTCCCTGGACATATCCATCCTCTTGGGGGTTAAAGGGAACTACGGGAGACCAGCCCCCCTCCCTGACAATATGTGAAAAATGATTAACAAATTACCATAGGTGAGAAGTCCCTTCATAGCAAAAAGCAGTGATCAGTTCCCCAAAAATAACCATTCAGGATATTTCAGAAAAGAACCGTTGGACAGTTTCTAGAAAGGTGGGCAGAGAGGCTCCCTGACCTTGACCTCAACCTCACAGCTCCAACCTTGTAGTTTTTTTTTTTTTTTTAATTCTGTTTTTTTTAATTAGCTTCCCTTGTAGCTCAAATAGGAAAGAGCCTGCCTGCAATGTGGGAGACCTGGGTTCGATCCCTGTGTTGGGAAGATCGCCTGGAGAAGGAAATGGCAACCCAATCCAGTATTTTTGCCTGGAAGATTCCGTGGATGGAGGAGCCTGGCTGGCTACAGTCCATGGGGCCACAAAGAATTGGACATAACTGAGAGACTAACACTTTTTTTTTTTTAATGAATTAATTAACTTGTCTGTGCTGGGTCTTAGTTTTGGCATGTGGGATCTAGTTCCCTGACCAGAAATAGAATCTGGAACCCCTGCACTGGGAGCACAGAGTCTTAGCATCTGGACCACCAAGGAAGACCCACCAACTTCCTAGTTTTGAAAGCTGCTCACCTAGGGCTGTACTTGGCCTCACAAGGACCAAAAGGCCTGCCCCGCCCCAGGCAGAGAGCAGTGGAAGCGCCAGGCTAGGTGGAGGGCTTTACCCAGAACATGCAGGCTCCAACTCTCCACCCCCCCACACACAGACTATTGCCTTACTGCCTCAAGGAGGAGGTGGCAACTCTTCCACTCTATTGGGCGTCGCTTTGTCAAAACAGCCACGATGGTCCTGCGTTCATGCTTAGTCACTCAGTCATGTCTGACTCTTGGCAACCCCATGGACTGGATAGCCTACCAGGCTCCTCTGTCCATGGGATTCTCCAGGCAAGAATACTGGAGAGGGTTGCCATTCCCTTCTCCAGGGGATCTTCTTGACCCAGGGATCAAACCCAGGTCTCTTGCATTGCAGGCAGATTCTTTACCGTCTGAGCCACCAGAGAAGCCACAGTGGCCCTACTCCCCACCTAATCTCAGCCCCAAGAATGATACAGGGAGCTTTAAATCTTCCCTGAGGTGCAGTATTAAGTCTAGTCACCCAGTATTCAAAATTATGAATCACCGTGATCTCTGTTAAACACTGTGGAAAAAGATACATAAATAAAAGATAAGAAGCATAACCTGTGTCTCCATTAGAGCTCTTCCTATTTTCTCCATCAAATAAAACTTTTCTTTTCTCCCAGTTTTCAGCTGCCATCATTTGTAACTTTAACGATCAGAAAATCTTTCTTTTAATTGTGAAAATAATTACAAGTTACAAGTCCTTGCTCTGCCCCTGATTACTCTGGAAGAAGTAATCCCTCTCCAAGCCTTGGTTTTCCCATCTACAAAATGAGAAGGCTGTGTATAGCTTGCCAGCTAAGTAAGGTCCCTTTCAGCACCAATATTCTGGAAATCCATCAGAAATGTGATTATAAGTTATACTAATTTAGCCACGAGAGAGTATAGTCCTTACAAACCTGAAGTTCCAATTATTTGTATCTAACCTGACAGAACAAAATTAAACTTGGCTTGCCATGGGGGGAAACCATCATCTATACTAATTCTATTTTCTCTTCTGGAGGACTTAATGGTCCATTCATTTATCAGATTTTAGTAAGGGCTTATTCAGTTCACTTCAGTTTAGTCACTCAGTTGTGTCCAACTCTTTGCAGCCCAATGGACTACAGCACTCCAGGCTTCCCTGTCCCTCACCAGCTCCCAGAGCCTACTCAAACTCATGTCCATTGCATCAGTGATGCCATCCAACCATCTCATCCTCTGTTGTCCCCTTCTCCTCCCGCCTTCAATCTTTCCCAGCATCAGGGTCTTTTCAAATGAGTCAGTTCTTCACATCAGGTGAACAAAGTATTGGAGTTTCAGCTTCAGCATCAGTCCTTGCAGTGA
This sequence comes from Bos indicus, assembly GCF_029378745.1. Taxonomy (NCBI): domain Eukaryota; kingdom Metazoa; phylum Chordata; class Mammalia; order Artiodactyla; family Bovidae; genus Bos; species Bos indicus. The sequence goes on along the minus strand of NC_091768.1, from coordinate 61,603,684 downwards.
ATAGTCAGGACTAATTTCCTTTAGGATAGACAGGTTGAATCTCCCTGCAGTCCAAGGGACTCTCAAGAGTCTTCTCCAACACCGCAGTTCAAAAGCATCAATTCTTTGGCGCTCAGCTTTCTTTATAGTCCAACTCTCACATCCATACATGACTACTGGAAAAACTATAGCTTTGACTAGACGGACCTTTGTTGGTAATGTCTCTGCTCTTTATTATGCTGTCTAGGTTGGTCATGGCTTTTCTCCCAAGAAGCAAGCATCTTTTAATTTCATGACTGCAGTCATCATCTGTAGTGATTTTGAAGCCCCCAAAAATAAAGTTTGTCACTGTTTCCATTGTTTCCCCATCTATTTACCATGAAGTGATGGGACCGGATGCCATGATCTTAGGTTTCTGAATGTTGAGCTTTAAGCTAACTTTTTCACTATCCTCTTTCACATTCATCAGGAGACTCTTTATGTGCCAGGAACTCTGCCAACCACTGTTATCATCTTCACAACACATGCCCATGTTTCTAGGATTGGTGCATTAGTTGAGGTAAAGCTAGCTACTGCAACAGATAAACACACAGCTATCAGTGGCTTGCAACAAGATGTTTGTTTCTCACTCACTTGAAGTCCCAAATGGGTGTTCCTAACTGGAGTGGAGGGAAATGTTCTTTCAAGTAATGATTCTGGGGCTAAGGCTCCTCAATCTTGGGTCTCTGCTACCTTCAGGACATGGTTTATTAGTCACAGTTCTCAACTACCTTAATCTGGCAGAGGGGTGAAAAGCATGGAGGCTTTCTTAAGGGCTACTTCTGTAAATGGTCCTCATAACTCCTGCTTGTATTCCTTTGATTCTCCTCAGTCACGTGATCTGCATCACTCCAGCGGGGAGGCTGTTTGCCCAGGAGGAAGAGGAACAGCTTGCTCATCACCTGTCAGTCTTTGCCTCAACAGGCATTAGTCCCATTTTGAAGATGAGAAAACTAAGGCTCAGTGAGCAAGTGGCAGCTTCAATTTTTAAACCCTAAACCCTTGACTGCAACACAAATGCCACATTCACAAAAACACAAGGGGACTATACTTGTGAATGCTGCGGTAGTGAAACCAGAAAGAGAAATTGATAAAGCAGCTTGTTGGGGAAGGAGATTAACCTTGCCTATTGGAGGACATGGGGGCTTCCCAAGCGGCTCAGGTAGGAAAGAATCCACCTGCCAATGCAGGAGACACAATTTCTATCCCTGAGTCAGGAAGATCCCCTGGAGGAGGAAATGGCAAACCACTGCACTATTCTTGCCTGGAAAAATCCCATGGACAGAGAAGCTTGGCAGGCTATAGTCCATGGGATCTCAAAGAGGCGGACACAACTGAACGACTTAGAACAGCATTGGAGGATGTGAGGGTCAGAGGATCAGAGAAGTTGTTAATAGTAAAGCAGTAAGACCAGCCAACCAGGCAATGGCTAAGCTGGGACTCCGAGCCCAAGTCCTCTTTCTGCTACACTGCCAGATTGCCTTACATTCCCTCTTGAATGACAGAAAGGTGTTTGCGGGCCCACAAGAAGAGGCAGGGCACTGCAGGCAGATAAAATGGCATGGATAAAAGTCTGCAGGCAAGATAAAGCCTCCAGAAACAGAGCTAGTTATTTCATGTGGTCAGCTGTCTGTTTCTAAGGCAATCAAACTGTCTATAGCCAGCCCCAAAGTAGATGACGTCTGTGGAGTATTATTTCTTGGATAGCCCAACTGTTATATTGTCTGTCATTTTTTTATGCATAAAATTGAACTTTATGATTCTATGATAATAAAATCCTTTCATTTATACTGTGCTCCTACCCACTAAGCTTTCACTAAGATGTACTCTTTTATGTTACAGCTATATACTTGTATTAAAGCAGTTACAGATCCATCTAATTCCACATTCAAATAACTGCCCTGATCAATTTTTATTTTCCACACTTTCCCTTTTGATCCATCATCTCATTTCTCCAAATGACTCTACGATCGTTTGCAATGGCTGGCATTTTGCTCCATGTCTAGGTGCTGACCTATACATTTAATAGTTGTGCAAATCAGCCTGGCTTAATCTGTGCTATTCGTCATTATTTGCAGCCTGATTAAAGTCATGAATCTCTGAAGTATAACTATGTTTTCAAGATTGTCATCTAAATTATGTAAATAACAAGCCCCATAATTAGCGCTCTTCTGATGAGCTTCCGTTCAGGTTCAAAGTATGTTCATCTATATTTATCACGTTCAAGGTGTGCTTGTCTCCCAGACAGCAAGCCTGTGCAGGAGGTGAGCCTCTCAGGTAAGAGTGATGCTAGCACTCTGACCGATACAGCCTGCCCACCATCCCTTCTCTTCCTGTCAACTCACACGCTTGCCAGTCCTCAAGGCTGGAGATTCTTTAAGGCGTGAAAATAGCTGAATCCTTATTTCTCCTAACAACTTTTCAGGATCTTAAGGTTGACCACCATGTTTCTTTTGCCCTATTGTTTCTATTTCTAACAGGGATAGCTTTTCAGATCCTTCTAGAGAAATTCTTTGTATTTTTCATCTTCACTCGGAGATAAGAAAACCAAGCAACTTCCCCTTAACAATCAGGGGTTCTTGGAGCTTCCCTGGTGGTTCAGTGGTAAAGAATCCTCCTGCCAACGCAAGAGACAGGGGTTCAATCCCTGATCCTGGAAGATCCCACATGCCAAGGAGCCACTAAGTCCCTAAGCCGTAACTATTGAGCCTGTGCTCAAGAGCCTAGGAGCCACCACTACTGAGCTCACGTGCAGCAACGACTGAAGCCCCAGGGCCCTAGAGCCAGTGCTTGGCAACGAGAGAAGCCTTCTCAATGTGAAGCCCACACACTGCAACTAGAGAGTAGCCCCCACTCACCACAACCAGAGAAAAGCTCATGCAGTCACAAAGATGCAGCATAGCAATAAATGAATAAAATCATTTAAAAAAACCAGCAGCTCTTCTTTCCAGCAGGATAGGATTAGACTTCCAGGCTGACCTTTGGAAATCCGATCGTTGGTACAGTTCTCAGCAGCCCCGTGGAATGAGCTAACCTGGGTTTGAATCCTGGCTCTGCCACCTATGAGCTGTATGACAGGTCATCTCTCTGAGCATCAGGTTCCTCACCTGGAAAGTTGGGTAATTACAGTCACCTTCCAGAGTTGTCATGAGATGTAAGGGAGGTTAACATATACCACACGTCCTGGCAGTGTTCCCCCAGAGAAGCCATGTTATACAGTGGTTACACACCTAGATTCTGGACCAGAATCCCACTGCACTACTTTCAGTGACCTTGAAAAACTTAATCAATTCTTCTGGGTCTCAGTTTCTTCACCTCTAAAATGGGCATAATGATAGCATCTATCTCATCGAGTTGTTTTAGAATTAAATGTTTTGAGATTTAAATGCTTTCATCCCCACAAAACATCCTTTGAGGCCCAGGACAGATCAGTCAACAAACCATATTGACTCCATGACACTGTCTACTAAGTGCTGGCCTGAATATGTGATGGTATGGTAGCATCTGCCCCACAAAGTTCTTCTGCCAAAGATGAACTGCCCTGCAGTTCACAGTTGGGATTGGCTCCACATCCGAGAGGAAAGGGTGATGATTAGACAACTGGACCAGAGAGGAAATGAGGGAATGCTTCCTGGAGGAAGAGAATCTTGAGCTGGAGTTTGAAGCAATATTTAAAACACCTGACGGGGAAGGGGTAGGGGCTCTATCCATAGTGGCTGTTGGGTTTTCAAGCCAAATATCTCACATTTAATAATGGAGCTCTATAATAAAGGCAGAAAATAGATTAGTGGTTGCCAGGGATGGGAAATAGGGTGTGACTGCTTATGGGTATGGAGTTGCTTTGGGAAGGTAATGAAAACATTCTAAAATTAAATAGTGGTAGTGGTTGCACAACTCTGCAAATATATTAAAAGCCAGTGACTTGTATACTTTGAAAGGGTGGATTTTATGGTATCCAAATTAAATCTCAATAAAGCTGTTATTTACAAAATAGAAGAAAAATGAAATACTAATAAGATCCTATCTGTTCTGCCTGTCCCCCTCCAGCCTTGGGAACTGCCAGGAAGCAGATGTGTTCCTGACACAGTGCCACAAACCATGAGGACAAGCACAAATATTAATTGATGATAACATTTTTTCATCTAGCTCAGTAATTTTCAGCCGTGTGTAATTTTGTCCCAAGGGACATTTGGCAATGTCTGGAGACATCTTTGGTTGTCACGACTTGGGGGTGGGGGTGGGATGCTGTTGGCAGTTAATGGGTAGAGGCCAGGTAAACACCACACAGGGTACCAGGCAACCCCCCCACCACAACAGAGAATGATCTAGCCCAAACTGTCAATAGTGCCGAGGCTGAGAAACCGGATGGAACTAGCCAAAATTCTACAGATTCTTTTTACCATCTCTTTTCAAATGTAAGTTTATTTTTAAGACATAGAAATGAATATCTAAAGCAATTCAAAAATTTTCTCTCCAGAGAATTTTTCCCTATATATGATTGTAGCAATAATATCCCAGTTTCAGTTTGTTCCAGATTCATAAGGAAAATGGGCTTTTTCTGCAATTTCCTAGTTTATTCCTCTCTTGAAAGCAAAACTAGGTAATATCTTTACAGGAATATGATATTTTCACTATATAAAAAGTTTGTATGTTCAATTCAATTATTCATTCAAGTTTCCTCAGTATCTTTCTGGGCACAAAAGCACTTTTTATTTAACAAGGACAACAAAATGTTGCTTTTCCCTTTAAAATGAAATTTAGAAGGAAAATATTTTACTGGGAAAATGGAAGTGTGTGTTCATCTTGAGGGGGGTGTCAGAGACAGATGGGTGAAGAGAAAGGGAAGGAAGCTGAGTCTGACTGAGTCTGACTCAGCCAGGTGGTCCTGGGCAGGTCACCTTTCTCACTAAACCTCAGTTTTGCGTGCTTGCATGCATGCTAATTCGCTTCAGTTGTGTCCAGCTCTTTGCAACCCTATAGCCCTGTAGCCCACCAGGCTCCTCTGTCCATGGGATTTTCCAGGCAAGACTACTGGAGTGCATTGTCATGCCCTCCTCCAAGGGATCTTGCCAACCAAGGGATCAAACCCTCGTTGCTTACACCTCCTGCATTGTCAGGTGGGTTCTTTACCACTGTGCCACCTGTGCCTTCTGGGTTACTATGGGTCAAATGAGATCATGCATTTTGGCACTAAGCCCGTGCTCAGGGATGTGCCCCACACCCCCCTTGCTTTGGGCCAGTCTGGACCACCCACCTCACCCCCGACACTACCCATCCACACTCATATTAGTAAATACAGGACCCATTGCTCCTTAGCTGGCACTGGTGGTAGTTTCTAGAAATGGCATTAAGGAAATAAGTTTGCCACCAAGGATGGCTCTCTCTACTGTCTGGCCTGGAGTAGGGCTGTTAGGTGACAGCACCTGTTACCTCCAAGGCTAGTGTCTGGGGACCCCACTTCCACCCCGTCTGCTCTGAACTCACAGGCAGTGCATCTCTAGAACCCTTCCTTTACATGCCAGGTCTGCTGAGAAGCACCTGGGGGTGGGAGAAGGGGCGGCAAGGGGATGTCATTCATGCTCACAGAGCATCTACCAAGGGCTTGCCCTGTGCTAGGCACTTTGCATCATCCTCTCATATGACTCTGTGCAGTGAGTAACCATGGTCATGATCAGGACCTTTAATGATTGCTAGATTACATGCTCAGCACTTCACATGTACTGACTCATCTTAATTTTACAACAAGCATATGTAGAAAATAATGTCCCCATTTTATAGGCAAGAAAAATGAGGCACAAATGGGTGAAATAACTTGCCTGGAGACACAGGAGAGGTGAGTCAGACTTGCATCTTGTACACCAAGGGACCTCACACCACACTACAAGCATCTGCTTCCCTCCCCCGACCCACTTTACTCTCAACTGGCTCCTTTCTGTTTAACAGTGACCTACTCCCAAGGTGAGAGTTACAATGACTTAGGCTAGCCGGGCTGGAGTACTGTCCACAGTTCTGACGTTTCAGGACTAAGTCTGCCTGCCTCTAGATGGACTGTGGAATGCCAAGAGTTAAGCGTAGGGGGCTCAAACTTAGATGCCAAATCCAACTTAAGTCAAAAACATAGTTAAAATTAGAAAACACTAGTCTTAGCCGTTAAAGTACTTTTAATTTTTAAATGAGTCAATCATACTGGTTTTCCATTCTTTTGAAGGTATAGAAAATTTTATAGTCCTTCATAAGCCAGTTTACTCCTAGGTTAAAAAAATTCACCATAGCTTTCTCTGCATACCACTAGAGCCCTTGAGCGTCCTGATCGGTACCCCACTATCCAGGAGAGGTCTAAACCTAGGTCTGTATCCAAGTGCACCCAGAGGCCCTCTTCTTCTTAGATCCATTTTCCCTTTTCAGTAAGTTGTGTTTTCATGGACAATCCTAGATTCAATATGGTGCCTCCATACATCCCAGGCCAAGAAATGATCATACCTCTTAGGACACCTCTGGGCTGTAATTGATTCCCCTGTTCAATATAGTCCAGACTCTGAACCCAGAAATGACCTTTGAGAAAATGGAATGTAGGTAATAGAATGCACCAAATAGCCCAATATTTCATCACATGTCACAGGACTAAAAATAAATGCAGTAAACGATACATTACTAATGAATCATCCATCAGAGATCCACCCAAATGACATCTTCCCTCTGCTTAGAGTGCCTGTTCCTTTTCCCTCCCATCTTCATCTTTCTCAGGCTTCAAGAGATGCAGCTCAAATGCTCCTACCTCTGGGGAAATCTTCCTGTACGCCCACTGAATTAATTGTTCCCCTTTCTGGATTCCCATGCACTTTGTACTGGCAGCAACTCCACACCCACTGTACCTTAAAATTACCTGTGTAGGTCTGTCTTCTCTACCAATGAGCTTAAGGGGCACCCTGTGTTGGCTTGTCTTGGAGGCCTCCTGCCTGTCAGTACCTGAAGCACAGGAGCTAGTGAAGACCTTAGGGAGGAAGTGGGAATAGAGAAGAAAGAAGGAAGTATATAAGGGGAAAGAGAGGGATAGAATCCAGGAACATGGAGCTCCTACAAGTCGGAGTTTTCCACAGTGAGAGCATGCTGAGATGGAGATTGCATTAGCCTCCCAGGGCTGCCACAACAAATTACTACAAATGTTGCAATTTAACACAGAAGAAATTTTTTCGTTACCAGTTTATGAGGCCAGATCTCCAAAATCAAGGTGATAGCAAAGCCACATTCCTCCCCAGGCTCTAGGGGACAATCCCTTCTTGCATTTTCCAGCTGCTGGTGGCTCCTGGGGCTCCTTGGCTTGTGTCATAGCTTCAATCTCTGCCTCTTGTTTTCCTGTGACCTTCTTCCCTGTTTGTGTCAAATCTCCTTTTCTCTTATAAGGACACCAATCACGGAATTTCAGGTCCATCCAATCCAGGATGATCTCATCTAAAGATCCATAAATTAATTACGTCTGCAAAGACTTGATTTCCAAAGAAAGCCACATTCATAGGTCCCAGGTGTTAGAATGTAGACATATCTTTTCAGGGGACCCAGTCCAACCCGTCTGCTCTGAAACTTCACATTTTCAATACCCCGAACTCCCCCCACCACCCAGGGGTTCCCAGAGGAACACGTTCTATTCCAAGTCTTCCCAACCTGGTTCACTACCCCACATAAACAGAATGGTACTTCAGCATCACGCTGGAGCAGAGATGCAGCCACTCATGGCCTGAGGCCACCACCAAAAAGATTTGGCTGCCCCCAGGCCAGCTCCATGGCCCTGAGCTGCTGTTGCTGCTGCTGCTGCTGCTGCTGCTGCTAAGTCGCTTCAGTCGTGTCCGACTCTGTGCGACCCCATAGACAGCAGCCCACCAGGCTCCCCCGTCCCTGGGATTCTCCAGGCAAGAATACTGGAGTGGTTTGCCATTTCCTTTTCCAATGCATGAAAGTGAAAATTGAAAGTGAAGTTGCTCAGTCATGTCTGACTCTTAGCAACCCCATGGACTGCAGCCCACCACTCCGTCCATGGGATTTTCCAGGCCCTGAGCTGAGGGGATCATTATCTTGGCAACCCTGTGACTCATTTCCAGCCCAGCAGCAATGCTCTGTAAACACGTAAGAGTCACAAAACACAGAGTCACCACCTCCAATCTCCTAACATCTAAAGCTGACAGGAAGCACAAAAGCAACATTTCCCTCCTGGGAGCCCCTCTCTTCCTCTTCTTCTTTGGCATCCACCCACAGAATTTCTTGCTCTCCTGTCTTGGCCTCTGAACCGAAGAGAGGAGGCAGGCCGGTCTCCCCTTTCGACTGTGAAATATCGGAAGGGGTCAGGAGACACCCCCTCCTCCCTGTGAACTTTCTCCTCCCAAGGGGCATAGATCTTGCCTTTGTGGCCGCAAGCCTAGTTTCAAGCTTATCTTTCATCTTCTCTCATTATGCCCGCCAGGTTTCTAAGGATGTGCAGGGCACACCCGAGACCAACAGAAGATGGGTGTTCTTTATTCTTTCACCTCTGCGTGTGTATGGGATGGGGGCAGTTATGTGGAGAAGAAGATATGATTTTCCTTTTGGTGGGACCATTCTACCCAGCCCCAATATGGGATTCAGAAAAAGGCCCTTCCTAGATAGAATTCACTTCACATCTTTATTTTGTATTCTGACAGTGCATGGAGAGTAATCTGTCCTTCCTGAAACACCCTAATCAACTAACTTGGCCAAGTTCTTTCCTAAACAAACCCTGTGCAGCTTCCAGTACTTTTTCTGCAAGAAATACCAAATTAGCTGCTTTGTGGTTTGCTGGTGAGCCCTGAGACCTTCATTTCATTATTAGGCACTCCCTGGCCTACAGGGAGCACTGCCTGGAATAGCTAAAACTGTCTATTGTTGAAGTTCATTCCATTTCATTTCTGTGCTTGCTTCCGTTGGTGATCTCGAACATGGGCTGTGTACAAAAACGTTACCGGAGGGGGAGAAACACATGAATAAGATGATTACGATGGCAAAAGAACCCAATTCATTTAAAATACCCCGCATTGCTTTTCAGAGTTAATCATTCATTCTTTCATCCGTACAAGGGTGGTAGTCAGTGTTGGCTGATCTTAAAGATAATCAGTGAAATTTTCTGGGAATATATTCTCAGACATGCTGCAAAATATATGTGGCTTAGCATTCCATATTCAAGTGGGAAGGTAGTTTTTATAAAAGCAGTTTTTGCTGAAAATATTCAGACCCTCATTTACAGAGCTGGGAGGTCATTTTGGTGAGTCAAGTCAGTTCGCCCTTGCTGGGCTCTCGTCTCAGTAAGGACCCTGACAACCCTAGGAATTTGACAGGGCTCATTTGCAGCTTCAAAGACAGGAACTATTTAAATACACAGCATTCACAGCAGCTGGAGGTAAGGAATTGCAGTGATGCTGACACTTTGCCCCTTAACTCAGCTGTGAGTCAGACCACAAACTATCAGTGCCAAAATTTCCAAGGGATGACTTTAATGTTCCTCCCTGGATTAAGATGGACTGTGCATATGCTTGTCCTTCTGCCCAATACCCCCCTGGAGTAACTATATAATTTATCATCCAAAAGTGGACACCTCTGAGAATGAAAGGGGCCTCACTGTTAACAATTTATCAGGAAAAAAAGGGATAAAACCAAGACTATCCCAGGCAAACTGGGAAGTATAGTCAATCCTGCTTCTCTCTCCCCCCCAGGCCTGATCTCATCTCTACCTCATCCCTAGACATTTACCCTTCATCCTCCCACCCCCAGTGACCTTTCTGATAGCAGTGGGGGTGAGCTGGGGGGATATTGGTGGCATCTCCACAGCCTCTCTCCTCAACCTCACACTCAGATCCTGCCATTGTCAGTATATGAGATGCCGTATATTGATGCCATTGTCAATACATGAAGAAGGCTGAATAGTGTGTATGGAATATATGTACACAGGACGATATGCGACTCCCAAATGTATGTGAGGAACTGTTCTGCATCTTCACTCCACTCCTCAGTTGCCAGCACCTGCCTCCTGGCATGACTAACCACCTTACCACCGCCAGCTCCTTCAAGCCATTCATATCATGGAAGCTAGAAGCACCCGAACTTGCACTAAGCAAACAATTCTTAGAAAGTCTTCCAGTTCTCCAACATCTAGCCTTGATGACAGAAATGGATTTAGAATCATAGACTTGGAAGGACCCTGGAGAACATGGCTACCCCATCCACTCACCTTAAAGGAAGTGGTTTCAGTCACATAAGAGGACTTTTTGTTGCTAAAATTTGTCTAGAGATGGAGCTTCCAAAGCCTAGTTCAACAAGTCCGATTTCATGTTTGCCGATGTAAGCAATCGGCATCTCCTGTTTCATACGCTCTGCCGTTTAGGGGTTATTTCCTCTTGTCTGCCAACGTAAAGTATGCTCTGTAGGACAATCCCTTCTCTGTTCTTTTCTTTCTAGCCTGTGTCTTTCTTATTCCTATTCATCTCATAATTATCTTTGGCTACATAGACTGTCAAAGAGAGGATTTAGGAGGAATGGTTTTCCTATCTGATATTTCTAGATCCTGGATCTCTGACTGATAATGACATCATAACATTCATGGTTTTCCATCTAAATGCTATTCTCCCTCACTTGGCCTTAGACACTCTTTACCACTTATTTGAAAATATGGATTTCATATCTAGAGAGTTCAAGGCTATCACATCCTGGGGTTTTATCCTACTTGCTCTTTGACTTCTAACCCCTCCTTGGTATATCAAGGACATTTGGGTTCAATATTACCTCACTCTGCCTTAATTAAATCAATCAAAGAAAAAAATATCAGAAAGCTAGTTACAAGCATAAAGGATCTATAAGAGTCTTGTCTTGGGAGAACACATGATGCTTTGCTCTTGCTGGGCATTCAATACATTTGCTGAACTGAGTTAATTTCAAACTCAAAGTGTTCTCTTTAAAAAAATGTTGAGACATATCTGTAATGTCTCCAGTGAGAAGACCCTTACCTGAGAGAGACTGGGTGTATTTCATCATTAGGAAAATTTTGCTTTGGGGTTACTCTTATGAGATGTTGGACAGAGCTCTTGACTGGAGGCCAAGGTCTGTGACCTTAAAAAAATCACTTCATCCCTCTGGCTTTGGTGTCTTCATTCATAAAATGCAGAATATAAAGTCACACTCTAATCTCTCAAGTCATAAATTCCATGATTCTACTCTTCTACTCAGGTAAATAATGCATTTCCTTAAATTCCTTTTTACTTTTTAAAACTTTTATTGGTTTATAGTTGATTTACAATATTGCATTCGTTTCAGGTGTACAGCAAAGTGAATCAGTTCCACATATACATATATCCACTTCTTTTAAGATTCTTTTCCCATATAGTCCATTATAGTGTATTGAGTAGAGCTCCCTGTAGTATACAGTAAGTTCTTATTAGTTACCTGGTTTATATATAGTAATGTGTACATGTCAATCCCAATCTCCCAATCTATCCCTCCCTCCCTTTATCCCTGGTAACGATTATTTTGTTATCTACCTCTGTAACTCTATTTCTGTTTTGTAGATCAGCTCATTTGTAACCTTATTTTATACTCCACATATAAGCAATATCATATGATATTTGTCTTTCTCTCTGACTTACTTCACTCGTATGATCATCTCTAGGTCCATCCATGTTGCTGCAAATGGCATTATTTTGTTCTTTTTATGGCCAAATAATATTGCATTGTATATATGTATCACATCTTCTTCATCCATTCCTCCATTGATGGATGTTTAGGTTGCTTCCATGTTTGGGCTACTGTAAATAGTGCTGCTATGAACACTGGGGGGCTTGCATGTATCTTTCTGAATTACGGTTTTCTCCATATACATGCCCAGGAATGGGATTGCTGGATCATAAGGTAGCTCTTAAATTCTTTTTTTTTTTAATAGTGTTCATGCAAAACACTTAAAACATATAAAAGTACAAGCAACAACATAACAGTTTACCATCCACCCATATATAACACATCTTTGAATTTTCCCATATTTAATAAAATTTGCTCTTAAAAAAAAGAAATAAAACAAGATAAATCCATTTGAGGTGCTGTTTGAAGACTTTCCTGATCCCTTTCCACCCCATCTCCCTAGAGCTTAACACTATCTTAAGACTAGCACTTTTTTTTTTCCCCATCATTGTTTTTACGCTTCCATGATATGTGTATTATCTCACATTTCAAATCCCTACCCTCACTATTCATTTTTGTTTTTCTTCTCTTCGGAGTTCATTTTGATTGATCAGATCAGATCAGATCAGTCGCTCAGTCGTGTCCGACTCTTTTCGACCCCATGAATCGCAGCACGCCAGGCCTCCCTGTCTATCACCAACTCCCGGAGTTCACTCAGACTCATGTCCATCGAGTCAGTGATGCCATCCAGCCGTCTCATCCTCCGTCGTCCCCTTCTCCTCTTGCCCCCAATCCCTCCCAGCATCAGAGTCTTTTCCAATGAGTCAAGTCTTCGCATGAGGTGGCCAAAGTACTGGAGTTTCAGCTTTAGCATCACTCCTTCCAAAGAAATCCCAGGGCTGATCTCCTTCAGAATCAACTGGTTGGATCTCCTTGCAGTCCAAGGGACCCTCAAGAGTGTTCTCCAACACCACAGTTCAAAAGCGTCAATTCTTCGGTGCTCAGCCTTCTTCACAGTCCAGCTCTCACATCCATACATGACCACAGGAAAAACCATAGCCTTGACTAGATGAACCTTTGTTGGCAAAGTAATGTCTCTGCTTTTGAATATGCTATCTAGGTTGGTCATAACTTTCCTTCCAAGGAGTAAACGTCTTTTAATTTCATGGCTGCAGTCACCATCTGCAGTGATTTTGGAGCCCAGAAAAATAAAGTCTGACACTGTTTCCACTGTTTCCCCATCTATTTGCCATGAAGTGATGGGACCGGATGCCATGATCTTCGTTTTCTGAATGTTGAGCTTTAAGCCAACTTTTTCACTCTCCACCTTCACTTTCATCAAGAGGCTTTTTAGTTCCTCTTCACTTTCTGCCATAAGGGTGGTGTCATCTGCATATCTGAGGTTATTGATATTTCTCCTGGCAATCTTGATTCCAGCTTGTGTTTCTTCCAGTCCAGCATTTCTCATGATGTACTCTGCATATAAGTTAAATAAACAGGGTGACAATATACAGCCTTGATGTACTCCTTTTCCTATTTGGAACCAGTCTGTTGTTCCATGTCCAGGTCTAACTGTTGCTTCCTGACCTGCATTGATAGTCAACTTCATTTATCTATTGGCCCTTCCTTGTCACTATTCAAAAGTATATATTCTTGAAAGGAAAAGAAAAATTTCATTCAAAATTCCAGAACCTAACTATTAAATTAGAATAATGTTATGGAGAAAAGTATACCACTTTGCAGTACAGTTTCTCTAAAGAATCCTTAACAACTTCTGCTAGTTCCCCTTGTCCAATGGAGAAACAATTTCTACAGAATGTAAAATAAAGAATAATGGTTTCATTTATAACCAGTGTCCTTTGGAAAGCTCACAAAAAGACTTGGTAAATACTTGGATGGACTGGCAAATTTCTCGTGCTTATTCATCAACCTTGTCTCTCCTACCCTGGGGAAATCTCTGTCTTTCAGAGTGTCATCGAAAATACCAGCACGTAATGAAAGTTTTGGAACAATGATGACAGTCGCTGTTCTGGATATAAGGCACTGGGGAAAAGAGGACCAAGGCAAATCAAGACAAACATTAACCTTTATCTGGACTAGAACCACATACCCTATGATTTTCCAACCAAAAGAAAATTAGAGTCAACATTATTAAATACCCTTCAGCTAAAAATGGTTGAGGGTGATAATTATCACTTATTTTGGAACATCTTACATTAATATCAGCATGCAAAGCAATATTCCAATGTCCAATGGAAATTATAGCTTTCTGCATTTTATCAATATTGCTGCTGTGGGGTACTGAGAGTCCAAGCTATTTGATAAAATTATGTAAGTCAATGAATAGTCAAGCTAGGATTTGAACTCTGATGGGGAGAATGATATTAACCATTCAGAGAAGATCTTACTTTTAGGCAATAGAAAATATTTCTAAAGCAAATTAATTACTATGCATCTGAAATAATGAGAAAATTAATTTCCCATTTGGGGAACATCTGCCAAATTGGTAGACAGCCACCTGGGAAAATGGTCCTTGTCTAAGATCCTAAGAGACTGGAGCCATGTGAGGGAACTCAGATTAGTATCCAATGAAGTGTGTCAGACTGAAGTGTCTTGTTGTGAGGATGTTAAACTACGTGCTATCCTCCATCTGAGACTCCAACATCAAAATCCAAAAAGAAAAGCCTCTTTGAATATCTTTCCCATCTTACTAAGAGGGTATGACAAAACACCTGGGGAAATCAGAGATGACAAAGGGAATCTCGTGAGCATGGAAAAACAATCTTTGCCCAGGAGGCACCATTACCGATCTAGAAAATAGCAAAGGAAAAATCCAACATCAAGTGCAGAACTTGGTATATTTTTCTCCTACTTTCCCTGTTCTGCACGAAACAAGCATCTCACCACTATTCTTAACAGTTGGGGAAACTATCACTTAAAATATTTATGATATTGATTTCATCTCTTTCTATCATCACTCTAAGAAGAGCTAATATTTATTGAGTAATTCCTTCATGGAAGGTACTGTGTTAAGCACTTCATATGCATTTTTCCCTATGATCTTATAATAACTTGTGTTAAGTGGTGTTTGAGGGAAAGATAGATAACCCAGTAAAACTCCAAGTAAAACAGCATAAAGAAAAAGACCACATAACAAAAAGCCCAAGGCTGGATTTAGGTGCAGCTCGATTCAAGGCTCAGTGCAGGGCCCACTGTCCTCTCCTCACCATTCCTTCACTTTCTCAGGATTAGCCCTATTCTCCACTTGGCTTGTATCTCACAATTTCAAGATGGTAGCCAGTAGCTCCAAAACTTTCTTCCTCTCAAATTCTGATCTGGTGGAGAAGTGTCTACCTCCATTCCAGAATTCTCAGTGGAAGTCTCTGAGTTTGGAGTGGGACACATGCTGATCCCTGCATCAGTCGCTGAGGCCAGGGATTCTCATAGGCCCAGGTACCATGATGCATCTCTGAGTAGTACAGAGAAGTCCCATCCAGAGCCCCTAGGCTGAGAGCAGGAGAAGGGGTAGTTCCTTGAGGAAAATTCCAGAAGAAGGAGTAAATGCAGGCTGGAAAAATACCTGGTGTATACAGAATTTATAAGATAGGCTAGAAAGAAAATATTCTTGGATGAGAGATACGGCATGATGCAAAAGTGTAGAGGGAAATAAATGTGGTTTGTGTCTAAGGAGACAGTTAATTACCTCAGCAGAATTCAGCAACTGAGCTGTGGAGAAAACACCAGAAAAGCAGGACACATCTGAAGTGTGGAAAGCCTTTGATTAGGCCTTGGATTAGATGGATGTTCAGGTTTGACTCAATAGGCAACAGAGTCACTGTATAGACTTGGAGAAATAATATGAAAAATAATTGTGAGAACATGGGTGTTCTAGAATACCAGAAAATTGGACACAGAGATGTGATTCAGAAACACCCAGGTATTAACTCTGCTTTCATTAATGCTCCATTCTGAAGTCTTGGCCTTATTGATGCCAAGTTTTGTTTAAGGACAAGAAGAACATCAAGGATGTATATAAACATTCCCTTAAGTGGAAACTTTCCGATACTTTGGCCACCTGATGCGGTGAGCTGATTCACTGAAAAAGACCCTAATGCTATGAAAGACTGAGGGCAGGAGGAGAAGGGGGTAAAATAGGATGAGACGACTGGGTGCCATCATTGACTCAATGAACATAAGTTTGAGCAAACTCCCAGAGATGGTGAAGGACAGGGAAGCCTGGCATGCTGCGGTCCATGGGGTTGCAAAGAGTCAGACATGACTGAGCGACTGAACAACATAAACTATTAGTGTGAATTTTTCTGACTATTTATACTATGTTTGAGATTAAAAGAGCAATAGAAAACAAACTATGGTTACCAAAAGGGAAAAGGGGGTGGGTAAATTTGAAGTTTGGGATTAACATATACATACTACTACATATAAAATACAAAAACAAGGACATACTGTATTATAGTAAAGGGAACTCTACTCAGTGTCTTGTAATAACCTATAATGGAAAGAATCTGGAAGAGAATATATATATAGCTAAATCACTTTGCTGTACACCTGAAACTAACACAACATTGTAAATAAACTACACTTCAATTTTAAGAAAAGAGCAAGGTCTTAGCAAGAATTGTGTTTTCATGACCTTGGAAGAACTAGAGAATATTGCTGGTGACTCCAGGGCACCATTAAGTATTTCAGGGACCAAGAGAAGCTGCACTGATGTATGCTTTATGTGTTCTTCCCCGGCGTGGCCTCAACGATTGCAATAAAATTGTGTGTCTATTTAATAGAGGGACTTAATGTAACTTCACACCTGGGGGCAGTGCGGGGGAGTCTGTGATGGGGGGATGTATGCATATATGAGGAGGGTCTCCACCAATCCACACCCCTCACAGAACCATCACAGTTTATGTCAAAAATAGGATTAGCACAGAGACTCTCCTGTTCCCATGTTGGTCATTGGAAGGGATGCTAAGAGGTTAAAGGAAGGATAGCAGAGCAAAAATACCTGGATACAGACTGCCTGGTCCTTAATAAGAGACTGTGGATTTTTGAGGGATATTTTGAAGAAGAGGTGTGTTATTAAATCCATCTGTTTCTTTACATTCAACAGGACAGCCCCAGTGGATCATTTTAAAAGTCATTTCTAAGGGCAAGACAACCCAGAGCATCATTCTCTGGCTTCTCCTAAATACGTCAGTCCTGGCACTGGAGAGGAGTGAAGATCCCAAGGGTTAGGAAAGACTGTGAACCTGGAGGGTTTCTCAACTCGGTCATCTGGGAACATAGCCTGAAGGATTCTCATTCCCACTAAGCAGAAACTGTAAACTGGTTTTGGAAGCATGAAGGGAGGAGCGTGGGACTGAAAGGTACTTTAGCTCACTTAACTGCTACCATGGGAAGCAGCTGCTGCTGCTGCTAAGTCGCTTCAGTCGTGTCCGACTCTGTGCGACCCCATAGACGGCAGCCCACCAGGCTCCCGCGTCCCTGGGATTCTCCAGGCAAGAACACTGGAGTGGGTTGCCATTTCCTGCTCCAATGTATGAAGGTGAAAAGTGAAAGTGAAGTTGCTCAGTCCTGTCCGACCGAGCGACCCCATGGACTGCAGCCTACCGGGCTCCTCCGTCCATGGGATTTTCCAGGCAAGAGTACTGGAGTGGGGTGCCATCGCCTGCGGGGGGAGTGCCAAAACCAGGACAGATTAAGACGATTCAAAACATTTCAAAAAAGACTTCCCTGGGTGGTCCAGTGGTTAAGAATCTGTCTACCAATGCGGGGGGTCATGGTTTGGATCTCTAGTCCTGGAAGATTCCACATGCCGAGAGGCAACTAAGCCAGTGCTCCACAACAAGAAGCCTCCATGTTGAGAAGCCTGAGCACCTCCACAAAGAGTAACCCCAACTCCCTGCAACTAGAAAAAGCCCACCTGCAGCAATGAAGATGAAGTGCAGACAAAAATAAATAAAATTTATTTTAAAAATGCTTTAAAAAATATCTTTACTGACTTTCTCCCCCACCAAAAAAAAAAAGTGGTCAAGGAGAACACTGTCTCTGATTTTAAAATCTTCACTGTAAGCTTATTCAAGTGTTTGCAGATAGCTCCCCCAGCATGCAAATCTACCTAGGCCAGATTTGAACAAATGTCCTAGGAACTGATTAGATTAAATTTTGTATTATGAAGTTTCACATTTTTCTTAAACAAGGACACAGCATTTTCAGTAGTGAAAAAGTGAGCTGCTGCTTTCTGAAACTTGTACTTGAAACGAGGATGCGCGTGTAACCTGATGCTGTGACATATTTGTGTGTCTGAGGAAACATAGGAGAAGAAAGAGATAGAAAGCATCATTTTCAGGATGTTCACGGTTTCCAAGAATACCAAATTTACATGGTTTCAAGGGCTTCCCTTGTGGCTCAGCTGGTAAAGAATCCACCTGCAATGTGGGAGACATGGTGGGTTCGATCCCTGGGTTGGGAAGACCCCCTGGAGAAGGGAAAGGCTACTCACTCCAGTATTCTGTCCTGGAGAATTCCATGAACTGTATAGTCCATGGGGTTGCAAAGAGTCAGACACGACTGAGTGACTTTCACTTTAAACCTTCCCTTGTAGTTGAGTTGGTAAAGAATTTGCCAACAATGCAGGAGACCTGAGTTCAATTCCTGGGTCAGTAAGATCCCCTGGAGAAGGAAATAGAAACCCATTCCAGTATTCTGGCCTGGAGAATCCCATGGATAGAGGAGCCTGGCGGGCTACAGTCCATGGGGTCGCAAGAGTTGGACACGACTTAGTGACTAAACCACTACCACCACCAAGACAATTTAGCTAAAGCATTAAGTACAACTTCTATGTTTTAGATGTGTTTCCTTTTGGGTCGGGCTTCCCTGGTGGCTCAGCAGTAAAGAATATGCCTGTAATGCAGGAGACTCATGAGATGTGGGTTCAACCCTTGAGTAGGAAGGTATCCTGGAGGAAGAAGTCCATAGGGTGGCAAAGAATTGGACATGACTAAGCATGACACAGCCCTTTGGGTCATAAGTGAACTTGCTGGACCAGAGTCAAAGACAATAAAAGGGGAATCTGGCACTGTGCCTAGAATCTCCAAAGAGGAAAATCTTAGAAGTGTTTTTCCTTCCTTTGGGGTCACCTTAGAATCTGGGCTTGAGGCAACAGTCTCTTTGGAAGCTAAAGGGGTGATATACAAGAGCTTCTCTCTTCTTCCTTCAGTAAAATGTAGGGAAATGCAGTGGAAACCGAATAGTGTAGAAGTTGCTGGGGTGGGAGGTGAGACATGGATACAACTGAGCACTGGAAAAGAAAAACACCAGTGTTTTTATTAGAAAATATGTCTTTTTTGGAGAGAATAACCAAAGGGAGTTGGAGCATAGACAGCCACTGGAAAGACTGTGTGCGGTTACTTGGAACACTAACAACAGGGACAGAGTCAGACAGATAAGGCAACAGGAGGTTGTGGGTGGGGAGAGGCCCTGGCCAGTTGCTCCAGGAGAACCCCTATCCACCCAACTCCTCATCTCTGAGAAATCAAGATGGCGGCTCATGCCCAGCCCTGACCTATACAAACTGAAGGAGCCAAGCAGGGAGATGAAATGAAGTCCACTGAGACTTGAGGAGAAGATGAAGAACTCCTCAGTTTTTGAACAGAGAGGGTGGGGGACAAAACTGAGTGCTTCCACTGTACTGCTCTCAAACCTGGGTGAAACAAGCCCTTGGGGGCCCACACTTTAGAGGGTTCCATATGCTGGTTCGCTGATGCGTTTTCTGGTACACACTGTCTGATAACAACAAAGGTAAAAACAAATAACTGGCTAGCTACTTAGGGTCAAGAGGTGCACCTCAGTCAAACAGATTTGTAATCAAGTCTTCAGATCAAAGTATTAAAACACGCCAAAGAAAACAGGAATATACTCATAGTCAGAGCGTGGCCTGCCCCATGACCCTAAACGACTGGAGGCAAGAACGTTCAGGGGCCCCAGGGCCCTGACTCTATTCTAGAAGAGAGTGGTCTTCCAGAGTAAATACGACTATTCCTCAAGAGGAAATGCATGGCTGCTTGAGTTACACCTTCTGGAACAGTGATGTGAGCTCAGGACTGAGGTTTATGCAGCAGCAAGAACTGATGGGTGTGTGGATGGTGTCACCAGCAGCTGTGTGTCCCACAAGGAAACCTGGGGCCACAGAAAGCCACCCAGAGATGGGCCATTTCTTCCGCCCTGTGTCCGCTTCCATCACTTAAGACTTTGTATTCTGGGCTGATCAAACCAGGAAGCTACTGGAACCTCACTGTGAATGTGAGTGTGTTGTGGGTGAGGGATCTCTTTAGCCCATCTCTAGTTCTCTTGAAACATTATATGCTGCTAAGCCACTTCAGTCGTGTCCGACTCTGTGTGACCCCATAGACGGCAGCCCACCAGCTCCCCCGTCCCTGGGATTCTCTAGGCAAGAACACTGGAGTGGGTTGCCATTTCCTTCTCCAATGCAGGAAAGTGAAAAGTGAAAGTGAAGTCGCTCAGTCATGCCCAACCCTCAGCGACCCCATGGACCGCAGCCTACCAGGCTCCTCCGCCCATGGGATTTGCCAGGCAAGAGTACTGGAGTGGAGTGCCATTGCCTTCTCCGAAACATTATATATGTTCCCTTAAAAAATGTTACCTGAGCAAAATGACTGTAATTTCTGGAGCAAGAAGTTAGAAATCTCTCTGATTTACCCTCTAGTTGTTTCAAACATAATGCTATTCACCGTTGCCTAAAGTGCTTCTGTTTCTCTGACTAAAAAGTAAAGCAGAGCTTACAAATATTTTCCCCTTCCATCTCAAAGGAGGCTGTGAAATTTAACTAGAAGGAATTTATGATCCCTGATAAAAGGTACTCATTAAGTATAATTGTTATCATTACCTGGGTCTATTTTTACTTTCCTCATTTTTTGTATTTAGAGATGGCATGACATGGTCCGCAAGTACACCAGGGTTAGCATCCTTACTCACTTGCCTGCATACCTGGACGTGTCCTGGGCTAGACGGTGGATATTTCAAAGCCTTGGGTCTCTGGGTACTGGGGCTCACGGCAGCCCTAGATTCCAAGCTCCTCTCAGTGGAACTTTCTGACAAGCATCAGATTCCTTTCCAAAACAAATGTACCAATAGTTGGCTTGCTGTGGGTACAATTAGTCACTTTCTCGGAATGAGGAGCAAAGGGCTAATTGTTCTGCAAGTGGACAATTGCTGCTGTAATTATTAGCCCCTGTAATTTTTCATCCATACATAATTGCACATGCAGATGAGGAGCGCCTGGGCCGTCTTCTTGCAATTCCACCCATGAGGCCGCTCATTGTTATGCTCAGGGTTTTTTTCCACTTGTATCGGTCACAGTTGGTTGTGCTTTTCCGTGATTGTCTTTTCTTACTCGGTAAAATATCAATGCAAAAGCTGTTTTTAAAAAGTTTTTCCAGAACAATTTAAATACTGAATCAGCCCTCTAGTCACTGGGTTTCTGTTAAATGTAACAAGTATTTACAAAAGCAAGTTTCTGGCTGAAGTTTATGGAATCATAGAAAAGAATGAAGCTAGCAATCCCCCCCAGCTCTCAGTATCTGCTCCCCTACGCAGTCTCAGGCCTTCTCAAAGTCTTCAAGAAAAGGAAAGTCACAGTCTCTTTGAATCTTCATTTCAGTGTACAACACTCTAAAATATCCAAGTTTTGTGTGTTCCTAAACTGAGCTCAGGAGTTCTAAGATCATCATAGCAGTGGTAAGTTCACTGTTAGTTTCTTGGAGCATAATGGACCAAATTTGTTATACCTATGTTTTTAGCCAGAAACCGTCCATTCTGAAGAAGATCAGCCCTGGGATTTCTTTGGAAGGAATGATGCTAAAGCTGAAACTCCAGTACTTTGGCCACCTCATGCGAAGAGTTGACTCATTGGAAAAGACTCTGATGCTGGGAGGGATTGGGGGCAGGAGGAGAAGGGGACGACAGAGGATGAGATGGCAGGATGGCATCACTGACTCGATGGACGTGAGTCTGAGTGAACTCCGGGAGTTGGTGATGGACAGGGAGGCCTGGCATGCTGTGATTCATGGGGTTGCAAAGAGTCGGACACGACTGAGCGACTGATCTGATCTGGTCTGATCTATATTAGGTTTTCCATGTGAAGTCTTAAAGAAAACGCTTTTGAAAGTAGCTGGTCTTTCTCCTGAGGCACTTGGCCAACATCCACCTAGCTTCACTTCACCTGCATCCACTAACCCTCTGCCCATGGCAGAAATGTATCCGGGTGATAGAGGAAGTTGTGGAGAAGACTCACCTCCTTCCAATTTGCAAAGTTGTTTGAGAACTCCTTGTACTGAAGGGCATCCCACTGTCCCCTGTTCCTGGAGCATGGCTGGAGGTCTGAGACAAACACATTTCCCCAGTATGGTAGGCTTATCTTCAGATGAAATCTCTGAATACTCAGGAAAATTCTTTTTAGCTTTGTGAACTCTCCTAATGCAAGAAGTCACAAAGCATGGTAATTCTGAGAAAGGCAAGATTGATTTAAAGGATTTGGGGAGAATCGTGCCATTAGGCAATGCTTTTGATTTTTCTTTTTCCTATTCTTTCACTGGTTCCAAATGAAAGTGAAACTCTCTGAGAGATATAATATCTACCTGCTGAAGTTGAGAAATACGCTCCGGTGAAATCATTTACTATTAAAGGTAAACCTCCCTGTACATAGACAGCAGATGTGCACCTATCTGCCTGCAAAATCTTCTGGAAGTCTCAAAATAACATTCAACTGCTCCCTACCTCATGACCTCTAAAAGCCGTGACCTGACCACTACCCGCCCCCATTCCCGCACCATCTAAGAATGTTGATAACCACTGCCGAGATCATGCACTGCATTTCCAGCACCCAAATCCTCCTTGTCTCCTCCTCAAAGAGGATCCCAAATGAGCCACGTTTGCTTTTTTTATGAGGCTACATTTGCCAGTCGGCTTCAATGCAAGCCCAAGGGCTTCAACAGCATTAATAAAGGGATGGTAATCTCAAGAGCCCTATTTTTGTCCCTACTGTTCACCCCAAAAGGAAATGTGCTTCTTACTAATAATAGAGGACGTGGCCAGAGCATTCAGGATATTTATCTGTTCCTAGTTCATTTGCCAAGGTTGATGTTTCCCGTCAGAGCTCTTTCAGAAAGGCTCAAACCATTAACCTCTTTCTCACTTGCCCTGCCGAAAGTCAAGGTCTGGCAATTTTTGTTTAGGAGATTAAACCAAAGACCAGCCCCTCCTCCCCCAATTCACAAACCAAATTAACACATAATGATGATGAACGCTAACATTTACTGAGCTGGGTGCCAGGCACTGTTTAATCCTTTACACACGTTAACTCATTTAATCTTCACAATGACCCTGTGAGGTAGATCCCATTCCAATCCCCATTCATCCTTGTGGACACTGAGATTTCAGTCGTGTTCAACTCTTTCGTGACCCCATGGACTGTAGCCCCCCAGGCTCCTCTGTCCATGAGATTTCCCAGGCAAGAATGCTGGAAGGGGTTGCCATTTCCTTCTACAGGGTGGACACTGAGATACAGAAGAGCTAAATAACTCACCCGAGGTCACACAGCTGGTCAGGATGCTGCTCTAGAGACACTGCTCTTGCTGTAGTTGTTGCTCCATTACTAAGTCATGTCCAATTCTTTGTGACCCCGTGGACTGTAGCACGCCAGGCTTCCCTGCCCTTCACTATCTCCTGGAGTTTGCTCAAACTCATGTCTATTGTGTCGATGATAACATCCAACCATCTTATCCTCTGTCCCACCTTCTCCTCCTGCCTTCATTCCTTCCCTGCAACAGGGTCTTTTACAATGAGTTGGCTCTTTGCATCAGATAGTCAAAGTATTGGGGCTTCAGCTTCAGCATCAGTCCTTCCAATGAATATTCAGGGTTGATATCCTTTAGGATTGACTGATTTGATCTCCTTGCTGTCCAAGGGACTTTCAAGAGTCTTCTCCAACACCACAGTTTGAAAGCATCAATTCTTCAACATTCAGTGTTCTTTATGGCCCAACTGCACCTCTGGGTGGATGTTGTTTTATGTTTTAAGGTGATGTAGCCTGATCCATCAGGGTTGGGGAGAAGGCAATGGCAACCCACTCCAGTACTCTTGCCTGGAAAATCCCATGGACGGAGGAGACTTGTGGGCTGCAGTCCATGGGGTTCCGAAGAGTCGGACACGACTGAGCGACTTCACTTTCACTTTTCACTTTCATGTATTGGAGCAGGAAATGGCAACCCACTCCAGTGTTCTTGCCTGGATAATCCCAGGGACAGCGGAGCCTTGTGGGCTGCCATCTATGGGGTCGCACAGAGTCGGACACGACTGAAGCGACTTAGCAGCAGCAGCAGGCTGACCCATGGGCTTCCCAGGTAGCTCTCCTGAAAAGCAGGAGACCCCAGTTCAATTCCTGAATTGGGAAGATTCCCTGGAAGAGAGGATGGCACCCTACCTCAGTATTCTTTCCTGGAGAAACCTCATGAACAGAGGAGCCTGGTGGGCTACAGTCTGTGGGGTCACAAAGAGCCAGACAAGCACAGCACAGCACAGGCTGAACCATTGTCCTCCAGTTGCTATCAAGGACCACAAGGCTACTAAAGGGCCATCCTGGCTTCCCCCTATTCCTTAAGACCCATGATCCCCTTATGCCTCCTCTATAATTTAGCTCATTTATGGTTTGGCTGAATTCTACTTCTAAAGCAGAAGTGCTAAAAAAAAAAAAAACTCCTGGGCTCTGGTCCAATATAGATTCTTCCGGATTCACTTAGAAGTCTCTGAGTCAGTTTACAATAGAGCACATGTATTAGACAGACAAGCTCATTATCAGATTGCATGTCTAAAGAAATAACAAGTAGCACACAAGAGCCCATCACATTATATTTATCACCATCAGGCATTCGTCAACCATAGTCACCAAGTCTAAGGCTCATTGGTAATCTTCCATGAACCGTGCAATGTAGCAAGCAGCTAGATAAGCCTTGCTGCCATGTACTTCAATCTCTTGTGACTTCACCCATCTCCATATACCATATATTACTTTTTTCATTAATCTGTATATAAATCTCTTTATCATTT
The DNA here is from genome assembly GCF_029378745.1 of Bos indicus. NCBI lineage: Eukaryota > Metazoa > Chordata > Mammalia > Artiodactyla > Bovidae > Bos > Bos indicus. The sequence goes on along the minus strand of NC_091768.1, from coordinate 61,578,868 downwards.
AAAATTAGTTTTCAAAAACTCTTAGCCCTTGTAATAATCTGATGAACACTTGTTTGTTACAGTTTTGTTTTTCAAACAAAAGCTAAATTTAAAAAATTGTTTTATTCCTTTTTACTTTTGTATTTTGTATTGGAGAGTAGCTGACTAACAATGTTGTGACAGTTTCAGGTGGACAGCAAAGGGACTCAGTTGTATATATATACGTGTATCCATTCTCCCCCAGACTCCCTTCCCATCCAGGCTGCCACGTGACATTGAGCAGAGTTCCCTGTGCTATACAGTAGGTCCTTGTTGGTTATCCATTTTAAACATAGCAGTGTGTACATGTCAATCCCAAACTCCCTAACTGTCCTTTCCCCCCACATCCTTCCCCTCTCAGTAACCATGAGTTTTATCTTGATTAAAAAAAAAAAAAAACAAAACCCTTATGCTCTCATTTTTAATGTCTTCAGCAAGCTCTGTAGAAGACAAGGAGCTGAAAATAGAATTTGGCACTGAACAATATTCTATAACATGAAAATGTTTCCCTTGTGTAAAAAAAAAAAAAAAAATTGTCACAGGCAACTTTTCTCTACATTCAGTTTGATAACTAAAGCCCAAGAAAATACAAGAAGGGATGCAGGTTTCTGTTCCTTGTGTTCTCCTGGACGCATGTCCCCGTCACAGTCCCTGTCCTCCCGCAGTCAGTAAACCCCTGGCCTGGCTAATGCCCACCCACCCACTCATCCCCCAGCTCAAAATCTGATCCAGAGGAGGGGTGGGCTCAGGAAGACCTCCACTCTGAGTGAAGAGGAGCATCACTCTGGGGACTTCCCTGGTGGTCCAGTGGTGAAGACCCCGCACTTCCAGTGTGGGGGACACGGGTTCGATCCCTGGTCTGGGAGTATCCCATGTGCCTCAGAGCAGCTGGGCCTGTGCGCCACAGCTACTGAGCCTGTGTGCTGCAGCTACTGAAGGCTGACTGCTCTGGAGCTGTGCTCTGCAACGGGAGAAACCACTGCAATGAGAAGCCCACGCACAGCAACTAGAGAAAGCCCACATGCAGCAACAAAGGCCCAACAACCAAAAATACATAAATAATTTAAAAAAAAAACACAGCATCACTCTGGGTTGAATTCATAGCGAAGAGAAAGTTGTTCAGTTGTGTCCTACTCTTTGCAACCACATGAACCATACAGCCCATGGAATTCCCAGAATAATGGAGTGTCCCATTCCCCAACCCAGGGATCGAACACAGAATTCATAGTAGTTTTATTTTTTTATTGAAGGATAATTGTTTTACAGAATTGTGTTGTTTTCTGTCAAACCTCAACATGAATCAGCCAGAGGTTACATATATCCTCTCCCTTTTAATAGTGAGTTAGTTCACCGTATTTTTTAGGTCACAGAATGTTTTCCACCTTAGAAATTTATAAGCAATATATAAAACATCTTTCTGGGTCCTTAGCCTATAGCCTTCCAAGTTTTCTTCTCATAACTGGTACTGTTTCTTTTCAGAGTCATTAATTCAAGGAGAAACCAGCAATTTGCCTTTAGTTTAACCTTGCTGGTTTCCAACTGAAAACAAAAGGAGAAGAATCCAATGTTTGGCCAATGTCCCTTGCCAACAGGTATGGCCACTCTCTGAAGGCCAAGAGATATAAATTTCGAACAACAAAACTGTTTTCCTCCTGCCTTGGGCTCCCCTCTGGGTCCTAAAATGACTGTTTAACCAGAGACTTACATATCACAGTAAATGTTTTTTTCTCCTACACTCCAGGCAAAAAAAAAAAAAAAGAAGTACCAGCTTAGGTTTATCAAAAAGGCAATTTCCAGCAGTACTTTAATTAAATGTTAACCTTTCTGTGAAGAATTATAAATCGCATTGGAACATAAACGTCAACCGACGACATTTGAGACCTACACTGAACTTACGTAATGTTACCAATAATGAGTGTGTCTATTTCAGATGTCAGTTAAAAGTTCAAAACCTTGATCTGTGGGCGCCATCAAAAAGAATGGTAAGAGCTCTACACTGGGGTCCTTGGGGAGAATTTCCAGAAAGGTGACAGATTTTGACCAGAATTGAAGCAGACTTCTAGCCTAAAGATCATTTTCTTTCTGTTCTCCTGGGCTTCCCAGATGCTTGGTGAAATCTTAATAATACCAGACATGTTTACAAGTTAGACTCAGTCCATTTTAGAGTCAAGATTCATAATGCCCTTTTCCCTTTCTTAACAAGCTGACACCCTTCACCTTAGAGTGATGTGATTGCTGGTTCTAATCTTCCAAATTCCTCCCAGTCCGCTGACTAGTAAGCAATGGCTTTCCCTTCCATCCGACTGACAGATGCCATGAACTGCACATGATTTTGTCAGCTCTGAAGTCAGGGCATCGATAACTTCCATGGGGACAAAGCTGATAATCATCTCTCAGTATAAAATTGTCTTTTAGAGAATTAGATAAATGTGAAACTCTCCACGATGTCAAGAACATCACTCAAGGCTGCCTCCCCCATTTTGACAGTGTGACAGCCTGGCGTGGACATTTGTTTTCAGGCCTGTGCCTCCCGCAACCTGTCTCATTCTGCCTTGTTCCAGGCAACCCACGGGGCTGTGAAAAGTGCTGGGTGGCCGCCCTTTTAAACCCCTCCCAGGGCAATCGTCCTGCCCTGGGAGAAAGGCCTGCCTCTCAGGGTCGGGCCTTCACATCCTGCCCTGAAATCTGCTGACTCCGAGGAATAAATTATTCATCTCTTTCTGGCAATATCTCTTTTTACGGAGATTTCTATGACAGAGCCTTGACAGAAGTAATGTTCACTGTGGTGGTTTGTGCACAGAAATAAGGGGAAGAAGGCCTGGGGAGGACAGAGGGAAGCCCCAGCATGACTCCAGAATATCATTCCACGCAGTCAGCACCATCAATGCCGGGAAGTATTCTAACAAAGGAAATAAACAGAGCTTAGGTTGTCTGCACTGGCTGGAAGTTGCTGAACGAGTCTGTTTTTCCTGGTCCTGGCTTGTCAGCTGAGATCCTGATCCTCTAGACATTCTTTCAGCTGGTCCCGTCAAGAGAGATCCTGGACTACTTGCCCTTTTTGTTTTTGTTTTTGCATTTTCTCCTCGCAGCACACCTGTGCTGTTCCTGTTTCTTTTAACTTAGGCAGAGCAGACTACTCTGAGCTTACTCTGAGCAACGAGTGTAATTCCAACCCAGGTCCAGGTGCATGCAGGCCAAGCTGCCCAACTCCTTGGCAGGGGAAGGGAGCAAAAACTACCAACATCTTTGAAAAAGACATCAGTAAAAACCCTTACCCAGGTAGAAAATAAGGCTTGCATTAGGTGAATGAATACCTCCCATTCGTTGTGGAGTATAGAGGGGAAAGGGTAGTTTTTCTTTGAAACTATCAGGGCTGCCTGTGCAGGCACCAGAATAATCAGTAAAATCCTGAGTATCATCCGAGCGACCCCCTGGCTCACCCCGTGTGGCATCGCAGCAAAGCAGCATGGATGTGACGAGGATGCAGGAAAGGAGGTTTGACCACAGAGGCCAAGGAGAAAAGGCGAACAACCACATGAAAAAGGGCGAGAAGGCCAGGTCCTCTCTTGACAGGACCAGCTGACAGAATATCTAGAAGCCCAGGATCTCTGTTGACAACCAGGGACTGAATTCAGAAGCCTGGGTTTTTCCCAGCCCAACTCCCTCCTGGAAGCTCTGACCATGAGATGAGGGAAGACACCGCCCGCCCTGGACAGGTTACACCCAGGAGGCCTTGGCTCTGGGTTTGCTTTATCTGGTTGGTCTTTGTGTCCTAAGGGCGCAGGAAAGGGAGGGGATGGGAATAGACACTTTGACCTCTGCTCTTAGGTCTTAGAGAATCTTTGTGGCGTTGCTCTCTGACACCTGGGTCAGGATGTGGCTGGACTCCCAAGATATGTTAAACCCCACAAGCCGTTCTAACCAGACTTGGCCCTAGCTCGTGGGTCCACAGCTGCTGGGTGAGGGGTTCTAGGCTGAGCTCCGGGCGATGCAGAAAGGGGTCATTCTCAGGATCTGGCGTTTGAGATATTTTTACTGGAATTTCTAAAATCAAAGTGATGCCTCTGCCTCCTGAAACAAGAATATCAGGTAAGGAGAGTGATGGAACCTGTGATCTGGGTCTCACTGGGTCCATGTGTCAGGACCACCACCAAGCGCTCAGAAGCAGGGCTTCCCTGGCCCCCAGGTCTGGCACAAGAGCCCCGCATAGCCCTGATCCAGGCCCAGGCCCCAGGCTCAGTGTTGGGTGGCCTCACTCCAGACCACTCTGACCTGGACTCAGCTCCCAGGTAAGGGGCTGCTCTTGACGTGGGCAGGATGGGTGTTGGGGGGAAGGGGACTCCATTTTGGGGAAAGAGGGAAGTGAGGAGGTAGGAGAACATGAGGGCCTACTAGGGAGTGGGGAAAGCATATTGTGGAGAAAAAAGGACTAGGCAGCCAGTCAAGCTCCCTTAGCACTTGTAGTGACTGATGAGGGGCCCAGCACAGCCGTGCGGCTCCCGCACTGCACAAAGGCGGGCCACCCCACCCCACCCAGAGACCGGCATGGAGGTGGAGCTGCAGAGGCTGCTGGCCCGGGCCTCTGCCCTCCACTCTGCCCAGTACTGTGTCCAGCAGGAAGATAGGGACCCGTTCATATTCACACAAAGATGCAGCAAACACAGATGGACAGCCCTGGGCTTCTCACCAAAAGGACACTCAGGACATGTCACGGGAATGACTGTGATACCACTGATGAAAGCACACGCCCTCTCCTTCCTCTGGGGAACCCGGGTAACACACAATAAGCTGCCTGGGTTTCACTGGCCCAGCACTGGCTCCACAAAGCCACATCCTTGGCTGGCCATGGAGGACAGCATCTTCCATGTGCTGGGCTTCTTATCCACAGAGCAGGGACCCACCTGATGGGGCTGGGCGTCAGACCCTTGCCTTCCTCCCAGTCTCGCTGGGCAAGACCAGTGCCTGCAGAAGAGGGCATCATTTTCCTGACCAGGGCAGCCCGCCCCCTTCTGTCCCCACCCACAGGCATAAGAATCGCCCCCTGCCATTAAGCAGCGGGCTCCCAGGGGGCAGGGGGTAATCCCCTCCCTGTGGCCACTCCACAGGGATGACATCTAAGAACCATCCAAAGTGCAAGGGGATTGACCCCGCTCCGCAGTGTGCTTTCTGCTTAATAGGAACAGCTGGTCAGTGAAGTGTTTGCTAGCAATTTAACAAGGCTCAAACAGCAAGAGGCATCTGCCGATAAATCAAAAGGGAGCGCCCGGCTAAATGAGGTTTAATTTAAATTCCTATCTCGAGCCGAGAGAGGAGCGTGATTGTGCCTTCCAGTTGTATTAGTAGTAGCAAGGCCCAGGCCAGATCCACTTCGACGGGAGCTTGCCCCGGCCGCCTTGGAGTGTGATGGCCCCAACGAGACTAAGCTGTAAACCCAAGCCAACTGCCGAGGGGAAAAGGGAGGGCGAAAGGAAGGAAATGAGGTGTCATTTCTTCTATTGCAGAAACAGAACAAGCTTCGCTGCATTCAGAAGTCATAAAACTCATCATGGCCAGAAGCGTGTCCACTGTGGCTGCCATCAGAGCAGAGAGCAGGGGCCCCAGAGCAAGGGGGCAAATCAGCCTGGCAGGGAGGAGGGCTCATTCCAGGGAAATGTCACCAGTCAGGGCCGTGGTGACACCCAGTCTCTTCCTTCTCATTGTTTCCTGGCACATCGACTCTAACCTACATACACGTCCTCCTCCGCCTTGAGCTGTGCTCAGCTTGCAGGTCCACCTGTGAACCCCCTGGCCCCAACAGACTTCAGTCTCCCCTCCCTGCACATCCTATTTCCCTTTAAAATTAGAGCCTTGACTTCACATCAGGCAAAAAGCTGGCTGCTGCCTAACTCTCTGCCATAGCCTCAGGAAGTCAAACCATGGGTGTCTGAAGATTTGTCCTTCGAGGAGTCTTATCCTGGCCACCCTGCTCCCATGTTTCAATTCACGGGGGCTGGAGAAGCCTTCCCCATGGACTGGGTCCATGGGTGTGCTACGAGCTCTGTCCCCAGGACCTGTTAGAAAGAAGACTGGGATGGAGGAGCATGTGGCCCTGCTCGCTGATGCTAATAGTACGGCTTCACATTCCCCATTCAGTCCTTGTGCCTTCGTGTTTCCCAGGACAAAGTCTATCCTCTCCCCCTGCGCCTTGCTCCTCGCTCCTCTCAGTTATACTTCCTAATTTTGCTCTTCAAATACATCAGCCCCTGTTCTCTTGAAATCAACACATGTTCAGTGGGGACAGGGGACCTGCCACAGCAATCTCGTTCCCTTTTGTAATAAGTCCCAAGACTGACAGGCCAGAGCAGTGCTTCACACAAAAGGGCATCATTTAGAAATTGTGCTTGACAACTAGTAATGTATTTTTTCTCTCACATTAAAGTTCACAGATGGCAGTCCTGGGCTGGTATGCACATCAGGAATGAAGACTCCTTCAATTTCTTGGTTCTGTATCTTTTTATTATTATTATTATTAAACTACAGTTGATTTTTACAATATTGTTGCTAGTTTCAAGTGTACAAATTCAGGTTCTTTTTTATAATAGGATATCACAAAATATTGAATATAGTTCCCTGCGCTATAAGTAAATCCTTAGTGTTTATCCATTCTCTAGATAGTGGTGTGTATCTGTTAATCCCATACTCCTAATTTATTCTTCCCCCTCCCCTTTCCCCACTGGTAACCATAAGTTTGTTTTCTGTGTCTGTGAATCTGTTTCTGTTTGCAAATAAATTGATTTGTATTATATTTCTAGATTCTACATATAAGCAATATCATATAATATTTGTCTTTCTCTGCCTAACTTATTTCACTTAGTATGATCATCTCTGGCTTCCCTGGTAGCTCAGCGGTAAAGCCTGCAGTGCAGGAGATGAGGGTTCAATCTCTGGGTCAGGAAGATCCCCTGGAGAAGGAAATGGCAAGCCACTCCAGGATTCTTGCCTGGGAAATCCCATGGACAGAGGAGCCTGGCCGGCTACAGCCCATGAGGTTGCAGAAGAGTCAGACATGACTGAGCGACTAAACAGCAACATGATCTCTAAGTCCATCCCCGTTGCTGCAGTGCTTGGTTCTGTGTCTTTAACCTCTGGCTTTCATTCCTGAAGGTCCTCTCAGAAGCAAACATTGATCTGGAACACCAGTGATCACATTTGAATTCTGCCCCCCACCTAGGGGCTGAAGAAAGAGGAAAGGGCTTTGTCTTTTTCCAAAAGGCATTTCACAATTGCCTATTTTATGTTTTCCCAGAAGTCTCATTCAACAACCCTTCTGGGGGTGTTGTTTATCTCATTGGCTAAAACTTAGTCAGATCACTCCACCTAGATACTTAGGAAGCTGGGACATGTGGTGTGTTAGTCGAGCACATTGCCACCTCCTACATCAACAGGGTTGCTTTTACAAAGAAATGTGAATGGATTTGGGTTGGCATTAGCAGCCTCTGCCACCATGGACAGCATCTGGATTTCACTTTACCAGCTGACAAGTCTTCCTGTAAGGTTCTACAGTTGAAGTGGTAACACTGGGACTCGGTGACCAGACAGTCTGGGTAGATTCTGTCTAAGCAGCCTCTCAAAGTATGTTGTGACTATGCCAGCTGGGATGGAAGTCTAGAGACCATCACAAGACCCCGCCTGATTGCAGATGTTAACAATGGCTTGACTGCAGTTCTCCACAAGACCGGATCTTTGCCTCTCGGGCAAGTCTACCTGGAACATCTCTCAGCAGCTTGGAGTCCAGTCTTCCAGCGAAGAGCCTTCAAGTTGCTCAACTTGGTGGTCTCTTTTTAAGGAGTCTGTCAGTATGGTATTATACCCCTGTGGTCATGTCTCTTTAAGTTACTCCTTCCATTCCTGTGATTCATGTTCGCAAACAAATATGTAAAGTAAGACTCTTCATTTATCCCTCTAAGGTTCTCACAGTCCTACATCAGACATTTCACAACAACTAATATGGAACTTTACATTGGCCACTGTGACTCCACTTTGAACTACTTAACACAATTCAAAATAGCTTAAATCGTAATAGTTTCACACAAGATGAAGAGGAATCATAACACAAGAGAAATCACCTCATAACATATACTTTCTCATGATACTGGACAGGGGCAGTGAGCTGCCCTCGCAGTCAGCCACACCACATGAGGAGCGACACCTGGTGACTTACAGCCATCCTGCACCCAGACACTTCTGCTTTTTCACTTTCAGTACAGTGTTCAGTGTCATTAGTACATGAGATAGTCAACACTTTTATTGTAAAATAGGCTTTGCATTAGATCGTTTTCTCCAACGGCAGCCTAATGTGAGCATTCTGAGCACATTTAAGAGAAGCAAGGCTAAGCCATGAGGTTCAGTAAATTAGGTGCATTAAACACATTTTTTTTTCACTTAGAAGATTTTCAACTTTGATGGGTTTAATCTGGATGTAGCCCAGTCATAAGTTGAGGAAGATCTCTACATTGTTTTACTGTCAAGGTAAATGAGTTCCTGATATATTCTAAATTGCAAGTTCTCTGTCAGATATAGAATTTGAAAACATATGCCCACTTTCACCACTTTTATCCAGCATAGTACTAGTAGCGCTAGTCAGACCAATTAGGCAATAAAAAGGAAAAAAAAAAGGCATCCAAATTAGAAAGTACAAAGTAAAATTATCTCTGTTTGCAGATAATATGATTTTTATGTAGAAAACCCTGTAAAGATTCCACATACACACACATTCACTGTTAGAACTAATAAATGAATTTATCAAAGCAGCAGGATGCAACAGCAACACACAAAAATCAGTTGCATTTGTATATGCAAACCAGGAACAAGCTGAAAAGGTGGTGGTGAGCAAAACCAAATCAGCAAGAGCAGAAAGAGGAGGAGGTGAGTCCCTTCATCCCTGCAGGTTTGTGGGGAAGGAGAGTGGTTTGAAAAGCTCAGCCCAGGATTGACTGTCGCCACAAAGCCAGCTCTTCATGGGGGCATCTGGGTAAAGACACCCAGCCTTCAGGAGACCAAACCTGACGAAGCACAGCCGCCTTCCTGAACAGCCAGGCACACCCTACAGACCAAACAGGGCGGCAGCTGAGCGGCCTGACTTGCCTTTCGAAGGAGAGGTGGTTTCTCTCCTCTCCTTCTGCGTTAGCAGGTGGATTCGCATTTCCACTGTTTATGTGTCTTGAAAGCCAACATGTTCAGTGTGTTTTGAGTATGGAAAATGATCAGCCTACAATTGGCATGGTGAGATTTTTTCTCAGCGAAGCATTTCCTCCGAGACTGAGCTGCGGTTTGTACAGTTTTGTTACCGAAGACCGCACATTACTTGGCTGCTGGGGAACAGAACAGGAGTAAACTGCCGAACTTTCTCAGGAACGTGAGAACCAGTCTCAGCGCCTGGTGAGAGGAGAAGCTGGCAGAGAACACCCACATGCTTCCCTGTTCCCCAGGCTCCACCCACGTCTGCGCCCGGGCGGGGTGAGGCTTAGGATGACTGCCGCTCACACATGTGCCCCTTCATCCTCTGCCTGCTCCCCAAAAGGCCTTTCTGCTCCTGCTCCAGCTCAGAGTGGAAGGGCAGAAAATGGCCTTTTTCTGAGCCAGATCCCAAAGGAGTCTAAACTGTGAGAAATATGTGGGTGCGCTTCCCGTTTTAGTTACCCTAGGAGGGGTTCAGCTCCTCCCACACACTCCTGTGCCTCTCCCCTCCCCTTCTTCCATCTTCCTGGCCTTAGAATGTTTTCCTGAGGGTTAAGCAGTAAGCTTAAAAGGACACACACACTCAGCAGTGAAAGAAATATAATTGGCGTGCATATGCTGCAAAATGAACTTTTGTGTGATATTTGGTGATTACATCCCCATGGGTAAAGACTTGGACTCAGGGTACTGGGGGATTTTTACTCAAAAGGGGTAGATAGATGGTACCTACCCATTAAGGGGGTAGATAGGTAGATGAATGACTGAGCAGATGGATAGCTGGGTGGGTGGATGGATGAATGCATGCGTGAATGAATGGATGGGTGGGTGAGTGGATGGGTGGATGGATGAGTAGACAGATTTGATAGCTCAGTGGGTGGTAGCTGGATGGATAGATGGGTGAATGGATGGGTGGTTGGGTAGGTGAGTAGATGGATGGATGGATGGATGGGTGGATGAAGTAAAAAGAGAGCCACAGCAAGCTCCATGGCCCTGTCCAGTGAGTGGGGTGGGTCAGACCTACGAGCTTTTCTGTCTCCAGTATCCTGTAGGAAAATCTGGTTCCTCCCTGGCCCTGGACACGATGCATAAGTGACAGCTGGGCTTGGAGCACCCTTGCCCACACTGACATCTGTGTCTCTCCCTTGGCAAGAGCATGGTCCCTCCCAAGAAAGGAAGATAGTGATAGGAAAAGGCCCTCAGCTGATTAAAGACACAGAGCTATTCAGTTTCAAAGCCAACATCAACCAACTATCCCTATTCTTACTTCAAAAGTAATTCATCAGAATAGAAATAAATTCTGTGTCCTGGCCCTGCAGCATCTCCCCCAGTCCCCAGCAAGGACAGAACTCCAGTGACAGATCCGCATGTCAGGCACCAGCAAGAGCAGAACTCAGGTGAGAGAACCGCATGTCAGGCAGAGCCCCTTCCCGTCACAGGGCAGCATCTTCGCTCTCTTCTCACACCCTGGCAACCTGCTGGGCTTCCCAGAGGACGGGAGCCAGGCTGGGATCTGGGGTCTGTTTCCAGGCCCCCAACCCGAGGTCAGTGATCCTGGGGCATCAGTCAGCAGGACCCCTGATGGGATCAGAGCCATGCAGGAAAGAGCTGGATGGCAGGAGCTCTGGGCAGGGCCCATTGTCCTCACCCCGGCTCACCAGGGAGCCCTTCAGGGTTCAGGTCAGCTCTCCTCCCAGAGTTCTTCCAGGTTATGAGCTGATAGGTGAGCTGGGCTTGTGTTCCCAGGGGGCTGAGCAATGTGTCCTGTGGGGTCTTCTGGGGAGGACTCCCGTGCATTTCCTTTTCCTTCCTCCTTTTTCCATTAGTTCTCCAGTCTTACGCTCTTATCTTAACTCCTTCCCTCTTTCCAGCATGTGCTGGATGGTGGGGACGGGGCCAATCTTCCCTGTGAAACTTCCTTGCCTGCCCTTCCATGCTCCCAGCACCCCACTGCTGGGCCCAGCTTCCTCCTCTGCAAAGAAGTGACTGGGCCAGATGCTGTCTGAGCTTCCTCCCAGCCCTGACATGTTCTTTTAAAGGGTGGGTAGTATGTTCTTCCACAGATCCTCAGAGCAGAGATTGTGCTCCTAACCCCTTCTGGGTCCCATGGAGACCCCAGACTGGAAACAGAACAATCCACTCAGCTATAGCCCTGCCTGCATCATCCAGCTCCACCAGTGGGACCACCAGCCACCAGCTCTGGACATTCTCATTTAAAGTAATTAAACTTACATAAACTTAACATTCTGTATTTCAAATAATCTGAAAAAGAATATATATATATATATATATACACATATATAACTGAATCATTTTGCTCTATACTTGAAACATTGTAAATCAACAATACTTCAACAGAAAAAATTTTGAAACAAACTTTTTTTTTTTAATTCCATATTTCAGTCGTGCTACCCACTTGTCAGCTACCCAGTAGCTATGTGTGGCTGGTGGCTACTATATGGGATGGTGCAGAAAAGCATTTTGTCAGCGGAGGACGTTTCTCCCAAACAGTCCTAGGAGGCAGGCATGCAGCCTGTGGAGGCCAGGCGAGAAGGCGAATTGGACTGACCTCTACAGCACTGTATTCATTAGAAGTTAGTCACCCCAGCAAGTCTATATTCAAGATGGGAATAGTGTTCAAGAATTGGTGGGCATGTTTTAAAATCTGTACAAAAGGTAACTCTGGCAGGGCCAATACACAGAATCTGACATCTTCTACTCCTGCTATGATCTTTTGTTTTGTTTTAATTTTTATTGGAGTATAGTTGACTTATGATGTGTTAGTTTTAGGTGTACAGCAGACTGAATCAGTTATACATATACGTATATCTGCACCGTTTTTTTTTAAGATTCCCTTCCCATATAGGTCACTAGAGAATACTGAGTAGAGTTCCCTATGCTATATAGTAGGTCCTTATTAGTTACCTATTTTATATATGGTAATGTGTAATTCGGAGAAGGCAATGGCACCCCACTCCAGTACTCTTGCCTGGAAAATCCCATGGACGGAGGAGGGCCTGGTGGGCTATAGTCCATGGGGTCACTAAGAGTCAGACACGACTGAGCGACTTCACTTTCACTTTTCACTTTCATGCGTTGAAGAAGGAAATGGCAACCCACTCCAGTGTTCCTGCCTGGAGAATCCCAGGGACGGGGGAGCCTCGTGGGCTGCCATCTATGGGTCACACAGAGTCAGACATGACTGAAGCAACTCAGCAGCAGCAGCAGCAGTGTGTAATTGTCAATCCCAATCTCCTAATTTATCCCTCCTCCTTACCCCTCCAATCACCATAGTTTGTTTTCTATATCTGTGACTCTAATTTTCTTTTGTAAATAAGTCCATTTATGCCCTTTTTTTTAGATTGCACGTGTAAGCAATATCATGTATTTGTCTTCCTCTGTCTGACTTACACTTCATTTAGTATGACAATCTCTAGGCCCATTCATGTTGCTGCAAATGGCATTATTTCATTCTTTTTTATGGCTGAGTAATATTCCATTGTGTATATGTACTACATCTTCTGTATCCATTCCTCCATCATTGCTTCTATGTCCTGGCTACTGTAAACAGAGCTGCAATGAACTCTGGTGTACATGTGTCTTTTCAGATTATGGTTTTCTCCTGATACATGCACAGGAGTAGGATTGCTGGGTCATATGGTAGCTCTATTTTCAGTCTTTTTGAGGAACCTCCACACTGTTTTCCACCTGTACTAATCTGAATTCCCCCGATAGTGTAGGAAGGTTCCCTTTTCTCTACACCCTCTCAGGCATTTGTCATTTGTAGGTTTCTTGACAATGCCCACTGCCACCTCGATCTACATCCTTCATACCCTCCTGGGTCCTCAAGGCAGGGATGAGAGCATTTGTCAAGACCCTGTTCACCCTACACCCACCCGGCACCAGGCCCTGTTGACTCAGCCTCTCAAAGTTCTTTCAGAGTCCTCAGTTCCTCTTGTCTCTCCTGCCACTGTTTCTGGATCACTGCCAACCTCCTTCCTCCTTCCCTGGAGTACGGAGGCCACCACTGGAATACAACTCAGACTGTTCCATGGCCCTTCACTTACCATGGGGCCTTGGAGGCAAAGGCAGGCTAGAACCCAGGACTATTGGCCCCTGGGGCTGGGCACCTTCCACTGCCCTCACAGCCTAGAGGGTAAATCTCTGGATGTTCTTGGAAGGCATTCTCACCCCAGAGGCCTGGGACAGAGTCTCTCTATCTCTTAATTGCAAGGCCCCAAATATGGTCTCTATTGCTGGATTTTTTGCAAACAAATTGTTGCTAGAGAAATAAATGGCCACTTTTATTATTTTCTTAATTTCAATTTACCATTTAAATAGGCATTGCCAGATTTCTGGTTGTCATCATCTCATGAAGGAACTATTCTTGCTCTTAAGGAACTTCCGTTCTAAAATTATACAAGACACAGACAGAGAAGATAGACACACACACAGAGACACTAGGCTTTTCTTTTTTTGGTAAGGGCTGGGGGGAGTGCAGGGAAGGGAGAGAAAATAGAAAAGGATAGAGAAAGATCAGCACTGTTTGGTGGATGAAAATAGCAGGAGAGACAGCAATGAACTTGATGGGCTCTATCCCCAAGAAGAAGGGATTTCGAAGCTGCGTGGCTATTTATTTATTTTTGCATACAGAATCAGCCATTTTATGCAACTGATAAAATCAAGGACAATTAGACCAAATTGAGCTTTAATTTTGGATTGAAAGTGTGATTCTTCCACCAAGAACTCCCTCCCACAACATCTGAAATTACTAACTAGCTGTGGAAGGCACCGGGAGCCATCAGCCCAGATCAGTGTGGGCTTATGGCTTGTCAAAGATGTAGACACTGATAAGATCCACGTGCTCCTGCAGGGGCATTAGAAAGTCTAGACGGCATGCAGATTAAGGGCACACTTCAGGGAGCATTATTTAAAGTGCTTGCTTGTTTACAGTTGATTTCATTTTGCAACCAAAGAAGAAAAAGTGACCCCAAAACTCCTGGAGTATCGGGCTGCTGGTTGTGGGTTTGGGAGGAATGAAGAGGTAGGGATCCTGGTGGGAGACCCTCCAATCAAAAGCTAGATTTCCCTTACAATTTCACTCTTCAAAACGTACTGAGCTTCCCTTAACCTTAAAACAAACAGAAAAAACAAAAACAAACAAAAAACAGAACCGTGCGATCACCTCTTTTCTCTCCCCTACATCTCTGTTCCTTTGTTAACCTGGGCCATGGAAATACAACATCCAAGTTAAAAGTTCAGAATCCCTGAGGTCAGACAGTCCTGGGGTGACCTCTCTCTTCACATGTCAAGTGAGTTCTCTCTGAGCCTCGGCCCATGGCTGCTAAGTGCCAGGCAACGATGTTCTCGATTTCACGGTGTGTGGACAGGATAATGAGATGATGTGTGGAAGGCGTTTGACTGGCACAAAGTCGGGATTCAGAAATCATTTGCCATCATTATATTTATTCCGGTGGTCATACAGCCTCTAGGCTCCTTTCTGCTAATGATTTCCCCCATCTTGGAGAGACTGCCCTTCTGAAGGCTTGGTCCCCATCGGGAAACTGAGAGAAAGGGTCTGGGTGGGTGTTCCCACTGCGAGGAGAGGGGGACCCCACCCCATGCATGGGCCCTCTAGGCCAGACAAAGGGAAAGACAAAGCTTTCCCCAAGTGCTGCACGCAGGGCTGGGGGTGAGGGAGAGAACTCATCTCTGGCTTGTCCCTTGGACTGAGATGCTGATGGGTGAGATGTAAGGCCCTTCCTGGAAGGGCTCGGGGACCACAAGGGCCTGCAACATGAGAGACTCCTGAGCAGGGGCTGCACAGCCAGGCCTTCAGAGTCCACTCTAGGCTGGTGTCTGGGCTCGAAACTTGTGACCAAACCCAATTTCAACTTTCCCTCCATCCTCTTTGAGATGCCTCTGACTCTCCATCAGTCCCTGGGTTTCTCTCTTTCCTGCGGGTGAGGGCGGGGCAGAGGGTTAGTGAGCTTCTGGTGAGGACAGTGGCCTGGATGTTGAAAGGAACTGGGCAGAGGGGGAGAAGGGAAGACCCTGGAGGATTTGTGCTCAGCCTTTAGAGGGTTCCCAGAGGGGTCGAATTCTTTTGTGCAACTTGTATAGGACACAGCTCCTGCCAAGAGGGGCCCATGAAGAGGGGGAGAAGCGGTTCTAGTTAATGAGAGAGATGGACACAGGCTGTGCTGGGAGCCCACGGAAGGAGGGGTCAGTAAAGGCCTCAGGAGAAAGTGAGGTCTGGACCAGAATCGGGGTTTTCTCAAGAAGGCGATGGGAAGCCCCACAATATGTTGAGCCCAGCAAGCGCCACAGCGGGATCGCCTTTCAGACCTGCCAATGCCGCCACCTCCCTCCCAGAATGCCCGCCGGGGCCTCTGTGCTCACATACCCGCTGCCACATCTCTGCTTCGAAGAATTGAGGAGACTCGAGGCAATATTTTTTGTTGCTGTTCATGCTTTTCCTTAGCAATGGAAGCAAAACAGACTCATCTTCCATGTGATCCAGGGTCCTTTAAAATGTAGTTTTATTTTTAATCAAAGTGGCACATCTCCATAGATTAGGAAAGCCAAACATGGACACTAGGTGTATGATAGAAAATAGTTGTCCCACTCCCTCTGCCTCCCTCCAGCTCTCATTCCTCATACACAACAAATACAGTTCCTCCCTCTTCCGCTCTCCACCTCCCTGTTTGCAGGCAGCATACATAGTATGCTTTTTTTTTTCTTTTTTAATATTTATTTTATTTGACTGCGTTGGGTCTTAGTTGCAGAGTATGTGGGATTTAGTTCCCCAACCAATGACTGAACCCAGGCCCCCTGCATCGGGAGTGCGGCGTCTTGGCCACTGGACTACCAGGAAAGTCCGTTTTTTCGTTTTCTTCAGTTTTAGATTCTTTGTGGAAGGTTGTGCCACTGAGACAGCCTGGGACCTGGGACCTTTTGAGGCAGTGTGTGCACCTGGACAAACATGTCCTTGAGGAACAAAATACAAAGAAACTGTAAGGGATCAAAAATAACTGCTTGCATGGGCATGCACAGTTGGGGCAAATTATGGGCAAAAAGATACAAAGAGACAAAAAAAACCCCAACTGCTACTTCTGAAGAGCCTGGAGCAAGAACAGGGTATTGCACATGGCTCTGCACACACCACCACCAAGGGGGTGGGCAAACCACCGAAGCCACCCCTCCAGCCCAACCCCTGGACACACCCTTACCCTCAACGCATGTAAGGGAGTAGTCCCCCACCCCACTCCATGCTGCTGCTGCTGCTGCTACTAAGTCGCTTCAGTCATATCCAACTCTGTGCGACCCCAGAGACGGCAGCCCACCAGGCTCCCCCACCCCTGGGATTCTCCAGGCAAGAACACTGGAGTGGGTTGCCATTTCCTTCTCCAGTGCATGAAAGTGAAAAGTGAAAGTGAAGTTGCTCAGTCGTGTCCGACTCTTCTTGACTCCATGGACTGCAGCCTGCCTACCAGGCTCCTCCGCCCATGGGATTTTCCAGGCAAGAGTACTGGAGTGGGGTGCCATCGCCTTCTCCGATGCTGCTGCTGGGCCCCCAAAAAGCCTTGCCTGGATTTCATGTCTGGCCTCTTTGTCTATTGATTAAGGAGACCAAGAACCCTGGTCAGTAACACCATCCCTCCCAAACACATAATCTGACTCCTCTCCATTTCTTGAATATAGTGATGTCACGTTTTTAGCTAAATCAGTGACTAGTTCAATGTTTCCAGCACAGCTGAGCCACTTTGTAAACTAGAACGACGTTTTCTTTTATTTCGCTTTTGGTTTTCTTGGAGTTAGTCATGGCCAGTTGGCTTGGTTTTCCCATTAACTAAAGAATTCACCTGCCAATGCAGGAGGTGTAAGAGAGGCAGGTTTGATCCTGGGTCAGGAAGATCCCCTAGAGTAGGAAATGGTTATCTACTCCAGTACTCTTGCCTGGAGAATCCCATGGACAGAGGAGCCTGGTGGGCCACAGTCCAGGGGGTTGCAAAGAGTTGGACACAACTGAGCATGTGTGTATTATTAAATCACTGATTCATCCCCAGCCTCTTTGGTTGAACACCAGTTTCCTTAATACCTTCCAGCAAAACAAGCCTTCTGTGGGACACTTTCTGCCAAGCCCTCTTTCCTTCTGGACCCTCCCTCTCCTGCTAGGGTGGGAGACGCTGCTCTCTAGGCGGCTGCCCAGGTGGCATGTAGGGGCTTCTCATTTATTCTCCGCCTGAAAAATCCCTTTGCCTTCAGAAGGCCTCTTGGAGACAATTACGGGATGCTTCCTCCAGTAGAAGAAGCTACACAAAACTTTTTTAAAAACTAGAACAATTTTGGATTCCCCCTGTAACTACACTGGAAACTACTCTTAGCCACATGCATGCCTTGGCTTTCTGAGGCTACAAAATGGAATTCCCTCTTTGGTTTTAAATCCACTGAAGCCTCTGCTCTGCCAGTCTGATTGCTGCAAGGGCATAGAACATATGCTGCTGGCATTTTTTTCCAGGTGCACACAGGGTAATTTAACTGAATGCTATCATAGACTTTCTAGGTGAAAAAGCCTCCTGGGCTTGTTTTAATGAATAGATAAAGCTCATTTGTAATTAGTACATTTAGTTGTTAATATGTAAATGAGGCCTGCTGGTATCTGTAATTAGCACCAAATTCTTGACAGGGAAGGATGCTGCCAAAATATTGTGTTGACCAAAAGGTTCGTTCGGGTTTTTCTGTGCAGCCTACAGAAAAAAACCAAATGAAAGTTTTGGCCAATACAATACTTAGGGAAGTCTGTAATCTTCAAAGTCTCCAGCCACTCGAGGGAGGACCTCCCAGACCTCATCTCCAGCCCGGCCTCCTCCTTTAGGCTCCCCTCCCCATGTCCAGCCAGACCCTCCTCTCTGTATTCCAGAAGCATCTTGAATTAGCCCAGCGCTAAACTCAAGTTCTGTTCCCTCCCTACCTTTGCAGCCCTTTCTAAGAAGCCCAGTCCTGGGTTACAGCCATTGTCTTCCCCTCATAGTCATGCCATCCACAGGCTCCCCTTATCAGGAGCCCGCCACCACCGACCCAGAAACACAGGCCTCTTCTGACCTCACCGCTGCCGGGGCAGAAAGTGCCACGTGTCTTTCCAAGGTCTCCCCACCTCCTCTCTTGATAGTACCATTCATTTCCCAAGTTTCAGCCAAGCATGATTTTTCCAAATCACCTCTTTACAGCTTTCAGGTCTGAGGTTTCAACTCAGCATCCCCTGGGGAGATGCCAAGATTCCCCACTCCCCAAGTCCAATGTAAGCACCCTGCCCCACCAGCCTCCTCAACACCCCAGACTATCCCCCTGCAGTGTTAAAGCACTCAGCAAGGTGTTTGCTTGTTCATTTGTCTGCCTCCCTTCTTATCAACAGGGATGTGTTGCTACCCTCATCAACTAACACACAGTAGATCATCAGCAAATACTCTCAAAAGAATGACTGAGTTAGTGTTCTCAGATTATTTTTTAAATTTCTCCATCAATTCTTGTTATTTGATTATTTTGTCAGCAAACCGACTCCCACCCCCTGCATGCAAGGGAAACCTTTGTCTTAATCTTGCTTGATTGACCTTGAGCCCTGAATTAGCAAAGCCTGAGCAAGCTCTTGTATCTGGTCTTATTGCCACTGCCACCCTGACCCTCCTGTCCCCGTCCCCCTCTGCAGATACATGCACTGCTCTGAAAAGCTGGGTGGGACAGGGCCGGGGCCCTGCCCAGGGTCAGGAGAGTGGGATCTTCCCTTCTCTGGGGCTGTGACACCTAGGACCAACCGGCTGCCCTGACTGGCCCCCCATGGCCGGCCCAGGTGGCTTTGAAACTGAAGGAAGAGTCCGCCTTCCTGGCTCCCCTCCCCCCCAGCTCTGCCACATTGTGTATGATTTTGTCGCCTCCATCACTCACATCTGCAGCCACCAGCCCCCAATGCAGATTAAGTCCTTTGACAGCAGGCTCTATAAGCCCGAGGAAGATATTCTCTTTGGTAGGAACATTTGAAATAACATCTTTTCAAGTGTGTGGAAGATCGGAATATGAATAGGATGGGGGTGTGGTAGGAAGGGGTTGTGAAAGGAGGGGGCTGGGGCCTGCAGCTTGGTCTATTCTGAAAGGGGTGGTCCTGAAGCTGGCTTTCTTTTCTCTGCAAAATGACAAAATCACTGTGGTGACATTTACAGCCTGTATCTCTTTGACATTTTTAAATCTCTGACATCATCACAAAGCACCGTAGCCTGTGCGTTGGTAAGGGAAAAGCTTTGTGTGTGGGGTTGTCTGGAAGATACCAACGAAGCCTGGTTAGCTCCATCAAGACTGCTCTCTGAGTTTCTGGGTCACTGAGACACTGGTTATAGTCTTCTGGGCGGCATCTGATCACGTAGAAGGGGGTCGGGGGTGGGTGGAGAGGACCAAGTGCCTCCTCACAAGTCATTGCAGACGTGGCCAGTGTGCCAGGCTCATCTTGTCCGTCCCTCTTGGGATGGACAGGAAGGGACAGCAATGGAAGTCTTCCAGGTGCAGGATGCTGTCACGGACTCAACCCAACCTTCACAGTTGGGTGTTGGAGGCCAGCCCTGGCCCAATACCCCTTAGGATCAAGGAAAATGAAGGAGCCTCCATTTTTCATGCGCTAGGAATAGGGTCCAGCAACCCGGGTGGCTCCTGGGGCCTTTGGCTCCACCCCTCACATCCCCTAGCTCCTTGGGGACAAAGCTCACAAACAAGCACTTGGCCTGGAAGGCAAAAGAACAATAACCCTGAAGTCCCAGTGAGGAATCATTTGGATGCCTATAAATAAATCACCCTCCTCCCCCATTTTCTACATGACAGCCATCATGATATCAGCTTCAACATTTGTTGCCCAGTTAATACTCCTTTAGGAGCCAGCGTGATGCCAAAGTCTAGCGGTCCACACGCACTTAACAACAACGCCCAGCAAAGATGCCAATCACAGGATGCCTTCCGCCTTGCTGAATATGCTATTCCTTGCACGGAAGAAGCAAAAGGGAGGGAAAAAGCGGGGAGAAAAGGGGCTGCAGCCCTGCAACAGGATTAGCCAAGCTGGAGTCTAAAAGATTCTTCAGCATAGGGCGATCCTGGACCATGTCCTCTAGGAAAACCCATCACTGGCTGGTTCCGGGACAGCAGTTTTAAACCAGCCATGCTGTAGCTGTGTGTCAGACACATCACCTCCACATCCAACAGGGTTGCTGAGTGGTGTAACCCTAAGTGATGTGTGTGGGTTGCTCTTACGTTTGGAAACAGGAGACAGAGTCAGCTTTGTACCCAGGACTGCTTCTCTGTCATCTTTACAAATACACACAAACAGGTCTGACAACTTGTTAGGTGCCAAGCATAAGGGAGGATATTTTGTCAGTCACCCATGTAAGGGGACAGTTACATGACCACTGGGACAGGTATGCATGAATACCCCAAACTTGTGCCCAGACTGCTTCAGTCCTTAAGCTTTTTGGATTGTAGAACTCTTCGAGTATTAATTAGGTAGAATCTCTGAACTCTCGTTCCAGAAATAATGTACCTATACACAAATTTTGCTATAATTTTTCCTATAATTTCCCTGGAAACCAGGGATCTTTGGAGCTCATTTATAGACTCCAGGTTAAGATCCTGGCTTAGAAGTTGAAAAAAGTCCTTCCAAGGAGAATATTCTTCACTGAAACTGGCTAAATATTGAGTTCTCTCTGAAAACATTATAAACACATTATAAGTGATTGGTTTTATTAAAATTCAAATTATTGACTTCTCAGGAATGTTTCTGCAGATAAAGTAATATAATCCTGGGGCATGAAGGAGGAAGGTGGTCTCCAGGGAGCAGGCTAGAAGGAACTGGTTTTCTCCAGAACTCACAGTCCCAGTTGCCTCCAGAGACTGTCTGAGCTGGAGCGCATCACTGATGTTTTCCTGGATGTCTTGTCTGCTTCTGATAATTTATTTGAGCAACGTGCATCGAGAGTGTGTTTAGTGACAGTGTTGGTGACGGATTTCGTTCAGGTTCATTCACCCGAGTGTGATTTATTGCCCACCGGCTGCGCTGTGATTTGGTGCAGCTGAAATGATTCTGGGGGTGGGTGGGGGCTGGCTCCTGGTCTCCATCTGTTTGGTTGCCACCTTTTCCTTCCCCAGCACTCCAGATGCACTCTTCAGGGTGGTCACCAGAAGTGGAGGTTTTAGGTATCAGTCTAATCCAAATTCTTAGCTGGGATGTGGAAGGGTTGGGTTTTCTCATTTCTCCCAGCTAAAACAGTGAGCTGCTTTCCAGGGTATTGGCTGATTCCAGGGAGAGCTGAGAAGGGGGGAACCAGGCCACCCCATTGTTGGTGGCCTGCCAGAGTGGGAGAGACTCTGAGAGCCAGTGTTGCACTCTTGGCTTTGCAAACTCTACAGGGAGGCAGTTTTTCTTTTCTTTTTTTTTAAAAAATATTTTATTAGGGACTTCCCTGGTGGGCCAGTGGCTAAGACTCTGTGCTTCCAAGGCAGGGGGTGCTGGTTCAATCCCTGGTCAGGGAACTAAGATTTCACATACCTTACTGTATCACCAATAGATAAAAAATAAATCAAAAATTTTTAAGTATTTTATTTCATTTTGGCATGCCATGCGACATGTAAGATCTTAGTTCTCCAACTAGATACTGAACTCATGCCCCCTTACACTGGAAGCACAGTCTTACCTGGGACTACCAGAGAGGTCCCAGGAGGCAGTCTTCCTAAGGCCCACAGAGGCACAGAATGGGTGACCAGGGTCCTAGAAATGACCCCCTCTTGATGGGTATGATGGTGGGCCCATATCAGAGTGGAGGAGGAGGTCCTGGGAGTGGATCCCTGTCTGACGGCTGCCCAGGACTGAGGAGCCACCGTGTAGACAGACAGGACAAGGTCCCGCCATCTGCTCGGCACTGGTATTTGGGACTGAGGTTTGCTGTAGCATCAACAGGATTCTGGCCTCTCAGGGGAAGGCCCTGCTTCCCTCCAGGACTACTGGAGTTGGTGGCAGATGTAAATCAATACTCTTTCTGCTTACATATTGCCACAAATCATTTTCTAGGGATTTCCTGTTGGGCACCTTGTCTTCTCAACTGCAGGGCAAGTTCCAGAAGAAGAATTGTGTCTTTTGTTTTTTAAGGTCCACCTACGGCTCCATGGACAGAGTCCCTGGGGTTGCAAAGTGTCAGCTGTGACAGTGGCTAACACTTTCACTTTCACTATGGCTCTAAGGCTGGCCCTGAACTTGTGGAAATCAGGTTCTCTGGCCACATGCCTTCGCTCATGCAGTCATGAGTCCCCCTAAAATGCAACTTTTTTCACCAGCAAAATCTGAAGTGACCAGAGTACACATCACCGTGAAGACCCACATTGAATGCCACCACAAGGCCATGTGCAAAAAAAGAATGAGGAGTCAAGTCCCAGCTAGACCTCCTCTGGATCACATGAGCTTGGTCAAGTCACTCAATTTCTCTGAGTCTGCTCCCCTGAGCAATGGGAGTGATGATAACAATTTCCCACAGCTGCTGTCAGGGTTCAATCGTGGGTTAGACGTGGGTTTTGTTGTTGTTGTTTAGTCACCAAATTGTGTCCGACTCTTTTGTACCCCATGGACTGTAGCCCGCCAGATCCTCTGTCCATGGGATTCTCCAGGCAAGAAGACTGGAGTGGGTTGCCATTTCCTCCTCCAGGGGATCTTCCCAACCCAGGGATCGAATCCGTGTCTCCTGCATTGGCAGGAGGATTCTCTACCTGGGAAGCCCAAAACTCACTAGAAACTTCTCATCAGCTAGATTACGGCCTTTCCACCGGGAAGCAGCTTCCCAGAGCCAACCCAGAGACCCTCAGCCTCTCTTAAACCTCCACAGCAATGTGTACCCTCATGGCTCACGCTGCTTCTGCCTGTGTCATCACTCAACTGTGCAATATATAGTAGCTGTCTACCCCTACCCCAACCCTCAACCCTAAGACACATTCACTTTTTAAATAAAATTTGTTATTTTCCTTATTAAGGTAGAGCTGATTTATAATAGTATATGAGTTTCAAATGTACTACACAGTGGTACACAATTCTTAAGGCAGGTATTCCATTTATAGTTATTATAAAATATTGGCTATATTCCCCATATTGTATCTTTATAATTGATTTATTTTATACATAGTAGTGGGTACCTCTGAATTCCCTACCTTCCTCTCTCTCCACTGGTAACCAAGAGTTCTCTATATCTGGGAGTTTGTTACTTTTTTGTAATGTTCACTATTTTGCTTTAAGATGTCACATATAAGTGATGACACACAGTATTTGTCTTTCTCTGCTAGCTTATTTCACACAGCATGCTGCTGCTGCTAAGTCACTTCAGTCGTGTCCGACTCTGTGGGACCCCATAGGCTCCTCCGTCCCTGGGATTTTCCAGGCAAGAATACTGGAGTGGGTTGACATTTCCTTCTCCAATACATGAGAGTGAAAAGTGAAAGTGAAGTCACTCAGTTGTGTCCGACTCAGCGACCCCATCGACTGCAGCCTACCAGGCTCCTCCGTCCATGGGATTGTCCAGGCAAGAGTACTGGAGTGGGTTGCCATCACACAGCATAATACCCTCCAAATCCATCCATGGTGTTGCAGATGACAACATCTCATCTTTTTAATGGCTGAGTAGTGTTCCATTGTATATAGACACCACATCTTCTTTATCCATTCATCTGTTAATAGACACTTAGGTGGCTTCCATGTCTTGGCTACTGTAAATAGTGTTTCTGTGCACATTGGGATTGGGATGCATATATCTTTTTACTTATTTTTTGTTATTTTAGGATATATGCCCAGGAGTGAAATTACTGGATGATAGGGTTTTTCTATTTTTAGTTTTTTTGAGGAAACTCCATACTGTTTTCTACCATGCCGGCGGCACCAATTTACATTCCCACCAACAGTGCACGAGGGCTCCTTTTCTCCACGTCCTCACTATACACATTCATTTTTGTAAGCTCCTCAGGGCCAAGTGGACCTCTAGTTCAGATTTACACACACCAGAGCCTCCAGTGCATAAAGGATTAAAGGGCCACTGCCTGAACTGAATCATTTACTGCCGTGGAATAAATATTCAAGTTCTAAGAAGAAAGTCACATCAAGACACACAGTAGCGATGTTTCAAACTTGAAGATTTCCT
Source organism: Bos indicus (assembly GCF_029378745.1). Taxonomy (NCBI): domain Eukaryota; kingdom Metazoa; phylum Chordata; class Mammalia; order Artiodactyla; family Bovidae; genus Bos; species Bos indicus. Next base: position 61,554,437 of record NC_091768.1, on the reverse strand, counting down.
TTGCAACAAAACTCTGTTTTTCTATCAGCAGCAGGCTTAGCCAGTCATGTGAATAATTTTAAACAGCCTGAAAAATTACCATTGATTTCGAAGCATTGATTTTCTGCACCACAGTAACACATTAAATCTCTTTTCAAAAAAAGACAAAAGAGAACTAAAAGAATAAACTTTCACTCCAAAGGGTGGGGGTAAGGGGGTACTTATACAACAAAATTAATTTAGTAATTTGTCTATTTTTATAGTGGATGACCTGTGAAGGACATTTCGCTTCTATACAGAAAACCCTGTTATGTAATAAAACTCAGCTGTGGTCCCAAAGAAGGGGGAGCTGACATGTCACTGGCTACCAGAGTGACATTGTGTGACACAGACAACAGGGCCACCTCCTCTGCCTGAGGCTCTGGAACCTGGGGACTGGCAGGGGAGCCTTGAAACTGCCCACTTGGGTCCAAGCCCCCCCGGGGTTTGCATCCATAGGTGGTTACTTCCCAAGGCAGATGTTGCGCCTCCAAGTCTGGGTCCTGAGTCAGGTCAGCTCTTGGTTTGACTTGTTTTATTATTTAAATGACAGGTTTAGAAAAGGAGTATTGCTTCTCAACTCAAAAGAAGAAATCTCCTCGGGCATATGTGTGATGATCTAACCACCATTCATAATTTTTTCCAAGCCAACCTTGTTTCTGTGACCTTTAGTAAATCTGGTTATTCCCAGCAGAAAATGCTCAGAGCTAAAACAGTCTCATTATAACTCAGTCTTTATGCTGAAAAAGAAAATTTTTCCCCACTGTCCTTTACCTCAACGTCCTCTGAATGCTCCCCCTCCCCCCGCACAAAAGAGACCCTGAAACTCCCATACTTGGTTTCAAGCTGAAAGCAGATTTCATTTATTTATTTATTTTTAGAACGCATCAGTTAAATCTGTTAATCTTTTTTGAGTTGAAGGACTGGAAGAAATCACACATCGTTTCTGATGTGATATACCCATGGGCGGTTTTGCATTCTACCCAAAGATAGCTCAACTTCATTTTAAGATGTTTTGCCTTCTATGGCAATCAAAATCAAACTTTTGTAAGTAGACGTGTGTGTGTGGGTTACGCAACTCCTGTCAGCGGTGCCTGCGGTCTTTGCTTGACCTTGGATGAACAGCTAAGCCTTGGAGGTGGGTGTGTGCATCAAAGCTGCCTACAAGCACACGGGTATCCCAGGTTGCTCAAGCTCCAGGATGAGAAGAGGGTCAAGGACAGTCACCTCTGGGCTCTGTATAGGCTTTGTGAAAGGTCACATCGTCTGCCTAATTGGAATCAACTTTCTTTCATGCCTGTTTTTATCTCCACGGGGAGAAATGCCAAGTGAGCTGGGAATTAAGAAGTCAGGGAGCCAGCTGTGTAACCTTGTTAAAGTCACGTTAGACGTTGGGTCTCACTTTGCTTATTTCTAAAACGGGACCAGATATGTTTGAAGGCAACTTCCAGCTCACATTCAGGTTCTTGTTTTTTTCCTGGGAAGATCCCAGGAAGTGTTCAGAGTTCAGGTAGTCACTTCCCCCTAGTCAGATGTCATCCAGCCAGCCTCCTGCATGTCATTGCTTTGTTCCTGCCATGTGAACAGCATCTGGGTCCTCATCCCAGGACAGTGTCTTCCTTTCTGCCCACACCTCAGTGGGCTCCCTCCAGCCCTGCCCACCCCACCACCAGCCCCCTCCACTGGCTCCCATCAACAATATATCTGGGGTAATATATTTGTAACCAGGACAAGCTTTGGGAAAACCTCTGTTACTGTTCCTAGGAAAGTTGAGTGTTGCTGTTATCATAAACTCTTAAGTTTCCTCAAATTTTCCACTTACTTGTTCTCCTTATATGAAACGTTATCTTTCCCCAGATGTAATACTTCCTATGCAACCCCTTTAAAGGAGACCACTGCATTCATTCAAATGAAATTATTCAGGACCTACTATTTGTTGGGCTCAAGAAAAGCTTGTTGAGTGAATAAATGAATGGGTAAATGTACCTTGCTGGGTGCTACAGGAGATTCAGAAACAAGTTCTCTCCCCAGCCTTTAGGAGGATGGTCTATCTATGGCAGTGGAAAGGATTAAACACATACAGAAATAGTTGGAATACAAGCAGTGCCAATATTCATGGTATGGTACCACCACCTGTAAATACTGAAAGCTATATTACTTGAATACTAGTTGGGAAATAGCCACTTCCCTACCTACCCCCTGCAAGTCTTTCCCCTCCCAGCTATCCTACCTCTTGCTTGGAGTCCCCAAGTGTTAGTCATTCAGTAGTGTCCGACTCTTTGTGACTCCATGCACTGTAGGCCCCCCAGGCTCCTCTGTCCATGGAATTCTCCAGACAAAAATACTGGAGTGGGTTGGAATCCCCAAACCTCACCCAAACCTAGCAACCAGGGAGGTTTAACATCTGAGGCTTGGCAGGGAGCCTCAGGGTATGCTGCTGCAGAGCTGATCTGATTGGTCAGCACCCTTGCCTAACTAACCAGTTAGTTAACATTTGAACTATCTCTACTGAATGAGTAAAGCTCAGGTAACTGCCAAATAATAACAATAAAAATAAAAGTGAGGAAACAAAAATATTGGGAAAGTTGGTTCCATTCTCAACTACAGTGATGGGCACCAGCCAAAAGAGGGCATTACATTCCCTGGCCACAGAGACCAGCTCAGGAATGAGCAAATGACCAACCAGATTAAATAGGATGTAACAAAACTTTGGCTGGCACTGTTGGTAGAGAGATACTTGTTCTTTATGATGGATGTAAACTAAGATGTGATTCTTGAGAAACCATGGGCTACCATATGAAGCCCAATGATGCTAGGAGTTGAGTGATGGGAAGTTCCTAGATCAAGCCACTCCTGAAGTCAAGCATGCCTTGGAGACTTCAGTTATCTAGAGTAGATAAGTTTGGTTTTCTGTTACTGTATAACAGGAAAAGTCCTGATACTGGGATGAGGCAGCAAAGGAAATACAGAGTAAGAGATGTGGAAAACAGTGCCCTGTCATTCCCAGTTTCCTTCATTCTTAGCTTTTTCGAGCCAGCTCTCCACAATCCTGGAATTTAGTCCCTTTCCTCTTTGCCATTTCCCAGGCCATCAACCCCTTCTGACTTTTACTTGATTTCCTACCCAGTCTGGGGTAAAATTCTTCACCCTTTTAACCTTCTGTTTTCACCTTGTTAATCTCTAACCCTGGGTCATCAGAACAACACTCCTTAGCTCTTTTCCCATCATGGCAAACTCAGAAAATAACAATCTTTGAATGACACCCTGGGGTAAACTAGAGATTTAGGGTGTCTTGGGGGGAAAAGTCTATTACATTTTTTATATTATGAAATTATGATTTAAAGAAAAGTAAAACACAAAGTCCCAGGGAAAATGGAGATTTGTATTAAACTTCAAAATAAAATCTTTTCAAAATGTTAAATGAGAAATAGGAACTTTCTTCCAAGGACATGACTTTTTTACATCAGTTTTTACATTACAAATGCTGTCCTCAAATCCTGATCAAAACTTTTTAATGGTAATCTCTTCAATTTTGGGGGGAGTCCCTATCAACAAGAAACTGCACATGTTAGAAATTAAAAAATTACAACCATTTTCTGGGAACCTTTCAAAATGTCAACCGCTGAAATTATATTTAAAGAACCAAATAATGTTTTCTCTTTTCAGTTCTACGTATAAATGTCTTGTGATTTCTTGCTGCGATTTCTTATGATAAAACAAATGAACTTTGAATCCAATAGGATTATTTTTAAGTCGATTATTTCCAAATAATGAGAAGTCCTAATGTACATTTTTAAAGCAATCTCCTTGCACCTAAAATAAAAACTATCACAATAGATGATCAGTCATGGTGAGAGCTTCCCAACCACTGTTTCAAGACACCCTGCTGTGTGGCCAGGGGGATTCTAAGTATGCTATAGCAGTGTGGACCCTCTTGGCCCCCAGGATGACCAGGTGGGGCCTGGACTGTAGCCTTCAGATGAGAGTTGCTTCTGGGCTCCTGCAGGCAAAAGCACAATGATCAGCATCAAGGACTGTGATGTACGATGCTTTACTATGGAGACTGGGAGAGACCAGCTATGCAGCATGACTGCTCAGCCTGGACAGAGAGCCCGTGGTGTTACCAGGCACACAGCTGCTGTGGCTAACTAATCAAAAGGGGCTCCTGGGAGGGCTTTAGCACGTGGCAGTAAGTGTCTGCCTTTATGTATGTCAGATGCTTGAGTCCACTAAACGTATCATCACAAACTGAACACACCCTGTGTAACCACGACCCCTTGGAATGGTAATTTATCTGTTGACATAGAGTGCAAGTTGCTCAGTTGTGTCTGACTCTTTGCGACCCCATGGACGGTAGCCCTCCAGGGTCCCTCGTCCATGAGGATCCTCCAGGCCAGAATACTGGAGTGTGTAATAGTTCCCTTCTCCAGGGGATCTTCCCATCCTAGGTTTCGAACCCAGGTCTCCCACATTGCAGGCAGATTCTTTAGAGTCTGAGCCACTAGGGAAGCCCATCTGTTGACACAGATTAAACCCCAACCCCCTCCACCTCCATTTCCTCCTATTTTCTCTTGCTTTTCCCTTGATCCCAGCCATCACCATCATCCTTCTGAAGGTCACCTGGAAACCCAATTCAAGGACTTTTTCTCAGTCTTTGACTCTTTACGACTTTCCTGGAGCAATCAGAACTATCTTCTGCCTTTTCCAGCAAGAAACATTTCTCTCCCAGGCCAGGACCAGGAGGTTTTGTGTGACCTGTTAAGGAGACTTGAGTGTGGCTCCTCTGTCCGTGGGATTCTCCAGGCAAGGATACTGGAGTGGGTTGTTATGCCTTCCTTGTAGAGGCCTGAAGGCTCTAAGAAAACTCACACAAGTGTGCACACACACACACACACACAGAGACTGGGCTAAATGGAGTAGGGCCAGGTTTCAGAGAAGCAGTATTTGTAACTACATTAAAAAGCCAAGGCTACTACTTTGGCTTTTAGCATTTTTCATCTTTGAATGCTCAATAAAAATATTTTTGGCAAAGGGAAAACAAAACAAAACATCTCTCTCTCTTTCTCTCTTGGCTCCTGTGTGCTGTACATTCTTGAGTTCCTTTTTCTTCTACCCACTAACACAGGGGACTCTGACCCTCCGGTACTCCAAGTCTTCTACTCCACTGTTTCTACCATTACTACTGTGTGGATGAATTTAAAATCTTGCTAGTGGTCTGCTTGTTCAAGTTCCAGTTCTACATTTCTGTCTTCTCTTTGGACAATTCCATCTAAATCTCCTGACAGCACCTCCCACTCATCATGCCTAGAGGCTCCTTCTGCATTCCAGGTCCAACTCAGCTCTTGCTTCTCACTTCCCTGCTTTTGCTAAGGGCACCACTATCCCCCAACTAGGCTCAAACCCTTGAAGGTAAACTTGACTTCTCAACTATTGCTGAATCCTAACGATCTCCCTCTTGAATGCCTGTCACACCCATCTCTTCAACTTCGGTAGATGCCACCCTATTCTGTATTCTTTACCTCTCACCTGGATTACTACTGTAGCCTCCCAACTGGCCTACCATCTTGTTTTTTCTGTCTCCTGCCACTTTTGGCAGATTATTACCAGCTTATTTCAGCATAAAACTCACTTGCTTATTTTTTAATTTTTTAAAAACTTTCTTGTTTAAAAGCTTTCAATAGCTCTTTACTGTTGATTGAATTTAGCTTAACTTCTTAGCCTGACTTTCAAATCCCTTCATAATCTGTCCCCAGCCTATCTATGTAACCTGAATTTATTTATAGATTCTAGAAATATTTATTGAACTCCTATACTTTGTGCCAGACTGACCGAGGTACTGGACAAGCAAACATATACGTTAGATCATAACTGCTGGTAAAAAAAAATACTAATTCAGGTAAGGAGGTACATGGTGATGGGAGAGGCATTTTCTTATTTTTTATTTTTTGGGGCACACCATGAGGCACATGGGGTCTTAGTTCCCCAACCAGGGATTGAACCCACACTCCTTGCATTGGAAGCATGGAGTCTTAATCAATGGATCACCAGGGAAGTCCAGGAGAGGCATTTTAGATGAGATGGTGAGGAAGGCCTTCTGGATGAGGAGGCATTTGTCTGTAAAGACTTGAATGAAGGCAGCGAGCATGAGCCTTACAGACACAGAGGGGAAGGGCACTACAGGTAGAGGGAAAAGAAAGTTCCAAGTCCTTAAATTCAGAGTACGCTTGGCAAATTGGAGAAACAGTAGGGGGGCAGAATGGATGAGCAGAGTGAACAAGGAGGAAGAGAAGACACGAGAGAGTGAGGCCTCAGGGTCAGGTTATATAGGCCTGGGGGATGACGGTGTGCATTTAGGATTTAATCCCAAATGAGGTGGAGGACACTCGAAGGCTGTGACTAGTAAAGTGACATGTTCTAAAAAATACTACAGACAGCTGTGGGGAGACTGGATAGGGGAGGGGATGAGTGAGAGTGAAAATTGAGTGGCCAGTTAGGAGGCTACTGCAATCATCCAGGCAAGAGATGAAATGAGAGGTTTAGGGAGGGTGGTGGTGTTTGGTTGCTGTGTCCGATTCTTTGCAACACCATGGGCTGTAGCACGCCAGGCTCCTCTGTCCATGGGATTTCCCAGGCAATAATACTGGAATGCATAGCCATGCCCTCCTCCAGAGGACCTTCCCAACCCACTGGCAGGCAGATTCTTTACCACTGAACCATCCATGTCTCCCAAAGATAGGAGACATCATTAAACTCTGACTACAGTTAAGATGCTAGCATCTGCTGGTGGATTGGATGTGACGTGTCAGAGAAAGAAAAGGATCCAGGATGATTCTGAAGCAACTGGAAAGACAGTTGCCATGAACTGGGCTCCATGAGAAGCAGGTGGGAACAGAAGTTGACAGGAGGAGGAACGTTCAGTCTGGGGTATATAAGTCTGAGGTGACTATCAGATAGCCACATGAAGACGTCAGATTGTCAGCTGGATATCTGAGCCTAGAATTGACAAGAGGCCGGGCTAGAAATAAATGTGGAAGCTGTTTGTGTGTAGATGGCACTAGTGTTTGGAGAGTGGGAGCGATCCCTTATAGACTATAGACAGAGGCCAGTGGACTGAGCCTGGGTCAGTATCACATGTAGAGGTTGAGAAGGTACAAGAGGGATCAGGAAGGTCAAAGGAAAGCAAACAAGGAGACTATGATGGCCTGGAAACCAAGGGCAGAAAGGGTTCAACAAGCAGGGAGTAGTTTAGGAATCGAACCACGTCCCCTGCAGTGGAAGCAGAGTCTTAACCACTAGACCACCAGGGAAGTCCTAAGGAGGAAGTGGTTTGTGGCTTGTTTAAAAATAATTGTGTGTGTATATGTGTGTTGCATATGCACACGTGTGTAATGGAGGATGGGAGACTGGTTTGTGCACTCTAAATATTCATAAAAAGAAACTGCCAGATTGATCGTTGCTGAATCTGGGTAGGTGGGAGTTCATGTTATCATTTTCCATATTTGTGTATCAATTTGAAATTTTCCATTAAAAAGAAGGGATGAAACAAAACAGGGAGAAACTGAAATGTTGATGGCACTGACAGGTCAGTTAGGAGTGGATGGGACCTGTACAGGCAGTGGTGCTGGTGACGAGAGAAATCTCAGCAGGGAGGAGAGCCTGTTGGTAGTGGCTTCAAGAGAGATGGGGTGGAAAGGCGTGAGCGAGGACCATCACCTCCTTCTAGGGATTCTGTGGGAAAGGGGAACAAAGAAGTGGGTCGCTAGCTGGAAGGAGATCAAGGGGCCAGAGGTGGGTAGGGGGGTAGTTGAGCTCAGGATGGAGTGATTATAGCCATATTTCCTACCACTGTCCTGAACAAAAGCTCTAGACACACCAGAAAGCATCCTTCCCTCCCCCACATTCTCTGTCCACAAGCCCCCAATTCATCCCACCCATCCACCAAGGCCTGGACCAGCTCCCACCTCTGGCATCACCCTAATTGTATGTGATGCGTCCGGGTGTATAGTTTCTACCCACAGGCAGAATTTTTAAGGATTCATTATGGGAAAGTTTTGGCTGTATGTGCAGTTGGAGTCTCGGCAGCCCTCAGCTTTAGTGTGTGTCTGAGCACACTGTGTGTTTATGCTGCAGATTCAAACTGCACAACACTCCCCTGACAGCCTTCAGAGGGGAAGCACAAACAGGGAATTCTTATTCCCTTAGATCCTGGAAGACAGCATTCGATAGTAGCAAGGAGAAGAGTATCTTCCACTTGCCTTTCTCACTCTAAAAGACATGGCTAGAAGCACGGTTCACACTAAGGGATCATGGACTGGTATTTATTTTTGAAACTAACTGAAAAGCCTCAGCTGTTACCCAATGACTTCTCTTTGAAAACATCAAAAGTTGGGCGGGAGTAGGTGGGTGGGGAGAAGGAGCCTTCTAGTTTCAGATGTGGCAAGCTCCATGAAACTGCACTGAAAAATGAGACGTGATGAAAAACACTGCTTTGCTCACACCTCCCTCAGAGTGTATCACAGTGAGGAGACCAGGGCACCAGTTCTTAAGATTCTTCCTGCTGGGAAGATTCCCTCAGAAGTATTCATTTTCAGTGTAAAAGGCAAGAACAGACAAGACACTTCTAATCAGGATTAAATACAAGATGCATCAGAGACGGACTGTGAAGAAATTCTTAAGAAACAAGAGATGTTATCAATGTTTCTGTGATGATGAGAAGGCTAAGGGGACAATGTTTTTGTTCCTATACAGCTAACTGAGGGCAAGAAGAATAAACACAACTTTTTTTTTTTTTTTAACTGGATTGTAAGTTGATTTTCAATGTTGTGTTAGTTTCAACTGAATCACTGTACTATATACCTGAAACTAACACAACATATATATATATTCTTCTACAAATTCTTATCCCTTATGGATTATTACTAAATACTGAGTATTGACTGAGTATTAGTAGCATGAACAGAAAGGCATGTGTACCTTCGGCCCCTAATTACTGCCAGTGCTCACTGTTGCCAAGCCCTGTGTCATGTATGTGTTATATATGACCAAGTCCCTCCACTCTCGAAGTCCGGGGAGACCATCACAACACAGGGTGACAGCCAAGAGGCCACCTGTGGTGGAAAGGCCTCCCTGATCCTGGAAGTAAGGGAGCTTGGGGCTTTCTGACAGAAAGCACCATGAGCAGAGGTTCCTGGGTAGAGAGAGGTAGAGAGCTGAGACAGCCAGGAGCCACACTATGCTGAGACCCAAACCTGGACATACAGGTAGAGACAAGGTCCCAGAGGGCCTCTGATGCCAGGGAGCTCTGACTGGGGAGGAACAACAGAGGCAGGTTTGCAGTTTCAAACGATCATTTTGGTGGCAGCGATCTAAAGGGAAAATAGTCCATGTGCCAGCTTCAAAGTGGTGAAAATTGGTGACTCTTATTGGTGTGATGCGCTGTCAAAGCCAAAGTCTGTTTTTCTGTTATATTCAGCTATGCTTATTTCTGTACCTCCAAGAGGTGAGGGTTTCATTCTATTTGAGTATTTTCAAACATTCAGACAATTTCCTTGTTCACCTATGCAGCTTAGATCACAAGAGCACAATGTAATCAATCATGGTGATGTAAGTGGATGGTAGTTACTATGAAAATGACCTTCAGCTATCCATCTGAGACAGCTTCTTCCCCTGCACTTACAAGCCCCTGCCTGGAATTTCACTGAAGCAATAGTCCCCAGCACTGGTCTATGAAAAAGTTTTCACCAGTTTGGGGTTAAATGTAGAGTCAATGGACAGTGTGGTGAGACATCTGTAAAACAAACTCTGTTTTATGTAATTACATGTCTTTTCTTTGAACTTATGTCCTACTTGCTTTTTGGGAATTAAGATTCCCTTTACTTTATGGAACAACAGCAACACTTTTTTGTAAATATCCTTTCATGGCAAAACAGTTGGCAACGCCAGATCTGTGCAGCGATTTTTTTTGAAATGTGAAATGGTCTTAGAAGCCTGGAAGGCCCAGCGGTCACCTGACAGCTGAGTCTGGGGAGAAGACTGGCACATCTGGGTTCACCAAGGCTGATACTGGACCTGCCAAAGTGTCAGAGCTGACAGCAAACTATGTGACAGTCGGAAAACACTGGCCCAGTGTGTGACTTAATCACTTATTTCCTCTTAATTGCATCTTTGGAATTAAGCATCTTAATGAGGATTATTAAACTCCTGCCTCTGTGTCACTCACATTTAAACACTGTTTAAATGTGACTTAGTAAGTTCCTAAAAATATATTTACTTTTCTGCTCCCAACTTCATCTTACTTTGGAGAGAGGTGCTCATAACCTATTACCTGTTAGCGCTGAAGAAACAACTTAAACAGTTTGGGACCCTGGCACGAAAGCAGCCCTCCCCACAAGAGCTGTACCAGAGCCTTTCGGCAAGTACTTACTACACCATCAATCAGGACAGCAGAGCCTGGTGTGCTGCAGTCCATGGGGTTGCAAAGAGCTGGACACCACTGAGCAACTAAACAACAAATTAGGTGAAGGAGGTGAAAGACCTATGTTTGGTTCTCAGCTTACAACTCACTAGCTATGTAACCTTGGGTCAAAGCTTTCTCAACTGCAAAATGAAGTTGAGATGGTATCTCCCTGAACAAAGTGGTTGTGTTTGGGGTTTGGTGAATATTCCACAAGGGTGATATTGCTATTATCATGAATACAGGATAGTCACAAAACACTGGCTTTTACACAAGAATCATGTTAGACCTGAGAAGGTTCTTTTTGATCATCTTTATAGATGGGGAGAAATGAGTCCTAGAGTGGACAGAAATCCAAAGGAGGCGGAGCCTAGACTTGGTCTCTGGGTCTAGCCCAAGATTTTCTCTAACGCATTAGTTTTTCCTACCTGGAAGCATTTGATGCATAATTTTCAAGTTTCGTGGTTTCTCAGGAAGAAAAATAGAGGATTTTCCAAGTTTTTATGCTAATCTCAAGAATGCAACAAAACTAGGTGGATGTTGAGGGGCATGGTTGAGAGGATCTGATAAAAGCAACAAAAGGGACACAAAAGCATCAGCAGTAAAACAAAGAAGATACACTTTCTATTATTTTAAATCAGTAGTTTTATTACAATATGGACTGACACACAATTAGAGAAGGAATGTCCTGACATTTTCTGAGCATTTCACGGAAAGCAAATGTAACCAGCCAGGCAGTCAAGTCTTCCACATCTTTTTCAAACACAGAGCAAAATCTTTTATCTGTGATAACAAAGGAAAGTAAAGTTTTCTTATTCTTGTCTACATAACTTCAGCGTCAGAAAACAGTTATTAGGAAGTGGGCTGAGACAGAAGTATTTCCTTCATGACGTCCCAAACTGTGCCTCCAGACTTCCACCCCGATTATTTTCTGGATGACTTTTTATGACACTAAGGATGGTAATGTGTTCAGGGGTAAATGGGATCTACTTACTATACATCACTACAACTGAAAGGGAGAGATAAATTAAGAAAATTAAGTCCTGGAAAATGCACAAAGGCAAAGAGAAAATATCTGAGTGTACTGAAGATGAGATGCTCTTTTCACGTAACTCATTTAAAAGGTTACAATTACCATGAACATTTTAACTCCATTAAAGACCGCTGACAAAGGCTTGCTCTCTCATCAGCAAAAGGCTTCTGCCTTTACACGAGCTTGGAAGAAAGCATCACACTGTGTGAAAAGAGCCACTAATCCTGGTGAAGCAGGTGTCAGACTATCAGGAGTTGCATAGGCTTTTCAGATCCATTTTGTACAAGACACCATGAAATCTTGACCAATTTCCACCTTTCAACAGTTGCAGCAGCAATCAGATGTTTTTATCCCTGTAGCACTCAAACACACAAAAGTACTCTAGGAAACAAACACTACAATGGCATTTTGAATAAATTCACATTACATAACTTGGGAACAATAAAGGGAGAAGCCCAAGCATGACTCCAGTATTTCATATAGAAAAGCACTGCAGGAGAAAACTTTGTTTAAAAACATTAAAACTCAAATGAATAGAAATACACTTTTGGTTAATCTGTGCTGTTTCATATAGAAATCCTATCAGATACTCAATCTACTAGGTGACTCGTTTGGATTTTCATGTCTCACTGTCTTAGTAGAAGAATGTACACTGCTGCCTATACTCACATATATATGCATTTACATATATAAAATTCAGATAATGAAAATTTGTTTTAAATACACATACTTAAAACCTGTACCCTAAAAATAAATACATTGGCCTCCAGTAAGCTAATTCTCAAGAGTTCCTTGACAAACCAATCAGAACACAGTTTCTCAACAATGGCACGTGACGAATTAGCCACTCTTTAAATCCATTATCTATCAGTAAATGTGTTAAAATTCAGATGTACAACCGAAATAGCATTCCCAGAATAGAAGATGAGAGAAAATTCTGGCTTTGAAAATAAATGTCTTGGCTTCCTTCATGTTTAGTTCCTACAGATGTCTAGTCTTTGCCTCTGCATTTATCTAGCAGTGGGAGAGCATTTTCCAGGGACAGCATTCTCTTCCACTGATGTTACCTTCTAATCAAAGGAGTCAGCTGGCATTTCCTTTGCAGTTTTGTGTAAAGGAACTAATACAACATTGTGTATATACCTGATATCAGTCCCATCATCACAGTGAGTTGTGTGTTTTAATGTAATTTACAATGCGCCGATACCACCGAGGTAGGGGAGAAGTAGCCCTGGCATTAAAAAAGCCTCCCAGAAGAACACCACACAGGGACTGGGCGGTGTATCTCCACGTTTTATGAAGTGACTCAAGACCACTGCCAGAGTGGACAGACTGGGTATGTCTGATACTGTAGTTCAAACCACAGACTAGATACACTTCCTTTAGAAAGAATGACATTCACAAGATGGAGCTTCACTTTTTTACTTTTACAGTTCCAAAACAACTTAAAATGATATAAACCAGACCAAGTTGTTTAATACAGTACAATATTTAACAACTTTGTCATTTGGTTTTGAATATCAGAATTTCAGAGATGTAGGAAATCCATGATAAATAATAGCAAGAATGTTTAATGCCACTGCCTAAATGTTTTAAAAGGAAAATCTATCATAGTTGAAATATAACTTCTAAAAAAGACAATGTTCTATGCACTCACAGTTCCAGATTGCTAACTTTATAAATTAAAGCAAAAGTTATCCATATATAAACAAGGCCTCTTTTTCATTGATTTTGATCTCATTTAAACCTTGAGATATTTCAATCTTCAGATTCCACAAGGTAAGGCTGAATTTATCATATATAAATAAAATGTTTAAGTCCATGATGTATTGTAGCACTGAGGAAACAAAAACACCAAATATTTACAGACTGGCTACAATACTTTTTTTTTTTAAGTCAAATGTATATCAACATCAAGCCACACTCTTTTTTTTTTTTTAATTTCTCTGGTTGCAAAAAATAGGACAACAGCATTTTTTCTCACTCATCTTTCCTCTCAGTCCTGAAGTCAGAGGCAGGTCTTTAGGTCAAAGGTCTTTTGGGAGGTGGTGGAGGCATGAGCTCTGTGTCTGGGTCTGGATGATGCTTTCGCTTCTGTCCTTGAGAAGCTGCTGCACATCTGTCAATGAACTCGAAGAGCATCTCCTTGGTGACAGGGTTGGAGATACTGTTGCACACAGCTGTGGAGAAAGGGAGACACGTGTCTCGTGTGAGGGTTCATGAAGGGAGCTGACTTGCCCCAGGGAGATGAAGACAGGAGAGGTTTCCATCCCAACAGGCTAGAACGTTCCATCTTGCCGACGTGGTGACCTGCTGCGAATTAAACTGCTCCTCTCTCCCCCACCCCTGAAATGAGGGCATTGCTGGTGGCTTTTCATTTCTCGGCAGAGCCATGTGGCTTGTGGGATCTTAGTTCCCAGACCAGGGATGTATCCCACGTCCCCTGCACTGGAAGCACTGGACCCCCAGGGAAGTCCCTCTAGTGGTTACTCTTCACTATTAATTCTAGAACAAAATGTTTAAGTAGTTGGGTTTAAGCCTGTCTTCACCACAGTTTTCGATCCTTCCAAACAGTTTGTATTGCATATTGATCTCGTGCAATGCATCCCACTCCAGTCCATGTTAATACAGTTTCTAAAGAAAACACACCCTGTGTCCTCCAACCTTTCTCTCTCTCAGAGAGACGTGCACGCTGGCACGTGTGTAACACAGCACACTAAGGCTCTGTTGTAGCTGGGAAAGCATATTTTCCTTTATTTTAGTAGCTTGTTTGAAGTAAGGTATTATAACAAAATGACTATTAAATAAACACCTTTTCTTATGTGATCAAAACTGTATTTACCTACTCGGTTTTAGAAAAAAAGACATGGGCTTAATTACTCCTCTTTTTTGAAATTAACTCATCCTGTCTGAACACAAATAGTTCTAACAAGAATCTTTTGAATGTATAAAAGTAACTTTTAAGCTGTAAAACTCAAACTGTCAATTTCTTTATTATCTCTTAAGCTTATCATCCCACCATCGGCACCTTCACTGACTGAGCACTCTTAAAGTTCACAATCCCATTAACCTTTAATCTTGGTTTGTTTGGTTTTTTTCCAATTCCACTAAAAGCTCAATCCAGAGTTGCCTGAAGTAGTAGTTTACCTTATAAAAATAATTAATGCATGCTGCTCCTCATGAAACAAGCTTACTACTCTGAATTCCCAAAGCAATCACACTGTACCCAGAGCACATCCTGAAGATAGCATACCAAATTCTACATTTTTTTTTTTAAGCTTTTCATTGACTTTGTTCTCCATTGTTTGTAAAGCTATTTTAGGAGCTGGAAATTACATTCTCCCCTGCTAATTCTGTCTTTTACCATCTGGCAAACGATGGTTTTTAGCGTTTTGAACAGATCTGCAATTACCGTGGTTTTTGTTATGGTTGTTGTTCAACAAATTCACCTTGTCCACAGCTCACCTTCTTGCCCTTTAAACTGCTCCCCTGAGCACCTGGCAGGAGCCCACAGGTTTAAAGAGGACTGGAGTCACAGGCACAGACCTGCCACAAGCCCTCTTCAGTCTGGATGACCTTCTCCCCTCTGAGCTGAACCGTGAAAGAGGTTCGTTCTAACACCTTACCTCTTTTGGGGGGTTTCATGTACCATCCACTGGGAGGCTGTCATACTCACCCATGGCAGTGTTGTAGGCATTAGGAAAACTTTTATCTGTTCTCTGTCTCATAAAGACCCAGCTGTTGTTCTCGAATTTGCATTCTATAATTTTGTTGTCATACTGTTTTAGCTCTTTTGTCACCTGTTTTAAAAGAGAATTGACGAAAATATTTAAGTCATTTGACAGGCTCTTGCCTCCATTATGTGACAGATGCATGAGGGGATGCCAAAAACACCTCGGTGGCCCGTCACATGGAGCTCTTTGTCACCTGAAGCGTCTAATCAAGCCCAAGGATGCGGTACTCACTCCCCTGCACACTTGCCGATTAATCTGACATCTTATAAATAGGAGTGAAAACGGCTGCCAATATACAGCAGTTAAAGGAAGCTATGCAGAAACCAGCCACTCCTGAGCCAGGTGCAAATGTTACCACAGGGACCAGTGCCTCCAATACTGTCTGTGTCCCTCTGGCTTCAGAAACTGAGTATCTGCAAAGGTTCCAAAAACTTTCAGAAAGGTCCTGCCATCTACATTCCTATGTCAGAACCTAAGAGATCCCCTTTACTGGTTAAGATAAAAAGTTACACACAAGAGAGGAGACATTAGGATCTGATTCAGGCAATGTGCATCCTAAATATTTTGCTTTTTAAGCAGTGATAATTAACCAAAAAGCTCATCTTTAGGCTGTTTATTTACCCTTTTCATCTCCAAAACAGTAGGAATTTAGAGATGAAGCTGCTTTTGATATTAGGTGGTGGATTTTTTTGGCTACTTCACCTCAGATGATTGAATATGGATTACAACTTACTCTATCAAAGCTAACAAGTATCCATGGCAACTGTAGAGGCTTTTAAAAGATACTTCATCGGGCTGTGAGGATGGTTTTCATAAATAGGAATCTAAGCTTATCTTTGCAGTTTTCAAATCAAATGCCAGTCATAGTAATATTTTAATTCTGTCCTCATCTTTCACAGCTAACAACTTTTCCTCACAATATGGAAGATTGCAATCAGTTAACTTCATTAGCATTATTTGAAAGGCTCTCCCTTTTCTACCCACGTATTCACTACCACCTAGGAATATAAAGAGAAGCAAATTTTTTAAAGATGCTGTCAATTCACAGAATAGGCAGTGCATGTTTTCATAAAAACTTTCAAATTGTAGTCCTTTTCCCTTCCTTCAGTATTACAGCTGATTGGACTACTTGCATTTTCAACAAGTCTGACAGGACCAACACATTTCAGTGTACTGGAACCAGACCTACCCAAGAAAATGATGTTCTACTTAATAAACTTGAAAATTCATCCTCAAATATTCATTATTCTAATCTCAACTCCCCTCCCTCCCTTCCGAGGGATCTACCTCCTTTTATTTTTGATACATGATCTCTATCCAACCTAGGCAACTTACTCGGGTACAGGAACCACTTACATTACACCAGAAGTAGGCTCTAACAGGTAGGTTGCTAAACCTTTCAGATTCTTCCTTTTCTAATTTCTTAAATGGGCAATGGAGCTTCTAAGGCACCGGGACACTGGAGCAATAACAAATGAAAGTGTCCGACACACAGTAGCCCACCAGTAGAATTCTTAATTGAATATAAAGTCAGGAAATGAAACATTACTTGTAAACTTTAAGAAAAACAAGCTAAGCAAATTCACTAAAGAAACCAAGATGACATGAAAAGATATACTTTGAAAGCACTTGTCAAGAAAATTATATCATACACATTTACAAGAATGGCTTGTTATCAATGTGCAGTCTGTACTTTTACTCACTGCTGATCACAGTACATCTTTATCACATAGCTTATCATTCTTGTGTTCCTAGCATCTGATTTGCTATAAATTATGTGTTGCTCAGTCTGACTATAGCGGTTGGGCTGTATTATTAAGTATCTGTTTGTATCTGTCCACATTAACACTCTGGGAAACAAGGCTTTCCAGAAAATGCAGGCACCTGCCACTATGCCAACCTAAATGTATTTCCATGTTCAAAAACAAGTACATTGCTGTTCATTCACCACACCAATAATATTCCCAAAACAGACACACTGTACTCATTTGGTCAGGTAATAAAATATATCTAACTGATAAACACAATACATCCCATATGTGTACAAAGACAGTTTTCACTAATGGTCAGATCAGAAGAATGACTGGCATACAGGGAAGGAGTTTAATTTTAGTATCTAAATTCTAATTGGTTACTATGACAATAATCATCCTCAGCCAATCATACATTATTATTTACTAAAACAGGATCTGGTTAGGCCTTTTATAATCAGCTCTGCTACCCTGTTTTGAGTTAATGAGAGGCTGCAAGTAATAAGAATAAAATATTTATAAATCAAGATTTTACATCTGTACCCATAATTACATTGGATTAATGAGATTTATTGGGGGTTTTTGGTGGGGGGAGAAAATACAGTGTATTTTATACTGAAGAAAATATTTTTTTTGCTTTCTTCTTGTCCATCTTATTGAGTACCACGCTTTTGATACCATTTAAATCTACCAATAATCTGGTGTTAAGAGATAGTCAGACGAAACCAGATCTAGTACCTCTGAAGATTTGAGATTAGCAGGTCAATGGAACAAAGGGCCCAAGACAGAAGAAGACAGAACCACAGCTGTTCTTCTCTGTATTTTTTTCTTTTTTTAAAGATGCAACATAGTTTAATCTCAAAAACATTATGCTGAGCAAAAAGAGCTGACACAAAGGAATATATACTGTGTGACTCCTTTATACAAATTTCAAGAACAGACAAAACAAATCTAAACTGATATAAATAAGAATAATGGTTGCCTGGAGTACAGATCCAAGTGGTAAGGGGACTGGAGTACAGATCCAAGTGGTTAAGGGGACTGACAGCATAATAGTAGCATGTAGGAAATTTTAAGTGTGTTGGAAATGTTGTAGAGCATCATTAGGGTAGTTGTTACACAGATTAATATATTTTTTCAAAACTCATCAAATTGTTTAGCAAAATTTATGCATTGTATTGCATGTAAATTACACCTCTATTTTTTAATAGAATACTTTTTGTAACCTAAATGCTGGCCATGGTACCAAGTCACAAAAGGCAAACCATCAGTGTTGGCTGAACCAACCTGCACAGAGCAGACAGATGAGTTTCTGTCTCTAATGGTGGAGTGCAAGCCTTTAAAATTTACTGTCCCTGCTCTGTGAGAGCTGTTTTGTTATCAAGAGCTCATCTTCCTTTTCTAGAGAGACTACAAAGGGGAGAGGGATTTCTCTGAACTAATTGCTCTAGAGACACTACAAAATAACAAATATCCTTAGATTGAGAAGACACCATTAAGCTGGGTTTTAACTTTTAATTCTGAAATAATTTTAGATCTACAGAAAAGTTGTAAAGATTGTATCAAGAGTTCCAGGATTCCCATCACCCTGCTTCCTCTAATGTTCATGTTTTGTATATCACAGAACAGTTATCAACTCTGAGAAGTTAACAATGATACAACACAATCGGCTAAACTTGATTCAGACTTCATCATTTTTTCCACTTATGTCTTTATCTGCTCCAGGATCCAGTCCAGGCAGCTGCATTGTACTGTCACGTCTGCTTAGTCTCTTCTGACCTACGACAGCTTCTCAGACCCTTCGTGACACACTTGAAGACTGCTAGCTAGATATTTTGTAAAATGTTCCTCAGTCTGTGATTTTCTGATGTTTTCTCATGATCAGACTGAGGTTATACATTTTGGGAAAGAATGCCAGAGAGATGATATACCCTTCTCATTACATAATATCTAGGGGATAGATAAGATCTTGGGCTTCCCAAGAGGTGCAATACTAAAAAAAAATCCACCCACCAACGCAGGAGATGCAAGAGACGCAGGTTCGATCCCTGGGTTGGGAAGATCCCCTGGAGTAGGAAATAGCAACCCACTCTAGTATTCTTTGCCTGGAAAATTCCATGGATGGAGGAGTCTGGTGGGCCATAGTCCATGGGGTCACAACATGATTCCTTACTGGTGATGTAAACCCTGATCACCTGGTGAAGAAGGTACCAGCCAGGTTTCTTTACTGTAAAGCTAGCATACTCTATTAGTTATGAGGCACTGTGTCTAGCCCTGAACAAAGATAAGGGAATTCAGCCACTTGCTTGAAGGAAGGGTATCTAAGAATATGTGGACATTTATTAAAAGTATCACAGAAATCAATACATTTCCTAGGAGAGAGACTTTGAGGCTATACAAATATCCCTTTTCTTCTTAAAAGTTTCACTCATTAATTGTAGCATTCATCCATGAATCATGCCTATGGCAATTATGACTGTGGTATTCTAACGGAATTTTCTACTTTCTCCATTCCTTATACATTTATTATCTGGATGTCTTCTGTAAAGAAGATTTGCTCTTCTCCCTCATTTATTTATTTGCATCAGTAAGAGCTCATGGATATTTATTCTATTCTTTGGCTTATCATAAACTATTTTCACTTCATTTTCTTGCTCAAATTGTTCCGGTTTTGGCCACTGGGAACTCTGTCGAGTTGGCTGCTGTCCACTTTTACTTACTTACGTAGTTTTAGTGTTTAGTCCCTGGCAACACAAGTACCACTCCAGTCTCATCTTTTATTTTCTTTGCCTCAGCTCTAGAGTCAGCCATGAATCGGTCAGCTCTAAAGTCATCCTCTACCAGGATTTTATAAGAAAAAATTTACTCTTCAGTAGTCCAGACTATGCTAAAAAAGTATTTACACACATTCCTTGCTTTGGTCAGAATTTAAAATTACTGAGAAAAAGAGAGGTAGGGGGGAAAGAGGAGTGAGTGTGAGAGAGAAAAAGAGTAACTGTGAGATATTCACATTAGAGAGAATAATATGAATATGAATATATGTTCATACTTAGATGTTTCCACCCCATCTTTTGTGAAATGCTATCTGGAGCTAAACTAAGTTGACCACTGTTTCTTTTCTGCACTTAAAACTCTACTCAAGCTCTAACTCTGTAGTGTAACAGAAGGTGAATTTTTAAAATATATTTCAAGGAGATGAAATCAGAGATCTTATTTCCATGTATGCAACTTTGGTATCTAATACTTATAAATGAAGGCAGAGAAAATAAAACAACAAAGAAATCGAAATGGAATTATAAAAGTTTTCCTTGTGATGTCAGAACAAGACAATCAGCTTAAATCTGAATCATTAGACAATCTTTTAGAACTACTACCTTATAGTAGGGCCTTGATATATTGCTTTTAGAAAGTGCATCCATCTATCAGAGGAAATAAAACTCTTGTACCCTTCCTAAAAATATGCTACACTTAACCACTTAAAAAAAAAAAGTTCCTCCATTAAAATCAATTTGTGTTTGTACTTTTATAATGAAGAACTACTGGGTAAATAACACACCTCACATTTGCTAAATTAGAAACATAGTAACAGGAAGTCTCTCTCTCTTGAATAGCAGGGTCTTCAAGCCCTCCAATCTGGAGTTCAGCGAATAGTAGCCAATTGGCTATTCAAAGTAGCCAACAAAAAGAAAGCAGCTAGAACTCAGTCTTATTTATCCCACTGCAGACAAGTCCAGGGTATGACATCACCACTAAACTACAGATTACTACCTCTTCATAAAATTAGAGTTAGTTACAGTTACTATTCAAAATACAATAAATCTTCATATAAAATAACTGGGCAGATAAAACAGCATGTTGCTGCTGCTGCTGCTAAGTCGCTTCAGTCGTGTCCGACTCTGTGTGACCCCGTAGACGGAAGCCCACCAGGCTCCCCCATCCCTGGGATTCTCCAAGCAAGAACACTGGAGTGGGTTGCCATTTCCTTCTCCAATGCATGAAAGTGAAAAGTGAAAGGGAAGTCGCTCAGTTGTGTCTGACTCTTAGCGACCCCATGGACTACAGCCTACCAGGCTCCTCCATCCATGGGATTTTCCAAGCAAGAGTACTGGAGTGGAGTGCCATTGCCTTAGTGATTGTTAGTAGATGCTGGAGTTAGGTATGACTTATTTTCTTCTCTGTGCTTTGCTGTATTGTCCGAACTGTCTACATAATGCATGCTTAACTTTCATAATTTTTCATGAAAAATTCCTAAAATAAACTATGTTTCATAAAAGATGGTAAACATGAGATTGTTTTTAATGTAGAAAAAAAGGTCAATTAAAAAAAGAAGTAAGTCAAATTATGTCACCCCCTTATCAGGGGCTTCCCATTACAGAGCACTAAATGACATAGCTGCTGTTTATCTTTCTAGCTCTCATAAATTATCTTAGAGCATCCCACAACTTTTCCTCTATTTTGTTTATCATTATGTAATTATTTGTTTAGTATCTGTCCACCACCATGGTTAATAATTACTGTATACTTACTAGGTGTGGGGTACTTTCAAGTGCTTTACATGGATTCATTTATTTAACCCTCACAACAACTCTAGGAAGTATCACCCCTGTTTTTAAAGATAGGGAAGCAGAGGCAGAGAGGAGTTAAGTAATTTGATTAGAGACTCACAGTCAGTAAGAAGCAGAGAAACATTGCATCCCTATTAGGTTTTATTCTAATCTTAAAGGTTTTCACTCCATCCCTGTTAGGTTTTCATCCCAATCCCAAAGAAAGGCAATGGCGAAGAATGCTCAAACTACCGCACAATTGCACTCATCTCACATGGTAGCAAAGTAACGCTCAAAATTCTCCAAATGAGGCTTCAACAGTATGTGAACTGAGAACTTTCAGATGTTCAAGCTGGATCCAGAAAAGGCAGAGGAACCAGAGATCAAATTACCAACATCCGCTGGATCACAGAAAAAGCAAGAGAGTTCCAGAAAAACATCTACTTCTGCTTCATTGACTACACTAAAGCTCTATGACTGTGTGGATCACAACAAACTGTGTAAAATTCTTCAAGAGATGGGAATACCAGACCACCTGACCTGCCTCCTGAGAAATCTGTATGCAAGTCAAGAAGCAACAGTTAGAACCAGACATGGAACAACGGACTGGTTCCAAATTGGGAAAGAAGTATATCAAGGCTATATATTGTCACCCTGCTTATTTAACTTATATGCAGAGAACATCATGTGAAATGCTGGACTGGATGAAGCACAAGCTGGAATCAAGACTTCAGGGAGAATTATCAATAAGCTCAGATATGCAGATGATATCACCCCTATGGCAGAAAGCAAAGAGGAACTAAAGAGCCTCTTGATGAAAGTAAAAGAGAAGAGCGAAAAAGCTGGCTTAAAACTCAATATTCAAAAAACGAAGATCATGGCAACCTGTCCCATCACTTCATGGCAAATAGATGGGAAAACAGTGGAAACAGTGACAGACTTTATTTTCTTGGGCTCCAAAATCACTGCAGATGGTGATTGCAGCCATAAAATCAAAAGACGCTTGCTCCCTGGAAGAAAAGCTATGACCAACTTAGACAGCATATTAAAAAGCAGAGATATTATTTTACCAACAAAGGTCTGTATAGTCAAAGCTATGGTTTTTCCAATGGTCATGTACGGATGTGAGAGTTGGACCATAAAGAAATCTGAGTGCCGAAGAAGTGATGCTATTGAACTATGGTGCTGGAGAAGACTCTTGAGAGTCCCGTGAACTGCAAGGAGATCAAACAAGTCCATCCTAAAGGAAATCAGTCCTGAATTTTCATTGGAAGAACTGATGCTGAAGTTGAAGCTCCAATACATTGGCCAAAGAGCTGACTCACTGGAAAAGACCCTGATGCTGGGAAAGACTGAGGGCAGGAGGAGAAACGGAAGACAGAGAATGAGATGGTTTGATGGCATCACCGACTCGATGGACATGAGTTTCAGCAAGCTCTGGGAAATAGTGATGGACAGGGAAGCTTGGCGCGCTGCAATTCACGGGGTCGCAAAGAGTCGGACATGACTGAACAACTGAACTGGTTAGGTTTTACAATCTGAACATGAATCTAATGAAGTTTCAGATGTAGACACCGAAGCCCAGAGTATTTAAGTAACTTGTATAAGGATACAAGTTGTATCGAAATTCAAATTCTAGGCCTCTGTGAGTAAAACACCTGTGACTTCCTTTCCCCTCAGAATCTAGCCTCCAGGTTGAAAACGTATCACAGGAGGCAAAGGTAGACTGTACTTGAGAGAGATTTTACTTCTTGTGTAATAAACTGTAATTTAAGTAGTCATTTCCAAGGATTACATTCCACTTGGGAGAGCCTGTGGGTGGGAGGCAAAGTGATGTGTGACAGATGAAGGGCAGGAGAACATAACATGCTGGTTTGAACCAATCACGATGTCTATCAAGTTTCTTTTTTCTGCACTTTCCAAACGCCCGCCATGTTGACCTGCATCAATCTCTGCTGTTTGCTATTCTGGTTGCGTGAGCACGAACCACAAATCATAGCAAATTGCAGAATTTCTCAATCATTAAGAATTTACAATAGGTTAATTTTAAAATGGGCTGTACTTCACAGCTGCAAAGCTTTTGTCTGATTTCTCGATCAAATGAGAAGCCATTATTGGACTGAAGACCTTTCCATGGGCATGACCAGTCAAAGGAAAAGGTCATGTGCACAGAACTGGCAGTTCTGCCAGGTAAGGTGAGGTAATGGTAACGGTTCACTAAACAGAGAGCCACACTCTATGGCACAATATATCGCTCTGTTTAGTACCAAGCATGATGAGAATTTATAAGTAGATCATGGGTTCAGTGCATGCTTGGGATAGTAAAAATGATACAAAACTAAGGAAAGCTTTACAAGCTACTGGCATACCTCAGTTTACTGCACTTTGCTTTATTTCACTTCATAGATACTGCACTTTTTTTTTTTTTTTAAACAAATTAAAGGTTTGTAGCAACACTGTTTTGTCAGATGCTGGTTAGCATTTTTCAGCAAAGTATTTTTAAATTAAGGTATGTATATGTTTTTGGACATAATGCTATTACTGAACACTCAGTGACAGTGAAAGTCACTCAGTCGTGTCCGACTCTTTGTGACCCCACAGAATTCTCCAGGCCAGAATACTGGAGTGAGTAGCCTTTCCCTTCTCCAGGGGATCTTCCCAATCTAGGGATCGAACCCACATCTCCCGCATTGCAGAGGGATTCTTTACCAACTGAGCTATCAGGGAAGCCTACTGAACACTTAATAGACTATAGTTTAGAGTCAACATAACTTTTATATACATTAAGCAACCAAAAAATTCATGTGACTTGCTTTATTGTGATTATTTCAGTGGTCTGGAACCAAACACCAATATCTCCAAGATCTGCCTGGATCATTAATGTGAGGAGACTAAAATGCAATATGCATGTCTAACACTTTTTATTACTAGTTATAAGTATGACGACAGACTTAACTGAAGGTGCTTGTTTTTTAAGATGTCTTTCTCACAGCCAGTGGAAATAATGAATAAAGTATATTTGAGTTTGATTAATGGTCCATCTACTGGCATAACAAACACCTAACTTAAAATCATGTTAATGGTCATTAAATATCCATGCTTAACAAAGTTCACAATACACTGAATCTTATGTTTGAGCTAGGAAAATCACTAAAGTGTCAATGCTAAATCCAATTTACTTCATTGAGTCCTCCATTTACTTTCCAAGGACTTGCTAATGATTTGGACCCAATAATGGTCATTTTTTATTCTTTAGTAATGCAGGATGATTACATATAACTTTATCTCTTTCCTCTTACCCATTTTTAAACCCAACTATTCAACTCTGCCCTTTTTATGAGACCTCATGAGAACTGTCCTCCAGCTTAGATTAATGTAGCATGTGGCAATAAATCAAAACGGTACCATAATAAGTAAAGATTTCCTTCCTGTTCTGCTTACCACTTAGAGAGAGAGGAAAAAAAAAAAAAAGAAAAGGCTGACATTCTTCCCTTTTGATTATCTTCCAGAATAAACTCTTGTTTTAAAATGGCCTGATTTGCTCTAGCATCACTAATAGGCACTGCAGTCCACAGACCCATGACGCCTGTGAATCTTTAGCTCGGGGACAAAGAACTCCTTAGTTTAGTGATAATGCTCTGTGGTGACGGGACCCATCTGAGCAAACGAAGTTTTCCAGAATTCCATTCTTCCAAGTTGGTACCTCAAGTCAGGGCAGACTCTCATTGAGACTCTCCGACCACAGTAACTGTAACTTTGCCACGCACGCTGCATTCTGCTTTTATATATGCTTTCTCAACAAATGTATTTCTTCTTCTTTGAGAAAGAAATCCTGGAGTTACTGACAAACATTATACAAACACAGAGTGACAATATACTGCTCTGAACCTTAGAGTTCTATTTTGTATCTCTATATACTCTCTGAATGACATTCACAATGAATTTATTTAAATCTGCTTCATCAGCTCCAAGTACTGGAAATATCAGAAACTACTCAAAAGTTGAGTTTGAAAACAGTTAATATAAATTATCTTTATCAGTTGTCACAGTCCTTAAACACCTTCCTCAAAAAGAAAAAAAAATCTGTTTCCCCCCTAAAACATACTATAAATATCTTTCATAAAATCCAGTATTTTGGAGTTAATAGCAAACTTGGAGATCATCAAATAAAACACTTATTCTGAAATATCCAAGTACTAAAGTGCATCCTGCACTATCTCTATGAATTAATGTATTTTTATGAGTGTGAACAGTCATGCTTTGAGGTTATAAAACCAGCAGAAAAAGCAAATTCATTACTTTGGTAACTTGCACTCAAGACTAATTTAACACTCTTACCCAAGATACTATTTTTTTTTTTTAATTAATTTTTATTTGAGTATAGTTGTGGCTTCCCTGGTGGCTCAGTGGTAAAGAATCTGCCTGAAATGCAGGAGACCCGGGTTCAATCCCTGGGTCAGGAAGATCCCCTGGAGGATGGTGTGGCAACCCACTCTAGTACTCTTGCCTAGAGAATCCCATGGACAGAAGAGCCTGGCAGGCTGCAGCCCACAGGGTGGCACAGAGATGGACATGACTAAAGTGACTAAGCAGCAGCAGTTTCTGAAGTATAGCAACTAAGATATTTATTTTCATTCGGAGTTATCTACTTTTAAAATTACTGACAGATTTTTTTCCTTCATGAGGAAAGGAAAGGGAGAGAACAAATAGTTTTTGAATACCTGACTTTGCAGTCAGCACTTTACGCACATTAGAAGGAAATGGCGGCCCAGTCCAGAATTTTTTTTTTAGCAACACAGGCATATTTTATTTTACATTTTATTAGCAGACAGATGGGCAGAAGAAGACAAAAATAAACCACTATAGGGGAAGTTGAACACGAAATGCCTCAGATAATTTTTTCTCCTAAGTTAAACAGAAGAAAAACATCTGTAATTTCAGCTAAGACAACTATTAAAGTCAGGTGTGTCCTGCTGGTTTCAGAAAAGTTGAAAATTTCATCTGAATTTTTGTAAATGTAAACCTTTTAAAAAATCAGGATGGGCATGGGGTGGGGTGGAGAGTTAATTTTCAGTGGAGAACTACACATTTTCCCCTTCAATCACTCACTATGCATTTTCCAAACCATAAGGAAACCAGCAAATAATTACTGGGAAAGAAGAAGGGACTACAAAAAAGTCTGGCTGGCAGAAGAAAACTCTGGAATGATGTGAAATGAAAGTGGGGAAGACTGTGAGAAGCAACAACAGAATCCTGATGATATACTCTGTCCACCCAGCCTCAAAATACACAGACGTGAAGAGCATCCAGAGGCCTCTGCTAGAATCAGAAGGAACGTCCAACTGTAGGGTGGTTTCTGAATTCACGTTACACCAAACAGCACAACTGTACTCACAAAGTTGAGGCCTGAGCCTGAGACCTCCACTCCCAAAAGAAGTCACGTGCTCAAGGTCACCTGTGTTTTGTGTTCTTGGGACAGAGCTCTGGAACCAGCATCTGAGTTTCACAAGTCAGTCTGAACTATCCGAACACCCACCTCCTAGGAAATCAACACACAGCCCAGTCTTTTCTGGAACGAACTGTACTCTCATCAGAGGCAAACCTAGCCCTCAAAAATAAAACCCCAAAGGGCTGAGAGGTACAATCTCCAACCTGGCCACCCCAGGCTCCAGTATTCTTGCCTGGGAAATCCCATGGACAGAGGAGTCTGGCAGGCTGCAGTCCGTGGCGTCACAGAGTCGGACACAACTTGGTGACTGAACAACAAGGGTCAGAAAGTTTAGCTCATTCTCTCAGGGCTGTTTTGAGATCTGGAGCTCTGCATTATACTGTCTCTTAGAAATATCTAGAAAATTCAACATGCTGGAGGAAAGGGAAAATTTTATTGCTGTTCACTCCCAATCAAGAAATTACTGAACACCTAAACCAAAGAGCTAATGGAGTATACTTTGCAATCACCATAAACTACAGGGGACAGTGGATTCCTTTAGGTCACAGTAAGTTTATTGTAATATAATCTTCTAAAATAGATATGATAAAAAAACACAGGCTACATGTGAGAAAAACAAACAAAAATGAGCAAACAGACAAAAAATTCACCAGCCTCCAGTGCCACGGGCTGGCTAATAGTAGTGTTGAGAAAAGAGGCCTGGAAACAAGTTACCAGGAAAATCTCTAAAGTGGTGGGGGAAGACGTGGAGAAGGAGACAAAGGAAGTTCTCAGTGTCCTAAGCCAGGTCTGTGAAATGAAGATAAAGTGCTTTTCAGCTGAGTAATATACAACAGAGAAGGTTCTCAGTGGTAATTCGAGGTAAATTTTTAGGAGGCTCCAGTGATTGGAGGCTCACATGATTTCTGTCATGTGATTTTCAGTCTTTTCTGTCATGGCAACTGGTTTATCTGCTTTTATTTTCCCACCTTGGAGGGGTGGTGTGGGATCTTTGCAAAGAATTATGCATGTATGTAAAATGCACAAAAATACGATTATGTAAAGATTTCTACATTTAGAAGGATCTGATTGCCTGATTTTGGGGAGATCAGCATTCACAACTCCTGAAGGTTACGTTTGGAACCAGATTCAAGTTCTCATTTAGTTTCCTCCCTCCTTGACTCCCACATTCCCTTAGGTTTTTGTTCTCATCTGGTCCTGATGAGGACAGTGGCAATGTCCCCTCGTGGGAATAAAGGACGAAAATCAAAATCACACAGACAATCCTCCCCCTACCCCACGCATGCATACTTGTATTTGCACGTTCACCACTCAAGCCTCCAGAGTCTATTCTGAATAAGGTGGCTGCGGTTGCCTGCTAGGAAGGAAATTATTCTCTGGGCTGTAGCACTAAATTACCTGGAATTAAGTATGAAGATATAAAGTAGGTGGCTTTTTACTTTTCCTCTAACAGGTACCTAGCACAATCTTGGTGCTTAATAAAAATAATACATCAGGTATGTGGCATGCTTGGCAGGAACGCTTTTAAATCATGTTATAAGATGTCCTCACAGTAGTGTGCCTCCCTCTAATTCTAAGTCAGCTCAGCCCTGCGACTACAGAAATCACTGAGCAAGTTTCTGACAATGCTCCTCCCACCAGTGCCAACCTGGGCCGTTGCCAACTTTTAGGCCAGGATACCTGCCACCCTGAGTGCCCGTGGCTTCCACTGTGGTGTTTCACTGTGCCAGAAGCACGCTTGCTACTTGAGGGTCTGCTCTGGCCAAATGACAATATAGGAAGGATGCCTGTCTGGGGGCTTAATTCATAACTGGAATGTTGGAAAGTAACAAGCTGAAGACACTCCATCGCGTGCTTTGCGTGCCAGCTGCCAGCTGCCACGGAAGAAGGGTGATGGCCTCCTGATCCTGTCTGTGCCTGGAAGCTCCAAATTACCACCGCTTTAACTGTCCTGCCACCACACTTCAGGTGTTACCACTTCTCTTTCATTTTTGCTTTTCAAATGTTTCAGGAACAACAGAATCCCATTCATCTAATTGGTGCCAAAGTATAGTCATGCTCCCCCAACTATGGTGTTCAATGCACAGTCTTGTCCTCTTCTGTCCTCAGGAAAGGGTAGGGGTGGGGATAGTAAGTCCCTGTTTTACCACTCGCACAGCAGAGTCTGGAGTTTCCCCAGCAGATGAATGCTATGTAGCCCCAATCCAAAGTCTGCTGACTGCAGAGCAAACAGCTGAATTTAACCCCAAATTAACCATGAAATATGAACTCCGGGTTAAACAGGTTGGCAGCAATTTGGTAAATTAGGGAAAGTGGCAGAGTGAACTTCTGGGATTTTTTATTTTTAATCTGACATTAAAAGGAAAAGTAACTCGTTCTTAGTTTTGTTTGTTTTTTTTTTTTGCCCTCTCCTCCATCCACCCACCCTGTTTTATTTTCCTTAAATAACTTTTTAGAAATCAAAATCCAGCAGAGAACAATTATGTTAATAATGCTGGGAAATTTGTTTGCTTTGTTAAATTGGGCTTCAAAAGCACTTCAACTTACATTTGTGATCACAAGTAATGCCTGTTCTTATATCCATTTAAAATGTTTACCCTATTACAGCTTATTATAAATGTGAGTCTCAGATGCAGCACCATGGCTGCTCATTTTCCAGACCACAATTTTATGATAATCATATGAAATGTATTCATGTGTCAACAGCCCTGCCTAACAATGCCCCAAATGGGGTTGTTTGCAAGACTGTGTTTCCAACAGACACAGAGTTCTGTGCTCCAGGACATTAAGAAACTGCTGCAAGCAGAGAGCTCTCTATTTGACTATTTTAAATGAGTTTGTAACATAAACTCTTTCGCTACACTTAGCTCAGTTTAACTATTATGATCTCAGAAAACAGGTGAGCTCCAAGAAGAAAACGGACCCTAAATAGCCACACATGATGGGATAGATGGGTTCAGTTACTCTTATTTTATGCTTGGAGTCTCTTTCTGAGCCACCTTCAAGTGCCAGAGGTGATGGACTACAACATTCTTCTGTACTTGACGTTCCCCTACTGCACACAGTGATGAAAGCTATGTGGAAGATACTTTTTGTCACCCTGGCATCTCATAAAGAAGTAAGAGAACACTTATAAGATATGCAGATCCAAGAACTGAAAACAGAAAATGGGTCCAGAGGGGCCCCTCACTTTCCAGTATTGGTTTCTCCACATACTCACAACTTCCTCACTTTTGTGACAAGTAGCCCATATAACTGCCTAGTTCTAGGGGTTGCAATCTCAAGTTTTTCAACTCAGCATTTTTTTAGGCTCTATTAAACAGGTATTAGGCCAAGTGCTTTTACGCTCTTTGCATGTGTACTAAGTCACTTTAGTCGTGTTGACTCTGTGCGATCCCATGGACTACAGCCTGCCAGGCTCCTCTGTCCATGGGATTCTTTAGGTAAGAATACTGGAGTGGGTTGCCATGTCCTCCTCCAGGGGATCTTCCTGACCCTGGGATTGAACCCATGTCTCTTACATCTCCTGCATTGGCAGGCAAGTTCTTTACCACTAGCACCACCTGGGAAGGCCTTTTCGCTCATTATTTCAAGATGTGTCCACATGCAGTGGATCATTTACTTTCTAGAGGGAGGAGCAGGCACGTACTGGCAGAAAGTAGGATCACGTGGAAATAAGCCATATATTATCTTTTGCTTCATTCTTGTTTCTCCTGCTAGGACCACCTCTCTGAATTAATAACAGGTTTGTGCAAATGCTTAATTTACCTTAAGACAATTCACTTTTTACAGCCGAGTGCTTTAGAAAGAGTACCAAGTCCAGAATCTTGGCTAGAAGGGAGCATAAGAGCTCACCTAGGCCTCTTTCTCTTTTTAGACTGAAAACAATGAGGTTCACAGAAAGCCTGCAATTTGTCCAAAGTATATGGTTCTGTAGGGGCAGAGTCAGAATGAGGGTCCGGACTCCCTGCATTTCAGTCTTGCCCACTGACCCTGTGGTCTACGAGGCAACCCTTCACCAGTAACCTGGGCAACTTAGCAGGTCAAATTTCTACTTGCAGTCACACAAGTTTCACCAAAGAGGAGGAAAATGTGTGACCCAGCTTATCCCAACCTACTATGGACACACACACACAAACACATCTCATAAAACGATTTATATCTTGACGTGGTACACTTTGCTGTTTTTCCTTCTATTTCATTCCATTTCATGAAAATCAAAGACAAAACTGGTTGAGATCCATGTAACTGCTCTCAAGACCAAGCACCAAAGTTAGGAAAAAACTTCACGGAGTATATTAAGAAAATAATAAATTAATTTCAAACAACTAACAAGTTAAGGGAGGCATTTTACCATTTCTGGTCTTGAAGTATATGAAAAATGGAGGCGGACAACTCTCCGGGTAGCAAGTTAGACCCCACTTTACGGCTCCTTCACCTTTTCCACGTCCTCTCCTTTCCCAGAGTGATACCCATTGGAGAGGCTGTCCTGCGCCAGGCAAATGCTCTCACCCATCTCTCCCATGGCCCCTCGGCACAACACGCTGGCCTTGAAGAGCTGAGGCTTGACTTTAATAATTTCAGATGACATTTCCTTAGAGAATTGAGTTTATTCTGTCAACTCCTGAAATATCACGTGATTTATTATTTCAGAATATAATTTCTTCCTTCTGTTTATGTTCCCCTTCATTAGATGGTAAGCTCCTTGAGCAAACAAAACAAGGGTCCTTGTTTCGTTCAGTACCAGAGCTCACTGCACACATAAAAAGTGCTCGATAAATGTTAAAGGAAAAAAAAAAGAAGAAAGTTGAAATGCATTATACAAAGAATTTATAGAAATGACATCAGATTTTGAAATATTTCAGCTGTTATTAAATGATTTTCATCTCTTGGACTGATCAGGCTCTCACGTCATCTTTGCTTCCCCTGTGGCTAACCACCACTCTTTAAACAGAATTACTTTCTCTGGGAAGTCTGTTCTGACTCCACAGACTGTCTGCTTCATTGATATGCTCTCACAGTACCTTATTCTTCCCCTTATCTTAGAAAAATAGCCTATTGAATTCTCTACATATAAGACTTGACAGTAAGCTCCATCAGGATGGTGCTTTAATACAATGCCTCTCATGCAGTATGTCCTCCATTAAAAATTTTGCATGCAAACATGCATGAAAAGTTCTGTACTTCTGAGCTGAAAACCAAACCAAACCAAAATTTTATAAACCCAACCTAATGACCTGATCCTATGCTGCTGCTGCTGCTGCTAAGTCACTTCAGTTGTGTCCAACTCTGTGCTACCCCATAGATGGCAGCCCACCAGTATATGGATCAATCACAGCTTTCTGAGTAGAAGTTCCTTTAAACCATGCTGCCACATAAAATTAGGCTTCTCCTTTGTGGCTGTGGGTACAATTTCCAGTGAAAGAAGAAATAGGATGTCAGCTATTGAGGAGAACTGAAGGGGTAAAGAGGAAGGAGAAGATAAGCAAACACAACATCTACCATTCATTTTCATGTCAGATGGAAAATAAACATACAAAATAGTTAAGGCATCCCACTGTATCATATTCATTATAAAACAGAATTTTCTGCTTCCTAAAATATTAAAGATGATTATGCATCCACCCAGTATTTATCAATATTGTTTACAGTAGGAAAAAAGATGAATGTATCATTCCTTTTTGTATCAAATATACAAGTAGGAGAAGCACAAGAAAAATATACGGTGTAAATATGCAAATTTTAAATAAGTAATTCATCTACATAGCTAAAGAGGAGAGTCAAAAAGCTAGTTTAAAACTCAACATTCCAAAAACTATGATTATGGTATCTAGTATCATCACTTCATGGGAAGTGGGAAAACAAAGGAAACAGTAACAGATATTATTGTCTTGGACTCCAAAATCACTGCAGATGGTAACTGCAGCCATGAAATTAAAAGATGCTTGCTCCTTGGAAGAAAAGCTATGACAAACCTAGACAGTGTATTAAAAAGCAGGGACATCACTTTGCCAACAAAGGTCCATATAGTTAAAGTTATGGTTTTTCCAGCAGTCATGTATGGATGTGAGAGTTGGACTATAAAGAAAGCTGAGCTCCAAAGAATTGATGCTTTTGAACTGTGGTGCTGGGGAAGACCCCTGAGAGTCCCTTGGACAGCAAGGAGATCCCAATCAGTCCATCCTAAAGGAAATCAACCCTGAATATTCATCAGAAAGACTGATGTTGAAGCTGAAGCTCCAATACATTGGCCACATGATGGGAAGTACTGACTCACTGAAAAAGACCCTGATGCTGGGAAAGACTGAGGGCATGAGGAGAAGGAGACAACAGAGGACGAGATGGTTGGATGGCATCATCAACTCAATGGACAGGAGTATGAGCAAACTCCGGGAGATAGTGAAGGACAGGAAAACCTGGCATGCTGCAGTCCATGGAGTCTCAAAGGGTTGGACACAACTTAGTGACTGAATGACAACTGACAGGAACTCAAATATCTTTATAAACATTAGCCCTTCACATTCTCATGAGCTAGTTTTACAAGATTCCTATTTTAAACAGTGACTTAGGACCTATGTAAATAAGGATAAATTCAAAATAATTCCTGCCTTCCTGTCTGCCACTCTAAACTGAGCCTAATTTTCCATGTATTTTCCATAATAAATCTTAAGTAAGATCTCCATAAAAATTTCCTATCGAGAACAGACTTATGGACACTTTTTTTCTGTGTTTGGGGTGTGTGTGTGCACATACACGTTATGTACATGATAGGTATGTTTATGATGTGTGTATACATTTTTTTTTCAAATTTTAAATATCAAATCCAGAGTTTTTAGAAAGCATGTAGCTGCTATTTGGATATTTAAAAAAACAACTAAAACAGAGATGGAGTAATAAATCAAACCTTGCGATGAGGCTAGGAACAGAAGGCTCTTTTGTCATTTTTGAACCTTCCAAGGCCTAAAGATAAACAAATCTCAGCCCTCAATTCCTCCATGTCTGGGGCCACATCTAGCACCTGCCCTGCAGAATGAGGAAGAACGCCTCATCAGACCACCGTCTGTCACATGAGCATTGCTGAGCTTCTCGGAGCAGACCCAATGCTTTCAAGAAAGATAGTATGGTTGCAGCATCTCCTAGACCTGCCTTATTCTGAATTCAGCTCTTTCAAGAAGGCTGTTCTAAAGAAATTCCAGTTTATTATTGCCAATGAATACATGACCCCTTGGTAAACTAGACCAAATTCATAACGAAGGGCAGACATATGCTACCAAGAGGCCACAGACTGTGTTTACAAAATTCAGAGAGCTAGTCATGGAAGGTTTCAAGCTTACTTTCTCCTGACTCCAAAGCTCTTAACCATGTGATCTGAATAGGATTCTCAAAACATTTATTTTATATGACTTTGAATGTGTTCACCTTCCTTTTATAAATCCTTAAAGTCAGAAAACTCATAAATTACTGCCTTTTAATTTTGGTTGAAAAGAAACTAGAAAACCAGACATGATTTACTGAAAAAACATATTTTTAATTTAAAAAGCTGTATTAAGACAAAGACAAGAACCCCAAATCTCATACTTAATCCTGAGTTCCTTCCAACATACCACACTACTTCTTTTTACTTCTTTAGTTAACCATATAGCATGCAATTTAAGGACAGCTTGGTACAATATTTTCCTCACCTTGCTAGATATTTGAGACAAGTTAGGAAAGAGTGCTACAAAAGATGCACTGGAGAAGGAAATGGCAACCCACTCCAGTGTTCTTGCCTGGAGAATCCCAGGGACGGGGGAGCCTGGTGAGCTGCCATTTCTAGGGTCGCACAGAGTCGGACACAACTGAAGCGACTTAGCAGCAGCAGCAGCAGCTACAAAAGAATATAAGGAACTGTGGATTAGGTAGAACTAGAAGAAACTCTTGGATTCTGGTGCTTTTGATACATGGGTGTTGTGCTGCGTACGGCACAAGCATTAGGCTCTATGCTACGTCCCTCTATGCTGTTCAGGTTGTAAGCCACATAACCTGGAGCACAGTGCTTAGAATCTGCCAGATGGTTGCTGTTGGTCTGAACGAGTTAACCTGTGTAAACCATTTGGTACAGACATCAGGGACTGCAATTCTGTTTGCCTGCTTTCCTGTTATTTTCTGGGGTTGTTCTGCACTCAATTTATGTAAGGAAAATATGATCATGTATTACATAAACAGAAGAATTCTTCTTCCATTCTATTTATGTTAACTTCCATGTTAAACAGAAAATAAAACTAAATAAACTGAAGAAACTAAACCCCATGCAGTTCACCCTGACTTATTCAATATATGCATCACTGAATATACTTTATACAGCATACACATGTGGCGATGGTACTGGTGGTGGTTGAGTTGCTAAATCACGTCTGACTCTTTGTGACCCCACGGACTGTAGCTCACCAGGTGCCTCTGTCCATGGAATTTCCCAGGCAAGAATACTGGAGTGGGTAGCCATTCCCTCCTCCAGAGGATCTTCCTGATCCAGGAATCAAATCTGCTTTTCCTGCATTGAAGGCAGTCTCCTCCATCACAAGCATTTTCTCCACTGCCGAGCCACCAGGGAAGCCCCCTCATAGCATATATATACAGTTCTATGTAGTATAAAAATATTAATGGTACTAGAGGAAGACAAATACTTGACTATTAGGTTTACTTTTATTCTATTATCAATCTGAATTGGAAAAGGCTGGCTTTTCCATGAGGTTATTGATAAATTATTAAAACCAAAGTCACAACTGGCTTTGAAACAACACCTTGAGCTCAAAATCAAAATGTCTCCTGAAGTTAGACCCTGCAGTACAGACGGGAACTCCTAAGCACAGTCACATGCTCTAGTTTTTAGGAGAGGTGTATCAGCTTTCCAAGAAACAGACCTGTGGTGTTAGTTATGTACTCATGCAGTTTCTCATGTTAAAGTTCTTCACATGAAGGAAAAAGTCAAAAGAAAGTATCTCAGAAGACCCTAATGATCTGGATCCCAAAGTTGGTAAAAGACTAAAGCCCCTATTTATAATGACTGGCTACAAGCTTTAGAGATGAAGTGAGGCAGGGGTAGAAGGAAACATCATTTTCTAAAATGACTTTTATAAGCCTGATGCAAGATGCTTTATCCACACTATTCCACAGAATAAGGCAATAACTCTAAGGAGGAGACACTGTCATTCCCATCTGATAGATGAGAAACCAAGGTACATACACTGGATGACAATCCCACCAGATTCACCTAGTTCTTGTCTATCCTACGGTTCAGGGATTGGTTTGCTTTTCAACTGGATGGCAAATCATCCTTGTGCATTTTAACAGATTCATGAAAGAATTTCCATAAAGATTTCTAAAAGCTAATTATGAAAATTAATCCCATACCCCATAAATGGCATAAACATGTCTCACACACCAGCCTGCCACATTTCTCACAATTAAATCTCAGCCAAAAAAAAGCACAAAAGCCAAAACAAGCTAAAAAACTGAAGGGTTCTATTCTTTTTGATAAGATGTATCTTCTTCCTAATCTTTCAGATTTCTCTATTGGTTACATAGCATAAGCAATTTTCTCACAGGAAATCTCCTGTATTTATAGCAAGCTAATTGCTCTCTAGAAGTGATTGTCATATGTATGTGGATGGTTTTGGATTCAGTTTTGTCAATAGCTGGGAAATTAATTCATGTCTCATCCCATGCAAGCTTTATGTTTTAAGAGATTAAAAACCACTACACAGACCGATTACCAGGGAATTTCTGAAGACTACTCTTAATTTAAAAATTCATTAATATACTTCCTTGTGGATGAGACAATCTATGAAACTGTTTGCTATGGTCAGCTCAATGTTCCATCTAATTGTGAGGGGAAATATCTGTTTATTAAAAATAACAGCTTTATGCTTTAAAGTTTAAATTAAAAAAAAAAGTTTATCTTTTAATAAATGTGCTACATTGACATAAAGACAAAAGATTCCAGCCAATAAAATGCTTACTAATCTTATATACCAAAAGTTACAATATGCTACTTACTACACAATGACTGTTTTCTCTCAAGAGAGAAATATAAGCAACATTTTGCAAACTTCATCTTGTTGAAATATATTCCCGTCTGCTGAGCTTCTTATTTTGTACTAGCAAAAGAGAAATATACCACTTTTGCTACTGTCAAATAAAAACTATTTAAATGATTACCAATTTTGACTCTTGCTCTAATTTTTTTTAGCTGCATGCAGTAATACACTTTCAAAAAATGATGTCAGGGATGTCTCTTTACTACAGCAAAATATTAAAATAGATAACTGGTGTTATCAATGTATGGTGCACCCCTGAAGAATAATATGGAGAACATTTTTTTAAAAGAGGTGACATCTATTTCTTTATTTCTTTATATTGAGTCCCTCTAAGGCACGTGATACCATCATTATAAAGGCCTCTAGCAATTATGAGGGTTTTGTATAAGTAACCCTAAAAAGTTTAATATGTTTCCAGGATCATTCATTAACATTCAGAGCACCTACTATTCATCTACTTCAGTGGGTGGGATACATACTTTCTCAATTCAAACATGGAATGTTTCAGTGGCAAGTAAAGATCTACATATGCAAAATCCTAAAAGTTAAATAAGAATACAGGAAAATAAAAAATTTTATAGACAGTATAAGATTATTTGCCAAGTACATGACATAGATTATATACCATTCCCAGAAAGAAAGGACTGTTCCTTAACAGAAATGGGCTCATACCTCCCTTACTGTTCTCACCATACAGTCTTTGCTTTTTAGCCATTTGTATACATATCTTACCCATGGAGGAGGAAATGGCAACCCACTTGAGTATACTTGTCTGGAAAATCCCATGGACAGAGGAGCCTGGAGGGCTAAAGTCCATAAGATCACAGAGAGTCGGACACGACTGACTGACTGAGCACAGCACACATACACACCTTAAGTTCCTGAAAAGGCAGATTTTACAATTTTTCATTTCTGAATCCCATCACAGTACTGAAAGATAGCCAGCACTTGGCATATGCTCAATCAATGTTTATTTGAGCACCTGAATAAATCAATGACTGATGACAATGACAAAGGTGGTGAAGACAACAGCCACGCTCAGGGCCAGGCAATGTTCTAGGTGTCTTGCGTGCATTAACTAATTTACTGTTAGTTTTCTCTTGGTATTACCATTGAGAGACCAGCTTGCCCCCACTCATCTAACTCCTTCACGCCCTTCCATTTTGGGCTTAAATTTGACTTCTTTAGGGAGGTCTTCCCAACTCACTAGAAGAAGATACAAACCCTTGCCCTCTATCCAAATTACCCCTTATCTTCCCTATCATTATAATCACTTCCCTATAATTATATCACTCCTGAAGACCTGATTCAGTCAGCAGTCTGGTACATTACACAGTAAACTACACCAAAGCAGGGACCATGTCAGTCTTATTCACTGCTCTGATCCCAATGTCTCTCCAAGAACATGGCA
Organism: Bos indicus; assembly: GCF_029378745.1. NCBI lineage: Eukaryota > Metazoa > Chordata > Mammalia > Artiodactyla > Bovidae > Bos > Bos indicus. Next base: position 61,515,968 of record NC_091768.1, on the reverse strand, counting down.
CATAATGGGTACCTAATAAATTTAAGTTTAATGACTGAGTGATGCAGGAAGTCATTATATGTTCATATCAAAAAAACATGCATAACAAAAAATAAGCAAATCTGAGATGATTTGAAAGAGTCAAATATAACTGTCCAGAAGGTATCTGAAGATTCAAAACTGTGGTTTAAGAGAAAAATGAGGTAAAGATTTGAGAGTCACCAGGAGGCTATTACTCCACAGCTATAAATGACCACATAAAACTGTGGCATTATGGATGACCCATTTCTGAATACATATTAATTGTATATTCAGGAGAACCCAGCATCTTATGTTTAAGTTGTAAGCCCCCAAAAGAAAATCAGAAAGGGGCCTTATCAACTGTAAAATTAATTAAGATGAAACCATCCTCTAAGAGGTTCCTCTTAATAAGAATATAGTGCCATTTTAAGTGCCTGGAACCTGCCATCAGCATATTTCTAGTTTGGTAGAAAAGCTTCCAGTTTATGTGGAAGCTATCCTGTGTGTTTTCTTTGAAACGACCATGGTGAAGCTGAACTACACTGACACCGTGCTATACACCAGGAGCACTCAGGCAGCAGAGATGAGCTTTGCGTTGTAGACATGAGGGAAGCATCTAAATCTGCAGATGTGCCTAAAAGAGATGTGTGGATTACAAGCCACACGGCACTACTGCCGCAACACAAACATGAAAACTCCTGCACAGCACTGGCTGACAGGAGAAAAGAAGGCAGAACTGTTTCAGCCACTCTGCCTGAGAAGCTTGAAGATACACACGTGTTTTGGGAAAAGTACTATTAAGTTCCAAACCTGTTTTACATCACTTGGGGTGGCTGTGAGTAGCGGTGACAGAGACATCAATGACTGGCACGGTGAGGAAAAGAGACGGTGAAGAAAGGCAGCAGCGGGCTCACTGAAGAAAAGAAACCACTGCAGATGAAAGAATGTCATTTCCGAGCAGAGCTGCTGAGGCTTTCTGACTTCTTGGCTGTATTCACACTTATACAACCAGTAAGCAGAACTACGTTCAAATATTTAGGATCGTGAGAACCAGTGTACATAATTAAAAGAAAAAAAGGGTAAGTTTGTAGGCTGTTCTAGCAAACAAAACGTTACAGAAGTGCAGTACTGTCTTGAGGCAAACACAGCAGAATTAAAACCTTATTTAAAAAAAAATATGAATGCAATAACAATGAATGAAAGTACCACACTTTTTCTAGGAGGGTGTATAGACACCTTTAGTCCCACTGGTCAAAGCTTATGGATGTATATAATTGGGTGCAAATTAAGGTTACTGATTTAACAAGTTTAGTTCCTAATGTTCCCTAGAAATTTTGGCACTTTTTAAGTTACTGACAGGAAAAAAAAAAGCAGCAAGAAAGGAACTGTCAGAATTTGACTCTGAGAAATAATAGTTGACAGCAAATTACAAACCCCAAAGCACAATCATCCTGGGCCACTTTCTGAAGCAATAATTGGTTTAAGATGGCTTGGGCTTCCCAGGTGGCACTACTGGTAAAGAATTTGCCTGCCAATGCAGGAGACATAAGAGATACAGGCTCAGTCCCTGGGTCAGGAAGATCCCCTGGAGGAAGGCATGGCAACCCTCTCCAGTATTCTCTCTTGCCTAGAGAATCCCATGGACAGAGGAACGTGGCTGGCTACGGTCCATAGCGTCACAAAGAGTCAGACACGACTGAAGCGACTTAGCATGCAGCATGCACAACTGGTTTAAGAGGAATGAGGCTATCGCTTTATTAAAGCACAGGCAAATAGCCCAAGATGATACTCAAAGTTATGTAAATTATAGAACACTTTAAGGAGGTAGAGTTACTTTCAATGTATCAAAGGGAAAAAATTAACATAAATGCTTGCTTAGAAAAGCTACATGGGAAAATTTTCATTAAATGATGAAGATATTGGGTAACTGAACTCTTCATTGTCTTGCATTTCTATGGAGCTTGCTCTATTCAATGCACAGTTGTGTGAGTTGACTCCCTTGGAATACATGATCAACATCTCCAATGGAAAATTTAAATTAGCAATATTTTCACAAAAACAGTGCTGTAAAGAACAAAGAGACTGGGCTTAGGGAGTCAGGAGAACCTGAGTTCTGATCCCAATTACAATATATCATTTACTGGTTGCATGACCAGGGGTTAAGTTATTTAACCTCTCTGTGTCTTGATTTTCTCATCTGTAATAGAAATAGTATTTACTTTGTAAGACTTTATAAACATTAGGAGGTATAATAATCCTGGGTATATAATATGCACTGAATAAAAATGATTTCTTTTGCACTTCATAAAAATACCTTATTTTTTTTCTATTCCTAGTACAAGCATATGCTAGCATTCCATTTATGCCAGAGCTGTTTTTGTATATTATCACTGATCTTCACAAAAACATTTAACTTTAAAAGTAATGTCAAAGGTTTTTATTTCCAAAAGAAAGAATATATATATATGTATATACAATCAGAAATATGCAAATTCTACTACGGGGTAGTATATCACTAGAGTTCAGGTTTCTGCTTCCAGATTACTGTGTAGAAACACTGAAGGAAATTTTAATGAAAATGGTACACTAGAGGAGCTAGATTTTTAGACTTATTTGTGTATTCTTTGTAAACAATTATTTAACTCAATAACACAGTGTTGATGCTGTTTTAAAAGTCAAAATCTTGAAGATAACTCTCTAAATAAATAAGTTGTGAAAGCAACAACAAAGGGTAATTATCACCTTCTGTGGGGAAAAAGGTATTATGAACTGATTTCCTTCTCACAATAAAAATCTGCGCTGAACAAACCTGAACCAATCAATTTGTTGTGTTTTTCCAGAATACAGTCCCCCCTGTGAAAACTATGTCTAACAGACTCAGGTTTAATCTTAACTTCTCAAGACACACAAAAGGAGATGAAAATAACTGAAAAAACAACTATGGAAAACCAAGATCTTCCGTGACTTGAACTGTCAGATTCAAAAGTATAACTAGTCACATTAAGAAAGGTTCTCTAGTGCATTCACTTCCTGTCACAAATAATAGTTCCACTTGAGCAGGAAGAGAATGACGGGAAAAAACATAACAAATAGAAACATTAATTTGAACTATTTTTATAGTAGTCCCACTTCAAATAATGTGAAGAAGATATAAAAACATTTTACTACCTGACAATTATGACTTTAGGAATCCAGGACCCTTCTGTCATTGTCCATGGCAGTGAGCATTATTGTTAGTGACTTTATCTGGGCCTACAGAAGCCATCTGAAATACTCAAATGAATCACCAAGAAAATGTCTGTTCTTGATGGTGAGTTTGGTTCTCACCTAAACTTTTCATTTTTCTCTAAAAAAGTGTTAGGTCCCCCAGCCCAGTTCCAAATTAAAATTTCTTAAAATGGTCTGTATAGTTTCACTGTTAGTGTGGCTGTTTTTTGTTTCTGTTTTTTTAATTCTCTTAACACTGATTTACCTCTTCAACCCTATCTCGGATTACTTTCTTAAATAAACTGCTTTTATACTCAAGGCAAAACTTTTATAGCTCCACTCCATGTTTTATGTCTTCTGCTTCCCTAGAACACCTGTCATCCTCTTATTCTTAACAGTAAACAGAGAAAGACAAAGTCTCAGTCTCTCTCTCTCACACACACTGTTATATACCTAACTGGTAGAACACAGTTCTTCTTCACTTTATAAATCCCACTTCAACCGCCCCAGCACACAGTTCTTCCTCAACTTCTGACATTTATAGCGAAGTCCAAGCAAACACATCACTTCCTACCTTTCATTATATATCTTTTCACAAAGAGATTCCTTTCCATGTCACCAACCAGACTATTAATAAGTTGGGGGCAGATAAAATATTTTTTAAGTTTTATTGTATTTTTTAATTGAAGTATGGTTGATTTACAGTGTTGTGCTAGTTTCAGGTGTACAGCAAAGTGATTCGTTTATATTTATGTATATATATATATAGTTTTTTCAGAGTCTTTTCCTTTATAGGCTACTGAGAAAATATTAATCTTTATATCCCTGTCTTCACCAAAATACCTGTATATATATACCTAATTAATGCTGCCTTTTGATTAGCAGGTCAATTCTGTGATACGGAATGGATAAGAGAATAGTATGTATAGTCAAAGGGATAGAGAACTGTCAGCATTAGAGGGATGTGGGAGGTAGCAGAAACGAGGGGACAAGAGCATGGGAAAGCCCAGTGCAATTTACCTTTGCTACAGTGGGCAACAGGAAGCCACTCTTGGTGATGATTTAAAAACAAACAACAAAAAAAGCAAACTAGTAGGCAAGGTTCTCAAGGTCCAAAACAGGTCACTGAATTTATACCAGAGAGTGTCAAGATGCCTACAACAGAAACTATCAAGGAGCAGGAGGCTTGGAGGAAGAAAGCGACATGGCTCTACTCAAGTCACTCAGGTGACCATTAGTTAACTGCCAACATGACTGAGTGAAGCAGAGGCCTGGCCCTGAAGAAGGCAGATTTATTAAGGACATTTGTGACTCCACCAAGAATGAGGAGAATTCAAAAGAATAGACATGTCTTCACTTTTTTCTCCCATTTTCCATAATTGCATTGATTTAGTAAATCATAAAGGCTATTGAAAATCCTCAACAGACTCAAGATTTTATTCATTATGGATAAGAAGCCCTATGAGGGCATGGGAGTCTAAATTCTTTTAATAGGATAAAGAGAATGGAATAATTCATCACTGGTAGTAACTTACTCCACTAATACAATGTCTACCTTTTCCTTGCGTGGCCCCATGCCACTGCAGAAAACTCCACTTTGTGACATCTCATGACCTATATCATATGCATGTTGCCTTATTTCATTCATCCTTTTGCTAAACCATAACCACCCTGAGAACATCTCTCTGCTTATTTTCACTGTCACTGCTTTCGACATCATCCAATTACCCTTGCGCTATGCAACCAACCTACTCATCCTGAAACTTAGAAAACATCTGTTCCTTCTCTGCAATTCTGCTCTAGTTCCTTCTGTGGCTAAAATCAGCCCTGAATCATCCAAATTCCTCCAAGATACACTGATCTTGAAAAACATTAAAATGGTTTAATTCCAGCTATGCTCACAAAGCATACTCAACTTTGAGTCAGAAAATGAGAAACTGTTTTTCACTTTATTTAGCAAAACTGTCACACCTGGTGGGAAAAAATCTTGCATAGGAGGTACTTTTTCTTTCTGAGCTAATCAAAGCACAAAAAATGCTCAGGTGATTTGTTTATATACCTGATTTCTTCCCAGCTGGTTCGTAAATAAATAGATTTCTAGAGACTATTTTAAATTAATAACCACATAATACTTTCACCCAAATCTCTTGGATATTAAGAAGTAATAAAGATAAAATAAAAAGCATTTACTACAAAAGAAAAACAACAAGGAGGGTGAGCCTCTCTAAAGCCTTTTTAAAAAATCATGGCTAAGGAGAAATATATGACACAATAAACTCCAAAACAGATGCTTTGGGAACAAAAAGGAAAATACTCCACAACTAGATCAGAAGATATTGTAATTAGAAGCCTTTTAATATCTTAGCAATTCACAAATGTTCTCAATACAAGACTCTCAGCTTTTACTGTTTACAATTAATGAGCATAAACACTTAACAATGACTAAATAGGTAGCAGAGGTAAGATTGTAACTTTGTGCTCTTGATACTCTCATCTCTTTATTCATAAATAAACCACAATGACTCCATCGTGATCCTTGTGGTAGAATCCTATTTCCTCTGGTCAAGTCATTTAGTCTAATCTGGGTCTTAACTGGTATTATACCAATTACAAGGATAAATCTCACCAGCTGTACAAGCAAAACTCAGAAGGGTTTCAAGAAATATAATATACTATATATAATGTAACATAAAAAGTAATTACTAAATAGCATCCACTAAAATAATACTCCATAGGACACAATATAATATAAACTATCTGTTGTCTTCTATGTCTTCCTGATCCATAAAACTGAAAATGCTAAAAGTACCTATACTTTACAGGCTGTCTGAGAATTAATTAGAATAGTGCCTGACACTTGGTGCTCAATAAATGTTGGTTATGATTTTTATTTGCTTGATAATAGTACTAACTGAACTAACTGTTTATGCTTTTGCTTTTTAAACAAATATATTACTCTGTTTTCCTTCTTTGTGTTAGAAAGTTTTCAAATACTGACAAAGTATTTAAAAAAAAAAAAATTAGATATCCAAAGAGAGAAACATGGTTGTAACATTTGATAAAATGCAAAAAAAAGAAAAAAGATACATTAGAGGTACATTTAATTTAAATATTCTTCTATACTATTTTTCAAAGTTTCAGCCTTCTTTGGCTAAAAAAATGTTTTACACAAAATGAATTTTCCACTAGACAACCACTTTTATTAGTTAAAACCTAGAAAGTCAAATCTGATTCTAAAATATTGCAATCTATTGAGAAGAAATTTTGGATAGCCAAATAATCTAAAATGTCATTTTATGTGTCTATCTACAAAGATTCTAGATTGATTAATTTTTTTTAAAGATATATGATGTGTGTTCTATATCGTGAACACACAACAGAACAGAATCACAGTATTGTTCTGATATTGTGACTACTATCAGACTGGAAGCTTAGTATAAAACGATTAAAAGTACTTTAGTACTAGAAAGAACATATTACTTCAGCAGATGAGACTCGTGAAGCTATTTCCTTGTAGCATTAATGTTATGATCTGGTGACACTGTTGAAAGAATCCAAATGGTATCTTGTATTTGCAATGTTAAATTTATAATAGCTTCTCCAAACCTTACATTTCATTTAGTATAGTTTGTGAGTTTTCTGAACTACAAGCTTGTCATTTTTACTTACTGGCAAATAATTCTAACAAGCAAATGAAATCTGGAGATGTGAAGAAAACAAATATGTAGCTCACTATTTAGAAAAAACTAAAGAGATACTTGGATTTATTTGACTGTATTTTTAAATACCTGTTTAAGACAAAGAAAACCCTCCTACTCACACCTTATAATATCTACTTCTGACAAAATAGCATTTACTACAGTAATTTCAAATTCCTGAAGGTGCTCGAGGTAGTAACTTTAATAGTGCTGATTATAAATCATTGGCAACATTAATGGATTTGTATTATCTAGGCTCAAAGCTTCATAGTTTGTTACTTGAAGAGTCAAGGAAGAGAACACCAATCTGGAGTGTTCCTAACTGCCTGAATCATGGCCATGTAACTCTTGAAATGGTCTTCATTGCTACCTCTGCCTTGGCAGAGGGGGAGAGAAGGTTACTAAAACTTTATTAGGCAAGAGGACAAGTAAATATGCCTTCCCAATTGGCTACTTACTGGAGAAATTCTTTTTCTCTTTTTGTGGGAAGAAAATGAAATATATAACTTCCAGAAGTCTAGCATATAATCTAGATCAGAAACCATGGCATTTGTCAGAAATGTGACCTCAACAATAGTCACTTTAGATATGATCTTTTATTTACATGGTTATCCCACTCCAGTACTCTTGCCTGGACAATCCCATGGACGGAGGAGCCTGGTAGGCTGTAGTCCATGGGGTCACTAAGAGTTGGACACGACTGAGCAACTTCACTTTCACTTTTCACTTTCATGCATTGGAGAAGGAAATGGCAACCCACTCCAGTATTCTTGCCTGGAGAATCCCAGGGACGGGGGAGCCTGGTGGCTGCAGTCTATGGGGTCGCACAGAGTTGGACACGACTGAAGCGACTTAGCAGAAGCAGCAGCAGCAGCGCCTTTGAAATTCTTTTTAGAAGTAAAATATTCGTAGGGAAAAAACCCAACAGGTTAAGAAACACTGTTATTTCCTTTCACCAAAACAGGATGTCTGCTGCATTATGAATACCTAAATACATGATACCATTTTCTTCTGAGAACATTTCAAAATTCAAAAAAAAAAAAAAAAGCTTAGTCTTTTTCTCTCTAAACCACATTTACAATAAGAGTCACATTGATATAATAAATCTGGTTTTCAAAAAGAAAAACTAGAATATGCTAAAATGATTTCTAATATTTTTCTATAAAGTGTCTAACTCAAGAGAGATTGAAAGTAACTGGAATTTACAGCTAAGAAAAATGCTAACTTTCTTAACTGGAAAATAATTTGAAGACTATTTTTAAAATGTTCTCAGAATAATGTATTCATGAAATCTACATTTCAAATAGAGCTACTATATTAATAATAATTTACAACCACAATCTTAAATTAGAAAATTAATTTATGTTGCCTCAAAGACATCCCAACTCAAGATACAACAGAGATCAGAAAATAAAGTTTTAAGGCAGTAAATATATATGCAATTAGAACCAGAGTTTTAAATATTCTGATGAACTTCATGGTAAATACTTGGTAATTAAAAAACAAAAAAATTACACAACAACCAAAAAAAACACAAGTTTATAGATACAGAGAAGAGATTAGTCGTTGCCACAGGCAGTGGATGAGGGTGGGAAAAATAGATGAAAGGCCTTAAAAGGTACAAACCTCCAATTATAAGGGAGATAAGTTCTGGGGATGTAATCTAACAGCATGGTCGGGCAGTTCAGCTGCTCAGTTGTGTCCAACTCTTTGAGACCCCATGGACTATAGCATGCCAGGCTTCCCTGTCCATCACAGCATGGTGACTATAGTTAATGTGTATGCATGCATTCTAAGTAGCATCAGTTGTGTCCAACTCTGTGACCCTATGGACTGTAGCCTGCCAAGCTCCTCTGTCCATGGGATTCTCTAGGCAAAAATACCGGAGTGGCTTGCCATGTCCGTCTCCAGGGGATCTTCCCAACCCAGGGATTGAACCTACCTCTCTTAAGTCTCCTGCACTGGCAGGCAGATTTTTTACCACTAGCACCACCTGGAAGCCCACAGTTAATAATACCATATTGTATACTGGAAAGTTACACCATATTGTATATTACTTGAAAGTTGCTAAAGAGTAAGGGCTTCCCAGGTGGCTCAGTGGTGAAGAATCCACCTGCCAATGCATGAGACGCAGGAGATACGAGTTTGATCCCTGGATTATGAAGATCCCCTGGAGAAGGAAACAGCAACCCACTCCAGTATTCTTGCCTGAGAAATCCCACAGACAGAGGAGGCTGGCAGGCTAGTCCATGGGGTCACAAAAGAGTCAGACACAACTGAGTGACTAAATATACACACACAAGGTGATGTATATTAAGTAGACTGACTGTAATGATTGTTTGCCATGTATACAATATCAGATCATTATGTTGCATATCTGAAACTAATATTATGTTACATATCAACTCTACCTTAGTAATAATAAAAAAAATACTTGGTTTTCTAGGCATTCTTCAATAATACTGTTAACAAATATTTATTTAGTGCTTTTACATCGTAGGCACTAGGTTAACTGTTGAGGATACAGACATACACAAGACACAGTCTAGCCCTATGGAATTCAAATTCTTATAGGTAAGTTTTTTAAGGACATGAAGGTAAGAATACTGAAACTAAGACATGTATGACTACAGGCCTGAAGTGTTACTCAATTCTGGCAATAACATAGCCCAAAGGGCCTTGGTAAAAATGGCAGGAAAACTACTGCTATTGAATACATTTTGGAACCCTAAGTGCAATTTCTATGTGACTTGTTGGTAACAATGCATGATTTTAAACGTCCAGAAAGTTATAATATGGGCTCACAGAGAGCCCTGCAAGGGTCCTGAAGCACTCTGGTAGCAAGTATACAAGATAAAATGCTGTCAGCGACTTAATAGCTATTGCACAGAAGCAGACAGACTTTTGGCTTTTACAACAGTTTGTGGGGTGTTTTGTTTTTTTTTAAAGCTTCTTTCACTTTTTGAATCTGCTTTCAACAAAGAAATATTCATGCCTGCTCTGATTACTGCAATATGAGACACTGAAAATTTACCTTTCTGCTCACTGTACTACAGAAAACTTATTCAATGAATATGGCACACAAATCCACAAATCTAGATATGCTTCCACTGCTTTCTCTCAATTTCTCACTCATCTATTTCTTTCTGTTTGTTAATCTGGGAGGATCTTAACTTAATTTCTTTATCTTCAAAATACATGAAATCATTTGAAAGACAGAGTAGGTGTGGAAGGTTCTTTTTTGTTCTTGAGAATTAGGGTTCTCTTGAAACAGAAAGAAGCTTTGCTTGGCTCCATAAAACACCTTACCTCCACTCTCAATAATCTTTTCCTATGCTCTCTTCCTCCCTCTCCCCAGCAACCATGATGTCCCCTCCAAAGCCAGGCCAAGGGCTAGCATCAACTCAGGGGCAGGTAAGCTTCCTCCACTCTCCTGTACTGCATCAACATGGCAGATGGCAGCATTAGCTGGACAAGTCCTACCTCACAGCAGTGCTGGTGAGTCGTGACCCATTTTCCAAGGAGAGAAGTTAACTGAGTGTGCTGAGACCCACATTTAAAAACTAAGTCAACAGAAAAATAAACAGAACACAGTGGAGAATACAGTGGTTACATCACACTTCTTTTGGAACTTTGGTTTACATTGTGTGTATATAAATGCATGTATGTGTATGTGTACTGGAACTCAATGAAAATTACAGTCCTACAGGTTCACAGTGACAAGTATGGAAGCCACTAAACCAGAATACTCAGTTCTACAGCCTGCATCTTTATCTGATGTAATACTTTAGCTACCTTAGAGATTGAGAAGTGTCAATATTAAATAATTCCCTTCAGTAAAATACATTGATCTAACAAAGCTAGTGGAGATGATGGAGTTCCAGTTGAGCTATTTCAAATCCTAAAAGATGATGTTATGAAAGTGTTCCATTCAGTATGCCAGCAAATTTGGAAAACTCAGCAGTGGTCACAGGACTGGAAAACGTCAGTTTTCATTCTAATCCCAAAGAAAGGCAATGCTAAAGAATGTTCAAACTACTGCACAATTGCACTCATCTCACACACTAGCAAAGTAATGCTTAAAATTCTCCAAGCTAGGCATCAACAGTATGTGAACTGTGAACTTCCAGATGCTCAAGCTGGATTTAGAAAAGGCAGAGGAACCAGAGATCAAACTGCCAACATCCGTTGCATCACAGAAAATGAAAGAGAATTCCAGAAAAACATCTGCTTCTGCTTCACTGACTATGCTAAAGCCTTCGACTGTGTGGATCACAAAACTGTGGAAAATTTTGTGGATCACAAAACTGTGGGAATACCAGACCACCTGACCTGCCTGAGAAATCTGTATGCAAGTCAAGAAGCAACAGTTAGAACGGGACAACAGACTGGTTCCAAATTGAGCAAGGAGTACGTCAAGGCTGTATACTGTCACCTTGCTTATTTAAATTATATGCAGAGCACATCACGCGAAATGCGGGACTAGATGAATTACAAGCTAGAATCAAGATTGCCGGGAGAAATAACCTCAGATATGCAGATGACACCACCCTTATAGCAGAAAGTGAAGAGAACTAAAGAACCTCTTGATGAAAGTGAAAGAGGAGAATGAAAAAGCTGGCTTAAAATTCAACATTCAAAAAACGAAGATAATGGCATCCGGTCCTATCACTTCATGGCAAACAGATGGGGAAACAACGGAAACAGTAACAGATCTTATTGTCTTGGGCTCCAAAATCACTGCAGATGGTGACTGCAGCCATGAAATTTAAAGATACTTGCTTCTTGGAAGAAAAGCTATGACAAACCTAGACAGCATATTAAAAAGCAGAGGCTTGACTTTACCAACAAAGATCCGCATAGTTAAAGCTATGGTTTTTCCAGCAGTCATGTTATGGATGTGAGAATTGGACCATAAAGAAAGCTGAACACTGAAGAATTGATGCTTTTGAATTGTGGTGTTAGAGAAGACTCTTGAGAGTCCCTTGGACTGCACATCAAACCAGTCAATCCTAAAGAAAATCAGTCCTGGGTGTTCTTTGGAAGGAATGATGCTAAAGCTGAAACTCCAGTACTTTGGCCACCTCATGCGAAGAGTTGACTCATTGGAAAAGACTCTGATGCTGGGAACGATTGAAGGCAGGAGGAGAAGCGGACGACAGAAGACGAGAAGGGGATGACAGAGGATGAAATAGTTGGATGGCGTCACTGACTCGATGGACCTGAGTCTGAACAAGTTCTAGGAGTTGGTGATGGACAGGGACGCCTGGCATGCTGCCATCCATGGGGTCACAAAGAGATACGACTAAGTGACTGAACTGAACTGACTGATCTAATGAGCCACACATTTTTTAAAACACCATCAGTCAGTGAACAAACAGAATCAATCTTCTTAGCTTTTTCAGTATTCTCTAAGAGAGACCCCATCTCTTTTGGAGTTTTTTTGGACCTACTGCATATGCATATGGATACAAACACCAATCATACATTTCCTGGGCTGTAAAGAGACTTTTAAAAATTGAAGCTCAGAAAGCTTAGAGTATGAGACTGTGACTAATGGCACCCAGTTCCTCAGCAGGGATGGAACTGGGCATGAGGCAGAGAATAACTCAGCTGTACTGATTATAAAATAACTGCTTCAGAATAATGTTTATATTCCTTACTTTTCACATATGGCTGCTGCATGGAATTCATAGTTAAAATACAGAAGACATGTTTCAGCTGTTCTGCCGTGTCAAAGTGGAAACTGTATGTGACTCAGCCTCACAGCTTCACACACTTCTTGAGTTGACAGAACTGCAAGAGGCAACTAATATCAAGCCTGGCGGGGAGGGACAGCCCTGTGGCCTTGAGACTCTCCATAACAACCACTAAGTTGATTAAAAGTGATGCTGACAGGCTTCAATCTTTCTTTATTTTATGTGTTCTGGCTGCTAAGTGGAGCCTCCAGGACTAGAACCCTATGAGAATAGCACTGAGATTTTTATCAGACTATAAAATGCTTTAGAAAACAACACTGAATAATAGGTGTACAATGTAAACTATAATTTAAACTTGACCATGTCTATAAAAATAAACTATGGATAACAGGACTATATACACACTGAACTAAGACAAAGGTATTACGCAAAGACATATAGAAATAACCACCCCAAAAAGTTTCTGACAACCTGAAAGCATAGGAAGAGGAATTAAGTAAAATTTCACTTTAATCAAAATGTTTCTTTTGAATTTCAAAGACTGAATATAAAGATATAATGAAATCTATTTCTTTCTTAAGAAAACCCTAAGTCACACACAACCCAGTACATTTAGAAACCTGTCTTAATCTCAATGATGGTGACAGAAGTTAGTATTGGATGAAAGTGAAATGTGCTTCATTTATAGCACTCAACAGTAGCTGTGGATATGTGAGACAATTCTTTTCTTACACTGTATTATAACTCATTATAAGATGATTAGTGTTTTATTTAGTTTATCATATTTTAGGAAAATAAGAGCATAATCATGTGTGTTTAAAATCAAGTTCTTCGGATGACAAATTTCCCATGAAAACTTAAGGACTGAGCTTCTTTGAAAAAAGAACCTTCCAATGACTTATAGAAGGTGTTAGGAGATGCAAAAGGCAAAGTTGGAATAACTTCCTCTAAAAATAATGAAACCTGAAGCTAGCATATAGATGTGCTGGTCTGAAACTATAATGAAGTTCCATGTTTGCACACATCTGTATCTAGGGTGTGAAGGAGGGAGGGAGAGAAAGATGGTGGTAACAATTCATATTACACACTAACAGTACATACATCTATTGTCACCCTATAGCAAACTGCTGAACTCATTTAATGCTTGTCCAAGTATCTATCACCCTTTTTGTGTTTTTCTTTTTCTTTCTGATCTTTATAAATTGGAGCTCCTTTTTAGACATACAACCGTGAAATTTCTCTTTAACAAATGTAACCTCTAACACCAAGCCACTCACATTTAGTCTTGTGATGTTAATGAAATGAGAATTCCTTTTCTTAAATATTCAAATGAACAAACGCCTATCTTGATTTATAAAAATTCCAACCAGTATTCTCTTAAGAAAAGCAAAGCCATTTCCATTTATTAAAGGTTATATATGATATCTATACCATATAATATAGTATCATTACATTTAAAGAGAGAAAAATACTGGTACTTCATGACCAAAAGAAGTCAGATGCAAGGTAAGGAGCAGAGAAAGAAACTTAAATTTCTAGCCTAATCTCAAGCATTTAAACTATGGGTTTTTTTTTTTTTTAAATTGCTTTCCAATTAACTTGTAAGCATTCTAATTAGATAGGATCTATATAGCATTTTCATAAGAACCACAGGAATTATAAAAGAACCTCAATAATTAATGAGGATAAGAAATCCTTTCATAGCATATGAAAGAAATCTTTCCCATGGAAACATCAAAGGAAAAACATGCCCTAAAATAATGGACTTTTTTCTATTGAGTTGATTATCCAGGCATAAAGGGTTGACAAAGGATTGACCTCTGTCACTGGGCTTGATAGAAATAAAGAAAATGATATGTTAATGGATGAGGTGAGTGATGGAGGAATCACCCTGATACATACACTTGTTTTTGAGATAACATGTAACATGTAACAGACATACACACACACAAATTCTACCTTTCCTTAAATGTATCAGATATCTCTCTCACTTTTTCATTATTTCAGTTCTAATAAGGGGAAAGAGAATTTTCCAAATCAGTGGATAGGAAAAAAAGTTGGGCTTTTAGAAATGTTTCTGCTGAAACTTATCAGGATTCCTGGTTTTACTGTAGAATTTGGTGAACAGGATAGTGAGGGAGGCTTATGAAGAGACTCTTGGCAACTCCACTTGTGTTCCAGGGATGTTAAAAATAGGAAAAAAAAAAACACAAAGTACTTGAATTCCTGTCATTACTTAGGGAATCAGAAACATTCAAGAGGGTTCACAACTTAAGACCTTAACATGGACTTTTGAGTGTCTTAAGTTAAACTAAGGAAGGTATTTAAAGAAATGCTGATGCTATGGTAGCTAAATAAGGTATTTAATAATGTCAATAATGTGACTAACCTCCTCAGTATTGTATATCTTGTATGTCCTATTCAGGCTCAGTATACTCTGAAAAAAACCTTTGTTTTTCAAAGCATAAAAATATGTCATATACACAAGGGGAAAGGACTTTGAAAAGAACAAACTTGGAGGATTTACACTACCTGATTTCATGACTTATTTTAAAGCCACAAAAATCAAGACTGTGATATTAGTGAAGGCCTATAGTATAGACACATGGGGCTTCCCTTGTACCTCAGCTGGTAAAGAATCTGCCTGCAATGCAGGAAAGGCTGGTTTGATTCCTGGGTTGGGAAGATCCTCTGGAGGAGGGTTAGGCTACCCATTCCAGCATTCTTGGGCTTCCTTGGTGGCTCAGATGGTAAAGAATCCACATTCAATGCAGGAGACCTGGACTTGATCCCTGGGTTGAGAAGATCCCCTGGAGGAGGGCATGGCAACCCACTCCAGTATTCTGGCCTGGAGAATTCCGTGGACAGAGGAGCCTGGTGGGCTACAGTCCATGGGGTTGCAAAGAGCTGAACATGACTGATACAGCACAGTATAGACACATAGGTCAATGGAACAGAATAAAGAGTTCTGAAATAGAGATTCACACACACACATATGGTGAACTGATTTTCAACTGAGATGCAAAGACACTGCAGTGGTGGAAAGGATAGTCTTTTTTAACAAATGGTTTTAGAACAAATGGATATTCTTGTGCCAAAAAGGGTTGGGGTATAGGAAGGCCAATATTCCTCTTTACCTTGAACCTTGCATCACACACAAAAATTATTTCAATTAGATAATAAACCTAAATGTAAAACCCAGAACTATAAATATTCCAGAATGATACACAGAAGAAAAATCCTTCTGCCTCTGGGCCAGGCAAACGTTTCTTAGATCAATACTAAAAGCAGGAGCCATGAAAAAAGAGTAATAAAGTGAATTCCATCGATATTAAGAATTTTTGCTCTTTGAAGGTCTTGTTAAGAGAAATCCCATATCTGATAAAAGACTTATATTCAGAAGATACAAAGAATGCTCAAAACTCAACAGTTTAAGAAAACAAACAAAAACAAAAAATGGCAAGTTTTTGAACACACACCTCACTAGAGATGTATAAATGGCAAATAGTACATGAGAAGATGCTCAATATTATTAGTCATTACAGAAGAGCAAATTAAAACTACAACGTAATACTATATACCTACAAGAATGCCTAAACTCAAGACTGACAATATCAAATGTTGATGATGAAATGGAGGAACGGCACTCATCCTGATGGTGGGAAAATAGTTTGGTAGTTTCTTAAAAAGTTAAAACACACAGCTACCATTTAACTCAGGCTTCCCTCATAGTTCAGTTGGTAAAGAATCCACCTGCAGTGCAGGAGACCCCAGTTCGATTCCTGGGTTGGGAAGAGCTGCTGGAAAACAGATAGGCTACCCACTCCAGTACTCTCGGGCTTCCCTTATGGCTCAGCTGGTAAAGAATTTGCCCACAATGTGGGTAGACCTGGGTTCGATCCCTGGGTTGGGAAGATCCCCTGGAGAAGGGAAAGGCTACCCACTCCAGTATTCTGGCCTAGAGAATTCCATGGACTGTATAGGGATCGCAAAGAGTCAGACACGACTGAGCCACTTTCACCATTTAACTCAATCATTTTGGTGTTAGGTATTTACCTGAGAGAAATGAAAATATATGTCCATACACAGACTTGTATACAAATGTTCACAGCAGCTTTATTTATAGCAGCCAAAAAGTAGAAACAACCCAAATGTCCCTCAATATGTAAAAGGATAGAGAAATTGTGCTAAAACCATATAATGAAATATTACTCAGCAATAAAAAGGAATGAACTACTGAAGTATAACAACATGGGTGAATCTCAAAATAATAACTGAATCAAAGAAGGCAAAAGAAAGAAATACAGTATAATTCCATTTAGATAAAATTCTGGCAAGTGCAAATTAATCCATAGTGATTAGATCAGTGGTCACCTGGGAACTGGAGGAGAAAAAGGAAGGGGAGGAGGTGGGGGAATTCAATGGGGCACAAAGACACTTTTAGGGGTGATGGATATGTTATTTGTCTTGATTGTGATGATGGTTTCACAAGGGTAAGTATAACTGGATGTCAAACTGTACAGTTTAAATATGTATATTTTCTTACATGTCTATTATACCTCAATAAAGCTGTCAAAAAAATTCTACTGGAAAATAGGGTAATGAAGCTCTAAATTCTACTCTTCTTAACTAATCACCAAATTGTACTGGTCAAATTTATTATGGGCAAGATTATTAAACTAACTGATTCACTGAAAAGCCGAAGTACTATTTCAGCAGAGATATGTAAAAGCAAACAAAATTAATAATTCACATTCCCCAATTTTTGTGATAGTTACTTGAAGGATTTTAGTGGGTTCTGGATGAACAAACTGTACCTAGGAAAAAATGTTAGAAAGTGAACAATCATACCTTGATTTGTGCAAAGGGTCTTTCATAACCTCCAACATAGAGAAGGCCAATGTTCTGAGGAAGCAACCTACAAATGAAAAGAAAAACACCATTTATAAAATATTCTTCCTTAAATATAAGGTTGTATAATTATCAAAATTTGCATAGTAGATACTTAATATGAAAAAATTAATATCTATGCAACTATTCTTGTCTTTTGCATGATGGAACAGTAACCAGCAGAGGAATAATTCTTATACTTCAGAAAATGGTGGGTAAACATTGAAAATGGCAACTTCAATGTAAAACAATCCAACAAAATAGTAATTCTAGCAAAATCACTCCACAGAAGAGAACTAAGCAATGCATAGATTTAAAAATCCATGAGTTCAATTCAAGAAACACTCTTTGTGTTTCTATACCATTAACTATGGAGACAATATTAATACAAACCTAAAGAGTTCGCTCCCAAAATCTAACAGGAAAACCAGACACACAAACAATTAACTACAACAAAAGGGAGTCTCTGATAAATGCTATTGCAGAGGTATTTATCATTGCAAAGTAGTGGAGTGAGAGGTACTTGCGATGGAGGGAGCTGGAGAAGCCTCAATAGGTGGAATTAAGGCTTAACTCTGATGGGTGGGTAAAGCAAAGGGAAAATTTTATAAACTAAATTCTGAGAATGCAGAAGATTTGAAGCAAAAAAGGAAACAAGTATGGCTCAAGAAAGGGATAAGTTAGCTGGAGATGAAAACCCAAAGAAAGCTTTAAATGGGCCATTAAGAATGTCAGACTTCGTATCTTTATTTCATAAGCAATATTTATTTTTTGTACAAACAATAAGTGCACATAAAAGCGAAAAACCATCTGGAGGGTGGGGATAAACTGGCTAACTTTCCTGCATCCTTCCTTCCTATTTAAAGAGGTCTACCATTCTTGACTTCTAGGGGCTTCCCTGGTGGCTCAGCAGAAAAGAATCTGCCTGCAATGTAGGAGATGTGGGTTCGATCCCTGAGTGGGGAAGATCCCCTGAAGAGGGCATGGCAACCCACTACAGTATTCTTGCCTGGAGATTCCCATGGACAGAGGAGCCTGGCAGGCTACAGTCCCTGGGGTCGCAAAGAGTCAGACATGACTGTAGCAACTGTGCACGCACACATCATTCTTGACTATACAAAACATTATGAATAAGGAAATACCATCATTAGAACCATGCTGTATCAGGGCTTCCCTAGTGGCTCAGTGGTCAAGAATCCACCTGTCAATGCAGGACACGTAAGTTTGATCCCTGATCCAGGAAGATCACACATGCTGTAAAGCAACTAAGCCTGTGTACCACAACTATTGAGCCTACACTCTAGAGCCTGCGAGCTGCAAATGCTGAAATCCATGTGCCCTAGAGCCTGTGTTCTGATCGGGAAGCCACTGCAATGAGAAGGCCATGTATTGCAACTAGAGAGTAGCCCCTGTTCACTGCAGCTAGAGAAAAAAACCCTGTGCAGCAATGAAAACCCAGAAGAGCCAGAAATATAAAAAATAAATAAACATTAAAAAAAAAAAGAACTATACTTGTGGAGCATGTAGTCATGCAGGGTAAGAGAAGCACACAATTAAAGTAACTACTCTATGGTGTCTTACAATCATCATCACCAGGTGACAGTGTGAGTAGTTGTGTTATTACTGAAGGGGAGAACATGCCAGCCTAAAATATGACACTTAATATGTGGATTATTTTCAGCTGATGGCAATCAAGATCCAGAAGACTCAAGAAAAACTTTTACCTCTCCTTTAACTACCTAAAAGAATTTAGATAGGGGGCCTGGTCCAGAAAAACAGCTATTATGGTAATGTTATCTGCAAGTCCTACCTGCACGGCAGGGCAAACTTCTAAATACCACATATAAGTCACTCTCCTCCCCTTTGAAGACCCAGGCCCTACTCCCACTCCTTAGCATCAGTTCAGTTCAGTCGCTCAGTCATGTCCAACTCTTTGCGACCCCATGAATCACAGCACACCAGGCCTCCCTGCCCATCACCAACTCCCGGAGTTCACTCAGACTCACGTCCATCAAGTCAGTGATGCCATCCAGCCATCTCATCCTCTGGCGTCCCCTTCTCCTCCTACCCCCAATCCCTCCCAGCATCAGAGTCTTTTCCAATGAGTCAACTCTTCGCATGAGGTGGCCAAAGTACTGGAGTTTCAGCTTTAGCATCATTCCTTCCAAAGAAATCCCAGGGCTGATCTCCTTCAGAATGGCCTGGTTGGATCTCCTTGCAGTCCAAAGGACTCTCAAGAGTCTTCTCCAACACCACAGTTCAAAAGCATCAATTCTTCGGCACTCAGCTTTCTTCACAGTCCAACTCTCACAGCCATACATGACCACTGGAAAAACCATAGCCTTGACTAGACGGACTTTGTTGGCAAAGTAATGTCTCTGCTTTTGAATATGCTGTCTAGATTGGTCATAACTTTCCTTCCAAGGAGTAATAGCACATAAGCCTCAACTGTCCAACTTGCTCTTGAGTCTCTTATCACAGGGGATCCTGTACATACCAACTTAAATATGTTTTCTGCTAATTTGTCTTATGTCAATTTAATTATTAGACCAAAGAACCTAGTGCTGTGCTGAGCTGCTCAGTTGTGTCCAACTCTTTGCGACCCCATGGACTGTAGCCTGTCAGGCTCCTCTGTCCATGGGGATTCTCCAGGCAAGAATACTGGAGTGGGTTGCCATGCCCTCCTCCAGGGGAATCTTGCCAACCCAGGATCTAGGTTCAAAGAATCTAGAAGAGAAGGGAAGAATTTTCCACCTCTACATTAACTTTCCACTGACTTGGTCTAGTGAGACTAACAGAGCACACTTTTAAAGCATCTTCGATTTTATGAATTAGGTAAACAGATATTCTATCTCTCAGGAATATTCTCTGTTCCCTACATTCTTTAAAAGCCTATAAAGTATTAAAGGCCACTAAATGTTAGCGACTTAGTTGTGTCCAACTCTTTGTGACCCCATGGACTAGGGCTTGCCAGGCTCTTCTGTCCATGGGATTCTCCAGGCAAGAATACTGGAGTGGACTGCCATTTTAAGAGTGCTAATAGCAGATAAACACAATAATAAATTAAACCAGTTTAGCAAAAAGCTACTTAAGTTTGGAATGTGAATCTTAAAGTAAAACATTTTAACATGTTGTTGAAGGTTATAAACGACTAAAGGCATATTTGTTTACTGGATGCAAGTAGAAAGCATGAGAAATGTCCCCAAATGTCTCAGTTGGGAAATGGAGAATTTCTTCACCATCATTTGACAAATAAGAAATTAATCAAATCAATAAAACTTTAAATCAGTCACAAATTTCTAGTATCACAAAATTAATGTTAGTTATATATAGCAGTAGTAATTTATTTCCTATATAACAAATGTTCACAAAAAGCTTGATAAACTCCTTTTAGAAGTAAGAATAGTCACTTCATACAAATAGATGCTAGAAAAGGGAGAGAATAAAAGCTGGCTGACATTTAAAAATCAATGTCCCTAATTACTATGCATATGCATTTCAGGAAGCGTGCCAATATACAATTTAGTGTCCCCCTCTTCCTCCAACTTGCCTATCTAATAACTACCTTCTAAACAAGAAATATCTTAAATATGTTAGTTACAAAGCATATATATATTTTGCTTTTTAAATCTTGTTCTTTCTCATCCATGTACATATTATTCCTTACCATAAATTATACCACCCCTTCGTTTGAGTGGGTTTTAATATGTACCATAATTTAAAGGTTTGCTATGTGTAAAATAATTAATACTTTGAGAACAAAAATTCCAACTTATAAGATGGAACATTTCTTAAAATGCTTTTACCTTTCAAAAAATTATTTTGCCAGATTGTACGCATAATTATTGTCAAATAATAGGCACTGTTTCATTATGACAGGGTACTCATATGTTATATAGCAATCACATTTAAATCCCAGAGTAAAGGCATTAATTCACCATTGATAGATGCACTTAAATGTATATGTTAAAAAGTATGTGTTAAAATAAAAACCCTGACTCATTTAGTACGAGGTAATTGTTTTGCAACTTCTGTTAGGTGAATATTAACATAATCTTTATACAAATGCTAATAACTCCCAAAATATTTGCTTATAACCAAATGCTTCTATGGGGCTTCCCTGGTGGCTCAGAAGTTAAAGCATCTGCCTGCAATGTGGGAGACCTGGGTTTGATCCCTGGGTCGGGAAGATCCCCTGGAGAAGGAAATGGCAACCCACTCCAGTATTCTTGCCTGGAGAATCCTACGGACAGAGGAGCCTGGTGGGCTACAGTCCATGGGCTAGCAAAGAGTCGGACACGACTGAGTGAGCGACTTAAGGTAAGGTAAGGTAAATGCTTCTACAACGTGGCTACCAAAGAAATTTTTGTAATAAGAAGTCATTATTGGGAAAAAGAAAGAAAATCTATTACAGCTTTTGAAAAAAAGTAAAGATAGGCAAGACTGATGTGCATTTTGCTTCAATTTCCCAAATACAAACATTAACAAATATCTATTCTGGAAAGAAAGCTGCAAAATTATTTCCAGAAAATTTTCTCACATAAAGGAAAAATAAAACTTGGCAGGTAATAGAAAGAACATCATTTAAAAGAACCTCATTCATCATCATTCAGTGATGATATATCAGGCTTAGAAAAAACTGCTTTGAAAGGGAATTGAGTCTATAATTATTTCAAATTAAAAGTTTAAAAAAAGGCAAAGGGGATCTTTCTAAAAATAAGCTAAATAACTCAAAATTAACTGTTCTGTCTACAAGCCCTAATTACATTACCGACTAACTGATACATTTTTCAGCTGCAATAAAATACTCTGAAAAAACTTACAGTACCTTGAATACTGACTGACTTAAATAAAACTCCACTTCTAAGCCAAAGAGCAAGTTCCCCAAAGAGCAGACTATATGCAATACATTTAGTACCAGGAAAAAAGAGAAAGTCAAGGCACTTAGAATAGGATCAATAGGGCCCTTCTGAGTTTGAGAAAATGTACATTATTAAGAAGGCCTACATTATTCTTTGAGACTTGTAATATAATGTAAGTAAAAGCAGCATATGCCATTAGGCACAGATAAAACATGAATGAGCAAATGAATGAGTTTATTATTATCCTTACAGATTTTTCTGTAGGCTACACTTTTCTGGTTTGCTTTCTAAATCCTTGTATAAGAGTAACAAAATGCTCTAGTGCTTCATGAAAAAACAAAAACCACCACCACCATGTTTAAATAAAGAATCTGTGTGCTGTTAGAAATAAATTACCTGAATATGATCTTTGTGAAATATACACTGACACAAATAACAGAAATAATAAATAAGACTGGGGAAGGATAAATAAGATGCTGAAGTAAACAAAAGAAAGCTGAATCATTTTGCAAAGGTATATATGAAGAAATGAAGTTGAGCCACCAATATTCAGAAAGTAAATACTAACATAATGTATAAGCATATACAGATGAATAATATACCACATTAAGGGAGCAACTTCAGAAGAGAGAATTTTGGCATATTCTATAAGTCTACAAATAAAAAGAACTGTATATAAGTCCTTGAGTTCATAAACTTGTTTCGCACAGGGGTATGGGTTAGTAATTATGAAAATATATCATATATATATATAAGAATTTAAAAAACAAGTATTCCATGGATAAGGAGATACAGATTGCTCACTGTGCGAAGTTATAAATAAGAAAAGGGGAGAGGCTAGAGTGAACATAATGATATTGGATTAGAATCAAGAGGTATCAACTGGAACTCTTGGCTTTTAATAAATTCAAAGATAGATAAAGATACAAATATAAGTGTGTGTGGAGGTGCATGTCAGTATACAATACATTCCTAACTCTGACAACTGACAGGGTCTGTAATGACACCCAGCAGCAATGACCCTGCTGAGGACCTCAATCTGTGTTTCCAACCATCAATCTTAACCAACTAAAATAAAAACATCTGCCTCTTTAGAGAAAAGGTTGATTTCTGGACTGAGGAAGGAAAATTACAAGAAGAGCCTAGAACATCTTGTGGTACTGGGAGGTCAGGAGGTACGGAAACGCGATGACAGTGCATCAAAAACTCACGGAAGCCGAACTGAAGGTGTTCCCAACGGCCAAAGCCAAAACAGCAAAATCAAATCAGAGTGCTGGCTTATAACCCATGGAGTGAATTATTCCTGTCTTCAGTAATATGAGTAAGTATATCACGAAGAAGGGACAGTGGTTCTTTACATTTCAATCCCCACTGAGAAAGAATGAAGGAAACTGAAATTCACCATATTTGAAATAGTCGCCAAAATGAAATTGAAAAAACGTTATGATAACTATTGCTGCAGGCAAAAACCACTGAAAGATACTAAAACTAGGAGATGAAGGTAGGATGAAAAACATGACACTTGCCTAGTCTCAAAGTTCCTCCCCAGAAAACACTTATTAGTTACAATACACACACACACACACACACACACACACACACACACACACACGCAGAGTAACTTCAGGGTACAGAAATTCAGAAAACTAACCAAATAATCAAAATTACCAACATGACCGCCTTACCTGCCCCCCCCCACCACCATAACACAATACACCTAGAAGGGCACTCTATCACTTCCATGGTGTTCTTCTCTAAAAGTATCCCCTCAAAAACATCAACCTAAGGGGCACTCTATATAATAACTGACTAATACTCTTCAAAAAGTGTTAAGAGCATGAAAAGCACAAGTGAGGTACTGTCACAGATTATAATAAGATTATATTAAGGAGACATGAAGGCAAACAAAAAATATAGGGTTGCATTTATGTAAGTTTCAAAATCAGGCAAACCAAACCCCAGTGTTTGGAGTTGGATACCTAAATAATAAAAGTATAAAAAAGAGCAAGAAAGCACAGATGTACAGACAACAGTCATCTTTGGTGGGAGAGAGAAGCTTTTGAATGAGAAGTAGCATACTGGAGGCATCTAGGGTGATAGCAACATTTTCCTTCTTGTTCTGAGTAATGGTTAAATGTGTGTTGGTTACATGAAATTTCATGAAGCTGTACATTTATGTTTTACATACTTTTTTGTATATATATACACATATAGTATTAAATGTATACTATAATACTATAAAAGGTCTTTATATAAAAAGCACAAAGGAAAAAAAAAACACAATCAGTCAGAGAATAATACTGACTCCTAAATGAGGGGTACAGTACTAATTGGTATATCAACATATTTTAATATTCTTGTATAAATAGATGAGTGTTTTAAGAGAGGAACTTATAGGGAATCCACAAGTCACTCTCTATTTCTTAGAGCATGCATTCGTGCTAAGTTGCTTCAGTCGTGTCCAACTCTTCGCGACCACATGCACTGCAGCCCACCAGGCTCCTCTGTCCATGGAATTCTCCAGGCAAGAATACTGAAGTGGGTTGCCATGCCCTCTTCCAGGGGATCTTCCCGACCCCTACTTAGTACTGGAGCTACAAATTCTACGGAATAAATATAATATTAAAACAGAGAACTCACATATCTGGACATGATGGTATAACGGTTTTAAATGGAAAAACATTAAAATTTTTTTAAAAAGAAACACAAGTACATTAAAAATGTACAGATAAAATTTCTATTTCCAGCCAAGAATAAGAGTAATAAGAACTGAATTAGGTCCTACTCCCTCTAACCAACTAAACACAATGTCGTACAATGGTTTTCAGAAATTGGTCAAAAGGTAGCACAGGTCAGAGGTACCCATAGAAAGGAAACAAATAAGTGAGTCCTACCACTACCCCAGCTTGCCACCTGGAGCTTTCAGATCAGTGTCCATAAAGCCTAACACACTTACTGTCTGAGTCTCCAAAGAAAAAAATTGCCAACCCCATTTCAAGACAAATGAAAGCACACATCTATGAGAAGACTTGTACCCAAGTCTCACAGCAGCTTTATTTGTAATAGCCAAGACTGAAAATACCTCAAATGTCCATCTGCACACAGGCGAAGACATAAGTAAACTGTGACACAGCTATACAACAGGCTACTCAGCAATAAAAAGAAATTGACTATTGATACATGTAACAATATGGATGAATCTAATGTTAAAAGAAGCAGGCGGAGAGGGGACACACATATTGTGTGTTTCCATTTATTTAAGTTTCTAGAAAATGAATACCAACAGCATGGTTGCCAGAAAAGGGCATGAAGGGTGCTGGAGGAGAGAGCGAGACAAGGATTAACAAAGGGCAGGAGGAAACTCTGCAGGGTGATGGGTATGTCCATTATCTTGTTCCAGGAGTGGTCATTTCACACTTAAAAATCTAAGTGCACACTTAAACTATGTACAGTTTATCATATATCAATTACTCTTCAATAAATCACGATGGTGTGATCACTCATCTAGAGCCAGACATCCTGGAATGTGAAGTCAAGCGGGCCTTAGAAAGCATCACTACGAACAAAGCTAGTGGAGGTGATGGAATTCCAGTTGAGCTCTTTCAAATCCTGAAAGATGATGCTGTGAAAGTGCTGCATTCAATATGCCAGCAAATTTGGAAAACTCAGCAGTGGCCACAGGACTGGAAAAGGTCAGTTTTCATTCCAATCCCAAAGAAAGGCAATGCCAAAGAATGCTCAAACTACCGCACAATTGCACTCATCTCCCATGATAGTAAAACAATGCTCAAAATTCTCCAAGCCAGGTTTTGGCAATATGTGAACCATGAACTTCCTGATGTTCAAGCTGGTTTTAGAAAAGGCAGAGGAACCAGAGATCAAATTGCCAACATCTGCTGGATCATCAAAAAAGCAAGAGAGTTCCAGAAAAACATCTATTTCTGCTTTATTGGCTATGCCAAAGCCTTTGACTGTGTGGATCACAATAAACTGTGGAAAATTCTGAAAGAGATGGGAATACCAGACCACCTGACCTGCCTCTTGAGAAATCTGTATGCAGGTCAGGAAGTAACAGTTAGAACTGGACATGGAACAACAGACTGGTTCCAAATAGGAAAAGGAGTAGGTCAAGGCTGTATATTATCACCCCGCTTATTTAACTTATATGCAGAGTACATCATGAGAAACGCTGGACTGGAAGAAACACAAGCTGGAATCAAGATTGCCAGGAGAAATATCAATAACCTCAGATATGCAGATGACACCACCCTTATGGCAGAAAGTGAAGAGGAACTAAAAAGCCTCTTGATGAAAGTGAAAGAGGAGAGTGAAAAAGTGGGCTTAAGCTCAACATTCAGAAAACGAAGATCATGGCATCTGGTCCCATCACTTCATGGCAAATAGATGGGGAAACAGTGGAAACAGTGTCAGACTTTATTTTTTTGGGCTCCAAAATCACTGCAGATGGTGACTGCAGCCATGAAATTAAAAGACGCTTACTCCTTGGAAGGAAAGTTATGACCAACCTAGATAGCATATTCAAAAGCAGAGACATTACTTTGCCATCAAAGGTCCATCTAGTCAAGGCTATGGTTTTTCCTGTGGTCATGTGAAGAAGGCTGAGCGCCGAAGAATTGATGCTTTTGAACTGTGGTGTTGGAGAAGACTCTTGAGAGTCCCTTGGACTGCAAGGAGATCAAACCACTCCATTCTGAAGGAGATCAGCCCTGGGATTTCTTTGGAGGGAATGATGCTGAAGCTGAAACTCAGTACTTTGGCCACCTCATGCGAAGAGTTGACTCATTGGAAAAGACTCTGATGCTGGGAGGGATTGGGGGCAGGAGGAGAAGGGGACGCCAGAGGATGAGATGGCTGGATGGCATCACTGACTTGATGGACGTGAGTCTGAGTGAACTCCGGGAGTTGGTGATGGGCAAGGAGGCCTGGCGTGCTGCAATTCATGGGGTCACGAAGAGTTGGACACGACTGAGGGACTGAACTAAACTGAACTGAAAGTTGTAAAAAGTAATGTACAAACTTCACCTTCCATATTTTACTAAATATATTTTAAAAAAAGAAACTATAAATGTTGACAGGCCACATAGCAAACTGAGTCTACGAATAATTCTTATCAATCCACCTAGATCATTCTTAAATGGCAAGTTGGTTTTTTTGAAGAACTGCCTGTGCAAACAGGAAGCAGAATAGTCTGAAAAGTGGATTTTAACAAGGAAATCATTTAACACATATAGTTCCCCACATGCTTTATTATCTACTGATCATAAGAATTATGCTATTGTTTACTTCTACCTAAAAAAGGAGAGAGAGGAGAGTGATTTATATAGGGATTAGCCTCAAATCTAAACATCTGAAATTATGTGAACATCACCATATCCATAAATTTTCACCTTTTTGAAAACTGACTCCAAGATGTATATGTAAAGCACATTTGTAAAAAAAAAAAAACATTAATAATAAGTGACTAAAACTTTCGTTTCCTGTACTGGGAAATTCTGAATCTTATTTTATTTTCTCCCTCTATTTTTATTGTACAAGTTTCCCTTGAATACTCTGAATAAGACTTTGACCGTCAGCCTTCCTTTTTCCCTGGGAAAAAGTAGGAACATTATGCTAAGGGGCCATTTCTGCAGAAAAGTATAAAAGATGCCATGGAGACAAGAAACAGAGAAATTTAAGCTGAGTGGATATAATTCACAGTCCATTTTTTTTCTGTCTAAATTATAGTACCATGTCATATATTACCAGCTATTTCAATAATAACTATGATCAATCAAAGAGAGAAATGTCGTTTTTTAAAATCATAGACCCCAGAATGACTAAGACTGTTATATTCTACATTGAAAAGAATTACTGCAAATCTGAATTTCAGCTTCATAGAACTCTCCACAAAATGTTGACACATGAACTGTAAAAACTACCACAAACTGCCTATATGTCTCCATTGATAGAATATACATTATATTGATTTTCTCTTTACTATTAATCTTAATTTGAATACTCTTCTAAATATTACATATGCATCCCTTTCCTTAAAATATAAATGATGGTAGATATTGAATTCGTATTTTTTCATTGCTAAGGCATGTATTAGCTACCTTTATTAAGTAATTAATTCTTTATCATTTTCAAGACTCCACTTATGAAAGTGCCTATTTTGAGTAACAGACAGTTCCTGCCTTAATTCAGTGTATTTTTTTGTTCAAACAGAGTAACTTCTGGCTGGCTTAGTTTATAAAGTCCTTGAAGGAACTTTTTATCTAGTTGAATAGCTCATGTAAAAGAATTTAAACTATAACAATTCACTTTAACCTTTATTTTGAAATCTGTTCAAAACACATTGATAACTAATGAACTATTTTTAATTTAAATTAAAATTTAATTTAATTAAAACTTCAAATTTAAAAGTGACCAGAATACTATACTGCACATCAATTATTTGCTTATAAATCAATATTTATCCTTGATATACACCTTGATCAACTAACAAAGGTCAACATAATGTGTGAGATAGTTTAACTTCAGTAATGTAACAACCATAATCTAGTCTAAGTATATTTAAGATGAAGTTTCGGAATATCATATGCTGGGCTGACAACAGGAAATTATGAGATACTCATAAGTAAGACATCACTGGATAGTGTTGGTGATACTATAAAGCATGATACTCAATGTTACCCAGCTGCCTAGGACCATGTTTTATAAATGACTGAAAGACGCTCATGCCTTTACAGTGAAATCAATTTGATTACTCCCCCAAAACAAGATAGAAGTCTGAAAACATTACACTAAGTGAAAGAAGCCAGTCATAAAAGGACAAATATTGTATATTCCACTCATATGAGGTGCACAGCACACTCAAATTCATAAAGACAGAAAGCAGAATAGCAGTTACCAAGACCAAGGTGAGAAAGGAACAGACAGTTACTGTTTAATGGGTACTGAGTTTCTGTTTAAAATGATCAAAAAGTTCTGGAAACTGACAATGGTGATGGTTGTACTGTACTGGGTACTTAAGATCACTGATTTGTAGAATTAAAAAATGGTTACAGAGGTATGTTTCATGTTATGTATATTTTATAACAATTTTAGGAAGTCCCAAAATACCATTCCTAAAATACAAGTCTATCAACAACTTCAAACATTTTTCTCTTAGTGATTTCCAAAGAGATTGCTCCAGACTTCCTCCTGTCTCTAAATCTCCTTAAATCATCCCTTTCTCCTCTCATTCCAAAAAACACTTTCATTTTTCATTGAATGGAGAAGCCTCAGTCTTGAGGTACCAGTTTATCTATTTTCCAATTCACCTGTTCAGTTCAGTCGCTCAGTCATGTCCAACTCTTTGCGACCCCATGAATTGCAGCACGCCAGGCCTCCCTGCTCATCACTAACTCCCGAAGTTCACTCAAACTCACATCTATCAAGTCAGTGATGCCATCCAGCCATCTCATCTTCTGTTGTCCCCTTCTCCTCCTGCCCCCAATCCCTCCCAGCATCAGGTGAGTCCTCCCAATGAGTTAACTCTTTGCATCAGGTGGCCAAAGTACTGGAGTTTCAGCTTTAGCATCATTCCTTCCAAAGAACACCCAGGACTGATCTCCTTTAGAATGGACTGGTTGGATCTCCTTGCAGTCCAAGGGACTCTCAAGAGTCTTCAACACCACAGCTCAAAACCATCAATTCTTCAGCGCTCACCTTTCTTCACAGTCCAACTCTCACATCCATACATGACCATTGGAAAAACCATAGCCTTGACTAGACAGACCTTTGTTGGCAAAATAATGTCTCTGCTTTTGAATATGCTATCTAGGTTGGTCATAACTTTCCTTCCAAGGAGGAAGTGTCTTTTAATTTCATGGCTGCAGTCACCATTTGCAGAGATTTTGGAGCCCAGAAAAATAAAGTCTGACACTGTTTCCACTGTTTCCCCATCTATTTCCCATGAAGTGATGGGACCAGATGCCACGATCTTTGTTTTCTGAATGTTGAGCTTTAAGCCCACTTTTTCACTCTCCTCTTTCACTTTCATCAAGAGGCTTTTGAGTTCCTCTTCACTTTCTGCCATAAGGGTGGTGTCATCTGCATATCTGAGGTTATTGATATTTCTCCCAGCAATCTTGATTCCAGCTTGTGCTTCTTTCAGCCCAGCGTTTCTCATGATGTACTCTGCATATAAGTTAAATAAGCGGGGTGATAATATCCAGCCTTGACCTACTCCTTTTCTTATTTGGAACTAGTCTGTTGTTCCATGTCCAGTTCTAACTGTCGCTTCCTGACCTGCATACAGGTTTCTCACGAGGCAGGTCAGGTGGTCTGGTATTCCCATCTCTTTCAGAATTTTCCACAGTTTATTGTGATCCACACAGTCAAAGGCTTTGGCATAGTCAATAGTGCAGAAATAGATGTTTTTCTGGAACTCTCTTGCTTTTTTGATGATCCAGCAGATGTTGGCAATTTGATCTCTGGTTCCTCTGACTTTTCTAAAACCAGCTTGAACATCTGGAAGTTCACGGTTCACATATTGCTGAAGCCTGGCTTGGAGAATTTGAAGCATTACTTTACTAGCGTGTGAGATGAGTGCAATTGTGCGGTAGTTTGAGCATTCTTCGGCATTGCCTTTCTTTGGGATTGGAATGAAAACTGACCTTTTCCAGTCCTGTGGCCACTGCTGAGTTTTCCAAATTTGCTGGCATATTGAGTGCAGCATCATCTTTTAGGATTTGAAAGAGCTCAACTGGTATTCCATCACCTCCACTAGCTTTGTTCGTAGTGATGCTTTCTAAGGCCCACTTGATTTCACATTCCATGATGTCTGGCTCTAGGTGAGTGATCACACCATTGTGACTATCTGGGTCGTGAAGATCTTTTTTGTACAGTTCTTCTGCGTATTCTTGCCACCTCTTGATATCTTCTGCTTCTGTTAGGTCCATACCATTTCTGTCCTTTATCGAGCCCATCTTTGCATGAAATGTTCCCTTGGTATTTTTAATTTTCTTGACGAGATCTCTAGTCTTGAAGGAAAACAAACAGATTCTGTTGTTTTCCTCTATTTCTTTGCATTGATCACTGAGGAAGGCTTTCTTAGCGCTCCTTGCTATTCTTTGGAACTCTGCATTCAGATGCTTATATCTTTCCTTTTCTCCTTTGCTTTTTGCTTCTCTTCTTTCCACAGCTATTTGTAAGGCCTCGGCAGACAGCCATTTTGCTTGTCTGCATTTCTTTTCCATGGGGATGGTCTTGATCCCTGTCTCCTGTACAATGTCACGAACCTCAGTCCATAGTTAATCAGGCACTCTATCTATCAGATCTAGTCCCTTAAATCTATTTCTCCCTTCCACTGTATAATCATAAGGGATTTGATTTAGGTCATACTTGAATGGTCTAGTGGTCTACAAATTCATCTGTATTTCTATACAAACATCTTAGCCTTCCTTTTCATCCCCTTGCTTAAGCTGTCCAGCCCTCCATTGACTTAATACCTTCCCAAATTGAACACTTATTATTTTCTCCTCAAAGATCTGTAATCTTCTATTTTCTCCCACTCTGCCAATTAACAAGGAGGGTTACAAGGGCAGGAATGGCCATTCTGAAGTTGAGTCAACTAAAAATCACTATATAATGGATAACATTTGTGGAAGTAATCTATCCTGAGACAGATGACTCATAGATGAAGATTTCTAGGTCCTTTTTGTTCAGAGTGTTATAATGCTGTGGAAAAGGTGGCTGAAAAATTACACTGTATGTCTGATTCCCAACTTTGGTGCTTATTATCCATACAACTTCAGGCAACTCATTTAGCTCCTTTGTAGGCTCAGTATTTTGTTGGCAAATGGTTATGACTTAACTTCACAGAAATGTTTTGAAGGTTAAATGAAATAATGTATTTAATATTCATACAATCTAACCTAAATCAGTGGAATACATTAAATGACCCAAAGTATATTTACAAAATACAGGATGTTTTAAAAAGAAGAAAAAATGAATTGACTTGGATGAAATCATCTGTCAGAATGTATATGATCCACACATATCTACATGTAAGAAAAGAGGGAGAAAAAGAAAGAGGCAGATAGTTAGAAAGGAAGATAGAGACTGGCTGACACAATGAACAGAGATGAACCGTCTGGATGCTGCTGCTGCTGCTAAGTCACATCAGTCATGTCCGACTCTGTGCAACCCCATAGATGGCACCCCAACAGGCTCCTCTGTTCCTGGGATTCTCCAGGCAAGAATACTGGAGTGGGTTGCCATTTCCTTCTCCAATGCATGAAAGTGAAAAGTGAAAGTGAAGTCGCTCAGTCGTGTCCAACTCTTAGCGACCCCATGGACTGTAGCCTACCAGGCTCCTCCATCCATGGGATTCTCCTGGCAAGAGTACTGGAGTGGGTTGCCAGTGCTTTCTCAGAAATGCATATACTAATGTGGAAGAGACCTAATTTTCTAAACTCTGGATGCAGTATCCTTCAAGATTACCTAACTCTTTTTCTTTGATCACAAAGTCACAAAAGAATCTCTTCTAAGGACTGAATAAGTATCTGAGTAGTTAGAAATGATGCTGTAAACAGATACCTCAGTACGAATGTATATGGGCTTCCTCAGTGGCTCAGTGGTAAAGAATCTGCCTGCAATTCAGGAGAAATGGGTTCGATCTTTGGGTTTGGAAGATCCACTGGAGGAGGAAATGGCAACCCACTCCAGTATTCCTGCCTGGAGAATCCCATGGATAGAGGAGCCTGTTGGGCTACAATCCATGGGGTCACAAAGAATCGGACACAACTGAGCACACACACATGTATGTATATGTATTTATAATGCATGTGTGTACATACACATCTACATGTAATGATATACAGCTGACCCTTGAACAACACACATTAGGGGCACCGACCATCAGCAAAGTAAAAAAGCTGAATATAACTCACAGTCTACCCTCCCTACACAGAGTTCCTCATCTATAGACTGAAATTATCATGGATCCTGTTGGACTGTAGTATTTTCTCTTAAAAAAAAAGAAAAACACATATAAGTGGATCTGAGCAATTGAAACCTATCTTGTTTAAGGGTCAAGTGTATTACTATAAATTAGTACTGACAGTTACAAAGTCACAAAAACTATAATAATTATAGTTGTTACTTACTGAGAACCTCATTGTACAAGACCCTTTGCTAAGCTTAATTTTACATTACATGGTCTTCTCTCTGATATGAATTTCAATTTGAATACTCTTTTAGTGTTAGGAATTTAGATTTGTCATTTAATCTTGTCAAAGAATCCCATGAGTTAGGTGACATTATTATCCCCATTTAATAGATGCAAAAGCTAGCGCGACACTGGATGCTTGGGGCTGGTGCACTGGGACGACCCAGAGGGATGGTGTGGGGAGGGAGGAGGGAGGAGGGTTCAGGATGGGGAACACATGTATGCCTGTGGCAGATTCATTTTGATATTTGGCAAAACTAATACAATTATGTAAAGTTTAAAAATAAAATAAAATTTAAAAGAAAAAAAAAAAAAAAAAGAAATTACTAATTGGCCTAAGAGCACACAACTTGTAAGAGGTCAAACTGGGAATCAAACTGCTTTTCCTCTGGCTCTTTGTTCTTAATTCTCACACTGTACAGGCACTGTTCTTTAATAATTAAGAAGTTTGGTTAAGGATAATTAATTCCCCACAACACAATCAATGATGAGGGATAGAATCAGTTTGGGGTTTACAAAGTGCTAGCCAACCTCTTCAGATGTGTGGAGTACCTCCTTCTCAGTCAATGTGGTTTACTTCTTTAAGAGGAAAACAAAGGGTAAAAAAGAAAAGTCAACAAGGGAGGAAAATCAGGTCAATCCTCTATTCAATCTTGGCTCTTCCCCATCTTCCTTCTCTTTATGAAGTTGAACCATTTATTATGTATCATTTACTTATGGTATATTTCCGACTCTAGGCCAGGTATCAGAGACATAAAGATGATCCCTGCCTTGGTAACTCTTACTCTTCAAAAGAGGTAGAAGGTTTGAAATATTCGAACTATAATAAACTGAGATAAACTGGCAAATTCTCTAACAGGCCCACAGAAACTATGCAGTGTAGTAATCTTCTGACTACTTAAGACTTTTAAACCCTGAAAGTAGAGGGTTGCAGATTAAGTGTAAACTCACACACTGGTTTTCAGGGACTTCCTTTAGGTGCATGCCCTCAATGTAAGACCCAACACTGGAACCACTGATAAGAGTTTTCGTATTTTAAGACTCTTATCAAATGCCATGAAGTGTCATCATATAACATTTTATATTATAATCCCAGACCACCAGTACAGTGCCCTGACACAAGGTGCATGATCAATGGTTGCTTGGTAAGTGGGAAAAAAAAAAAAAATTAAACAGAAGAAAAAAACCAAAGCAAACAAAAGAACAACCCATATGTCCTTAGGGAAGAACTAACCACTGAAATTAAGTTACTTAAAAAAAAAAAACTGAAAAATATAATGCAGATTTTTAAATAAATGAATATGAAGCAAATTTATATGTAGATGATTTTGCCATAAAATATTTTGATATGCACAACCAAAACTGACAGCTGACATTCTAGTATGATCTAAATAAGATAAGATTACATGGTTTGGGGGAATTTAGAATAGGATTTCCACAAATGAGATGACAGATGAGGCATAACAGAAATAAGGAAGAAGCTTAACAGGTTCTGAAAATTCTTCTTCAGTCTAGTTTTAAAAAAATAAACCTGAGATATTTATGCAAAATTTTAAAATGTTGCTGTATTACATCCTTACTAGAATCTAAAACATCTAAAAGCACCTGTGGCATAACTGTCAACAAACATTGTCTTATAAATGTTCTGATTATGAGTAGTAGGGCCCAAGGTAATTTATTTCTGAGCTCAAACAAATATTTCACTTTATTTCCTGAAGTTCTGTTATATTAATATTACAGAACTCACAAGTTCAGCCTCCTTTTCACTTTCCATCAAGTGTTACTCCTAACAATTTTAATTTTAAAATAGCCTCTTTCTGAGACTAGAATTTCTGCATCAGGAGGGTGATTTGATACTGAATTACTGGGATAAGAATGGGGAAAATGGGAGAGCAGAGGAGGAAGGAGGAGTCGGGAGAACAACATAAGAGATACCAACAACAGAAGGACTGCAGTTAAATGGCCAAGAGAGATTTAATCGCTAATGTTCCTTGTCTCCGAAAGCATAAAAGTTGTTCTTGTGACGTTTTTCCTTAATTAAAAAGAACAAGGCGGTGGTGGCAGGCAAGTAGCATGAGGCAAGTCTTAGAATCGATATGAACATCGAGTATGTCATAAATGCAGTGAGACGCCCTTTTAATAGGGAGGGAGAGGAACAGTAAGTATGCTTTGGGTGATTCAATGAGGTAAAGCAATGGGTTGCCTCCCTGAAATCAGATTAATTTTACAAGAAAGTGAAGTTGTCTTTACATTTTATATTACAAGGTACAGTGCTTATAAGAATAACAATCTCTACCATCAGAAAAACACAGAGCTAATGAGAAGGAACAGACACTGAATATATCTATTATATATAAGGAATCTAGAAATTGCTGCATAGAACATGGCTATTATACTAATTGCCAATATTTATTACTATATATGAACAACAGCACTGATAAGATTTCCTG
Organism: Bos indicus; assembly: GCF_029378745.1. Taxonomy (NCBI): domain Eukaryota; kingdom Metazoa; phylum Chordata; class Mammalia; order Artiodactyla; family Bovidae; genus Bos; species Bos indicus. The sequence goes on along the minus strand of NC_091768.1, from coordinate 61,479,944 downwards.
CCAGATGGCAGGTAAGAAGGGCCTATTAATATGATTCTGTAATTTAAATGGTTACAAGCAGCAAACTGAAAACTAAAAAAACTTGCAACTAGTACTATTCTAAAATAGAATTCTACTACAATACCTGAAAATAGCAAGCACATTTCAAGTATTTCATAAGGTAAAATAAATTTAGTAAGGTAATATCAAGGTAGCTTAAAATAAAGCGAGACAACTCCGTATATGTGCATGACACAAATAAAAGTAAAATCTAAAGGTGCACGGTTACTGCAGGAAATTAACTGTTTCACAAGTACTTACTAACAGGTTAAGTTTCAATGTTTTGTCATTCACTAGAGAGGTACTCAAAAGATTATGTATGGCAGTCTAAAGTGAAGACACACTGAAGAGAAATGGCAACTAGACCCCTTTTAGGTGCTACTGCCATAACTAATGGAGAAGGAAATGGCAACCCAGTCCAGTATTCTTGCCTGGAGAATCCCATGGATGCCATAACTAAAATTATCCAGAATACTTTGCTTTCTTTTTTTCTTATAGCATATGTTGTTTTTTAGTTGGTAAGCCACGTCCAACTCTTTTGCTACTCCACCCGCCAGGCTCCTCTGTCTCCTCTCCATGTCTTGCATCTCCTGCATTGGCAGGCGGGTTCTGTAACATTAGTGCCAATAGAGTACATATAATATTATTTATAAACTACCTACCAGTGATGCTTATAAAGTACCTACAAAATTTGCATTTATTGAAAGTTTTATCCATAGTTTAAAAGCAATCTGACAAAGTGTAACTCAAACTATGTAGTTACTTACAATGATGCTGAGCACAGTACTTTGAATTATAACCATTTCAGGCTATGAAGAACACTTATAAAAACAACCTCACACATGTAATACAGATTGAAGTGAAATTTCTAATGGATCAAGTGTATGTCTGACTACAAACAGAATGGTTCACTTTAAGCTATGGATTCTTCATACATCTCTCTTAAGGCAGGGAAGAGAGTTGCTGGGTGCTGGGGGCAAAAAAGTTTAGTCTTAGAGGGCAGGAGTTTTGTCTCTTAGGTCTAACAGTTTACACATGCAGAATAGCAAACGTTTATGAAGAAAAAAATCTTTAAGGTAAAATATGTTTCTTGATCCCATGGGATTCTGGTAAATCAGCCACATTGCTAGGCAGTCTATTATCTTCCCTACGAACTGTAGCCTGCCAGGCTTTTCTGTCTATGGAATTCTCCAGGGAAGAATACTGGAGTGGGTAGCCATTCCCTTCTCCAGGGGATCTTTCCAACCCAGGGATTGAATCCAGGTCTCCTACATTGCAGGCAGATTCTTTACCATCTGAGCCACCAGGGAAGCTCCTGGTCAAATGTTATGACTGATGAAAAACATTTCGAAAATATTGTTAGTCACAGCTATGAAAAACCTTAGGAAGTACAACTGACATGTAGGACATAAAAGATGCAAAAGCAAGAGTGATTTCATCAAAGGATTAAGAAAATTATAATGGGATCTTTATGACCTTTCAAGGGAAGAGAAAAGAGGGTGGAAAGGGCGAGGCAGAGGGCAAGTGAACAAGTCTGAGGGCTTTCATTCTTTCAGGCAAGGAAATGGATAAGAACTGTTTCTCAGAAGATAGGTAAGCAGTTCTCTGAAATATGGAGCTACAAACCAGGTGAAATCCTAGCTGGTATCACTTTATCTTAAGACTTTGATGGCAACCCTTTCAAACCATGGCAAATGCTATTTCTACAGCATTTATGGCCTCTCCAAAGTACAAAAGGCCTTCAAAGTCCTAGGTACTCTGTTTTAACTTGGAACAATAGATTCTACCCTCAAGAATATTATTTTCTTAGTGAAAGACACCAAAAAAAAAAAAAAAAAAAAAAGCCAAGCTCCATAATTCAATGTAATATGTTGAATACACACCAGAATGCTCAAGAGGTCCACCAAGTTAAGAATTCCCCTGACTTACGGTTGCCTTGTCTTTCTCATGTTGTTTCTTTTCTTTTTTTCAATAGTATATTTGAATTGATACCATACCTATACATTTTGCAATTCAGGTTAAGAGCTTAAGATTTTCCTTGACCAGGCTGAAGATTCCAATGAAGGAAGGACTGGGGGAAGGAGGCAGCCTTTCAGACTATACACTCCAAGAGGTCTCTCTCCCACACAACCGTGACAAGCTGTTTCTTTCTAATCCCTGTTCTGCATCACTGAGTCCTAGAGGGTTTCTGCAGCCAGCACAGTTCACCCTAGTCATCTGGTTACCTCACTGACCACCATCCCCAGGGAAACAGCCCTGCTTTCCAGGGCACAAACCAAGGAAGGCCATGTGAGGACACAGCCTGGAAGAGGGCCCTCACAAAAAACCCAACCATGCCGGCACCCTTATCTCAGACTTTTAACCTCCAGAACTATTAAGAAATGGGAAGGGAGTCTCAGGGAGAAGGGATACATGTATATGTATGGCTGAGCTCCTTTGCTATCCACCTGGAACTATCACAACACTGTTTAAGGGGCTAAACTCCAATATAAGATAAAAAGTTAAATAAATAAAATAAGTGTTCTTTATAAGAGAGTCCCTTGAACAGCATGAAGATCAAATCAATCTTAATGGAAATCAACCTTGAAAATTCATTGAAAGAACTGATGCTGAAGCTGAAGCTCCAATACTTTGGCCACCTGATACAAAGAGCAGATTCGCTGGAAAAGACCCTGATGCTGGAAAAGACTGAGGGCAGGAGGAGAAGGGGGCGACAGAGGATAGGATGGTTGGATGGCATCACTGACTCAATGGACATGAGTTTGAGCAAACTCTGAGAGATGGTGAAGGACAGGGAAGCCTGGCATGCTGCAGTCCATGGGATTGTAAAGAGTCATATGCGACTCAATAACAAGTGTTGTTTAAGTCATCCAGTCTGTGGTACCTGTTACAGGAGCCTTAACTAAGACGCCCTCAGCAAGATTAAATGTACTTTGTAAAATGGATTTATAATACGAATTTGTTAAGCAACAAAAGTGAACTTCTACTCAACCTGTGTGGAAACTATACCCAGAATTCCAAGAGAGTCTAATCCAAAATAACAAGGTTTTATTACACTCAAGTATTTAAATGAACTATATGTGGCCTAAAGGTTAAGACCTTTAGGTTTTTTTAATTTAAAAAATAACCAACAGAAATTATACAGGAGCTAGGATTCAAACACAGTACAGAAAATCCTGAAAGGAGGGCATTATAGAACAAAAGCACAACTCTAAGTTCAGGGTACCAAAGTTAAGGTATTTCTTTATGTGTCAAGAAAAGACTTTTTCTATGGATCTTTATTTTCCTAGCTACACAATGAAAGTTTTAAACTATCAAAAAAATGACCAATAGATTTATTATGATAAAGGGAATGAAATATAAATAAAAGATTATATTTGTATAAAATGGCTACCTTATGTATTAGACACCAGATTTTAATTGTCCTTCATATTTTCTAAGCACAGTATTTAAAACTCTTCTGTAAAATGCTGCTTTGCAACCATATTAATCTCAATAGAAAAGTACAATCTGTTCATGACTGCTGGTAAATAGAGGTCTAAACAGCAAATGATCTCTGAAAGGACGTTTACATTAAATAATAAGTCCAAGGCACTGTGTAGTATCCTATTATACACACATGTAAAGAGGACAACAAAATAACATGAGTGAAAGGAAACTTTTATAGAAAAAGTTATACTTCCTCTTCGTGCCCAAGTTAAGAAAAAAATTATACAGGTTTCCAAAGGTTCAAAATGATAACCTAAGAAACATACTTCACAGTGATTTTTTAAAAACCAGATTATGCTAGTGAATTCTTTCAGGCTTAAGGTAAAAAAGTCAGATACTACTAATAGCTTAAATCTTTTCTTGGGTGGAACTGGAAATCTTTTTTAATTACAAAATATATTTTCATCTACCATTTTACTTGTTTCCTTCCTCATTTCCAAACAATCTTGAGACAAGCTGAATCTTTCAATGCTCAGCCTTTCAGTATTTTGAACAAATAAATCCAAACTACCAATAAGTTTTCCAAAATGATTCCCCCCAGAGCTTCAAAGACAAAGATTTTATTACAGCTTTGACATTTAGAAATTTGCTTTCTAATAATTATCTATCAAGACTATATACTATCTACATGTACACATTTCTATGTTTAAAACAGATAACCAACAAAGACCTACTGTATAGCACAGGGAACTCTGCTCAATGTTATATGGCAGCCTGGATGGGAGAAGGGTTTGGGGAAGAGTGGATACATGTATATGTGTGGCTGAGTCCCTTTGATGTTCACCTGAAACTATCACAACATTTTTAACTGGCTATACCCCAATACAAAATTAAAAGTTCAAAAGAAAAAAAACTATATACTATCTACTGAGTTAATGTTGTTGTTCAGTCGCCAAGCCATGTGCAACTCTTCATGACCCCATACACTGCAGAATGCCAGGCTTCCCTCACTGTCTCCCAGTGTCTTGCCCAAGTTCATGTCCATTGAATCGGTGATGCCATCCAACCATCTCATCCTCTGCCTTCAATCACTCCCAGCATCAGGGTCTTTTTCAGTGAGTCAGCTGTTCGCATCAGGTGGCCAAGTACTGGAGCTTCAGTTTCAGTATCAGTCCTTTCAAAGAGTATTCAGGATTGATTCACTTTAAGATTGACGGGTTTGTTCTTGCTTTCCAAGGGACTCTCAAGAGTCTTCTCCAGCGCCACAGTTCGAAAGCATCAATTCTTTGGGGCTTTGCCTTCTTTATTGTTCAGTTCTCACATCTGTACATGACTAGTTTTTTGTAATTTTTCTTATAATTGAATTTTTCTAATTATTTAGGAATACCTAAAGACACTTTGCCAAGAATAAGATAAAGCTTCGTCTGTATCTTGATAATCTGTACAATCCAGTATATACGCTCAAATATACATTGAATATTCTGAGAAGTATATTTATAATACAATAGTATTATTTAGCATGTATGATTAGTTGCATTTTAATAATAAAAGCTTAACTAATAAACAAATTAACCTTTGGGTAGTAGTTCCCAGTCCACAGACTCCCTTCACACATTATCTCATTAACAATTCTGTGCGATTCTGTTCAATGAGCCCTAACCTATCAATTCACTCTGGATAACTATTAATTCGGTACATCTTAATAAAGTTAACAGGCTTCATGTGACGTGTTTCTGTAGAAAAGCAGGTTTTAGCACTAAAGAGCTTAAACTAAAATTAAGAGTTTTTAACAAATCTTTGAACACAGTGATCTTACCTATAAATATCTAAGTATATAAACTATTAAACAGAAAGGCTATTAGAACCTTTTGCTGTGTGTGTGTGCTTAGTCGCTCAGTCATGTCCAACTCTTTGCGACCTCATGGACCGTAGCCCACCAGGCTCCTCTGTCCATGGGGATTCTCCAAGCAAGAATACTAGAGTGGGTTCCCATGCCCTCCTCCAGGGCATCTTCCCAACCCAGGGACCAATCCCAGGTCTTCCCGTGTTGCAGGCAGACTCTTTACCATTTGAGCCACCAGTGTTAGTTCTCTCATTTATTCATTTCTGAGCACTACTATGTGGTAGGCACTGTTCTGGTTAGAATGATCATCTAGATGGCATATATTAAAATGGAATACATTTTAAAATAATTGATCAGTGATCATCTGATTTTTCATCATGCAAATTAGAAGATTACTGAGGAAACAAAATCTTAATAATTCTAACCAGGTGAAGAAAACTATGATTAAACAATAAAACTAATTTGAAAGCCAAATGAGGAATAAGCTGAATAGAAACAATATCAATACATCCATATTAAAAATCAGGTATTAGAAAGGGGTCATGAGTTTATCTTGTCTTCACAGAACTGAATTCGATTCAAAACGTGTACCTGAGAATAGGTAGTGTAAAACAATTTATTAGGTACTGTAGGGGTCAAGTTAACAGCTCACTATAATGTAAGGCAAAATACAACTGACTTTAATAGCAGAAAAATTATAGGATCTTGAAGGTAGAGAAGAACTAGTTTGGAGTGATGAATAAAGTATATAAGTTAGTTTTGTTATAGGGATTCCTAATCTTGGACAACTGAGATACAGATTTTAATTTTTAACTTGTTTAGTATCACCTTGGGCTTCCCCGATGGCTCAGTGGTTAAAGAATCTGCCTGCAATGCAGAAGCTGCAGAAGCCACATGTTTAATTGTTGGGTTTGAAGATCCCCTTGAAGAGGAAATGGCAACCCACACCAGTATTCTTGCCTGAAAAAATCCCATGGACAGAGGAACCTGGCTAGCTACAGTCCATAGGGTCAGAAAGAGTTGGACACCACTGAGCGATAGAATCATACCATAGTACCATCTTGAACTGAGTCATTTTAAATAAAACATCCACTGTGAAAAACAGAAGCACTAAATTGGAAAGCAATACATTGTTATACAGTTTTACCTGACACTGATTAGAATTTTAACAATAGAATACAAAAGGAAACTCTTAGGAATAAAAGAAAAGGTGAAAAGAAAAAAAAAAAAATAGCAGAAAAGAAACCTCCATGGTGCTATATTATCAACAATAAACTGCTATATGAGGATTCTAATTTCCAAAGACAAACCTGCAAATATGTTTCCATGATCAATATATTTAGCTGAGTAAGAGCTCAACCTAGAACCCAGACTCTCAATTTTTAGTAATAAATTCTTCCTAACATATTATAACAAACTACTCTAAAATATTCTATATAAATATTTCAAACTAATAGAAGAATAATATGTAATGAAATTTAATTTTAATAAACCAATTTCCAAGTTCCAACTTACTTTACAGTTAGTAGTCTATAATATGATAAGCTCTGATAGCTTGCAAACCTACCATAAATTTTCAGTAAGGTTTATAATGCTTCTGTGCAACATATAAAATATAGATATGTAATATATGTAACGGCAAGTATGTGCTGCAGTTCATGGGGTTGCACGGAGTCAGACATGACTAGGCGACTGAACCGTAACAACAACGTGCACTACATTTGTTCATTCATATCACATTTTTCAGTTTTCCTTTAAATTGTAAAAAACTTCAAATAACTATCACATTTCTTGTTAAGGAGAAATTCATATTTTTTTAAATTACTGCCTAGTATTACGGACTTTTTATTATGCTGCATATGAAAAAGGGGATATGATAATGATGAAACATTCCTGATGCATCAGACTGAAAAATTAGACACTCACAGACCATGTCTGAAGCTAAAGTTCTAATTGGATAACCCCTTCTCTCCCCTTGCTCTTATTTTGAAAGATATATAAATTTAATTTAGTTAGTGGCATGGTCTATTGGACTGAGCACAAGATGGTGGTTAAAAAAAATATTGAGAATTCCAATCTTGGTCTGTTGTTCGAGTTTTAATCTCAGTTCACTGAATGCTCTTGGATAAGTCATAAAAAATTGGCATTTTTCAATTTTCCCATCTGTAAAATGGAGATATCTCTCCTAACTCATAAAGACATTATTTAATTTTCTGGATAAAATACTGTGAAAATTAAACAATGAAAATGTTCAGTCCAATTAAAATTTAAACTTAAGTCCTTATTCAAACTGAGAGTCTTAAAATGTATTTTTTTACAATCTAAACTGAATAATAGCACTTGTTGAAAATCACCAGACTCATGTGCACTTTCATCTTTCAAAGGCAGTGGAGTAGCAGCAAAGTGAATGACAGCTTATAATTTAGAATGGATACCCTGACCAGCTCACTAGCTCCAGAGGTAATCTGTGGTTCTGTAATAAAAGCCCAGGCTTGTTTAACAATCCACAGCACAATTAAATGATCATCCAAGATAAACTGAGTGTAACAGAACCAGCTAGCAATGGAAATGATAGGAAAAGACTGAAGTTATTGTCAATACAATGCATTCTATCTTTCCTCATCTAAATCATAAATTATGATTATGAAAGGTATGGAAATTGACATATCTGAAAACCAACGTGGTAGAAATGCTGTGAGTGTTTATCTTCATCTTCCTTTTCTCAATTCACAAAGCTCTTGGATGGAGACAAACAGCCTTCAAAAAAAAAATATGCACCAATTCAACGAGTGAGCAACTATAGTATCAACTGTTCTTAAAAGGTTATGAGTAATTAAACTTTATAAACTAAATTGTATGTTACGACTTCTGCCTCCGGGAAGATGAAGCAAACTTTTCCCTATTCGTCTCACTAAGTACAATTAAAAAACAAGGACATTGCATATAACGCAAACATAAGACACTAAAGGATGCAGAGAAAAAGGTAGTCCAAGTAGGGAGCTCAAGACTCAAGGAACTACATGGTAATGAATACACTATGTGTCTGTTTTTTGCTTCATGTATTTCAGACTGGAAACGAAGAGAAGCCAGCAAGCCAATGGGAAGAGACTCCCTCCCCAAAAAAAGGCCCCAAGAAAAGCCTCCTCTCTCCATCCAATGGGGAGCCTAGCAAGAAACTTTTTAGATAATTACCACTAGTGCAACAACAACGAAAATACTTCACACCATCCCCAACCCTAATAGCAAAGACCAAGTAGGGAGCCTAGGTGTCCATCCTCACCAGACTACAAAAAGGAGGCCCAAACCTCTGATAGGAGGTGGATAGGGAAAGCTGACTGGGGAGCCACAGGCTAAGGAGACATTCTCCAGTAGCCACAATGATGGTGAAGACCATGGAAGAACCATGAAAGAACCACAGAAGAACTGACATGTCCACTCTCACCCCACCTCTCACTGGGGCTGTCTAGGAGATCAGGTCTTTCACCAAACCCAGTGATAAGAAGGCTATCCCTTCTCTAAAATACAATGTCAATGGAAGCCATGAGGGGATTCTGAACTTACAACTCTCCCTGCCCAGCAGAAACAAGGGGCATCTTCCAGTTACCCCATCTCTCCACCATTCTACAGAGGCCAAGTGGAGAACCTGGACGTCCACTCCCACCCAGCAGTAACAAGGCAGCACCTCCCTTCCACCAGTGGAGAAGTGTCAAGGGAGGAGTCCACTTGTTGAATGACAAACAAGCCACTGACTTATCTAGTTAACTTAAGTATAGTTAGTTGTTAACAGGGTTAATATCTGTACCTGTGCTAGATTGCACAGTGAGCTTCATCAAATTCTAGTTTTTTAGAGTTTCCAATGAGCATAAACATACATGTATCAAAAATTCTAGTATGTATAACACAGGATACACATGAAAAATAGTTAAAAAAAAATGACAGGTATACTTTGTCTGCAAACGTTCCAAAGGGCAACTTACACAAGCATAAATTAGCCAGTGAAGTTTTGTCAGACAAATATAATTACAGGAATGTTGCCAGAATGTTTCCAATGGTATTATTTCAAAAATACATCTAAGAGTTTTTTTAAGCATTAGTATTCCAAATCTAAGGTACTTTCAAAATGATATCTTTTGTTTCACTGAATCATGACAATATTCTGGGGCATTAGAGAAAAAATATCCCATCATCAGAAACATCTGTATCTGTATATATCTCCAAAATCCTGAGGAAGTCTAATCTTATTTTTTCAATATGACAAAATTCTAAAATTAAACTAACATTCTAGTGTAGTATCTTTTGTAGTCAATTTATTCAGTATTCATTATTCAAAAAAAATGTACAGTTCTGCCTTGGTATTCATGGGTACTGGTTCCAGGGTATCCCCCTGCAGATACCAAAATCTGAGGTGCTCGAGACCCTCATATACTATTTATGGCATAATACAGTTGGCCCTCCTCAGAAGGTAGAACTGGGGAACCCGTGGATACACAGAGCCAACTGTGTCAACTACTACGTCAAAGACACAGAGATTCATTTATTCATTGAATAGGTATTTATTAAACTGTGTCAACTACTACGTGAAAGACACAGAGATTCATTTATTCATTGAATAGGTATTTATTAAAAGTTGCCAATATGCAGAATGACAGATCCTAGGGGAAGAAGAACAAGAGCTTATTATTCCAAGGAGCGTAAGAACAAGATAAAAGAAAAAATATCGGTCCATTCTTGTCATTCACAGTAGTTCTATAAAGTCACCAAGAACACTAAATTAGGGAATGCTAAACCACCGCTCCTTGGGTAAATTCAGCATTAGGTTCCTGCAATTCCCTGATCATATTTTGTTAACCAAACAACACATAACCGTGTTCTCAGTTTCTATTTTAAGACGTATTACTTAATATATAACTGTTGATTCGTTAACGCTGAGCTCACGCCAACACTTAACTCATACCTGAGTGAAGCTTATTTAATACACGTATTTTCTCTGAAAGGAAAATCACAGCTTTCCTGCACTTAGGAACATTAGATAGCACTTCAGGATTACACCTGGAGGTCCAGTGAAATCACCAAAAAATAAAGCACCGAAACATGGAAAACATGGCACCACAGGAAAGACTTGTTTATAGTATGAGAGTTAAAACAAGAAAGCAGATGACTCTTAACGTTTGTCTCTGTGCATATTCATGAACGACCGTGAAAGCAATGCAAGCATGAAATCTTTACCAGCTGAGCCACAAGGGAAGCCCAAGAATGCTGGAGTAGGTAGCCTATCCCTTCTCCAGCAGATCATCCCAACCCAGGAATCAAACTGGGGTCTCCTGCATTGCAAGCAGATTCTTTACCAACTGAGCTGTCAGGGAAGATACAAAGTCCAGCTAAATGCTGTTTACAACAGATGAATCTAAAATATAAGGAAAAAAAGAATAATTAAAGTTAAAGGGTAAAACAATACATACAAGATGCATTTGTTTCCTAGAGCCTCCATAAGACAGTACCACAAAGCTGGGTGGCTTAAACCAATTTATCGTCTCACAGTTTTGGAGGCTAGAATTCTAAAATCAAGATGATACAACCACGCTCCCTCTGAAATCCACAGGAAAGAAATCTTGTCTTGCCTCTTCCTAGCGTCTCATGGTTTGCTGACAAACCCTGGCTTACAGCTGCAGCACTTCATCACATGGCATTCCCTCCTCATGTATCTCCCCCTCTCCTCTTATTATATCTCTCTCAAACAAAACTAGTCATATTGGATTAAGGGCCCACCGTACTCTAGTATGACCTCAATCTTCACTTACAGCTTGATTACATCAACAAAGATTCTATTTCCAAGCACAGTGACATTCACAGGTAACAGGGCATGCCACACACCTTTTTGAGGGATACATTTCAACCCACCACACCAGACAAACACTAACCAAAGAGAGAGAAGGTTGAAAGAAAAGGGCTGACAGAGTTCTGGTAATGTTTACTAATGTCAGACGGTGTACTAGGGAAGAACAAGGGCAGTAAGATCAGTTAGAGGCTACTGTGGTAGTCCAGGTAACACAATGCTGCCTTGAATGAAGTCATGACTATGGGACAAAACAAAGTCAACAGACTTAAGCAATAGCTGAGAAGTAAAACTAACAGGACTTCTCTGGATAACCAGGCAAGGGAGACAAAGACAATGTATAGGTTTCTGGCTTGTAAAACTGATTAGAAAATGTCAGCAATCTCTATCTTCTAGCCAGTTACTTTCTAAAGCACAGGTGTTGGTTCTTTTAATTGATCACCAACTGTTCAGTATCAGATCAGATCAGTCGCTCAGTTGTGTCCGACTCTTCGCGACCCCATGAATCACAGCATGCCAGGCCTCCCTGTCCATTACCAACTCCCAGAGTGCACTCAGACTCACGTCCATTGAGTCAGTGATGCCATCCAGCCATCTCATCCTCTGTCGTCCCCTTCTCCTCTTGCCCCCAATCCCTCCCAGCATCAGAGTCTTTTCCAATGAGTCAACTCTTCGCATGAGGTGGCCAAAGTACTGGAGTTTCAGCTTTAGCATCATTCCTTCCAAAGAAATCCCAGGGCTGATCTCCTTTAGAATGGACTGGTTGGATCTCCTTGCAGTCCAAGGGATTCTCAAGAATCTTCTCCAACACCACAGTTCAAAAGCATCAATTCTTAGGCACTCAGCCTTCTTCACAGTCCAACTCTCACATCCATACATGACCACAGGAAAAACCATAGGTGAGTCCTAATTCTCTACTCTGGCTTTCTTGGTCTAGCACAGTCTGGTCCTAGTCTACTTTATACAAGTGTCCATAAATTCTAGTGATTCAATAAACATTTCACATTAATTTAATGACCTTTTTTCAGACTATATATCTTGAATGCCATTCTTATGTATTTACAAAGTTTTACTCACAGAACCTTCATCTATGGAAACTTCACCGTGCTGTTACAATTAAAATATTTTATATATAATATAAGATTGGTCTTCTGTAGTGCTTTCCTCATACTGATAGTACAGCTTTTGTCACACTAATACTTATCTGTATCTCCCCCTCCAGCCAAACTACTCATACCTTCAGGATAGGGCTTATCCATCTTTTTATTCTCATCTCCTAACAATGCAGTTTGCACACAGATGGTTTTCAAGAACAGTTACTGAATAGTGATTAATCAGTTTTAACTAGCACTGCTACTTACTATGATGAAAGTCCAAAACTAAATGGAAGACAAAGGATAGTGATTCTTTTTTTCATTTTAATAAATTAGATTCTGAAAAAGATGAATAAAGGTCTTTGTTTCTTAGTAATGAATTCATGTAATTTACAGTTAATGTATTCTAAACTCCCTTGAGACTATGTAATATGGTTTATACTTTCTATAATAAATCCATATTTAAATGCCAAAGCAATTTAAAAATCTAAATAATACATATTCCTGCTCTAGTTATGAAAGTTAAAGACATTACTCACAAGAGGTAAATTGGATGATATTTGAGGAACTTGTGTCATTGTACAACGGTCAGGAAAAATACTTTTGATATTAGCATGTTAATGGACATACAATTTAGATCCATTTTCAAACAATTAAGTAAAAACAGAATGCACTTTCTTAAAAAGCTGCATAATCTACAGACTTCCTTTGATAATTGAAAACATGCTTATGAAATCTGCAATGACTTCTGTTTATCAACATGAACTATCCTTAAGCTGCAGATATAGAAAACTTCCAGTTGAAAGAGGTTTCTAATTAAAACATTACAAGGTGGTAATTTACTATAAATACAGTTGTTAAATCTGTACTGTTTACGGTGCATAACACTGGTACATTTATGGACACTTAGAACATCTAAAGCTTAGATTATTATTAAACAATGAAATATGTTTCTTACAATTAAGTATAATTTAAAAAAAGGTCATATATAACAGGTACCAATATAATAAAATTAAGATACTGAGAACAACCATTAGCAACACCACTTCACGAAGTTTTGCAAAAATCATGGATCATAATTGTTCTTACCATACTATTATTCAACATTATTCAATACTTGGAAACTAAGATAGTTTTCTGATAAACACAAAGAACAAAATGAGTTCCATACCCTTCCCCCATATATTTTCCCCTGAGGTTCAAAGCTTAATATGAGTTCCATTTTCCAGAGATAAAAGGACTGCATTAACAATGATGTGCCCTAGCTTTATTCTTTTTACAATAAATTACCATATTTATATTTTGAAGCTGTCATATGCTACAGGATATTAAATATCCTCTTGTCATAATTAACTCTTTAAACCGAATTAAATGACTTGGTTCAAAACAGACTGTGAAAGTTAAAAGAAATAATTCTATCACTAATTATTTTCTAATTATTTTAATAATCAGAGCTATTTAATTTATTCCATAATTGATTTTAACAGAGAAATGCACAGTGACTAAAAGTTCAATTTTTTCCCTCCTTTTACCCTTAAAATACAAACAAGAATTTGAACTTGGAATGGTTAGCAATAAATGTATCATAACTTCATAAATACTTCAGGCCAAATCCTAATACAGCAAGTGGTAACAAATTACTAATTTTAAAATCTCCATCCATAATTATGTCAAATATAAGCCATTAGACAATACTATAAGTGTCTCATTTCACTGTTGTTGTTGTTCAATTGTTGCTCATATCCGAATCTTTGTAACCCCATGGACTACGGCCTGCCAGGATCCTTTGTCCTCCACTATCTCCTGGAGTTTGCTCAAATTCATTACCATTGAGTTGGTGATACTATCAAATCATCTCATCCTCAGAGGATGAGACAGTTCATTTTACTAAGGCTTAGTAATATTTTTGTTATGAACACTACTGCTTCTGCAGTAGGTTAATATGATGGCATTTAGAAAAACTCTCCTTTATATTAACACAAACTCAAGAAGGTCTATAGTAAAATATTGTTTTCACAGGCTACTTGGATTAGTTTGAATCACATTCTCTCCAATGTGATTCAAAGTAGAAACAACACTGGTATTCTATCTATACAATATCCCCACAGATATCTACCAGGTAACAAGCACCTCATAACATAAAAGCTAACTTAGAAAAATATGTCAAAAAAAAGAAAAATATGTCATTAAGGAAAATTATATTAAATTAGAACAAATAATACAAGCAAAGGCTCTTGTTATAAAGAATAATTTTCAATGAATAAAAATAAAAGTTAAATTCCAAAGAACCAAATGATAAAAATAAATGTGATGCCAATTTCTCTTTAGTAAATTAAAAAGTGAAAGAGTATTTTGACTCCAGTGAAGTTATAAACACATGTTTTGAAACCATATCTCCCTCTCTCCTAGGCACTTTGACTGTGGTATTTATTTTTGGTAGGTGGCCTGAGATCAATTTTCTGTAGGAAGTCGGGAATATCAAACAAAAGAGTTAACAGGAATTACTAATACCTCAAAAACAACCAGACAGCTGGGCAGAGGAACTGAAAGCTCAGCTTTCAGCTTAGCTTCTCCATTGCTCTCCCAGCCCCCTTGGAAAAAACACCATAATCAAGAATTTGATAGAGTAACCATTCAAAGGACTGAAACCCAAAGAAGCATTTTTCTTTAAAAATGTTTGAGTGATGAGAATATGTTCAAATAGGATAACCAAAGCAGTTACTTTTATCTTTTGTTAAAAGATAAAAGTAGCCACTCTTATACCCCCCAAAGTATGATCAGCTATATGCCAAATACAACCATTAGGTGTACTCTGTAATAATACTGGTTATATTAGTGTTTTTATCTCTAATTTCACTTACTTAAAAATATTCTTCAATGAAATATAAATAAAAGAGTTAAACATTTCATTCCAAAATAGAGTGGGTGGGGTGGGGTGGGAGGAACTCTGTTCAGCAAAGAAATAAGAATTTTTTATTATATTCTTGCTGACTTAATCCTTTCTTACACAACAACATTTTTCAACAGTCTGAATATTTTATCACTATAATGTCTTTCTTAAAATCCTAACACTAGTTCAAGTAAATATGAGAAATATTAATAGAATTAATCATTCTTTTCTTTAAATAAATCTTAACAAAAGAAAAAAATTACTTTAGTCAGAATAAAAGGATTTTTCATCCATTTTCAAGCAAAGTAGAATCATGTAGTTGATGCCATTTACCTCATTGTGCTTGTTATGAAGCTATTAGCACTTCTCACTTTCAAATGCCCAGGCCTGAGCTGGGTTAATAAGATGCATCATTTTTTTCATTCTACAAAACCTCATAACGCAAAATTATTTTTGCATTTTAGCCTACTAGCTTATAATTGTAAAGTCTATATAGGCAGAGGAGAAGGCAACGGCAACCCACTCCAGTACTCTTGCCTGGAAAATCCCATGGACGGAGGAGCCTGGTAGGCTGCAGTCCATGGGGTAGCTAAGAGTCAGGCACGACTGAGCGATTTCACTTTCACTTTTCCCTTTCATGCACTGGAGAAGGAAATGGCAACCCACTCCAGTGTTCTTGCCTGGAGAATCCCAGGGACAGAGGAGCCTAGTGGGCTGTCGTCTCTGGGGCCGCACAGAGTCAGACACGACTGAAGCGACTTAGCAGCAGCAGCAGCAGCATACAGGCAGAACTTGAATTTACTCGGTCTATTCATACAGTTAAATAAAGAGTATGAATAAATCCTCACAACAAATCTATGAGCTAAGCACTATTACTGGGGACATTTTACACATGAGGAAGTTTAAAAAGATTAAGAAACAACAGCAAGTTAAGTAGTGGAGCTAGGATTGGTTCTGTGCAGTCCTGGCCAAAAACTCATGTTCTTACCCACTATACATATCACCAAAGTTATTTTAAGACATTCACTATCAAAAATTTCTGTAAAAACTTTTCTGATTTTTGTTATGCTCTTGCTCTCCAGATATTCAACAATTTATATAATTAATTATACAAATACATTGAAAACATATGCATTTTAAAAGGGAAAAATTAACAGAAATTGGAATCAAATAGGAAGTAATGCACATAGAAAACTGAATTCAGATGGTTCAGCAAACAATAGAACTACAGGACTGGCCAAAAGGGAATATGGACTTTTCACTTATGGATGAATATGGATGCCTTAACTGAAAACAACACAAACAATAACAAACAGAAAAATGCTTACCAAGTGCCACCTGTTCTAAAATAGTTTACATACATTAGTTCACTTAATCCTCAGCCAATTTCTATTTTGTGCCGCTACTGTTGTTCAGTCATCCGGTCGTGTCCAGTTCTCTGCGCCCCTACGGACTGCAGCACTCCAGGCCTCCCAGTCCCTCACCATCTCCTGGGGTTTGCTCAATGTGATTCAGTGGAGAAGGGAATGCCAAGCCACTTCCGTATTCTTGCCTTGAGAACCCCATGAACAGCATGAAAAGGCAAAAAAGACAGGACACTGAAAGATGAACTCCACAGGTCAGTAGGTGCCCAATATGCTACGGGAGATTGGTGGAGAAATAAACCCAGAAAGAATGAAGAGACGGAGCTAAAGTAAAAACAATACCCAGCTGTGGATGTGACTGGTGATGGAAGTAAACTCCAATGCTATAAGAGCAATATTGCATAGGAACCTGGAATGCTGGGCCATGAAACAAGGAAAACTGAAAGTGGTCAAACAGGAGATGGCAAAAGTGAACATCGACATTTTAGGAATCAGTGAACCAAAATGGACTGGAATGGGTGAATTTAACTCAGATGACCATTATATCTACTACTGTGGGCAAGAATCCCTTAGAAGAAATGGAATAGCCATCATAGTCAACAAGAGTCCAAACTGCAGTACTTGGATCCAATTTCAAAAATGACAGAATGGTCTCTGTTTGTTTCCAAGGCAAACCATTCAATATCACAGTATGCCCCAACCAGTAATCCTGAAGAAGCTGAAGTTGAATGGTTCTATGAAGATCTACAAGACCTTGTAGAACTAACACACAAAAAAAGATGTCCTTTTCATTATAGGGGACTGGAATGCAAAAGTAGGAACTCAAGAGATACCTGGAGTAACGGGCAACTTTGGCCTTGGAGTACAAAACAAAGCAAGTCAAAAGCTAACAAGAGTTTTGGCAAGAGAACACACTGGTCATAGCAAACACCCTCTTCCAACAACACAAGAGAAGACTCTACACATAGACATCAACAGATGGTTGATACTGAAATCAGACTGATTATACTCTTTGCAGCCAGAGATGGAGAAGCTATATACAGTCAGCAAAAACAAGACCAGGAGCTAACTATGGCTCAGATCATGAACTCCTTACTGTCAAATTCAGACTTAAATTGAAGAAAGTAAGGAAAACCACTAGCCCATTCAGGTATGACCTAAATCAAATCCCTTACGAATATACAGTGGAAGTGACAAATAGACAAAGGGATTAGATCTGATAGACAGAGTGTCTGAAGAACTATGGATGGAGATTTGTGACACTGTACAGGATGCAGTGATCAAGACCATCCCCAAGAAAAAGAAATGCAAAAAGGCAAAATGGTTGTCTGAGGAGGCCTTACAAATAGCTGAGAAAAGAAGAGCAGCTAAAAGCAGAGGAGAAAAGGAAAGACATACCTATTTGAATGCAGAGTTCCAAAGAATAGAAAGAAGAGATAAGAAAGCCTTCCTGAGTGATCAATGCAAAGAAATAGAGGGAAACAATAGAATGGGAAAGACTAGAGATCTCTTCAAGAAAATTAGAAATACCAAGGGAACATTTCATGCAAAGATGGGCACAATAAAGGACAGAAACGGTATGGGCCTAACAGAAGCAGAAAATATTAAGAAGAGGTGGCAACAATACACAGAAGAACTGTACAAAAAAGATCTTCATGACCCAGATAACCATGATGGTGTGATCACTCACCTAGAGCCAGACATCCTGGAATGTGAAGTCAAGTGAGCTTATGAAGCATCACTATGAACAAAGCTAATGGAGGTGATGGAATTCCAGTTGAGATATTTCAAACCCTAAAAGATGATGCTGTGAAAGTGCTGCACTCAATATGCCAGCAAATTTGGAAAACTCAGCAATGGCCACAGGACTGGAAAAGGTCAGTTTTCATTCCAATCCCAAAGAAAGGCAATGCCAAAGAATGCTCAAACTACCACACAATCGCACTCATCGCACACACTAGCAAAGTAATGCTCAAAATTCTCCAAGCCAGGCTTCAACAGTATATGATTCGTGAACTTCCAGACGTTCAAACCAGATTTAGAAAAGGCAGAGGAACCAGAGATCAAATTGCCAATATCCATTGGATCATTGAAACAGCAAGAGTTCCAGAAAAATATCTATTTCTGTTTTATTGACTATGCCAAAGCCTTTGACTGCATGGATCACAACAAACTGTGGAAAATTCTTCAAGAGATGAGAATACCAGACCACTTTACCTGCCTCCTAAGAAATCTGTATGCAGATATAGAAGCAACAGTTAGAACCAGACATGGAACAACAGACTGGATCCGAATTGGGAAAGGAGTACATCAAGGCTGTATATTGTTATCCGGCTTATTTAACTTATATGCAGAGTATATCATGCAAAAAGCCAGGATGGATGAAGCACAAGCTGGAATCAAGATTGCTGGGAGAAATATCAATAACCTCAGATGTGCAGATGACACCACCCTTATGGCGAAGGAGGAACGGTGTTGAAAGCGAAGGAGAACTAAAGAGCCTCTTGATGAAAGTGAAAGAGGAGAGTGGAAAAGTTGGCTTAAAACTCAATATTCAGAAAACTAAGATCATGGCATCTGGTCCCATCACTTCATGGCAAATAGATGGGGAAACAGTAGAAACAGTGACAGACTTTATTTTCTTGGGCTCCAAAATCACTGCAGATGATGACTGCAGCCATGAAATTAAAAGACGCTTGCTCCTTGGAAGCAAAGTTATGACCAACCTAGACAGCATATTAAAAAGCAGAGACATTACTTTGCCAACAAAGGCCTATTTAGTCAAAGCTAAGGTTTTTCCAATAGTCATGTATGGATCTGACAGTTGGACCTTAAAGAAAGCTGAGCACCAAAGAATTGATGCTTTGTTTGTGGTGTCGGAGAAGACTCTTGAGAGTCCCTTGGACTGCAAGGAGATCCAACCAGTCCATCCTAAAGGAAATCAGTCCTGAATATTCATTGGAAGAACTGATGTTGAAGCTGAAACTCCAATACTTTGGCCACCTGATGCCAAGAATTGACTTATTCTTGGCATCAAGAATTGACTTATTGGAAAAGACCCTGATTCTGGGAAAGACTGAAGGCGGGAGGAGAAAGGGACAATAGAGGATGAGACGGTTGGAAGGCATCACCGACTCGATGGACATGAGTTTGAGTAAGCTCTGGAGCTGTTGATGGACAGGGAGCCTGGCATGCTGCAGTCCACGGGGTCGCAAAGTTTCAGACATGACTGAGCGACTAAACTGACTGAAGTCCACTGCATCAATGAGGTGATTCCTCGTTAGTAAAATAGAACTAACGAGGAATTTGAGGCACAGAAATAAAGAATATGCTCAAAGCATAGTTAATAAGATTTAAGCCGAGGCACCCTGGCTCTAGAATCTGTGCTCTAAACTATACTATACAAATAATAAGGTTATTTTGCTCACTATAAGTCACTGACATTGTTGTACTCAAGTGTTTGCACTCTCCAAAATACAGACAACCTTTGTAACCCTAGCTTTTGACAATGACTATATTCTTTGGTTGTAGATTATTTAAACCCACAATAATTTTAAAGCAATGCAATAGCTTTCAGATGAAAATCTGTATTGTATGTCAATACAATGTAAACTGCTAAGATGTACACAAGTTATTTTAGGTCAATCAACCAGTCCATTCTGAAGGAGATTAGCCCTGGGATTTCTTTGGAAGGAATGATGCTAAAGCTGAAACTCCAGTACTTTGGCCACCTCATGCGAAGGGTTGACTCATTGGAGAAGACTCTGATGCTGGGAGGGATTGGGGGCAGGAGGAGAAGGGGACGTCAGAGGATGAGATGGCTGGATGACATCACTGACTCGATGGATGAGAGTCTGGGTGAACTCCGGGAGTTGGTGATGGACAGGGAGGCCTGGCATGCTGCGATTCATGGGGTCGCAAAGAGTCGGACATGACTGAGCGACTGAACTGAACTGAACTGAACTCAACATTAACTTAATATGTTAAAATTTTCAGAAATGATACTGCTGCTGCTGCTGCTAAGTCACTTCAGTTGTGTCCGACTCTGTGTGACCCCATAGACGGCAGCCCACGAGGCTCCCCCGTCCCTGGGATTCTCCAGGCAAGAACACTGGGGTGGGTTGCCATTTCCTTTTCCAATGCAGGAAAGTGAAAAGTGAGAGTGAAGTCGCTCAGTCGTGTCCGACTCTTAGCGACCCCATGGACTGCAGCCTATCAGGCTCCTCCGTCCATGGGATTTTCCATGCAAGAGTACTGGAGTGGGTTGCCATTGCCTTCTCCAAGAAATGATACTACAAGAAGTTAAAAGACCAAATGTCTGCAAAAAAAAAAAAAAAGAATCATTGCAGACATTTTCAAAGATTGGTATTTATATTATACCTGTCAAGACATTCCACTCCATACTTAACTTTGTAGAAATATTTAGGAGCAGAACAAAGAAAAAAAATTAGCTTGCCTTATGATATTTAAATACTTTAGTCCCATTTCACTAGTCAAATGTTATGATTCTTATGATTCAGAGACATGGCTCCTCTCAAACTATTACAGGTGTATTTCCCATAATGCTCTCTGACATATAGCATCTAACATAAGCATTAGATACAAACTCATTTACTTTGTGAAAACTGCTATCATCCATAACATTCTCTCCATGGAAAAAACAGGATATTACTCCAGCTAACTGAATAATACATATTTAATATAATATTTATCACTTTACATTTCATATTATAATACTCCATTTTTGAAAACTGACACTGTTACATAAATAAATCACGTACCTACACCAATGTAACCTGCTTAATTCTATAAGAATAATCGTCTTTAATGCTAACATTTTGGTATGTTTTAAAGAGGTACTAGAATAAGAGATAATTCATTTTTTTTATAAGACATTCCAAATAGGTAAAATTAAATATATATATATTAAAACATACTAAGAATAGAAGCAAATGACAAACTACTAAATTATACTGTCATATTTAATTACAATAGACAAATAAAGGAAAAAATTAATATCATTTTTAATACTTAGAAAAATGGTCATTCCACATGTAGCCTCATGTAGCTTTTAAGTGTTGCTAAGAAGTGCAATCTTAGAAAGCCAAACAAAATAACCTTTCAAAACTCAATGAAACAATCAACAAAATCACACAAAGGTTTATACTTCTTAACTAAATATTATAAATAGAGATTTAAGTAAAATAGAGGATTTAGTAATGAAGCAATTTCACAAATTTCACTTTATCTTTGAAGTCTTATTTCCAAAGAACCATATTCATTTGTGTCTTTTAAGGGAAAAAAAAGATGCATGCAGCCCCATCAGACTTAATCCTTCAGCCATCACTGTTTAGAAGAGAGGTGGTATTCTCCAAGGCACTTCCAGAAAGACATACAAGCATCATGTTGCATGACTACTGATTTGGAGGTTCTAAAGCGAACTGGCAACCCAGAATACCTGTACACCCAACACTTCATCAGGAAGAATAATAGTCTTGAGCTTACTACTCAGCAATATTTATCCAAAGATAGTGTTATTTTATATAGATGGGGGGGTAGAATGTGTTTGGGGGCAGTTTCCAGAAAACATTAACAATATTTATTCATCTTATTAGTAATTAAGTGTTATAACAACATTGTATTGAGAATACTGGTTAATAATTAATAAATGGTTAACTGATATTAATATCAATGCATAGCTAAGATAAGTATCAATAAATAGTAAACTAAAGATTATTCTTCCTGACAGATATCCAGCATACAGATATCCTAGATTACGAATATTATTTCTTTTATTTAATCTTCATTATTCTATACAATATATATATTTTATCCAATTCTATTGTCAAAAGTTATCAATCTATCTTTGAATTAAACCAGATCAATAGAGAGTAAAAATACCTAAACAACACTATTTGAGGTCCCAGATTGCTGTTCTGGCTAAACTGTACTTTGTTATTAAGTGACAAACTCTTATTTAAGGACATAAAATATTAACTACTCTATGTTTTAGAAACTGATATATAACTTAATAAACACTCTCTTTTTAGTTAGGATTCATCACCCTACACAGTATCGTTATTTGAAAACATATAATCTCTTAAGAGACTTAATCTTCTGGAATCTGTAGTCACATAACTCATCATCTACCCATCATTCCATTAGCTACAAAAAAACAAACCTGTGGTTTATCTTTGGCAAATAAAAAGTGCATGCATTTCATGGCATGCACTGGTACATTTTTAAGCTTTCTGCCAATGTTATCTTATATATTTTCTCTTTAGGATTTCCTTGATTTAACATTTCTTATTTTGTTATTATGCATTTACTTACATAAGATGCCATAAAAAATTGTGGAACAAGGTAAAATAAAACAAGGCTTTGGAAAAACAATGAAAATATTTATTAATACTAAAGCATGTTTCTTTTTTTTTATTCTAATGTAGCAACCAATGATGGAGGAGGAAATGGCAACCCACTCCAGTATTCCTGCCTGGGAAACCCCATAGACGGAGGAGCCTGGGGTTGCAAGAGTCAGACATGACTTAACAACTAACAACAACAACAACTAACCAATGAAGTCACATATGAAGATTAACCAATACATGACATTAACACTTAATAGACATTATGAAAAATTTTAATGAAATTCTACAATTAAAACTCTACCCCAATAAAGTATAAATAAGTTTTTGCCATGCAAATGCAAACATGAAGCAGTTTCCTTCAAAGGAAAAATGGCTTGTTTTAAAATGCTGAATAATAATAATAATATCTTACATTTATAATTCACTTGACTGGATTATTTTCAAGTAAAATCTATTTTCACTTTTACATTTTAATGAAGTTCATTGTGTTAATATTAGAAATAACTTTTTTTAAGACTAAAATTGGTCAATTTTAAAGGATGCTACAAAATGTGAGCTGTAATATATCAAAGAAATAATCTGGGAAAATGAGATAGATTTATAGTATACATATATAAAGTATACTGGAAAAGTATTTTACTTTATTTTGAAGGTATATGTAAAATATCAGATAAACAGTGAAGCTTTCTATAATACAAACTTTTATATGCACATCTGTTTTCATAACTTTTGGGTAAGTACCTAGGAATAGTAAAAGTATTATTACATATAAAAATGATGGGGAATCAAATGCGCATACTTACCCTTCTCCTCCCATTCTTGTTATTTTTAGGCGAAAATCCACAGAATTAAGACTGGGAGGCTTCCATTTCAAAATATCATCACATCGACCAGGTTTGTATTTCTAAAGTGATGACAATGAGGATAATAGTTAATAAGAAGATAAAAATTATGCATCTGATATACTAAATATAATAACAATTACTTTTTATTAAGCAAAATCAAGTCTTCTTTTACTATAATCTTTGTTATCGTCAACTGATGAGTGAAGTTAGGTATCAGCACTCATGAGTTAGATGGGAAGATCCCTTGGAGAAGGGCATGGCAATCCACTCCAGTATTCTTGCCTGGAGAATTCCATGGACAGAGGAGCCTGGCAGGCTAAAGTCCATAGGGTCACAAAGAGTAAAGCAACTTAGCGTGCACACACGCTATTCATTAGATATCCAACATGTTATGGATAACCTTTCTCTCTTCCCTGCCAAAACACATAGATACATGTTCGTGAAAGTTTTGAAAAATAATGACACATAGATATTTGTTTGTGAAAGTTTCAAAAAATAATGAAACCTATTATTCCCTACTATTCGCTACAACTTAAAGGAAGTTTGGTCATTTAAAAATAATTGTGCCTATTTAGTTCTTTGGTCCACTTGTTGATGGGGTTGTTCATTTTTCTGGTATTGAGCCTCATGAGCTATTTGTATATCTTAGAGATTAATTCTTTGTCAGTTGTTTCATTTGTTATTATTTTCTTCCATTCTGAAGGCTGCCTTTTTACCTTGCTTACAGTTTCCTTCATTGTGCAAAAGTTTTTACCTTTAATTAGGTCCCACTTGTTTATTTCCATTACTCTGGCAGGTGGGTCATAGAGGATCTTGCTGTGATTTATGTCAGAGAGTGTTCTGCCTATGTTTTCCTCTGAGAGTTTTATAGTTTCTAGTCTTACATTTAGATATTTAATCCATCTGAGTTTACTTTTGTGTATGGTGTTAGAAAGGGTTCTAGTTTCATTTTTTTACATGTGGTTGACCAGTTTCCCTAGCACCACTTATTAAAGAGGTTGTCTTTTCTCCATTGTATATTTTTGCCTACCCTGTCAAAGATAAGGTGTCCATAGGTACATGGATTTATCTCTGGGCTTTCTATTTTGTTCCACTGATCTATATTTCTGTCTCTGTGCCAGTACCATACTGCCTTGATGACTGTAGCTTTGTAGTATAGTCTGAACTTAGGTAGGTTGATTCCTCCAGTGCCATTCTTCTTTCTTAAGATTGCTTTGGCTATTCAAGGTTTGTGGGGTTCCCATACAAATTGTGAAATTATTTGTTCTACCTCAGTGAAAAATACCACTGGTAGCTTGATAGGGATTGCACTGAATCTATAGATGGCTTTGGGCAGTATACTCATTTTCACTATATTGATCTTCCGATCCATGAACATGGTACATTTCTCCATCTATTTGTGTCATCTTTGATTTCTTTCGTCAGTGTTTTATAGTTTTCTATATATAGGTCTTTTGTTTCTTTAGGTAGATTTATTCCTAAGTATTTTATTTTTTTCATTGCAATAGTGAATGGGATTGCTTTCTCTGTTTTTTCCACTGTTAGTGTATAGGAATGCAAGGGGTTTCTGTAAATTAATTTTATATCCTGCAACTTTACTATATTCATTGATTAGCTCTAGTAATTTTCTGATGGTATCCTTAGGGTTTTCTATGTAGAGGATCATGTCATCTGCAAACAGTGAGAGTTTTACTTCTTCTTTTCCAATATGGATTCCTTTTATTTCTTTTCTTTCTCTGATTGCTGTGGCTAGGACTTCCAAAACTATGTTGAACAGTAGTGGTGAGAGTGGGCACCCTTGTCTTGTTCCTGATTTTAGAGGAAATACTTTCAATTTTTCACCATTGAGGATGTTTGCTATCAGTTTGTCTGCTGCTGCTGCTGCTAAGTCACTTCAGTCGTATCCAACTCTTAGCGACCCCATGGACTGTAGCCCACCAGGCTCCTCCATCCATGGCATTTTCCAGGCAAGAGAACTGGAGTGGGGTGCCATTGACTTTTCCAATTAGTTGTCTATATGGCTTTTATTTTCTTGAGCTATGTTCCTTCTATGCTTTCTGGAGAGGTTTTTTGATTTTTTTTATCATAAATGGGTATTGAATTTTGTCAAAGGCTTTCTCTGCATCAATTGAGATAATCATATGGCTTTTATCTTTCAATGTGTTAATATGGTGTATCACACTGATTGATTTGCAAATATTAAAGAATCCTTGCATCCCTGGAATAAAGCCCACTTGGTCATGATGTATGATCTTTTTAATATGTTGTTGGATTCTGTTTGCTAGAATTTTGTTGAGGATTTTTGCATCTATGTTCATCAGTGATATTGGCTGTAGTTTTCTTTTTTTGTGTGGCATCTTTGTTTGGTCTTGGTATTAGGGTGATGGTGGCCTTATAGAATGAATTTGGGAGTTTACCTTCCTTTCCAATTTTCTGGAAGAGTTTGAGTAGGATGGATGTTAGCTCTTCTCTAAATTTTTGGTAGAATTCACCTATGAAGCCATCCTGGGCTTTTGTTTGTTGGAAGATTTTTTTATTACAGCTTCAATTTCCATGCTTGTGATGGGTCTGTTAAGATTTTCTGTTTCTTCCTGGTTCAGTTTTGGAAGGTTATACTTTTCTAAGACATTTTTCCAAAGAAGACATATAGATGGCTAATAAACACATGAAAAGATGCTCAACATCACTCCTTATTAGATAAATGAATATCAAAACCACAATAAGGTATCAACTCATGCCGCTTAGAATGGTTGCCATCAAAAAGTCTACAAACAATAAATGCTGGAGAAGGTGTGGAGGAAAAGGAACCCTTTTACACTGTTGGTGGGAATGCAAACCGGTACAGCCACCGTATGAAGAACAGTGTAGAGATTCCTTAAAAAAACTGGAAACAGAACTGCCATATGACCCAGCAATCCCACTGCTGGGCATATACACCAAGGAAACCAGAAATGAAAGAGACACATGTACCCCAATGTTTACTACAGCACTGTTTACAATAGCCAGGACATGGAAATAACTTAGATGTCCATCGGCAGACAAATGGATAAGGAAGCTCTGGTACATATACACAACAGAATATTACTCAGCTACTAATAAAGAATGCATTTGAATCAGTTCTAATGAGGTGGATGAAACTGGAGCCTATTATACAGAGCTCCACCAAAAACACCAAAACAGTATATTAAAGCATATATATGGAATTTAGAAAGACAGCAACAACAATCCTATATGCAAGGCAGCAAAAGAGACACAGATGTAAAGAACAGACTTTTGGACTATGTGGGAGAAGGCGAAGGTGGAATGATTTGTGAGAATAGCATTGAAACATGTATATTACCATGTAAAATAGGTGACCAGTGCAACTTCGATGCATGAAGCAGGGCACTCAAAGTCGGTGCTCTGGAACAACCCAGAGGCATGCAGTGGGGATGAAGGTGGGAGGGGGGTTCAGGATGGGGCTACACAGGTGCACCCGTGGTTGATTTATGCTGATGTATGGCAAAAACCACCACAATACTGTGAGGTAATTATTCTCCAATTATAATAAATAAATTAATTTTAAAATAAAAATAATTGTGCCTCTTTATTCAGCTTTGCTGTAGGATGATTCAATCACAATGAATAAAATTAACTAATGAATTTGACAAATGGATACAATCATGTAAGCATCACTAGAATCACAATATACAGCATTTCAATCAACCATCCAAAAGCTTTCTCTTGACATCTGCAGTCAGTTCCCTGTCACCGACTCTCCAGCAATAGTGACCTTCTTTCTATGACTACAGTTGTGCCTTTTCTGAAATCCATGAGAAATTCATAACACAACATTTTGCTATACATTGGCGTATATATTAGTAGCTTGCTCCTTTTTATTAAACTGAGCAAGATTCCATTCTACATATATACCACAAAATTCACATTTATAAGTAGATGGACATCTGGGTTGTTCCTATTTTTAGGCTATCATGAGTGATACTGGTCCGAACATTGGTGTGGACATCTGCTTTCAAAACTTTTGAGCAAATATCTACCCTAGGAGTAGAATGGCTCTGTCTAACGGTAAAAGTATGCTTAACTTTATAAGAAACTGTCAAATTGTTCTCCAAAGTGGCAGTGACTTCGTCCATTCACAGCTGTAACATCAATTCAGTTCAGTTCAGTCACTGTTGTGTCTGACTCTGTGCAACCCCATGAATCGCAGCACACCAGGCCTCCCTGTCCATCACCAACTCCCAGAGTTCACTCAAACTCATGTCCATCAAGTCGGTGATGCCATCCAGCCATCTCATCCTCTGTCATTCCCTTCTTTGCCTGCCACCAATCCTTCCCAGCATCAGGGTCTTTTCCAATGAGTCAACTCTTCGCATGAGGTGGTCAAAGTATTGGAGCTTCAGCATCAGCATCACTCCTTCCAATGAATACCCAGGACTGATCTCCTTTAGAATGGACTGGTTGGATCTCCTTGCAGTCCAAGGGACTCTCAAGAGTCTTCTCCAACACCACAGTTCAAAAGCATCAATTCTTCGGCACTCAGCTTTCTTCACAGTCCAACTTTCACATCCATACATGACCACTGGAAAAACCATAGCCTTGAGTAGACGGACCTTTATTGGCAAAGTAATGTCTCTGCTTTTCAATATGCTATCTAGGTTGGTTACAACTTTGCTTCCAAGGAGTAAGCGTCTTTTAATTTCATGGCTGCAATCACCATCTGCAGTGATTTTGGAGCCCAGAAAAATAAAGTCTGACACTGTTTCCACATCTATTTCCCATGAAGTGATGGGACCAGATGCCATGATCTTCGTTTTCTGAATGTTGAGCTTTAAGCCAATTTTTTCACTCTCCTCTTTCACTTTCATCAAGAGGCTTTTGAGTTCCTCTTCACTTTCCGCCATAAAGGTGGTGTCATCTGCATATCTGAGGTTATTGATATTTCTTCTGGCAATCTTGATTCCAGCCTGTGCTTCTTCCAGCCCAATGTTTCTAATGATGTACTCTGCATATAAGTTAAATAAGCAGGGTGATAATATACAGCCTTGACCTACTCCTTTTCCTATTTGGAACCAGTCTGTTGTTCCATGTCCAGTTCTAACTGTAGCTTCCTGACCTGCATATAGGTTTCTCAAGAGGCAGGTCAGGTGGTCTGGTATTTCCATCTCTTTCAGAATCTTCCACAGTTTATTGTGATCCACACAGTCAAAGGCTTTGGCATAGTCAATAAAGCAGAAATAGATGTTTTTCTGGAACTCTCTTGCTTTTTTGATGATCCAGCAGATGTTGGCAATTTGATCTCTGGTTCCTCTGACTTTTCTAAAACCAGCTTGAACATCTGGAAGTTCACGGTTCACATATTGCTGAAACCTGGCTTGGAGAATTTTGAGCATTACTTTACTAGTGTGTGAGATGAGTGCAATTGTGTGGTAGTTTGAGCATTCTTTGGCATTGCCTTTCTTTGGGATTGGAATAAAAACTGACCTTTTCCAGTCCTGTGGCCACTGCTGAGTTTTCCAAATTTGCTGGCATATTGAATGCAGCACTTTCACAGCATCATCTTCCAGGATTTGAAAGAGCTCAACTGGAATTCCATCACCCCCACTAGCTTTGTTCGTAGTGATGCTTTCTAAGGCCCACTTGACTTCATATTCCAGGATGTCTGGCTCTAGGTGAGTGATCACACCATCGTGATTATCTGGGTCATGAAGATCTTTTTGTACAGTTCTTCTGTGTATTCTTGCCACCTCTTCTTAATATCTTCTGCTTCTGTTAGGTCCATATCATTTCTGTCCTTTATCAAGCCCATCTTTGCATGAAATGTTCCCCTGATATCTCTAATTTTCTTGAAGAGATCTCTAGTCGTTTCCATTCTGTTGTTTCTATTTCTTTGCATTGATCACTGAGGAAGGCTTTCTTATCTCTCCTTGCTATTCTTTGGAACTCTGCATTCAGATGCTTATATCTTTCCTTTTCTCCTTTGCTTTTTTGCTTCTCTTCTTTTCATAGCTATTTGTAAGGCTTCCTCAGACAGCCATTTTGCTTTTTTGCATTTCTTTTCCATGGAGATGATCTTGATCCCTGTCTCCTGTACAATGTCACGAACCTCTGTCCACAGTTCATCAGGTACTCTATCAGATCTAGTCCATTAAATCTATTTCTCACTTCTACTGTATAATCATAAGGGATTTGATTTAGCTGTAACATATGAGAGATCAATTTCCTCTGCATCTAACCCAGAACTAGGTATTGCTGTTCTTTTTAATTCTAAAATTTTCATTCTAAAGTACATCTCATAATTCTGATTTGCATTTCTCTAATGACAAAAGATGCTGAAGATCTTTTAATTTGTTTATTTGTTGCTATCTGTGTATCTTCTTTGGTGAGGTACCTGTTCAAAATTTTACCCTTGTTTTTACTGGGTTATGTACTTATAATGGACCTGTATGAGTTGTTTATATATTCTGGATAAATAGCCTTGTTTGGATAGATGTTCTGCAAATATTTTCTACCAGTTTTTGTCTTGCCTTTTCATTTTCTTAACAAAATATATATCTTTTGAATATATTTTAATGAACTCAAAATCATCTATTTTTTTCCTGCTTTCCTGAGGTATGATTGAGAAATACAAAATTTAAGGTCTACAACATGGTGTTTTGATACATGTTTATACTGTGAAATGATTACCACAATCAAGCTAATAAACATATCCTTCATCTCAGTTACTTCTTTGTGTGTAAAACCATTTAAGATTTATTCCCTTAGGAAATTTCAAGTATATTTTATTGTTAACCACAGGTACCATGCTATACATTAGGTCTCCAGAACTTACTCATCTTATAACTGAAAGTTTCTATCCTTTGATTAATATCTCCGTTCATCCCCTACCCACAGCTTCCAGTAACTACCATTCCCACTCTGACTTGACTTTTTTTTGTTTTAAAGATTCCATATATAATGAGAGCTTATTTCACTTAGCATAATGTACTCCAGGTTCATCCATGTTGTCACAATTGGCTGAAGTTCCTTCTTTGTTAAGTCTGAATAACATTCCATTGTACATGTATACCATTATTTTCTTTATCCATTCATCCTCTGACAGACAAGTTATTCCCACATTTTGGCTACTGTGAATATTGCTGCAGTAAAGATGGAAATGCAAGTACCTCTTCAGGATGTTGATTTTCTTTCTTTTGAATACATATCCAAAGGTGGGACTGCTAAATGACATGGCAGCTCTATTACTAATTTTTTGAGGAAACTGCATGCTATTTTTCATAAGAGCCGTATCGATTTACATTTCTACAACAGTGCAGAAGGGTTCCCCTTCCTCCACTTTCTCACCAGCATGTTATCTTTTCACTTTGTGATAATGGCCACCCTAACTGGTGTTAGGTAATATACCACTGTGCTTTTGACTTGCATTTACCTGATGATTAGTGATGCTGAGCATCTTTTCATAATTATCAATTTAAACTTTTAAAATTTGTGCTTTTTGTTCCCTTTTTAAGGAATCTTTACCTATCCTAAGGTTACTGAAATTTTCCACTACATTTTCTTACAGAAGTTTTATTGTTTTCTTATTTTTATGATCCATTTGAGGTTAATTTATTTATGTGGTGTGAAATAAGGGACTATTCACTATTTGACAGATGGATATCAAAGTGATATAGCACCATTTGTTAAAAGACTATCCTCCCCTCACTGAATTGCCCTGGCATCTTTGCCAAAAATAAATTGCTTATGGATATAGATGTATTTCGATTCTTGCTAATCTGTTGCATTGATAAGTACGCCTTTCTTCCTGATTATACCATACTGTCTTGATTACTATAGCTCTATATTAAGTATTAAAACAAGAGTACACAGGTCCTCAAAGTTTGTTCTTCTTTTTCCAAAGTCTGTTAGCTAATGCAGATGTGTATTTCCACATATATTTTAAAATTACCTGGTCAATCTCAATGAAAATAAGTTTATTAGGATTTTAAGCAAGAATACAATGAATCAACAGATCAATTAAGGGGAAAAAATCTTAACAATACTGAATCTTTCAATTCACAAACACTGCTAATCTATTTAGTTACGTCTTCTAAATTTCTCTCAGTAGTGTTTTGTAGTTTTTGGTATACAGGTCTTGCACAATTTTTGTTAAATTTATTCCTTTTAATAATATTTTGATGGTATTATCAATACAAAAGATCAGTTGTTTCTATACAACAGCAATGAACAATCCAAGAAGGAAACTAAGAAATCAATTCCATTTACATCAAAAAGAAAAAAAAATACCTAGGACAAGTCAACATTCATGGCAGCATTATTCAAAATTGCCAAAAGGTGGAAACAACCTAGGTTTCCATCAACATAAAAATAGACAAAGTGCACTATATACATACAATGGAATATCACTCAGTAACAAAATAAGAAATAATTTCTGATACATGCTACAAAATGAATGAACCTCAAAAACTATGCTAAGTGAAATAAGCCAGACACAAAAGGACAAAAATCGCATGATTCTACCTACATGAACTACCCAAAGGACTGAGCGAATACCACAGGAGAGCTAGCCAGCAGCGGACCAGGCCATCCCCCACCAGAGGCAGGGAGGCAGGCAGGTGACAGCCAGAGCTGGAGGGAGAGGGGAAAA
The DNA here is from genome assembly GCF_029378745.1 of Bos indicus. NCBI lineage: Eukaryota > Metazoa > Chordata > Mammalia > Artiodactyla > Bovidae > Bos > Bos indicus. The sequence goes on along the minus strand of NC_091768.1, from coordinate 61,447,595 downwards.
CTTGGCCCCAGAGACAGTATCCTCTACCAAACTGCGAGCAGGCTCCCAGGTGCTAACCAAGTCTTCCTGGGATCCTGGACGGTTGACATCCGCCAGGAGGTTCGCAGCCAGAAATCAGCTCCCCAGAGGAGACACAGGGCACACCTGAGACAGCATTCCCGCTGCACATCCAGGAAACCGAGCAGCTGGGACCCGGGAGCTGATAAGATACATCACACCAGGGGAGAGTGCACTCGCCAAACACCTGGTTGCCTGAGCTGCTCAGACCTGGGAAGGGCACAAGATGCAGGCCCAACTGCGTCTGCACCTTTGTGGAGTACCTGAGAACCTGAACCTGAGCCGCTTAGACCTGGGAAGTACACGCAACCCAGGGCCCACCTCAGACAGTTCCCCTGCAGAGCAACCTGGAGCCTGAGCAGTGTAGACCAGGAAAGCACACACGCCCTGAGCGGGGGCAAACCCAGTGTGGCCCAGACACTGAGAGCACTCCCCACACAAGCCAGCGATATTTGTTTGCAGCGTTCCTCCCTCCCCATAGCAAAATTGAACAAGTGAGCCTAAATAAATGACCACCTTTGCCCCCTTGTGCAAGGGCAGAATTTAGATACTGAAGAGACTTGCAAACAGAGTAAGCCAAAATAAACAAAGAAGAGGGAACGGCTTTGGAAGTATTAGCTGCAACAGATTAAAACCCTGTAGTTAGCATTGGCTACATTGAAAGGGACCTATAGACCTTGAGTAGAAGTATAAGCTGGAACAAGGAACTATCTAAAACTGAACTGACTGCACACTGCCCTCAACAGCTCCAGAGAAATTCCTAGATATATTTTACTATTATCATTTTTAAATTTTTTTAATTTTTTAAAATGTTTATGTTATTACTCCTTTATTTTCATATTTAAAATCTACTATTACCTTGCAAAAAAAAGACCCTATTTTTAAAGGAAATTTCGTATCATTTTTTTTATAACTTTTGACATTTTGTTTTTTAATATTGTATTTTTGAGAGTCTAACCTCTATTCTAGATTTTTAATCTTTGCTTTTTGGTATTTGTTATCAATTCTGTACCTTTAAGAATCCAATCTTCAGTACCCATTTTTACTTAGGAGTGCGAATACTGGCTTGATTGGTCTCTCCCTTTTTGACTCTCCTTTTTCTCCCCCAGGTCACCTCTACCTCCTCTCTCCCCCTTCTCTTCCCTACTTAACTCGGTGAATCTCTTTAGGTGTTCCAGGCTGTGGAGAACACTTAGGGAACTGATCACAAGTTATACTGGTCTCTGTCCTTTTGACTCCCTATCCTCTGCTCCTGGTCACCTCTATCTCCTTCCTCCCTCTTCTCTTCTCTATGGAACTCCGTGAACCTCTCTGAGTGTTCCAGACTGTGGAGAGCAAATAGGGAATTGATTACTGGCTAGACTGCTCTCTCCCCTATGGATTCCCCCTCTTCTCACAGTCACCTCTATCTCCCTCCTCCCTCTTCTCTTCTTCATGTAACTCTGTGAACCTCTCTGGGTGTCCCCCACTGTGGAGAATCTTTTCACCATTAACCTAGATGTTTTATCATCAGTGCCGTATGGGTGGAGAAGTCTTGAGGCTACTGTAAGAATAAGACTGAAAGCCAGAGGCAGGAGGCTTAAATCCAAAACTAGAGAACAACAGAAAACTCCTGACTCCAGGGAACAACAAGAGCTCATCCAAAAGCTTCCATACCTACACTGAAACCAAGTTCCACCCAAGATCCAACAAGTTTCAGAGCAAGACATACCAAGCTAATTCTCCAACAACACAGGAACAAAACCCTGAGGACAAAAATACAGGCAACCAAAAGTCACACCAAACCCATAGACACCTCAAAACTCACTAGTGGACACTTCACTGCACTCCAGAGAGAAGAGATCCAGCTCCACCCACCAAAACACCAATGCAAGCTTCCCTAACCAGGAAACCTTGACAAGAAACTGATCCACCCCACCCACAGGGAGGAACCTCCACAATAAAGAGGAACCACAAACTTCCAGCATACAGAAAGGCCAGCCTAAACACAGCAATCTAAACAAGATGAAAAGGCAGAGAAATATTCAGCAGGTAAAGAAACATGATAAAAGCCCACCAAACCAAACAAAAGAGGAGGAGATAGGGCATCTACCTGAAAAAGAATTCAGAATAATGATAGCAAAAATGATCCAAAATCTTGAAAACAAAATGGAGTTACAGATAAACAGTCTGGAGACAAGGATTGAGAAGATGCAAGAAATGTTTAACAAGGACCTAGAAGAAATAAAAAAGAGTCCATCAATAATGAATAATCCAATAACTGAGATCAAAAGCACTCTGGAGGGACCCAACAGTAGAATACCTGAGGCAGAAGATAGGATAAGTGAGGTGGAAGACAGAATGGTGGAAATAAATGAAGCAGAGAGGAAACAAGAAAAAAGAATCAAAAGAAATGAGGACAACCTCAGAGACCTCTGGGACAATGTTAAACGCCCCAATATTTGAATCATAGGAGTCCCAGAAGAAGAAGACAAAAAGAAAGGCCATGAGAAAATACTTGAGGAGGTTAATAGTTGAAAACTTCCCTAAAATGGGGAAGGAAATAATCACCCAAGTCCAAGAAACCCAGAGAGTCCCAAACAGGATAAACCCAAGGCGAAACACCCCAAGACACATATTAATCAAATTAACAAAGATCAAACATGAAGAACAAATATTAAAAGCAGCAAGGGAAAAACAACAAGTAACTCACAAGGGGATCCCCATAAGGATAACAGCTGATGTTTCAACAGAAACTCTTCAGGCCAGAAGGGAATGGCAGGATATACTTAAAGTGATGAAAGAGAAAAACCTACAACCCAGATTACTGTACCCAGCAAGAAGCTCATTCAAATATGAAGGAGAAATCAAAAGCTTTTCAGACAAGCAAAAGCTGAGAGAATTCAGCACCACCAAACCAGCTCTTTAACAAATGCTAAAGGATCTTCTCTAGGCAGGAAACACAGAAAAGATTTATAAACTCGAACCCAAAATAACAAAGTAAATGGCAATGGGATCATACTTATCAATAATTACCTTAAATGTAAATGGGTTGAATGCTCCAACCAAAAGACAAAGACTGGCTAAATGGATACAAAAATAAGACCCCTATATATGCTGTCTACAAGAGAACCACTTCAAACCTAGGGACACATACAGACTGAAAGTGAAGGGCTGGAAAAAGATATTCCATACAAATAGAGACCAAAATAAAGCAGGATAGCAATACTCATATCAGATAAAATAGACTTTGAAGTAAAGGCCGTGAAAAGAGACAAAGGAGGACACTACATAATGATCAAAGGATCAACCCAAGAAGATATAACAGTTATAAATATATATGCACCCAACATACGAGCACTGTAATATATAAGGCAAATACTAACAAGTATGAAAGGGGAAATTAACAATAACACAATAATAGTGGAGGACTTTAATACCCCACTCACACCTATGGATAGATCAACTAAACAGAAAATTAGCAAGGAAACACAAACTTTAAATGATACAATGGACCAGTTAGACCTAGTTGATATTGATAGGACATTTCACCCTAAAACAATGAATTTCACCTTTTTCTCAAGCGCACAAGGAACCTTCTCTAGGACAGATCACATCCTGGGCCATAAATGTAGCCTTGGTAAATTCAAAAAAATTGAAATCATCTCAAGCATCTTTTCTGATCACAATGTGGTATAAGATTAGATGTCAACTACAGGAAAAAAACTATCAAAAATACAAACATGGAGGCTAAACAACATACTTCTGAATAACCCACAAATCACAGAAGCAATCAAAAAAGAAATCAAAATATGCATAGAAACGAATGAAAATGAAAACACAACCCAAAACCTATGGGATTCAGTAAAAGCGGTGCTAAGGGGAAGGTTCATAGCAATACAAGCCTACCTCAAGAAACAGGAGAGAGATCAAATAAATAACCTAACTCTACACCTAAAGCAACTAGAAAAAGAAGAAATTAAGGACCCCAGGGTTAGCAGAAGGAAAGAAATCATAAAAATTAGGGCAGAAATAAATGCAAAAGAAACAAAGGCGATCAGAGCCAAAATCAACAAAGCTAAAAACTGGTTTTTTGAGAAGATAAAACAGACAAATCATTAGCAAGACTCATAAAAAAAAAAGGCAGGGAGAGAATCAAATCAACAAAATTAGAAATGAAAAGGAAGAAGTCAGAACAGACAACACAGAAATACAAAGGATCATAAGAGACTACTATCAGCAGCTTTATGCCAATAAAATGGTCAACTTGGAAGAACTGGACAAATTCTTAGAAAAGTATAACCTTCCAAAACTGAACCAGGAAGAAATAGAAAATCTTAACAGACCCATCACAAGCACAGGAATTGAAACTGTAATCAGAAATCTTTCAACAAACAAAAGCCCAGGACCAGATGGCTTCACAGCTGAATTCTACCAAAAATTTAGAGAAGAGCTAACACCTATCCTACTCAAACTCTTCCAGAAAACTGTAGAGGAAGGTAAACTTCTAAATTCATTCTATGAGGCCACCATCACCCTAATACCAAGACCAGACAAAGATGCCACAGAAAAAGAAAACTACAGGCCAATACCTCTGATGAACATAGACACAAAAAATCCTTAACAAAATTCTAGCAAACAGAATCCAACAAAATATTAAAAAGATCATACATCATGACCAAGTGGGCTTTATCCAGGGATGCAAGAATTCTTCAGTATTCGCAAATCAATCAATGTGATACACTAACAAGTGTGTACCCATTTGTTGTAACAATGTGATACATTAACAAATTGAAAGTAAAAGCCATATTATCTCAATAGATGCAGAGAAAGCCTTTGACAAAATTCAATATCCATTTATGATAAAAACCCTCCAAAAGGCAGGCATAGAAGGAACATACCTCAACATAATAAAAGCCATATATGATAAACCCACAGCAAACATTATCCTCAGTGGTGAAAAACTGAAAGCATTTCCCCCAAAGTCAGGAACAAGACAAGGGTGCCCACTCTCACCCCTACTATTCAACATAGTTTTGGATGTTTTAGCCACAGCAGTCAGAGAAGAAAAAGAAATAAAAGGAATCCATATTGGAAAAGATGACGTAAAACTCTCACTGTTTGCAGATGACGTGATCCTCTATATAGAAACTACTATAACAGAACACTACTAGAGCTAATCAATGAATATAGTAAAGTTGCAGGATATAAAATTAACACACAGAAATCCCTTGCATTCCTACATACTAACAATGAGAAACCAGAAAGAGAAAATCAAGGAAACAATTCCATTCACCATTGCAATGAAAAGAATAAAATACTTAGGAATAAATCTACCTAAAGAAACAAAAGACCTATATATAGAAAACTATAAAACACTGATGAAAGAAATAAAAAATGACACAAAGAGATAGAGAAATATATCATGTTCAGGGATTGAAAGAATCAATATAGTGAAAATGAGTATGCTACTCAAAGCAATCATTCAATGCAATCCCTATCAAGCTACCAAAGGTATTTTTCAGAAAACTAGAACAAGTAATTTCACAATTTGTATGGAAATACAAAAAACCTCGAATAGCCAAAGCAATCTTGAGAAAGAAGAATGGAACTGGAGGAATCAACCTGCCTGACTTCAGGCTATACAACAAATCAACAGTCATCAAAACAGTATGGTACTGGCACAAAGACAGACATATAGATCAATGGAACAAAATAGAAAGCCCAGAGATAAATCCACTCACCTATGGACACCTTATCTTTGACAAAGGAGGCAAGACTATACAACGGAGAAAAGACACTCTCTTTAACAAGTGGTGCTGGGAGAACTGGTCAACCACTTGTAAAAGAATGAAACTAGAACACTTTAATAAACTCAAGATGGATCAAAGATCTAAACGTAAGACCAGAAACCATAAAACTCCTAGAGGAAAACATAGGCAAAGCATTCTCTGATGTAAATCATAGCAGGATCCTCTATGACCCACCTCCCAGGGTAATGGAAGTAAAAGCAAAAATAAACAAATGGGACCTAATTAAAATCAAAAGCTTTTGCACAATAAAGGAAACTATAAGCAAGGTGAGAAGACAGCTTTCAAAATGGGAGAAAATAACAGCAAATGAAGCAACTGACAAAGAATTAATCTCAAAAATATACAAGGAGCTCCTGCAGCTCAACTCCAGAAAAATAAATGACCCAGTCAAAAAGTGGGCCAAAGAACTAAAGCGACATTTATCCAAAGAAGACATACAGATGGCTAACAAACACATGAAAAGATGCTCAGCATCACTCATTATCAAAGAAATGCAAATCAAAACCACCATGAGGTACCATCTTACACCAGTCAGAATGGCTGCTATCCAAAAATTTACAAACAATAAATGCTGGAGAGGGTGTGGAGAAAGGGAACCCTCTTACACTGTTGGTGGGAATGCAAACTAGTACAGCCACTATGGAGAACAGTGTGGAGATTCCTTAAAAAACTGGAAATATAATTGCCATATGACCCAGCAATCCCACTTCTGGGCATACACACCAAGGAAACCAGAATTGAAAGAGATACATATACCCCAATGTTCATCGCAGCACTGTTTACAACAGCCAGGACATGGAAGCAACCTAGATGTCCACTGGCAGATGAATGGATAAAGAAGCTGTGGTACACATACACAATGGAATATTATTCAGCTATTAAAAAGAATGCATTTGAATCCATTCTAATGAGGTGGATGAAACTGGAGCCTATTATACAGAGCGAAGTAAGTCAGAAAGAAAAACACCAATACAGTATATTAGCACATATAAACAAAATTTAGAAAGATGGTAACGATAACCCTATATGCGAGACAGCAGAAGAGACACAGACGTAATGAACAGACTTTTAGACTCTGTGGGAGAAGGCGAGGGTGGGATGATTTGAGAGAACAGCATTAAAACATGTATATTATCATATGTGAAACAGATCGCCAGTCCAGGTTCAATGCATGAAACAGGGTGCTCAGAGCTGGTGCACTGGGATGACCCTGAGGGATGTGATGGGGAAGGTAGTGGGAGGAAGGGTCATGATGGAGAACACATGTATACCCATGGCTGATTCATGTCAAAGTATGGCAAAAACCACTACAATATTGTAAAGTAATTAGCCTCCAATTAAAAATAAATAAATAAATATCCACAGTAGGCAAATTCACAGGGACAGGAAGTAGATCTGAGGCACCAGGAGTAGTGGGTGGAGGCAGTAGGGGAGGAGGGATGGATGGACTGGGCAGAAGTAGAGTTATTGCATAATGGTTATAAAACTTCTGTTTGCAGTGACATAAAAGTTGTGGAAATGGTTGAAAAATACTACCCATGTAATTATAGACTACAGAATAGGGGGGAAAATGTTTTAAATGTATTCTAGGAACAAAGTAAAAGGAAAAAATCTTTCACTTGGGTGGTTATGTACTTAAAGAGGAATGAACACTGTAAGCTTCAAATAATGAGTAATATTCACTAACACAGACTTACAGCAGAAAGTAAATAGGAGCAAAACACTCAGGTAGAAAAATATAGACTCCCCTGAAGGAGAGGAAAGTATGTCAATTCAGTGAGGCCATATTATGAGAAAGATAGGAAGGGAAAACTGCTAAGTGTTCTCACTACTAATATTTTTTAGAAATACAAGTCAAATTGAATTCTAAGAGATTTTTAGAAATTTAAAAAATGCAAAAACCCTAGTCATAGGATCACTTATTTGAAACAGAAGTCCATATAATAACAAATTTAGTGTATCAAGTTTTGCTAAAGAAAGACAATCACTGGAGTTGATAGAAAAAAATCTTCTTTGTAGTAAATTTAAGAACATAATACATGCTATTTTCCTAAGTCTTGTATTTAAACCTGAACAAATATAAAATCAAATATACAATATTTCAGTGGAAGTTTTCATTCATTCATTTGCCCTGAGGCTCATTCATGTAACACATATCCTTCAGGATGATCACAGATAAATCTCTTTATACTTACTGAATATAATGTTAAAATTGCTAAATTTTCCAGTTATGATCCCATTAATATAACTAATTTTAAAAATTTAGTCTGTTTTCTAATAAAGTCTATCTGACAGAAACATTACAGACCTTTTAGTAGTAAGAGTAGTTTCATATAGTGGTGAAGGGTGAAAAAGGAGGGGCAGAAAAGAGTGTCAGCATCCCACACCAACCCCACTTACAACCTCTGCCGAGGGAATGTCATATTTACAAACCAACCATCATTTAGTTCTGTTCCTTATTTATTCATATGACTAGTATGAGAACACTTACAAACCAATACCAATCTAAGTTCTCAAATCTAGGAAATGTTAAAGCTAGGATTATACAGCTTTAAAATACTTCTTGCTTGCTAAGTCACTTCAGTCGTGTCCAACTCTTTGCAACCGTATGGACTGTAGCCCGCCAGGCTCCTCTGTCCATGGGATTCTCCAGGCAAGAATACTGGAGTGGGTTGCCACGCCCTTCTCCAGGAGATCTTCCTGACCCAGGAATCAAACCTGTGTCTATTATGTCTCCTGCACTGGCAGGCAGATTCTTTACCATTAGCGCCACCTGGAAAATCCCAAAATATTTTATAATAGGTATCTAATAACTAATTCTAAAAATAATTTTAACATAACGCTAATTGTAAAATAGATATAAGGATCCTTTACATTTTTCTCTCTGGAAACCATCCAGTGGAGAATAGATATACTAGCTCTTCCATTTTTACAAAGCAATAATTCAGAAATGTTAGCCATTCCTCATCTGACTCTATACCAAACCATTTATGTTAATCTGAAATACTAGATGTAACATGACTGAGAATTTCAAAGCAGTTTTATGAAAGTTAATGAAATGCCTGATAAAAATTTTTAGAAAACTATATATTTAAAACATTGCAGTTCTCAATTACTGAAAATAAATGCAAAAGCAAAACAATTTCCATGAGTAAAATGTATTTAAATTTCTATTAGAACATAAATTCTACTTCAGTAAAATCATGTCTAATCATATGCCTGCAAAACAATTTGTAAAATGCTCAATAAATACTTGATAAATAATAAAAAATAATAAAGTGAAAAAAATTTTAACTTATTTTAAAACATTAGTCTCAAGTATATTTAAATATGGGTTTCCCTGGTAGCTCAGACAGTAAAGTATCTGCTTGCAATGCAGGAGACCCAGGTTTGATTCCTAGGTTGGGAAGAAACCCTGGAGAAGGGAATGGCTACCCACTCATCTTCTTGTCTGGAGAATTCCATGGACAGAGGAGCCTGCGTGGGCTACAATCCATGGGGTCACAAAGAGTCAGACATGACTGAAGCAACTTAGCACAAGCACATATTTAAATTTATGTTTAAACAGAATATTTTAGATTATGAAATGACAAATCACTATTCATAAAAGATTATGTATATCAATAACTATTAAAACATCCTTCTTTCAAGTTCCTCAAAATAAAAAGGGAAAAGATATTATACAAGACAGGGATTTAAGACTTTTAAAAATAAATATTTGTAAGTTATCAAACTTGAAATACAGAATCTTGCTGAATATAACAAGGGTATAGAAACACTCTTCCAAGTCACATTTTACCATGTGTAATTAGGGCATAATGCATTTTAATTTCACTAAATTCACCAGCATGCATCTAGATTAAAATAATTTTCAAAGGTATATTTATTTTCATTTTTAAAAAAATGTTTATTTTAATTGGAGGCTAATTACAATATTGTAGTGGTTTTTGCCATACATTGATATGAATCAGCCATGGGTGTACATGTGTTCCCCATCCTGAAACCCCCCCCACAACCTCGTTCCCCATCCTGTCCCTCAGGGTCATCCCAGTGCACCAGCCCTAAGCACCCTGTCTCGTGCATTGAATCTGAAACTGATACATATAATACTTAGTTCTATAGAAACAAATCTGATTTTACCAGGTGAACTGTCAAGTAAAAAATTAAATTATATCTGAAAGCAATTATCAATATTACCCGAGATGTCCACTATTATCTTTTAAAAAAAAAAGTAATGAAAGCAAATGTCAGGCAAACAAGTAAGATGTTTAGGAAAGTGTTTACCAAATGAGAGCAGAACTTGGCTTAGAGGTAGATGATGGCCATGTGCCAAAGAAATCCTCTAAAACTAAAATAGAGAGGAAAACAAAATGGAGTCATAAGTGATATATCTGCTGTATAAAGCAGTGGTTCTCAATTAGAGGTTTTACCCCCCAGAGGATGTCTGGCAATGCCTACATGTTTGGTTGTCACATTGGGGAGGAAAGGGTGAGCTACTGCCATCTAGTGGTCAGAGGCCAGGGATGTTTCTAAACAACCTACAATGCACAAGGCAGCTGCCCACAACAAAGAATTATCCAACCCAAAATGTCAACTGTACCAAAGTTGAGAAACTCTGATCTAAAGGAAGCCAGCAGTAATAACAACACAGAGGAAAAGATATCTGGTGCTTCTTTACCTCTACTAACTTCATAATTTTAAGTAAATTCAAAGTCTGGGCTTCATCTATCTCACTTAGAAAAATGTAATAATAGCATTTTGCTTGCCTAAAGACAGCATACGTAGACCAAAGATAACCTTAAATACTTTGCAGACCATGCTACTCATTCCATTCATTAAATGTGAGCAGTTTCTTTATCATAACACATATTCCAGGCCCTACACTGAAGCTAAGAAACAGCCCTGATGTTGCCATATATTAGTTTTATTTCTGTTGTTGTTCTAGTACTTAGTTTTAAAGGAAGCAGAAAAAAAACCTCTTTGGTAATTCTACTGGACAGAAAAGTAAAACAATTCTAGATTTAGCAACTTGGTTATATCCTTTCCCAAGTTTCATTGAGATGCAAATAACAAATACCTATTTCATAAAATAAGACACATAAATACCCTGTATGGAGGAAAAATCCTTAACACTAACTACCTACTATGTGCCCAGTACCTCACTATATGGGAAAGAAAGAAATTCTCTCAAGGAACTGAGTTCAACCACAGTGAGGCTTTTAATATAAACTCCAAAAGCATTAAAGAGGTGCTCAAGTAAACATAAACAAAGCTGCTGAGGAAGAACAACGAGAAACACCAAAATCAGGGGGCAGGGGTAAAGGAAGTTTTCTTGAATAAGAAAAGTACATGAACTGAATTTTGAAGAATAATAAGGTTACAAGGAAGTTCTAGGCAATGAGACCACAAATATACCTGACTTGAGGGCAAGTTTGCTTAAGTTTTCTGAGACTATATTATCTTGGTACTCTATGCTGTTCTTATTGATGTAGAGGGAAGAGTCCATCACCTAAAAAAATATAACTCAAGACAACCACTTGGCATTTCATTTATAAAAACTCACAAAGTTGGTAGAGACCATAGGGAGAGCTATCATAGAAAGAAGCAAGGGGAGAGGAAAACTGCATTTTCAAAAGCTTGTTGACATTTCTCATTTACTTATAGAAGTTTTCTACCTATGGAAAGTGAAGATGTGATTTGAGGGTGAAATTTAATATTAGAGAATTCATGCAGTGTCTTGGATTATTCAGGGTGGAAAAATTACTCAAAATACATTCATATTACTAATTTTACTACCTGATTCACAAGTCTAATTTCTTCTTGCTTCTTTTTTTTTTTAAATATTCATGCAGCAAACTCCTTTTGTTTTACAGATAAGGAAACTGATAACCAGAATAGTCCAACTTGTCAAAAAAATGCCCAAATCACAGAAATCTTTCCAGTATTTTTTTTAAAAAATTATATATATAAAATCTGTCTAAAAGCAAATAATGGAAGATTGAGTTGGAAGGTCTCATGATATAAAACTGTTTCAAAAGGAACCAATTTTAAGTCAGTTGTTTTCTAATTACTTTTGGCCTCTTTTTGTGTGGAGTGGTGAGTAGGAGGGACAAACAACTGGCAATGCCCTGGCTAGTGGGAAGAGGGAGCTCAGACAACAAAGTAAACTTCAGCATCTAAAGCACTTACCTCATCTCTCCCACTCAGGCACCAGTGAACCAAGAGCCCCGTCCCATCTGTAGCACAGGCCCCATCTCCCAGTGTACCTTGCCCCTACTCCCTGGACCCACCGAAGTGCCTGTGCCACTCCATCAGTCTGCACGTTTCTCACCTTGCTGCTGGGCCAAGTTTCTTCATACAGGGTAAGCCCTTTGAGGGCAGAAACCCTGCCTTTATCCATTTTTATTACTTCTTACTCAGCAATACAGTAGTCACCTAATTGACTAAACACAAGAGCCAATATATTACAAAAATTTCTCAGGATTAATTCTGCCTTAATAACCAAGACTACTGCCATCTGGTAAGTCAGCAGATTCTCGCAGTGTTTCTCCTCTTCTCTGGTGGACACAAATCCGGATAAAAGTCATCTACTGATAGGGGATCAAATTCTAGATATGACTGATATCTGCAGCCTAGTCACTTTATACATCCAGTACGTTACCCTTCTTTTTTGCTAATTTGTGCTGCATATCATTAAAACAATTATCTCTGCTCCTAGTACTGCTACGAGGAAGAGCACTTTAAGAACATAGGGGAGAGACACACTCACCGAGTCAGCCAGGCTTCCCCAAGGAAGCCACACCTAATTTGATATTCAAAGGCTGAATGGGAGTAATACAGAAAGGAAGAAAACAGTTTGTTGCAGAAGAATCAGCTGGTGTAAAGATGTACTCATTATAGTATACTTCAATTTGCACTTTTATAAAACGAATCAGTTTACTAGCAAAAAGCCCCACTGAAGTTCTCAATGAACTTTGACAATGAAAGGAAAATTTATTCTAAATCGACAAAATGTTATGTTTTTAAGTATTTCCTCCTAAAAGTCTGAACTGCCATAAGCATATGGGATGGGGGTGTCAGTAACAAGTCCTATCCTTCTGCTGATTCCAATACATCCCAAGATGCTCAAATTAGATCACTGACAAAATATACATTAAAATATATGGCTGGACAAATTCTGAAAAGCAAAGTGCAAAATAATGTGCTACCTTCCTTGAAAAGTGGAGTGGGAATAAAAATGTATTAACAAATTTGTATTTACTTATAAATACATAAAAAAAACTATGTGAAGATAAAATACAACAGAAGATAACTGAGGGAGGGGAGGAGAGTGAGAAGCAGACTTTCTTCTCCATATTTTTCTTACTGCATGTTAAAGTGTATTATCTCATTAAAATTAAAAATATATCACTGTAAAACATAATTTTAAAAATATCTACCATTACTATTTCAAAATTAAACATAAGTTATTTTTAAAAAGGAACTATCCCTAATTCATTGTGTTTAATATGTATCATTTATATGAAAATTAATTTTGCACTTTATATAGTTACCCTCTTGGAATTCACTGATTCATTTTTGTGAAGTCCTTATTTATGTTTACTTCTTTTCTCTGCTACCAATATATCATCATTAGTAGTGTTTTTTTGTTGTACAGTAACATTGCATATCTATATCTAGCAGAGGCTGATTACAAATTATTCACCTTTAGCTGTTTATTTTGTCAACAAAATTCAATGGAAAAGCAAATGTTTTATTTATTAAGAAAGCTAGAACAATAATATTCTTCTCTTTTTTTCCTCCTTAAACAAAAGGCAAGCCAAGAATATTTTGCTGTGTTCCAAAAGTTGAAAAAGAAAAAAAAAAAAAAAAAAAAATACCAAGGTGCATTTTCTTCCTTGGCAGTTCACTATTACAATTCTTTGGAAATTATATATTTTTCAATAAAAAATAATATATTGGGGGAAAGGCTAGACTGACACTTTTCCAGTCTGCCAGGAAACAGAGCCCTTCTTCAATTGAAGACCTATCAAAATATGCAAGCAAATGTCATGGCAACAGAAGCTCTCACCATGGTAACATCATCTCTGCTACAGAGGAAAACCACTCTAATTCGTCATGTACTTCAAGACAAGACATTAAACTAATTCCAATTTTCATTTTACAATCTATCCATAACATTCAATATACCTGGCAGTAGTAAAGATTTAATAAAAACATTAATATTTCATAAGAAAGCAATATTAAAATCAAAGCTGACTCAATTTACATGCAAACTGATTAATGTGAGAAACATAAAATCAAGCTGACCCACCATACATAAAATCAAGATAGTGATAAAAACACAAAAAACAAACAAACAATTCTATCACTATTGCTTGAGAACAAATACTCTAGATTCAACATAGAAACAATTATATGTTTTACTAATCACAATATAGCTGGCAGTAAAAGGAGAAAAAGTATTTTATAATCAAAGAAAAGATTTTAAGTTTTTACTAGCATGTCTATTTTGCAATTCATTGCATATAATCCTGTTTTTATTTCATAGTGAGGGATTATTAATGGCACAAAAATTTTTATCTAGAAACGTGTCTCCAGATGATAAAAGTAAAATCAAACACAATTTTAAATGGTTATAAATTAATCAGTTACTACTACAAAAAAAAATTTACTATGCTACATAAATTATTAAAATTCTCTTGCAAAAGCTTTAAACAAATAAGCATTATCAACTTTGTAAATTAACTTGAAAGATATAATATCTGTCAAGTAAAAGATCTACTACCTATAGCATATTAAAATGCCAAATGACCACCTTAAAATATTTATTTTTAGGTGACAAACCACAAAAGATTAGCAATTCAAAATGTCAGTGAAATCATAAAACTGAAAACCTTATATGTTAAGAGTCTAATAGAACCTATTTGGTTATGATGTAGACTATAACCAGACGGAAAATTCAATTTGAAGATACTTCTTTTTAAAAATCATCACCTCAGCATGATCAAAGTTTGAGCCTTAACACTTAGAAAGAATAGAGGTTTATATTAAATAAAAACAGTTAATTTTTTCTTTGGAGAAAATACCCATTTTTCTCAAAATATTTAAATATTTTAGCAAATATACTTCAATTTATTTAAAACACTGTTGATGAATAAAGTAATATAATTGTCACCTTTAAATAAAAATATCAGTTATTTTCATATCAGCAAAACACAGAGGGAAACAAAAAGGCAGCATGTGATAAGAGAGTAAGCTGGCTTCAAATCTAGGTGTGGTCTTTAACATAAAAGCAAGGGGAAAATCGCTAGAGAGAAAGGAAGAAGATCACTCTGAATGCAGTGTGATAAAGACAGGAGGATGACAAAGCGGAGGCTGCAGGACCAGTTAGGATGCTGCTGCAGTGGTCCAGGCAAGAGGCAACGAATGACAAGTGAGACTGGAGTGTGGCAGTGGTAATGAAGAGAAAAGAGAATAATTTAAGAGAGATTTAGGAGCTAAAGCAAGACTTGGAGATGGATCAGATGGATAAAAGAAGGGAAGGTGTCAAGATGACATCTAGATTTCTCACTCAAGTAACGCATTTAAGCAACTGAGAGAGGAAATGTCAGGAAAAGATCATTGTGTAGTCTCTATGTTGGTTTGCTGTTTGGAGAATAGAGATGGAGTTCAGCTGTACGGTGATTTCTGGTGTTTTTGAGAAACTGAAAAGGTGATATCAGGATAGGCAACTAGATAAACAAATCTGGAGCTTAAACAGAAATCAAAACTGAGTCACAGGCTTACGAGAGATAATCGAGCCACGGGTGCAAATGAGACTTCCAGGGAGAGAGTGGAGCTTGAGAAAAAATGAAGGTCCAGCATACAGAGCCTTTAGAAACTCCAAACTTTGATAACTAGTAGAAGATGGAGACCTTGAGTGAGACAGAGAAGAAATGGCATGAGACTGAAAGGAATCAGGAGTGTGTGATGCCCCAGAAGCCATGTCAGAGAGTATTGTAAGGAAGTGTGGACAGTGGTACAGACTACTACTAGATAATCCAGCAAGAAAAAGGCTGAAAATGAACTTGATTTTGTAAGGAAGAAAGATCACTGGTGACCTTTCAAAACAGTAGCTGATTCAAATGGTATTTACATAGATGAAGCCCTTTCTAAAACACAATCATTCAGAAGTACAATATATAAAAGAAATAAATCAGGGCTGTCATGATAAAAACAGAATGCATATAAACAAAAATTGTAAACAGAATGCTTACGTAGTAACCTATACCTGTACATGGTCCCCTGAGGCAGTTCACAGAAACCCAGAAATTTAGAACTCCATGTTTTGAAACCAGTGGGCTTAGAAGTGATAATTTTAGAAGTACTTTTCATCTTTGATTTTCTATAATTCTATAAATACAATTTAACCTCCTTTTTAAAAAAATTGAGGCCTTCCTGATAAATAATGACTTCTGTGTTTTAATGAATACCACATACCGATATACTTCTTTATAAACACAAAGAAATATCCAAGTATTGAGTTGTATGAGCTGCTTGAATATTCTGGAAATTAATCCTTTGTCAGTTATTTCATTTGCTATTACTTTCTCCCATTCTGAGGGCTGTCTTTTCACCTTGCTTATAGTTTCCTTTGCTGTGTAAAAGCTTTTAAGTTTAATCAGGTCCCATTTGTTTACTTTTGTTTTTATTTCCATTACTCTAGGAGGTGGGTCATAGAGGATCTTGCTTTGATTTACGTCATGGAGTGTTCTGCCTATGTTTTCCTCTGAGAGTTTTATGGTTTCTGGTCTTACATTTAGGTCTTTAATCCATTTTAAGTTTATCTTTGTGTATGGGGTTAGAAAGTGCTCTAATTTCATTCTCTTACACGGAGCTGTCCAGTTTTCCCAGCACCATTTATTGAAGAGGCTGTCTTTGCCCCACTGTATATTCTTGCCTCCTTTGTCAAAAATAAGGTATCCATAGGCACATGGGTTTATTTCTGGGCTCTCTATCTTGTTCCTTTGGTCTATATTTCTGTTTTTATGCCAATATCACACTGTCTTGATGACTGTAGCTTTGTAATATAATCTGAAGCCACTGTTCACTGCAGCTCTATTTACAATAGCTAGAACATGGAAGCAATGTAGATGTCCATCAACAGATGAATGGATAAATAATTTGTGATGCATATACACAATGGAATAATATTCAGCCATAAAAAGGAATGCATTTGAGTCAGTTCTGATGAGGTGGATGAACCTAGTACCTATTATACAGAGTGACGTGAGTCAGAAAGTGAAAGATAAGTATTGTATTCTAACGCGCATATATGGAATCTAGAAAAATGGTACTGAAGAATTTATTTACAGGGTAACAATGGAGAAACAGACATAGAGAAAGGACTTATAGACATGGGTAGAGGGGAGGAGAGGGTGAGATGTAATGGAAAGAGTAACATGGAAACTTACATTATCATATGTAATATAGATAGCCAATGGCAATTTGCTATATGGCTCAGGAAACTCAAATAGGGGCTCTGTATCAACCTAGAGGGGTGGGAAGGGGAGGGAGATGGGAGAGAGGTTCAAAAGGGAGGGGATATATGTGTAACTATGGCTGATTCATGTTGAGGTTTGACAGAAAACAATAAAATTCTGTAAAGCAATTATCCCTCACTAAAAAAATAAATTAAAAAAAAAAGAAGAAATATCCTAAGCTTTATTTTCCTCAATATACCATCAATTAGCTTTACTTGTCCTCTTTCTAATAAAAGTTATAAACTAAGTGTGATACTGGATGTGTTACAAGGTTATGTCTCTGAAAAACAGAACATTAAATCAAAACGTGAATGAACTTTCTTCTAAGTTGGTGCTTGGGGTTTCACCCTCAATAGAATCATCACTTTAATACAGTACCTTTGTCACTCTTCTTCAATATTTTGCCAGGATTTTTTTTAGCACTAGTAATATCTTCTATCTTTTATTTGACTTCAGTTCCCTCACTATAATTACTGTAATGAAGCAGAAGTAACTCCTTGCCAAGTTGTAAGTGTGCGTGTGTGCTTAGTCGCTCAGTCGTGTCCAACTCTTTATGACTCCATGGACTGTAGTCCGCCAGGCTCCTCTGTCCATGAGGATTCTCCAGGCAAGAATACTAGAGTGGGTTGTCATGCCCTCCTCCAGGGGATCTTCCCAACTGAGGGAGCAAACCCAGTTCTCCCGCACTGCAGGCAAATTCTTTACCATCTGAGCCACCAGGGGAGGCCCCAGTACTTTCAAGTAAACTAGCACCAAACAAATGAAGCCCAGGAGTTTTTACACAAGTAGAAGCACTAAGAATCCTCTTCATTTTTCGCCCTTCATTTGCCTCTGAAATATTTCTGTAGCATTAGAGAACAGACTGAAGATTATTAATAAAAGTCAAGTTTTATCCATCCCTGACCAGCACCTTCTCTCTGCTCTATGTAGCCTCCCTCAAATTGCTAAGCTGGTCATTCAAAATACTCCCTTTCTTCATTTACTTGAATTGTTGGCTCAAGGAACCCAACAGATGCAATACCACATTGTGAGAAGCTTGGTGGACTTTCTGATAAATGTGGTGGATTAAACATGTGCATTTATATCCACTTTGATTTGAAACTTCGCTAGAATGGGAGTTACAGGAAAGAGATATCAGTAGAAAAGGAAAAACAGGAGAGCAGACAACAGCAGAAAACAACCTTTTGAAAACTAGAAAGTAGGTGAAATTAACAAAGACTGAATGTGAAGTGCCTGTGGGGAAGGACAGGAAGGCAGAGGAATTCCTGTCGGGTTCCCCAGAATGGGATACTTAACATATGGAATAGATATGTACTGAGAAGGTTGTGAGAGGGTGAAAAGGGAGATCTGGTACTGACAACAGACTGGGTAAAAATCATGAACAGGTCTGAACCATGAGTTTATTAACAGTATGAAACGTCCTAATTCCTGTTATAGTTAGATTTTACTTCTTTCCGTCCAGGGAGATTAGGCTTGGAAAATACTGGAACTCAAAGATCTAAACTCTATCTTCCTAAAACTTTCTACTAGTTCTGTCCCCAGCCTCTAACTCTCCTCCATCTCCTCCTCCTTCAACATCATAAGATTGTTCCCTCCACCTGTTTGACAAGCGGGATGAAGACAGAAGCCAATCACATACCACCAAATTTGCAGTTTTACTAAATAGTAAAGCATATATACTATAGTACTTAATACATAATGTTTGAAAATATTAGTCCCCTTCCCTTTACCCCAGATACCTAGTTTGATGTCTCTCTACGTAACTTCACAATTAGTTCACACCCTTATTTCTAAGGAGAGAGCGAAGGCAAAATGCAGCTTACGACAAGGTGAAGCACATAAAATGCAACTCTTTCCTACAAGAGCAGTGGTTCTCATACTTGAACACACGTCCTAGTCACTTGGAGAGCTTGCTAAAGCACCAACTGCTGGATGCCCATTTCCCTGTGTCTCTCATCAGTAGGTCTGGGTAAGCGACATTTATATCAGCTTCCTGGGTGTGTTAATGCCACCTTGTCAACAGGTCACAGTTTTGAGAAGCACTGCCCCACAGAGCACAGGTTCTCAAGTGAAGGCAAACTTGCCTTTCAGGGGAAAGGAGGCAGTGAATGTATGCATTTTTGGTTGTCACAACCTAGAGGGGTGAGAGGGAGAGGTAACACTGACATCTGTCTGATATGTACAGACCAAAGATGCTATGAAACATCCTACCACACACAGGACAGCTCCACACAGCAAAGGACTATGCTGCTGCTAAGTCACTTCAGTCGTGTCCGACTCTGTGCGTATGGGTCCAAAAATGTCAATAGTGCAGAGGGTGAAAAATCTTACCATACAGTAAAACAGAATTTACTCCAAATATATGATTTGACCATTGCACTGGTGAAAGGTTTTCAGCAAGTTTCAGAAATTTGACATGGAATAGCAAAGAACTGTTTTTCTTCAAATACTGATAACTCTGAATTTTACTCATCCATGACAAAATGAAGTTTTAAAAATAATTAATGCTTACAAGATATATTGGCCTACAGAAAGAAATAAGCATTTATTTACATAAGATTATTGGTAGATTTCTTGTAAAGAAACGTCAGTTAACATTTATCTTGCAAGAATAGTAAGAAAACTAATTATAATAAAAGACTAATCTTGAAAAATAAAATGATCAGCTGTATTTATTTCCTAAGATAAGTCAAACGCGAACAACTATTGATTTTGCTATAATAAATATTTAATATAAAGGAAATACTTTATTTTATAATGAACCATTTGTTTTAAGGAAAAGCTAATTATACCACTAATCAATCTTAAGTAAACATATCTAAGAAAACTGTACTTTATATATACATGCATGTGTGTGCATGGATATACATATATACATGTACATGTATACACACACACACACACAGAGACAAATATACTTACTCCAGTGGGCTGGAAAATAAGTCCATCCATTTCATGGCTGACTTCTTTGGCAAAATTTCCTTCAAGTAGCTATAAAATAAACATATATATTTTTAGAACTATAATAATCAACACAAAAATCACTTTTAAAGTTTTTAAACTTTTCCTAAGCTTTATAATAAACTTAATACATAAGCTTTAAAAACTGAAATACAAAATGGGGGAGAAGGATGATCCAGAGGGATCTAGGCTTAAAGCTCAACATTCAGAAAATGAAGATCATGGCATCTGGTCCCATCACTTCATGGGAAATAGATGGGAAAACAGTGGAAACAGTGTCAGACTTTATTTTGGGGGGCTCCAAAATCACTGCAGATGGTGACTGCAGCCATGAAATTAAAAGACGCTTACTCCTTGGAAGAAAAGTTATGACCAACCTAGATAGCATATTGAAAAGCAGAGACATTACTTTGACAACAAAGGTCCATCTAGTCAAGGCTATGGTTTTTCCAGTGGTCATGTATGGATGTGAGAGTTGGACTGTGAAGAAGGCTGAGCGCTGAAGAATTGATGCTTTTGAACTGTGGTGCTGGAGAAGACTCTTGAGGGTCCCTTGGACTGCAAGGAGATCCAACCAGACCATTCTAAAGGTGATCAGTCCTGGGTGTTCTTTGGAAGGAATGATGCTAAAGCTGAAACTCCAGTACTTTGGCCACCTCATGCGAAGAGCTGACTCATTGGAAAAGACTCTGATGCTGGGAGGAATTGGGGGCAGGAGGAAAAGGGGACGACAGAGGATGAGATGGCTGGATGCCATCACCAATTCGATGGACGTGAGTTTAAGTAAACTCTGGGAGTTGGTGATGGACAGGGAGGCCTGGCGTGCTGCAATTCATGGGGTCGCAAAGAGTCAGACACAACTGAGCGACTGAACTGAACTGAACTGAGGCTATTATACTGTAAGATTCTTTTTTTAATATATGAAGATTTCCATTCCATGGCAGGCTAGATATCTCAAACAATAGTCCTAGCTGCAACAACCAAAATGATGGTAAAATAATCAAAACATATTTTTCCTTCTTCTAGTTTTATTAAGATATAATTGACATACAGCACTGTATAACTGTAGGTGTACAGCATAATGACGTGACTTACATATATCATGAAATGATTACCACAATAAGCTTAGTGAACATCTATCATCTCATGTAGATACAAAATAAAAATGTATTTTTTCCTTGTGATGAGAATTCAGGATTTATTCTTAACAACTTTCATATATAACATACAGTAATATTAATTATCTTAACTGTGTTGTACATTACATCCCTAGCTGTAATTTATCTTACAAAGGTGGTCAAAAAGCACCAACTTCCAGTTATAAAACATATTTTTAAATTCACCATGCTGAGCCAGCATAAATGTAGCAAGACAGAGAGGCCAAAACAAAAAAGACTGTAGAAACTCTGGGAAGTAATAAATATAGGGAATAAAAATAAATGCATCCACAAAGGAAGAGAGCAGAAAATCCCGCTTGGGGATAGGTGGAGTGAGAATAAGATTCTCTGAGAATCTGTAACTACAAGTTAGCTCACATATGGGGATTGCACCTTCAAAATGCATTACCTGTGTTTTCCGCAAAACCTCAAGCAGAAAATTTAACCTTTCTTTGTGTCCTACTTTTGCCTCATTTTTTGTCTTTATTGTATTTTTTCCAGCAAAAAATTACACTGCAAGGAATACACACCATGAAATACAAACAACAGTTTTTTCAATGCCATATCTACTGAAAAGCAGAGTTATAGGCCCAATGCTCTCTAATTATTTCTGAACAATTGTTTTAAATGCTTCCCTTCCGCAGACTCTTATTATTCTGAAAAACTGAACATGTGCATCACTGATGGAGGACGTAAACACTGATTTCTGCATCTTAGGAGAGAGAACAGAAGATAATTTCACAGAGCCAGGTAATAACACTGCTACCCAGAGTCTTGCCAAATGACATAATATTTAGGAGAGTTCTAGGATTCAAATATATTCCACCAAAATTTTGGATCTGCTGTGCGTTATCCAATCAAAATCTTTCATCACAAACACATCCTCTTAAAACCACTACACTGAAAGGGAGATATGCACTCCAAAAGCGACAACCAAGATCTCCAGTATATTTCACACGTCACAAGATCTGTGATTCTCTTCCCAAACTGTGACTTCATTTTCTCTGCCATTTCATTCCTTGAAATCTGCAATTTCTCTAAACTGGGAGCAGTTCAGCAAAGAAAAGTAAGACCTATCCTACTTTCTAACTGCTTTAAGACCAATTTGAGTTTGAATAATTTACATTTCCTTAAAACTGTAATGTTCTTTAGTCAAGTTCATGGGGGCAGAAATCAGAGAGGCTGAGAGGGAGGGGAAAATGAGGTGTTAGTGTTTGATGGGTACAAGAGTTTCAGTATGGAAAGATGAAAAAGATCTGGAAATACATGATAATAATGGTTACACAACAATGTGAATGTAATTAATGTCACTGACATGTATGCTTGCTGCTGCTAAGTCGCTTCAGTCGTGTCTGACTCTGTGCGACCCCATAGATGGAGCCCACCAGGCCCCCCCATCCCTGGGATTCTCCAGGCAAGAGCACTGGAGTGGGTTGCCATTTCCTTCTCCAATGCATGAAAGTGAAAAGTGAAAGTGAAGTCGCTCAGTCATGTCCGACTCTGAGCGACCCCATGGACTGCAGCCCACCAGGCTTCTCCATCCATGGGATTTTCCAGGCAAGAGTACTGGAGTGGGGTGCCATTGCCTTCTCCAGACATGTATGCTTAAACATGGCTAAACAGTCAATTTTATGCTATGTGTATTTTACCACAATTTTTTTCAACTGTAATGCTCTTGGTGTTTTCCTTCTTGTAGTGTTTTGTTCTTTCCTCTTACTATAACATTAAGGTAGTGGGGAGCTTGCAGTGGGACTCTTAGAGCCATACTACCTGGAATTTGGCAGAACAGGTAAAAATTTCAGGACAGATGTGAAATTGATCTCTAATTCATTCATCGGTTTAAGTGACCTAGCCATGTGAGGAGGAAATTTGCCTAAGTAAAAATTCAATATGGATTAAAAGTACTGATTTTTTATAATGAACTAACTAATGGGTAAAGGTTCAAATAAGAAAAAGATGGATACTATTGATACATCTTGTACTTCATCACATGAGAAAAGGTAACCTATTAAATTCATAGCACAAATCCTGCTGAGGAATGAAGAATTGAAAACAAAATGCCACAATCATCTTTATAAATAGTATTTTTTAAAGGTTAAGCAATTTGTTCTTTTACTGCAGGTACATCATTTATGGCACATAAACATAGCTTTTTCATTCTTAGAGCATATTTCTCCAATCCATATATTGGATTATCCATGTAGATAAAGTATAAAGTATATGTTGACAAGACTCTAGATAACATAATGCTACCTGGTGCAGAAATGGAAGTAACTTCCTTTTTAATTTTACTCTTTTTAAGAATCAGAGAATTTAAGGGACTATGAAACTTCTTAGGTCAAAATAAGAAATACTCCTTGTTTTCACCCATTTTACTCCCTGTTGATTACTCTAGACAATATTTCTTTCTTAATAATTTACAGTATCACTTATTATATATTAAAAGACCTTTATAATACAAAGGTCTTTATTCTATAAAGTATAAACACTTTATACTTTATATAAAGTATATAAACACTTTATAAAGTATAAACACTTTATAGTATAAAGTGTTTTTGTGCTTGGTTCTTAATATATATATATATATATATATCATTCAAGACACACAACCCCTCGTGAGGTGTATAATTTTAATTTTATATTATTATTCATTTCACCAGAAAATGAAACTGAGGGCATCAGAAATTAAGCGACTAGCTTCAGCTCACTAGAAAAGACCCTGATGCTGAGGGCAAGAGGAGAAGGGGACCACAGAGGATGAGATGGTTGGATGGTATCATTGACTCAATGGTCATGATGCAAACTCTGGGAGATAGTGAAGGACAGGCAAGTCTGGCATGCTGCAGTTCACGGAGTCGCAAAGAATCGGATGTGACTTAGTAACTGAACAGCAACAACAGCAGCAGCAGCTTCAACTCAGACAGCTAACAAAACAAATTCATTCAGAACAGATTTCAATTAGTCTTTAATTAAAAATAAGGAAATAACCAAAGAAAGTCTCTGACTCTCTAAAACAAATGCTCTAAAGACTTCTGAAAGTTCCCACATACGTCCTCCAATCAGCATTTAAAACTTAGACTTTAAGTGTACTTTATTCTTTATATACATACTTTATACTTAGAGACTTTATTTATATATATATATAAATATATATATAAAAAACTATATCTACATACTTTATATATATACTTTATTCTTTATTCTTTATCTTATTCATGTAGCACGTGCTACATGAATAAGATACATACAAAGGAAGATAAAATTCTTGAGGTGGAAGGAATTACTTTTTAGGGATAAAAATTTTATTAATATATATAACAAATTTATATAATTTATTTATTATTCATATTAGAAATCAGATATGTAAAATAATGTTAAATTTAAAATATTGCTTTTTTGGGTCATAAATTCTGAAAGAAAATTTATCCAAACTCATTACGAACATCTTCTATACATCAGTGTCATTATCATTACAGCCAATACTTAAGTCACTTAATGTACTAATATATTTCCATTACTTTCACTGTTGTCTCTGAGTTACAGCATACTTCAATTCACACAGGAGACTATCACTGCAGATGTTATCTCAAGCTACAGGTACTGACTTGAATAACACATCAGAAAAGTCCCCTCCGCAACCATTCCTTAAGTCTGTATTCATTTTCCTGAAAGTGTTCAGCATCTTTAAAAAGCTGGTTTATGGAAAAGTTCCACTTTTATTTTCAATGTAAAACTTGTCTACCTGACAATAAATTTTTAAAAAGCAGACAATCCACAAAATCATAGCTTTTGTTAAGGCCATTAGCAGATTGAGGTCTTCAGGAAACCAAGTAAACTGAATTCCAAGCCCTTCAAAGAAAGATGAAATACATCTTTCACTCTTGGAAGAGCGTAAGAGGAAAAATCGGAAGTCATAAAAGCAGGTATAAAGAAAACCTGATAAATTTTTAAAAACCAAGCATGAGTTAGTATAACAGTTTAGAATCCCTGAAAGCCCCGAACACACAAGGAATCCAAACCTACTCACTAGCTCTGTTCCTCAGGTTTCTATTAGGAGTCACAGGAAAGACTAGGGGCAGGGCAAGAAAGATGACAAAGCCTCATCTTAGTTGCAGACATAAAATCCTTCCCAGACCCTACCTGATATGAAATAAAGGCCATCTGAGGATAAAATCGTCTGCAGCTACACAAGGGTCCAGAAAAGCCTTGGTCCAAGAATATTACACTGATAAAAAGCAGGAAAACTTGCTCCTGCCAAAACATCCCATCTGTGCAAAGCAAAACGGCTACCAAAAGGAAGATGTCAGCCCACTGATGGGAAACCCATCCCTGAGACTCAGGTGCCCAGGGTCTGCTTAATACCAAGGCTTGAGGTTAAGAAAACACTACAGCACTACAGTCCCCACAAGTCAGGCACTGAGTGACAAGAAACAGTAGATTACATAGTAGGGAGAGTGCCAGAGCACAAAAATAGACCACTACATGGTAGAGGCGAGCAGAGTCCACTGAAAGCTACAAGCGAAGCCGGAACACTGGAGAAAACCCATCTTATACCCCAGGCCTTTCAAGTAACAGAAGTCATCTGTTTAAGGAACCTGAAGTCTTTGGAGCACTGAAGATAACTATATAGCAATACAAAGTGAAAGTGAAAGTCACTCAGTCGTGTCCAACTTTTTGCGACCCCAAGGACTGTAGCCTGCCAGGCTCCTTCTTCCATGGAATTCTCTAGGCAAGAATACTGGAGTGGGTAGTTGTTGCCTTCTCCAGGGGACCTTCCCAACCCAGGGATCGAACCTAGGTCTCCCACATTGCAGACGGATTTTTTACCATCTGATACTACAAATCGATCTCAGATACAGAACAGATAATCACCCACTAATCCCACCTCCCACAAATGAAGCTTACTAAACTTAAAGAAGGAGAGGTATGCACATTACTAAGCAAAAGACATTTACCTCAGTATCTATTGTTCATATAGAAAAAAAATGCCAAGCATCCAATAAAAAACTATCACAAACACATACAAAGGAAGAAAAAATGACCTACATCCAACAGATAAGGTAATCAACAGAAGAAAACATAGGGATGGCCCCTATTTTGGAATTATCAAGCAAAGATTTTAAAATAACCTTCACATTTTAAAGGAAAAGATGGAAAACATGAATGAGCAAATTGGAATTTCAGCAAAGAGTTAAAAAAAAAAAGAACAAATAGAAATCCAAGAAATAAAAACATAATATCAAAGAAAAAGAATATTAATCAATGGGAATGACAATCAATGAGATTATCAACACACTGGATATAACAAAGAAAAGAATCACTGAACTCAAAGAAGAGTATAGCACTTTTTCCAATTGAAACACAAAAAGACAAAAGGGGAGATATAGGCAGCGAAGGTAGGAGGACAGAACTAGGAATCAAAGGGCAAGGGTGAAGAGGTCTTTAAAATACAGACTACACATAGAAAAATCAGTAAGAATATAGAAGACTATTATAATAATGAAACCTGACCTATTTAACACTTTATAGAAAACTGTACCCAGCAATAGGAGAAAACATTTTTCTTTTTTAAGTGCATACAACACTTCTATATAGATCAAATCCACACAAAGTATGCTCTCTGACCACAATGAATTAAATTAATTAAAAGTAAGAGAAAAATATCTGGAAAATCCCCCAATGTTCAGAAACTCCATAACCAACTTCCAAATAACTCAAGAATAAAAAGAAGTCAAAAGGAATTCTTTAAGTATTTCAAAACAATGAAAATGAAAATAAAGTGGATATTTGACAGATACAGTTGAACAGTATCATTGGAAAATTTATTGCACTAAATGACTAATTAGAAAAAAAGGAAGGTGACAAATTAATGATAACAACTTCCACCGTAAGAAACTAAGGGCAACTCTAGAGAATTCAGGACGGAGAAGGCAATGGCACCCCACCCCAGTACTCTTGCCTGGAAAATCCCATGGATGGAGGGGCCTGGTAGGCTGCAGTCCATGGGGTCCCTAAGAGTCAGATACAACTGAGCAACTTCACTTTCATTTTTCACTTTCATGTGTTGGAGAAGGAAATGGCAACCCACTCCAGTGCTCTTGCCTGGAGAATCCCAGGAACAGGGGAACCTTGTGGGCTGCCGTCTACGGGGTCGCACAGAGTCAGACATGACTGAAGTGACTTAGCAGCAGGAGCAGAGAATTCAGGAACCACAGAAACCAGAAGGAATCACTTGGGTTGAGACTGTACAGCCAATGAAGAAGACCACACCCACTAAGACCAAGACCCAGACACAGCTGAAGAAGGCACATCTATGGCTCACTGATGGTAGAGTTGATGAAATGTCTTAATGAGGCATCTTATCAATTTTTAAAGATGGCAGCTGTGGTTAGAAAGCAATAAATCTGAATCTAAAATACTAAAGGAGTAATAGCCAAGGATAAGTTGCCAAAGTCAAAGTGACTACATCAGAAGAAAGTGTCACTGAGCTGAAAATTTTAAACAAATGGAGAGGCCAGGGTTATAAGTAGAGCAAACCAAACACAGAAAAGTTGAGTACAACAAGTAAAATGACCAGTCTTTGAGAAAAGAGTTTAAATTAGGCACAGCTTCTACGGAAAAAGGAATAGTTATCAAGAAGCCAAAAAGAGGCTGAACACACTTAATTAAAACAGAATGGCTTGAAAAGCTAAGTTTTATTTTAATAACTTAAATATCAGATAATTTTAAAACTCACTTTGCTCTCCACTTGTCTCTGATATTATATTCCAAGATAAAATGTCCTACACCTTTAAGTTAGTCTGTTTTCTTTCCTCTTCTATCTTTTAAGTAAAACTTATGAATTGCACTTATTTTTTATGTAAGAAGAGCTAAGTTTTTCTTAGAAAATCTTATTATATGATAACATCTCAATAAAAATAAAATTTCATCCATTCTTCCATTAGGAAGGTATTTCCTGACTGCCTTCCAATGCCAGCAATCCAGTTAGTATTCAGGATACTACGAATCCAATGATGATATAAACCTAGGCCAATATGCCTAAACAATACCTTAAATTTAACAGTAAAACTACAAATGCAATGATGTAATCAGCCATTTCTCCCCGTCAGTTTTTATTCAGAAACACAGTTCTACTTAAATTACCTAAGATTTGGGTTTTTAAATCATTTCTAATAAAAAAAAATTTTAAGATATTTTACTTTAAAAATATTTAACTACAAAACCTTGGAGAAGCTTTAAGGTGGAGTATGCGGTGAATTATCTATCCTAAAGAGCCTAGGACTTCTTTAGCCATATCACCCTCAACATGCCCAATCTCATCCAAAGATTTTAGGATACACTTTCAGAACTGCAATTTTCTTGATTATTTTCCACCAGATAAAATTAGAAGATAATTAGATAAAAGATAAAATAGTAGGTAAAATAGCAATGCTATGGACTGCAGCCTGCCATGGGATCCCTCTGTCCATGGGATTTGTCAGGAAAAATTACTGGAGTGGGCAGCCATTCCCTTCTCCAGCAGATCTTCCTGACCCAGGGATCAAACTCAGGTCTCCCACATTGCTGGCAGATTCTTTACCATCTGCTACCAGGAAGCCCCAAAACAGTAGACATAATTTATCAAACAGATATTAATAAAGCATGACAGTATTTCACAAATGCTTACAAGATTTAAATGTGTTTACCTATGAGTATTATATCTCATTACCCGAATACATTGCAGAAGGCATATAACTTTCCATTAACAAAGACTGGTGGAACTGACAAAGATTATACCAGGTGATTGACTCTGGATTGATATTTTATACGTCTATGAATCACAAAGTAATTGGAAACCAAATCATTATAAATGCATAAGCAGAGAAAGATAATACAAAAGGGCTTGAAATTAAAAACATGAGAAACAAAAGACAAACTATAAAGTTACAAAGCATAGAAAAGAACCTTTAGAAATAAGGAAAATGATAGCTTAAGATAACAATGAAGAAGGAAATGAATCTACGTAAAATTGGGAATGCAAACTGGCAACATTAATTCATCATAGTATAAAAGAAATTCTTTTCTTAAACAAAAGATTAAACTATCTCTACCTTTCTGTTCTGGACTATTCTACTCACAACAGATATTTTCTGGGTTGATATTCTCCACATGGCCTCAACTGAGAATACTCAATACAGTAGCTTCTATCTGCTCACCTTTTTAAATGTGCTTTCATAAATCTCCTAAAGTTCTAGTTTTACCAATCCCCCTAAAATGGAAACTTCCACTCACCTGGATATTACTATTCCCAAAGTATAACTCCTAATTTAGGTAAAGATTATTCAGTGCTTCTGTACCTTAAATACTCCTCTAATAGCAAAAAATCACTCTATAAAACACCTTTCTTGCTCACCAAAAAGCCAATATTGGGCTTCCCTGGTGGCTCAGTGGTGAAGAATTTGCTTGCCAAAGCAAGAGATATGGGTTCGATCTCTGATCCAGGAAGATTCCACATGCCACGGAACAAGTAAGCCCATACACGACAACTATTGAGCCTGTGCTCTAGAGCCTGGGAGCTCCAACTACTAAGCCCACATGTCAGAACTACCAAAACCTTTGCACCCCAGAGCCTGTGTTCTGCAACAAGAGAAGCCACAACAAT
Source organism: Bos indicus (assembly GCF_029378745.1). NCBI lineage: Eukaryota > Metazoa > Chordata > Mammalia > Artiodactyla > Bovidae > Bos > Bos indicus. The sequence continues at coordinate 61,417,462 of NC_091768.1, read as the reverse complement.
GAGAAGCCTGTGTACCACAACTAGAGAAAAGTCCTCACAGCAGCAAAGACCAAGCACAGCCAAATATAAATTAAATTATTTAAAAAATTTTTAAGCCAAATTCACTCTTTTTAAAAAACGATGACTTGATTTCTGTGTTTTTTTTAAACCGACACCTATACAGCAATATCATTAAAGTTAGCTAATCAAAATATAAATAACTTCTGGAACACTATCATTGGCTGTTTCATTAACTCATATTATTACAATTAAATTAAGCTGCTGCTGCTAAGTCACTTCAGTCGTGTCCGACTCTGTGCGACCCCATAGACGGCAGCTACCAGGCTCCCTAATCCCTGGGATTCTCCAGGCAAGAACACTGGAGTGGGTTGCCATTTCCTTCTCCAATGCAGGAAAGTGAAAAGTGAAAGTGAAGTCGCTCAGTCGTGTCCGACTCTTCGCGACCGCATGGACTGCAGCCTACCAGGCTCCTCCATCCATGGGATTTTCCAGGCAAGAGTACTGGAGTGGGGTGCCATTGCCTTCTCTGTAAAATTAAGCATAATAGTTCAAAAAATTCTAGTGAATCCCACTTGAAAAGTTAGAAAATCTAAAATCAAAATTTCTCTAGAAAATTGTTTTTTTATGGATGTTCGTCTTATTTCTACCAAAATTCTCTCATAATTTCACAAAGTAGAAGCTAAGTCACCCTCATGAAACAAAGTTTTTTTGCCAGATTTCCAGTTTTTCTTTTTAATCTCAGAATGAGGCATCAACATACATTCATTCAGAGCCAATAACTGTCATTCTATCAAGTGTTTGAAATTTTAAAAGAGATCAATCAGTTTTCTCCTGGAAGGGCTAGTGTCAGATCTAGTGTGGAGGTCCCAAACTGAAATGCCTATGGGTATCAGGCCATGAACCTGAACTGGACTGGGTAAAAGATAACCAGGACTAGTGAACACTATGACAAACTGGAGAGCACATCTTCATCTAGAAAGACAGTATTGTGCTCGCTTCGGCAGCACATATACTAGAAAGACAGTATTTTTAAGGTTTAAATGAGCTTAATCTTTCTGGGGCCTACCAGTTTATGACTTCTGGTTAGTATGGACCTAAATACACATAAAATAGTCATTTTACAGTCAGTGCTTTTAATAGAGGTGCTTAAAGCCTTCTGAGAGAACAGAAAAGTAATTATCATTTCATCTATCATCCGCGGTTCTATACAAATGTTTACTGAGTACTAATTATCCATGGGGGCGGGGGTGAAGATGGGAAGAACAGAAGGAGCAGAAGGAAGAGGTAACACATATAACACCATATGCCAGACACTGCTCTAAGCATTTTACATGTACAGTTGGCTCTCTGTATCCACAGATGTGGAACTCGCAGACACAGAGGGCCAATTCTACTCCATTCGTTTACAGAAGGGCTGAAGCATCAAGAATTTTAGCATCACAGAGGTCTGGGAACCAATCCCCTGCAGATGAGAGACCCATATTAATTTGGTCTAGCCTCATAACAATCTTATAAAGTTAGGGACCATAATTATCCCCATTTTAAAGGTGAAGCTTAGAACTTGCCCATGGTCACAAAGCAAGAAACTAAAATAAAAAATCATTCTGGCTCCAGAGTCCACATTTTTGATGGCTTTTCTAAACTACGTTATCACATCCCCAGATATCTCCTAGTGTCTAGTCCATATACTCCATCAACACACTCTCACAGCACACCGCACTCCCCTCCATCACAAGATGTTCGTGTTTAATTGTCTGACTACCAAATTGAGCTGTGGGCTGAGGACAGGAATCACATTTTATTATCATTTTATCTTCAGCATCTATTACAGTAATCTGGTGCAGAGTAAGCTCTCACTTCAACAAACATGTACTGAATAAATATGAAGTGAACAGCACAGTAATAGGATTGACTTAAAAAAAAAAAAAAAGTCGATGAGCATAGGTCAGGCAGAAAATGCATGGAATGTATCAGGTTGGCAAAAAAGTTCATTCTGGCTTTTCCATATGATATTACGGAAAAACCCAAATGTGAACTTTTTGGCCTACCCAATATTATCCCATGAAGCTGTATGAGATGAAAACATATTTTAAGAGAAATTTAAAAGATTCTGGTCTAATGTATACATACATTATTAAAGGGGTAAGATTTTTTTTAAATACTAAAACCATCATTCACAGTAATTTTCTCACAAACCACCCCTTACTAGCTTCATAATTGCCAGTGGGACAACTGAATCTGGATAACAGGATCCTAACTGGTCTTCTTTGTAGGCTAACTTCCTCTCTCTAAACTACTTCCATTCACTACTGCTAGAATTAACTTTCTGAAACAATCTGTTGTGTCACAGTCACATGTAAAAATCTTTGAATGCTCCTCACTGCCTAGGGCCCAAGTTCCCTTAGGCTGGTTTTTATAATTCTTTTTTTTTTTTTTTTTTTTTTACCCCAAGGCAACCTCTCCTAAAGTGTTTTCCAAAATGTTTGTTCAGACTGCAGCTGGTACAAAGTATAGGTGAGTATCCTTCGTGGGTAGAAAAGTATGATGTACTAAATCTGGAAGAATTTGAAGCACTTTTGGAAGGAATACATGGATAGAATGGATACTTACATAAACACATGATACAAAAAAAATTAAACCAAACTACCTAAGAAGCTAGTGTGAATGTCACAAGAAAAAGAACAAAAATTAGAGAAAGACATCAGCGAAAAGACCAAAAATTTGCAATATGTACATAAAGGGAAACCAAATTTATGTAAAATATAATATAATTTAACACTTTCAAAAAAGGGACAGTGTGGTAAATTGCAGAACAACAGATTCCATTCAAAACTACATCCTCTGTTTGAACAGGTATGTACTAAAGAATTTACCTTAACCAGAAAGAGGTCTGGCCTTTGCCATCTGCTACTGGGAGGAAATCTATAGACCCTTGGAATATCCTGCCTGACAAGAGCATCTTCGCTTGCCTGCAGGGTTGGTCAGTGAAAAGTCTAACAAGATGATTTATGATGTTTGAAACAAGCCACATCAGTTCCAGCCTCCAGAGTAACTGGAGGCTAAATGTATTAGCCTGAACTTCTGGAAGGAGAGACTGAATACTCACTAAAGGGGAGCCATGCTGATAGTATGTCATTGATCCGCAAGGTAAACTCTGGACACCAAAGGCTTGGGTAAGTTTTCCTGGCTAGCAATACTCTTTGAGTCTGATCACACATCTTAGCCAGGAGTAGGAAACACTGTCTCTGACACCCTGAAAAGAAGACAACCAGAAGGTTCCCATTTGGGCCACTCCATATTTTGCCCTACTAGGCTTAGGCTCTTATCTGGACTGGATTTAATTTGCATCCTCTTGTTACAATAAAACTTAACAGACTCTTCCTTTGGCTGGTTTTAACTTGTATGCTTTTGATACAATAAAACCATAATCATCAGTATAGTGCTTTTCTGAGTTTTAAGGCCTTCTAGCAAATTACCAATTCTGAAGGAGTCCCTGGGTGACCCCAGAATTGGTAACTGACTGGTCTGAAGTAAGGTGGCCCTGGGGATCCCCAAACTTGTAGCCAGTATCTAAGTAAGGGCAGTCTTGTGGGGACTATGGAGTTGGCCTGAAGTCATTACAGTAAGTTTTTGTCACTATATTTCTTGAGGTGATATAATTTAAATTGTCCTCAAAGTCACACCCCTCAGCAGGAAAGCACCTGACTTGCCATTAGGCATTACTGCCAAGAGGCTATCAAGAAGCGACAGACTGTAGAATGATGCCACAGTGGCCCTGTTGGTTAATGGGTAAAGGGACCCAGTTAGCCACCACAGAGGAGGCCTTTAATATACATAAAATATCTCTGAACAAGGACAACCCATACTAGGATGGTAAATGGCACTTATGAAGTACCAGAAAAATAGAATGAGATCTTGTTATCCACAATATAAAGAGCATATAACATTTCCTCTATTCTTTACATCAATTTCAAGATGGCACAGAAAGTTCAAAATCATATAAAAATAGGACCTTCAGGTTTATATCTAGACTACTGGATAAAATACCTCAGGTCACAATATTGTGGACTCACCTATACTTCAATTAAAAAAAAATATTTCAGGAACAAAATAGCAAAAGAGCTATACCTCTGTTGCAGTGGTTGTATTTCCTACAATTACTGTTACTCATTTATGAAAAATTAGTTAAAACTAAGCAAAGTAGATTTTAGGTACTGGAAAACCAATGGATTTAAACCAACAAACAGACGATGACTGCAGCCATGAAATTAAAAGACACTTGCTCCTTGGAAGAAAATCTATGACAAACCTAGACAGCATATTAAAAAGCAGAGAGACATTACTTTGCCAACAAAGGTCCATCTAGTCAAAGCTAAGGTTTATCCAGTAGTCATGTATGGATGCGAGAGTTAGATCATAAAGAAGGCTGAGCACCAAAGAATTGATGCTTTTGAACTGTGGTGTTGGAGAAGACTCTTGAGAGTCCCTTGGACTGCAAGGAGATCCAACCAGTCCATTCTAAAGATCAGCCCTGGGATTTCTTTGGAAGGAATGATGCTGAAGCTGAAGCTCCAATATTTTGGCCACCTGATGAGAAAAGCCAACTCACTGGAAACAACCCTGATGCAGGGAAACACTGAAGGCAGGAGGAGAAGGGGACAACAGAAGACAAGATGGTTGATGGCATCACCAATTCAATGGAAATGAGGTTGAGCAAACTCTGGGAAATGGTGGACAGGGAAGCCTGGAACACTACGGTTCATGGAATCACAAAGAGTCAGACACGGCTAAGAGACTGAATGACAACAAATCACCATCCTGAATTTATTACCCTTGTTTCTAAGCATATAAAACTATGGGCCATTCAAGATTCTACTTAAAAATAACATTAAAAAAAAAAAAAAAAACCTCTTTGGGAACCTCCTAGAATCAGTAATAAAATCTATTCCACTTATATCTTGATAAAACACTGATTTACAGCACAAAGATTTAGAAAAGATGACCCAGGTATGTGGGTATCTGAAACGTCATTTTTTGCTTTCCCTAACTAAAATCAGTCTAAAAGATGGAGGGAACCCACAGCTCAAGCTGGGAGAGACTCTCATTAATTCCAAACAAAATACAGCAGTCATGTACTCCACACCATAAACAACACTGGTCTAATATGCCTAAAAGGAATCCTAAACATAAATAAGATTTTCCCTTAAATTCCTGTCTTCTCAGACCAAAAAAAATCCAGGTATTCTGAACCTCCTGGTGCCATATCTCACCTCAAACAGCTAGAATCAAAAGCTACTACATTCTTGGTTCATTTACGGTTTGGTTTTTCTGGTCATTCCATCATAATTAAGGGGTAGCCATATTTTCTTCCCTCTAGTTGTTTAAAAACAAACAGCAACACATTCTTAAGCTTATTTCTGAACATGAACAATGACTAACTCATCTTCTCTCTATCCTCCTTCACCATCCAAGTCTATCTTCTTCCAACCTGTGTCTCCATAACCTATTAGTCTTAAAATATTCTGCCTGTACAGAAGAGATGATTCAGAATTTAACAGTCCACTTTCTCTATTTAAATGTAATCTCTGTGAGGCTAAGTATCATGCCTAATTGTTCATGTATTTTAAGCACCTAAAAACATATTCAAATACACTATCATTAAAAAAGTCAATAGATTGAAGAACATAAGCTCAAGGTGTCAGGTTAACCAGAAGCACTAACTTTATTTCATCCAAGTGGAATCATATACAGTCATCCTAATGCACATTTACTGACAAAATAAGGCTATGAAAGTAGCAAACAATTCATTATGTCTATAATAACACAGTTTAAAACTGTGCCACTGTACTGCAGAAAACTTAATCAATAGGAGAAAATAATTTTGGTAAATACATACTGAGAATAATTTTAATAAAATTAAGTTGTAACTCCTAAAACCAGTAATAAATATAATTTTGCAAAGTTCAATCATTCTTTTTTAAAGAGAATCCTATTTAAGTCTCCAAAACCATTTACGTGACCAGATATTTTCTTTTCCTTTTCAGGTTCACTGTAAATAGAAGAAAAGTAGACTTCCCTCAAATTTGTCAATGGGTAAAATTATATCCACAGTAAAGAGTTCAAAAAGGATGATATAGGACTTCCAAATTTGTCCAGTGGTTAAGAATCCGGCTCACAATGCACGAGTCACAGGTTCAATCCCTGGTCTGGGAACTAAGGTCTCATGTGCTGCACGGCAGCTAAGCCCACAAGTTACAATTAAAGAAAGCCCACCTGCAGCAACAAAGAGCCCCTGTGCCGCAACAAAGACCCAGCACAGCCAAACATAAAAATAATAAGATTAAAACTAAAAAGATAATGGTACTATTCCTTTAATATCTTCAACTTATTTTCTTCTGGTTTATAATTCAACAAACATGGCAAATTACTGTAAGATTTTAATTTAGAAATATATAGCTGTTACTATAATACCTATAATTAGAGCAAATATTTAATAAGAGTATTGCTTTTCCTTAAGTATCCCCCAAAAGTGTATTTTTATAAACTTTTAAAAGATAAAGGGGGTTTAAACGTTTATAAACCATCCTTTTTTTAATTTCTAAAATGACTTCTGAGCATTTCAAATGAACTACAGAAAAGAGAAAGTTGTCAAGAGGAAGGTTGGAAGTAGGAAGAGTCTATTACACTAACACATACAGTAACAGAGAAGGCAATGTGGGGCTCAGGGATTAAACAGCCCCAAGAAGAAAGAATGAAAAGAGCAAGTTCTAATAGAAGTGCTTGAACAACTCATGCATTGAATAAAACATGTTCCACATAACCCTCACCCTGATGGTAGGCTCTCATAGAAATTTAAAACTATTTCCAAGACTTTACTTTTTCATTTTAAATAAAGAGCTCTAATCCTTGGTCATCATATCCATCAGCTACTCTAACCTTAATTGTTCAATTCTATCTATCAAACTCACAACAAGGACTTCAGCACTTGGATCATGGTCATCTTCATGTACGTCACCATCCTACAGGTCCACTCATATATGGGTTTTTGGTAAAATAAATATGCACTACAGTACCTTATGATCAATGGTTCATTGAATCCAAGGATGTAGAACCACAGATAAAGGAGGCCGACTGCAAAGTTTTATTGGAATTTCCAACTCCATGGGGGGCCAGAGCCCCTAACCCCCATGTAATTCAAGGGTCAACGATATTCTATACTCGTCTTCTATCATAATAGTACACTGTTGCTTCCCAGAAAACACATATTAGGATTAGTTCATCTGTGACTCTACAATCAAATCAAGTTCTTCAGTGCTTCACTTGTACCCCGTGAAGTCATCATCACAGACCAAATATTCTATGACTAAACATTATACAATATATATTCAAATATATTTACTATTGTCGTAAGTAGTAAAGTACATAAAATAAGAAGCCCCAATTCCATTTTCCTAGATATTTTATAAACTATTTTAAAATTTTATTGCAATTCTTCAACAATGACACAATGGTATTTTACTTACTGGCCCTATTTGTGGTATAAAAATGACTAGATGTGCATTCAATAACCAAGGGATATAATCTAACCAAATATATATATATATAACAAATGTCCCTAGTTTTCCTAATCCACTGCAAAAGGTTACATTTTCAAAACCATGTCCCAAAGTCCATTCTAACTCTTTCCAATTCTTAGGGGAGAATTGAAACACATATTATTGGTTTTAAGAAAGTCTGTAATTGTTAATTATTTACTCTTTGAGCAATGTGATGAGAGTTGTGAGGTTTTTTTACTCTGGAAAAAAAAAAAGATGCACTATAGACATTACTTTTACACTCATGTGCTGGAACTAAGTACCCACCATCATTTCAACAATGACCAACAGAAGGTTCACTTAATTTTCTATGTAACTGGAAAAGACAAAAGCTATTATTTAACCTTAATCTTTCATTTTAAAATTCTAATAAAACTACGAGGTCAGACACTGATACAAAATTACTGGCTCACACCAATGAGAGACACACACTTAACAAAAGGGGGGGGGGTTCAGTTGAATTTGAAAATGTGTGATAAGTCAATCCTGTGCCTTTGTTAACCTATAGTAAATTCACAACCACACCTGGTTAGAGAAATTAATCTATCAGACTTTTTAGAAAAGAAACTGCCTCCTAATCACTTTGCTGCTGCTGCTAAGTCGCTTCAGTCGTGTCCGACTCTGTGCGACCCCATAGACGGCAGCCACCAGGCTCCTCCGTCCATGGGATTTTCCAGGCAAGAGTACTGGAGTGGGGTGCCATTGCCTTCTCTCCCTAATCACTTTAGAGGACAATAATTACTTTTTCCTTCTGAATCCATAGTACTAATATCTATCTCCTGAATGTTAATGGTAAAATTCTGGGTAAACAGATGGCAATTTCCCCATATTACAACTTTGAGTCCACAGAAATGTTTAAAATATATTTGGTACCACATATAATGATCTCTTCACATTTCAGTGAACAAGATTTACTACCCCAAAAGAAGTTTCCTGGAACAATAAATTTTGAGGTTCACTATACAAAAGCAATTAAGAGCTCTCTTTATTACACATTACTGTGATTTTCTTAAATTCTCCTCTGAAATGGTAAATGAATGAGACTGAAAGTATCCATTAGGCCATATTCAATTTTGGTGATGAATGACGTATTAATAGACTAGATAGTACAAAACTGAACACCAGAAATATGAGAATACATAAAGTTAGCCTCATTTCATCTTGCGTCTTCCTTTAAACCAAAATAGTTTTACCATTATGTCTGTAATAACGTAAAAAATGAGGCATAATCACTGAAAACCTCTATGTGTGAAGAACAGTTCTTCACATTTAAGCAAAGGTTTTTTCCTTCTCTTGAACCACAGTTGCAGTAACAAACTCTCAAAGGTACTTTTTCTTTTACTATATATAAACAATACAATGATAAAGTCATATAACATTTGTATATATAAATAACACATCTTATGGCTAGATTTTCTTTATGAACTACTAGTCCTAGACAAACACTTAAGAACTATAAATTTATATTTAAGGATAAAATAAGAAAAGAAAGAAAAGTAAGGCAATACCTAGAAAATTAATCTGAATGCCAGATGAAATACATGTATATATACATAAAACCTAAACTTCCTAGCTAGCAGAGTATGCAAGAAAATAACAGATGAATATTTATAAAATCCTTATTAAACTAGATGAGTATAAGCTCTTGAAAAATTAGGTGCATGTCGTCTGCAAATAGTGAGAGTTTTACTTCTTCTTTTCCAATTTGGATTCCTTTTATTTCTTTTTCTGCTCTGATTGCTGTGGCCAAAACTTCCAAAACTATGTTGAATAGTAATGGTGAAAGTGGGCACCCTTGTCTTGTTCCTGACTTTAGAGGAAATGCTTTCAATTTTTCACCATTGAGGATAATGTTTGCTGTGGGTTTGTCATATATAGCTTTTATTATGGTGAGGTATGGTCCTTCTATGCCTGCTTTCTGGAGAGTTTTTATCATAAATGGGTGTTGAATTTTGTCAAAGGCTTTTGACACTCACTCTCACTATTTGCAGACGACATGATCCTCTACATAGAAAACCCTAAAGACTCCACCAGAAAATTACTAGAACTAATCAATGATTATAGTAAAGTTGCAGGATATAAAATCAACACACAGAAATCCCTTGCATTCCTATACACTAATAATGAGAAAAAAGAAAGAGAAATTAAGGAAACAATTCCATTCACCATTGCAACGAAAAGAATAAAATACTTAGGAATATATCTACCTAAAGAAACTAAAGACCTATATATAGAAAACTATAAAACACTGGTGAAAGAAATCAAAGAGGACACTAATAGATGGAGAAATATACCATGTTCATGGATTGGAAGAATCAATATAGTGAAAATGAGTATATTACCCAAAGCAATTTATAGATTCAATGCAATCCCTATCAAGCTACCAACAGTATTCTTCACAGAGCTAGAACAAATAATTTCACAATTTGTATGGAAATACAAAAAACCTCGAATAGCCAAAGCTATCTTGAGAAAGAAAAATGGAACTGGAGGAATCAACCTACCTGACTTCAGGCTCTACTACAAAGCCACAGTTATCAAGACAGTATGGTACTGGCACAAAGACAGAAATATAGATCAATGGAACAAAATAGAAAGCCCAGAGATAAATCCACACACATATGGACACCTTATCTTTGACAAAGGAGGCAAGAATATACAATGGATTAAAGACAATCTCTTTAACAAGTGGTGCTGGGAAATCTGGTCAACCACTTGTAAAAGAATGAAACTAGAACACTTTCTAACACCATATACAAAAATAAACTCAAAATGGATTAAAGATCTCAACGTAAGACCAGAAACTATAAAACTCCTAGAGGAGAACATAGGCAAAACACTCTCTGACATACATCACAGCAGGATACTCTATGACCCACCTCCCAGAATATTGGAAATAAAAGCAAAAATAAACAAATGGGACCTAATTAAACTTAAAAGCTTCTGCACATCAAAGGAAACTATTAGCAAGGTGAAAAGACAGCCTTCAGAATGGGAGAAAATAATAGCAAATGAAGCAACCGACAAACAACTAATCTCAAAAATATACAAGCAACTCCTACAGCTCAACTCCAGAAAAATAAATGACCCAATCAAAAAATGGGCCAAAGATCTAAATAGACATTTCTCCAAAGAAGACATACAGATGGCTAACAAACACATGAAAAGATGCTCAACATCACTCATTATCAGAGAAATGCAAATCAAAACCACTATGAGATACCATTTCACACCAGTCAGAATGGCTGCGATCCAAAAGTCTACAAATAATAAATGCTGGAGAGGGTGTGGAGAAAAGGGAACCCTCTTACACTGTTGGTGGGAATGCAAACTAGTACAGCCACTATGGAGAACAGTGTGGAGATTCCTTAAAAAACTGGAAATAGAACTGCCTTATGATCCAGCAATCCCACTGCTGGGCATACACACTGAGGAAACCAGAAGGGAAAGAGACACGTGTACCCCAATGTTCATCGCAGCACTGTTTATAATAGCCAGGACATGGAAGCAACCTAGATGTCCATCAGCAGATGAATGGATAAGAAAGCTGTGGTACATATACACAATGGAGTATTACTCAGCCATTAAAAAGAATACATTTGAATCAGTTCTAACGAGGTGGATGAAACTGGAGCCTATTATACAGAGTGAAGTAAGCCAGAAGGAAAAACACCAATACAGTATACTAACGCATATATATGGAATTTAGAAAGATGGTAACGATAACCCTGTATACGAGACAGCAAAAGAGACACTGATGTATAGAACAGGCTTATGGACTCTGTGGGAGAGGGAGAGGGTGGGAAGATTTGGGAGAATGGCATTGAAACATGTGAGATGTCATGTATGAAACGAGATGCCAGTCCAGGTTCAATGCACGATGCTGGATGCTTGGGGCTGGTGCACTGGGACGACCCAGAGGGATGGTATGGGGAGGGAGGAGGGAGGAGGGTTCAGGATGGGGAACACATGTATACCTGTGGTGGATTCATTTTGATATTTGGCAAAATAAATTATTTGATTTAAAAAAGAAAAAAAAGAAAAATTAGGTGCAGTTAAAAAAAGTTTTTGTAATTCTGTTTAATCCTCTCAAAAGTTATTAGAAATCTCCATATTTATTACTTTCATCCTACACATCAAATATTTTACTTTCAAAACAGTAATAAATCACTGAAAAATATTTTCCACAGAATTTTAATAAAGCAACTAAACTGGACATGTGAAAGTAAAATGACTCCAGAAGAGAAAAGCAAAAATAATTATTGCTAGAAACTTTTAAGAGATTATTAGGTCTTTCTTTTTCCTTTTTTTTTTTTTTTCTGTTTTAACTTGAGAGAGATAAAAGGAATGGAGTCTTCCTTAACTTTTTTTTAAATTAATTAATTTATTTTAATTGGAGGCTAATTACTTTACAATGATGTAGTGGTTTTTGACATGAATCACCCAATGGGTGTACATATGTCTCCCATCCTGAACCCCCCTCCCACCTCCCTCCCCATCCCATCCCTCAGGGTCATCCCAGTGCACCAGCCCTGAGTACCCTGTCTCATGCATCGAACCAGGACTGGCTATCTATTTCACATATGGTAATATACATGTTTCAATGGTATTCTCTCAAATCATCCCACCCTCGCCTTCTCCCAGAGTCTAAAAGTCTGTTCTTTACATCTGTGTCTCTTCTGCTGTCTTGCATGTAGGGTCATCGTTACCATCTTTCTAAATTCTGTTTATATGTGCTAATATACTGTATTGGTGTTTTTCTTTCTGACTTACTTCACTCTGTATAATAGGCTCCAGTTTCATCGACCTCATTAGAATTGATTCAAATGCATTCTTTTTAATAGCTGAGTATTGGGGGCAGGAGGAGAAGGGGACGACAGAGGATGAGATGGCTGGATGGCATCACTGACTCGATGGACGTGAGTCTCGGTGAACTCTGGGAGTTGGTGATGGACAGGGAGGCCTGGCGTGTTGCAATTCATGGGGTCGAAGAGAGTCGGACACGACTGAGCGACTGAACTGAACTGAACTGAACATTCCATTGTTTATATGTACCACAGCTTTCTTATCCATTCGTCTGCCGATGGACATCTAGGTTGCTTCCACGTCCTAGCTGTTGTAAACAGTGCTGCAACTAACATTGGGGTACACGTGTCACTTTCAATTCTGGTTTCCTTGGCGTGTATGCCCAGATTGCTGGGTCGTATGGTAGTTCTATTTCCAGTTTTTTAAGGGATCTCCACACTGTTCTCCATAGTGGCTGTACTAGTTTGCATTCCCACCAGCAGTGTAAGAGGGTTCCTTTTTCTCCATACTCTCTCCAGCACTTATTGTTTGTAGACATTTTGAAAGCAGCCATTTTGACCGGCATGAGATGGTACCTCATTGTGGTTTTAATTTGCATTTCTCTGACACTGAGTGATGTTGAGCATCTTTTCATGTGTTTGTTAGCCATCTGTATGTCTTCTTTGGATAAATGTTGGTTTAGTTCTTTGGCCCATTTTTTGACTGGGTCATTTATTTTTCTGGAATTGAGCTGCAGGAGCTGCTTGTATATTTTTGAGATTAATTCTTTGTCAGGTGCTTTGTTTGCTATTATTTTCTCCCATTCTGAAAGCTGTCTTCTCACCTTGCTTATAGTTTCCTTTATTGTGCAAAAGCTTTTAAGTTTAATTAGGTCCCATTTCGAAGAAGGTGATGGCACCCCACTCCAGTACTCCTGCCTGGAAAACCCCATGGACGGAGGAGCCTGGTAGGCTGTAGTCCATGAGGTCGCGAAGAGTCGCACAGGACTGAGCGACTTCACTTTCACTTTTCACTTTCATGCATTGGAGAAGGAAATGGCAACCCACTCCAGTGTTCTTGCCTGGAGAATCCCGGGGACGGGGGAGCCTGGTGGGCTGCCGTCTATGGGATTGCACAGAGTCGGACATGACTGAAGCGACTTAGCAGCAGTAGCAGCAGCAGCAGGTCCCATTTGTTTGTTTTTGCTTTTATTTCCATTATTCTGGGAGGTGGGTCATAGAAGATCCTGCTGTGATTTATGTCAGAGAGTGTTTTGTCTATGTTCTCCTCTAAGAGTTTTATAGTATCTGGTCTTATGTTTGGATCTTTGATCCATTTTATTTTTGTGTATGGTGTTAGAAAGTGTTCTAGTTTTACTCTTTTACAGTAGTTGACCAGTTCTCCCAGCACCACTTGTTAAAGAGATTGTCTTTTCTTCATTGTATATTCTTGCCTCTTTGTCAAAGATAAGATGTCCATAGGTGCATGGATTTATATCTGGGCTGCTTTGTTCCATTAATCTATATTTCTGTCTTTGTGCCAGTACCATACTGTCTTGATGACTGTTGATTTGTAGTATAGTCTGAAGTTGGGCAGGTTGATACCTCCAGTTCCATTCTTCTTTCTCAAGATTGCTTTGGCTATTCAAGGTTTTTTGTATTTCCATACAAATTGTGAAATTATTTGTTCTAGTTTTCCAAAAAATACCATTGGTAGCTTCATAGGGATTGCATTGTGGCAAAGGCAATGGCACCCCAATCCAGTACTCTTGCCTGGAAAATCCCATGGATGGAGGAGCCTGGTAAGCTGCAGTCCATGGGGTCATGAAGAGTTGGACACGACTGAGCGACTTCCCTTTCACTTTTCACTTTCATGCATTGGAGAAGGAAATGGCAACCCACTTCAGTGTTCTTGCCTGGAGAATCCCAGGGACAGGATGCTGTCTATGGGGTCACGTAGTCAGACACTACTGAAGTGATTTAGCAGCAGTAGCAGCAGCAGGGATTGCACTGAATCTATAGATTGCTTTGAGTAGTATACTCGTTTTCACTATATTGATTCTTTTGATCCATGAACATGGTATATTTCTCCATCTATTTGTGTCATTTTTGAGTTCTTTCATCAGTGTTTTATAGTTTTCTATATATAGGTCTTTTGTTTCTTTAGGTACATTTATTCCTATTTTATTCTTTTTGTTGCACTGACGAATGAAATTGTTTCCTTAATTTCTCTGTTTTCTCATTGTTAGTATATAGGAATGCAAGGGATTTCTGTGTGTTAATTTTACATCCTGCAACTTTACTATATTCATTGATTAGCTCTAGTAGTGTTCTGGTGGTGTCTTTAGGGTTTTCTATGTAAAGGATCATGTCATCTGCAAACAGTGAAAGTTTTACTTCTTCTTTTATAATCTGGATTCCTTTTATTTCTTTTTCTTTTCTTATTGCTGTGGCTAAAACTTCCAAAACTATGTTGAATAGTAGGGGTGAGAGTGGGCACCCTTGTCTTGTTCCTGACTCTGGGGGAAATGCTTTCAATTTTTCACCACTGAGGATAATGTCTGCTGTGGGTTTATCATATATGGCTTTTATTATGTTGAGGTATGTTCCTTCTATGCCTGATTTCTGGAGGGTTTTTATCGTAAATGGATGTTGAATTTTGTCAAAGGCTTTCTCTGCATTTACTGAGATAATCATATAGTTTTTATCTTTCAATTTGTTAATGTGGTGTATCACACTGATTGATTTGAAAATATTGAAGAATCCTTGCATCCCTGGGATAAAGCCCACTTGGTCATGATTTATGATCTTTTTAATATGTTGTTGGATTCTGTTTGCTAGAATTTTGTCAAGGATTTTTGCATCTGTGTTCATCAGTGATATTGGCCTGTAGTTTTCTTTTTTTGTTGCCTCTTTGTCTGGTTTTGGTATTAGGGTGACTGGTGGCCTCATAGAATGAGTCTGGAAGTCTACCTTCCTCTGTAATTTTCTGGAAGAGTCTGAGTAGGATAGATGTTAGCTCTTCTCTAAATTTTTGGTAGAATTTACCTGTGAAGCCATCTGGTCCTGGGCTTTTGTTTGTTGGAAGGTTTTTTATTACAGTTTTGATTTCTGTGCTTGTGATGGGTCTGTTAAGATTTTCTATTTCTTCCTGGTTCAGTTTTGGAAGGTTATACTTTTCTAAGAATTCGTCCATTTCTTCCAAGTTGTCCATTTTATTGGCTGATAGTAGTCTCTTATGATCCTTCGTATTTCTTTGTTGTCTGTTGTGATTTCCCCATTTTCATTTCTAATTTTGTTGCATTTGATTCTTCTCCCTTTTTTTATTGATGAGTCTGGCTAATGGTTTGTCTAGTTTATTTATCTTCTCAAAGAACCAACTTTTAGCTTTGTTCATTTTTGCTACAGTCTCCTTTGTTGCTTTTTTCATTTATTTCTGCCCTAATTTTTATGATTTCTTTCCTTCTACTAACCCTGGGGTTCTTTATTTCTTCCTTTTCTAGTTGCGTTAGGTGTAAAGTTAGGTTATTTATTTGATTTTTCTCTTGTTTCTTGAGGTATTGCTTATCTTCTTTTTTAATCAACCGTAATGTCCTAAAACCATTCAAGATTGATGCCTTCCATGGTCTAGCTAAATGCTAACTACATACATCCCTCGAGGGAACATAACTACTCATAAGAGAAAGGTATGGAGTGGAGGGAGGCAAACAAGCAGGAAATGAAGACAACTTAGTAGAAATAACTTAGCAGAAACAGAACTTTGCAAATGGGAGATAATCCAAGTTCAGGCTTAGTCATATGAAAGAGAAAAATGGGGAGTTTACTAAAGAAGACAGCTATGCAAGTGTGATGGCAGGAGGTAGATAAGAACTCTCTGCACCTTCTTTTCAATTTTGTCATGAACCTAAAACTGTTCTAAAAAATAAAGCCTTTTCAAAAGATAAATTAATAATAATATATTAAGACTAAGTAGGGCTTATCCCAGGAACAAAAGAAAGCTTCAGTGTTAAGATATATTTCCACTTAATTCATAAAATAAATAAAACTAAGCTGGAAAGAAAACTATATTCTAGCTATATATTTACAGTAGATAAAAAGCCATTTGACAACACTGAACACCTAATCTTGATTAAAAGTAAAATAATAAACAAAATGGAGAAAGAGAAGTCAATGAAAACACAAAGGCCTACAATAGCCAAAACAACTTTAAAAAAGAAGTACCAAGTTGGAAGATTAAGTCTGTCTGATTTCAAGATTTATTATAAACAAAAGTAGTCAAGACACTACCACCACAAAGACAGATAATACAGATCAAGGGCACAGAACAAAGCCTTTAGCAATAGGCCCAAACATACATGACAACTTATTTTTTATAAAGATGCAAAAGGAATTCAATGAAAAAGAAAAAGGATCATCTCATTAATACTTGGTACAGGAACAACTGGATATCCAAATGCAAAACAAACAAAACCTATCAACAGGCTAAAACAACCCTAATGTCTATGACTATGGATTAGTTAAGTAAAGTATGGTATAATGATAAGATGGAAATTTGTACATCTATAAAAAAAAAGATTGAAGGAGATCTCTATGTACCAAAACTGGCACAAAGACGACTCAAGATAAATTTTTAAGTTAAAAAAAAAAAAAGGCAAAGTATAGGAAAGGAAGTCAAGAATCACCTCCTGGGTAAGGGTGGTAAGAATATAAATAAATGTACTTGCTTGTATAAAGAAATTCTGATGGATACAATAAACGCTGATAGCAATGGTTACTCTTCTAAGATGATAAACAGAAACTATCTATTGTCTGACTTTAAAAATTTTGTTAACCATATTTAATCTATTGATATAATTATTTTTTAACTGGCCTTCAAACTGGAAATGCAAATAAAATTGTAATTTAAGAAACTGCTACTTATTAATACTATTTAGGATGCTGCGTTCTAACATCTATGCATGTATATTAAGTTAAAAATTGAACAACTCATTATCCCTTCACTAGTTTGATGGATCAAATTAGACAAAATGAAGAGGCTGTTTATAGAGCCTGTGCTAATAAAGTTCTAAAATCAGTTATGTTCAAGATTTTATGAACAGACAGAAATTAAATTCTACTTTTTTCTACCCAAAAGTACACACTTTTCAGAATTATAGTTTGTTTAAAACTATCTAAAACCTAGCCTTCCTCATAGAAATGATACATATTTCCCTGCTGCAGGAACAACTGGATATCCATATGCAAAACAAACAAAAACCTATCAACCCGCTAAAAATAACCCTAATGTCTATGACTATGGATTAGTTAAGTAAAGTATGGTATAATGATAAGATGGAAATCTATGCATCTATAAAAAAAAAAGATCGAAGGAGATCTCTATGTACCAAAACTGGCACAAAGGAGACTCAAGATAAATTGAATGCTACATCATTCATAATACCACTACTTTACAATTCCCATTAACAAAGATAAAAATAATAAGAATCTCCAGAGCAATAACCTGTCAACTGTAGCTACTATTCTATAACTGGTGTTACCACAGCCTGCTTTAGACCTACTCTGCTATAAAACGTGCTTTCTCTCTGTATTCCACAACTCTATACCTTGGTAAGAGAAACTGAGAACAAAAAATAACAGTAATAACTAAAAAAGGAAGGAAAGGTGACATATTTAAAATGCCAAATATTAGAACTGCTTTAAAAGAATTTCCTATGATAATTTCAAAGAGGGATTTCATAAAGTACAAAGGAAAATAAGAGCATCACATTTTTCTACTGAAAAACTACGAGAAGTTGTTCACCATAACTACTTAAGATCCCTGAAGAAAAATTTTCTAAGCATTTCTAAGCAGCACTGATTCTGACTAATAAAACTACACTAACACGTTTTCTTAAACGCTAAACTTTGAATTATGGCAACACAAGCTGTCAAAATGGTTTTTTTAAAAAACTGAAAGAATCTGGCTTCTGCTCAACTTTTATGCTTTATTAATAATTTAGAAAATATTTCTATAAGGGTACAAAGCTGAAACTCCAATACTTTGGCCACTTGATGCAAAGAGCTGACTCATTGGAAAAGACCCTGATGCTGGGAAAGATGAGGGCAGGAGGAGAAGGGGACGACAGAGGATAAGATGGTTGGATGGCATCACCGACTCAATGGACATGGGTTTGTGTGGACTCTGGGAGCTGGTGATGGACAGGGAGGCCTGGCGTGCTGTGGTTCATGGGGTCGCAAAGAGTCAGATATGACTGAGCGACTGAACTGAACTGAACTGAACATAACTCCAGTTTTCCACGAAGGGTGTGATCTGCACTAAATGTTAACATTATCCTTACCCTACCAACTGGGCAGGGCACAGAAGTGTATGGCTCTTATAGGCACCCCTATTCCTGCAGCCAAAACAGACTAAAGGCAAGCAGTGAACTATAGGAAGGCTGTGGCACCAGAAGTCAACCAACAGGACCATGCCAAGCAGGCATTATGCAAAATGTGAAAATGTAAGTTTGTATCTGTTGAAAAAAAAAGATAGGCATTCAACCGGGCTAAGATTATTGCTAATATTATATCCAAGGCCTAATACCAAATTGAGCAGACTTGAGCAGAAGCAGTCCAAATACAACACAAACTTACATCATCCAACATGTGAGATTATACCAGAAAAAAATTTAAAACATGTAATTGCTCATGTTGCTTTATTTCCTGTATTCTTCTATCCTAACCACCCCTCTTCTGAAACATAATAATTCCATGGTGCATCTTTACTGTCAAATACTATGCAGCAATTACAAATCTCTTTGCATGACATGGAAATATTTCCAAGTAAGTATTTCCAAGTACTGTTAAGTGAAATAAATCCAGAATATTTAGTATGATGCATTTTCAGTGTCAAAACAACAAAAAAGCAATAACAAAAGAAAACTCTCCATGTATATATATACATCCATATATATAAATTAGTTTTTTAAAGACTACACACTAAACACTGTTGACCTTCAGAAGGCCTAACAGGTGATTTTCACTTTATATAATTCTATTCTCTTCACAGTTTTTTAAAAAACATAAACCAACCACCATGAATCAAATACTATTATGAGAAACAAGGAACTTAAGTTTTCATCACTAAAATCTTACCAAGATAAAGTAGATAAACAATGACCTACTGTACAGCACAAAGAACTATATTCAACATTATACAATAACCTATAATGAAAAAGAATATATATACATATATATGCAACTGAATTAATTTGCTGTACACCCGAAACTAACACAACATTGTAAATCGATTATATTTAAATTTAAAAAAAAACAGAATTTTGTGAATTTGCAGACTTGAGATTTTACATGTCTGTCCAAAACAGTGCTATATTCAAGTAATTTCTGGAAAAATCAAGACAAGAGGGCCTCAAAATGTCATTCATATTCCTTTCACAAGTTAAATTTTGATACACTGTAAGTACTAATTAGAAAACTTTACCTTTCTTGAAGTATAGATGTCAAAAAATGGCTTATGTCTGACACTGAATGGTTCCTGTGTTTTGTCAATGAGCCCTGTCTTCATTTTTTCATGTCGAGGATTTATTATTTCTCTTTCTATACACTGAAGACGAATATTAAAATCACAATCTCCAACCGGCTGTGCCTGAATTAAACCAGACAATTATTTAAATTTCAACACTAAAAACTATTGTATCAGCATAGTTATTTAGGCTGTCACACTATACATAGCAGTCTATATAAACAGCGTCCTTTGGAGCTGCCCAATGCACATCCTGCACCACTGTACGTGCCAGCCCTGAAAGACTAATGATAGAAGCATACCTAAACATGCAAATACACATACACAGAATTATTTAAATTATAAATATATAAAAGAATATGGAATGACATAAATCTCCTCAAATACAAATTTTAGAGCCAAAGCTTTCACATCTTAATTAAAGTATTAATATACTCACTAATCACTTTTATTATTTATATGAATTAGTAAAACCTGCGTAAAAACTAAAATCCAAGTAGGTAGGAAAGTATATGTAAACAACACGCCAAAATAAGCAAAAAAAAAAAAATCATCGTTTTGTTGTTTAAAATGCTAACACCTTACAGCCATCAAGAAGAAGATATTTATTAAAGAAACACATTACCAACTCTGAAAACTAATAAAGAACAGTTTATAAAATACATTCAAAAAAGAAAGTAATCCACTCCTCCATATGTATATACACAGTATATATAATATGGTATACATATATGATGAGGTTCCCAGGTGGCACAGTAGTAAAGAATCCACCTGCCAATGGAGGAGACACAGGAGACATGGGTTTGATCCCTGGATCAGGAAGATTCCCTGGAGGAGGAAATGGCAACCCACTCCAGCATTCTTGCCTGGAAAGTTCCATGAACAAAGGATGGGCCACAGTCCATGGGTTTGCAAAAAGCTGGACATGACTGAGCATGCATGCAGCCAGAGGCATACATATGTGATATATATACATGGTTTGAATGATGAAATAAAAAGCACACGTAATGCTTTTGTATGAGTTGAGGATAGGGGTCTGCCCTCTCCTAAGTGGATATACAAATATAGCTGTAACACTTCACTTGGATGACAGTAATGGTCCAGATAAGCAGCATCACCTCAATAGGATACCAAGTACTCTCTTCTTTACTTCAGAATTAGATACCCTTCCCAGCATTTTCCCTATCTTTTCTGCCTTCTTCCTCTTCTCTAATCTATATTACTCAACCTAACATTTACCCAACCTATTGTTTACAAAGAGGGGACAACACTTGCTTAAGCTGTGAAATTAAATACACCCCATTAAATACGCCTCAAGGATGACTTTTTCTCAACTTTGGAAGGATGACAATTTTGATACTCAGCAAAAAATACAGAGCAAAACAAAGTGAATGAGAGCTAGATATGAGATAGAATATGTTCCCTTTATATAATGGCATACAGCTGTTTGTAACAGATGTTTATTGAGGAAATGGTAGTTAGTAAATAACCATGTAGTCCATCTGCAATCTTTTCCACGTCACCTATGTCATCAACAAGGTTGAAAAACCTAAAATGTCAGGTTCATTTATTAGATGAGTTCAGACTCCTATAAAATTACAGTGAAACAAGCAAGGCTTCTTTTTAAGAAATAAAATAATCTAAAAATTATAGATAGAAAGTAAGTTCACCTTCAAATCTGTGTTACCCATGATAAAGGAAGTTCCTAATAGATGTGCTGAATTATGGAGAATAGACTACAGGAAGCACTCAGACTACTGACTTTTCAATAGTCTTCCGTGTTTTGAGTTCTTTCTTAGGTCAAAACACTACCCACACTGCCAGTGGAGTTATCTTTCAAAACAATTAAAGTATGATCATATCATTAACATAACTAAAACCCTTCAGCGGTATCCTATTTTATACAGAACTGAGCTAAAACGCCTTATTCAAGTAATCTGGCTTCCAACCACCAATCCATTCTCATTTCCTACTACATCCCACATCTCACCACATATCAAGTACGCAAATGTCCATCTAATGCTCCTGACCTCTTAGGCTCACTCCTTCAAAATTAATGGGTCACTTTCTCTGTCTACAACTCCACACTTCAAATGACTCAACTATACCCAGGGTAACCTGGAATATGTTCACCTCTCTGTTACCTCTCATATATCTCCCATATACTTCCCTATTTCTCCCTAATATCTTTGATATTATACTTATGAAACTTTTATAATTATTTCTTTAATTTACATCCCCATTCATAAGTGCACAACAAGTTTCTTTTAATTTTGCATTCAATCTAAACACATATCCTAACAATTGTGTATAATACATGCATATTAGCCTCTAATAAATTGCATATATACACAACTGTATATTATAAAACAGACAAAAACTGAATAACAGATTAAGAATAAATCTTTCTTCTTTTCAAATCCCAATGAACTGTTGAGAAAGTAGCCTTTTTTGGAGGTCAGTACACTAAATCATAAATTCCCTGGAGGCAAGAAATCATGTCCTAGTCTTCTGTGTATTCCTGATACCTAGAATAATACTTGACATACAAAAAATTATCAATGAAATTACTGCTTGACAAAATAGTAAACTAAGGAATTAAAAAGTTTTAAACTATTATCTCAAAAAATTTTTTCTCATAGTGACCTTGATTTGATAAATCAAAATAAACAAAGTGGTTAATCATCAGTGAAAGTGAAAGTCGCTCAGTGGTGTCTGCCTCTTTGTGACCCCATGGACTATACAGTCCATGGAATTCTCCAGGTCACAATAGTGGAGTGGGTAGCTGTTTCCTTCTCCAGGGAATCTTCCCAACCCAGGGATGGAACTCAGGTCTCCTGCACTGCAGGCAGATTCTTTACCAGTTGAGTCACCATGAAGCCCTAAATGAAACCATCAATGAAAGCTCCATGGTAAATTAAAGAATTAAACATATGATGCTTTCAATTATATCTTATTATCAGAAATGTGAAAAATGTGACATTAAAACCAATAAAAAATAGTAACAGGCACTCAATAAATACTTATTGAATGAATGATTATAAACCTAGAGATGAAAACCATGAATTCATCATTTTTACAGCAAAATATAGATGAATTTCCTAAACAAGACACAAAAGCACAAACTTGGAGATCCGGTGACTTTGATTTCACTAAAATGAAAAAAATTCTGTGCCTCAATAGATATTAATTTGGAAAACATATTGTTTGCCACATATATAACTAAGAAAGGATTAGAATCCAGGAAGGATAACTATTAGAAGATTATTTGAACTTGCAATTAAATCACAAAAGA
This sequence comes from Bos indicus, assembly GCF_029378745.1. Lineage (NCBI taxonomy): Eukaryota > Metazoa > Chordata > Mammalia > Artiodactyla > Bovidae > Bos > Bos indicus. Next base: position 61,394,266 of record NC_091768.1, on the reverse strand, counting down.
AAAATTCAAGCAAGTAAAAATAAACATGAAATATGCTTAACTTCAAACTTCCCCAGTAGTCCAGTGGTTGGGAACCTGCCTGCCAAAGCAGGGCCAAGTGTTAGTCACTCATTTGTGGCCGACTCTTTGGCAACCCCATGGACTATAGCCCAACCAGGCTCCTCTGTCCATGGAATTCTCCAGGCAAGAACACTGGAATGGGTTGCCATTTCCTTCTCCAAGGGATGTTCCTGACCCAGGGATCAGAGCGGGGCCTCCTGCATTGCAGGCAGATTCTTTACCATCTGAACCACCCACCAGGGAAGCTCAGGAACATGGGTTCAATCCCTGGTGTGGGAAGATCCCACATGCTGCAGGGCAACAAAGTCTGTGCACAACTACTGAGCCAGCACTCTAGAGACCGTGAGCCGCAACTACTGAAGCCCACACACCCTACAGTCCACACTTCGCAACAAAAGAAATCGCTGCAATGAGAAGTCCGAGCACCACAACTAGACAGTATCCTGCTCTACTGCAGCTTGAGAAAGCCTGCACCCAGCAATGAAGACCCAGGGCAGCCCGAAACAAATAAATAGGTAAAAATAAAAATCTGAAAATTAAAGAAAAAGAAATATGGTTAACTTCATTAGTAACCGGGGGAAAACAAAATGATCCAGTTACCAAAAATCTTAGTCTGAAAATATCAACTGTGATAAAGTGGTACAACTACTCCTGAGGGGAATGTAGCAGCACAACAAAAAAGCTGTAGTCACCAATGCAATCAGAATCTCCACGATGTAGGGATGAGGGACTGCATTTTTTAAAACGCTTCCCAGGTGACCACGGCTTCCCCAGTGACTCAGACGATAAAAAATCCACCTGGATTCTTTGACCTATATGTGGAAGACCTGGATTCAATCCCTAGGTTGGGAAGATTCCCTGGAAGAGGGCATGGCAACTCACTCCAGTACTGTTGCCTGGAAAATGCCATGGACAGAGAAGAGAAGCTTGGTGGGCTACAGTTCATGGGATCACAAAGAGACACGACTGAGCAACTAAGCACAGCACAGGTGATCATATCCCAAGAATGAGAGCTGTCTTAGAGACGCTTGGACACACATGCACAATAAAAGGTATATAAAACTGTTCCATGCAACAGCAGCATAACAGCAAAGTATGGAAACCCAAGTGTCCATCAAAGAGGGGGAAAAGATGAATGCTGTTTATTCACACACTGTAATAAAATACTAATTAATTAAAGTGAGTAAAGGTATTAAAAACATTCATGGGAATAATAAATAGCAACTTCAGGGTAGAAGCTGCTTCTGGATAAGGGGGATCATGAATGGAATGAGAGAGGTTTGCATAAGAAACTTCTACTAAATCTGTAATGATTTAATCCTTATTAAAAAGAAAATGGAGTAAAACTGAAAATGTTAAACTTTAACATTTAACAAGGAGGCAAAGGAGACAGTGTGCCCCCAATCACAAAGAAACAAGGCCACCCCCACTCTTTACATCTCATTATGGTCCACTGAACATTATCCAAGATTGGTGATGAGAATAAGTCAATCCCGGGACGCATTATTCTTGAGGAATATAGTAGACAACAAAATTAAAATTTGGTTTCTGACCTTCGGTTTCTTAAATTTGAAACTCTGTTTGAAATAGAAATTTAACAAAAAATGAGATATGTAATTGAAAATTTCTGAGAAAAAGTAATCTGGATTAATACAATCCTGAATCTTAATAGTGCAATTTAAAATGTATATCCCCCAAAAAAGAACTTTTAAAAAATTTTGTTACAAATCTTCAAAGCCTTAAAACTTAATACTTTTAATTCCCAAAGTCTTAATTTAAAATGTATATCCCCCCAAAAAGAACTTTTTAAAAATTTTGTTACAAATCTTCAAAGCCTTAAAACTTAATACTTTTAATTCCCAAAGTCTTAATTGCTTAATTGCTGGTCTGAATACTAAGTGATTATGCAATTTGAATAAAATATCTAGAGGAACAACTATACCCTTTCATGGATATACACTATTGAGAGAACTTCTTGCATTTACAGAAGTCATCTTGTACTGCCTAAATAATTTAGTCATTATACCATAATTCAGCATTAACAGGCAGATTACAGATAAGTCTAAAATTGTAGGAAATAGGTAGAGAATATAATTCCTACTTTTTTATTTATTTACAAAAGGTAGTTTTACATTTTGTTTTCTTTCTGCATCTTTCTGCCTCCATGTTATACAACCAACACTCATAGTCAGTTTCTCTCTTTTTAAATGATAGACAGTAATAAAATTTGGAGACTTTTTAAAATCCAGTACAAGATAGCTAAAATTGACAATTTTCCATTTTACAAAATACTATCTTATTTTATCACAATTATACTCACTTGAAGTTCCTAAAGACTTCAAAGACAAGAAATGTGCAAAATGTTAGGTAATATAGAGAAAGAAAAGGAGATGTAAAAGTATTAACAAGGTGTCAAACGAGTAACTTGATAGATTCATCATTTTTCTTTCCTACTATCTCTAAAGCAATCATCCTTTTTATTTGTTAAAAACCAATTATCTCATTGACAATTTTTATTTTATAAATTATAGAAAGTACTTACATTGAATTTAATTATGTCATATATCAAGTATCTAGGAACGGCCTGTCCATTAACTCTGTCAATAATCATTTCCTTGAAAGAGAAAAAAAAAGGTAACTTTATTCATATTTTAATAGCAATTTCTTTAGTTTGATTAAAATATAACAGTCATACAAACTAGTACATAAAGCAGAAATATACAACTTGATGAAATTTCAAAGTGTACACACTTATATGCAAATGAAATCTATAGACTGTCAGCAACTCAAAAAGCCCCATCATGAATATATTCTGTGTTGTAATAAAATCATGACAATATTTCATTATTTTTTTATATGTGAATTACTATGCTACATTTCATGGTATTTGGATTACTAAACAACTATTAGGAAAAAGAGACTACAAATTTTAAATTCCAAATATCAGGAACATTTAAAAAGTTAACTTTGTTAAATCATTATTGTTTTACATTGTGTCATATGCCAATTACTTTAATCATCTATAGGTAATAAACGGTACCCTTATTATAGATTAAATCTCCATGTGACCCATACAGTCTTTCTTGGTTCTGTATCCCTCTACTATGATCAAAGGAACAGTGCAAGAGAATATGATATTATACTCCATTAAGTGAAAAGAAGTTAAATTCCGCACACTGACAGAAAAGAGATAAAGGACACTAAAGGGTAATTATAGGTATAAAAGTAAAATTTTTTAAATTTTATTTCTTAATACTAGGTTTTAACCTAAAATTCTTTTTCTTCCTTCATATTCCTCCTAGGAAAGTAAGCAAGCTACTTGTTATCTAATTTCACGATGAAATATTCACACACAACCATCTAAAATTACAAAGAATACATTGATTTAGGACAGATATATTTTCCAGTTTTAAGGAATTATTACCAATTGGTTTCTTTCTCAAATTTTGTTTGCTGCACTACTGACATTTATTTATGGTTATCATCTTGAATATAACACAACATAAATTACTTTTCTTAAACTGCTTAGTGAAATGTTTTTATTTAAGTATCTGAGAATCTTATGAGCCAACAAGGCAGTACCAATAACAGGTTTCAATTAATCTTTTCAAAAATGGGTGGATGGAAGTTATGTGGACTTAGAGGTTCAGAGAACAGACATCACAGAACTTCCCTCTGAAATTACCTGATGAAATGAGTAAATACATATATTCTTCAAACATTAAAAATAACAAAAAAGACAGTTTGTTACCAGCAAACAAAACAAGTAAAAAGGAATAAACAAACCAGTAAACTTTAAAAACTGACAGCCATGGAAACTACCAAACTTCTAGTAAAACAAAAAGGCACAGCAGGATTCAGCCCCAAGCCCACTAAACCCCCAAAAGCCCTATTCGTAGATGACAAATTCTTGATAACTGTCACTATTACACTCAAATATAGAGGACCAAACTCAGTGGTTCTTCTTGTCTTTTTCCCCTCTTCAGACTGAAGAATAATTGAAATAGCAGAACACTGTAATAAAGGCTACGGGACTCCATGCTAAAGAAACAATCTGAGTTACTAGAATAAACTATGGCTCCCAACTAGCTGAAGAAAACTTTCACCCACAGTTTTTAAAAGAGAATAGAACCCAGGGATTCTAACAAAAACCCAATACCTAGGCTTCATCACAATGTCCCCCATCCCCACAGCTGTCACTATTGCTCTAGGGTACAGAAAAGTGAGTAAACATAAAAAACATTTAAGCCTAAAACTTAGTTAAGAAAACTGAACTGCACTGTTAGTGGGATTGTAAAATGGAGCAACCAGTACGAGAGAAGTACAGCAGTTCTCTCAAAAAATTAAAATTAGAACTACAACAGGACCCAGCAATCCCACTTCTGGGTATACATCCAAAAGAATTAAAAATAATATCTTGAAGAGATATTTATACACCCATTGTATATATCAGCATTATTCCAACAGCTAAGAGAAGGGACCCAAATATTCATCAACAGATGAATGAATACATAAATGTGGCATGGACAGATAGTGGAATATTATTCAGCCTTGAAAAGGAAATATAGCACATGCTACAACATGCATAAACCTTGAGGATATTATGTTAAGTGAAATAAGCCAGTAATAATAAGACAAATAACACATGATTTCACTTATATAAGGTATCCAAAGGATTTAAATTCATAGAAAGTAGAATGGTGACTGCCACAGACTGGGGATAATGAGAAGCTGTTTAACTTGGTAGACAGTTTCACTTTTACAGGATAAAAAAGGTATGGAGATCTGCTGCACCACAGTGTGCATATAGTTACCACTACTGAACTGGATTCTTTTTAACCACACTTATAAATAAAAACTTAAAATAAATAAATAAAATCTAGTGAAGAAGGGAAAATAGATTTTCTCCTATGATCAAATTTTAGAAACAGGGCCTAGATTTACCCTCCTGTATGAAACAACCTAAGAATGAAAAAAGGGGTAAAAATCTAAGGTTCAGTAATAGGTAGGACTTACGGTTTCAACGGCTCACAGTCAAAGATGATGCTAAAGACTTGGCATGGCCCAGATATAAGGAATATTAAATTGAGTATTTTGGCAATATTAAGTTGAGTACTTTGAAGAACCAATGAGAGTTTTAATGAGAGGAAATAACCATGGAAAACTTGGGGCCTTCAAAGCTTATCTCAAAGATAACCCATTCTTTGAAATGCTTTTAGATAAGGCCCACTTGTTTCTAATTATCACAGTACATCTAGGTGACAAAATGTTCTGGAATTACCAGCAGTGGTTGCACAGGGCTTCCCTAGTGGCTTAGCAGTAAAGAAGCCACCTGCCAAAGCAGGAGAGGCAGGTTGGATCCCTGGGTTGGGAAGATTCCCTAAAGAAGGAAATAGCAACCCACTCCAGTATTCTTGTCTGGAGAATACCCTGGACAGAGGAGCCTGGCAGGGTGCGTGGGGTCACAAAAAACAGAGTCGGACACAACTTAGTGACTACACAACAACAATAAAGTCGTCACACAATCTTACAAATACAAAAAACCACTAACTTATACACTTTTAGAATCGTGATTATATTTCAACTTTCTTAATAAAGTTAAATTTGAAAAAGAAATCCGAAAATCAGTTCTTAAGATGAAAGGAAAAGGAAGGAACCTCTGGCATACAGCCTATATTAAATGTGAGCTATATACGTGTTGATTATACACATTCTATAAATACAGCCATAACAAAATGACAAAAGGAAACACATCAAAAGGTTAAAACTTAATCTCGATAGCTGAGTTTTCTTCTATTTTATAACACACAGACTTTCTAAAGTTTTAACAAGCATTCATATACTTTTATAAAAAATTAACAGATGAAAAGACACGTCATTTTCCCAGGATTTTTGTTATTAACTTTAATGATTAACTGTTATATTCTCCTGTTATCCTCAGTATAAAATTGATTGAATTTTACTGATTTGTTTCAAGTGAATTAATGCCGTATTTCTAAACTCCAATTTTCCACATTTTGTAGGTCAAAGAACATAATTTAGAGAGCAAAACAAAAGCCTCAACACTCATATCTGACAGCCAGACAATTAGGTAGTTTGAGTTATTCTTGGATTTGGAATTTTACAAAAACAATTTGCAAATGAAAATGTAGAAGAAACAGGAAACTAAAGAGGGCTGTTTTAATTAACTAAGTGGAAAAACAGATATGGTAGCTATAATTCTGATCCAAGTAAATGACATCATGAATCATATTGCTATTTTTAAATCTCATAAGAGTCTATTATGTTGCTCTCAGTTATCCAAGTTTGGGGTAAAAATAAATAGTATTGCTAAGTTAAATCTGCAGAGGGTTAAACATCTAAATTTTAAGCATTATTTCTACCTGGAATACCCTTGGCTCATGTCCAACCAAAGTCTCTTTCTATAGAAATCCTCCCATAATCTAATGCCAAATCCTTTATAAACCATCTTTAGTTACTAATTAGATATGATTCATTTCTCCTCTAAACCACCCTAGAACTTGTTTTAAATACCCATCATCAGATTATTGTTTTATTCCTCACCTATCATTCTCCATCCCTCCCCAAAGAAGTACAGTGTCTCCAAGGTGAGGCCTTCTCCTCAATCTTCTAAGCACTGCCTGCACTCTTTGGCACGGCACATGACAGGAATGAAAAACTACACTAAGCTTTGGCAAACACTGTAACTTAAGAGTCTTCCTCTTCCTTTTATTTTATGAATCACAATGCAAAAAAAAAAAAAAATGGAACTTAGATAAAATGAAAGTAACAATATCAAAATAAATGTTCTTGCTGTCCCATGAACTAATTACCACTGCTGTGGTGTTGGTGATGCAGATTATGGACAGCACAACTCCAGGGACGCCTGTCACATCAACCAGGACAAGAATGGCGCACCCTGGAGATGTGCAGTGAACAGTATTTCCAATCTTATGTAGTGGCTCTGTCAACCACAAGGGGTATGTGTGTGCACATGCACACGCGCACACACAAATATGTTAACAAGTTTACGTGTACATGTAAAGTATTTTAATACACACACTGTCAGAGGAATGAAAATTTACTAGTAGCCTCACAGAGTATAGGTAACTCTGTGACTATAGTTACTCTTTGTTCAGTCTCTGTTTGTTGCTACTCAGTCTCAACCAACTACATGAGTTTCTTTCCTTCTTTCTTACTCTTTGGTACCTGGCCCAGTCATCGTCTCAACCTGGACTGCTATCATCACTCATTAGGCCCCATCGAAAATTTTCTTTGATCTTATGTCCTCTGCTCTTTTCCATACAACCTCAGAACAACCTCAGACCTCACACAACATCCTGAACCTTCTAAGCACTTAAAACTATACCTCACAAGTGACTAATTCAAACCATCTCATTTTCCAATCACAGTCATCCATCTTCTGGCCAGCACAAGCCAATATATAACCGGTAAATTTTTTTTAAAGCATATGAGATAGGGGCAATAAGCATTCAGGTCACTTAGAAAGTGGTACTCCCTCTGTTAAACAAATAAATACATATTTTATGCATGTGTTTTTCATGAGGGTATTTCTATCATTGAGAGTTTAAACAAACATTCACAAGCTACTCCCTAGTCTTCCAATATCTACCTGCTAGTACAACTCCAAACTAGAGGAGCAAATTTCATCTTAAGACAGAAAGCATTCTCATACAAATTCCAGAGACTATTAGTCAGATATAATTTAATCTACCTCGTGAAAAAGGTTTAATGTTGAAAAAAGTGAAGAAATATTAAAGAACATGAGTAGTATCTCGGTAGAAAAGAGACTTAAAAGTTGTGGGAAGTCATAAGAAAGATGTAGAGTTCCTTTTCCCTCCAAAGAAAAATAGTGAAGGTGTGGCAGACAGATAAACGACACAACCAAACAGAGCAAACAGAAACATAAAGAGTGCAGAACCAAGCCTACCAGAGATCACTCTGCAGAGAAAAACACAAGCAGTTTCTTGTTCAGAGTGTAACATACTAGTTCAGCCTCCCTTTTCAAATAGCCTTGTTCACCCAAAAGCTAAAAAAAGAATAAAATCTAAGTGGCAAACTTCAGAAGAGCCAGAATATTGGGTATTCTTGCACTATCAGACATTAAATTGTATGCTAAAGTTATCGCATTTAAGTCAACCTAAAACTACCACCATAAGTCCTAAATATTAGCAGAATAGGAAAATGAATCAAGAAACAAAGATATACGGAAATCCTATACATAATTTAAAAATGACGTATGTAATTTAAAAGGAAAAATCAGATTGGCTGACTGATGCTGGGGCAATAGCTTAGACATTGGGAAATACATAAAACTGTATCCCTACCTTATTCCTTTTATCAAAATATATTGTGGATAGATCAAGTATTTAAATTTACAAATGAAATCATAAGTATTAGAAGGAAATACAGGTGAGTATTATAGTAATTCTTAAGTAAAAATATCTCTTAAAATGGCACAAAAGCCAAATATTAAAAACCAAAGTGTTTAACTACTATATATTAAAAAGATAATAAGAAACTACTGTATAGCACAGGGAACACAATACTCTCTAATGATCTACATGGGAAAAGAATCTAAAAAACAGTAGGGGGTGTGTGTGTGTGTGTGTGTGTGTGTGTGTAACTGATTCACTTTGCTGGACACCTAAAATGAACACAGCACTTTAAAATCAATGGTATTCCAACAAAAATTTTTTAAAAAAAGTGTTCATAATACTTGTGCCACAGAAAACACTAGAAAAAAATTAAAAACACATTTTTATAAAATATGGGTCATAAAGCAATACCTCAATAAACAAAACATCTCATAAACCAGTAAGAAAAAGATGAATATCCAATAGAAAAATGTGTAAAAGATCTGAATGGGCAACTCACAAAAGAAATACCCTAACTCTGTACCATACTAAATACAGTAATAAGTGAAAAATGTTAAACGTCCTTAACAATTCACATAAATTAAGAGGTAAATATCACTATGTATCGGACACTATTATCAGCACTTTATAACCCATCCAACTTAATCTTCACAGGAGCACCAAGAACTTAGCCTAACTTCATTACAGATGAGGAAACCAAGTAAACCATAGGAGGGCCCTCATGTCATAACTTTTGGAGCCAATCAGGCACTATCAGTTAGAGTCAGGGCTCTTAACCACTGTGCTATATATTATCCCCTAAAATGAAAGAGTCATTTAAAATTAGAAGATTTTAAATTTTAAAAACCCAGTATACAGATCCTTTACATATGGTTGGCAGAACCATACATTTGTTCAAACTTTCTGGAAAGAAGAGTGGTAATCATACATGTCAATGTTTAAAATGGGCAATGCTCTCGAATCCAGCATAGTCCCCACAGTACAGTATAGCCTGTTACTGCCCCTTCCCTGCAAGGACTGCTCCTCTTGTACTACAAGTGGTACTGCCACCAATGAGCTCCTGGCCTCCACCATCATTCTTCCTTGGATTTACACGTCACTCAGACCAGGCCCTCTGGAATCTTCCCTGGGACCGATATATGGATACTAGGAGAAAAAATTCCCTTTCTGCTTGGGTTGCAATGTAACTCGCCTCCCATGTGGAAAGAATCGGCATGCAATGAGAACAGACAAGTAAAGCAAACAAACAGAGAGAAAGACAGTGCCTGGCCAATATCACTTGAGTCCCCAGATCCAGTCTGAAGCAAATCAAGCTGAAATCTAATTATTTGTGACAATTTAGTTCTTGTTTCCTCAGTTACTTTAAGATGGACTTCAATTACTTGTAATCAAAAGATTTTTAAATGCATATTACAGTCTCATTTCTAAGAATCTTAATTATAAAACTGCACAATTGTGAAAAGAAAAAGGTATAAGAATATGCATTCTAGTGTGTCTTTTAATACAAAAAGCTACCAAAAAGTCTAAATGTCCACCAAAAAAGGACTGGCTGAATTAATTATAGAATTGTTTGCAAACTGGTCTGATTAGAGTCACTTGGACACTTGAAGCTGACAAGTGCATAATTCCAGCTGATTTGTGTTGTTGTATGGCAGAAACCAACACAACGTTGTAAAGTAATTTCCCACCAATTAAAAAAAAAAAAAAAACAACCTACCTTGGCCCCAGGGAGAGTCTAATTCACTAGGTCTAGGACAGGTTATCATATTTTTTCCACTATTATCCCCTATCATTTTCATAATCAAGATAGCCTGAAAACCCCAAATTATAGTGTTTACATATATAGTGGCCTATTACTCAGACTTTTATATGAAAAAGGTCCAAAATATATTGCTAAGTAAACAAAAGACAAGTTACAAAACACATTCAGATCTTTTCATACAAAATTATGTAATAACTATCCATGCGGGCACATACTTGACCAGAGCACTCATTTTCAACCAGAGCAGAGGTACCTGTACTCAGAATCTTACTGGGACTGGAAGGATTCCCAACTTCCCCCAGAGATCCTGATACATGTACTGTTTAAGAATCTCTGTTCTGAGTTACTATTACTAACATGAACATGAATCCTTCAAAAGCAAGTGTCAGACTGAACGTTTTGGCACACAGGAAAGAAACTCTGGAATAATGTTTATCAAAATGATAACAGAAATTACTTCAGTAGTGGGTATTCAGCTGATTTTTATCAACTTTTTTGTACTGTTCTGTATTATTTCAATTTTTATTTACAATGAATTAATACTTTTAAAATCAGGGAAAAGAAAGCTATTCATATAAGAAAAAGATAAAATATTTTTAATCAAGTAATTTTATGATTATTAAATATAGATTTTCTGAATGGGAAAATTCTTAACAGTTTCCAAAATTCAAATGTAGAAGTACAGTGGCTACTTTCAAAGGCACGATCCTCTTTCAACAAGAACTATCAATCCATATAGCTAAACAGCCAAAGGAAAATGTGATATATCACTGTGTTCGTGCTCAGTCACATCCAACTATTTGTGACCCGATGGACTACAGCCTTCCAGGCTCCTCTGTCCATAGAATTTTCCAAGCTAGAATAATGGAATGGGTTGCCAGTTTCTCCTCCAGTGGATCTTCCGAACCCAAGGATCAAACCCACGTCTACCGCACCTCTTGCATTGCATATGGATTCTTTACTACTAAGCCACCAGGGAAGCGTGATATGTCATATCACACAATTAAAATTCGATCAACAAGTAAAACCATAAAATAAAATGAATCTTTTGCAATAAATTTTTTTTTCAATCACAAAGAACAAAAAAATTAAGATTTAATTTTGCTTGCTTATTCTGTATCTAAGACAACAATCAAGTGACAGTAAGTGTAGGAAATGAAATAAATGAAATTTAACATCTTAGTAAAAACTAGATTCAATTTTTTAACTGTCAACTCTATATCAATAAAAAGTTTTTAAAAAACTGGATCTAATTCTAAATTTCATGTTTAATTATTAAAAATACACATTTACTTGCACAAGAAAGAAAAATAGCAATGTTTGATTTTTTTAAAAAGATAAAAATATGACTTACCCCATCTAACAGAGTATTTGATAAATGCATACGGAGATCTTTACGAAATGGAAATTCCAGATTTGAAACATGAAACACTGAATTATCTCTATCAATCATAAAAACTTCATTTGTGCCATCAATCAACATCATATACCTGTAAATGAAACATTAAGAAAGTAATATTAACAGTATAATTCAAGAATAGGGTCATAAGAAATAACAGTTAAACTGTTTTTCCTTAGACTTGCAATAGCTACCTGGAATAATGTTCACCAGAGTGCCCCCTCCACCATCATTCAGATTAAAGTACCATAAATAATAAATTTGGTTTTTTTTTAAGTTTTTGCTTCCTATAAAAAACACAGGGTATACAGAAATCAAAACTTTTTATAGAAACAATGTGATATTCAAAAGCAATCTTATAACCCATCTTAGGAGAGAGGCATTCTCTAATTTTTATTAAACTTCAGACATCAAAGTTTATAAAACACACAAACACACATATATGTAATTACTGCATTTTACTGGCTCAACAGCTATACGGATTAGGTGCTGCTGTCTCCACTTTGCAGTAGGAAAAAAGAGAGTAAGTGATAAACAAATGCCCAGACTTCAGTGTATCCTGGGTACCTTCTACCATACAACAATGAGCAGAACAGCTAACCCCTTTCTTTGAATTAATATAATGATAAAACCAGATCCCACCATTTCAGGAACAACTATCATTCATTACTATCGAATTAAAATATTTTTTAACACAAGTTCATAAAAATTTTCATTAGTCAATCATTTCATTTCAGAAAGTGAAGAAGAACTAGAGCCTCTTGATGAAAGTGAAAGAGGAGAATGAAAAAGTTGGCTTAAAGCTCAACATTTAAAAACTAAGATCACAGCAGCCGGTCCCATCACTTCATGGCAAATAGATGGGGAAATACTGGAAACAGTGGCTGACTGTATTTTTTGGGGTTCCAAAATCACCGCAGATGGTGACTGCAGCCATGAAATTAAAAGACGCTTACTCCTTGGAAGAAAAGTTATGACAAACCTAGACAGCATATTCAAAAGCAGAGACATAACTTTGTCAACAAAGGTCCATCTAGTCAAGGCTATGGTTTTTCCTGTGGTCATGTATGGATGTGAGAGTTGGACTATTAAAGAAAGCTGAGCATCGAAGAATTGATACTTTTGAACTGTGGTGTTGGAGAAGACTCTTGAGAATCCCTTGGACTTCAAGGAGATCCAACCAGTCCATCCTAAAGATCAGTTCTGGGTGTTCATTGAAAGGACTGATGTTCAAGCTGAAACTCCAATACTTTGGCCACCTGATGCAAAGAGCTGACTCATTTGAAAAGACCCTGATGGTGGGAAAGATTGAAGGCAGGAGGAGAAGGAGATGACAGAGGATGAGACTGTTGGATGGCATCACCGACTCAATGGACATGGGTCTGGGTGAACTGAAGGAGTTGGTGATGGACAGGGAGGCCTGGCGTGCTGCAGTTCATGGGGTCGCAAAGAGTCAGACACGACTGAGCGACTGAACTGAACTGAACTGATCTTCCCCGATGGCTCAGACAGTAAAGAATCCACCTGCAATGTGGGAGACCTGGCTTGGGAAGATCCCCTGGAGAAGCAAATGGCTACCCATTCCAGTATTCTGGCCTGGAGAATTCCATGGACAGAGGAGCCTGGCAAGCTACAGTCCATGGAGTTGCAAAGAGTCGCACATGACTGAGCAGCTTTCATTTCACTTCACTTCATATACATTAAAATGACTTTGGTCATTAGTCATCCTTCCAATGACCAAGTTACTGTCAATACATTCACTGATATATTGATGTAAGTTACTGTCACTGACTCCCAACTAGTGGATCATCAAGAATGGAGCACTACTGCACACCATATAAAAAAATGAAGTCCAGATGAATTCACAGTTGAGGAAATTACAGACTGACAGGCTATACTACCAAACAGAGAGCAGCAAGATTTGGGGTGAAAATGGAGATCATATCCAGGCACCAAACTCTTCAAAGAATGAGAAAAAATTGACAGCAATAAATTAGAAAGTTGAAAGGCATGAGCTTCAAAGGAACAGAAGAATCACTGTGTTGTCTGGTTTGTTGTTAAATGAAACAGTGGAAGAATAATAGTCCCGATGTACCACTGAGAATGGAAGGAATGTGGATCAAGTCGGTCTAATCTCCTACCCATGAGGCAGATGAGAAAAAAAGCAGCAGCAACTGAAAGATGGGAGCTGAATCAAGTTAAGGCCAGGGGATAGAAGAAACATTCAACTGAAGATGTGGAAGCAAACATACATGGAGGCTATTATTCCAGAAGATAACTTGTTTCCCATAAACAAGTGTTCTAAGAAAACAGAGAGATGTGTTCAGCTGAGTTGCTCAGTCGTGTCCGACTCTTTGCGACCCCATGAATTGCAGCACGCCAGACCTCCCTGTCCATCACTAACTCCCAGAGTTCACTCAGACTCACGTCCATCGAGTCAGTGATGCCATCCAGCCATCTCATCCTCTGTCGTCCCCTTCTCCTCCTGCCCCTAATCCCTCCCAGCATCAGAGTCTTTTCCAGTGAGTCAACTCTTCACATGAGGTGGCCAAAGTACTGGAGTTTCAGCTTTAGCATCATTCCTTCCAAAGAATACCCAGGGCTGATCTCCTTCAGAATTGACTGGTTGGATCTCCTTGCAGTCCAAGGGACTCTCTAGAGTCTTCTCCAACACCACAGTTCAAAAGCATCAATTCTATGGTGCTCAGCTTGCTTCACAGTCCAACTCTCACATCCATACATGACCACAGGAAAAACCATAGCCTTGACTAGATGGACCTTTGTTGGCAAAGTAATGTCCCTGCTTTTGAATATGCTATCTAGGTTGGTCATAACTTTTCTTCCAAGGAGTAAGCATCTTTTAATTTCATGGCTGCAATCACCATCCGTAGTGCAGTGATTTTGGAGCCCCAAAAAATAAAGTCTGACACTGTTTCCACTGTTTCCCCATCTATTTCCCATGAAGTGATGGGACCAGATGGCATGATCTTAGTTTTCTGAATGTTGAGCTTTAAGCCAACTTTTTCACTCTCCTCTTTCACTTTCATCAAGAGGCTTTTTAGTTCAGGAGAGGGGAAAGGGAGGGCTGATTAAGGGAACAGAAGTGCGTGACAACAGGCTGAAGAGCAGCAAAACAGACCAAAGGCGCAGACATTTGGGGACTGGACTGGAAGCATGCTGTTACTAGTGTTTTCAAAATAATTAGTCCCAGCAGGCCCCTGGGGAGGAGGTGGAGGACTCCTGCCCTTGCTACATATTAAAAGAGCGGCAGCCCTCGGAGATAAGGATTGTGAAGACTCAGGCTGCACTTGGAAAAAGAAAATCAGCCTCCGTCTAGACTGACAGTGCACCTGAGAGACTCAGACCAACTGGAGGGCCAGCAGACTGGCCAACAACAGCAATACGTAGCTCCCAAAGCCCTCCTGCACGTGCTTTCCAAAAGCTGCAACTCCTGGTAGAATCTAGTCTTCTTGAAGAAGTCAACCTTGCCCTGGGTGGTGTTTCAAAGAGAATTTAAATCAACATAAGAACAGGTCAAGTAAAAAGCCTTCTGATACCTGCAAAAATGGTACTGAAGGCACAATCTATCATATTGTTTAAAGATCTAGACCAGCACTTTGCAAAGTTTATTATTAACTTTTAGTATTTCCCTGGCAAAATAATCAGGAACATTTAAGGTTGTAAGAAAACATACAAGGAATTACTCAGTTTCCAAGTTATTAAACTTTTCCTCCAGTTTAAAAAAAAAAAAAAACATAGAAAAGCCTATTAATTTAACTTAGCCCATTATTTCCTAAACTTATTCCTGATATCTGTTAATATCTGCAGAACTAGTATTCCATATTTACAATCTGAGAAAAGCTGGCTTACGCTAATGAATTTCAAAATTCAGAAAAAAGAAATAGTTTACCTCTTCTGATCATATGATGACAACAGAAATTATATCTCCCTTTTTGCAGGTTACCCAGAAGTTCAGAATTAAATATAATGTTAAAACAGAGTAAGTATTAAATCCTAGGGTGCTGGTACATTTGCTTTTTCTGTCATAATTATTCTCTATTCATTTTTTTAACAAATTTGAGATAAGTATACACACACATAAATATATATGTATATACATCTTACTATCAGACTTTGCTTTTTACTTCAAAATACTATCTCTGTATACTTATGCATAAACAGGTTTAAAAGACCAAAGAAGAAAGGACTTTAGAAGATGGAATTCACTATAAAAGATTGTTCATGGGAAACTCAGCATGCATCTACAGATATATCATAGAAATTATTTAGCAGTTGGTATTCCAGGATTCTTCTGCACATATAAATTTTCAGGCTTTAGAACAAAAGTTTCTGGGATGCGATTTCTGGTTTGAATTCCAGTCATTTCAAATCACATGTTCTTTTTTATGTGATACCCACAAAATGTAAGAAGTTATTTCATGTTAGGGAAGAAACAAGCAATGTGGAAATATTTTCATATCACTCCAAAGTCTCTGAATGAATAGATTCTTTAAACAAATGAAACCATCCCATGTACCATCAGATGCTGGCATAGTACATAATGATGGTTCTACCTTCAGTGAAAGGGGATCACTAATGCAATATGATTTCTTATTAATCATGACATAACTTCAACTGCAAATCTAATATACAGGATTACTAAATTATTTTTATAATATCCATTCTTATTAAAAGACAAAACTTAGTAAGAAGTTTCACTGAACTAGAAAGCACTGATTCATTTTTTATATTAAAATATATATACCAAAGCCATATAAATAACAGCAAAGCCAAATGCATTCGTTCACTCATTCAGGCCATGCCACAAGGCCTGCATGATCTTAGTTCCATGACCAAGGATTGAACCCATGACCCTTGATGTGGAAGCGCAGAGTCCTACCCACTGGACCACCAGGGAAGCCTCGCATAAACTGTTTTATGGTATATACCCTTCGAGACAGTCACTGAGACGTGAGACAGCTATTCAAGTAAAACCACCAACAGCATATTAATACAATTCAGGAAGTACATAATTAAAGAAAAGGAAAACTGATTTAAAAAATAGGTAACTAATAGCATCTTAAGAATTTTAATTCACACTTCTAATACTCTCAGGGTAAAATTGTCTTTAAACATCTTATAATTTAAATTTATCACTAATATCCATTGATACAGAAAGAGATTCACAATATATTAAATGAAGAAAGAGCAACTTAAAAATCAGAATGTATGAGTATGAGGGGTAGGGAGTTAAAACTCTGAATAGTAAAACAGACAAGAAAGCCTATACCAAAATGGTAAGAACTGTCATCTCTAGGTAGAATTATTAATGATATTTGCTTTCCTCACTATACTCTTTTGTACTTTTAAGAAATATAAAAAATAAGCACATATTGCTTTTTCAAGCCAGGGTGGGGGTGAAAATTAAAGCTACAAAAAAAAACAAAAAATAGAAATACAGTCTAATTACAGTCTAAACATTTTTCCCTGGGCAATAAAATAAGATGGGATGTTAAACCTTGGTCTGACTCTTTGTGAATTCTCTAGGCCAGAATACTGGAGTGGGTAGCCTTTTCCCTTCTCCAGGGGATTCTCCCAACCCAGGAATCGAACAGGGGTCTCCTGCACTGCAGGTGGATTCTTTACCAACTGAGTTATCAGGGAAGCCCAGTCATACCACAGCAGCTTCAAAATTAGCAGGTATTTCTCCTCTCCTATATAAAGCACTCAAAGTGGGTAATAAAAACAGAAAAGTTGACTCATTTCACCATCTCTATCTACTTTTACCAATTCCCATCAAACTAACTATAGTTTTTTCTTTTTAAAGGATTAACCAATTAATTTTTTTAAATACTTACTAAAGGGTCAACCAGGTATCACACACAGATGCTAGAAATATAACAATGTAAACAGCACAAGTTCTTCATCTAACTTCATATGGTTTTATACCTTTAGCAAGAAAACAAGGCATTAAACAAATAATCCCAAACACAGTAAGTACTCATAAGATGAAGTTGTTGTTGTTCAGTTGGTAAGTCGTGTCTGACTCTTCTGCAACTCCATGGACTGCAGCCCACCAGGCTCCTCCGTCCATAAGATTTTCCAGCCAAGAATACTGGAGTGTGTTGTTGTCTCCTTCCCCAAGGGATATTCCACCAGACCCAGGGATTGAAACCTCATCTCCTGCGTTAGCAGGCAGATTCTTCACCAGTGAGCCACCAGGGAAGTACCAAAGTGAAGCACAAGATGCTATAGGAGCACACAAAAGGTACAACCTGTCAGAGTTCAGACATCAGGAAAGGATCCCAGAAGGATTCTCAAGTAGCTGATGGTAACAGCAGGTTATAATCACTTAGTGAGCAATGACTATGCACAAAGGAAAGTCAAAGTACTTTATGTTAACTCAATTAAGTCTTAAAACAATCTGACCATGTAGAGAAAATTATTCTGCCTGTATTCCTGATGAGGAAACTGAAATCACACTCAGTAACCTGCTCAAAGCCATAAAGATGGCAAAACAGCAAAGCTGTTATTAAAACCTAGACAAGAGCCTATCTCAACAACCTCTATAGTATCCTGCCTCTGACCTGCGTTGTGCAGGAGTTAACTGAACACACATTGTGGGGTCGGGAGGGAAAAGGGAAGGGGATAGGAGTGTGTTGTGAGAACCAGTGCTTGGTACACAGTCTGCCAGGGGCAATATCCTTGAGACAAAAACAGAAGGTTCATGCTCTGGCAACAACAACAAATTCAGAATATGGAAGCATAGAGAGGAAGAAAGATAACTTGAGACTACAGAAGTAGTCAAGGACTCAGTGATTAATGAAAACTATTTTTAACTTTATTCTAGAAAGTGGAAAATCCCTCTTTTGAGACAAACAGAAACCATAAAGGGTAATTCAAACCCAAGAGGTGTGATTCAGGAAACTGGTTACATAGATATTGGGAAGATGAAAAGGTAAGAAGGGAAAATGAAGGTAATCAAGAGATGCGTAACTGCAGGAGGTACTCTACCCAGAGGGCTGTGGGAACAAAATGGAAGAGGCATGTTAGCAGAGGCCAGGAGTTTGGAGGATGGGCACTGTGAAACATGGAAGAGGTGGGGAGGTCAATGGAGCTCAGGACTCAAAGCTCTAAAGTGGCACCAAATGGCTAAGACCTGGACCTCTAAGGAGAGGAGCCCAGCATCTCAAGTTTCAGTCTCTATGGAGGAATACAGAAGGAGGATGCTCAAACTGCTGAGAAGACACAGCGTTGTGGGTGAGGAAATGCAGGTGGCACTCCTCTGCCTAGAATGCACCTCCAGCAGCAGGCATGTCTGAGAGGGAGCAGTACCGTTGGTGCTGAGATTGCTAAAAGAAGCTGGGAGTGAAGTGAAAGTTGCTGCCACCTGCTGAAGGGATAAAGAAACTAACACTAGGGAAGTCTCTTCTCTCACCTTCCAAATTCCTGCTAGTGCTCCCCATGGTAAAACTCAACAGGACGCGAGGTGGCAAGGAAGTCTGAGAAACAGTTTGCACAGTTTAAAAGGGTGGACTGGGAGCTCAGAAACAGCAGGTGAAGAAACAGCAGACCACTGAAATGCTTTTAGCTAAGTAATAGCACAATCTGACCTGCATTTTTCAAAGTTCACCCCTACATTATGTGTACTCCTATAGGGTAGGAACCAATCTGTAGACCAGAGAAATTATGAGGTTTTTACAGTACCCCAAGTGGGAATGCAGTGGCAGTGATCACTTAGAGGTGTAAGTGGATAAATTCAAGACATGAAAGAGGCAGGCTGACAGGATACTATGCTCCTGACAGGCAGTGGGGCTGAGGGGCAGAAGTCGAGGAGGACTTTCAGGCTTCTGGCAGGAGGAATGGGTGCACTCGATTTATTGATCCATGGAGCACTGGAGGAGGAGTCGCTGTTCAGTTTAGTGGGGTGGAAGTGATGGCATATGGACTTGGAGCTTTTCATTTTTATACTAGAAACAAAAATGCCCTGATTTTTCTATCCTGTGTCTAACAGGTTGGAGGCAGAATCTAAGTCAGACAACCAAATGCTTCCTTTTCAAAACTTTTAACTTGAGTGACAGTGAGGCACAGGAATAGCTTAAAAGTGACTCAGAGTGACGGCAGAGGCATCATTAGCAAACGCCAAAGGTGGCTTCCTCTTCCAAGTGTTCCTGTGCCTGACCTTGGCCCTGGTCCTTGCTGCCTGGCCTCCCTTGGTTCTTACCCATTTTCTGAGACTGGTTCTCCTCAGTCAGCCTTCTAACATATCCCTTTGCTTACATGAGCCAAAGTTGATTTCTACTGCTTCTAGTCGATCTAATGCTAATGGATATGCTGGGTTTTGGGTTGCTTTTTTTTCTTTTTTTTCCATTTTGCCTATTATATACAGTTGAATTCACATAAGTTAAATGTGCCCATGACGGAACCCCACTGCAATACGTTCCCCAACCTATCCTTAATACAAACGGTTACATGACACTAGCTCTTTACACAATAACCTCAGGCCAAAAGATATGCCATCTATTTCCTGTCCTTGATAACTATACGTTAAGCCCAAAGTTTGCCTTCCCTTGTATCTTTTCCTCCCATAAGAATTCACTGCCAAACCTCTACTGTTTCTGTACCAGCTACGCTGCCTCTCATATCTATTCCCAAAAGGACTGGTATATAGTCCCTGAAACCTAATTCTCAAGATTGCAGAGAAATAAATTCCGCTATATTAATATTTCTTATAAAGAAAATTCACAGTTTAGAGTCACTTCCCCATATACAATTATAAACCTTCCTGACATAAGAGCAGTTAGTCAGACTTCCCCACGCCCACCAACACCTGTCAGACCTTACTTCAGAAACGATACAAGAAAAGCTGACCTGCTAAACTGCAGCTTTCTTCCTTCCTCATGGGGGCTTATGAACACTTTGCCTTTTCCTCTCACTAGCTCACCGCTCAGTACATTTGATCTCTGGTAATTTCTTTTGCAAAGTATATCCATGTCCTCTTTAAGCCATTTTGCCCCATTTCTTTCAACTCTTAAAGAAAAGGGAAATGTATGTTATGCATATTTTACCACAATTTTTAAAAATGAAAAACAAGACGTTACAGTCATGAGTTTTCACCTAGACCAAATAAAAAATCAGTGTCACAGAGTCCCTTTCACAATCTCTATCATACTCTCAATCTATCTCATCTTACAAAAATGAAATCCATTTTCTCAAGAGAGTTTTTAAATGAGTCAAAACAGAGTTTTTATAAATGTCTTATATTTGTTGCAATATAGTTTGTTTGGTTACCTGTGTTGGAACAGTACATCTTGTCACTTTTCACACAGTAAGTAACTTACCTACCTTAAAAGCAAGCTTTATAGGCTAGGCTTGGAATCTAACCACTATTCAGACTAGAATTCTGTGGAAACACAACCTAAAGTCTACCAACTTAAATTAAGGAATCTCAGAAAAAGGTTTCAGATAACTTAAAACATCACTGTTTGTACTGCTTTCACAAAAAGACCAATATTTGATGATAAAACAATCTAATCCTACACATGAGCTTTACTTCCAAACATAATGGCTATAATCTGCTTATCTGACACAAACATTTCAACCTTTGAAAACAAAAAGTATCTGAAGGAAAAGTATAGCTTTACCTAATCTCACCTTCCTAGAAATTTAAAGAACTCAATTAAGGTCATTCCTATTTTCACATTAACAAATTAAAGAGAACATACACACAAACAGTAACACTACCACCTAACTTTTTTTTTAATGTTTTATTTCTGCTGTTAACAATCATTGAAATGAAGACACGGTCCTAACATATTCTTCACATAACTGGGAAGACATAGTTCATAAAAAACTATTAAAATTCTCAGACTTCCCTGGTGGATTAAGAATCCAACTGCCAATGCAGGGGACATGGTTTCAATCCCTGACCCGGGAAGATTCCACATGCTGCGGAGCAGCTAAGCTCGTGTACCACAACTACTGAGCCCGTGCACTTAGAGCCTGTGCAACAAGAGGAGCCACCACAATGAGAAGCCCACGCACCACAACTAGAGAAAGCCCAGGTGCAACAAAGACGTGTGCAACCAAAAATAAAGATAAATAAATATTATTTAAAAAGGAAACTATCAAAATTTTCATTCAACATTATAGAAGATTCCAACCCAACAGGTATTTTTACCTTGATGTATTGATTCTAAAAGCACAACAGACTTCTTTAAAAGGATTAGCTTAGCTTCTTTATACTCTTCATATCACATCAATTTAAATTCATGAAACAGATGTGATTAAAGTTTTATAATCTTAAATTCACTTTAAGCCCACAGCTTCAATCTATTACAT
Organism: Bos indicus; assembly: GCF_029378745.1. Classification (NCBI taxonomy): domain Eukaryota; kingdom Metazoa; phylum Chordata; class Mammalia; order Artiodactyla; family Bovidae; genus Bos; species Bos indicus. The sequence continues at coordinate 61,372,305 of NC_091768.1, read as the reverse complement.
GATCACTTATATACACATGGGCTTCCCTGGTGGCTTAGAGGTTAAAGCATCCACCTGGAATGCGGGAGACCTGGATTTGATCCCTGGGTCAGGAAGATCCCCTGGAGAAGGAAAATGGCAACCCACTCCAGTACTCTTGCCTGGAGAATCCCATGGAGGGAGGAGCCTGGTAGGCTACAGTCCATGAGGTCGCAAAGAGTCGGACAGCACTGAGCAACTTCACTTTCACTTTATATACACACAACAGTAATTAGACAGACAGCCTGTATTATTTAATTTTAAATTGCAAAGCCCATTTACTTCCTCTCCAATTTAAGTGTTAAACTTTGATCTTAACATGTTAACTGCAAATTAAATGGCAGGCCAAAAGCATAAGACCGAACATTTGAACAGTTTGCCAACCGGTCTCTTGAGAAATCTGTATGCAGGTCAGGAAGCAACAGTTAGAACTGGACATGGAACAACAGACTGGTTCCAAATACGAAAAGGAGTATGTCAAGGCTGTATATTGTCACCCTGCTTATTTAACTTATATGCAGAGTACATCATGAGAAACGCTGGACTGGAAGAAACACGAGCTGGAATCAAGATTGCCGGGAGAAATATCAATAACCTCAGATATGCAGATGACACCACCTTTATGGCAGAAAGTGAAGAGGAACGAAAAAGCCTCTTGATGAAAGTGAAAGAGGAGAGTGAAAAAGTTGGCTTAAAGCTCAACATTCAGAAAACGAAGATCATGGCATCCGGTCCCATCACTTCATGGGAAATAGATGGGGAAACAGTGGAAACAGTGTCAGACTTTATTTTTCTGGGCTCCAAAATCACTGCAGATGGTGACTGCAGCCATGAAATTAAAAGACGCTTACTCCTTGGAAGGAAAGTTATGTCCAACCTAGATAGCATATTGAAAAGCAGAGACATTACTTTGCCAACAAAGGTCCGTCTAGTCAAGGCTATGGTTTTTCCTGTGGTCATGTATGGATGTGAGAGTTGGACTGTGAAGCAAGCTGAGCGCCGAAGAATTGATGCTTTTGAACTGTGGTGTTGGAGAAGACTCATGAGAGTCCTTTGGACTGCAAGGAGATCCAACCAGGCCATTCTGAAGGAGATCAGCCCTGGGATTTCTTTGGAAGGAATGATGCTGAAGCTGAAACTCCAGTACTTTGGCCACCTCATGTGAAGAGTTGACTCATTGGAAAAGACTCTGATGCTGGGAGGGATTGGGGGCAGGAGGAGAAGGGGATGACAGAGGATGAGGTGGCTGGATGGCATCACTGACTCGATGGACGTGAGTCTGAGTGAACTCCAGGAGTTGGTGATGGACAGGGAGGCCTGGCGTGCTGCGATTCATGGTGTCGCAAAGAGTCGGACACGACTGAGCAACTGAACTGAACTGAACTGAAATGTCTTCTACCTCTGGAGAGTCATCTTTATTTTATATGTTGTTTCTATAGCAAGTTTTCCACTATGCTATGTTCATCTAAGTTTTGTTTAAGTTTGGTAATTGGTAAACTTTGTCTATAGAAAAATTATCAGTCAAAAAACTTTATTTCAACTTACATAATTCACCACAAATTATTCTTGAAAACCTAGGGGTATCTACTATGAAAAAAATAATCACAAGTCATCCAAGCCTTCTCACTAAAATATCATGTATGTCCCTATTTCTATTAATAGACAGTAATAATTTTTAAAGCGTAGATGCTTCTATTTCAAGAAAACTCCTTCAACCAGCAAGACTTAGTCTTGCGCAAAGCTTAAAACTCAACACTGCAAAAGAATCTGGCAGGCATAGGGCCCAGTATCAGTTTCTGGATTCCACCCTCCCACTTCACAGAGTTAATGACACATAATACAAATAATCAAGTTTTTAAAAAGATTTAGAGTAAACTTTTTGTTCCAAACCACCCCAAAATTTAAATTTTTTGATTTTCTTACTTTGTTTTCATTAAGTATGAGGGGTACCAATGCTATTATTACAGGCTTTGGAAAGAAAATTCCAGTTTCATAGCCTGTAATACCAGACTCTCAATCAGTGTTTGCCAACTAGACTGGTAAAAAATAGGCAGGCATCTGGAACCAAAAATCCCATCAAATATTATAAATGATTATAACAGTCCAACCCAAAGGTATATGCTTTAACTTCAGAACTGCAACTGCCCTACCCTTTCTCATTTTGCCATCCTCCACTGCTCAGAAATACATACATGCCTACTGCCAAGCTTTCGTTTCTATAAAACCACATCTTGTCCTAAAATACATAATCTTCAAACTCTTACTCAAAACTTCCTTTCATGGAATCTCTCATACTCTAAATAACAGGTCCTATTCAACTCGCTCTATCCCTCCCAAGTTTCCTAAAACTTGTAAATCTAGTATGTCCCACCTCTGGTAGAAAAGAAAGCATACGGCAGGAGCATGCAGGAGCCTGAAAATTCACTTGAAGGCATCTCAACTTTATTTTTAATTGAGCTCATTTAAGCTAAAATGTAACAAATATTAAAAAACATAATCTACAATGTGTTATTCACTAGTGAACATTAGTAGTATTAAAAGTATTTTATTACAAGCCGTTAACTGTTTTATATATATATATAGCAATTATATATACATATAGCAATTATATATATCTATATAATATATAGCAAATAGGAGTGAAGATATCCATAGGCAGAACAGAAGGCTCCTACATAGAAAGATATGTGGGAGGCCACTGTGGAGGTTAAGACATTCCTGACAGGCTCTTTCTAGCTGTGTGATTTTGCACAAATCACTTGATTACTCTAAAATGCAGTTTCCTCATCAAAAATTTCCACCTCCTAATGTGACTGTAAGAATTAAATGAGTTAGTACCCCCATGCTCAAAGTAGCATTATCCAAACCAGCAACAGTATACAAGCAACACAAGTGTCCACTGACAGATAAAAGGATAAGCAAAATGTGGTATATATATTAAATGGAACCTTATTCTGCCCAAGAAAATGAGAAAATTTCTGAAATATGCTATAATACAAATGAACCTTGAGGACATTATGCTAAGTGAAATAAGCCAGTCACAAAAAGATAACTACTGTGTGATTCTACCTCTTTGAGGTACCTAGATTAGTTAAAAAAAAAAAATCAGAAAGATCAAAAGTAAAATGGGTGGATACCAGGGGAATGGAAAATTATCACTCAATGGGTATAGACTTTTAGTTCTACAAGATGAAAAGAGTTCTGGACATGAGTGGCAGAGATGTGTGCCAACATTATGAATGTATTTAACACCACTGAACTATATACTAAATAATAGTTAAAGTGGTAACTTTTACATTATGTGTATTTTACCACCATAAAATTTTTTTTAAAAAAATGAGTTAATACATGAAGGATAAAGAACTGTATGTACCTGTTACATGGTAATAAAACTCAAGTTACTGCTACTACATTATGTCCAAGGCACACAGTAAGTACCTAATTAAGGCAGGATATAATTATTAATACCGCAACTATTACTTTAGACAATCCAAACAAGAGTTGAGGTCACTGATAAACAAAGACTGGATAAGAGAGGAAGGATTCATTTCCTGTAGGCAGGAAAGAAGAGGACATCTCTTCTGAATAAAGAGGAAAAAGGTAAGTGAACCAGAAATTTTGAACTGGTAGAAAAATAACCCTTGGTAACTCCCTGTGAAGGTGATTCACAGCACTCAAACTCAAGCTTTTAAGCTTACTTACACAAAGGGAGACAACAACTACAGCAAACAGCTCCTTTTAATTTTTCCATGAAGAGTTATAACCCAAGAAAATTTTGTAAAATCAGAAGCTACACTACCTGCGTGAGCAATAACTCAAAGAGCTCAAAGAGCCTGTGTCAGGTGCATGTCTCAATCTGCCTAGGAAACTGTTTCCTAAACACTAAGATGATAAAAAAAAACCTGAGCCTAAAATACACCAATGTATCGAAACAGCTTCTTAAGATTTACTAACAAAAATGGTATATATAAGTAAACACACGGCAACTCTAAAAGCTATTGTACATAATGGAAAACTATCACATTTTTGTCCCAGTCTAGCACATCAAATAAAAATTAGTAAAAGAATACTTTAAACAAAAGTATACTTAAGGGAATTCCCTGGCAATCAGGGGTTAGGACTCCACACTTTCACTGCCAAGAGAATGGGTTCAACCCCTGGGGGGGAACTAAAATCCCACAAGCTGAACTGTGTGTCCAAATTAAAATATATATGGATACAGATATATACATGTGTATATATATAATATATATATAATATACATGTATGGGGCTTCCCTGGTGGCTCAGTGGTAAAGAATCCTCCTGCCAGTGCAGGAGATGCAGGAGACAAGTTTGATCCCTGGGTCGGGAAGATGCCCTGGAGAAGGAAATGGCAACTTACTCCATTCTTCTTGCCTAGAGAACCTCCATGGACAGAGAAGCCTGGCAGGCTATACAGTCCATGGGATCACAAAGAGTTGGATTCAATTTAGTAATGAGCATGCACACACATATACATGTATGTATCTATATATATGTATGCTGCTGCTGCTGCTAAGTTGCTTCAGTCGTGTCCAAATCTGTGCAACCCCACAGACGGCAGCCCACCAGGCTTCTGTGTCCCTGGGATTCTCCAGGCAAGAATATTGGAGTGGGTTGCCATTTCCTTCTCCAATGCATTCATGCATGCTAAGTTGCTTCAGTTGTATCCGACTCTGTGCGACCCTATGGACAGCAGCCCTCCAGGATCCACTGTCCACAGGATTCTCCACGCAAGAATATTGGAGTAGGTTGCCATTTCCTTCTCCATATATATGTATATATAGACATAATTCTTGGAAACATGCAAAAGAAAAACTTTCACGAAAATATATGTTCAAAAGTTATATTCAGTAGATTTTTCCTCTCTTAGTCACAGAAATATTCTTGTTTGGCTGCTGACTAGGGTAAAAAGAGCAGAAAGGATTCAAAAGAGAAGAGAAAGAAAGCATTAAGCAAGATCACAAGTTAGTTCCAATTATAATCTTCTAGTTTTCACATTTTACGTTAAGGAACTTTTTTTTTTAATTATTTTTGGATTTGAACCCATGGACTGTAGCCAGCCAGGCTTCTCTGTCCACGCAATTCTTCAGGCAAGAATATTAGAGTGGGTTGCCATTTCCTTCTCTAGGGGATCTTCCTGCCCCAGGGATCTAACCTTTGTCTCCTGCAGCTCCTGCATTATAAGCAGATTCTTTACCGCTAAGCCACCAGGGAAGCCCCTACCTTAGGCAACTTTTGAAACTCACTGTTGCCTAGACTAGCTGAATAAATGCCAATATAACCTACTTTCATTAAAAGTTTTCACAAAAGACCCCAAAGAGGTTCACCTAACAGTCCTCAAATTATAACTGAAAGTGGGAAATAAAGTGTTGCTACAGGGTCTCCCTGTGCCTTGTCAGAACAACCCTTGAGGAGTCTTGGCAGCACTGGCTCTCTGGCTTTTCTTCCTTCAGTCACAGAAGTAGGCTGGCTGCTTCTCCTTCAACAGCAACTATTCTTCAAGTGTTCGCTTCCCTGCCTTCTGTATCTCTATAGAGTGCTCTCTGTCCATACCATACGTATTTCAAAAAATAGATCTTTTAAGTATCTCAAAGGCCACTGGGCTAACCAACTGATGGAGCAATCCCAGGTGACCTTAAACTTCAAGATTGAGATAAGGGAACTCCCACCTTACAACTTGTTAAGAATAACTTAAGAAGAAGTAGGAGTTGGTATAATAGTCAAAATTTAAATCACAGACTCATGGTTCAGCAATCATTAAAACTGACATGTTTAAAAATATAAACTAAGGATTTAAGCAGTTACCTGTATAATAATTTTCTTCCTGTAGCCTAAACACCTTACTGCCTGATGGCCAGAACCAGCTGAGCTCAGGCAGGCTGCCTCCACCTCGTGACATCCTTTGTGCTATTCCTCTGGCCTATGTTACTCACTCTTCACTAGTCATCCTCCTCCTAAGAACTCCTACGTTCTAGAATCTATGTCACATCATTTATAGGCAATTATATTTCATATTGTTCTCTCATGTATTCCCATTTTAATATCGAAATTAGATTTTCAACCATTTAAGGGCATGAATCACATCTTAGTTTCTTTTTTAAAATAGGTTCAAATTTTAAAAGTAGAATTTTACCATGACAATGGAATCCCTCTTCAGAAAGTTAGAGTTTGGTTTATTTTAATGAATCTATTAATTTGGTAGAATGTGCAACTATTAACACTTACCAAGCACTTCCTACATGTTAAACATTATTCTAAGTGCTTTAGATGAAATTACTTAATCCCATTACATCTAGGAGGTAATTATTATTGTTATCTCAATTTTTCAGATGGGCAAATTGGAAGACAGAGGGGTTATATAACTTTCCTAGGATCACATGACTAATAAGCATGTAAACCTCAGGATTTGAACCCAGGTAGTCTAGTTTCAGGGCTTCCCTCATAGCTCAGTTGGTAAAGAATCTGCCTGCAATGCAGGAGACCTGGGTTTGATTCCTGGGTCAGGAAGATCCCCTGGAGAAAGAAATGGCAACCCACTCCAGTATTCTTGCCTGGAAAATCCCATGGACAGGGGAGCCTGGCAGGCTACCATCCATGGGGTTGCAAGAGTCGGACACGACTTAGCAACTAAACCAAACCACCGCAGTCTAGTTTCAATACCCAAGCTCTTAACCACTATGCTATACTGCTTCTCAAAAATAAACCTGTTTTTACAAGTTAATATATTAATACATAAACAGTCTTGTTTTTAGAATTGTATTACATTACTATCTTTATAGGTCCTTGATTCTATTGACTATGCAGAATATCTAATACAGGCTCACGATCTCTCTTATTTGAAAACTTTGGATGTATTTTATTCTAGATGTCATTTCAGTATTTTGAATTTTAAAAAATATTTAGACAAATTAATCCTAAAATGTATTTTAAAAAATTGTTCTTGTTGTTGTTATTTAGTTGCTAGGTCATGTCCAACTTTTTTCCGACCCCATGGACTGTAGCCCACCAGGCTCCTCTGTCCATGGGATTTTCCAGGCAAACATACTGGACTGGGTTGCCATTTCCTTCTCCAGAGGATATTCCCAACCCAGGGACTGAACCTACGTCTCCTGCATTGCAAGCAGATTCTTTACTACTGAGCCACCTGGGATGCCCAGGTGGGTTTTACCTATTTTTAAAAAATAGGTAAAACTAATTTTCCTCTCAAAACTTTATTGCCATTGAAACTGACCATACACTGTGATAAATAATGTGGTGGTTTCAAGTACACATTCAGAACAGCTACCATTTAAAACTTGCCAAAAATTAAAAATTTTCTATAAAACAAGCAATATATTTTTAATGTGTGTATTTATACTAGAATAATGAATCGTTTTCATAACTATTTTAGTGAAAGGGAGAAAAAGACCTAACCTATAAGAAACTTGAAATAATTTTACTTTTAACACAGACATTATACATTATACATATTTTACTTTAAAAATCCCATTGTTTTAAATGTTTAATAGATGAATAGCACCACTAAGATTATTCTTAAGAAAGATAGATAAAAACACATGTAGAAGATGCATAACATGTGGATGCGTCATTTTATTTAGTACTGCTTCATGCGCATATAAAAATATAAGTATATAAAATTATATCTAAGTGTACCAAATGCTTTAAATGACTTTTAATTTCCTCATCTATTATCAATAGCAGACCCTTCCCTGGTGGCTCAGATGGTAAAGAGTCTGCCTGCAATATGGGAGACCCAGGTTTAACCCTTGTGTCAGGAAGATCCCCTGGAAAAGGGAACGGCAACCCACCCCAGCTTTCTTGCCTGGAGAACTCCATGGACAAAGGAGCCTAGTGGGCTACAGTTCATGAGATTGCAAAGAGTTGGACATGACTGAGCAATGATCACTTTCACTATTATAACAGTACAAAATGTTTAAAGGAGCACACTAGTATATATGAAGTGAAGTTGCTCAGTTCATTTCAGTTCAGTCGCTCAGTCGTGTCCGACTCTTCGCAGACCCCATGAATCGCAGCACGCCAGGCCTCCCTGTCCATCACCAACTCCCGGAGTTCACTCAGACTCACGTCCATCGAGTCAATGGTGCCATCCAGCCCTCTCATCCTCTGTCATCCCCTTCTCCTCCTGCCCCAAATCCCTCCAGCATCAGAGTCTTTTCCAATGAGTCAAGTCTTCGCATGAGGTGGCCAAAGTACTGGAGTTTCAACTTCAGCATCATTCCCTCCAAAGAAATCCCAGGGCTGATCTCCTTCAGAATCGACTAGTTGGATCTCCTTGCAGTCCAAGGGACTCTCAAGAGTCTTCTCCAACACCACAGTTCAAAAGCATCAATTCTTCGGCGCTCAGCCTTCTTCACAGTCCAGCTCTCACATCCATACGTGACCACAGGAAAAACCATAGCCTTGACTAGATGGACCTTTGTTGGCAAAGTAATGTCTCTGCTTTTCAATATGCTATCTAGGTTGGTCTTAACTTTCCTTCCAAGGAGTAAGCGTCTTTTAATTTCATGGCTGCAGTCACCATCTGCAGTGATTTTGGAGCCCCAAAAAATAAAATCTGACACTGTTTCCACTGTTTCCCCATCTGTTGCTCAGTCGTATCCAACTCTTTGCGACCCCATGGACTGTAGCCTACCAGGCTCCTCCGTCCACAGAATTCTCCAGGTAAGAATACTGGAATGGGTTGCCATTCCCTTTTCCAAGGGATCTTCCTAACCCAGGGATAGAACCCAGGTCTCCTGCACTGCAGGCAGACGCTTTACCCTCTGAGCCACCAGGGGACCACACTATTAGACGTCAGCTTGTCTCCACTGGTCTTTGTTTATGTTCACATAAAAGTACCAGGAAAAATTTTGGATGCAACAATCTCAATAGCTAAATACTGTAGCTAAACACTGTGACTACAAAAATAAATATAATATGGATTCCCTGTACTAAGGCAACTACCAAGGCCAGACCAATACTGTATTTTGTACTTCTAGCCAGTAGGCTACACTTTATCAGGCTAATACAACATTTAAGAGACTTAAAGGCCATTTTAAATAATTCACAGATAGACAATTTAGTTCTTTGCCCATGCAAAAATATTTTCAAAATTAAATTTCCTAAAGTCTAAGACATTACAAAAATAAAACGTGTCCAGAAAAGCTTACCTGCCAGCAAAAACAGCAGCAACCAGCAGAGCTGGGCTGAAAGCCAGGAACATACTGTACAAAGATGGGCTGCATATAAAATCCTCAAACCAGATCTCACAATTTAAAAAAGAGCTGACAGAATTACTCATTTTCAATTTCTTTGCCTAGTTCACAGATACCAGTGCCTCAAGGGAACCAGATTACCATTAACATGCAAAAACTGAATATAGTTTCTAAAGAAAGTAAAAATACTTTATGATATATGATTTCTAAAAAAGAAAACATAGAGATATAGAAATTTCTTTCCCAAAATATAACTGGAGCACATATATCAAAATCACTACTCTTCACATGCTATGTCCAAGTCCAACAACTGTTTTACCCTTTGGAACATTAATTTCACTATCTGAAATAGAAGAGTTACATTCCAACACAGTTTTTCTATAGACTCCTTTGCTCCCAAAACAAACAACTGACAGTAAAACCCATATGGGATAAAATAGAGTCTTCAAATCATCCTTTCACTTTTGGAGACTCCAACATAAAAATATCTGTTTCCTGAATCAAACAAAACACCATCGGGGACTTTAATGTGGCTAAATGGTTTTTACAAAAACAGTTCCAAAATGATACTACAGAGTCATCTACAAATATAATAATTCAAATATTTGAATTTGAACATGGCAACATTAAGGAACACAGCAACATTATCAAACCTCTATGCTTTCAATACTGATGTATACATGATCCCCTAATCCTTACTAAATTCTTAATAATCCCAAACTAATATTTTTGAATGTATTAGATGCACAATGCATTGGGTACTGCATCACAAAATAAGCCTGTGTTAAAGCTGGTCCTCTGCTGCCATCTAGTGTAATCATAAAATGCCAAAATTAAACCAAAAGTGACTGGAAAAAAAGTACTTCGGTGGCGCATCTAAATAATAAATCATTAAAATAAACTAGTTCAAAATATGGTCCTTAAATCACTGGAGATAATGCTATAAAACATTTAATAATTTATTTTAAAAAATGTAAATCTCTTACCACAAATGCATTCTGGAGGATATAAATAGTTCATTATAATGAGGATATCTTAAATTATAAAAAGATTGCTACTTCTATCTTAAATATCTTGGAATTTCTTGGGTCACTTGATCTGGGGGAAGCTGGCTGCAATGTAGTAAGGATGTTCAGGCAACTATTTAAGGACACACAGAACTCCAGAGTTAGTATGAAGATTACTTTAAACTGAAGACATTTGAGATTCAAGAGATGCTGAAAGAAGCCTTCCCACAAAAGCAGAAACTTCTGGAAATGAGGTTTCCATAAATCACCTCTTTGGAGTATATTCAGTTCCAGCAAGGGGATTGAGAATGAAATTATCTTAAATCCCCTCTCTGGGGGAGTTTTACAGCCATGAGGAAGATGGAAAAGACCAATCACGCTAGCATAACGAAGATTATCATCAGCTTTCTTATCTCCTGTTGCTATCCTAAAAACAGGTTTTCCTAAAGAAAGCCATCTGTTCTTCCCATAGAAGAACTTTACTAACTTTAGTCATTTAGCAAGTCACTTATTTTGTGCACTCCCAAAGGCATACGAATAAATTTTTTTTTTTTTTTTTTTTTTTTACTTTTCTTTCCTTCCTTTTGTTTTTTTTTTTACTCTTCTTTCCCCAGTTTAATCCAGACTCCCAAACACTAAACACAAGCAGGTGCAAGAAGTTTTTCCTCCCTACCCAGTCTATGGACAGGCCCACAAGGCAAGGGATGGAGGCTCCAGGCCAACAATCAGCAAAGAACTAAGGCTGCTATCAACCACATGAGTAAGCCTGGAAGTGGAGCCTTGAGATGACAGCAATCCTGGCCAAAAGCTTCACAGAAACCCCATGAGAGACAGTGGGCTAGAACCACCCAATTAAATCACTCCCCAGAACCATTAGATATTAAATGTTTGTTTTATGCTGCTAAATTTGGAGGGTAATCTTGAGGTAATCAGAGGCGACTCACTGGAAAAGACCCTGATGATGGGAAAAATTGAGGGCTGGAGGATAAGATGGTTGGATGGCATCACTGACTCAATGAAATGAGTTTGAGCAAACTCTAAGAGATAGTGAAGGATAGGGAAGCCTGGTGTGCTGCAGTCCATGGGGTCACAAAGAGTCCAACAGGACTTGGCAACTGAACAACGACAGTCTTGAGATAATCTGTCAGGTGGGAACAGACAACTAACATAACAAACATTGATGAAGACAATGAAGGAAAGGAAGGAAGAGTATCAGCAGATGAACTACTACAATACATTTCTGCTGGACAAGAAACAGATGGAGAGATGCTGAGAAGCATAGTGACCACAAAAGAAGCTGTTTTACAAAATCCCAAAGAAGATCCAGACCCAGAAACATCAACTAACAAGAGTAACAGTATAGATAGAAAAGAAAAAATTGGTTATTTTTAATTATGTAAAACAATTAAATCCCCACAACTCACAGAAAAGACATACTAGTTAACCATTTCCTAAGCAATCAATCAATAAAACTAGAAAGCCCTTCTTTTAAAAAACTGAACCAAACCCTTAAGTAAAGCAACTACCACATGGGTAATGGTGCCCAGAAGCAAAGACTTCTCCATACAGTAGGACTGAAGGTCCTCCAAGCACAACTGCTTATTATGAAGCAAAGCTGTCAACGTGACAAACCCAGCGGACTTTCACAAAATTCCTTTCAAGCAGTTTTTCTGTCTTTTTTTCAAATGCAGCTAACCAAGGATCACTGTACATTTCAGAAAACCAGAAACATGAAGAACAAAGATGATTCAAAATACAGTAACTCTATGCTTTCCAGTTAGTATTCCCATAAGAAATTCAAAATGGTATCATGTCCATAAATTATGAACAGGTTGGCATAGAAAGGTATAAGCAGACAGTAAGAATGCATGTACTCTTGAAATTTAAATGCATAAATACTGAAATTAGTAATTCATTATAAGCATAGAGGAAAAAATGAGAAAGCTTATCAGAAAGCTGAAAAAAGAGACCAGCAGATGAAAAGCATGACAGAAAAGATTAGAGAAGAAAAAGAATCTAGGCAGTACAACAACCAATAGTAGGTTTAAAGGGGGAAAACAGAAGGGAAAAAAGGAGCAAATAGGAGAGATAAAATTACCCTGAATGGAAGAACTCAGGTTTTCAGATTCAACTGATTACCAGGTGCCAATGAACGGAAAGGTGGGGGGGGGGGGGGGGGGGGGGAGTGTAGACTCACATAATTAGTGGGTCCACTGAAAAACTTCAGGACAAGAACAAAGAGAAAATTCTAAAGGTTTCCAGGGGCAAACCACGTACACGGCACTAGAATCAGAATTATAACACAACTTTTATCAGTGGCAGAGGTTAATAGAAGTTAAGGTTTTTGTTATTCTGAGGGAAAATCATTTCTAAGTTTTATACACAGCCGAATTACTAAACTCAGGACCAGAGGAACAGCATTTTCATACACCTAAGCATGCTTATGGGTTACTTCTTATACATAACTTTCTTAGAAAGAGGCTGAAGGAGGTACTCCTGCAAAATAAGAGAATATACCTAAATTTAAAAAGAAAGGATGGGAAGAGAGGGAGGGAAAAAAAACATGGAATCCAGAAAGCTAGATCCAACCAGGATAAAAGTTGGGAACAGAGCTTTACACACAGGCCAAAAATCACGGAAGGCTATAAAAGAGAAAAAAGTCTTTGGGATAACAAAAAATAATTCAAAGAAGAAATAAAATGAGTCAAACTTTGAAAAAACTTGATTATAGGGTAAAGGCAACGATCAGAGTTAAAAAGAACCTATTTAAACTTGACAAAAGGAACATTCTACTTGAAGTGGTAGAGAAGGCATGACTTTGAACTCTGGGCAAGGTGGCTGTCTTTAGTGGTCAGCTCCATCCTAGCACTTGCTCTCAATGGATCTGGGTTGAGAAGTAAGCAAATGACCCTACCCCGATTCCTTTGCCAACACCCTGGAAGGAGACTGGAAAAAAGGGGAAGGGAAGAAACCTACTGATCCGTTTCTGTCAGCATCTCAGGTGGCACTGAAGGCAGCAGCCACAAGATGACGGCAGGGCTCTTTGGGGCAGAACCCCCGGGGAGTGGCTGCTAGCATGCAGTGGTGAGCAGTCCCAGCAGCAGCAGCCACACAGGCAGTACCTCTTCCTGCTGCTGGGCAGCAAGTGCTAACCAGGCTCCCACCAGAGGCAGCAGCAGCTCGCTGAACCTCTCTCACCCTTTTGCTTTCTTGTTCTCACAGTGTCTTTGTAATCAATTCTATGTAGTAAGCCCCTATGAGTGAGAAATATCAGAGTGATTTCTTTTCACATCATAAAAAAGGAAATATATTCCTTTCCACTAACCTCAACAACAGTTCAGTAAGAAAAAAATTTTAAATATTTTTTACCATTTAAATCAACCTTGACAGAAAACAAAAAAACAAAAACCTATGTTTAACAAACAGCATGTAAATGTAAACAGAGTTGAAAATATTAAAGTTAGAGCTAATGTAAAGAAGTAGATGGAAAACCTGGAACTCAAAAGTTTCTCCACTCTTGTAAGAGTTAAGAAATACTGGGTCACCCCTAGCAGTCCAGCGGTTAAGACGCCACCTTCCAATGCAGAGGGTGTGGTTCAATCCCTTGTTGGGGAATTAGGATCCCACACACCGCTCAGTGTGTCCCCAAATAATCAATTAATTAAAAAATAAAAGAATTAAGAAATACTATGTAAGGGTTATTAGAATAAAGGGAAGATTAAATATAGAGGCATGATAAATGAGGAACTATCAATAAGTTTTATCTGTAATAAGAAACTAGAAGAAAGAACAGACGGGCAGAAAGAAATTGGTGAGCCACATTCTCATGACCATATTAGAAACTCACCTAAAGTTAACTAATAAACATCAACATAAACATGTTACTCACAGACTTGAGGATAATCACAGGATAAATTAAAAGAAATAAAAAAAGAAAAGCTAAAAGTGGTTGCCTTAGACCTTGGGAGATATCACAGGTTCATTTCCAGGCCACCACAATAAGACAAATATCACAATAATCGAGTGGGGGGTGGGCAGTGGTTGCCTTTAGGGAGTAAAAATGATAGGAAGAGGCGATGGAGAAGTGACTTTCAATCATGAGCTTTCTAGTATCACTTGATTTATTTAATCTGAAACAAGGCTTACCTTAATAAACAATTTTATTTTAGTCATCAGATGACACCACCCTTATGGCAGAATGTGAAGAGGAACTCAAAAGCCTCTTGATGAAAGTGAAAGTGGAGAGTGAAAAAGTTGGCTTAAAGCTCAACATTCAGAAAACGAAGATCATGGCATCTGGTCCCACCACTTCATGGGAAATAGATGGGGAAACAGTGGAAACAGTGTCAGACTTTATTTTTCTGGGCTCCAAAATCACTACAGATGGTGACTGCAGCCATGAAATTAAAAGACACTTACTCCTTGGAAGGAAAAGTTATGACCAACCTAGATAGCATATTGAAAAGCAGAGACATTACTTTGCCAACAAAGGTCCGTCTAGTCAAGGCTATGGTTTTTCCTGTGGTCATGTATGGATGTGAGAGTTGGACTGTGAAGAAGGCTGAGCGCCGAAGAATTGATGCTTTTGAACTGTGGTGTTGGAGAAGACTCTTGAGAGTCTTTTCTAGTGTAGCATCTCATTATCCTAACCACACTATTCCTGTCTGAACATTCAGTTCCACTCACTGGAATAAACATCTGCTACAAACCTTATTAACAAGATACATATCAAAGGATCCAAGCAAGTTACTAATTTCCTGGGGTAATTACACTGTTCTGTATAAAAACCATTAGAGCAGTAACTATGTTCAGAAGCTCCCTGAACATATTATAGACAGTTTATCTACATAACAGCTATTTCTACAAGTCACCAAGTATTCGTCAGGACAAGTATAGCATGACTACATGTCTAGCACTCAATTAAAACAAAGGCATAGGACATTTTTATGAGGAAAAAAAATTTACAATTTACATTTCAAATGTATACATTTAGTGAATTGCTTATATAAAAACTCAAAACCAGAAGCTAAGCAATAACTACAATGAATTGTGTATTCAATTTTTCTTAAAGCAAGAATGCTTGTATATATATGTGTATTACATATACATATATATATACACACATACACATATAATACACATACATCAGAAGTATATGTAAGAATATCTGTAGCTATCTTTTACTCAGTGTCCACTGTATGCTAATTGTTTGGAATTACTTTATTTAATAAAAATTTATTTTTATTTATTTTAATATTTAAATTAAGTAAAATTTATATTTTTAATATATTTTAAATATTTTTAATAATTTTAATAATCAAAGGGTATCAATATTTTTAAACTTAGGAATATGAAATGTGAAGCTAAGCTCTGTTGTAAGAATAGAACCTTAAGAGTGGATAAAATTACAAAAAGTATTAGTAAGGATTAACAGAAAAAGAAAAACTATAGAAGGAATAAAATACAGAATGAATCGGGGACTTGGTAATTTTTAGATTATAAACTCATAATACATTTGTTAATTTTAGAAGTGCCCAACAACCATTAAAGACAAGGTGGTGGGCAGCAGTCATACCAAAAAGTACAATATTATTAAGAAAAAATACTTTCAGATTTAAGTCTGGTATAGATTCATTTCAAACTAACATAAATCTGAAACCAAATATTTAGAAAATGAAAAAGATAACTAGTAGACAACTAAGAATACTAGCAAAACAAAAACTATACAATATATGAAACAGTTTATTTTGCTGTTCATGTCACTCCCAAAAGTACAAACCTTCTCTCACAACAAAGCTATTCTTCAAGCATTCGGGTAATTTAGTATATAATTTAGTATAACTTTTCTTTTTCCGAAGTCTAACTTACCGAGTACCATCTGCTTTCCAGCTTACTTTATATGGCTTCTGCTCCAAAAGTTTAATGTTTTGCTTGTCCATGGAAACAGGCTGTGCTCCAGGGAATCCAGACCTTAACGAAGATCACTGTATCACTATTATGGCTGGTATCCATACAAAGCAATACATGTCTTAAACCAATCTCACACGAGTCACACATGTAGCACAATGGTCTCCCAATTACAAAATTAACATCAGTTGGAGTAATATCAGCTTTCACAAGAATGCTAACAAAATCTTATCATTTTCTTCACATTTTAAAATGCGAGTTAACAAGATCCTACATGCCACTATGAATTATGACTACTGGGCTAATTTTTAAATATTAACATACATGATCTAAATAGTAAAGCACATATATTTACAAGTCTTTTACTTCAGGAAGAAGTTTAAGTCTTGCCTTAATTATCTTACATTGCTCTAGACCCCATATTTCTCCGTCATGACACTGCCAACTTGGCATAACTCTGCAGGGTTGGCAAGTGTCTGCTCAAAAGATGCCCAGAAGTGACAAAACAGGAGAAATTTAGGTCGAGATTAAGGTACACTGGCAAGGGTTTAACAGAACACTAAACTGACATCACTTCATCATCATTTGCAGCTTTCAGTTAAAATTATTTCTAGTCGATTGATCTGTATGTACCAGTCCAGAAGTTCTTTATATTAGGAATTTTTAACAATAACCCTATTTCATCATGTTCTAACTGTATTACAGTTTTCTGCCACAGATGGCAAAGACCAACCGGAATGATCACAGACCAAGACCTGAGAGCAACAGGTAAGAGCCATGAACTCTCTCCTGAATACTCTGCTATAAAATGTCTTATGAATATCTTTAAGTCATGGTAAGGGGCAGAGTATATTTAAAGCTGATTCTTCTAGGTTTCTGATAACAGAAAAACTGGAAAGTGAGGCTCATTCAAGTTTCACCTCTTCTTAATAAAATCATAAGGGCAACCAAAACTCTAATCAGCAACAGTAGAATCAAACCCACAAAACAAGTACCAGAAGGTAACAATAGTAATTTTCTATTCCTCTAGAGAAGACATGTGAGTCATCTAATTTTGACTCAAAAATCTAATTACACTGTTTATCTTGAGAAAAATCTGATAAACTTTTGCTTGACAAAAAATTCTATGTAAACACAGAAATTTCATGGAGCAAAGAAGCTATGTCACCGTTTGCATTAATGTTAAGTACTGCAGAGTAAGAATACATTTTATTTAAAACTTTAATTAAAATTTAAAATGCTTATTACCCTTCCCAGCCACAGAATTGATGACACTTCTGCTGTACCTCTCCTAACTTTGGCTGAGTTGTTACTTGAGTTACACCTTTAACAGTTACACCCTCCAAAAAAATAGCACCCTGAAAATAAAAGGAAAAGAAAAATACATTAGAGTTCAAATCTATCTACAAAGACTAGACGGAATGATAGATTCATTTATTTTCAGAAATCTGAGTAAATATATGCAACAAATAGTCTGCTACAGGAGGTTCTGTAGACTTCCCTGGATTGTACACTAGTTTTCCTTAATCCAGCATATGATTTTCAATGTACATATACAGCCCAGTGTCTATATCATGCTATCAAAGCAACCATGGTCACTATTCAGGAATCATAACAGCAATAATAACTTACCCACCATTTACTCAGTCAGGCAAAGTACCTGGAATTTTACAGTTTCTCTAACCTTTGTAACAATTCTGAGAATCAGACTGCATTACACTTATTTCATAGATGAACAAATGAGGCATAACGATTTTATGCAATTTATTCAAATGGTAAAAACAGAATTTGAACCCAGGTCTAAACTATACCATTCACCAAAGATTCTCATTGAAGAGGATGGAAAGTTGTGTCCCTAATGGAACTTGGATTTTGAGATACACACCTACAATATATACCTTTGTAAACTAGAATAAGACTCTAACAGTAGACAAAATGGCTAAGCTATAGTCATTGGATGTATCAACATAAAAACTAAATATTACTCATCACTGAATTTTTTTTTAATACAAAAGCTTTTGGTTTATTGTTTAACAAACATACACAGGATTCAGTAAAGGTTACTAACTGAATGAGATCTAATGCGTACATTCTCCACTGCTTTGACCCACACAACTTCTAAATGATTTCCAGCTAACTAGTTAGGATTGAACACTTTGTACTTTTTGTTGCTTAGTCGCTCAGTCATGTCCAACTCTTTTGCAACCCCATGGACTGTAGCCTGCCAGGCTCCTCTGTCCATGGGATTTCCCAGGCAAGAATACTGGAGTGGGTTTCCATTTCCTTCTCCAACATCCCTGAAGTTTTAATCTAAATCCTTTAACTCAGAACTACAGAAAATGTATTATTGTATTTCATAGCAAATATACTTTTAAAATATCACAGAGAAGTGAAGCAGATGGAGAATTTATGTATCAAATAAATAAATCAAAACACTCCTCGAAATTTTAGACACTAAAAAAATAGTCTAGATTCATGTTACAATTACTTTGCAACCCGTAAGAGGGCTGGCATCGGTCTCAAGAAAAATCTATAAAACAACTCTAGCTGTTAACTTAATTAAGGAATAAAAAATATGGTCTGCAAACTGCAATGATCAATCTTCTGGCAAAGGCTTGGCAACCTGAACTATTTGGGAAGGGGAAAAAAATGCAATTTTAGTACATATACATCTAGAAAAGTCCTAGGTCAAATCTAGAAGAGTCCTAGGTCAATCCAGCAGACGCTGATCCTACTTTTTGCCCCTAGTTCTGAATCATATTTTATAGTTATTTAAAATGTCATCTACTTTGTTTTCCTTCAAGGGAGGTTCCATGAGCCAAAGGATGAAAGAGTACCATTCCTCTCCTATTATACCATAACCTCTCTTTATCTGCCAATGAAGTTTCTGTTTTAGAATCATTTCTCCATTAAATACAATAACTAAACAGAGTATTTTCAAAGGAAAACTTAATCAGGGGGTTGTTTTTTCAACATAGTTACTGAGATACTCAAATAACTTCAATATCCTGATAAAATTATATCTTGTACATATTAATTAAAAAAAGAAAGCATCTTTAC
Organism: Bos indicus; assembly: GCF_029378745.1. Classification (NCBI taxonomy): domain Eukaryota; kingdom Metazoa; phylum Chordata; class Mammalia; order Artiodactyla; family Bovidae; genus Bos; species Bos indicus. Next base: position 61,353,075 of record NC_091768.1, on the reverse strand, counting down.
TCTGAAAGTACTAATAGCATAGAAGTTTTACATGAAGAAGGTATCCAGTTTCACCTATGAGCATGTACTTCCTAAGCAAAGACAAAAAAATCAATGATAATTTCTGAAAAGCAAAGGTCAAATTAGCATAAATTAATCCTAAAAACACAAACACTACATTTGAACAAGCTAAATTTTTTAACTGAACATAATGAATAAATATTGAGCCTCAGTACAGATACAAAGAATTAATCACTCTTGGCTCTCTGTTAACTATCTTCAATCTCAACTAAAAGAAAAGAAAAATGAAAGTTTTCTAACCATGAACTTGCCAATTAATTACATCCACACATGTCATGCCTGTCAACCACACTGTTGACATCACCCAAAATTCAACTCTCCAGTCACCTTTCCTCTCTGATGGTCTTGTCCTCACTGCTTCTGAGCCCCTTCTTGGTTCATCTTATCATTAATCACCTTTCCAATGTAAACCCTGGAATCTCTTTTTCATAAATAACCTTCCCTGCAAACTCAACCTTTTTCACGAACACTCTGTACCCTGTGTCTTCATTGGAAGCTAGCTCTCCACCAAGAAAAGCACTCACTTTTCTCTTAAGTGAAAACCACTCATTCTCGCACTGCCCAAGTCCCATAGCATAGTGTAAACAATTCTCTTACATCCTCACTGCTCTCCTGGCCTCTTTCTATAGCTCCTCTTCCATTCAGGCTAACTCATTCAGCCATTAGCAGTCAACTAGACTTCAAGTGTTCTTGCCTAGAGAATCCCAGGGACGGGGGAGCCTCGTGGGCTGCCGTTATGGGGTCGTACAGAGTCGGACACGACTGAAGTGACTTAGCAGCAGCAGCAGACATCAAGTAGGGCAGATATCCACTGTGGCTGGTTGCATAAAAGCTCCCTTTATGGATGGGATGCCTTCCCTACCCACAAGGAAGTAGGCAGCTGAAATTTACTGAGGAAAAATCACAATCTCAGTGCAAAGGATGGGATTTCCCTACTCTTGTTAAAGACCTATTTCTATCTGCTCATGAACTCCATTTCCTTCAGTCTCCTCAGAAATTGCTCTACCATTTCTTCTGCTATGATTTCAGGTTATTTTCAACTTCATTGATTCTACTAGTTCCTATCCTCAAGTAATAACTATGCTTGAAGCCTTTCCTAAATATGTCTGCATCAAGCAATCACCCTCCATCTCCCTTTTTGCTCATAATTAAACTGTTCAAATAGTGTGCACCAGTGTGTAGAAAAGAGTCAACGTAACAGGGTGCTTGCCAGGTGGGCCTCTGGATGGCATCTGGGAAACGACCTTCACTGTTCTCAGTCAACTGATAAGACTGGGTCATCATGCCTAAACTACCTGTACAGACACTAAAACTTACGCTGAACAAATGCTTCGCTTCTGGGATTCTGGAATACTGATACATGCTAGGTACACGCTATCTACATGACCAACCATGAATAAAAACCGTAGGCACTGAGACTCTAACAAGCTTCCCTAGACAGCAACATCACACACACGCTGCTGCATTTCCACTGCTATGGGAAGAGTGAGCTCTGTATGACTGATTCCCTGCGGGAAGGAGAGAGCATAAGGAAGCCTGCACATGGACTCCTCAAAACTCCACTTCTTTTTTCCCCTTTTGATCCGGATATTCTTAGTACATTGCTGCACTAAATCTTAGCTCTGAGGACAACTAAGTATATGTTAAGTTCTAGCAAATTTTCAAAAGCGGGGCGGCACTGTGGACCCTGACCACAACTGTCTCCTTTTTCTCATCTCCCATTAGTTTCTTAAGATAACTACTGTGACCTAGCTCTACTGTCACAGAAAATAAACCTCAGAAAGACACTTCCTATCCTTACCATACTTGTTCCCTCTGTGACTTTTCGTACCATTAAATCATTCACACAGGTCACTACCTAAAACTCTAAACTATTCTGCATATTTCCTTGTCCTTTTGTGCTACATCCAGGAAAAATTTCTTACCTGGATCTTCCAGTTTGATAATCTCCTTCAGGCTGCTAACTTCAGGCTGCTATCAAACCCACCTCCTGATTTTTTCCTTTATTATTATAATTTCCAAGTTCTCTAACTGGTTCTTCTTCATAATAGCCTGCTGTTATTTTATGGCTTGATGTCCTCTCTTGTCTTCTAAAGAAATGTTCTGTTTGCTGCTTATAAACTATTCCCTCTGGTGCTACCTAAAAGGAATGAGGTAGTTCTGTATGTACTAAGAAAAGATATCCAAGTGGGGGAAAAAAAAAAAAAGCTAATATTAAATACATTTATGTTAACAATAGATATGAGGAGTCAGGTTAAAACTGAATAAATGTATATAAATGCATAGAAAAAGTCAGTATCTAGAAGTATAATCAAAAAGTAGAGTAGAAGTGGGAATAAAGAGATAACTTTTAACCCTTTACACTTCCAGATTTTCACATTTTTATTTTACAAAGAGAACTGAACTTTACGTCACTTGTGGACACTCTAAAAGAGATAAGTAACTAGACAGGTAAGTAAAAGGAAGAAATTCTTTTAAGATGATAAAAATGCTAGTGGCAGGGTGAAAACTGAAAGATTATTTGTTTCCAAACTTTCTTTAATGTAAGATATTATTTTTATAAATAAAAAATATTTAACAATTTTAATATTTACTAATTATGATCTGAAAAGAAGAAAAACCTACTAAAGTACAAAAGGCTTTAGAGTTTTCTTTTTTCATGACTCCACCTTTGGAAGTATAAATACAAATATTCTTGAAATTCACCATGTCCTCAATGTCAGTCAGAGATCAAACCTAATTGCTTCCTCCAAAAACAGAGAAGGGAAGCTTGCTGCTTTCAGCAATGGCAGACTAGCTTATTTAGACCAATTGTGTAGCCATGAGAAAACACTACAAAACAAGTTAAAAGTACCTGTTTTAAGACATCAGAGAATTATAAAGGTGGTAAGGACCTGAAGCCAAGAACTCAGAAAGAATGGAATTCCAGCGAGATGTGCTAGACAGCTGGCATAATTTTTCTCCTCTAGGATTTTCCTCTATAGGCACTGTTTCAAAAACAGTAGCTGAGAGGGTAAGAAACTGAACAGAACTTTCAGCATTTATCACAAGAAAGGGAAAACAAAAACTAGAGTACCAGGCCATCAAGGAGAGGTCCTGCTTAATTTTCCAGGCTTTCAGTTAGAATTCCCAGAGGACCACACTCTAGGAATTGGGGTGAACCAAAATCAGACCAGCTCTCAAACTAAAGCCCAGCTTTTAACAGGTCAATTCCGAACTGAGTTAAGATTCTCTACTCCTATCTTGTGTAGGAGCAAAAGTAAATCTTCTCTGAAGGAAGATAACGTGGTAAAGAGCCACAAATCATTTCCGTAATTTTTCATACATAATGTCTAGCTAGCAGAAATACCCAGGTATGAAGAAAACAAACAAACAAAAAACTACAATTGACTAGAAATCAAAGGACACAAGAAGAAAAAAAAAAAAAGACCCAGAGGATAGCTATACATTAGTTACTTCACATGGGCTTTCAAATAGGGTTAATAAATTCAAAAACCTAAATGACAAGATGCAGAATCCCAGTAGAGAACTGAAAGTTATTTTAATACTCAAGCTGAAATTCCAGAAGTGAAAGTAAAATAACTGAAATTAAGAACTTAATGGATAAATTTAACAGCAGCACAAACTTAAAACAGAGAATTAAAACACTTGGTCAGAAAAAAATATCCAGACTGAAAAAAATGAAACAAAAGGATAGAAAGTACTGAAAAGAACATAGACAACATTTTAAGAAATAATAAAATATAAAAGGTCTATTGGGTAGAAGGAAAGAGATGAAAAAATTGATTTAAAATAATATTTGAAGAGATAATAGCCAAGAATATCTAAAACTGATAAAAGAAAAATCCAACCATAGATTCAAGGGTCACTGCAAGTAGGAAGCTGGAAAAATGCAAAGAAAACCACAGGGAGAAACATCATAGTAAAACTGCTGAAAATCAAAACCAAAAAGAAATTGCCTTCAAAGAAGCAACTTCTCAAAAGAAATGAATTACAGAATAGTATCTTCAACACGCCAACACAGAAGTCAAGAACCTGGGTTTCGAAGAACAACTGTTCTTCAAAAAGATGAGGAAAATAAAGGCATTTTCACACGAATGTGAAATGTGTCACCTCAAAATATATAAAGCAAAATCTAACAGTACTCTAAGGAAAAACAGGTAAATCCATAATCATAGTGAGGAATTTTTAAATACTCCTGTGAGTAACTGACAAAACAAAACAGGAGAAACCAGGTTTGGGTTTGCTTTTATTTTACATCATTTTTTTCCCCCTAAAGAAACATGCACTTCTCTGCTAGTTTCCTCTTATGCCACTGGAGCTCTTTTGTAACAATAAGGATTTAATGGTACTTAATATTTTTAAATAAATGTCATTTTTAAAACATTTCTGCTGGCAAAGAAAAATAAATGCTGCAAACTTAACTCATTTTGTAAAATCAGTTCAGTTCAGTTCAATCGCTCAGTCGTGTTGGACTCTTCACGACCCCATGGACTGCAGCATGCCAGGCTTCCCTGTCCATCACCAACTTTCGGAGCTTACTCAAACTCATGTCCTTGAGTCAGTGATGCCATCCAACCATCTCATCCTCTGTCATCTTCTTCTCCTGCCCTCAATCTTTCCCAGCATCAGGGTCTTTTCAAAGGAGTCAGCTCTCCACATCAAGTGGCCAAAGTACTGGAGTTTCAGTTTCACCATCAGTCCCTCCAGTGAACACCCAGGAGTGATCTCCTTTAAGATGGACTGGTTGGATCTCCTTGCAGTCCAAGGGACTCTGAAGAGTCTTCTCCAACACCACACTTCAAAAGCATCAATTCTTCGGTGGTCAGCTTTCTTTATACTCCAACTCTCCCATCCATACATGACCACTGTAAAAACCATAGCCTTGACTAGACAGACCTTTGTTGACAAAGTAAAGTCTCTGCTTTTGAATATGCTGCCTAGGTTGGTCATAACTTTCCTTCCAAGGAGTAAGCATCTTTTAATTTCATGGCTGCAGTCACCATCTGTAGTGATTTTGGAGCCCCCAAAAATAAAGTCTGACACTGTTTCCCCATCTATTTCCCATGAAGTGATGGGACCAGATGCCATGATCTTAGTTTTCTGAATGTTGAGCTTTAAGCCAACTTTTTCACTCTCCTCTTTCACTTTCATCAAGAGGCTCTTTAGTTCTTCTTCACTTTCTGCTGTAAGGGTGGTGTCATCTGCATATCTGAGGTTACTGATATTTCTCCTGGCAATCTTGATTCTAGCTTGTGCTTCCTCCAGCCCAGCGTTTCTCATGATGTACTCTGCACAGAAGTTAAAGAAGCAGGGTGACAATATACAGCCTTGACGTACTCCTTTTCCTATTTGGAACCAGTCTGTTGTTCCATGTCCAGTTCTAACTGTTGCTTCCTGACCTGCATACAGGTTTCTCAAGAGGCAGGTCAGGTGGCCTGGTATGCCCATCTCTTTAAGAATTTTCCACAGTTTATTGTGATCCACACAGTCAAAGGCTTTGGCATAGTCAATAAAGCAGAAACAGATGTTCTTTTGGAACTCTCTTGCTTTTTCAATGATCCAATGGATGTTAGCAATTTGATCTCTGGTTCCTCTGCTTTTTCTAAATCCAGCTTGAACATCTGGAATTTCATGGTTCACATATTGCTGAAGCCTGGCTTGGAGAATTTTGAGCGTTACTTTACTAGCGTGTGAGATGAGTGCAATTGTGCGGTAGTTTGAGCATTCTTTGGCAGTGCCCTTCTTTGGGATTGGAATGAAAACTGACCTTTTCCAGTAAACCGTTTAAACTTTTACACTTTTAAATACTAGATCATAATTCAAGAACACATTAAGTATATGCTTCTAATTAATGTTACTCTTAAAAAATTCAGTTGAATTCCCTCATAAAAATGATATAAGAGGGTAATCATCTATGCGTTATGCTAGTAGACTTTCTTTAGAATATGATACTTATTTTTCCAGATATGTGATTCAGTAATTTCAGATATATATAAATCCAGAAAATAAGTTAGAGTAAAAAAAAATGTTCTTTTTGAAATTAGTTTCATGTTTCAAAGCAATTTATACACTTGTTAGTGGTGGTAGAATGCTGAAGTTTGAAATATGTACATATTAACAAAATGTTTTCCAAACAAGAAACTTTAAGTCCCAAATAATTATATTTTATGATTTACATTTAAGGCATTTTCTTCCCTGCCTGTGAATCAACACCTACTAAGAAATGAGTTGTGAGGTATACTGCTTACTACTCAACAATGGTAGCCCACATACCTGAATGATTAACTTTATTAACAATTAATTACCACCACACTTTTCCTAACTTTCCCCTTTGGCCTACAACATATACTTCTGTATGTAGTCACAACCAGCATTTTTCTTCTCAATATATCCCACTATCCCACCAAGAAAAGAAGGTAACACCTAATGTTTTTTGTTAGGCCTTGTATTTCTAGAAGATTAATAGGAATTGCTTACTGAAGAAATAAGAGTCTTCTGAATTCAACTTTACAGAAAAATATGAAAGTGCCACCCATGGAAAGGAGAATTTATGTATAAAGTTATTTTAAATATGAGACAAGTTTGTAAAGCACTAGTAAAAATATTCATTTTACATTTAGTTGGAATCTCACATCTTTTGCAAAGAAACAATAAATTCTCAATCTAACATCTAACAGTTCTTTGGTTTACCTAAGAAATAAAAATGGGATAAATTTATATAACTGAAAATTTTTTGTAGAAAAGGCCATGATCCATGGCTATCAAGAATCTTTGGGAGGACAGGAAACTCTCCTCAATGCTTTGTGGTGACCTAAATGGGAAGGGAATCTAAAGAGGGGATAACTGTATATGTATAACTGATTCACTTTGCTGAAGTGAGGAAAGTTCACTTTCCTTTGCTGAAAAGTTCACCTCCTTTGCTGAAGGAGGAAACGAATACAACATTATGAAGCAACTATACTCCAATAAAAATTAATTAAAAAAAAAGTCTTTGGGGGACTTTCCTGGTGGTCCAGTAGTTAAGACTCCACACTCTCACTGCCAAGGGTCTAGGTTCAATCGTCAGTTGGGGAACTAAGACCCCACAAGCCACGTGGTGCAGTCAAAAAAAAGAGTCTTTGGAAATAACAGGTATAGAGAAACCTTACAAATCCAGCAAAACAAACATAGTCAACATTCTATTTGCATAAATCTCAATAAGCCTGTAGAGGAAAAAGGTAAAGACTATAATAATAGCTTTAAACATTACCAATTTTAAACGTTCTTTTCTCCTTTTACCAAAGGAGGCGCTTGACCCAGGTTCTGATTCCTTTTTTCCATCCTCGTCCTCATCTTCATCTTCATCATCCTCAAAACACCAATCTGGCAATAGAGGTGGGGGTGGTGCTTCCTCTATATCACCATAGCGACGAAAAAGTTCTTTCAAGTAATCACCCTTATAAATTCCTGGTGGTCTGGCTTGAGCAAAAGTAGCAACTGCTGCTTCAATACTATGGAAAATAAACACCATGCAATTTCCTCACTACTCTCCATTTATGCAGATTTATCAAAATTCTCTTATTATATTTAAGGCTATTATAACAAAGTATAATAGAGGTTTCATAAAATAGATACATCACAATCCCTACTCTCAAGGCATTCAATCTACTAAGACAAATCATTTTGAAACAGTTTTAACACAAGGTACATGGTATTTCCTAAACTCTAAAGGTAAACTGCAATGAGTGTAATGAGGAGACCCGGGTGGAGTCTGTAAAGAATTTAAGTAAACCCTTAAAGGTTGAGGTCTGATTGTAACAGAAAACACCAGTCAAGGAAAAGCAACATGAAGATAAAGTAAAAGCATGCTGGTTTTTCAGGAACTTTCAACAGACCCAAGCGTTAAGAGCAGAGGTCACCAGAGGGAGGCTAAGCATAGGCTGAGTCTGACATAGCAGTCGACATAGTGTAGAGTTACCTTTTAGAGCATCTGAAAGGGCAGAAAGGCAGAGGCAGAATGTATGCAGTAGAGAACCACAGAGGATAAGTGAACAGGGAAACATATAATCACATGTCTACTTCAGGTGATTATATTCAGAGAAGGACTTACTGCATGAAAGGCTTTGTAAACAAAAGACCTTTAAAGTATATGAGGAAATTCAGAAATATCTCATTCTCTAATCTCTCAGAATCTAAAAAGACACTTTACAAGTTAACAGGTGCTCATAAAGACCTGTTGATTGGCTTAAACAGAGTGACTCAGTCCCCCAAAATACCTTTATATTTAAGACTATTATACAAAGCACAACAGAAGTTTTATAAAATGGAGACACCACAGTCCCTACTCTCAAGGCATTCAATCTACTAAGAGACAAACCATTCTGAAACGGTTTTAACATAAGGTGCGTGGTATTTATGGTATTTAAGCTTTTTCTAATACTCAGCAGCTATTTTTTTTTAAAGGTACTTAAAAATGAAATGAAAAACAACAGTAGTAACCTCCAAGGTGAAAACATACACAAAATATTGGGAGGACTTATCTCTGATAATTCTGAAAGATGTGAAAAAAAATCTGGGAAAGAAAATGTATAGTATTTAGGATCCATAAGCACTCAACATGCTACTTGGTAGAAAACATCAGTAATGAATGGTATTCTAAAGATTAACCAAATCTAAAATAAAAACCACTGAAATCATGTTAATCATTACTTCACCAAAAACCTAGAAATATAAAATGCTAAAACTGAAAAAAAATCAATAAAATTTTTTATCAATTACTAAATATATCTTCTTTCACTACAACAAGAAACAAATACCTCCAATCCATTTTCTCCACCAAGAAGGCACATATGAGGAAACCAGTGCGATTGAAACCATGGGTACAATGAACACCTAGAAAATAAAGCAGTTTTGATTTAAAATTACAAATCACTTCAGAGGCCACATTTCACTTCAAAATTCCAACCTGCAAACAAAACATTTCAATCATTTTATAAAATAACCACATTTTTAAAACTCAGCCCTCTCTTATAACTATTAAACCTGTCAGCTTAAATTGCTTGGAATTTAACTTATAGCACTAGCAAAAAGTGTAAATATACTGATTTATTAATTACAAATGTTTCTAAGGTCTAAAGTTTAATTTCAAAACTAAAAGATCCAAGCATTTTACATATGGAGATATTTCATCAAACACACAATTCTAAAAGACACACATACATACCCACACAGGACATTTGACTGGATATAGAAATTGATGAATATACAGTACAATAAAAATAATACTACTTTAAAGTTCTCTAGAAGCCAACTTTACATTAGCCTATAACGTTTCAAAATAGACTTTTAAAAGGAAAAACTGCTGAGAAAAAGAAATTTGTTTTTGTTAAGCTTTTTTTCAGAACATATTCCAGGTAAGTATGGTCCTATCTTTATAATATGCAAAGCTACAAATGAGCTTCATAACTTCCAAAAATGATTGCATTCTCAAATCATTTTAACTACTTTGAAAATGTAATAAAAAACGACTTGGTGTACATTACTAAATTATCACATTTTAGAAAATCCACTTCAATGGCAGTTCAACACAAAACAGAGAAGAAGCATCAATGAAGCCAAGAAAACTAGTAAGGAAATCATCCACTAATCTCTATGTGAGATTAGGGTTTGACTGACAAGGGTCCTGGTGATAGGAATAACACGGAGAGGCAGATGGAAGAAACATTTAAGGTAGAATCTGCAATCTGAGGGATCAATTACTGTCAACACTGATAGAAAAGATGTAGAAGGAGTCTTCGGTTCTGACTTGGATGACTAATTAGGCAGTGATACCACCCACCAAGTTATGAAATACAGGAGTTTATATCAGTTTACTGGGCAACACAATGAGTACAGCTGGATGTGCAGAGTCAACACAGTGAGCACACTTGGACGTGCAGAGTTTAAGGTTCTTAATAGGAAGTCCCCTGGTGACCCAGAGGGATCCTAACCTTCCAGTGGTTAGGATTCGGCGCTTTCATTGCAGAGGCGTGGGTTCAATTCCTGGTCAGGGAACCATCCCTATGCCTGGTGGTGTGGCCAAAATACAAAAAAAAAAATGGGAGGGGGGCAGTGTTTTCTTATGAGACTCAAAAATATTTGGAAATAGGGTAAAGAGCTTCACAGAAAGGTCTAGCTGGAGTTGTGGATTCATGATCAGCATATAGTCAACTACAGAAGGTGTCTGTGGTGTGGATAAAAATCACTAAAAATGGGTAGAACAAGAAAACATAAATAAAGATGGAATGTGAGGAAAACTAACCTTTCAAGAATAAGTTGAGGGGGTGGGAAGGCATTTTAAAAAAGACTAAAAATGAACTTTCATGGGGGCCAAGAAAATAAAGAGAACATGAACATAGGGTCATGTTTACCAGGGAAAGAGGAAGTCCCAAGCACTGTGTAAATGTCACATGAAGATAAGAACTGAAAGTCGCTATTTGTTTAGAGGGAGGACTCCAGGTTGCAATGAGGTGAATAGGAATGGACGGATTTGAGTATCAATCTTTTGGAAAGTGTGCTGGGAAGGGGAAAGGGACATATAAAAGAGCAAGAAAAGGTTTTTTGGGGGCAGGGTAATATTTTAATATAAGAGGTTTAATACGTTTATAGGCTGAGAAAGATCTGGTTAATTCACAGAGGTTGAAAGTAATAGAGAACAATGATGTAACTGAAATGAAGTTTCCTAAGAGATTTAAAAAAATAATAATAAAGAGATCAGCCTTGAACAAAAAAAGACACTCCTTAGAAATAAGCTGCTATAATCATGAAACTCTATAAAGTCATCATCTCCAGTACTCTGTAAGAAAAGATGCCTCAAAAATTATGCAAAGATGTCAGTTTATGTAAACAGACTTTTTTATTCAACATGTATCAACACAATATGTAAATTTCCTTTCTACTTTATATTTGAGACCAATTTAAGCAACAAATACTCTAATTTTTGGAGAAGGAAATAGCAACTCACTCCAGTATTCTTGCCTGGGAAATCCCAACAGAGGAGCCTGGCAGGCTACAGTCCACTGAGTCTCGAAGAGTCAGACATGCCTTAGAGACTAAATAACAACACTCTAACTTTAGATATGTTTCTCATCTACACCACTACTGTTTTTGCATCTCTTTAGAGCAAATATTTTTACAAATAACATATGTACGAATAATTGCAATCAAGTGATTAAGTCATGTGATGATACACAATTTAAGTACCAGTGCTCTTTTAATATTCTTTGTTAAATAAGTACATAAAGTTTTACTTTATTGTTATACTTCAAAGTATTAATAAATGACTAGATTGTTAAAGTAAGAAAAGCGTGAAGTAAGAAACATAAAAACCTTCAACAAAACAAATCTCTATAGAAAAATATGGAAGATTATGTACCTGATTTTTTTTTTTAATTTCATTAAATAGGTATACTACAAGCCTAACCTCATTTATCTTCAATGTTTAGGAGTTGGGGAGGGGAAGCATTTTTTTTTTTTTTTTTTTTTTTTTTCAGTTTTCCTCTGTTCATTATGAGAATGGGTCCATCTAGTGGCAAGCAGAGCACAGTTTGTAAGTAAAGATTAGCTCTTGATTAACTATTTCAAGTCACTTCTTATTCAAATTTGTTATCATTTTCTATTCTAAGCTAACATAAGGAAATAAATTTATACAGAATCTCAAAAAGTAACATTAATCTATATATTAAGGAAAAATGATAGTCCTTTAAAATCTCAAATTAAGAAAGGAAAACAATCTCCCCAACAAAAAAAGAGAACTGGGCTTTAACTATAAAAATATACATACTGAAATGACTGTAAGTATAAATTAGGAAGAGGTGACTTACACAGGGCTGGTGGCAACATGGCTTTCTAAATACTGCCTCATCTCAATATACACAACTTCCTTTTTATCTCACTAATCAGATAAACTTATTTTTAGTATCAAAAACGTTACCTGATGAGTCTAAATAAATGATTCTCGACTGGGGGTGATTTTACCCACCCCCCTCCCCAGAGGACATCTGGCAATGTCAGGAGACTTTTTGTTGTTTTTTTGGCTATGCTGGGTCTTCGTTGCTATGCCAACTTCTCTCTAGCTGTGACAGGGGCTACTCTCTAGTGGCAGTGCTCAGGCTTCTCACGGCAGTGGCTTCTCCTGCTGTGGAACGTGGGCATACAAGCCTCAGTAGTTGCAGCATGGGGGCTCAGCAGTTGCAGCTCCCTGGCTTTAGAGCACAGGCTCAATAGCTGTGGCACACGAGCTTAGTCGTTAGGTGGTATGTGGGATCTTTCCGGAACAGGGATCAAATCTGTGTCTCCTGCACTGTCAGGCAGATTCTTCACCACTAAGCCATCAGGAAAGTCCCAGAAGACAATTTTAATTGTCACAACTGGTGGGGTGGCATAACACCTCATGGGTAGAGGCCAGAAATGCTGTTAAACATCCTACAGTGCACAGAAGAGTCCCCCAAAATAAAGAATTACCCTATTTAAAATGTCAATAGTGTTTAGGTTGAGATTCCTCTGGTCTAAATGAGCCAAAAATAATAATAAGAAGAAGAACAGCAAGAGGAAACTATTATTAAGAACTTATTACACGTCAAGTAATCTTAAAAAAATTTTATATAATCAAAAGAAAAAATTTTTTAACAAAATTCACATGCACTACTCATAAAAATATATATTCGAAAATCTGACCTATGTATTTATAACTAGAAACACCTAAAATAATTAGAGGCATTAGTTAAGTTACATATCTTTTAGTCTACCATTTACAAAGAAATCAGTCATTTCTCTTTTAACAAAAACCAGACTTCTCTATTTCTACAGCCCACAAAATTATTATCCTCAATTTTCAGCACAAGCAAACAAATGCACCATAGCTCCATACATAATCTCTTATTTGTCATTATAATTTTTAAAAAAGCTCTTAAAAATTAAGATTTGGGGTAGATCATTTGGGGACAAAACCTGACCTGAGCTGATGTGACGTTATTTATAGTCTATTTTTCTCACTTAGTGTGAATGAATATTCATGTATTTAACTGCAGAAATGTTCATGTGTTTAATTATGGAATGCTCTCTATACCTAGATTATTTCTAAATACTACTTTCCACTTAAAGGAACCAGGTTCCTTAAAGGAATAACCAATTCCATGTCTGGAAAACACGTTATACCAGAAAACAACGAAACTGTCAAAGACTGATGGGGTGCTATCAAAAAGATACAGAAATCAACTTGAAGGGGCTCCCACTGGCCTAGGATAAAGCAATTTGGGCATAAGAATAAATACTGACTATAAATAATTTAAATATATCAACTGCACAAAAATTCATGAGTTCAAACAGATACTCCAAAAAGAAATAATAATAAGATTAATCAGTCACCACCAGACATTGGTAAGATACCAATACATTATTCTGGAAATTGATAAATAAAACAATCAGAAATTTAACTTGCCTTTCCAGTACAAACTGCATTTCAGGATAATCAAATTGTTGAGAAGGAATAGTTCTTTGCTAAAGAGGAATTCCAGCTAATTCATGAAGAAATTAGCCAATCAGAAAAATCACTGTTTTGCAACTCCTAATGAAATATCAGAAGAAGGTAACAGTCATCAACAGATTAAAAAAAAAAAAATTAGGTAAAAGACAGATTAAAGAGTAACAGAGGAAATAACATGCCACCACCTGTCCCTACTTACTCATCTTTGTACCCCTAAAAGTGGGTCCACCAGACATTATGTGCTAACTGATGTAGGGTAAAAGGAAACATACGACACCAACTATGAAGTATTCTTGCTTAAAACATGTAATTATGCCTCCTGTTTTAACTACCAGTTTACAAGACAGACAGGGGACAAAGGAAAAAGTTAACTAATACTATGAGGAGGCACTCAGGTAAATCCAGATAATGGAACATTTTATAGGACAAAGACCTGATTTCTCCAACAAAGTGACAGCATTTAAAAGAGAGAGAATCAGAAAAAACAAAATGTAGTATTTGGATACTGCTGGATCCTGGTTTGAAAAATCTAACTTTAAAAGGGGATTGAGGAAATCTAAAAGTGGACTAAGCATCAGATGACATTAAGGAATTTCTCATTATTCTGTTTGGTATAACTGCATGGTGGTTATAAAAAAACAAAAATTCTTCTCAGTTAGAGATGCATAATGAAACACTTTTAGTGAAATGACATGGTATCTATGGTTTGCTTTAAAACTCAGAAAAAAATTTGTTAGGAGAAGGAGAGGAAAAATGAAAAAAAAATCAGTAAAATGATAATTAGTGAAGCTGAACAATGGATACATAAGGTGTCATTTTACTATTCTCCCTACTTTTGGTATGATTGAAAATTTCCACTATAAAGATAAATTAGGGGGTACTGCCCCCAGGGATTATGAGATTATGAAGCTGTAGTTCTTGGGCTGGAGAAGGAAATGGCAACCCACTCCAGTGTTCTTGCCTGGAGAATCCCAGGGATGGCGGGCCCTGGTGGGCTTCAGTCTATGGAGTCGCACAGAGTCAGACACGACTGAAGCAACTTAGCAGCAGCAGTAGCAGCAGCAGTTCTTGGGCAGGTCTGTGGTAAAGACTCTGCCTGCCAAGGAAGGAGACACAAGTTTGATCCCTGGGTCAGGAAGATCCCCGGAGAAGAAAATGGCAACCCAGTCCAGTATTCTTGTCTGGGAAATTCCATGGAAAAGGAGCCTGGCAGGCTACAGTCCTCTGGGGTCGCAGAGGAGTTGGACAAGACTTAGCGATTAGAAAACATCTGAAGCTTCTATGTGTTTCAGAACTCTATATCTCCACTAACTCTACAGTATCATCCCACAACTAGGCTAACTGCATGTACTGACAGTCACATCAGTTAATTTAAAGATTTTTTTTTAATCAGACTAACTTTGAAAATAAATGTGTCTCACTTTTGCCATGCCATCAATGTCCCCTAGTGGTCACAGTATCCTTCAGCAAGAATGTGCAGAAGGCTGATAAAAACTGCATCTCAAAAACACAATTAAAACACTGTAAAAGCAGGCCAATATTTTCTGATCCTAAGAACACAGACTTGATTCTTTAATTCTTTTGTTTGAGAAGATGATATGAGAAACCATCTCTAAGACCAGTTTCTGTTACTGTCTTCTCAGTATTACTACAATAAATAATTGCCACCCCAACCTGTGCTCCAAACTGAGCAGACCCAAAGGAAAAGTTTCCACTTCAATCCAATGAACAGAATCACAGTCCAGTGATATAAAACAAGTAATATATAATAATGAATACTGTATTATATCACAGTTATAATTTTAAACCCATCAGTTCAGTTCAGTCGCTCAGTCGTGTCCAACTCTTTGCGACCCCCATGAATTGCAGCACACCAGGCCTCCCTGTCCATCACCAACTCCAGCAGTTCACTCAAACTCAGGTCCCTCGAGTCAGTGATGCCATCCAGCCATCTCATCCTCTGTCGTCCCCTTCTCCTCCTGCCCCCAACCCCTCCCAGCATCAGAGTCTTTTCCGATGAGTCAACTCTTCGCATGAGGTGGCCAAAGCATTGGAGTTTCAGCTTCACCATCAGTCCTTCCAATGAACACCCAGGACCAATCTCCTTGAGAATGGACTGGTTGGATCTCCTTGCAGTCCAAAGGACTCTCAAGAGTCTTCTCCAACACCACAATTCAAAGCATCAATTCTTCAGCGCTCAGCTTTTTTCACAGTCCACCTCTCACATCCATACATGACCACTGGAAAACCCATAAATGACGGACCTTTGTTGACAAAGTAATGTCTCTGCTTTTCAATATGCTATCTGCTGCTGCTGCTAAGTCACTTCAGCCGTGTCCGACTCTGCGACCCCATAGACGGCAGCCCACCAGGCTCCCCCATCCCTGGGATTCTCCAGGCAAGAACACTGGAGTGGGTTGCCATTTCCTTCTCCAATGCATGAAAGTGAAAAGTGAAAGGGAAGTCGCTCAGTCGTGTCTGACTCTTAGCGACCACATGGACTGCAGCCTACCAAGCTCCTCTGCCCATGGGATTTTCCAGGCAAGAGTACTGGAGTGGGGTGCCATTGCCTTCTCCGAATATGCTATCTAGGTTGGTCATAACTTTGCTTCCAAGGAGTAAGCGTCTTTTAATTTCATGGCTGCAGTCACCATCTGCAGTGATTTTGGAGCCCCAAAAAATAAAGTCTGACACTGTTTCCCCATCTATTTCCCATGAAGTGATGGGACCAGATGCCATGATCTTAGTTTTCTGAATGTTGAGCTTTAAGCCAGCTTTTTCACTCTCCTCTCACTTTCATCAAGAGGCTTTTGAGTTCCTCTTCACTTTCTGCCATAAGGGTGGTGTCATCTGCGTATCTAAGGTTATTGATATTTCTCCCGGCAATCTTGATTCCAGCTTGTGCTTCTTCCAGCCCAGCGTTTCTCATGATGTACTCTGCATAGAAGTTAAAGAAGCAAGGTAACAATATACAGCCTTGACGTACTCCTTTTCCTATTTGGAACCAGTCTGTTGTTCCATGTAAGGTTCTAACTGCTGCCTCCTGATCTGCAAATAGGTTTCTCAAGAGGCAGGTCAGGTGGTCTGATATTCCCATCTCCTTAAGAATTTTCCAGTTTATTATGATCCACACAGTCAAAGGCTTTGGCATAGTCAATAAAGCAGAAATAGATATTTTTCTGGAACTCTCTTCCTTTTTCCATGATCCAGTGGATGTTGGCAATTTGATCTCTGGTTCCTCTGCCTTTTCTAAAACCAGCTTGAACATCTGGAAGTTCACGGTTCACATATTGCTGAAACCTGGCTTGGAGAATTTTGAGCATTACTTTACTAGCGTGTGAGATGAGTGCAATTGTGCGGCAGTTTGAGCATTCTTTGGCATTGCCTTTCTTTGGGATTGGAATGAAAACTGACCTTTTCCAGTCCTGTGGCCACTGCTGAGTTTTCCAAATTTGCTGGCATATTGAGTGCAGCACTTTCACAGCATCATCTTTCAGGATTTGAAATAGCTCAACTGGAATTCCATCACCTCCACTAGCTTTGTTCATAGTGATGCTTTCTAAGGCCCACTTGACTTCACATTCCAGGATGTCTGGCTCTAGGTGAGTGATCACACCATCATGATTATCTGGGTTGTGAAGCTCTTTTTTGTACAGTTCTTCTGTGTATTCTTGCCACCTCTTCTTAATATCTTCTGCTTCTGTTAGATCCATACCATTTCTGTCCGTTATTGAGCCCATCTTTGCATTAAATATTCCCTTGGTATTTCTAATTTTCTTGAAGAGATCTCTAGTCTTTCCCATTCTGTTGTTTTCCTCTATTTCTTTGCATTGATCGCTGAGGAAGTATTTCTTATCTCTCCTTCTATTCTTTGGAACTCTCCATTCAGATGCTTATATCTTTCCTTTTCTCCTTTGCTTTTCGCTTCTCTTCTTTTCACAGCTATTTGTAAGGCCTCCCCAGACAGCCATTTTGCTTTTTTACATTTCTTTTCCATGGGGATGGTCTTGATCCCTGTCTCCTATACAATGTCACAAACCTCCGTCCATAGTTCATCAGGCACTCTATCAGATCTAATCCCTTAAATATATTTCTCACTTACACTGTATAATCATAAGGAATTTGATTTAGGTCATACCTGAATGGTCTAGTGGTTTTCCCTACTTTCTTCAATTTCAGTCTGAATTTGGCAATAAGGAGTTCATGATCTGAGCCACAGTCAGCTCCCGGTCTTGTTTTTGCTGACTGTATACAGCTTCTCCATCTTTGGCTGCAAAGAACATAATCAATCTGATTCTGGTGTTGACCATCTGGTGATGTCCACGTGTAGAGTCTTCTCTTGTGTTGTTGGAAGAGGGTGTTTGCTATGACCAGTGCATTCTCTTGGCAAAATTCTATTAGCCTTTGTCCTGCTTCATTCCGTACTCCAAGGACAAATTTGCCTGTTACTCCATGTGTTTCTTGACTTCCTACTTTTGCATTCCAGTCCCCTATAATGAAAAGGACATCTTTTTGGGGTGTTAGTTCTAAAAGGTCTTGTAGGTCTTCATAGAACCATTCAACTTCAGCTTCTTCAGCATTACTGGTTGGGGCATAGACTTGGATTACTGTGATATTGAACGGTTTGCCTTAGAAACAAACAGAGATCATTCTGTCATCTTTGAGATTGCATCCAAGTACTGCATTTCAGACTCCTTTGTTAAAATACTCAATTTAGAAATTTTTCCCATCAGTTCTTCCAAGAATTATTGTTGTTTAGTCGCTAAGTCATGTCTGACTCTTTGCAACCCTATAGACTGCAGCACACCAGACTTCCCTGTCCTTCACTATCTCCCTGAGTTTGCTCAAACTCATATCCACTGAGTCAGTGATGCTATCCAACCATCTCAACCTCTGCTGTCCCCTTCTCCTCCTGCCCTCAGTCTTTCCCAGAATCAGGGTCTTTTCCAGTGAGTTGTCTCTTTGCATCAGGTGGCCAAAGTATTAGAGCTTCAGCATCAACATCAGCCCTTCCAATGAATATTCAGAGTTGATTTCCTTTTGGATTGACTGGTTTGATCTCCTTGAAGTCCAAAGGACTCTCAAGAGTCTTCTCCAGCACCACAGTTCAAAAGCATCAATTCTTCAGTGCTCAGCTTTCTTTATAGTTCAACTCTCACATCCGTACATGACTAGTGGAAAAACCACAGCTTTGACTAGATGGACCTTTGTCAGCAAAGTGATGTCTCTGCTTTTCAGTACACTGTCTAGGTTTGTCATAGCTGTTCTTTCAAGGAGCAAACATCTTTTAACTTCAACACTGCAGTCACCATCTGCAGTGATTTTGGAGCCCAAGAAAATTAAGTCTGTCACTGTTTCCATGGTTTCCCCATCTATTTGCCATGAAGTGATGGGACTGGATGCTATGATCTTAATTTTTTGAAGTTGACTTTTAAGCCAGCTTTTTCACTCTCCTCTTTCCCTTTCATCAAGAGGTTCTTTAGTTCCTCTTCTTTTTCTGCCATTAGAGTAGTATCATCTGCATATCTCAGGTTGTTGATATTTCTCCCAGCAATCTTGATACCAGCTTGTGATTCATTTAGCCCAGCATTTTGAATGATGTACTCTGCATATAAGTTAAATAAGCAGGATGACAATACTTGACGTATTGTCAGTAGGATGACAGTCTTGACGTACTCCTTTCCCAATTTTGAACCAGTCCATTGTTCCATGTCCGGTTCTAACTGTTGCTTCTTGACGTGCATACAGGTTTCTCAGCAGGGAGTTAAGGTGGTCTGGTGTTCCCATCCCTTTAAGAATTTTCCACAGTTTGTTGTGATTCATACAGTTAAAGGCTTTAGCCTAGTCAATGAAGCAGAAATAGACTTTTCTGGAATTCCCTTGCTTTTCCTATGATCCAAAGGATGTTGGCAATTTGATCTCTGGTTCCTGTGCCTTTTCCAAATCCAACTTGTACATCTAGCTTGAAAGATTTTGAGCAGCATTACCTTGTTAGATGTAAAAAAGTATTACAACTGTACAGTAGTTTGAACATTCTTTGGCATTGCCTTTCTTTGGGATTGGAATGAAAACTGACCTTTTCTAATCCTGTGGCCATTGCCAAGTTTTCCAAATTTGCTGACGTACTGAACACAGCACTTTAACAGCATCATCTTTTAGGATTTTAAATGGTTCAGCTGGAATTCCATCACCTTCATTAGCTAGTTCGTAGTAATGCTTCCTAAGGCCCCTCCAAGAGTACAACTGGTCAATTTATCAATTTGAGAGTATTAATGTTTCTGAAATCATGACACCTGATTCCAGACATTAAGTCTTCTTGAATTCTTCAAGTACATTTAGCATTTACCCCTATAATAGCTTATCTCAAATGAAAAGAGCTTTTAATTGTTCAAATAAATGTTCAATATATTGTTCAATGCTATTTTAGGCTGTGAATCTTCTAGCTGTATCCTAAATATATGCATACCTGTTACATATATTCATGTGAATGTGTAAACATAAACACATATACATACCGTAATACTATGTCATGTAGTCCCATACTATTGTTCTTCTATTAGATAAACTGCATACTGTATAATATAAATGATCGGCTTCCATCAGATATGCTGTTTCCAGGGATTTTTTTTATTACAAAGGAAGATGTGATAAAATTTCTTTCACATAAATCTTTATGTGCATCTATGACTACTTCCTTTAAATAAATTCTTAGATGTGGCCTTGATGAGTCAAAGTATATGAACACTTTTTAGGATCAATAGAAATCACCAAAATGGCCCTCCAGAGAGGCTATATCAATTAACACCTTAATTAACAATGTATCAGTACATCCATTTTATCCAATCCTTGACATTATGATTTTTTTATATCTTTGCAAATTTGACTGCGGAAGGTAACAACATACATTTTAATTTGTATTTCTTATTAACAAGGGAGAATGAAACTTTTTTCATGTTTCTTGGCTATCTGTATTGCATTTTCATTGTTTTCCATATTTTTCTATGGATGAATGCCTCTTTGGCCTGAAGAATTATAGAATCCTTTCATAAGAATATCCATTTTTTTATCTTATCATATATGCCTCAACTATTGCTCTCAACTTGTCAAATGGCATTTTGCTCTGTTTTGGTTATTTTATAACACAGAAATTTTTTTCACTTTTACGTGGTCAATCTAGAAACCAGTGTTACACCTAATTAAGAGATTTGGACCTTGGTTCAGAAACATTACAAACTTGGCTTAAACAGTTATTAGACGTTTGAACAAGGAAAAACTACTTAATTTCTCTGAGACTCAGTTTTCCTATTTGTAAAATAGGGATACAGCCACATACCACAGGGACTTGTTATAAGGATTACAATCATTCATTCCTTCATTCATTCATTTACAGTTTCCCACCAAGTCTGCCAGGCAAATAACATCCTCGTCACTACCATAATATTATCATGAATAGACAACATTTTAATTTTTAATAACAGTTCTCAATAGACTATTACTTTAATAAACACTTCTTGGTAATTCCTTTAAAAAGAAAAAAAAAAATTTCTGTATCAACCCATTTGGAAAAAGAGCATAGAAACCCAATCACAAAATAAGATATTCAACAGTGGCTAAAGTAAAGCCAAACATACCAATAAGTTCAGGTGGGTTTCTTTCATTAAACCGCTCACACAGACGAATAAATGTCTCAGTATTCTCCGTTGTAGGGCACTCGCCATGTCTAGAAATACAGAAACATTTTGTTTCTAAGTAGAGATGACAAATTTCAGCAAAGGTTTCAATATTAAAGACTCTTAATACGTGACTTACCCTTTACACTGAAGTTTTATATATTTGATTCCTTCTTTTTCTATGTCGTTTCTGTCATAGAATCTTGAAGTATTTGTCAGGTCTACCAACAAGCCCATTTTAACCTTAGGCAAAAGGAAAGAAAGATTTCCTAGTAACTGAATCTGTTCCAAAATAAGTTGACTGAATGGCAATATTCTGGGCCAGTTCATTCATCTACACTGAAGGAGAGTTTATGTTCATGCTGTCAACTTATTAACAATGAATGTATCACTTATCCAAGTCTTATTTGAGACACAGAACTTAGGCACTGAATGAAATAAATTAATCCCAAACAAATGATGAAACAAGAATATGAGCAAAAAAAAAAAAAAGAATATAAGCAAAACAGATTCCACTTCAACATTACAAATACAAATACAAATACAAATACTAAAAAGCAAATACTGATGTAGTTTTCTACGTCTGTCACTCCACCCATGATTTATTAGAAGTAGCTACAACAGGTGGAGAAGGCAATGGCACCCCACTCCAATACACTTGCCTGGAAAATCCCATGGATGGAGGAGCCTGGTAGGCTGCAATCCATGGGGTCGCCAAGAGTCGGGCACAACTGAGCAACTTCACTTTCACTTTTCACTTTCATGCATTGGAGAAGGAAATGGCAACCCACTCCAGTGTTCTTGCCTGGAGAATCCCAGGGACGGGGGAACCTGGTGGGCTGCCGTCTACGGGATCGCACAGAGTCGGACACAACTGAAGCAACTTAGCAGCAGCAGCAGCAGCTACAACAGGGACAGCATTTATCTGAAATACACCCAAACTCAAGCTCCAAAAGCACCCAAGAATTGATGCTTTTGAACTATGGTGTTGAAGAAGACTCCTGAGAGTCCCTTGGACTACAAGGAGATCCAACCAGTCCATCCTAAAGGAAATCAGTCCTGAGTATTCATTGGAAGGACTATTGCTGAAGCTGAAACTCCAATACTTCGGCCACCTGATGCAAAGAGCTGACTCATTTGAAAAGACCCTGATGCTGGGAAAGATTGAAGGCAGGAGGTTGGGGACGACAGAGGATAAGATGGTTGGACAGCATCACCGACTCAACGGACATGAGTTTGAGTAAATTTTGGGAGTTGGTGATGGACAGGGAGGCCTGGTGTGCTGCGGTCCATGGGGTCGAAAAAAGTTGGACACGACTGAGCGACTGAACTGAACTGAACAAGCTCCAGACACACATCAACTCAGCATTCCAGCACCAATCATCAAAGTGAGTACGCAGGGGAAGAGCATGTACAGTCAAAATGCCCTTGGGCTTCCCTGGTGGCTCCGCCGTAAAGAATCCACCTGCCAATGCAGAGACACCAGTTCGAACCCTGATCTGGGCAGTATTGTCAAATGAGTATTAAATTTTCTCAAGTTATACTGTATGGAAAATGTTATCAATATAGATATCCTAGAAATTATATGCAGTTTCTAATATTCTGGTATGTACTGAATTATGTTATTAGTCATAACGCTAGTTACTATCTCAAAGTGTTACATATCACAGCAAAGTAATCAAGTTACTTTGGACTGTCATCAGATTTTAAGCATGCCATTTTAAGCCTTTTTGTCATTATAGACAGCTCTGGTTTCTCTCTGATGCATTTTCAAAAATACCACCTCTTCAAGATTTACAGAAAGGACTTTCTAAGATTAAATTAAAATTAACTAGATAAACAAATTTTGTTATTAACAGTAAGCTGGTATCAGACTGGAATTTGTTTTTTTCTGTTAAGAGAACACAGTTTTCTTGGAATGCGTGTTTGAAAACAGACTATGTGAATTTCTTTGTTTTTAAGTGATTTATATATGTTTTTAAAATCTTTTGTTACTTTGGTAAAGTATATAAATATTACTTCACAATGATCTATGAAGATTGTGGCACCCACAGATAAAGTTCATTTTGATTCTATAAAAAATTAACCCCTCCTTGTCAGCCTTTTTCTATCCTGATGTCCTTAGGACCCAGTAAGAGTTTACTTCTAAATCAAGGAATTTAAAATGATTAAACAATAGCTGTAAATTAAACAGCTGGGGCTATGGGAAATTCAAGATGGCTGCTTGGCTTTTCCCAGCTCCCTGACAAACCTTATTTTTTACTTGATGGGATAAAGCCTTCACTGGCTGCAGGGTTAAAGCCCTCACAAAAAAATTTTTATGTTTCACTGAATATTAAATTCTAGTTTTGCTAATTGAGATCTACGTTGACCAAGACTCACTTCCCAGACTCAGTTCCCAGACAGTTCCTCGCTGTTATGTTTTATTGCTAAAAAGTTTAATTGAATTATCCTAAAGCTTATCACAGTAATCTGTCTTTGGATGGACATCAGACACCTCATGAGCTATAACCAAGGGACATAAAATTCATGTATCTATCAATGAACCATATGCTAATTGGAACTTATGGCAAAAACAACAAGACAAAGGAATGTCCCTGGGTTTCTGGATTAGGAAATTTCCAGAGGCCAGAAAGAATTATACTAAGAGTAGTCAATTTGCTGAATTATATGCAGTATATGAGGCTCTAAAACAAAAAAAAGTTAACAGAATGTCATTCTACAAAACATTAACAAAACAAGACTCTTGGTTGGTAGCCAATGGATTAACCACAGCTTTGACTTTGTGGGCACACCAAAAATGTGGCATGTGGGAGAAAAAGCAATATACAGGTGGGCTCAAAATCAAGGTATTTCCTTTACTATGGATCTCATTAAATATTTTACAATGTCCAATTTATCAATATATTGAACACAGACACTTACCACAGCTAGTCAAAGGACAATTGGCATGTGGCAAGCTGCCTGGGCAAATATGGCAAATTGATTATACTGATCATTAATTTGAGATGAAGGATGTCAATATGTGGGTACTGCTATGGATACCTATTCTGGATATTTAGTGGCCATTCCCTTCAAGAAAGCCAATCAGACTAATACTATTAAAACAGAGGCAATAATTATATTATGGCGTTCCATTTCAAATTCAGAGGGACAATGGATAAGTTAATATAAGAGTTTGCCCAGGAATATAATATACAATGGATCTTTCATATTCCTTATTATCCTCAAGCTACTCGTTGGATTGAAAGAATGAATGGTTTGCTTAAACAGCAATTAATCAAACTTCGAGAGGGCTCTTATAAAAACTGGAGAACTTAAAATACTTCCCTCAATATTTTAAATAATAGAACTATTAGAGAATCAGAAACTCCTTTGATGAGAAAAACGATTCCAAATTTACAGATTCATAAAATAGATTTCTATCCTGAAACAACTGAATATTGGGAAATTAGCCCAGGAGCACTAGCTCTTTTCCAAGCTACTCCTGAGACTACCGGATTGGATTTATACTCTTTATCTGAACAGAGACTCACAAAAAGAATGACATGTGCTATTTCAACTGGTATTGGAATCAAAATGCCTCCCAGGCACTTTGGGTTAATTAAGGAATGCTCCTATTAAGCATTAAAAGGAATCTGTGTCCACGCAGTAGTTACAGACCCAGACTACCAAGGAGAAATCCAAATAATTTTACAAAATGAAGGAAAGGATGAAAGGATGATCTATTTATTAATAAACATGATAGAACTGCCCGACTCCTGATTTTCCCACGTGTAAGTGGTAAGTACAAAATGAGAAGAACCTCCCACCCTACTAACAGTCAGAGACGATGGAGGGTTTGGGTACACAAATGAAACACATGCAACTAGAGCTGAAGTCTGGGTGACGCAACCTAACAGTCCTCCCACATTTGCTGATGTGGCTGCACAAGAGAAGGATAACACCATGTTAACTGACGATCCCCGGACAAGAATGGCAATATGTGCTGTTAACACATAGTGCTATGCTCATGAACAGACTGTTCTTGGAAGCCTGACTTAATGAGGATTGTCATTCATACCTCAACCTTCAAGGATATCCTACAATTAAAAGAAAAATATGAAGAAAACTATTGGGGAACCTTCAGCTAGAGAAACATAAGCCAGACCTGAACTCAGGGTAACTTCATGTGCCCAGAAAAAAAGGCCTTTTCTTTCTTAACTCTGACTTTCTATGTACAAAAGATTATACACAGCACTGGTAAGGATATAGCTCAAGTCTTAAATGGATGCTTGCAACACTAAACCCACATGAACTTAATGTATGACAAAGACTTTTAATAGTTGTTTAATGACTCAGTAATATTTCAGCTGCTGTTGTTTAGTCGCTGAGTCATGTCCGACCCCGTGGACTATAGTCTGCCAGGCTCTTCTGTCCATGGGATTTCCCAGGCAAGAATACTGAAGTGGGTTGCCGTTTCCTCCTCCAGGGGATCTTTCTGATCCAGCGATCTTTCCCACCCAGGGATTGCCTGCATTAGCAGGAGGATTCTTTACCACTACGCCACCAGGGAAATTCAACATTTCAGCTACACCGAACTAAATCCTAACCGGCCATGTGTGATTAGACTCTGTTCTATACAGCTGTTATATTACCTTGCTCAGAAGGATAAGGTCCAAGGAATTTTAATGTCTGCTAATGCATATGCTAAAGAATCTCTTGATGAGGGTGAAGGAGATGCAAAAAGCCAACTGAAAACCAAATATTAAAAAAACTAAGATCATGGCATCCGGCCCCATTACTACACGGCAAATAGAAAGGGAAAAGGTGGAAGCACTGCTTCTAGATGAAGTCTTTGCCAAACACAAAGATTTGAATGCCATAATACAGCTTCTCACAAGTTAGAATTAGAACCCATATTGTTTGTCTCTAGGTCCAAAATAAGAAGTCAATGAAAAGTGGGAATGAGCAAGAAAATGTGAATTCTCTAAATATATATGAATACTTTAGCTAAGAAAACCAGGAAACTGTATTATGTGACTTAGCTGCACTGAGTCCATGTATATGTACATGTGTAAATGTGTGTCTGTATGTGTGATTATGTCTGTGTGAATAATGTGTTTGTGTTTTTTAATGTATCTGCCTATATACACATATACTCATATTATATATACATAATCATTTTTCCTTATAGATTCCCAATCCATGAAATAAGGATAATAACCGTATCCACATCATACAGCTGTGAGATTTAAATAAAGCCCTCACTCTGTGCCAAGCACTATTCTATGCTTTACATGCACTAATTTTACTTGCAAATGAGGAAACTGAAACATGAAGAAATTAGGTAACTTGACCACAAAGCTGTAAGTGGCAAACTAGAATTCAAATCCAGGAGAACTGGTTTCTAAGCCCAAGCTCTTTAAAATGCTCCACCTAGGAATATTTAATGCTCTACAAATGTTAACTATGACTTTCAAAAATGTATATTAATAATGAAGATAAAAATTAAAAGTTTATAAGCAAGCTAAAATAATAGATATAAAATGAAGACCCAAACTACACCAAAAACAGGGGTAAGTAACAGGTTATCAAAAACTAAGTGGCATGTTTACTATCCTGTAACAGGAAACTTGCATGTAATGGGCACCAGCATTTGCTGAATGTACTAACTGTTGTTCAGTCACTAAGTCATGTCCAACTCTTTGCAACCCCATGAACTGCAGCACGCCAGTCTTCCCTGTCCTTCACCATCTCTCAGAGCTTGCTCAAACTCATGTCCATTGAGTCTGTGATGCCATTCAACCGTCTCATCCTCTGTCACCCCCTTCTCTTCTTGCCCTCTATCTTTCCCAGCATCAGGGTCTTTTCAAATGAGTCAGCTCTTCTCATTAGGTGGCCAAAGTATTGGAGCTTCACCTTCAGCATCAGTCCTTCCAATGAATATTAAGGATTGATTTTCTTTAGGATTCACTGGTTTCATCTCCTAGCAGCCCAAGGGACTCTCAAGAGTCTTCTCCAACACCATAGTTAAAAAGCATCAATTCTTTGGCGCTCAAGTCTTCGTTATGGTCCAACTCTCACATTCATACATGACTACTGGAAAAACCATAGCTTTAACTGTATGAACCTTTGGTGGCAAACTAATGTCTCTGCTTTTTAGTACACTGTCTAGGTTTTTCATAACTATTCTTCCAAGGAGCATTCAATAAAGACCACCACTTAAAAGAGTAACAATGGTAGGTGTTATGGGTTGCACTATGCCCCCTAAAAACATATTCAAGTCCTAACTCCCAGTACCTATGAATATAACCTTATTTGAAAGAAGGTTATAGGGTCTTTGCAAATATAATCAAGACAAGGGCATACAGGGTAATTCGCTGGCAATTCAGCAGTTAGGACTCCAAGCTTCCACTGCAGGTTCAATTCCTGGTCATGAAACTAAGATCCTGCAAGTCACATGGTGTGGCCAAAAAAATATTCATTAAATGAGGTCATACTGGATTAGGGTGTCCTTATAAGTGAAAAATTTGGACACTGACACACACAAGGAGGAGACAGAGACAGCTAAAGGAGCTGCAAGCCTAGGAATACTGAGGCCTGCTGGCCATCACTGGCAGCTGGGAGAAAAGAATGGAAGAGATTCTCCTCCAAGACTCCAGGAAAAGCCAACCTCTCCAACATCTTGCTGTGGAACTTCTAGCCTCCAGAAGTGTTAGAGGGTAAGTGTCTGCTGTTTTAAGCCACCCAGTTTCTGGTAATTTGTCAAAGTAGCCCTGCTGTTGGTGTGTCAGCTGCTCAGTTGTGTCTGACTCTTTGCAATCCCATGTACTGCAGCCCATCAGGTTCCTCTGTCCATGGAATTTTCCAGGCAAGAATACTAGTGTTGCTTGCCATTCCCTTCTCCTGACCCAGGGAATCTTCCTGACCCAGGGATCGAACCCAGGTCTCCTAAATTGCAGGTACGTTCTTTACCATCTGAGCCACCAGGAAAGCCCAGAAGCTAATATAATCAGTGTGATGTCAGAATAACATAAAAAATCACAACGTTTCATTTAGAAAAATAGTTTGTCATTTTTCCGTAAAACTAACCACGTGCTCAACAATCTTAGTCTTGGGTATTTGTCCCATAAAAATGAAAACTTAACATTCACATAAATACCTGTACATAAACTTTCACAGGAACTTGGTTCACAATACCCTACAACTGGAAACAACTCAAAGTGGCTAAACGGTTACTTAACCATTCAGTGGGAGGAGAATGGTTAAACTCTGGCACAGCTATACAACTGAATACTATTCAGCAATAAATATGAGCACAACTCTCATCGATTCATGCAAAAACCTGGAGGACCTCAGCAGCATCATGCTTAGTGAAAAAAAAGTGTATCCCAGGGGCTTCCCTAGTAGCTCAGTGGTAAAGAATCCACCTGCCAACACAGGAGACATGGATTCAACCCCACATGCTGCAAGCAACTAAGCCCGTGAGCAACAACTGACCTGTGCTCGAGCACCTAGCAACCGCAACTGCTGAAGCCCACACGCCTAGAGCCACAACAAGAGAAGCCACCGCAGTGAGGCCCACATTCCACAACAAACAGCAGCCTCCAGTCCCTGCAACTAGAGGAGGCTTGAGTGCAGCAAGGAAGACCCAGCACAGCCAAAAATAAATTGAAAACAAATTTTTTTTAAAGTGTTTCGTGAAGGGTCACAAACTGTTTCATTCCATTTATATAACATTCACAAAATGACAAAACTAGAGAGATAGAGACCAAGTCAGCAGGTCGAACTGCACAGAACTTTACACACATAAACACACTGAATGCACATACACACTGGTTAAAACTAACTTACAGGTCTACAGTCCAGTCAACAATACTGTACCAAGGTCAATTTCCTGCTTTTGATATTATACTACAACCACATAAGATGTCACCATTGGGAAAAACTGAGACAAGGGTTCATAGACTCTTTGTACAATTTTTGCAACTTGCTCTGAGTTAATTATTTCAAAGTAAAAAGTTTTATTTTAGAAAGCCACCTAAAAAACAAAAAAGGGATAAAGTATGTTAAATCAATATCAAAAATGTTTTGCTTCTTACCTTCAGACTCTTCAGATAATTTGAAAGCATACTAGGATGGAATCGATTTTCTTCAGCAACTTGACTGTCATATCTTGGTCCTAACATTGTTTTCAGAGGTAAGAATCTTCCTAAATAACATGAAGATAGGTTATAATTTTCATTAACGAAAATGTTCTGGATTAAAACTCTATAATTAGCAATTCTCAAAATCACCTTCTTACAATATTTTTAATGGAATTGTTCGTAAAATACTCTCAACCTATACTATACTGTGGGCAGGAATCCCTTAGAAGAAATGGAGTAGTCATCATGGTCAACAGAAGAGTCCAAAATGCAGTACTTGGATGCAATCTCAAAAACGACAGAATGACATCTGTTCGTTTCCAAGGCAAACCATTCAATATCACGGTAATCCAAGCCTATGCCCCCATCAGTAACGCTGAAGAGGCTGAAGTTGAACAGTTCTGTGAAGACCTACAAGACCTTTTAGAACTAACACCCAAAAAAGATGTCCTTTCATTATAGGGGACTGGAATGCAAAAGTAGGAAGTCAAGAAACACATGGAGTAACAGGCAAATTTGGCCTTGGAGTATGGAATGAAGCGGGGCAAAGGCTAATAGAGTTTTGGGAAGAGAATGCACTGGTCATAGCAAACACCCTCTTCCAACAACATAAGAGAAGACTCTACACTTGGACATCACCAGATGGTCAACACCAAAATCAGACTGATTATATTCTTTGCAGCCAAAGATGGAGAAGCTCTATACAGTCAGCAAAAACAAGACCGGGAGCTAACTATGGCTCAGATCATGAGCTCCTTATTGCCAAATTCAGACTGAAATTGAAGAAAGTAGGGAAAACTACTACACCATTCAGGTATGACCTAAATCAAATCCCTTATGGTTATACAGTGGAAGTGAGAAATAGATTTAAGGGACTAGATCTGACAGACAGAGTGCCTGATGAACTATGAACTGAGGTTCGAGACATTGTACAGGAGACAGGGATCAAGACCATCCCCATGGAAAAGAAATGCAAAAAAGCAAAATGGCTGTCTGAGGACACCTTACAAATAACTGTGAAAAGAAGAGAAGTGAAAAGCAAAGGAGAAAAGGAAAGATACAAGCATCTGAATGCAGAGTTCCAAAGAATAGCAAGAAGAGATAAGAAAGCCTTCCACAGTGATCAGTGCAAAGAAATAGAGGAAAACAACAGAATGGGAAAGACTAGAGATCTCTTCAAGAAAATCAGAGATACCAAGGGAACATTTCATGCAAAGATGGGCTCAATAAAGGACAGAAATGGTATGGACCTAACAGAAGCAAAAGATATTAAGAAGAGGTGGCAAGAATACACAGAAGAAATGTACAAAAAAGAGCTTCACAACCCAGATAATCACGATGGTGTCATCACTCACCTAGAGCCAGATATCCTGGAATGTGAAGTCAAGTGGGCCTTAGAAAGTATCACTACGAACAAGCTAGTGGAGGTGATGGAATTCCAGTTGAGCTGTTTCAAATCCTGAAAGATGATGCTGTGGAAGTGCTGCACTCAATATGCCAGCAAATTTGGAAAACTCAGCAGTGGCCACAGGACTGGAAAAGGTCAGTTTTCATTCCAATCCCAAAGAAAGGCAATGCCAAAGAATGCCCAAACTACTGCACAATTGCACTCATCTCACACGCTAGTAAAGTAATGCTCAAAATTCTCCAAGCCAGGCTTCAGCAATATGTAAACCGTGAACTTCCTGATGTTCAAGCTGGTTTTAGAAAAGTCAGAGGAACCAGAGATCAAATTGCCAACATCTGCTGGATCATCGAAAAAGCAAGAGAGTTCCAGAAAAACATCTATTTCTGCTTTATTAACTATGCCAAAGCCTTTGACTGTGTGGATCACAATAAACTGTGGAAAATTCTTAAGGAGATGGAAATATCAGACCACCTGACCTACCTCTTGAGAAACCTATATGCAGGTCAGGAAGCAACAGTTAGAACTGGACATGGAACAACAGACTGGTTCCAAATAGGAAAAGGAGTATGTCAAGGCTGTATATTGTCACCCTGCTTATTTAACTTATATGCAGAGTACATCATGAGAAACCCTGGGCTGGAAGAAGCACAAGCTGGAATTTAGATTGCCAGGTGAAATATCAATAACCTCAGATATGCAGATGACACCCCCCTTATGGCAGAAAGTGAAGAGGAACTAAAAAGCCTCTTGATGAAAGAGGAGAGTGAAAAAGCTGGCTTAAAGCTCAACATTCAGAAAACTAAGATCATGGCATCTGGTCCCATCACTTCATGGCAGATAGATGGTGAAACAGTGAAAACAGTGTCAGACTTTATTTGGGGGGGCTCCAAAATCACCGCAGATAGTGACTGCAGCCATGAAATTAAAAGACGCTTACTCCTTGGAAGGAAAGTTAAGACCAACCTAGATAGCATATTCAAAAGCAGAGACATTACTTTGCCAACAAAGGTCCGTCTAGTCAACGCTGTGGTTTTTCCAGTGGTCATGTATGGATGCAAGAGTTGGACTGTGAAGAAAGCTGAGCGCCAAAGAATTGATGCTCTTCAACTGTGGTTTTGGAGAAGACTCTTGAGAGTCCCTTGGACTGCAAGGAGATCCAACCAGTCCATCCTAAAGGAGATCAGTCCTGGGTGTTCATTGGAGGGACTGATGCTGAAGCTGAAACCCCAATATTTTGACCACCTCATGCGAAGAGTTGACTCATTGGAAAAGACCCTGATGCTGGGAGGGGTTAGGGGCAGGAGGAGAAGGGGACACCAGAGGATGAGATGGCTGGATGGCATCACTGACTCGATGGACAAGAGTCTGAGTAAGCTCCGGGAGCTGGTGATGGACAGGGAGGCCTGGTGTGCTGTGATTCATGGGGTTGCAAAGAGTCGGACACAACTGAGCAACTGTACTGAACTGAACTGATACTATACTTTCAAAGGGCACTATACTGGAACTTTTAAGGACAACATATATTCTAGAAATCGACAATCAAATATAACAGCAAAAGAAATTACCAGTAAATTGAATGTCCAGAAAGATGTTCAGAAAGTTCTAACCCACTATATTACAAAGTTACTGCCTTAAAACCTTTAAAGATATAGTACTAGAAAACTGATAATGAAGTAAATTAAATCAATTCTTTGATATTCCTATTAAGCTTTTTTAATATGAAATTGGAACTTCTGATGCCGAGCAGGGCCTTGTGGAGCTCTTGGGCATGGAGGCCTTTTTGTCCCCCATTCTTTAAAGGCAAGACTCAGAGCCTCCATGATCAAGATGGTGATCAGAGGAGGAGCAGCAAGGAAACCACCTGAGGCAAGATTAAGGGGAACAGAAAGGCTCATCAAGATGAGGAGACCACCTAGCACCCTGCACACACCCTAATCCTGTCAGCAACCCCACCCTTTTGAAACTTGAAGGAATGAAGACTGTTACTGCCTTGATAATTACCACATACCCCTATCCCATCTCTTCATAGGAAACAGATGGGCAAACAGTGTCAGACTTTATCTTTTTGGGCTCCAAAATCACTGCAGATGGTGACTGCAGCCATGAAATTAAAAGATGCTTACTCCTTGGAAGGAAAGTTATGACCAACCTAGATAGCATATTCAAAAGCAGAGACATTACTTTGCCAACAAAGGTCCGTCTAGTCAAGGCTATGGTTTTTCCAGTGGTCATGTATGGATGTGAGAGTTGGACTGTGAAGAAAACTGAGCGCCAAAAAATTGATGTTTTTGAACTGTGGTGTTGGAGAAGACTCTTAAGAGTCCCTTGGACTGCAAGGAGATCCAACCAGTCCATTCTCACCCAGGGAGATCAGTCCTGGGTGTTCTTTGGAAGGAATGATGCTAAAGCTGAAACTCCAGTACTTTGGCCACCTCATGCGAAGAGCTGACTCATTGAAAAAGACTCTGATGCTGGGAGGGATTGGGGGCAGGAGGAAAAGGGGATGACAATGAGAATGAGATGACTCGATGGACCTGAGTTTGAGTGAACTCCAGGAGATGGTGATGCACAGGGAGGCCTGGCGTGCTATGATTCATGGGGTTGCAGAGAGTCAGACATGACTGAGCGACTGAACTGAACTGAACTGAACCTGTCTGACTGTTAAATCTAACCTTTCCCTATTCAGGGAAGGGGGACACAGTTTTTTAGGTGCTAGCCTACTAAGTTCCCCCTTTGCCTGGCAAAATAGTAACGCCACTCTTTCCTTCTCCTCCATAACTCTGTCTCCATATTTCTGTTTGGCACTGGTGCACAGACAGCCAAGATTTTGGCAACACTTTCTCCGTTTTACAGACCTTATCCTACATCCCAGAAGAAGAATCAGGATGAGAAGCATACTAACCAAAATCACTCACCAAACAACTATTACAGTGATTCTAATTTCAGTAAAACTAACTTTTTGGCCTTTTTTTTCCCTGAATCACCATGTAAACATAGGGGAAGTTATAAAATCAATTTTTAAATCATCTATTTTAGCTGATTTATACTATAAAATCACTAATTATAAACATCTACCTAAAATCATATCTAAGAGAAGTCTTAACATGTATCCATAGACTTTAGCCAAAACAAATAAAAAGATCATTTTTTTTTCTATTTTTATTTTCCACAAAGAGTTGGATATGACTTAGCAACTGAACATTTTCTACAAAACAACTCAAGATCAACAGTAACCTCCATGTTGCTAAGTCCAATGGTCAACTCTCAGTTCTCAAAAACTGATCATTTTTTAACTCAGAGGGAGTTCCTGAATCTCTTTCTTCACAAGGCTTCCAGGACACTACATCCTCCCATTTCTCCCCTCTGTCCTCTCCTTCTCAGTCTCCTTTACTAGCGCCTCCTTATCGCCCTGGCCCCTCTATGTTTTGTCCCAGGGCTCAGTCTTTGTACCTCCTTTCTTTCTACACTCTCTGCCTTGGTGTCTCATTCGGTCTCACAGGTTTAAAAGCCATCAAGGGACTAATAACTCACAAACATGTAACTCTGTGCCAAATGTCTCCCTTAACTCTAGAATCAAATATCAAATCACTGACCCGACTTACTAGTCTCTGCTGCTGCTGCTAAGTCGCTTCAGTTGTGTCCAACTCTGTGCGACCCCATAGATGGCAGCCCACCAGGCTCCCCGTCCCTGGGATTCTCCAGGCAAGAACACTGGAGTGGGTTGCCATTTCTTTCTCCAATGCGATGTCTAACAGATGTCTCAGACTTGGTATCCAAATCTGAGCTCTCAATTTTCAAACTCCTCTTAAGGTCCTCCGCATCTCAGCAAATGTAACACCCTTTTTTTCTTTAACAGTTTAGGCCAAAAGCTGTGGCATTATCCTTGATCCATCTCTTTTCTTACACACCCCACATTCAACCATCAGCAAATCCTATCAGATCTGTCTTCAAAATACGTCCAGAATCTGACCACTTCTACCATCTCACCTAGATTATTATACTTCATCTAGTTTATTTACTAGATATTTATTAAGTGCCTATTATGTAACAGGCATTATTCTAGATGCATGGAATATATTAGTGAAAAGAACTTAAAAAAAATAAAAAAACAGATAAAAACCCCTGCCCTCATGAAGCGTAATTTCTATTGAGTAAACCACAAACAAGAAACATAATAAATAATAATAAGGTATGTTAGAAGTTTCATCCCACTAAACCTGTCTTTTCATTGTCATCTCAGAGATCTCATCCTATTTGCTCTACATACCCTTAACCTCTGTGCTTGTCCCTTACTGCTCAGCCACACTCTCCTGACAAAAACCCAGACCAAGATAAACCCAACCATCTGATTTCTTTGGGCCTACCCCTGTGCAGCTCGACTCCTAGAGAAAATCTCAGATGGGTGACAATATAAATTATAATCACCAATTTCGAAGGCAATCTTCTGTTTCACATCTTTTTCTCATTTTTAAAATATACTAAGCTCCTCTACCCCCTTTTTCAACTGATGGCTCCATGTTATACATTACTGAAAAGAAAAGACAAAAAGAAGCAACTTCTTATGTTTAACACATACCAGACACCATTTAAAACACTTTATATAGATTTATTAATTTACTCCTAACATCTGATGGACAGCGAGGCCTGGCGTGCTGCAGTCCATGGGGTTGCAAAGAGTCGGA
Organism: Bos indicus; assembly: GCF_029378745.1. Classification (NCBI taxonomy): domain Eukaryota; kingdom Metazoa; phylum Chordata; class Mammalia; order Artiodactyla; family Bovidae; genus Bos; species Bos indicus. Next base: position 61,317,622 of record NC_091768.1, on the reverse strand, counting down.
CACGACTGAGAGACTGAACTGAACATAAACATACATAATGTTATTATCCCCATTTTACAGATGAGGAAATCAAGACAAGAGAGATTAAATAACTTGGAAACTGTCACAATTCTAGTAAATGAGAGAATAGTGATTCAAACCTAGGTGATCTGGACATGGAGTCCACAAATATAACTGCTATTCAACAGCACCTCTCCACCACTGGGTGGAAACTTGCCTCACTTTTATAGTTATAAACCTTTCTGTCCATTTTCTCTTTCATTTTCTTGAGTCCATTTTCTCTTTCATCCTCTGTCTTTCCTCCCATTAAAGGCAAATCCCTTCCCTCTGCTCTGGATTCCTTTCCATTTTGCCTTCAAAAAGACATCAACCTTTCCTCCCTTCCGTGTGGTTACCAACTTTTCTAATATCTTACGTCTTAGCAGTATCTCATACATCTGACTCTTCCTTCCTTCCTAAAAAATTCTCTTGGCTTCCATAACACTAGACTCATTTAGTTTGAGGAGTTTCTTGTCAGAGAAACTAGCATAACTTATCCTGACTAACCAAATACCATGCTTTTAAAAACTGTCTTTATGCTAATGATCCTTAAATGTACATCTACAACTCGAACTTGTTTGAATTCCAAACCATATATCCAGCTGTGTACTCAACATCTCTACCTGTGCAGTCAGGATCTTAACAACCTGCCTTCTACTCCCTCCCCCAACAAGCCCTAACGGTACCAATCATCCAACTGCATAAGGACTAAGTTTTTACTTTCTTCCTCTCATTCTAAATCCAACAATCCAAGTCTTGTCTATCTTCCCTCTTTGTTGTTGTTGTCATTTAGTGGCAGGTCGTGCCCCATTCTTCTGTGATCCCATGGATTGGGATCTTCCAAGTAAGAATACCGGGGTGGGCCACCATCTTCTTTCTCCAGGGGATCTTCCCAACTCAGGGATCAAACCCTCATCTCCTGCATTGCAGGTACATTCTTTTACTGCTGAGCAACTGGGGAAGTTCATCTTCCCCATTAATTTTCTCCAATCAGCCTGTGCACACTCAGTTGCTTCCGTCATGTCCAACTCTTTGCAACCCTATGGACCGTAGCCCACCTTTGTCCCTGGGATTCTCCAGGCAAGAATACTGGAGTGGGTTGGCATGACTCCTCCAAAGGATCTTCCCAACCCAGGGATTGAACCCACATCTCCTGCACTACAGGCATATTCTTTGCTGCTAAGCCACCAAGGAAGCCAACTACTCCAACTCTACTTCTAAACCATCACCATTCTTTCACCCAGACTGCCATGAAAGTTCCTAAATAGTCTCCTCACTCTCATTCTTGTCTCTTTCATCAAACACAGAGCAATCAAAGTGAGCTTCTTTAAACTGCAGTCAAATCATCTCACCCCAGTGCTTAAGAAATGGCAATGGTTTGCCAGTGCACTTTGAAAGTATATAAATATTAAAATCCCTTATTACACCCTAAAGCCTTTAGGACTTGGCTCAAACACTCCATCCTCATATCCATGCTGCTGCTGCTGCTGCTGCTGCTGCTGCTGCTGCTAAGTCACTTCAGTCGTGTCCGACTCTGTGTGACCTTGTAGACGGCAGCCCACCAGGCTCCCCCGTCCCTGGGATTCTCCAGGCAAGAACACTGGAGTGGGTTGCCATTTCCTTCTCCAATGCATGAAAGTGAAAAGTGAAAGTGAAGTCACTCAGTCGTGTCCGACTCTTGGAGACCCCATGGACTGCAGCCCACCAGGCTCCTCCATCCATGGGATTTTCCAGGCAAAAGTACTGGAGTGGGGTGCCATTGCCTTCACCCCTCATATCCATATCCTCACTTTAAGGCTGATATCTCTCCATCATCATTCTATCCTAACAGAAAGCTTTAAAATAAAAACAAAACAACAAAAAAAACACAAAAACCCAACAATATATCTAGCATACTTTTTTTTGGGTTAGCCTGTGCAACTTGTGGGATCTTCGTTCCCCTGACTAGAGATCAAAACCCAGCCCTTGGCAGTCAGAGGAGGACCACCAGAGAATTCCATCTAGCAAACTTCTCGGAGAAGGCAATGGCACCCCACTCCAGTACTCTTGCCTGGAAAATCCATGGACAGAGGAGCCTGGTAGGCTGCAGTCCATGGGGTCTCGAAGAGTCGGACATGACTGAGCGACTTCCCTTTCACTTTTCACTTTCATGCATTGGAGAAGGAAATGGCAACCCACTCCAGTGTTCTTGCCTGGAGAATCCCAGGGACGGAGGAGCCTGGTGGGCTGCCGTCTATGGGGTCACACAGGGTCAGACATGACTGAAGTGACTTAGCAGCAGCAGCAGCAGCAGCAGCAAACTTCTACTTATTCAAGATAACTCACACACACTTCCTCTGGGAAGTCTTCCCTGAACCCTTTCTTCTTCCCTAACCTCAAACAAAGAATTGGGTTTATCCTCTAGTATCTCATACGGAGAAGGCAATGGCACTCCACTCCAGTACTCTTGCCTGGAAAATCCCATGGGCGGAGGAGCCAGGTAGGCTGCAGTCCATGGAGTCGCTAAGAGTCGGACATGACTGAGCAACTTCCCTTTCACTTTTCACTTTCATACACTGGAGAAGGAAATGGCAACCCACTCCAGTGTTCTTGCCTGGAGATTCAGAGGGACGGGGGAGCCTGGTGGGCTGCTGTCTATGGGATCGCACAGGGTCAGACACAACTAAAGTGACTTAGCAGCAGTATCTCATAATATTCTATAATAGAGTCATATTACTGTACTTGTTATAACAAAACTTTGTTTAAAAATGATGATTTACTACTTCCAAGAAACTATATGCTTTTAAGTTGAGGGACTATATCTTAATCATCTCCCAAGTCCCAAAAACTAGCACAAAGTATACACAAATATTTGCTAAGTAAAATGACTTCAAAGTCACCAATATTCTCATAAAACTATCATATTTATAGTCCCACAGTTAGTTCCCAGGAAGTTCTTTACACATAGTATATATAAACTGTTATGTTGAATAATCTGCCTTTTAAGAAATGAGAAGCTAGTTTTATTCAAAGTGTTCACCTAAAATCCATCACTCAGAAGGAGAAAAAAAAGAATTCTTCAGAAGTTCCTTCAGAAAAGCCTCAGAAGGAGAAAGGGCCTATCTCCAAGAGCTCTCTCACTGGAAGTCTGGTTTAAGTAGAAAAAGGAACTTCAGTGGGGAACAAATTGTTTTTATAATTAGTGCCATCTTCTTTCTGATTCAGAAAAATTATGAACTTGCATAGTACTAATAAGAGTTGGTGATGGACAAGGAAGCCTGGCGTGCTACAGTCCATGGGGTCGCTAAGAGTCAGACATAACTGAGCAACTGAACTGAACAAGGCATCCTAACGTTTACAATGAGAAAATTTAGCCATCATATTTTTCTAAATGTGCAAAATATCAAAGAAATTATACAATAAGCATGGATTCTTTTTCTAATGAGAAAAAAGAGGAAGAAAAGAGGAGGCAGAAATTGGGAATATGAATGATTCCTTATTTTTCCCTAAAGCTTGCAATAATATAGCTAGCATTTCTTGTTCTACTACTATAAAACACTGCCAACCCTGCATTATCTAAAATACACAATGTGTCATGAACGCTTCTAGGACACAGAATTTTAAGGTAAATTCAGAGAGATTTAAGAATTTTATGTTGTATTCCCTTTACTTTTTAACAAGGGTCACATGCCAAAGCAGACCTGATTACCAGTAAAGATCCAGTTGGTTGCCAGGAGGCCTGGGGTTCTGTCCAGGGCCCACAGCTGCTCAGATGAGCTGAGTTTAGTGACTCAGTGAGCACAATAACTAAAAGTCTAGCTTTTGGGGGTTAAAATACTCCAATACAATAAAAAGGAAAACTTTTTTATTCCTGACCCTTCATCTCCAGGAGAGGGAAAAAGAAAAGAAAAGCACACAACTCTATTTCTTAGAGTGATAAAGCTGTCTAGGGCTTGCACTTCACTGGCTGCTGTCCACCCCCAGTCAGTACATACATGTGTCCCTTTATCTACCAAGAAGTCAGTATCCTGATATTTGTCATTGCCATGAGCAGACTACATTAAAATTCTGACTTTTAAGCTGTTTTTCTAATTCCAAATAAAAAATAATTCTCTTTTGACAAGATCTTCTTTATGATTTTGTTTTCCTCACAAATAAATGTAGCTGGTAACTCTAATAATAAAGCATCCAGAAACATGTGCCAAGTTAAAAAAGAAGTCAGACATCTAAGTTCAGAGGTTTCTTCATAACTCTATAATGGGGGAAAATGTTAAAAAAAAAAAAAAAAAGATTCAATACTAAGTTAGAGATAACAAGGGAAAAAAGTCAAAATGTCTGAAGAGTAAGACCTATAAAGAAAAGTGTAAAGAACTGTAATTAATTCATCTAAAGAAAGTACAATGACTATCAACTACAAGTGAAAATGCCTATAAAAATGGTTAGAACATAAAGAAAATTATTTCATTTTTGTTAAGGAAAACCATTTCCTCACCCTAAGACTTATTTAGATTATCTTTCAATAAGACTTTTATCCATCATTTATATGGTTTTACTGACTGAAGATTTAACATAAAATGTGAAGAAAAGCTGACAAACCAGAAGAATCAGAAAACATGAATTAAAAAATGACTACAGAATCTTCTCTTCCAACCATTTAAAATAAGTAGGCAGACATACTAAAGATGTGTATATAATTAATAAGCATGCATAGTTCACTACAAATCCTTTAATTTTGTTTCAAAACATCTTCTAGAAAAAGCATTAGGTTGACGTTAGTTAAACTTTAAAATTTTAATTCTTCAAAAGAAACAACAAAAGAGAATGAAAAGGCAAGCCACAAACTGGAGAAAAGACTTGAAAAGCATATGAAGTTCCAATACTTTGGCCATCTGATGCAAGAAGCCAACTCACTGGAAAAGACCCTGATGCTGGGAAAGACTGAGGGCAAGAGGAGAAGGGGTAACAGAGGATGAGTTGGTTGGATAGCATCACCGACTCATTGGATGTGAGTTTGAGCAAACTCCAGGAGATTGAGAAGGACAGGGAAACCTGGCGTGCTGCAGTTCAAGGGGTTGCTAAGAGTTGGACATGACTTAGCAATTGAACAACAAAAAAAAGATTTGTATTTACAACATATAAAGAAAAATAACAACTCAAAAATAAAACCACCCAATTTTAAAAATCAGCAAAGGAACTTCCCTGGTGACCCAGTGGCTAAGACTCTGAGTTCCCAATGCAGGGGTCCTAGGTTGGATCCCTGGCTAGGGAACTAGATCCTACATTCTGCAACTAAGAGTTTCCACATGCCCCATCTTACGATCTCCAGTGCCGCACAAAGATCATAGATCCCAAGTGCTGCAACTAAGACCCTGCACAGTCAAATAAATAAAAATAAATATTTTTTAAATCAGCAAAAGTTTTGGACATTTCATAAAAGAAGATATTTCCAAGAAGCACATGAAAAGATGCTCAACATCAAACCACAATAAGACAGTACTAAGTCCCTATTGGGGCTTCCCTGAGAGCTCAGTTGGTAAAGAACGGGTAATATTAAAAAGACTGATCAAATCAAGTGTTAGGATATGGAGCAAAGAAAAATCCTCATACTGATAGTCAGGAATGCAAAATGTTATGACTTTGAAAAGAGTTTGGCAGTTTTTTGAAATGTTAAACGTACACCTACTGTATGATCCATCCCTCTCCTAAAGATTTACACAGGGGAAAAGAAAACATATGCCCATACAAAGAACTGCACATTAATGTTCATAGTAAGTTAGTATGCAACAGCCAAAAACTGAAAACCCAAAGGACCATCAACGAATGAATGAATAAACAAATCTAATTTAAACCGGTGTAGCTGTAACAATAGACTATTACTTGGCAGTAATAAGGGATGAGTTAATGATACACACAAGCACACGTATAAATCTCAAAATAATAATGCTGAGTGAAAGATGCCAGAGATCGTCCCCAAAAGAGAGTATGTTTCCATTTATTTTAAAAATTATACAAAATGCAAACTAAATCTATAGTGACAGAGAGCAGATCACCGGTTGCCTGCAGAGGGAGGGATTATCAAGAGCTGGAGGAAACCTGAAGAGGTGATGATTATGTTTACTATCTGTGTTTCATAGGGGGTGTGCGGAAGTCAAAATTTACCCAACGGTACACTTTTAAATTTAAAGTCTGTTGGGTCAAACTCAAAGATGAAAAAGTCCTCAAAAGTCATTCTTTAAAAAAAAAAAAGATTTTAAAAAACTAAGCAAAACAAAAACCTCCAGTCTCGGTGTGGATCAATTTCACCGCTGGGAACTGCCCTTCCTCTTCTTAAGCCTTCCTTCATCTCAAGACCGACAGACACCCTTCCGAGAACCCTGAAAGGTTTACAAAACTCTTGACTAAGCTTCAAAGTACTGCCCCTTGAGTTCTTGCGTCCTCAGTTCCTGCCACACAGAAACCTCCTATCTACCTTCCTGTTTGCAACATTTAGCCTTAACAAGTGCCCCTATTCCCTCCAGTCCAGATTCCCAAACAAGCTTCATCGGACCGAACATATCTCGGTCCTGAAACACCACTACCGAAAGCTGCACGCCCTCAGCCCACTCTCGGACCCGCCCGTGCGCGGGGACTCGAACACCCCGGTCCCGGTTACCTGCCACCGGCTGGCCGCGCCGCGGACAGTTTAGCCACCGCGGCGGGATCTTGTTGTGAGCCATGTCTTGGGGCCGCGCACAGCCGCCCCTCCACCAACGCTCGGCCTAGCCGCCGCCTCCTCGCGGTCCGCTCTGAACCACAGGTCTGAGGTACCCGAATCCCGGACGGCGTCCGAACCCTAGCCGCTCGGACGCGGGTAATGTCAGCGGCAGCGCGCCACTTCCATTCAGGCTCAACTCTAGGCGAGCCCACAATGCACCGCCACTTCCGCCCCCAAAGGCCCCACCCACTTCTTTCCGAGGTCAGAGGTGAAAAAGAGACGCCGGCGGAGGGATGGGAAGGAGTTAAGGCCAAGGCGAGTGGAAGGGGCGGGTCTTCCCTCGCCCCGCCCCGCCCAAATCTCGGACAGCTCTGTGGGCGACTTTGCACATGCTCGGCTGCTATAGTGGGAGAAGGCAATGGCACCCCACTCTGGTACTCTTGCCTGGAAAATCCCATGGACAGAGGAGCCTGGTAGGCTGCAGTCCATGGGGTCGCTAAGAGTCAGACACGGCCGAGCGACTTCACTTTCACTTTTCACTTTCATGCATTGGAGAAGGAAATGGCAACCCACTCCAGTGTTCTTGCCTGGAGAATCCCAGGGACGGGGGAGCCTGGTGGGCTGCTCTCTATGGGGTCGCACAGTGTCGGACACGACTGAAGCGACTTAGCAGCAGCAGTAGCAGCAGCAGCAGCTGCTGCCATAGTACGGGATACCGCAGAACTACCGTTCTTTACATTTCTGTCTCGACAGCCGATGGAAACCCTGGAGAATGAAAGGAAACCAAGCCTCTTTCCAAGCGTAGAGTAGTCCGCAGATTTCGTTAAGGCATCTGTTTTACTGACGAAAGGGGCTTTCCCGCCGCCGTCATACCCCAAGAGCCTGATCGCCCTTTTTTCGGCCAAGTTTGGCGTCCCGGCAGGATCTGGGTTTGACTGGGAATTGGAAAAGTTTTTCCTGACTTGGATTAGCGGAACAAGCTTTAGAGAAACTCTAAGGGCGAGAGATTGGAGCACCAGAAATGAAGGATTTCTCTTTGGGGGTGTGCTTCTAGGGATCCATGAAGCATCTGAAATTAACCCCAAAATGGGTTTTATGAGTTTTGTTTCTACATTTCTGGAGCAGTTTTATAGTGTATTTGGGAGTCTCAAAGTTACCAACTAATGTGTGTAATTGGCAAAGGCAGGAATTGCTCAGTGGAGTACCGCTACGCGGCAGTGTTCTCAATTTGGTTTACCAAATGGTCTTTCCTTCCAGTTAAGCCCGTGAGATTGGAAGCATCTTCCAATTCCAGGCGATTGGAAGTTCATTTTATAAACTGTGTCCTGTAATAAGACTTTCTATAGCTACTAGACTAATTTAGTTAAAGTATGAAATATAAAGCTGGATGCTGGCAAGTTAATTATAGTGTTAACAGGCTGGTTTTAAATGTTAGTGCTGTATTTGAACTGCAAGAGAATGCGGTTTGGGGCAGGGCAGGGAATGCGTGTTAAAGCAGTGGTCTCCAACCTTTTTGACCAATTTCATGAGAGACAGTTTTTCCACGAACCAGGCTAGGGAGAGGGGGTGGGTTTCAAGATGATTCAAGTGCATTTCATTCATTGTGCACTTTTATTTCTATTATTATGACACCAATTCCACCTTAGATCATCAGGCATTAGATCCTGGAGGTTGGGGATCTGATGTTAAAGTGCTGGTGAGAAACTTGTGGGACTGCTCAGCTCCCAAATGCCTGGACCATCTCAATATGATCAGAATTCTCCCCAGAAATGGAAAGGGGCTCTCTCTGTTTGAGAGAGCCTGAATTAGTTGGCACTCCTGGTCTGTCTGGCTGTTATATCTGTTGAGACCTTTTAGTGAAAGTAACACTCCTCTGCTAACAGGAAAAGATAAGACTCAGTTGCCTTACAAACCAGCCAATTACAATTACAATCTGGGCAATTACAATCTGCCCAGATAATGGCCAATTCTAGTGTCTGCTGGCAGAGTGGAGTTGGAGCAAAGAGGAGGTCAAGACATGTTAATGAGAATGTGTTTGTGGTTCCAGAAAGCCAGGGAGGACTCACGTTGGTCACTCTGTGGGCATCTGTTTTTCCTCTTGGAGAACGGCAGAGAGGTGAGAGTAGGGGTAAATAAGATTGAATTTTCCCTGTTGACAAAAAGGAAAAAGACTTTCCCCTTTCCTAGAACATTTTCTTCCAAAAACTTTTATTTGTAAATCCTGCCCCATCACTTTGATACCTATATATAAGTCTTTTGAACAGCTCAGTAAGCCTCTTGACTGCTTTAAAACCTAAGAACTTTTCTCAGGGTCTGGAGAGCCATCTCTTTGTAAACAGGAAGAAAGATGGCATCCCCCTGTCTCCTTGTCACCACGGGAATTTAACCTAAAGAAAGCAGAAACATTACTTTACCAACAAAGGTCCCTACAGTCAAAGCTATACTTTTTCCAGTAGTCCTGTATGGATATGAGAGCTGAACCATAAAGAAAGCTGAACGCCAAAAAATTGATGCGTTTGAACTGTGGTGTTGGGGAAGACTCTTGAAAGTGCCTTGGACTGCAAGGAGATCCAACCAGTCAATCCTAAAGGAAATCAATCCTAAATATTCATTGGAAGGACTGATGCTGAAGCTGAAACTCCAATACTTTGGCCATCTGATGAGAAGAGCTGACTCATTGAAAAAGACCCTGATGCTGGGGAAGATTGAAGGCAAGAGCAGAAGGGGACAACAGAGGATGAGATGGTTGGATGCCATCACGGACTCAATGGACATTGAGTTTGAGCAGGCTCCAGGAGTTGGTGAAGGACAGGGAAGCCTGGCATGCTGTAGTCCGTGGGGTTGCAAAGAGTCAGACATGACTGAGTGACTGAACAACAATAACAACAACACCTGGTTCCAAGCTGTAAGTTGCAAAGATAGAACTCATGTCTGTTATGTCTTCTGCATTGGTAAGTGGGTTCTTTACCACTAGCACCACCTGGGAAGCCCTCTCTATGTGTGGCTATGTCCAAATTTCCAGTCCATCCATTGAATTCCGGCCCACCCTAATCCTGTGTAAACTCATCAAGATTCCATCTGCAAAAACCTATTTCCAAATAAAGCCACACTCAAAAGTACAAGGTTAGAAATTAAAGATATCTTTTGGGACAATTCAATCCATAACACCCACCATGACTTCTGGAGGCACGTCCAGACTTGTAGAAACATAAGCCCTTCCAGGAATCCCAGGAATTTGGCAGCAGCAGCAAATCAACTATACTTCAGTTTTCTAAAAAAATTATTCAGTTGTCTAGAGCGTAAAGCCTCATTGTCTATTTATGATTAGTTGTCCTTCGTGTTTTTATTTCCTGCTGTTACTGCTACTAAATCACTTCAGTCGTGTCCAACTCTGTGCGACCCCATAGACGGAAGCCCACCAGGCTCCCCTGTCCCTGGGATTCTCCAGGCAAAAACACTGGAGTGGATTGCCATTTCCTTCTCCAATGCATGAAAGTGAAAAGTGAAAGTGAAGTCGCTCAGTTGTGTCCGACTCTTCGCAACCCCATGGACTGCAGCCCACCAGGGTCCTCCATCTATGGAACTTTCCAGGCAAGAGTACTGGAGTGGGGCACCATCACCTTCTCCTAACCTGGGCGTATTTACAGGGTTTGATTTTGGTTTACTTCTGTAGGCCCTCTTGGCATGAGAGACACACATCAGTCGAATGGCCTCCTTAATTGTTTAATTGTAAAACTGTTTAATTAGTTTAACAACATCAATTCCCCAACAAAGTCTCAACATGAAATGACTCTAGTTCCAGGGTTGCGAATATATGCCCAACTCTGAACAAGTCACAAATCTGCATGCAAGGATACCACATCTATTTTGTATAAATCAACTCAATCCTGATTCTGAATTCCATTCTGTTATTAATAGAGGAAAAATAATATTCCCTCTACTTTTCTTGGCTGAGACCTCCTGTCATAAAAGACAAGAGAGAAACAAACAGAAGATTATTAACATGGACATCTCACATATGGATGTGAGATACCCAGGGAAGCTGAGAGAGCCAGCACCATACTAACATCTTGAGCCAAAGATGAAAGAATGATGTTGAGGGAAATGGAGAGACTGTGGTGACCCAAGGACTAAAGAGCAGATAAAACCAAGGAGGATCTTGGAATGCAGGAGCAGAAAAACCAGATCGTCCTTCCCTCACCCATGTTGTAACTATTAATGGAACAGTATAACCTGTCTCCCCTCCTACCCCATAGGGAGAAAGTATTTGCCCTACTCTTGCCCACCCAGTATACATGCCTCATCCAATCAGCAAATGACCCGCAAGACCTCTATCCCACTTCTTGTACCCTGGGTATTAAAGTGTACTAAGGACCCCTGTTCAACATCGGTTCTCCCTTGAGCTGGCCCACTGTTCTAATAATATCTCCCATTCTAATAAACTTTATTTCCCTCTCATTTTGTCTCATGTCTGGAAATTCTTTTCCAACCTGCACCCAGACCACGACACTTCTGATGGCCGGTACAGGGGCTTGGGGTCTCTTCCCCACCTCCTTGCTTCTCCTTTCTCATAGGGACCCTCTGCGAACAGGCAAGTGCTGTGGAAGCAACAAAGGAACTCTGGCCAGGGTTACCCTCTGGTGTGTTCCGAAGGCCCCACTGCTTACTGCACCCCAGTAGCTGCCGCCCAAACGGGTGAGGCTCTCTCCTTTGTCTTCTTTCCAACTGAGGCCTAGGCCAAGAAATACTCAAAATGGAAACCATCATCCCCTGGCCACCGCCTCCCCGATAGGATTATAAGGTGAATTCCTCAGCCATCTTCCCTGTCACTTTCACTTCTTTCCCTTTTTGGTCCAGACTGATTGACAAGAGCATAGGAGATGCCTCCGAGCCATAACCTCCCCCCGACCGCAAAAAAAAAAAAAAAGGCCTCTGAATAGTACAGCAGCTTTTGCCAAAAGCAGGGAAAGGACTCAGAATTTCCTTCCTCCTTATCTCCTGCCCCGCTCTGTCTCTCTCCATCAGATTTCTTAGATGACCTATACTCGACCTTTCATAGCCACATGATTTCTAGGAAAGGATTCTGAGGTTCCATTTGGTCCAGGTCTTTCTCCTATAATTGAAAGCCTGAAGGATCAAAAACTCTCCTCTATGCTTCAAAACCAATTCTTTTTGCATATGCAATTAAAAACAACGAGCTTGTTAAAAAACCTGCCTAAGGAAAAGCTTGAAGTTAACCCTTTCTATGACTCTGAAATACACAGACTTCAGCCTTGGGCAAATTAGAACTTAAAAAAAAAGTGGGGAGGAGTCAAAGAGACATTTTAATTATCAGGTGGAAAACTATGAGATCTCTGCCTGTCTGTCTGGATTTATGTATGTCTTGGTGTGTGTCTTTTGGGTTTTTTTTTAATATTGCTGAAGTTGTAAATGAGTTCTAACTTAATTAGCCTAAACAAAAGGAAGCCCTTACAAATCAGACAATTCTAAATACAAGAGAAATTAACCTAAATGAATTTCAGATTCACGTGAACTGGGGAATATTCAATATTAAATATCTAATATTAATGTTTGTTTGCTAATCTAATTAGACATGTCTAATATAGACATGTCTAAGCACCGTTAACATTAAGCATATTTTCATTGTGCTGGGTTTATTATAAGTTAAATATTGTTATATTGTTATATCTGTTACAAGTTTGTCAGCAAGGAAAGTACCTGGAGTGAATGAAGAAACTTCAAAAAAAAATGTAAATGAAATATGAGCTTTTGGACAAACTCCATTAAGAATAATTATACTTTAGAAATGTCTATCTAAAACAGTCTCTCTAGATTTTGGTAATCTGAATTTCTAGGGTAGTGCTAAACTAAGTGACAGACGTTTATTGAATAGCTAGGTCTTCTCCAAGTAAAATAAGATTCTGAAACATTCACTACTTAATACTAACTCCCTCTTACACAGAAACTAAAGAGACTTTGGACTACTAATGAATAATGTTTGATGCCATCCTGCGATGGTCTCTATAAGAAAGCAAATGTTTTTTTTTAGAAATCGTCACTGGTGTTTATGCTCACCAATCTATAGAATGCTAATACAACAGTCGTTCTTGGCTGCTTAAGGAAAGTAAAGTGTGTTTTCAGTAAAGATGGTATGAGAAATGAAATTACATTTTATGAAGGGAAAAGGAAGTAGGTTTGACTTACAGGTGGCTGTTTCAGGATGGGAGAACAGAGTAATGGGTACAGAAAGTGATAAGAAGGTTTTATGGAAAGTAGACTCCAAGGGAAGAGTTTTGTGTATAAATACATGTTTTCTTAAGATGTTGAACTGCCTTTGATAATGGATTTTAAGTTTCTTTACCTTTGAAGTAATCTGTTCTATGTTTACCTTTGAAATCTTTTGTTAACTTTGGCTAAGTGAGTAACTATTGTTTCATAGTGACTTATATGATCCTATCTGACTGAGTGTTACAAACCCTTTTGATATTTATTGAAAACACTTACTAAATCATTTGACTTCTAGCTAACTTTGGGATGCTTCAGAGGGCCCCTGAAACATGCCAAAAAGAGTCATTAAACTACCTGAGTTCATTTGCATGTTAAATTACTTGGGAAGTATTGTTAGAGGATTTAAACAAATATTTAAAGATTCAGATTTAAATTGTATGGTTGATGTTACTTATATAGATAGCCTAGACATTATGTGAAATTCATGAAAATCTGATATGTCCTCATATGTAAAATGTTGTCAGTTATAATTAGTTATCATGTTAAAGTGTTACAAGTGACAGCAATGATCAGGCTACCTTGTCAATTGCAATTTAATTAGATTTTAAACTTGCCTTCTATGGTTTCACTCTCATGCCTTTAAAAAAAATACTGCTAGTTCTTCAAGATTTATGGAAAAGACTTTTCTAAGATTAACTGATGAACAAACTTTGTTTGTTTGTTATCTGTAAACTGGTACCAGGCTGAAATTTAGTCTACTCTCTGTATTAAGAGAATAAAGTTTTCTTAGAATGAAGCTTTCAATAACAGATTATGAATTTCTTTGCCTTTAAGTGATTTATATTTGTTTTTAAGATATTTTGTTACTTTGGTAAAGTAAGTAAGCATTATTTAAGATTATGGTACACGTAGACAAAGCTCATTCTGCTTCTACAAAAAATAAGCCTTCACAATTAGACTTTTGCTATCCTGATGTCCTTAAAACATGGCAACATTCTACTCCTAAATCGGGGATTTAAAAATGGGTGAACAATATCTGTAAATCAAAGAGTCAGGGCCATGGAAAATCCAAGACGGCCGCTTGGCTTTTCCCAGCTCCCTAAAAAACCTCATTTTTATTTGATGGGTTAAAGCTTTCCCAGGCTACAAGGGTTAATGTCCTCATAATGAAAAAAATCATGTTTCATTGAATATTAAGTTTTGTTAATTGTTAAACTAAGTTTCTAGTTTTGTTAATTAAGGTCTAGTGTTTACTAAGACTCACTTCTGAGACAGTTCCTTGTTATGCTATATTGCTAAAAGGTTTAATTAAGTTATTAAAAAAGACACTCTAAGTTTGTTTCTAAAGCTTATCTCAGTAACCAGTCTTAAGATAAAGATCAGACACTCCCTGATGTACAAACAGGAGATTAACATCAAGTTATAGTCATTTAACAAATGAAGTCAGGTGACCTGGGGTATACTGGGCTATACCTAATGAAAGTTCTTGACTTAGATTCTTGCTTGTGATCTTACTAATAACTGCTAGCTATACTATTTTCTATGTCACTTGTTTCAGAAGACTTTTTACGTTACCAGGTGTGTAACTGAGCCTGTGATAAAATGCTGAGATGCAGTTCCAAATGAGATCAATGATTATAACGAAGTAACTCTAGATATGGGAAGAGGCAACAAGAGGGACAGGTATGATCCAGAGACTTTTGCGACTCACAAGCCCTGGTCTAGTAACAGCACACTGAGTGGCCTGTCAATGGAATCTTCGGTAGGCCTGGGACACGGTGGCCATGAAATGCCCCAAAGCGTGGTCGAATATGGGTCTATAAAAGGACCCTGCTGACTGGAACGTGGCGCTTGCCAGCTGCCTCTATAAGGATTACTTCGTGACCACTGGAAGCTTCTGACCTTCAACATCCCCTGAAAGGAATTCAGGGTGGAGATGAGAAATAAGGCACTCTGTGCTCTGGAAAAATCCCACAAGAACCGGCCTTCAGATAGTCAGATGTTTTCAGGTAAAGATTTTATGAGCCCGAATTCTTGCCTCTTCTCATACCTAAAGAAACACTAAGGTCGCAAACCAATTTCTGGGCCTGGTTCTCCTGGCTAGCCCCTGAGCAACTTTTCTACTTCTATTAATCTTTGGGCCATGTACCTTTAGCTTTCTTGTAAAGTTTGTTTCTTCTAGAATGCAACAATTCTCCAAGTGGTAGTATGACAAGAATATTCTCTGACCAACAAACACCTAAGCAATGCTGAAACAATTTACCTTATCATTCCATGGACTCTCATCTCCCTCCGAAAATGCACCCTGACAGAGAGCAGGCAAAGGGAACCCAGAGCCCCACGATGCCCCTGTACAGCCTGAAGAAGTCAGAGTGGTCATCACCCCTTTTCCTTTGAGACTGGGTTCCCAAACGCCTGAAAAGGGAAATAGGTAGGTAGTTAGACATGAGCAAGGTATCAAAAGGGGCCAAAGAATTGGCCCTAAAATTAACGAGAGGGAGGAATGTGGTGATCCCAGGATGAAAGAGCAGATGAAACCAAGGAGGGTCTTGGAATGCAGGAACAGAAAAAACAGACCTTCTTGTCTTTCCCTCCCCGATGTTGTAACTATTAGTGGAACAGTATAACCTGTCACCCCTCCTACCCCATAGGGAGAAGGTATTTGCTCCACTCTTCCCCCACCCAGTATGCATGCCTCATCCAATCAGCAAATGACTCACAATACCCACTATCCCACTCCTGTACCCTGGGTATAAAAGTGGACTAAGGACCCTTGTTCAACATTGGTTCTCCCTTGAGCTGGCCACTAACACCGTCTCCCATTCTAATAAATTTTATTTCCCTCTCATTCTGTCTCATGTCTGGAAATTCTTTTCCAACCTGCACCCGGACCAAACCAGAGGCCAGTTTTGGGCGATTACCAGGAAAAAACACAGTAAAAGGTAAGGTTTGTTGTGGAGATTTAAGTCTCTGCCTTAAAAATGTCTCTTTGGCAGGTTACTTCAAGCTAAAAACAATGAAGGCCTGAAGGCCTCAAGAAGAAACTTAGACCTTCCCCCTAACTGCCTAAAGAAGAATTTAGATATAAGACCTGTTCCCAAATACAGCTATCTCTAGAGATATCTGCAAAGACTGTGGGTTACATGTGCAGGGAAAACTCTCTAGAGATCAGGTCCACTCTGAATCCCGTTGTTTCTCCATGGCCCAGGCAAGCATTTATTTACCAAATATTTGCTTTCTCTTTTT
This sequence comes from Bos indicus, assembly GCF_029378745.1. Taxonomy (NCBI): domain Eukaryota; kingdom Metazoa; phylum Chordata; class Mammalia; order Artiodactyla; family Bovidae; genus Bos; species Bos indicus. The sequence goes on along the minus strand of NC_091768.1, from coordinate 61,301,436 downwards.
TTTTTCACCTCCATGTCAATTGTCTTCTCCCTTCTGAAGTCCCAAACCATTACCCCAAACATCTCTTGTCTTTAACTGAAGATGGTATTGTTGTTGTTATTGTTGTTCTGTCCCTAAGTCACGTCTGACTCTTCGAGACCCCATGGACTGCAGCTCGCCAGGCTTCCTTCATCTTCATCTTCCTTCATCTCCCAGAGCTTGCTCAAACTCATGTCCATTGAGTCCGTGATGCCATCCAGCCATCTCTTCCTCTGTCATCCCCTTCTCCCCCTTCCCTGTATCTTTTCCAGCATCAGGGTCTTCTCCAATGAGTCAGCTCTTCCCATCAGGTGACCAAAATATTGGAGCTTTAGCTTCAGCATCAGTCCTTCTAATGAATATTCAGGGTTGATTTCCTTTAGGATTGACTGGTTTGATCTCGCGGTCCAAGGCACTGTATTAAGATAGTATTAAGGTTCGTTAGTGGTTTTGGCCATTTTGGTGAGTTACTCAGTTTTCCTGGGTCTCTCCCAGGTAGACGTGTTATGAAACTTTGATTGTCTCCTATTAATCTTCCTCGTATCAGGGCTTCCCTAGTGGCTCAGTGGTATAGAACCTGCCTACCAATGCAGGAGACCCAGGTTCGATCCCTGGGTTGGGAAGTTCCCTTGGAGAAGGGAATGGCAACCCACTCCTGTATTCTTGTCTGGGAATCCCATGGACAGAGGAACCTGTGGGCTACAGTCCACGGGGTGGCAAAAGAGTCAGACACAACTGAGCAACTAATGCTTTTCACCTTCATGTCAATTTAATTCTTAGATCAAATAGAAGAACCTAGAAGGGTAGAGGAAAATGTCTTTCTCTCTGACAATGGCTAATGTCTTGAGAAATAAAATTTTAGGGTTTGATGACAGAATGGACATATCATACAAATGAAGTGATGAAATAAAATTATTTTAAAGCAAGACCAGAAAATTTTAACAAAATTTTCTCTGCCGTTGGAGCCACTCTCCCTCCCTTTAGCGTGCATAGTGCGTGTGCATCTTGCATGTGATTTCTACTTTAACTGGGTCCCCTTAGAAGACAGAGGAATACCTAGTCACCAAAACAACAAAAAGGTAATTACCTCCCGACACCAGGAAGTAACCACTTAGGAGATGATATTTTTTTCTTAATCCTGTAAGAGATCACGATGACCCACTACTCACCTTGTCAGACTATTTAAACTGTCAGAATGTCACTTTGATATAGAACCTTTTGTCTCAAAAATATCTATAATCGTGCTTTAACATCTAAAAAGAGAACTGACCTCAGAACTTCTTGAAAAACTGTCTCCCGGCTTATAAACCTTCAGGTTGACTGGAATAAAATCTTCTATTTCTTTCTTAGATTGATTTTTGATTCATTTTTTTCATCAACAGAAGCATCAAAAATGACCCTAGTTTTTCTTTCCAAATCAAAAAGTTGCCAACTTTCCAGCTAACAACAAGAATCCTAAGCCTATTTTTTTTTTAATCAATTGGCTTTATTTTTTGGAACTATTTTATGTTTACAGAAAATTGAGCTGAAAATACAGAGTTCTCTCCCTCCCAACAGTTTCCTTATTATCGCCTTGCATTAATTAGTATGGAAGAGTTATAAGAATCCTAAGCCTATTATTATGCCAGCAAATTTGGAAAACTCAGCAGTGGCTACAGGACTGGAAAAGGTCAGTTTTCATTCCAATCCCAAAGAAAGGCAATGCCCAAGAATGCTCAAACTACCACACAATTGCACTCATCTCACACGCTAGCAAAGTAATGCTTAAAATTCTCCAAGCCAGGTTTCAGCAACCGTTAAATTTCATGTGAACCGTGAAATTCCAGATGTTCAAGCTGGTTTTAGAAAAGGCACCTCTTTAGAAAAAGAGGAACCAGAGATCAAATTGCCAACATCCGCTGGATCATCAAAAAAGCAAGAGAGCTCCAGAAAAACATCTAGTTCTGCTTTTTTGACTATGCCTAAGACTTTGACTGTGTGGATCAGAACAAACTGTGGAAAATTCTTAAAGAGATGGGAATACCAGACCACCTGACCTGCCTCTTGAGAAATCTGTATGTAGGTTAGGAAGCAACAGTTAGAACTGGACATGGAACAACAGACTGGTTCCAAATCGGGAAAGGAGTACATCAAGGCTGTATATTGTCACCCTGCTCATTTAACTTATATGGAGAGTACATCATGAGAAACACTGGGCTGGAAGAAGCACAAGCTGGAATCAAGATTGCCAGGAGAAATATCAATAACTTCAGATAGGCAGATGACACCACCCTTATGGCAGAAAGCGAAGAAGAACTAAAGAGCCTCTTGATGAAAGTTAAAGAGGAGAGTGAAAAAGTGGGCTTAAAGCTCAACATTCAGAAAACTAAGATCATGGCATCTGGTCCCATCACTTCATGGCAAATAGATGGGGAAACAGTGGAAACGGTGATAGACTTTTTTTGGGGGCTCCAGAATCACTGCAGACGGTGACTGCAGCCATGAAATTAAAAGATGTTTGCTCCTTGGAAGAAAAGTTATGGCCAACCTAGACAGCATATTAAAAAGCAGACACATTACTTTACCAAAAAAGGTCCATCTAGTCAAAGGTATGATTTTACCATAGTCATGTATGGATGTGAGAGCTGGACCATAAAGAAAGCTGACCACCAAAGAATTGATGCTTTTGAACTGTGGTGTTGGAGAAGACTTTTGGGAGTCCCTTGGACTGCAAGGGGATCCAACCAGTCCATCCTAAATATTCATTGGAAGGACTGATGCTGAAGCTGAAACTCCAATATTTTGGCCACCTGATGTGAAAAACTGACTCAAATGAAAAGACCCTGATGCTGGGAAAGATTGAAGGCAGGAGGAGAAGGGGATGACAGAGGATGAGATGGTTGGATGGCATCACCGACTCGATGGACATGAGTTTGAGTAAACTCCAGGAGTTGGTGATGTACAGGGAGGCCTGGCATGCTCCAGTTTATGGGGTCGCAAAGAGCTGGACACGATTGAGTGACTGAACTGAACTGAACTGAGGCCTATTATTTCATATATAACAAACAGTATTAAAGATGTATATATTAGATCATTTCTCCTCATTAGTGAGAATTTGGATGTGTTTATGTTCCCCTGGTGGCTCAGAGGGTAAAGCATCTGCCTGCAATGTGGGAGACCTGGGTTCAATTCCTAGGTTGGGAAGATCCCCTGGAGAAGGAAATGGCAACCCACTCCAGTACCCTTGCCTGGAGAATCTCAAGGACAGAGGAGCCTGGCGGGCTACAGTCCATGGGGTCGCACAGAGTCGGACACGACTGAGCGACTTCACTTTCACTTTCACTTTTCATGTTAAAACTACTGTAGAATTCCTGATAATTTCCCGGTGTCTGAAAATTGATGCCTATACCATATTTGGCCACTAGATGGAGCCGAACACTAGGAAATGCAGCCTCACCGTGTTTTGGTGGCCAAGAAAGTAGGTCAGTGAGTCAGGTTCTTTAATTCCACATGTAGGTGCCCTTTTCAAAGGGTGAATTTGGCCCCGGTTCACCAAATTCATATTAACACATATTAGCCTAACCATCGAGATGATTAATTAAGAGTAACTAGCAGAGCACCTGTGCCGGGCAGCTTATATAAGTATTTTTACTAGAAAATATGAAAAATTAAAAGGGAAAAAAATAACTGTCTTCTAAACATTACTGTCAAAGCATGAAGATTTTTAGAGATATAAATAACGATCTGCTTCTGTGTGCAGTAAAAAACTTACCTCTACTGTTTAATTATGCAGAACATTGTCTGCCTTTCCATCAGAGAATAATAAGCTTTCTCATGTGAACGGTGCCTTGAGCAAAATGTTTGGAGATTTTCTGATTTGAGTTAAACCTCAGGGTTCTGTGAGGCAGACATTTCATAGATGAGCAGACAAGCTCAGAGAGGTTCACTAACTTGTCCTAAATCTCACAGCCAAAAGCTAGAGAACCAGGCTGTGAAGTGGTGAGTGATGCTGGAACCACCAGCAGAGACAGAAACCTTTTTGTTCTTATCCATTCTCTGCCTCCCATGCCTATTAGAGCTGGAGGGAGAAAATCACCCTTAAAATCCTGATTTCTGTTTTTCCATTTGAAAAACGATGAGATGGTCCCTAAGTCAGTGTACCTTAAATTTAAATGTATTCAGTCTCTGGAGATCTTGTTAAAATGCAGATTCTGATACCATAGATATGAACTGGACCTGAGAGTGTTTCTAGCCAGCTCCCCCAGTGATAATCACACTGCTGACTGGAGGACCACGTTGTCCAATTTCCGGCAGCTAATAACTAATGTGTTGGCTTCCCAGGTGGCTCTAGTGGTAAAGAGCCTCCTTGCCAACACAGATATAAGTAGATATAAGAGAAATGGGTTCGATCCATGGATTGGGAAGATCCCCTGGAGAAGGGAATGGCAGCCCACTTCAATATTCTAGCCTGGAGAATCCCATGGACAGAGGAGCCTGACGGGCTACAGTCCATAGGGTGGCAAAGAGTTGGACACAACTCTTTGTGTTGTGTTTGAAGTGACTTAGCAATGACTAACATCTGCAAGGGATGTGCCAACAGTAAGAAATGAGCAAGACATATATCTGCAATTTGGTAGCTATTTGAAAGGAACTCTATTGCCTGGTATTGATCTATATTTTATGTGTCTAGATTAGTTGGAGCCTAGCAGATCCTACTGAAGAAAGCAACTGTTATTCCAGTTATCAGCCAGAATTTCCTTATCATTTTTGGTTTTTATTGCTGATTGATAGCATACCTGGCATCTCAGATGGAGTCACCCCAGATTCCCTGCATGACATCTGATCTGAAGCCTGTGTTTTATATCTTTGCAATGCAAAACCGTAATCTCTACCTAATTATATGCTGGGACACAGGTAAACATCCTATTTCCTAAATAAATAACCTCAAGATTTTATACTCTCTCCATCCTGGAACATGCTTTAATCTCCACGTGCTAGGGGGTTAGTAAACCATAGCATGTACTTGAGACCCATTTGTCTAAGAGATTTTGCGTTTGTTCTATGCAGTGCTTTACGATTTATAAAAGCATTTTCACCTAACTCATTTGATCCTACAAAAATGTGGTGAATTAGATAGGGAAGTTACCATTTTCCCTATTGTGGAGGAAGAGACAAAGTCTCCAGAAAGATTGTGAGAGGCAGGAACACAGCCAGGGTCTCCTGACTAAACCCCAAGCGCCTTCCACTGCACGACATGGCTCTTCTACTCTACCTCATGTTCAATGTACGTGTGAATCTGTGACCAAGGAGTGAGTTGATGCTGTAGGTGAAAGAAAAGGAAATAAGACGGTGGGGTAAGCTTGGCATCACTGTGTTAGAAGAAACTAGGATATAAGAGTAGAACGTTGAGGCAGGTAGATGGCTAGGAAAAAGCTGAAGCTTCTGGTGACCTATTTAAAAACTCCAGGCTTGATTTCTACAGACCCACAACTTTAAAGGTCAATGACTCTTTCTAGAATGAATATCTGAAATCAGGCCCAGCAAAAGTCCACTCAAGCCTAATTCATTCATCCTATTCAATGTCTACTGAATGTGAGAAAATTTAGGAGATGCAAAGATGAAGACACATTCTTGGGCCATAAAAAGTTTCTTATTTAATGTGTCTGTTAGTCGCTCAGTCGTGTCCAACTCTACGTGACCCCATGGACTATAGCCAGCCAGGCTCCTCTGTCCATGGAACTCACCAGGCAAGAACACTGGAGTTGGTTGCCATCTCCTTCTCCAGAGGATCTTCCTAACCCAGGGACTGAACCCAAGTCTCTCGCACTGCAGGTGGGTTCTTTACCATCTGAGCCATCAGGGAAGCTCAACAGAGGGGATTAATTATTTCAATTATTCATGGACTGACTCATTTCAAAATATGGTGCTGCACCTTGCTACATGCCAAACACTATCCAAGGTGGAGAACAATGGCAATGAATAAGACAAACCCCTTGATGTTTTATTTTTCCATCTGAAAATGATGAGATGGTCCTTAAGGCAGTGCACCTTCAATTTAAATGCACTCAATTCCTGGAGATCTTGTTAAAAGGCAGTTTCTGATTTAATTGGTCTGGGGTGGGCCTGAGAGTCTGCATTTCTAACCAGTTCCCCTGGTGATGATCATGCTGCTGATTGGAGAACCACACTATTAAGTCTTCCCTGACCTCAAAGACTTCACTTGGCCAGTATTGTTGTTGTTGCTGTTGCTGTTCAGTCGCTCTGTCGTGGCCGACTCTTTGTGACCCCATGGACTGCAGCACGCCAGGCCTCCCTCTCCTTCACTATCTCCTGGAGTTTCCTCAGACCCATGTCCATCGAGTCGGTGATGCTATCCAACCATCTCATCCTCTGTCGTCCCCTTCTCCTCCTGCCCCCAATCTTTCCCAGCATCAGGGTCTTTTCCAGTGAGTCAGCTCTTTCCATCAGGTGGCCAAAGTTTTGGAGCTTCAGCTTCAGCATCAGTCCTTCCAATGAATATTCAGGGTTGATTTCCTGTAGGATAGACTGGTTGGATCTCTTTGCTGTTCAAGGGACTCTCAAGAGTCTTCTCCAACACCACAGTTAGACACATCAATTCTTGGGCACTCTGCCTTCTTTATGGTCCAACTCTCACATCCATATAGGATACTGAAAAAATCAGTATGATAAATGCCACAATGCAGGGTGACAGGGTCCCAAGTTTCCATAGAATCATAAAGAAGGGCATCTATTCCAATCTTGAAGAGTCAGGAGACGCTTTCAAAAGAGACATTTAAGCTGAGCCAAGCTGGAGTAGAGGGGAAAACATATGTACACAGTCCTAGAAGCAATGCTATATGATAGATACTTAATAGCCATCTCTCTAGGAGTAGGTGAGAAGGCCCGAATTTGTGGATTTTGCCAATTTCCTTGATATAAATACTCCCATGGCTGACTCGAAAACCAACAGGACATCACTGAACACATGATTGGGAGAAGATGCACACCAAACTCACAAGTGACCAAAAATCCCCTTCAGAGCATCACTGCCTAGAGGTTTTACCATTATTTTAGGGAATTCCAAGCAGTCCTGTGGGGCGGGAACTCACTGTGGGGGGTGGGGAGAGCAGGCAGGGGAGAGGAGTGCAGGCAAAAAAGGGAGAGAAGCCTGGAAAGGACCACATGCCATTTTAAACAGTTTGAACTTCATCCGAAGGTAAATATAGAGCCACTGAACAGTTTTAAAAGGGAGTGACCTTGGTGAGAATAATACCTGTAGAGTGATGGAGCCTGACCACAGTGTTCTGGATGCAAATAAGAAGAGATGGAGCAGTCCTGGGAAGCGGAGGCATGGAGTCCAGACAGTATCTATACTTTCCTGCTAAGCAAACCAACCAAGGATGAAAGCAGAACTGTTGGGTAACTTGCAGCCCCAAATCCCTGATTCAGAGATTTTTTTTAACATGAAAGAAAAAGTGATTGCCTTTAAAAGAATATGACAGGGAATTCCCTGGCAGTACAGTAGTTAGAACTCCATGCTTTCACCACTGAGTTAAATCCCTGGTTGGGGAACTAGGATTCCACAAGCCATTTGCTTGCTGAACTAAGATTCAACAAACAAATGAATACGGTAAAGAGCCAATAAAGAGAAGAGGGGACCGCTGACGGAGGAAGGTCTCTGAGAACAGGTAAGGATGGGACCCCAAGTTCAGATGACCTAGTACAGGGTAGAGGAGTATAAGGACCATGAGATTAAGGACATGTGATTAATGCTAAACACAATCCCAAGTAGTGCTCGGAGGACTAGCCTCTCGTTCATTCTTCTCAATGCTGCCTCGCCAGCGCCTGGAACATGGTGAATGCTAGTTGCTCAGTCATGCCTGATTCTTTGCAGCTACATGGACTGTAGCCTGCCAGGCTCCTCTGTCCATGGAATTCTCCAGGCAAGATTACTGGAGTGGGTTGCCATTTCCCTCTCCAGGGGGAACATGGTAGATGCTCGGCAATTATTTGCCAAGTGAATTAATGCATGAACAGCTAAGAGGTACTACTGATGAGACCCACGCTTTGCGCCAGGTCTGTGAAAATGATGGTAATGTATATGCTCTTGAATTCTTACAACTGCCCTGAGAGGTGGATGATTCTCCCCACTTGACAGATGAGGAAAGAAAGGTGTAGAGAGATACAGACATGAAGGCGTTCAGGATACGCCACCCCAAAATATATTGCTTTGGTATGATGGTCATTTTGAGCTGAAGGAATTTGAGAAACAGTTCCTCTCTGAAAGGTTCTCTGACCTTCCCTTTTCTACCTAAAAAAAGAACAAAGTTTCCCAGGAGGAAGTTGCCCTCACTGTACCAGGAAGAGAACATCCTTGTCCCCAGAGATGGGGAGTCGATACTGAAATGTACAATCACTCTGTACAAACATACTGAAATAGCACTTCTCTTCCACGAATTCCCCTCATGGGTCTCCTGGTCACTTCCCCACGACGCTCTGTTATCATTTTTGGTAACAGAGCCCCAGCCCCTTTGTTATCATTTCTTTTCTAAAAGCTACAAAAGCTTCTTGCTGTGATCTCTTCTTTGGGTTGTCCTTCTCTTGTAAAATTTGATTAAAACGTGTACACTTTTCCCTCTATTACTATGTCTTATGTCAGTTTAATTCTTAGGCCCAGTTGTGGCCCCTAAGAGAATGGAGAATTTTTTCCTCCCCTACAGAAACTTGCCTGTAATCACACAGCTAATGAGTGGCAGATGTGTGATTTAATCCAGGTCAATCTGTTTCAAATTCCTGCTTTTCAACAATGATGATGATTTTAAATGTCTGGCTTTTACACATTCTCTCACGTTGCCATTTTACCGTATTCGCAAAGTACTGATGCCTGAACTCACCCCAGACCAACTGAACCAGAATCGCTGGATGTGAGACCCAGGTATCAGTATATTCTAAAAATATCTTCAGGTGATTCCAATGTGCAGAGAAAGTTGGAACCTACCTCATTAACTCATTTCCTAGTTTGAGGCTACAGATCTTTTCTAGATCTGCCATTTTATTTTGAAGGAAAATTTTTGCAAATACACCAAACAAAACATTTCACTTTATTTTCATCGAGTCAGTAAAGTACCAGGCCTACAGTAAGCATCCTGTCATTGGACAGTGTTCTCTAAAGCACTAATTTAATACCTTTATAGAGAAGTAGTAAATATTTGAAGTAAAAATTGAAAATACTTCAGAAAGAAAGAGGAAAACTTGTGCTACCTTACATCAGTAGAATAAGTATAAATAAGCTAATTACAGAGAGACAGAAGCTAGCACTTAAGCACGGAGCATGTGGCACCATAAATCCCAGCTCAACGCTCACTAATTTGTGAACTTCAGCAAGTTAACCTCTCTGTGCACCATTTCCCTCTCCTATACAGTGGAATTGCTGATAGTACCTACTTCCCGGGATTGTTAAGAGAAATGAAATGAGTTAATATGTGTAACCATGTGGAGCACGGGAGCATTTTGTGTCAGTCAGCGTTGTAATTGCCTATCTTTTCCTCCCAGAGTAAGAAAATTTTTGTCTGTTTTCTTCCCAGCCTGCTACATGCGGCCTTCCATCAATGCTTATTATTGTTATTTTAAAAATAAGATAATTATGTAAAATAACTGTCCAGCCTGTGTGTGAATGCCACTCAAAAATATTCACTGAATCTAAAACTAAAACTACAAAATTTACTCATAAAGCATGTTATGACATCATACTTTTGAGGAACTTGGTAAACCACTCTAAAATAAAGAAACTGATAGCTTCATTTAAAAAAATATGATTAGATAGTCAGGCCTTAAATTTTACATGTTATCATTCAAATAATATTGACCTTAGGTTAGAATAAAAATATGCAAAAATAAAAATGATTCAATATTAAAACTATAGAAGCACAGAGACTTTACCCTTTTTCTTAGCTTTGTTATTACATCATCATTTTATAGGCTACCTGTTTTTCCCTACCGATATTAACTTCTCAACAACAATTGAGAAGGAGAAAGAAAAGATAGGAAATATTCCAAATACTGAACTGCACTGAATAGTTTAATGTTGCCCTTTTAATAGCTGGAAATTTTTCGTGAAACAGCTCTGGCCACTCCACGACTTGTGAAACAAGTAATTTAGGAAGCTAGTGCTTTGTGAGCAATTCATAGCCCTTAAGGAAGTTGGAGCAATGAAATGTACACTGTGCCTATGAGTCATCCCTCAGATACTGGCATTTTTTTCAACAAGCCTCTGTAATGAGAAAAAAAATTATCATTTCACCCAAGCTTCTGAGGCCTGTTATCACTTTGTAGATTGAGTAACCCTTGGAGACAAGGCAATCTACTGGCCTGACAGCGTGGAAACAGCTTCCAGACCAATCAACTTCCTGGAAACTGTTATTGGACCAATCAACCACCTAGAAACAGTACCTGGACCAATCAGTGTTTTCTAAGGACTACTTCACCTAAAACCTGCCACTGCTGCCTTGCAAACCAAAGAAATAAAACTGTACCTAAATTATTTCTCTGCTGACCTCATGTGTCCTGGCCCCTTTGACAGCCTATTTAACAGGCACCTGGAACTCTGCGCCCTTCAGTGGGATTTGTTCTGTACCGAATAATTTGTTTAGCCATGTCATATCCTTTGTGGAATAAGGTAAGGAATAAATACATTTAAGAATATATCATGTTGTACATTGTAGTGGTTTTGATGTTATTTTATGGGTGGTTTTTTTGTTGTTGTTGTTCAAACTAGGTGGTTGTCAACCTTGGCTGCACCTTCCAATCACCTAAGGAGTTTTTAGAATCCTGATGCTCAGACCTCCCCCTACATCAGTTAAATCAGAATTTCTGTATCAGTATCTGTTAAAGTTTTGCAGATGATTCTCATGTGCATCTTAAATGGAAAACAACTGCTTAACTGGAGCTCAGCTAGATTAGAAGTTCTCCAAAGGCAAGACGATTTCTTATGTTTTGCTTTATTTCACCCCATGCAGCCTAGTGCAGTTTTTCTACCCAAACTAGGAAACTGGTTGATAGTAAAAACACAGGGAGTTATGGACAGGTATCTGGGATTTGAGGTAAGATCAGAATTATGTGATCCTCTGAGCACTGGAAGAAGTTTATAAGAGCTTGTTCTTCTGGGCTCAGATCTGTGTTTGAGGTCCAATTCTGTCACCACCCAACTCTCTGTCCTAAAGTAAGTTAATCATAAAAAATAATAATAATAAAGTAAGTTAATCATAAAATTAGGAAATAAAAGTATCTATTTGAAAAGGTGTCATAAGGGTTATACTAGATAATGTAAGGAAAGCACTTAGCCTGACCTTTGGTACATGCTCCAGAAATATCAAACTAAGAATAAAAACAAAATGATTGCTATGACCCACTTGCAAGAGTAATCCTTCCTAAAAGATGATGCATGCCATTCATGGGTAAGTTGAGAAAATAACTGCAGGAACAGTGTTCTAAATGTATCTGCAGGCCTGTTATTTAACTAAACAGAAATGTAATCTGATCAACCCTCCTGTCACCTGAACATTTCAGGTGACATTATAGTAATGGAAGTGCCATTGCCTGCACAGACTATAAAAAGAGAAAACACTATAGAGATAGAAGAAAAGAAAGAAAAAAAGAGGGAGAGTTTATGGTGCATGTCTAGCACTGTATGGGAGAAAGAACATACCTTCCATAGTGAAAGCAATTTTGACCCCAGCTCTGGGAGACTTTCCTGGATTATTAAAATAAAGTTAAGTGTGCAGTTACTCCAGCTACAGCTTGATTCTCTAGAATCAATGGGCCCTTTTGGAGGAATTCCCTGAAGAGTATCAGGCCTTATTTAATTACACAGCCTGATGAATGTGAGTGTGATAATCATAGAGAAGCCCCATCTTTTGTCCTCAAGAAACCCCTCTTAAAGTGTAGGAAAAGAAAAAATTTTCAAAACTTAATCACATTTACATGCTTCGCAGGTGGCGCTAGTGGTAAAGAATGCGCCTACCAATGCAGCAGATTTGAAACGTTAGTTCCATCCCTGGCTTGAGAAGATTCCTGGAGGAGGGCATGACAACCCACTCCAGTATTCTTGCCTGGAGAATCTCATGGACAGAGGAGCCTGGTGGGCTACAGTCCGTAGGGTAGCAAAGAGTCAAACACAACTGAAGCGACTTAGCACCCACAATCACATTTACATTCCAGCTTGTTAGGGCAGGAACTTCTCCTTTTGATTAACCTCTGTTAGTCACAATAATAATGCCACCTCCCATGTACATGAAGGATGTGATTCTTCCAGTATCTAAAAGAAGTCTTCAGCTATTGGCTTATGAGATTTCATTTTTGCAGAGATATAGCCTTTGCCCCTCCATCCAGCTAGGAGTTTCACAAATATATATCATTGGTCATGAGTGAAATTGGAAATTTCTCCTGCTACTACGAATATACAGGGAGGGATTAAATTTGCTGTAAAAACAGAAGGCCATTTTTATGATATCATCCAGGAAGTAAAGCATTATTTAATGAATTAGAAACTATTTTCTAAACTATGCCCTTGTGTCTTCAATGTTATTGCAGCCCCTTAACAAGTTTTTCATAATAAATAATACTCATGTGGCTTGAGAAAGCTAATATAGCAGTACAGATGCATAATTTATTTCCCAGGACATGGATAACACAGGCTCAAAATTGTAATTTGTCACACATACATACTACGAATGTGATTATATACAATGACAGTTTTTTTCATACATTATCTAGTTCTTCCAGTCACATGTGTTATTAACACGATTGTCATTTTTCCCACTGGATTCCTTTGACACCTTTTTTGAAAACCAATCAACTGTAAAAATGTCAGTCTACTTCTGGATTCTATTCTGTTCCATTGATCTATTTACACCAACATCAATCTGTCTTGATGACTGTAACTTTTTAGTAATTCTTGAAATCAGGAAATTCTGACAATTTGACAAGTTTGACAAAGTTCTCATACTTTATCCTCTTTAAAGCTCATTTTCTCTGTCCTTTGAAATTTCACAAAAAATTTACAAATCAGCTTGTAAATTTCTTTTTAAATGACCCTGCCATGATTCTGATTTGGATGGTTTTTACTCTAGATCAGTTTATGAATGATTGACATCATGATAATATGAAGGCTTCTAATCATGAGCAGTTCCCAATTTCTACTCTATTTAGATTTTAATTTCTCTCTATAATACTTGTATTTTTCAGTATAGATGTTTGCACATTTTTTGTTAAATTTGTTCATTCTTAAGTATTTTGTTGTGCTGCTTTCATAAATAGTATTTCTTTTTAAATTTCACATATGGCCCGGTAGCATAAAAAGTATCTTGGTGAATATCTGATATGCACTTGTAAAGAATGTATACTCTGCAATTTTTGGATCATCTAAATATGTCAGTTAGGTCAAGTTGGTAAGAATGCTGTTCAAATTTCGTATATCCTCACTGATATTTTTGTCTATTAATTCTATCACATACTGAAAGAGAAGTATTAAAACCTCCAAGTATGACGGCAGATCAATTTCTGTCTTGTCAATTTTTGCTTTTGTATACTTTGATGCTCTGCTGGTAAGTGATCACACAGTTTGATCTGTTATGTTTTCTTGATTGATTGACCTTTTATTGTTACAGTATCATTCTTGGTTCCTGAAAATACTCTTTGTCTTTAAATTTACTTCGCCTGATATGTGGAAATACAGAAATACTAGCTTTCTGATGCTTAGTGTTTGCATGCTATAGAGAAACAGCTTAAAAATTAAAGAGGTTAGAAATTAAAAAAGGTTAAAAATACAAATCTATGTATGTCTCTGTATTTAAGTGTATCTCCTATAAACAGAATATAGTTGGGCCCTGCTTTTTATCCAGGCTGACAATCTTTATCTTTTAATTGGAAAGTTCAGTCCTTCAAAGTTGATGTATTTATGTTATAGGTGGGGCTTCCCAGGTGGCAGTACTGGTAAAGAACCCATCTTCCAATGCATGAGACATAAGAGACATGGGTTTGATCCCTGGGTTGGGAAGATCCTCTGGAGGAGGGCATGGCAACCCACTCCAGTATTCTTGCCTGGAGAATGCCATGGACAGAGGAGCCTGGTGGGCTACAGTCCATAGGGTCACACAGAGCCAGACATGACTGAAGCATCTTAGCACATATGCATGCACACTTTATAGGCAGATTTCAGTCTCCTGTTTTGCTATGTGTTTTGAATTTGGTCTTCTTTTGGGTTGAGGTTTTTTGGTTTGGGTTTTGTATGTATGTGTGTGTGTTATTGTTGTTTATTTTTGTGTACTAGCTTATCCCTTCTATTGGCTTTTTAGCTTTTTGTTTTTTTGGCCGCATAGCTTGCATGATCTTAGCTCCCCAACCAGGGATCAAACCTGTACCCTTGACAGTGAAAGTACCAAGTCCTAACTACTGGACTGCCCAGGAATTCCCCTTTAGGTAATATTTTTAAAGTGATGACTAGAGATTACAATATACATCCTTAATTTATCAAAATCTATCTTGAATTGATATTATGCCACTTCATATATACTATAAAAGCCTTGAACAGTATATGATAATTTTGGTAAAAGTTGTACCTTTTTTGAAACTTCAAATTTTCATATACATGTTTATCAACACCCATCAAATGGAATACTTAAGATGTTTGTATATAAAGAACCATGAACAAATATTAAACTCTAGAAAATGGTATGCATACTGAAGTGTCCAGGGATGAACTTGACTGATGTCTCTAACTGCTTTAATATGCATCAAAAAATTAGGTGGATTGATGGATGGTGAGAGGAATGGCTAGATGGATAGATATGTGACAAAGTAAAGCTAAGAAATATAGGCAATTCTTTCCATTTTTCTCCTTGTTTGAAAACTTTTATAATGAAATGTTGGATTAAAAAGCCAATCTTCTAATATGGCATAAAAATTAAATTTTAATCTATTTTGCAACAACAATTAATTACATAATGAAACCTTAAAGGCAAAAGAATTATACCTATAAAGTCTTCCGGTGATAGCCTTCCACACTAGCCCAGTGATTCCTTGACTTTAGTTTTATTTTTTAATTAAAAAATTTTAAATTGTATTTATTATTATTATAATAATTATTATAATTTGACCACACCATGTGGCTTGCAGAATCTTAGTTCCCTGACCAGGAATAGAAACCAGGCCCACGGCAGTGAAACCACTGAGTCCTAACCACTGGACAGCCAGGGAAGTCCCTCCTTGACCTATTAATTTCTGACCTAGCCTGAGTCCTAAATTCACCACACTGTTGCAAGGCTACAGAAGATCTCACACTTGCCTACCCTGCAGTGTCACATACAGCCCTCTTTTCACTCTGCACACCAAACACAGGAAACTTTCAGCTCCCAGAATGCCCTGGGGTTGATCTTGCCGAGGCCCCAAAGCCTCCATTCTGTTTCCTTGCCTGGATGCTGCCCACCCCTCCAACCCTCTCCTTGTTTTGGAAACGTCATGCTCACCGATTGGATTTCAACACAAATGTCATTTCTGTTGAAATGAAGCAGAAGTAATCCCTCCTCTCCCAAAGTAGGTGGGGTTCCTGTCCTGGAGGAACTGAGGGAAAGCACCTCCCAGGGCCGGAATTTCTCTGAAGCCCTCAAGAATCACTGAATTTCCTTCTCAAAGAAGGCAGGCTGTGACCTTCGTAAGTTGTCCTTAGGCAAGGCATTCCCCTTCCTCATTATGTAGGAGTGTGTGTAACACCTAAAAATTCCCGATTAAAAGCCTGTTTGGGTTTAAAAACCATGCTTGCTTGCTTTTCAGCCAGAGATCTGAAGCAGTGCCTTTATAACAGCAGTGACAAACCGGAGTGACCAGGAACAGAGAACCCGTGAAAACCGTGGCTTGCTTTCTACTGTGGGAGGACCTGAGTTGCCTGTCTTGTTAGACAGAGCCAGACTTGATTCTGAAAAGAGAAGGGAAGCAGCTCCAAATTTAACAAAGCCCAGAGCAGCCTTCAGCTCCATAGCTCCCTGAGGTTCTCTTTGTAAAACCAACCCCATCCTTCCCTCCATGTTTTTGCATCAGCATCTAAGCTCCATGAAGGCAGAACCATCATCTGTCTTGCTCCCTGTGGTATACCTCAGCAGGTAGCGCAGAATAAGACTTTCTTAAATGCTAGGTGAAAAAAAAACAAAACAAAACAAGGAATCCCTGTCTCTCTTCTTCATTATAAAACCATTCTGTATCTTAATCATGGGCTTCCCGGATAGCTCAGCTGGTAAAGAATCTGCCTGCAGTGCAGGCGATCCCAGTTCAATTCCTGGGTTGGGAAGATCCCCTGAAGAAGCAATAGGCCACCCACTCCAGCATTCTCGGGCTTCCCTGGTGACTCAGATGGTCAAGAATCTGCCTACAATGCAGGAGACCTGAGTTCCATCCCTGGGTTGAGAAAATCCCCTGGAGGAGGGCATGGCAAACCACTCCAGTAATCTTGCCTGGAGAATGCCATGGACAGAAGAGCCTAGTGGATGGACTACAGTGGCAAAGTAATGCTCAAAATTCTCCAAGCCAGGCTTCAATGGTATGTGAACTGAGACATTCCAGATGTTCAAGCTGGATTTAGAAAAGGCAAAGGAACCAGAGATCAAATTGCCAACATCTGTTGGATTATAGAAAAAGCAAGAGATTTCCAGAAAAACACCTACTTCTGCTTTAATGACTATGCCAAAGCCTTGACTATGTGGATCACAACAAACTGTGTAAAATTCTTCAAGAGATGGGAATACTAGACCATCTTACCTGCCTCCTGAGAAACCTGTATGCAGGTCAAGAAGCAACAGTTAGAACCAGACATGGAACAATGGACTGGTTCCAAATTGGGAAAGGAGTATGTCAAGGCTGTATATTGTCACCCTGCTTATTATATGCAGAGCACATCATGTGAAATGCAAGGCTAGATGAAACGCAAGCTGGAATCAAGATTGCCAGGAGAAATATCAGTAACCTCAGATATACAGATGACACCACACTTATGGCAGAAAGTGAAGAGGAACTAAAAAGGCTCTTGATGAAAATAAAGGAGAGTGAAAAGACTGGCTTAAAACTCAACATTCGAAAAATGAAGATCATGGCATCTGGCCCCATTACTTTATGGCAAATAGATGGGGAAACAATGGAAACAGTGAGAGACTATTTTCTTAGGCTCCAAAATCACCGCATGTGGTGACCGCAGCTGTGAAATTAAAAGATACTTTCTCCTTGGAAGAGAAGTTATGACCAAACAAGACAGCATATTAAAAGCAGAAATATTACTTTGCTGGCAAAGGTCTGTCTAGTCAAAGCTATGGTTTTTCCAATAATTATGTATAGATGTGAGAGTTGGACCATAAA
The DNA here is from genome assembly GCF_029378745.1 of Bos indicus. Taxonomy (NCBI): domain Eukaryota; kingdom Metazoa; phylum Chordata; class Mammalia; order Artiodactyla; family Bovidae; genus Bos; species Bos indicus. Next base: position 61,284,045 of record NC_091768.1, on the reverse strand, counting down.
GAAAGCTGAGTGCAGAATTGATGCTTTTGAACTGTGGTATTGGAGAAGACTCTTGAGAGTCCCCTGGACTGCAAGAAGATCAAACCAGTCAATCCTAAAGGAAAGTCCTTAATATTCACTGGAAGGACTGATACTGAAGCTGAAACTCTTAATACTTTGGCCACCTGATGCGAAGAACTGACTCATTTGAAAAGACCCTGATGCTGGGAAAGACTGAAGGCAGGAGAAGGGGACAACAGAGGATGAGATGGTTGGATGGCATCACTGACTTGATGGACATGAGTTTGAGCAGGCTTCGGGAGTTGGTGATGGCCAGGGAAGTCTGGTGTACTGCAGTCCATGGGGTCACAAAGAGTCAGACACGACTGAGCGACTGTCATTACATTATCTTAAGCCTGACTGCCATAGTATGCATTCTGCACTGCATTCATTCATTCATTCTTTCCTTTAATCATTTATTCAACTGACATTTATACATCTGCTAAATATTGAGTGAGCAAGTATTACTATTACAGATTCCTTACCCTTAAGAAGCTCATACTCCATAAGAAGTCCAGAGACTAGCAAAGAAACCACCACCATCTCATGTGGCAGTGCCACATGCGGGCATGAAGGGGATAGACGACAGACAGGAGGGTAAAACAGCAATGAGGAACTCTCCCCTATCAAATTAGCAAACATAAAAATAAAAGAGTAATAGTCCATCCCTCCTTGTTCCTTTCTAACAGAAGCCCCAGTTTTTCTTTGGGTGTTCCTGCCTCATACATGCAGTCAGATGACTCAAGAGAAGCTGACTTTATCCCAGAATCCGAAGGCAGATTCCTAATAAACACAGTGGCCGTCCATTCAGTGGGTGGCCAGTAATTGGCTCAAGAACCCAGGCTTAAGGTTAGAGTTAGATTCCCCCAGCAACTATTCTATGTCCAGGGAAAAGCACATGATCTACAAGTGCTTTGAAGTTTGACCCAGTCAGACCTAAAAGTGGAATTTATTCCATCATCAGGGTAGCATTTCACCCCTTCACAAGCCAGGAAGAGGCTATCTCAGCTTTGATGTGAGGGGGCCCTGAGGACAATGTCAGCCCATGGCGGGAGTGTGGAGCAACTGCAGATAGGAGAGAACTACAGAAAAATAGAGTAGAAACTCAAATTATAGCCTGCCTGAAGCCTGCCCTACTTCTGTGGCTCTTGTTACAGCAGTGATTAGGATGCATTCCTTATTGTTCAGGACATTCTGAGATAGTTGTTAACTTGGATCCAAAAGTATTCTAACTGAAAAAGCAAAGGTATTGTGAAACTGTGTAATAATACAGGGAAGCGTTTACACTAATACTACCAGCGCCCCCACCAAAAGTAGACTACCCAGTGATGCACACATAGTGATTATGTATGCATCACATAATCACTAATCATAAAATATCATATCACATAATCATAAAATAAGCAATATTTTAAAATCTACAAGTATAGTTATGAAAGTACTTAAAATAGGATAAAAATAGTTTTTAAAAAAATAACCATGATTGTATTTGGATAGGTGTTAGTCACTCAGTCGTGTCCAACTCTTTGAGACCCTATGGGTTGTACCCCACCAGGCTCCTCTGTCCATGGGATTCTCCAGGCAAGAATACTGGTGTGGGTTGCCATGCCCTTCTCCAGAGGATCTTCCCAACCCAGGGATGGAACCCAGGTCTCCCGCATTGCAGGCAGATTCTTTACCATCTGAGCCACCAGGGATAGATGTACTATTGAGGAATAATTTTTAGCTCTCACAACTTTCTATAATAAATATATGTTACTGTTATGGTGAAAAATGTTTGAAGATTTAGTGGAAACATAAAGGAATGGATGCCTAATATCTGGAGTAGTCAGAGCAGGCTTTACAAGGAAGTAAGGCAAGCTGATGCTGTCAGGAAAAGTAATTCACCAGAGGCAATTCTAGGTCACACTCACTTTTTTTGTTAGATTTGGGCAAAGAAATGAACTCTTACCAGCCTCATTTTATTTTTTTGGCGTCACAGCATGCAGGCTCTTAGTTCTCCGTGCGTGCTAGGTTGATTCAATCGTGTTGGATTCTGTCACCCTATGGACTGTAGCCCACCAGGCTCCTCTGTCCATGGGAATTCTCCAGGCAAGAATACTGGAGTTGGCTGCCATGCCCTCCTCCAGGGGATGTTCCCAACCCAGGGATCGAACCCGCATCTCAAGTCTCCTGCATTGGCAGATGGATTCTTTACCACTATGGCCACCTGGAAAGCCCCCTTAGTTCTCTGACCAGGGATCAAACCTGCATTCCCTGCATTTGAAGCACAGAGTCTTAACCAATGGACTGCCAGGAAGTCCCTCAGGGTCCTCATTTTAAACTACGGATAATATGACCCACCTCACAGAGTTTTAGTTGGAGATGATGTTGATAATGACTGATGTTATGTCAGAGGCAGAGTCATGAATGTGCACAGCTGGTTCAGAAAGATTCGAATATTTTAGTATGTTTGGAACACAGGGCCTGTGTCAGACCTGGAGCAGTAGCCAGTTTAAGAAGGGCCTTGTGTGTCCTGTGGGAGATAAAGCTTCCAGTAACCTGAAGCCCTATCCCCTTTGGGAAAGTCAGATTCAGATGTCACTGGAAATTGTTCTAGGATTCCACCTGGGCCCACTGTGGTTGCTTAGGAATGTACTGAGCCTGCTACATTATTACAACCTGAGAAAAGGCAGAAGTGCATATCCTCCCCAGGGCAGGGTGCTTCCTACCATGAGAAAGTTAATTCATAGTTTGCAGAAGGAGGCTGGCAGGAACACAGAAGAGCTATCAGCTTCTGAGACCAGCTGGCCATCCTGAAAGGGACTGGGATGGTCTCTCCTCAAAAAGGATGCTGGCGCAGTGGCCGCATCAGTATGCAAACATGTTAAGTCACTTCAGTCATGCCAGATTCTTTGCAATCCCATGGACTGCAGCCCTCCAGGCTCCTCTATCCAGAGGATTCTCTAGGTTGGTTGCCATGCCCTCCTCCAGAGGATCTTATGTGTCCTGCATTGGCAGGCAGGTTCTTTACCACCAGTGCCACCTGGGAAGACCATGGCAGCATCATTTTAGGGTGTGTTTATGGGAACTTGAGGACAAGGAAAGCTTTGGCTTTCCTTTGGGGAGGATGCTGCCAAGTCTTGCTTTTTTTGTTGTTGTTGTTGTTTTTATTTTTTTAATTGAAGTATAGTTGATTTACAATGTCATATTAGTTTCAGGCATATAGCACAGTGATTCATATAAATATATTCTTTTTCAGATTCTTTTCCCTTATATACTATTACAAAATATTGAGTAGAGTTCCCTTTACTATACAGTAGGTCCTTGTTGGTTATCTATTTTATATATGGCAGCGTGTATATGTTAATCCCAAACTCCTGCTTTATCTCTCTTCCCACCCAAGTTTTGTTAAGCACAACATTTACCAGATTGGAAATCGTACCTTTTGCCTGTGGTATTTAGAGCATCTTTTCATCACCTCCATCACCCTTCCAGCAATCACATTACTTGTCAAGGAATTTGCTTGTCTCCTGTAGGCCAGTGGTTCTTCCCTCATGTGGAGTCACAGACCTTTTCAAGACTGTTACGAGGGCTATATATGCTCTCCCAAGGAATGGACATAGTCATGTCAGTTGTCTGCACATCTTCCAAGGGTTCCTGGCCCCTTATCTGCTTAATATCTGTGGACCATGAGTTAAGGACCTTAGCAGCAGAGAATGGTGAGTCCTTGAAGGGTGTTATGAAAGGGAGTGGCCAATCACCCCAGCAGTGGGGTGAACCCAGAAATGGATTCAGAGGTGGAGGGAGTGAAGGCGGTGCTAGTGGTGAAGAACTCACCTGCCAGTGTAGGAGACATAAGAGATGTGGGTTCAGTCCCTAGTTGGGAAGATCCCCTGGAGGAGGACATGGCAACCCACTCCAGTATTCTTGCCCGGAGAATCCCATGGACAGAGGAGTCTGGCAGGCTACAGTCCACAGAGTCTGACATGACTGAACTGACTTAGCCCGCACTCACAGAGTGAAGAGACCGAAGGCAGGAAAACCACTTATGAGGCCACCACAAAATTCCACAGGCCTGAACTAGAGCAAAGTCAACAGCAAAAGAGAGAAGATGGCAGCACGGTCTTTGTCATGAGATCTGTGGAGGCTGATGGAGCACTTGAGCGAGAGGATGGGTTAGGGGAATCCTGGACATGACAGAAGCGACTTAGCAGCAGCAGCAGCAGCAGCAGCATATACCTTCAGTCACCATGGCTGAAACTTTGTAATTCCAGGAGAGTCAGTTCTAAGCTGCTTAACGTTTAGGCCTTCTTATGCCCTTTCCCCACAAACACAGCAACCCAGATGTCCAATCTGGCAGAGGTTTATGATCTATAACACTTTTTTAAATATGAAAATAACAGAGTAAATTTACTGCAAGTTCTGGTCCTTTGGAAGTATATTCCATGATAAATCTCCTGTCTCAACTTTCTTTTCTTTTTTTCTATTTTAGAAGCTCAGTCGAGTCCTACTCTTTATAACCATGGACTATACAGTCCATGGAATTTTCCAGGCCAGAACACTGGAGCAGGTAGCCTTTGCCTTCTCCAGGGGATCTTCCCAACCCAGGGATTGAATCCAGGTCTCAACTTTAAACAATAAAAATAGAAACAATTTCTCAGAAAGCATTATTCTATATTCTAACAGAACTCTATCTTTTGGATAATGTTAGTTGAAGTAGCCACCTAGAAACAATCAATTTTCAAAAGAACATAGAGTACTTCTCCAGAGATTTATTACTGATATGAATTTCTTTTTTTAACTTAATGACTCACCAGCAAAATCCTTTAGAATTGGAAGGCTCTGTACTTGGTGAGTGTGCCGATGTTAGTCCCTGATTTATACCCCTGAGTATAATTTGGAAGAAACTGCTGTGTAAATCTGAATACTGTAAACCTGTAAACCATGAGTCTTTTTTAATCTAGTTTCCCAATTAATAGTGGGTAACGCTTGAGAGTAGAATCATGAATGGAGTGGAGGAGAGGAATATGGAATCTTTGCTGTGCTAAACTTATATGTAAAAACTTCTACTGAACCTACATTCAGAGGATCAGTGGCAGATTCAGCACAAATAAAAGCAGAGAACCAGGCCCTGGGATGGGGCAGACTGAGGTGGTTGACCATGATTACAAGGACTGATGTCTTGAAGTTGGGTAAATAATCCTTTGTTGTTGGTTAGTCACTCAGTCATGTCCAACTCTTTGAGACCCCATGGACTGTAGCCCACCAGGCTCCTCTGTCCATGGAATTTCCAAGGCAAGAAAACTGCAGCAGATTGCTTGTTCCTTCCCCAGGGTCGGGGATGGGGTGGTCAATAATCCTGAAATTATCAAAGGGAAGGAACACCAAAAAAAAGTCATTCTTGTAAATGCATCACTACAAAATATGCTGAGTATCATGAAAGCCATGTGCATGGTACTCTGATAATGTCTAACTGGGGATTGACTTGGTCTAGGAAAGTTGGAGAAATTTTCTTTTCCTTTTTTGGAGGCATTTTCTCCAGATGACTCAGTTATCCGTTGCTACACAACTAGCTACCCCAAAATGTAATGACTAAAAGCAACCATCTTGAAGAAGAGGAGCCTTTTATTCTACTTGCTCATAACTTCCTGATTTGGGTGGAGCTAGTTCGTTGCCCTGCTGGTCTTTTCAGGGGTCACTCACGCAGCTGCATGCAGCTGGCACGTAGGCTGGGACACAGCTAGGGTTCTCAGGAGAAGCCTCTCCATTTGGTCTCTCCAGCAGGGGAATCAGACCTTTGTTATAATTGCCCAAGTCTTCCAAGAGCACAAAAGTAGAAGTTTCCAGCTTTTCTTAAGAGTTAGCCTCGGGACTGGCACAGCCCCATTTGGTGCTGAATTCTGTTGTTTACAGCAGTCACAGCACCAAGCCAGAGTCAAGGGGGAAGAGCCTACAAAAGGACATGAATATCAGAAGGTATAATTCATCAGGACCCACGTTGAAGCAAACTACCAGAATGACACCAGTCAGGGATCTGAAAGATGAGTAGGAGCTAAATGGGCAAAGAGGGTGGAAGACTGTTCCAGGCAGGGGCAATGGTACCTGCAAAGCAATTGCAGCAGAAGAGCAAAGGGGCTTCTAAGTGACTGAAAGAAAACCAGTGAAGCTGGAGTACAGAAAGCCAGGGGAGGAGGCTTACAGGCAGCAAAGGCCAAACCACACCGTGCTATTGTATATTTCTTAGCTATCTTCCATGTGCAAGTGGTAAAATTCCAAGAGAAACTGGCTTAAGCAAAAATAAAGAAATCAATAGAAAAAGAGAGGGGGAGAGAGAGAGAACTTATGAGTTCATGGTCCTGAAAATTTACTAGTTCATGGTCCTGAAAAGGCCAGGGCACAGTTCACTTCAAGTGTGGCTGTATCGGGACTTTCGTGGTGGTCCAGGGGCTGAGACTCCCCCTCCCAATGCAGGGGGCCTGGATTAGATCCCTGGTCATGGAACTAGATCCCATATTCCACAACTAAGTCATGGTGCAGTCAAATAAATAAATTAGTTTTAATAAGTATGGCCATTATCTGTTGAGGCAATCTGAGAATGAGTAGGAAAAGAATTTCCAGACACAGAGCATTTCAGAAGGGAGCGAATTTATTAAGAACAAAGAGCAGAGATAAAGTGGGCACTGCAAGCACAGGCAGGCTGACCTCCTGACAGGCCAGGAAAAGTTGACACTTTTCATGGGTTAGTAGCCAATTTTTAGAACTTCAAGATGAAGAAAATTCCTGCTAGAAGGTTGGCGTTAGGTGGTTGGTTAGGGCACTATAGGATGACTACGGAGGTGGACATATTTGCCTAATATGGGTCAGGAAGCCTGCTTGTGATGATCAGGGGTCCTTTTGGCAAGGTTACAAAGGGGCTGTGTCAGCTTTTGAGGTGACCTTGGTTCTGGGTTCTGCTTTTGTGGGCTTGGTAAAGGCCTCACACAGCAGAATCCAGGGCTGAGATGATATGGCCGGGATTTGTCTACCTCCGTCTCTTAGCTCTGCCTTCCTCTTGGTTGCCTTTGCTCTCAGCTTCTGAAGCTCTAGTTTGACATCCTCCCAGATGAAATGCTATAGAAAAGAGAGCTCTTTTCTCTCTGATTAAATATTCAGTGGTCCAGGATGGTATTGGAATCAGTTTGGGGCCCAATAGGAATCAGATGGCACACTCTAATTAGGATAATTTAGAAAGAATTCATTTATAAGAGGACCATCTCAGTGAGTACTGTGCTGGAGCTGGCTCATAACAGTTTATAAAAGCCACCTCTTAGCATTGCCTCCCAACTCTGTGTTCAGTGAGTTCACACTGGTAGCTTGAGATGGGCCATGACAGGAATATTTACACCAGAGCAAGTGGCAGGTGCTACAAGTTAAGTCTCTCCCACACCCCTCAGCCCCAGCTATCTACCAGCATATCACCAGCCTATTTTGAAAATGTGGGAGAGATATAGGGATCCTGCAAGGACCCAGGGCTAACAGCAGTAAACGTTCAAAAGAGCAGGAGGAGAGGGAGGTTACCAGAATCCAAGAGAGAGGAGCTGTGACACCAGCAGTCTGAAGGGGTATCACAGGAAGGGAGCTGGAGAATAAATAGCCCAACCTTATTTTCTGCACCAAAGACTTAGTCATATTGTTTTATAGATTTTAGAAAGAAAAAACTTGAAATGGACTAATCAGTGTTCAATCAATTCATACTAATAGAATGTAGAGTATTTAGCTGCCAATTTATTTGCCTGATATAAAAAAGTACAGTGCTAGCAGTAGGAGTCCCCATCCTTGCCTTGCTGGAAACTCCCGTGGCCTGACGGTTTAGGAGCCAATCCTGTTCTTGTCATGGACTTCCTCCTCCCATTCGTTTCAAATTCACTTCTACATAGAACCTGAAGAACTGCCAATGATATGGGAATTTAGTATACAACAAAATGGTGTTTAAAACATTAGAGAGAAGATAAAGTGAAAGTGTTAGTTGCTCAGTCATGTCCGACTCTCTGTGACCCCATGAACTGTAGCCCGCCAGGCTCCTGTGTCCATGGGATTCTCCAGGCAAGAATACTGCAGTGGGTTGCTGTTCCCTTCTCCAGGGAATCTTCCTGACCTGATCGAATGGGTCTCCGGCATTGCAGGCAAATTCTTTACCATCTGAGCCACCAGGGAAGAGAAAAGATAAAGTATTTAATAAACAGTATTGAGACAATTGTCTAGTCATTTGGAAAATAAAATCAGATCCCTACCTTATACTAAAATCATGTTAAATGACCTCACAACAATCTGTACAATGATTCTCCCTTTTCTGTGGTCCTTATTCTCTCTATAGTTTCCTTTTGTGACTTTTTGCACCAGATAACCTTGTGTAAGTTATATTAAAAAGATTAAAATGTGTATGAGAATATAAATCATTCCCTTACGGTAAATAGCACTGAGGCCATTCATTCTATTCAATCCAAAAGTTTAGTTGATGAGGCTACTTATATGTGTAATTCAAAAGCATTTCAAAAGACATGAATCCAAATGGTAAGATTTTTCTTGTTTTACTTTTTAAATTCCACTCAAGGGCATTGTTTATTTTAACAGAGACAGGCGATTTACAAGTGTAAAATTGTAAAAAGCTGTATTTGGAAAACCTGAATTAACACAGACACCACAATCTAATGTATTCAGCAATGATTTGTGCCTCTTAGAGGTAGTTCAGGCCACTGCTGCCTGGCTTGACCCCTAATTCACCTCTGTCTGCAGTATTTACATTTCTGGTTGGCACAGCCTTTCGGAGTAATGAATTCTATATTTTCATGCGTGTTATGTAGAGAGGTATTTCCCTTTTATTTTTAGTGGAAGGATTTTCAAGCTTATGAAATGTTTCCTATTTCTTTTTTTTTTTTTCAGATTTGAGAAAGTAATCTGATTATTCTTTGTGAATTTAAGACTTTTAATTTTTTTTTCAAATAGAATCTTTTTTATTTTTACTACTATACCTACCTAATTCCTTCTACTTTGATCATCTTTAACATCCTTCTCTGGGTTTTTTCCTAGCTCTATCTTATACTAGAGAGACCAAAATCTTATGAAATATTTATCATGTAAAATATTCCAGGACCAGGCACTCCTTTGATTATAGTCACCTCTCTTTTTCTACAACAATCCCCAGACCTGTTTTCAGTCATTTCTCTGACATATCTCACAGACCTGTGCTTGCCAGAGATAGAACCTTATTGGAGAGTTCACAACTTGTGCCTCCATTCTGGCGTGAACTGAATCCAGTCAAAACAAAAACACACTTGATACCATAACCTTTCCTTCATCAGATATTTATATGAGTTTAAGAATGTGCCAAGCACAGTGCTAGGCATGCAGACATGGTACTAGGGGGTGTTTTTAAAATATTAATAAGAAGCAAGAGCACCTTGACTTTTCCTTGGCAGACAAGCCCTTATTGAACTGGGTTTTGTCCCTGTCTATTCTTCATTTGGTACCTTCATTTGAATCCTGACTCCTCTGCTTGCCAGCTGAGATGATGGGCAAATTATTTTAAAATACTTTGCATTATTTTATATAGTAAAGGGACTTCACAGATGTTAAGTTAAGGATCTTGAGCTGGGTAAGTACCAAACTGTAGAGTTTGGTACCCAAGGCTTCACCCTCCTGAAATAAACACAATTTGAAGTAAGGATTTGTTCACATTCATCACAAAGAAGAAAAAAAAAATCATCAGACCCTAATAAACACACCTAATCAGCCTAATGGGGAAACATATGAATTTAAAATTATATATAGCTATAGATATGTAAATGTTATGGAATTCACTCCATCTCCTGTTAATGCTGTAGCAATTTAACACACTCTTAGTGGCTTAATTCAACACCACTGTATTCACTTACAGTTCTGGAGATCAGAAATCAGAAATGAGTCCTAAAGGTTAAAAATCAATGTGTGTGACAGGGCTGGTTCTTTCTGGAGGCTCTGGAGGAAAATCTGTTCCTCATTTCTCCCAGCTTTTCAAGGCTGCCAGCAACCTTTGGCTTACGGCTGCCTCACTGCAGTCTCTGCTCCCATCATCACACTGCCTTCTCATCTCTCTGACCATCCTGTCTTCCTCTTATAAGGCCCCTTGTGATTACTTCAGACCCATCTGGATAAACCAGGATACTTACCCAGCTCAAGATCCTTAACATCTGTGAAGTCCCTTTACTGTATAAAATAATATAAACTATTTTAAAATAACTTGCCCAACATCTCAGCTGGCAAGCAGAGGAGTCAGGATCAAATGAAGGTGTCTGCCCAGAGCCTCTGCTCCAAAGCATGATGCTGTCAAAGAAATGAAAGAGAGGGCATTCCAGGACAAGAAAACATTAAAGGCCAAGAAGCCTGAAAGAGCACAGCACCTGCAAGTTGTAACTGGGGTGAGGATGTGAAGGGAAGAATGATGGAGAATAAAGATTATAAGGGAGACAGAGAGTCAAGGTGATGGGAGAGCGAGTGTGGAATATTTTCTCTGTCAATAGTGGCAAATCCTTAAAAGATTTTACAAAGGAAGATAACCTGATTTGATGCCTGTTTGAGAAAGATCACTGGTGGCAGCATTTTGGAAGAAAATTACAGAGGGGTGAATTTAGTAACAAAGTTATTCTAAAGATCCAGGTAAGAGCTGATGGGAGCCTACACTGAAGCCTGGGAGGATAGGAAGACCGATCAGAAGAGTCATGGAAGAGGTAGAATCAACTGGATTTTGCTGACAATATCCGTATGGGTGTGAGGGAGGTAAAGAGGGCAGATTTAAGCATGTCTCAAGATTCTGGCATGGCTACTGGTTGTCATTAAATTAAGAAGGAGCTTCCCAGGTGGTGCAGTGGTAAAGAATCCACCTGCCAGTTCAGGAGACACAAGAGACTGGGGTTCCATCCCTGGGTTGGGAAGATCCGTTGGAGGAGGAAGTGGCAACCCTCTCCAGTATTCTTGCCTGGAGAATCCCATGGACAGAGGAGCCTGGCGGGCTATAGTCCTTGGGGTCACAAAGAGTTGGACAGGACTGAGCAACTGAGCACAAACTGAGAACAGTACAAGTTTCACATATCAGATGGTATGAAAAGCCTTCTATTTTGATTAGTAAAAGTCATTGAGAGCTTTCTACTTTCTGAGAAACTGTACTCCTATGCTGCCAAGAGATTACCCTCCTCGGTGGTCTGCCAGTGACTCATGTCCAACAGCCCAATCACAGGGTCCCTACATCCTAGCCACCTGGTCTGATCTTACTACCACCACCTAATTGAACTGAAAACAGTGACGTCACCAAAGTAAACTACCCACCAACCACAGCCTAGTCCAAACCTGCATGTTCTTGCTCTGTGACTAAGTGGACATTCCAAGAGGACTTCAGAAAAGAGTAAAAGGTTTTCTATCTCCCTGGGAGGGTTGAGGCTTACTGTGGGTATAAGATATATAGTGTCCATGAAATAGTGAGCAAAAGTACAAGGGAGCTTAAAATAAAGCACTGACTTGTGAAGTACATTCCATTCAGAGGAATGTGATATAATTTTTACTCTCCTAAAACAGTCAGGAAAGGTATTAATTTTTATTGAGCATCTAGTGCCAAACCACTACCTTGCGAAATATTGTCCCATTTTCCGAAGAAGGTAAAAGAACTTCCCTAAATCATACAGATGCTTAAAGGGGAAGAACCTGGGTGAGAACTTAGGAAAGACTGTCTTCGAGCTGGTACTCCAGGAAGGCTTGGGGAACAAGTGTGGGCAGATGAACAGGGCAGCAGATCAGGGAGAATCACGAGAGGAAAAGCAAAGAGGCAGGACTCGGCTCATTTTAATTATTCCCAAAAGGAGCCCTCCTGACTGGAGACTTTCAGTTCGCCTACCACTGCTTGGTGTTCTAAGCATTTCACCGTGGCGGTAAACATCAAATGTTGTTTCGTAACACAGGCATACGCCTGGAATATTCAGTGACAGCTCACTGCCATGAATAATTATTTCAAAATAACAGCTGT